>NC_059181.1:98139223-99389223 GCF_019923935.1 Bubalus bubalis | reverse complement strand
AGAAATCATTCCAAGCATCTTTTCTGACCACAATGCAGTAAGATTAGATCTCAATTACAGGAGAAAAACTATTAAAAATTCCCACATATGGAGGCTGAACAACACGCTGCTGAATAACCAACAAATCACAGAAGAAATCAAAAAAGAGATCAAAATTTGCATAGAAACGAATGAAAATGAAAAGACAACAACCCAAAACCTATGGGACACGGTAAAAGCAGTCCTAAGGGGAAAGTTCATAGCAATACAGGCACACCTCAAAAAAACAAGAAAAAAGTCAAATAAATAACCTAACTTTACACCTAAAGCAACTAGAAAAGGAAGAAATGAAGAACCCCAGGGTTAGTAGAAGGAAAGAAATCTTAAAACTTAGAGCAGAAATAAATGCAAAAGAAACAAAAGAAATCATAGCAAAAATCAACAAAACCAAAAGCTGGTTTTTTGAAAGGATAAATAAAATTGACAAACCATTAGCCAGACTCATCAAGAAACAAAGGGAGAAAAATCAAATGCATAAAATTCGAAATGAAAATGGAGAGATCACAACAGACAACACAGAAATACAAAGGATCATAAGAGAGTACTATCAACAATTATATGCCAATAAAATGGACAACGTGGAAGAAATGGACAAATTCTTAGAAAAGTACAACTTTCCAAAACTCGACCAGGAAGAAATAGAAAATCTTAACAGACCCATCACAAGCACGGAAATTGAAACTGTAATCAAAAATCTTCCAGCCAACAAAAGCCCAGGTCCAGACGGCTTCACAGCTGAATTCTACCAAAAATTTAGAGAAGAGCTAACACCTATCCTGCTCAAACTCTTCCAGAAAATTGCAGAGGATGGTAAACTTCCAAACTCATTCTATGAGGCCACCATCACACTAATACCAAAACCTGAAAAAGATCCCACAAAAAAAGAAAACTACAGGCCAATATCACTGATGGACATAGATGCAAAAATCCTTAACAAAATACTAGCTATCAGAATCCAACAGCACATTAAAAAGATCATACACCATGACCAAGTGGGCTTTATCCCAGGGATGCAAGGATTCTTCAATAAAACCATATGATTATCTCAATAGATGCAGAGAAATCCTTTGACAAAATTCAACATCCATTTATGATAAAAACTCTCCAGAAAGCAGGAATAGAAGGAACATACCTCAACATAATAAAAGCTATATATGACAAACCCACAGCAAACATTATCCTCAATGGTGAAAAATTGGAAGCATTTCCTCTAAAGTCAGGAACAAGACAAGGGTGCCCACTTTCACCATTACTATTCAACATAGCTTTGGAAGTTTTGGCCACAGCAATCAGAGCAGAAAAATAAATAAAAGGAATCCAAATTGGAAAAGAAGAAGTAAAGCTCTCACTATTTGCAGATGACATGATCCTCTACATAGAAAACCCTAAAGACTCCACCAGAAAATTACTAGAACTAATCAATGACTATAGTAAAGTGGCAGGATATAAAATCAACACCCAGAAATCCCTTGCATTCCTATACACTAATAATGAGAAAACAGAAAGAGAAATTAAGGAAACAATTTCATTCACCATTGAAATGGAAAGAATAAAATACTTAGGAATATACCTACCTAAATAAACTAAAGACCTATACATAGAAAACTATAAAACACTGGTGAAAGAAATCAAAGAGGACACTAACAGTTGGAGAAATATACCATGTTCATGGATTGGAAGAATCAATATAGTGAAAATGAGTATACTACCCAAACAATTTATAGATTCAATGCAATCCCTATCAAGCTACCAACAGTATTCTTCACAGAGCTAGAACAAATAATTTCACAATATGTATGGAAATACAAAAAACCTCGAATAGCCAAAGTGATCTTGAGAAAGAAGAATGGAACTGGAGGAATCAACCTACCTGACTTCAGGCTCTACTACAAAGCCACAGTCATCAAGACAGTATGGTACTGGCACAAAGACAGAAATATAGATCAATGGAACAAAATAGAAAGCCCAGAGATAAATCCACACACATATGGACACCTTATCCTTGACAAAGGAGGCAAGAATATACAATGGATTAAAGACAATCTCTTTAGCAAGTGGTGCTGGGAACTCTGGTCAACCACTTGTAAAAGAATGAAACTAGAACACTTTCTAACACCATACACAAAAATAAACTCAAAGTGGATTAAAGATCTAAACGTAAGACCAGAAACTATAAAACTCCTAGAGGAGAACATAGGCAAAACAGCTCTCTGACATACATCACAGCAGGATCCTCTATGACCCACCTCCCAGAATATGGAAATAAAAGCAAAAATAAACAAATGGGACCTAATTAGCCTTAAAAGCTTCTGCACATCAAAGGAAACTATTAGCAAGGTGAAAAGACAGCCTTCAGAATGGGAGAAGATAATAGCAAATGAAGCAACTGACAAACAACTAATCTCGAGAATATACAAGCAACTCCTACAGCTCAACTCCAGAAAAATAAATGACCCAATCAAAAAATGGGCCAAAGAACTAAATAGACATTTCTCCAAAGAAGACATACAGATGGCTAACAAACACATGAAAAGATGCTCAGCATCACTCATTATCAGAGAAATGCAAATCAAAACCACTATGAGGTACCATTTCACACCAGTCAGAATGGCTGCGATCCAAAAGTCTACAAGCAATAAATGCTGGAGAGGGTGTGGAGAAAAGGGAACCCTCTTACACTGTTGGTGGGAATGCAAACTAGTACAGCCACTATGGAGAACAGTGTGGAGATTCCTTAAAAAACTGGAAATAGACCTGCCTTATGATCCAGCAATCCCACTGCTGGGCATACACACTGAGGAAACCAGAAGGGAAAGAGACACGTGTACCCCAATGTTCATCGCAGCACTGTTTATAATAGCCAGGACATGGAAGCAACCTAGATGTCCATCAGCAGATGAATGGATACAAAAGCTGTGGTACATATACACAATGGAGTATTATTCAGCCATTAAAAAGAATACATTTGAATCAGTTCTAATGAGATGGATGAAACTGGAGCCTATTATACAGAGTGAAGTAAGCCAGAAAGAAAAACACCAATACAGTATACTAACGCATATATATGGAATTTAGAAAGATGGTAACAATAACCCTGTGTACGAGACAGCAAAAGAGACACTGATGTATAGAACAGTCTTATGGACTCTGTTGGAGAGGGGGAGGGTGGGAAGATTTGGGAGAATGACATTGAAACATGTAAAATATCATGTATGAATCGAGTCGCCAGCCCAGGTTCGATGCACGATACTGGATGCTTGGGGCTGGTGCACTGGGACGACCCAGAGGGATGGTATGGGGAGGGAGGAGGGAGGAGGATTCAGGATGGGGAACACATGTATACCTGTGGTGGATTCATTTTGATATTTGGCAAAACTAATACAATTATATAAAGTTTAAAAATAAAATTAAATTAAAAAATAATAATAGAAAATAAAATAAAATAAAAAAATAAAAATAAAAATAAGATCACATTCATAATGGAAAAAAGGGAAAAAAATAAAATAAAAATAAATTGCAAGCCTTTTAAAAAAAATAGTCTATTTTATCTGATATGTGTATTGCTACTCCTGCTTTCTTTTGGTCTCTATTTGCATGGAATATCTTTTTCTGGCCCTTCACTTTCAGTCTGTATGTGTCCCCTGTTTTGAGGTGGGTCTCTTGTAGACAACATATGTAGGGGTCTTGGTTTTGTATCCATTCAGCCAGTCTTTGTCTTTTGGTTGGGGCATTCAACCCATTTACGTTTAAGGTAATTATTGATAAGTATGATCCCATTGCCATTTACTTTATTGTTTTGGGTTCGAGTTTATACACCCTTTCTGTGTTTCCTGTCTAAAGAATATCCTTTAGTATTTTTTGGAGAGCTGGCTTGGTGGTGCTGAATTCTCTCAGCTTTTTCTTGTCTGTAAAGCTTTTGATTTCTCCTTCATATTTGAATGAGATCCTTGCTGGGTACAGTAATCTGGGTTGTAGGTTATTTTCTTTCATCACTTTAATATGTCTTGCCATTCCCTCCTGGCCTGAAGAGTTTCTATCGAATGATCAGCTGTTATCCTTATGGGAATCCCCTTGTGTGTTATTTGTTGTTTTTCCCTTGCTGCTTTTAATATTTGTTCTTCATGTTTGATCTTTGTTAATTTGATTAATATGTGTCTTGGGGTGTTTCGCCTTGGGTTTATCCTGTTTGGGACTCTCTGGGTTTCTTGGACTTGGGTGACTGTTTCCTTCCCCATTTTAGGGAAGTTTTCAACTATTATCTCCTCAAATGTTTTCTCATGGTCTTTCTTTTTGTCTTCTTCTGGGCCTCCTATGATTCGAATGTTGGGGCGTTTAACATTGTTGCAGAGGTCTCTAAGATTGTCTTTATTTCTTTTAATTAGTTTTTCTTTTTTTCCTCTCTGACTCATTTATTTCTACCATTCTATCTTCTAATCACTAATCCTATCTTCTGCCTCTGTTATTCTACTATTTGGTGCCTCCAGAGTGTTTTTGATCTCATTTATTGCATTATTCATTATATATTGACTCTTTTTTATTTCTTCTAGGTCCTTGTTAAACCTTTCTTGCATCTTCTCAATCCTTGTCTCCAGGCTATTTATCTGTGATTCCATTTTGATTTCAAGATTTTGGATCAATTTCACTATCATTATTTGGAATTCTTTATCAGGTAGATTCCCTATATAGCTCTTCCTCTTTTGTTTGATTTGGTGGACATTTATCCTGTTCCTTTACCTGCTGGGTATTCCTCTGTCTCTTCATCTTGTTTATGTTGCTGAGTTTGGGGTGGCCTTTCTGTATTCTGGCAGTTTGTGGAGTTTTCTTTATTTTGGAGTTTCCTCACTATATGTGGGTTTGTACAGGTGACTTGTTAAAGTTTCTTGGTTAGGGAAGTTTGTGTCAGTGTTCTGGCGGGTGGAGCTGGATTTCTTCTCTCTGGAGTGCAATGAAGAGTCCAGTAATGAGTTATGAGATGTCTATGGTTTTGTAGTAACTTTGGGGAGCCTATATATTGGAGCTCAGGGCTGTGTTCCTGTGTTGCTGGAGAATTTGCATGGTATGTCTTGCTCTGGAACTTGTTGGCCCTTGAGTGGTGCTTGGTTTCAGTGTAGGTTTGGAGGTGTTTGATGAGCTCCTGTCAATTAATGTTCCCTGGAATCAGGAGTTCCCTGGAGTCAGGGTTTGGACTTAAGCCTCCTGCTTCCGGTTTTCAGTCTTATTTTTACAGTAGTCTCAAAACTTCTCCTATACAGCACCATTGATAAAACATCTAGGTTAAAGATGAAATGTTTCTCCACGGTGAGGGATACCCAGACAGGTTCACAGAGTTACATGGAGAAGAGAAGAGGGAGGAGGGTGTTAGAGGTGACCCGAATGAGATGAGGTGGAATCAATAGAGGGGAGAGCAGGCTAGCCAGTAATCACTTCCTTATGTGCACTCCACAACTGGACTGCTCAGAGATGTTCATGGAGTTATAGTGAGAAGAGAAGAGGGAGGAAGGAGACAGAGGTGGCCAGGAGGATAAAAGGGGGGAATGAAAAGGAGAGAGACAGATCCAGCCAGTAATCAGTTCCCTAAGTGTTCTCCACCATCTGGAACACACAAAGATTCACAGAGTTGGGTAGAGCAGAGAGGGATTAGGGAGGAGACACAGGCGACCTGGTGGAGAAAAAGGAGAGTCCAAAGGGGGAGAGAGCAGTCAAGCCAGTAATCTCACTCCCAAGTAAAAATGAGTACTGAAGATTGCGTTCTTAAAGGTACAAAATTGATAACAAATACCAAAAAGCAAAAATTAGAAACCTAAAGTAGAGTTTAGAATTTCAAAAATACAATGTTAAAGAAAATAAGAAAAAAAAAGAAAGAAAAAAAGTCACAAAAATTATAAATATATATATATATATATATATATATATATATAAAGTTTGCTTTTAAAAAAATAGGGTCTTTTTTTTTGCAAAGTAATAGTAGGTTATAAAAGTGAAAATTAAAGGAGTAATAGAGGACTGAAAATTTTTAAAAAAATTAAAAAAAATAAGAATGATCATAAAAATAGTAAAATTATATCTAGGGCTTTCTCTAGTGTTGTTGTGGGTATTGTGGGGACAGTTCATTTTCGGCTAGTTCATTCATCCGGCTTTTATTTCTCAAGATCTATAGGCCCCTTCCTATGTAGTCAGTACTAACAACAGGGTTTTAATCTATTGCACCTGTCGCTTCCAAGGCGGTTCCCTCTGTTTTAGCTTCTCCTGTTTGCTGGTCTCCTCAGTGTCTGATTTCTGCCCTGATGCAAAAGGGGTGGTGGTGGACACTTTTTTTTTTTTTTTTTTTTTTTTACGCTCACTTGTTCAGTTGTGCTGTGGGGAGGGAGGGACGCTGCAAACAAGTAACACTGGCGTGTGCTCGCAGTGCCTCAGCCACACTGGGCCTGCCCCCGCTCACGGTGCATGTACCCTCCCTGCCCACACTGCTCAGGCTCTAGGTTGCTCTGCTGGGAACCATCCGAGGCCAGCCCTGGGCTGCATGCACCTCCCAGGTCTAAGCTGGCTCAGGTTCAGGCACTCGGGTAGTCCTCAGAGACGCAGACTCAATTGGGCCTGCGTTTTGTGCCCTTCCCAGGTCTGAGCAGCTCAGGTGATGAGGTGTTTGGCGAGCGTGGTTGCTGCGACTTATCGCCTCCCTGCTGCTCGGTTTTCTCAGTGTACAACCAGTGCACCTTCTCAGGTGGATGTTGACCGTCCAGAACCCCAAGAAGTCTTAGTTAGCAAAGAAGCCTGCTTACAGTTTTGTAGATAATGTCTCTCTGGGGCTGTGATTGCCCACTTCTGGCTCTGGCTGCCTGTCACCGGAGGGGGATGGTCTGCAGCGGACTATCTGTGTTCAGTCCTTTGTTCTGTGCGTAGGCCTGGTGGTGTCTTAGGTTAGGGCTGACTTTTTCCTTGGTAGTTATCCCACAGTCTGGTTTACTAGCCAAAGTTAGTTCACTCAGATAGCGCTCGGGCATTCAGGCCAGATCCTTACTCTAAGCGATGCAGCCCATGCCTCCCTGCCCAGCCCCCACTTGCTAGTGGCAGGTGCAGGCGTCTGCACTGCTTCTCCGCTGGGGGAGTTACCATTGGGCTCGTAATCTGTGGGTTTTAATTGTTTATTTATTTTTCCTCCCTGTTATGTTGCCCTCTGTGCTTCCAAGGCTCAGCACAGACTCAACAGTGAGAGTGTTTCATGGTGTTTGGAAACTTCTCTCTTTTTAAGACTCCCTTCCCAGGATGGAGCTCCGTCCCTCCCTCTTTTGTCTCTTTTTTTGTCTTTTATTTTTTTCCTACCTCCTTTTGAAGACAATGGGCTGCTTTTCTGGGTGCCTGATGTCCTCTGCCGGCATTCAGAAGTTGTTTTGTGGAATTTACTCGGCGTTTAAATGTTCTCTTGATGAATTTGTAGGGGATAAAGTGGTCTCCCTGTCCTATTCCTCTGCCATCTTGTGTGTTAGAATTTTGAACTTTTAAAACTAAAAATAGTTCACAATCATTAGCTTCTCTACAAACAAAGGAACTTCAGTGTCCCAGTGAAATGGCACCCCACTCCAGTACTCTTGCCTGGAAAATCCCATGGACAGAGGAGCCTGGAAGGCTGCAGTCCATGGCGTCGCTGAGCGTCAGACATGACTGAGCAACTTCACTTCACTTTCATGCACTGGAGAAGGAAATGGCAACTCACTCCATTGTTCTTGCCTGGAGAATCCCAGGGATGGGGGAGCCTGGTGGGTTGCCTTCTATGGGGTCGCACAGAGTCAGACACCACTGAAGTGACTTAGCAGCAGCAGCCTTACTGAGGACACAATGCTTTGTTAATGAGATATATGTTACCTATAACAATTATAGAAAAATCCTAAAAGTAGTTGCTTAATTTAAAAGGACTTATCTGCTATTACTCATGATTATTTAAGTGAAGTAACATCATGCTTCATGGCTGAAATTACCTTTGCCTGTCATGTGTAGTCATTTATATTCATGCCAAATGGCAAAGGAATTCTTCTAAAAAAGGGTGTATCTTATCTTCTACTTGTATCTATTGGGAAATTCAATACTTTCATTTATAAACTAGCCAGAAAGTTCTCAGGAAAGATCAGAGATAAAAGGTAATATCTGCAAAAGAAAACAAAACTCACAATATCAACCATATCATACTATTTCTGAAAATAACAGTTCACTTTTGGAGGAATAAGACTATAAAAATGAAAAATCACATGTGTCATAGAATAGGCAGGCATAGGTTTTGAGAACACAAATAGTTAGATAGTAAACCTAGTTTCTTCTTATGTAATGCTGGGCTCTATTATAAGTATATATTATAGAACAAAAGGCTTTTCATTAAGAAGCCTAAATCCCTTGGTAGTATATACTATTAACTTGAACAAGGGGACATTTTTTTCTTAGAAAAAAGCATATTTTAAAGATTAAAATACTTTTAATTTAAAATAATATTAATTTAATTTCTAATTTAAATTCATAAATATTTAAAAGTATTATTTAATTTCAAATAGTATTAAAACATGATTTCAGTGTTTAGTAAATGGAAATTGCATTTAACATTTTTAGAATCATTTTTACATAAATTCTTCTATGATTGAATAGCAGAAATGACTGCAAAATACCTTCTAAATGGTGATTTATTACTAGAAGACTCTCCTTCTCCAATTGTGGTGAGGTGGAAAGAGCTCTGAACTGAGAATTAATAGTCCATTATTTGCCACTAACAAGCACTAAGACCACAAACAAGTGACTTTTTCTCCCTGGCTTTAGTTTCCTTAGTTTTGAAATAGGACATTTTCACAAGATTTCTAAGGTCAATTCCAACAGTAATATTCGATGATTAAATCTTCCCTGATAGTTCGTGCTAAAATTCCTGTATAATTTGCTCCTTAGGGTTAAAACACTGAGTCCTTTATTAAAAGGCAAATATTATCTGAGAAGAGCATAATAATCCATTATTAATCATTAAAACCTCAACTTGATTCAGTTTATTAGATTAGCTGACAGGAACCTGAGGAAATAGAACTAAGGAAAGGAAAGTTTGACATGAATGAAAAAGGGCAGAAAAACAATGGAAGGATGCTCCAAGGAACAGAGAGCTTGCAATATAGATATGGGCACTAGCCTAGATTACTTTAAAGCTTGCCTAGGAAAATTCTTCAGAGAAGGCAATGGCACCCCACTCCAGTACTCTTGTCTGGAAAATCCCATGGACAAAGGAGCCTGGTAGGCTGCAGTCCATGGGATTGCTAAGAGTCAGACACGACTGAGCGACTTCACTTTCACTTTTCACTTTCATGCATTGGAGAAGGAAATGGCAACCCACTCCAGTGTTCTTGCCTGGAGAATCCCAGGGACAGTGGAGCCTGGTAGGCAGCCGTCTATAGGGTCGCAGAGAGTCGGACAGGACTGAAGCGACTTAGCAGTAGCAGCAGCAGCAGTAGGAAAATTCTTAATGATATATCCATGGGTTTATGCAATAATATTATGAAATATCTTAATTGGGACCCCTCTAAATATGAAAAAGGGACTACTTTTGCATCTTTGGGTCTCAAATATTTTATTCTGTGTTTACTGTCTCAAGGATAGCAAGTGACATGCTATTATTTTGCAGGGCTTCCCTGATGGCTCAGTCCACAAAGAATCTGCCTGCAATGCAGGAGACTCAGGTTTGATCCCTGGGTCTGGAAGATCCCCTGGAGAAGGGAATGACAACCCACTCCAGTAAAAGTGGAGTAAAATGCCTAACTGGAAGAGAAAAATATGGGTGACTGGCTCCAGGACAAGGTGAACTATGGTAAGACATAATTTTGCTGCACTGCCACAGGAAACAAAGCTTATCCAGGGTGGAGTAGATGTATGCTTCTATGGAATGTTGTAAGGATTTTCACCAGCCCTAAATCTGCATTCTACTATTAGATAGGAAAGTATGAGCTATCTCCCTCCTATTTAATAAGGTTTTCCAAAATACTTGCACAAAACTTGTGCTTAAATCTAATTTATAAAATGTTAGTCACTTAGCCACATATAACTGTCAGAGATTCAGGGAAACAATGCATTTCATTCTGAGAGTCAATGTGTTCTGATAAGAATTAGGATCTGTTTACTCTGGATAAAGAGCACCATGTACATTGGAGGCCAGCAGGAGTCTTGGCCACTAAATGCACTATCATAGAGTCTGAGATCCCTACATACCTTAATAATTTTTATTAAGGGTATTTTCACCTTAAGTTAAAATAAAAATGCAGTTCAAGGAGAAGCCTTAAACTTTGCAATATAACACTGCCATAATTATCTAAATGGACAATAATATCAGACTAGAAACCCCAAAGAATATAAATACTAATATAAAGCCTCTAATGATAAAAAGCATAGTAAAATAAAAGTAAAAGTAATATGAAACAGCATGTAAAAGTATGCTTTCTCTCTTGGATTTTACACAATTATTCCTTTGAAGGACCAGAAAGCATTCAAATTAGAGAATTACTGATTAGACATATCTTTCACTATAATAAACCTTACAGGTCTAGTGTATTAATGTCTGCCAAAATTCAGGAAACAAAATGATTTCCAAGTAATTATTATAGTAACTCTTACAGGTTTCTATAACATTGCCAATAGTGTCTGTAGACTTTCAAGATCAAAAACATATTTCATATAGGATGAATTATTTTTGTATCTTAATTGAAAAACTAAGTTTTATGTGTCATTTTTACCTATAGAAGAAATGTCAAAGAGAAACATCTCTCAATTGTAAAAGCATACTTCATATAAAATCAAGAATATTTTATAGTAAGTTGCTAATTTGTTTATTCATTCTATAGGCTAACTTAATGAGGAAAGTATACATAAATAATTTAGAGCAGAGAGCGTTGTAGTAATGCATTTATTTAAAATAAGCATTCTAAAACGATAAGAACCATGATATGAAAAGCAACAGCCAAGAGGCCTCCTAGTGTGCTGCAATCAGAGGTGACTCATTTAAAACAAAGTCTTCACAAAATCTGTGAGGCAAAGAGAGACTGAGCCACAACAGTGACAGCTCTGGGAAAAGGTAACTATAACTGTATAACAAACCAAATGATAAGGTGTCAGAGCAGCAGGTTACCTACAGAGTGCCATTTCAGGAGTACTAAACAAACATATCTTCCCCACTAGCCAAGACATGGAGCCTGAAATGTCCAGATGAGTGAAATATCATGTGAACTCCAGAGGAGAGATATCAAAATGACCCATTATCAGTCACTAATGCTTAAACACAGGTTTATTTATGTCCTAACACCTATCCAGCAGGATTCTAAGTGGAACAGCTTCTGGATAGGTAATGTTGATGTTAAGAAGGTAGTTAGGAAAGATATGAAGAAAAAGAAAACTGGCAGGGTTAGATGCAAGACTGGCAAGAATCTGATCACAGGAATATTCTCTAGAGAGCATGAGATAAGAATTTGGGAAGTTACTAGGATACATAGGATTAGCAAGTAAATAAATTAAGATATGATCTCAAAATTATGTTTGCACAATAAATATTGTGATCCATACATATAAAATAGGTAATAGTTATCTTAAGGCTGTGAAGAAAAATATGAAATGCCTACTAATCAGGCTGTTAATCTACACCTAATCAGGAGTATCAATCCAAATATCAATCATTATACCAATAAACATGTATTTATTGATTTCCTGGGCTAGCAGGCATTGGAGGCTAGAGGCCTCCTAGTGTGCTGCAATCAGAGGTGACTCATTTTAAACAAAGGCTTCACAAAATCTGTGAGGCAAACAGAGATTGAGCTACAGCAGTGACAGCTCTGGGAAAAGGTAACTATAACTGTATAACAAACCAAATGATAAGGTGTCAAAGCACACATTGGAGATCCAAAAATGACTTTGCTGGCAAAGGTCCTTATGGTCAAAGCTATGGTTTTTCTAGTAGACATGTAAGGATGTGAAAGTTGAACCATAAAGAAAGTTGAGTGCTGAAGAATTGATGCTTTTGAGCTGTGGTGTTGGAGAAGACTCTTGAGAGTCCCTTGGATAGCAAGGAGATCAAACCAGTCAATTATAAAGGAAATCAAACCTGAATATTCATTGGAAGTACTAATGTTGAAGCTGAAGCTCCAATACTTTGGTCACCAGATGCAAAAAGCCCACTCATTGGAAAAGACCCTGATTCTGGGAAAGATTGAATGCAGAAGGAGAAGGGGGTGACAGAGGATGAGATGGCATCAAAACATTGAACGTGATCTTGAGCACACTCCAGGAGATACAGAAAGACAGGAAAGCCTGGAGTGTTGCAGTCCATGAGGTCGCAAAGAGTTGGACACAACTTAGCGACTGAATGACAACAACAAGGTCACAAAGTAGATTACCTAGGCATTAAAAATTCCCATGAAATTGAAAATAGCATTACCATTACACTACTAATGCATTAATTCTTCCACATTTAAAAGCCACTTTCAAACTCTAATTCCACTTTTCTTTCTAGGAGGAATGGTACAGTCACTGTAGATCTCCAAGAAAAAATCAAATCCTCAAAGCAATATTGATCATAATGACCCCACTCCCATTGCTGTGTCACTTGACACAGCATATAATAGTTGAAACATCATTCAGAAATCCTTCATTACTCAATGCATGTTCCTTTGTAGTCAGTAAATTGTCTTTTGTTCAATAGTAAGCCCTTAGCTTACTCCTTGAAAGGAAAGTTATAACCAACCTAGACAGCATATTAAAAAGCAGAGACATTACTTTGTCAACAAAGGTCCATCTAGTCAAAGCTATGTTTTTTCCAGTGGTCATGTATGGATGCAAGAGTTGGACTGTGAAGAAAAAGCTGAATGCCAAAGAATTGATGCTTTTGAACTATGGTGTTGGAGAAGACTCTTGAGAGTCCCTTGGACTGCAAGGAGATCCAACCAGTGCATTCTAAAGGAGATCAGTCCTGGGTGTTCATTGGAAGGAGTGATGCTAAAGCTGAAACTCCAATACTTTGGCCACCTCATGTGAAGAGTTGACTCATTGGAAAAGACTCTGATGCTTGGAGGGATTGGGGGCAGGAGGAGAAGGGGACAACAGAGGATGAGATGGCTGTATGGCATCACCAACTCGATGGACATGAGTTTGAGTAAACTCCGGGAGTTGGTGATGGACAGGGAGGCCTGGCGTGCTGCAATTCATGGGGTTGCAAAGAGTCGGACACGACTGAGAGACCGAACTGAATTGAACTGACTAAGCCCTTTAGTCAGCAAACATGTATTTTCTTATATAGTTCTGGGTATACTGCCAGGACTTTGCAAATAACAAAATTATAATAATTAAACAGTTATTCATGAATGAACATACTTAACCCAAGAGTGTTTTAGTAGAAAGGGTAGGAAGAACTAACATATTAGTCAGCAACAAACACCAAATGGTAGGGTGAGTTTTTAAAATATTATTTGAAACAAAGTGTACAGGGATAGTCTGAGAGACCCAAATTCCTAAACCCAGCTTTCTGGGGCAGAAGCCAGAGAGGAGAAACAAAATTTTATGCATACATATGCTTAATTAAGGTTTAAGTAGTAATGTGCATGAGGTGCTGTTTTGTTTTTCCTTATCACAGGAAAACAGAGAGCTAAGGGCTCAGTGAAGCATGTGGTTGATAGCCCCTGACTTAACAGCTTACCGTGAGACAACCCAAAGTTCATAACCAATAGTTATGTATATAGTCATTTTTATTATATTGTATTGCATGTTCATTTTAGAAATTTTTCAACATAAAAACATATAAAGACAAAAGCACTCAATCCCAATGATCACGATTGTTCACAAAATGTTAGTGAATTCTGCCTAGTGTATATTTTCATCACTCTCACACACATGCATGTGTACACACATAATAAAATTATTCTTTACACACAATTTTAAATTTCTTTAGGCTTAGCATTATAATATAGATAGTTTCTCTTGTATTATGAATTCTTTGAAAACAATATTTTTATAAATTTTATATTTAGGTCTAATTCACATAAAATGAAATACACAGATCTAGTTGGCACAGTTCAATAACTTCTGATAGTGAATACATCCATATAATCAATACCTTTTTCAAGATTTAGAATACGTTCATCAACTAGACTTCAACACTCCTCAGCTCTCTGTGGTGATTTCTATTCATGAGTCTCTGCTCTAGCAAACTGCAACTCCCTGTATTCATCTGTTTCTTCAATCTTGGAGTCTGTTGATTTGTCCTGTGTCCTCCCCTTCCTTATGGGTCCTAGAAGAATTGTTCACTTTTCAGTCTTTCAACTTGTTTCTTATTGTTAGGATGTAAGGGTGACTTCCAAGCTCCTCACATGTGAAACTGGAAACCAGAAGTCTAGGCTGTCTCTTCTCTTGGTTGATTGTTTCTTTTCCTGTGCAGAAGCCTCTTTGATTTATATAGTCAAATAAACAATGCATGATAAATAAAACTGAGAATACCTAACCTATTTTTAAAATAAGAAATATGTGTAATAGTTTTTCCATAATATGCATCTTTATAATTGATTCTTCACATAACTATGCAAACTAATTTTCTTTGTGAGAACTGTAGTGACATGTATTGTGTCACATTTATTGATGCATTCCTTCAAACTTCCATCTTGTTCTAATCTGATATGCATATTTTTAGCCAAGAAAATTCCAAATTGGAGAAGACTCTGATTTGGCTAATATATCTTGAAATTAATTTTATTCTAAAACACTCTTACCATTATTTTTTTTAGTAGGCAAGCTTTGTTGTTGGAGTTTTATTACTAAGGCTATGATGATATGCATATTTAAAATATTTCTAGAAAAGTTAAAAATTATTTTCCAGATATTTCACACAAAATATAAGACTTATTTCTTGATAAGCTCTAGAATAAAGTCCAGTATTTTAAACATAAAATACTAACATTTCCACTATTGTCTCTGCCATATTCTCTAGCCACACCAACCTACCCTCAAATCTAACTGACAATATACACTCCTAATCCAACAAGACTAAACTGCATGCAGTTCAAACACACACACACATACACACACACACACACACACACACACACACACACCCCACACTGTGATTGTTCTTGTCTCCATGCCTTTGCTCCTTCTTTCCTATGACAAATTTCCTCTTGGTTTATTCTAGTCTGTTCATTGTCTCCTACTTTATGTATTAAATCCTCCAGGATTATTTATCTGACAGCACTTTCCACCCCAAGGTAAGTATTGTAACATTGTTTTGTGCCCCCCACTATTCCCTCTTCATATTCATATCATAACAATATGACACAGGAAATAATGACATTTTATGGCTCTTTCTAGGTCATAATACCCTTGAGGTTCCTAATTCGTGTTTGTGTCTGAGTGCGTCATTCTGTTACTACTACATATGGGATATTCAATACATTGTGACTGAATAAAAGGATGGATGGATAGGCAGATTTTTGTTCTTTAGTCACTCAGTCCTGTCTGACTCCTTGTGACCCCATGGGCTGCAGTGCTCCAGGCTTCCCTGTCCTGCACTAACTACTGGAGTTTGCTCAAACTCATGTCCATTGTGTCGATGCTGCCATCTAACCGTCTCATCCTCTGTCACCCCTCTTCTCTTCCTGTATTCAAACTTTCTCATCATCAGGGCCTTTTCCAATGAATTGGTTCTTTGCATCAGGTGGCCAAAGTATCGGAGCTTCAGCATCAGTCCTTCCAGTGAATATTCAATGTTGATTTCCTTTAGGATTGACTGGTTTGATCTCCTTGCTGTCCAAAGGACTCTCAAGAGTCTTCTCCAGCACCACAATTTGAAAGCATCAATTATTCAGTTCTCAACTTTCTTTATGGTCCAACTTTCACATCTATACATAACTACTGGAGAAACCATAGCTTTGACCATATGGACCTTTGTTGGCAAAGTGATGTCTCTGCTTTTTAATATGCTGTCTAAATTTGTCATAGCTTTTCTTCCAAGCAAGTGTCTTTTAATTTCATGGCTGCAGTCACCATCCACAATGATTTTGGAGCCCCAAAAAAGAAAATCTGTCACTGTTTCCATTCCCCCCCTCCCCATATATTTGCCATTAAGTGACAGGATCTGATACCACAATCTTAGTTTCTTTTTAATGTTTAGTTTTAAGCCAGTTTTTTCACTCTCCTCTTTCACCTTCATCAAGAGGATAGGCAGATAGAATGCAGAATAAGCTCATTCAAGAAAAAAAAGAAAATTTATTAAAAAGTTTATTACTGAAGTAAAAGGAAAAAAAAAAAAAAAACAAACAAACAGGAAGTGGAGGCCCTGACTGCAAATATCCAGAATATTAAGCAAGAATATGCTAGGGAGAAGGAAACTATTTCCCATCTTAACAAGTGAAGAGAGGTTGAAAAGACTACAGAAATCTGCAGGTTTGAATAAAGATCAACTTGGACTAGAAATTCAAAAAATTTATGGTGATAAATTGCAGGTTATATTCACTAATATTGACCCTAAGCATCCTGATAGCCCATTTATGTTTTCCCTTTGCCTAAATGAAGCAAGAGACTATGAAGTGTCAGATAGTGCTCCTCCTCTTCAGTGCCTAGCAGAATTTCAATAAAATGTAAGGAAGACCAACAATTTTTTGGCTTTTCTTGAGAAAGTTTGGAAAGCTTTTGCTGCTATAGTTTATAATTAATATATAAACAGTATGTAAAAAACATAAAAAAAGAAGATATGCAGATAGATAGATGAATGCATGAGAGTTGCTTAAATTGTGGCCTTGGACAAGTAAGTTGTTAATCGAATATCTCTGGGCAAGAGTACTGTAACCTATAAACTGGGGAAGACTAAATGCTTTTTTCCAGGTCAAACTTCTCCATTTTCCTACTATAATATTGCATCTCTATTGTGTCACTTCTTAGAATTCCTAATTATTCACTGCGTGTGTGCTAAGTCCCTTCACTTGTGTCTTACTCTTTGCAATCCTATGGACTGTAGCCCTCCAGGCCTGCCTTTTCTATGGGATTCTCCAGGAAAGAATACTGGAGTGGGTTTCCATGCCCTTTTCCATGGGGATCTTCCCCACCCAGAGATGGAAAATGCATCTCCTGCAGCTTCTGCATTGTAGGTGGATTCTTTACTGCTAAGCTACTGGGGAAGCCAATTATTCATTGCTGCTGCTGCTGCTGCTGCTAAGTCGCTTCAGTCATGTCTGACTCTGTGCGACCCCATGGACTGCAGCCTACCAGGCTTCTCCGTCCATGGGATTCTCCAGGCAAGAACACTGGAGTGGGTTGCCATTTCCTTCTCCAATGCATGAAAGTGGAAAGTGAAATGAAGTCGCTCAGTCGTGTCCGACTCCTAGCGACCCCATGGACTGCAGCCTACCAGGCTCCTCCATCCATGGGATTTTCCAGGCAACAGTACTGAAGTGGGGTGCCACTGCCTTCTCCCAATTATTCATTAGGTTTATCTAAAAAGTAGAAAATGTTTGAACAATAGGCAAAAGTGGTGTTTCATTATTAAAACTGATGGTATGCTATGCAAAGAAACGTTACAGGCATGAAAGCTGTTTCATACCGATTTCTGCTTATATACCATGAGCACTTTATAAATAATCAAACATATCCATTATTTGGCCCCTGTATCCCACTGAGACAAACTTCCTTGTAAAATCCAGCATGGCATGATTTGCGGAACATTAAAATACCCATTCAGACCAAAAATATTCTGAACTTGCATTGTCTTTTCTTTTTCTTTTTAACTTATACCAATCCCATTGTACATGGAGAGAGATAGGGAGAGAGAAAAAAAACAGTATAAGTTATACTGGTAATTTGCCTGCCAAGGCACTCATTGAGAATTAGAGTAAGAGTGAACTGTTTTCGTCCTTTAGTCAATGGCCTTGTATGCCATTTAGGATGTAAATTTTCTGACACCCTAGATGCAAATCAAAGTGTTCAGAAGTATATTATTTTATAGCCATGATCTTTTACAACAAGTCAATGAATTCTTCTACACATAAGCAAGGCAAATAGTCATATATTCCATATACTAGCAGATAAAATAGTCATATATATCTAATTATGATTCTATTTATAATTTGTAAACATGTCTTCCTATGGTATTTTGAGAGTAGTTTTGAACATATACCCCTTTCACTTAACAGGCTAATTTTATAATCTATTATAAAGTTATTTTTCCTTAGGAAACTTTATTTCCATTTTTCAAAAAGATGTCATATTATATTTATTTATTTAGACCAAGACACTTTAGTGCTATATTTCAGAAATTTGTAGAAAATATACAAATCCATGACACATACAATGTAACCGGTACCCCTTTTATGTCCAATGCCCTTGTGAAGTACATAATCTAAACAACTATGCACAGCAGCCTTGATCTCAGGACTTAAGGAAGAGACATCAAAAGGATAAGACAAGAAGATTAGAAGTAGGGGAGGAACAACAACAAAAAAAAGTATGGAAGAGCAAAAAACACAAATTTGTCAACCTTATCAATTTGTCCAAAACCTCCGCTGGCTCCTGACACAGAATCATGCATCCTGCCCTCCAAGAGATCAGCTTCCAGCACAAGATTCTTCATTTTCAGCTTTGTTATGCCCACTGATAAGAAATATCAAGAATAATTAAAACAACTAATCAAAGATTAATAAGAATTCAGAATGTTGCTTCTAACTTCAATAATATGCATTGCTAATAAATTATGTGGTGTATCTCATTAAATCCATTTGGTATAACAGAAATACAGCTATCTTGGCTTTCCTGAAAGATATTAAGTGCTTCACAGAAATTAAATTTGTCTTGGACTTTTGTAACTTAAACTAGCATATTTCAAACATATATTTGTCTAGCTACCAGAATTTGAAATCTCACCTATTATTTCTTAATCAAAGGACAAAACCAGAAAGTGACAGATAATTTGAGATAAATGTTAACACTCATATACCACAAACACAGATGTACATACACACAACTACTAGCCTAGAGCAATTTTTTTCCAGTTCCTTTAAAACTTGCAGAATTTCATATTAGAGCTAATCAATGAATAAAGTCACAGGATATAAAAGTAATACGCAGAAATCCCTTGCATTCCTATATGTTAATGATGAAAAATCAGAAAGAGAAATTAAAGAAACAATCCCATTTACCATCTTAATGAAAAGAATAAAATACTTGGAATAAATTTACCTAAAGAAACAAAAGACCTGCATTCAGAAAACTATAGAACACAGATGAAAGAAATAAAAAATGACACAAATAGATGGAGAAATATACCATGTTCATGGATTGGAAGAACCAATATAGTGAAAATGAATATAGTACTCAAAGCAATCTATATATTCCATGCAATCCCTATCAAACAACCAACTGTATTTTTCACAGAACTAGAACAATAATTTCACAGTTTGTATGGAAACAAAGGATCCCAAATAACCAAAGCAATCTTGAGAAAGAAGAATGGAACTGGAGGAATCAACTTTCCTGACATCAGACTATACTACAAAGCTACAGTTATCAAGACAGAATGGTAGTGGCACAAAGACAGAAATATAGATCAATGGAACAAAATAGAAAGTCCACAGATAAATCCATACAACTGTGGACACCTTATCTTTGACAAAGGAGGCAAAAATATACAATGAAGGTGCACTGGGATGACCCAGAGGGATGGTATGGGGAGGGAGGTGGGAGGAGGTTTCAGGATTGGGAACACGTGTACACCCATGGCAGATTCATGTTGATGTATGGCAAAACCAATACAATATTGTAAAGTAAATAATAATAATAATTAATTAATTATTTTTTAAAAAATAGAGGAAAACATAGTCTCTTCAACACATGGTGCTGGGAAAACTGATCAACTACGTGTAGAAGAATGAAGCTAGAACACTTTCTAACACCATACACAAAAATAAACTCAATGAATTAAAGACCTAAATGTAAGACCAGAAACTATAAAAGTCTTAGAGGAAAACAGAGGCAGAACACTCTCCAAAATAAATCACAGCAAGATCCTCTATGACTCACTTCCCAGAGTAATGTAAATAAAAGCAAAAATAAACAAATTGAATCTAATTAAATTTAAAGGGTTTTGCAAAATTAAGGAAACTATAAGCAAGGTGAAAAGACAGCCCTCAGAATGGGAGAAAATAATAGCAAACAAAACAACTGACAAAGAATTAATCTCCAAAATATATAAGCAGCCCATGTGGCTCAATACTAGAAAAATGAACAACCCGATCAAAAAGTGGGCAAAAGGCCTAAAAAAACATTTTTCCAAGAAGACATACAGATAGCTAAAAAACACATGAAAAGATGTTCAACATCACTCATTATTAGAGAAATGCAAATCAAAACCACAATGAGGTGTCATCTCACATTGGTCAGGATGGCCATCATCAAAAAGTCTAGAAACAATAAATCCTGGAGAGGGTGTGAAGAAAAGGGAACCCTCTTACACTGTTGGTGGGAATGCAAACTGGCACAGTCACTATGGAGAAGAGTATGGGGATTCCTTCAAAAACTGGGAATAGAACTGCCATATGGCCCAGCAATCCCACTGCTGGACATATACCCTGAGGAAACCAGAACTGAAAGAAACACAATACCCCAATGTTCATTGAAGCACTATTTACAATAGCTAGGACATGGAAGCAACCTAGATGTCCATCAGCAGTTGAGTGGATAATGAAGTTGTGGTATATATACACAATGGAATATTACTCAGCTATAAAAAAGAATGCATTTGGGTCAGTTCTAAGGAGGTGGATGAACCTGGAGACTGTTATACAGAGTGAAGTAAGTCAGAAAGAGAAAGACAAATACTGAATATTAACCCATATATATGGAATTTAGAAAGATGGTACCAATGATCCTACATGCAGGGCAGCAAAGGAGATACAGGTAAAGAACAGACTTTTGGACTCAGTGGGAGAAGGCTAGGATGGGATGATTTGAGAGGATAGCATTGAAACATGTACATTACCATATATAAGATAGATGACCAGTGTACGTTGGATGATGAAGCATGGCACCCAAAGCCTGTGCTCTGGGAAAACCCAGAGGGATAGGGAAGGGAGGGAGGTGGGAGGGGGCTTCAGGATGGGACAGACACATGTATACTTGTGACCAATTCATGTTGATGTATGGCAAAAACATAATATCCTCCAATTAAAATAAATTAATTAATTAAAAAATAAACATTAATAAAAATGCTACAATGTGGGAAAAAAAACTTGCAGAATTTCAGAAGTGATGAATTGACTGGAATTGAGCTATACTCACAAGATAAAATCCAGCAACTGTGTTACAGTTGTATCTTTCTTTTCCATGGAAATTCTTCCTGGTTCCCAGATAAATACATTTGTGGTCTAGCCACAGGATTTTCAGGTCCTATGATATTTAATTTGTCCATTTTAATAACCCAAATTATTATGCCTTAATGGGATGAAGGTAAAAAAAAAAAAGTTGCTATTTGTCACATGATGAGGCTGAAACCATATCCAAAATCACTTAAAATTATATTTCCAGAAGTGGTGATGATATCTGCTGTTGTGACTACATTACTTTTGTTCAAGGCACATTCCCATAAGACACCAGCTTTACATTATCTGGTGTCAATATTCTACATGCAGTAGGATAATGTGATTAAGAGGATAGATTGGTAATAATACTTCACAACATTACCAAGATGATTAAATGAGATAATTCACATTAAATGCTTGGCACACAATAAGCACTAGGTAAATAAGAGCAATTACTACTGCTGCTGTTTTAGGAGGATCTAGCCTGTGATATTGGCCTAATTAGCACTATAATATATAGCATTATGATAATTATATTAGCATAGATATATCACTGATTGGAAATGTGGACACAAGTGTATCTTTTGAATGTAGTGCTGCCTAGTTACCTTGAAGCCAACCTTAGAAGGACTCTAATAGACCTCCTTCTAGAGAACAGGGCAAAATAATAAAAATTAGTGATATTAACAGAAATTACTCGACTAGAGGCAACATTCTACTTGCCATAGTACTTTATCCCCTGGAATTAACTCTCTTTCTCACTGTTATCTCCACTCACTGAATTTCATTATCTATTTTTTATAGGATAATTATAGGTGAGACTGAATACATAAAAAGAGAAGTTTTGAATCAAGTTATCTATTAACAGAGAGAGGCCTGAGGTCATTCCTCAAAGACATAAAAGAGGAGATGATACATTAGGCAATCCAACATAATGACAAGTCAAATTATGCCCCCCTTCCAAGACAGATATTTTCTTATTAGAGACTTTGGCACCTTGCATAGACCAGATTGATAAGTTTAAAGGGGGACAAATTCAACTTTCAGGCGCCCAACTCACTGGCTCCTACATTGACTTAAAAGCTATCATTTCTCTAGTGGGGGGATGCAAGAGGTGCAAAAATTCATGGATGCATGCGTGTCTCCCTGAATTTATCTCTCTCTAATTATATACTTCTTACTCTTTTCTTTCCATAAGGATTTGTATCATTTTATTAATGATCTACTATAGAGTCACCAAGAAGTGGAGAAGATCAGCCTGTTTGTTAGAGTTAAGCCTTAATAGATGACCAAAATGATCTATTTCCAGTAAAGAGAATCTGTGCCTGGTAGCCCAGGATGAGGAGAAAGGTAAATGCCCTATTTGAACCAGGCTACTTTCCTAATATTAAATGATAAGTCTGTTTCAATAAGTCTTGTGTTGTTACTTTATAGAAAATAGAATCTTAAACTAAAATTAATTTCTATCCATTCAACAAACACCAAATAAGCACTGACTAGAGCCTAAACTTAAGGTAGAGGGTAACATGTATAGTTATTGGAACAAAAGGCAATGGGTGAAAAGGATCGACAGACTTGAGAGTGATTCCAAATGAAAGATAAATAGGAAGGCCTTTTACAGTAGGCAGACTTGAGCAGTGTCTTGCCATCTTACCTATAAAACCAACAAACAAAAAAAGTTACACAGACATTGTTCCAGTTGCTCCCAAATGCATTGTACAGAGCTACCTCTAACCAATTAACAATACTGAACTTAGTCTCATGCCACATCTGACATTTCAACTATCCTAAACACTAATATTGAGGGAAAGGTTTATTTAAAGGTAGAAGAAGCATCTGACTTTGGAGCACATACTTCCTTCCTTTGAAACATATAAACAACACCAGAGTGTCCAAAATTCTCAACTCACTTACTCAGAGTTGACATCTTCCAAATGGAGCACATGCCTAAAGTTGAAAGGTGAAATGTTTATTGCTGTTCAGTCGTTAACTTGTGTCTGACTCCTTGTGACCCTATGGACTGCAGCACGCCAGGCTCCTCTTTCTTCCATTGTCTTCTGGAGTTTGCTCAAATTCATGTTTATTGAGTCAGTGATGCCATCCAACCATCTTATTCTCTGTTGCCCCCTTTTCCTGCCCTCAATCTTTCCCAGCATCAAGGACTTTTCCATTGAGTCAACTCTTCGTATCAGGTAGCCAAAGTATTGGAGTTTTAGCTTCAGTATCAGTCCTTCCAGTGAATATTCAGGGTTGATTTCCTTTAAGACTGACTGGCTTGATCTCCTTGCAATCCAAGGGATTCTCAAGGGTCTTCTCTAGCACCACAATTTGAAAGCATCAGTTCTTCAGTGCTCACTTTCCTTTATTGTCCAGCTCTCACATTCATACATGACTACTGGAAAAGCCATAGCTTTGACTATACAGACCTTTGTTGCCAAAGTGATGTCTCTGCTTTTTAATATTGTATGTTGTCCAGGTTTGTCATGGCTTTCCTTCCATGGAGCAAGAGTCTTTAAATTTTATGGCTGCAGTCACTATCCACAGTGATTTTGGAGCTGAAGAAAATAAAATCTGCCACTGCTTGCACTTTTTCTCCATTTGCCATGAAGTGATGGGGCCGAATGCCATGATCTTAGATTTTTTAATGCTGAGTTTCAAGTCAGCTTGTACACTCTCCTTTTTCACCTTCATCAAGAGGCTGTTTAGTTCCTCTTCACATTTCTGCCATTAGAGTGGTATCATCTGCATATCTAAGGTTGTTGATATTTCTCCCAACAATCTTGATTTCAGCTTGTGCTTCATCCAGCCTGGTATTTCGTGTTACATACTTTGCATATAAGTTAAATAAGCAGAGTGACAATATACAACTTAGTCATCGTCCTTTATTCTGCCCATCCTTGAATGAAATGTTTCCTTGATATTTCTAATATTCTTGAAGACATCTCTAGTCTTTCTCACTCTATTGTTTTCCTCTTTTTTTTTTTTTTTTTTTTTTTTTTTGGTATTGTTCATTTAAGAAGGCCTTCTTATCTATCCTTGCTATTCTCTGAAACTCTGCATTCAGATAGGTATATCTTTCCCTTTCTCCCTTCCCTTTCACTTCTCTTCTCCCCCTAGCTATTTGTAAAGCCTCCTCAAACAACCACTTTGCCTTCTTGCATTTCTTTTTCTTTGGTTTTGGTCACTACCTTCTATACAATGTTATGAACCTCTATCCATAGTTCTTCAGGCCCTCTATCTATCTGATCTAATCTCTTGAGTCTATTGGTCACTTCCAGTGTATAATCAATTGTAAGGGATTTAAGTCATACCTGAATGGACTAGTGGTTTTCCCTATTTTATTCAATTTAAGTCTGAATTTTGCAATAAGGAGTTCATGATCTCACCCATAGTCAGCTCCTGGTCTTGTTTTTGCTGACTGTGTAGAGCTTCTTCATCTTCGGCTGAAAAGAATATAATCAATCTGATTTCAGTATTGACCATCTGGTGATAGTCATGTGTAGAGTTACCACCACCACCCATACAGTATCATGAACCTCTGTCCATAGTTCTTTAGGCATTCTGTCTATCAGATCCAATCCCTTGAATCAGGGACAGTAGATATGGCCCAGCTCTAACTTACGTTTGCAGTCTTATTGCAATGTATACATATATTGCTAGCTATATATATTGCTTACATAATTTATACCCAAATCTATTAGACTGCTTGTTTAAGTTAACTTACACTCTACCTCCATTACTTTGCTTAAGTTACCCTTTTACACTCCACCTCCATTACTTTGCTTAAGTTACTCTTTTTGCCTGATATGTCATACTATTAATATCCCCGTATTGAAGTTTTATGAACCCTCAAAAAGGGAAAGTTCAAAGGCAATTCCTTCATAAAGTTCTCCTTGATCTCCCCACAAAGAATTAATCCCTCCCCTGTAGATCTAAGCCACTTGTCTTTGTTTCCATTATGATGTTTATCAAGCTTAATTTATGTTAAAATGGCATGTAATTAGTGATCACTCTCCTACAAGATTTTAAGCACTTTGAGAGAAGGCATTTTTATTTTACTCATTTTGATGAGTTGATATGCTAGCTTAACATTGTGACTTAGTCATAGATGCCCAATAAATGAAATGAATTTTAACATAAAAAGATAGAAGGCAAAGAGATTTTAGTTAAATATGAAAATGAGTCTGTGCAGTTGACTTTCAAATTTCAATGACCATATGCACAAACACACAGGGACACAGAAACACACACACAATAATAATAATGGAAGTGTATTAATTTTAGTTGCACCTTAAGGTTAGTTTTGTTGAGATCAGATTTCATTATTTCTTTAATATAAATTAATTTATGATACAACATGTATATGTTTATGATGGTATATGAATATTACATAATACTAATGAAAATAGCATTATAGCTAAAAATTACACAATATTTTTATTATCAATCATTATTTGATTTTACTATACTTCATCCCATTACTCCTAGGTATAGGAGCCCTATTTTACTTTCATAACTATTTTCCCACTTCCAATACATGGAGGCTATACTCTTATGTTTAACTCCAGTATTAGAGTTCTCCAAAGAAACACAACCAACAGAGAGCGAGAGGTTTGTTTTAAATAAATAACTCAAGTGATTATGTAGGCTGGCAACTCCAAAATCTGAAGGATAAGCTATCAGTCTGGAGGCCCAGTGAAGAGTTAAGGTTGCAGCTTAAGTCCAAAAAGAGTATGGAAGCAAAATTTCTTCTTCCCTGAGAGATTTGCAGTCTGATTTCTCTTAAGGCCTTCAATTGATTGGATGAGATACACTCACATTATGGATATTCATCTGCTTTCCTCAAAGTCTACTGATTTAAATATTAATCTCATCTTAAAAAATACCTTAAGAGTAATATCAACTGGTGTTTGACCAAATACACGGGTACATTGGTTTAGCCAGGTTACACCTAAAATTAACAACATACCTCCCTAAGATACTATTTGGCCAAATAAAATGTATTTGGTCTTTTAATCTTTTACATGTGTCAATCCCCCTAGCTTTTAATCATTTTTGTTGCTCTTCTCTGAACTATTCTAATACTTCCATGATTGATGCCAATTCATAAAATACCAATTGGCACTCAATAATGTCTCAGCTATAAATATAAGGCTAAGTGCACAAACCACTGCTTTATTACCAAGAAGTAAGCTGCAGTCTCTGCTCTGTACATTACTCTAGATCTATAACTTTTAAATGAGCTCCTACATTTTCTATGTTTCTCCCATAGCAAAGAATAACCAGCATCTCAGCATAATTCTAGAAACAACCCATGATATACTTTGATGAATTGCATCCTGTGTGCAAAATCTTGGACTAGAGCCATGAGCTATAGAATAGTATATTGGCATAAATATATACCCATTTATGCCAATTAATTTATCGTTTTGAATTTGCTTAATATACCCTAGGGTTTAGTGTTGAAAAGGCATGTTTTAAATGAAGAATAAATGACTATTTACAGTTTCAAAATTGCTCAGCTATGTAACAAAAAGTGAATACATCTACATATTTTGAGGAAACAAAGAAATTACATGCAAATTTATAGCTGTTAAAATTGGTCATATTCAAGTTTGACATATGTAGCTACTCTCCAAGTGTATAATTCAGGGACAGATACTGGATATTTAAAGGAAAAAGTCAAGGTTCAAAAGTATTTGTTTCAATATTTAAGTGGATTTACTCATTCCAGAGCAATTAACAAGTGCTGAAATGATCTTAGCTCAGTGTATTAGCTCAGATTGGAAATACTTCCTCTAGGTAAAAACACAGTTCACAGATCCACTCAAATAAATAAATGTCTCCGGGAGTTGGTGATGAACAGGGAGGTCTGGTGTGCTGCAATTCATGGGGTCGCAAAGAGTCAGACACAACTGAGCGACTGATCTGATATCAAATATATAAGACTGAAGACTTAAGCATTGAAATTTTTTAAAAAGAACTATGTTTCATTCTTTGTTATTTAATATTATCTGTTAGTTTTATACAGTATTATTTTATTGGAGTCAAATAGTTCATTTCAACTGTCCTTCCTGTATCACCTCCTCTGGGTCCCTACTGCTGATGAAGTAAGTACAGCTCTACTTGCCACTAATGTTTTAAGAGCTTAATTATCTTTTCAGCCTAGCCTAAGTCTGATTACATCAGTTGCTTTGACCCAGCTCTTTCTTTTTGAAATTTATTCTTGTTTACAGGCATTCAAAAAGTCAGAATCTGTTGCTCACTTACTTTATTAAATGTAAAGCAAAACAGAAATTTTTTAAACATAAATAAATAAATAAATAAAAAGACCTCACTAAGCAGAACCCAACAGACTAATCAATTAATTCAATGCCTTGTAGGAAAACTCAAATCATAAGCAAACAGGGCAATAATACGGACTTTTTTAAAGCAACTATGTACTCAAGTCATGACATAAGAGGACTCTGAACATTCAGTTAATTACTTCTTTCTTTCTGTTCCCATAACTTTTTTCATATGCAAATATGTAATGATATTCTGCCCTGAAGACAACCCAAATTTGTCAATACTCAATTCAAAAAGAAGCTCAGGAGCAAGTAGAGTACTAAAGCCTAAACATGAAACAGATGACAATTAAAAGTAAGAAGGAGACAGGATCAGATATTAGAAATGCAAATTAGAAATCTTATGTTTACTTAATCAAGGGTCTGAAGCTAGAATTTAAATGGAAGAAACTTTGTGAAAGTCATGAATATATTCTGTGTCTGTAGGTATTTCCTGCCTGGGTTTCTGAAGCCTTCAGAATGAAATACTGTCTCTAATATCTGATAATAATATTAGGAAATAAGGCATTGTTAATTAGGTTCTCCAGCTAATTTATGAGTTCTAACAGCCAAAAATGATGACATATTTGGCACACAGAAAATACTCAATATATGTTTGTGAATGCCTCAATCACATTTAATCTAGTTTCTTTCATTTATTTTCTACATGTTTACTCTGTGAAATTTTTTTAAAGAGAAAGTGATACTCTACAAAATATGCATTTATGCTCATTTTAGTGTAAGCACAAATACACCAGAAAACTTTTAAACAGCAAATATTGAAGCAAAAGTCTTTTTACTTAGGCCTGGATTAATTGAAAATTATATATTTTTCAGACCACCACACTCACAAATCTAGTCTATAATCTTTCTATAGAGAGTTGGGGGACTGTAGGAAACAGAGACTCTGCTATTAAAGAACATGCACGAAATCTCACATCCTTCTTTCAATTCCCATTGCAGAGTTTGAAAGGAACCTGTATCAGAGTCACTTGATGATCTTGGAGAGTCTCCCAGAAAGACAGGAGGGAACTAGGATTTCCCTTGGGTCATAGACACTGGTGTAAATCATGTTAGGAGCTTATTATACCATGAGGACACTGCTACTGGAAGCAAAAGTTTGGAGTCTTTCTTCTAGCCTATTAGTCCCAGGGGCTTACCCATCCAACATATACAGAGTGAAGTAAGCCAGAAAGAAAAACACCAATACAGTATACTAACGCATATATATGGAATTTAGAAAGATGGTAACAATAACCCTGTGTACGAGACAGCAAAAGAGACACTGATATATAGAACAGTCTTATGGACTCTGTGAGAGAGGGAGAGGGTGGGAAGATTTGGGAGAATGGCATTGAAACATGTAAAATATCATGTATGAAACGAGTTGCCAGCCCAGGTTCGATGCACGATACTGGATGCTTGGGGCTGGTGCACTGGGACGACCCAGAGGGATGGAATGGGGAGGGAGGAGGGAGGAGGGTTCAGGATGGGGAACACATGTAAACCTGTGGTGGATTCATTTTGATATCTGGCAAAACTAATACAATTATGTAAAGTTTAAAAATAAAATTAAATTAAATTAAAAAAAAATAAGCCAGCACCAGTCCCTGGCATCCCCAGGCCCACAACCAGATGGCCAAGGACATGGACATGCCCACCAGTGGGCGAGCACCAGCTCTGGGAACTTCTAGGACAGGTAGACAGCCACACCAGGACCCAACCCACCAAGGGCCAGATTCAGCCCCAGGAAATGCACACTGTGTAGCCAGTAATGCTGGGTCTCGGCCCTACTCACCAGCAGGTTGTAGAAATATACTGTGGTAGTGAATTTGAAGACTCAATATTGTTAACCTGTAAATTATTTCCAAAATGATAACTTATATTATTGAACTTCTAATCAATGTCTCTGAAGGAAGATTTTGTGGAACTTGAAAAGCGGATCCTAAAAGTTTTATAGAAATGAAATAGAACTATAATATACAAAGGAACTTTGAAAAAGGGGAACAAAGATTTAAACTCAAACATTCTGATATCTGTATATATTATAAAACCTGATATAGTTCAGAAAAAAAATATTAAAGGATAGGAATATGATGGATCAATGAGACAGAAAAGAAAATCTAGAAATTTATCCACAAGTCAGCTCAATTGATTTTAGTTCAAGAATGCAAGTGTTTTTCAATGCAGAAAGGATATCTTTTCAACAGATATCCCTATAACAATGAACTCTAATCTACCCTTCACATCCTATATAAAAATTGCTTAAAATGGATTATACGCTTAGTAATAAAACTATAAAACTTTGCAGTGAAAACACAGAAAAAAATCTTTATAAACTTTGGTTAAAAGTAAATATTTTAAGGACAACTCAATATTTCCTGTAACAGAAATTTCCATTATTTTTTTTTTTTTTGGTTGTAACATAATTAAGAACTTACATTCTTCAAAAGACAATATTAAGAGAATAAAAAAGTCATAGTATGAGAAAATATTTCTATGTCAAATATGTGATAAAGTAATCAAATCCAGAATAATAAATAACTCTCAAAAGTCAATAATAAGAAACACCATCCCAAACAACTTGGGCAAAATTTTAAACAGACACTTAACTAAAAATTATAAGGATGGAAAATACTCACATAAAAAATTATTAGCATTACTAGTTGATCAACATCATTATTATGAAATGCAAATTAAAATCACAGTAAATTATTATTGCAATATATTAATATATGAATGCTTATTGTTCTTTTTAAAAACTTATAATATCAAATACAGTCCAAGATTTGGAGTAACTGGCACTCTCATACAATCATTTTGAAAAACCAATTGGCTATTTTTTTTTTAATTTAAATTTATTTATTTTAATTGGAGGCTAATTACTTTACAATATTGTATTGGTTTTGCCATACATCAACATGAATCCGCCATGGGTGTACACATGTTCCCAATCCTGAACCCCCCTCCCACCTCCCTCCCCATACCATCCCTCTGGGTCATCCCAGTGCACCAGCCCCAAGCTTCCTGTATCCTGCATCGAACCTGGACTAACGATTCATTTCTTATATGATATTATACATGTTTCAATGCCATTCTCCCAAATCCTATCCCCCCTCCCTCTCCCACAGAGCCCAAAAGACTGTTCTGTACATCTGTGTCTCTTTTGCTGTCTCACATACAGGTTTATTGTAACCATCTTTCTAAATTCCATATATATGTGTTAGTATACTGTACTGGTGTTTTTCTTTCTGACTTACTTCACTCTGTATACATACAGACCAATAATATCTCTCCTAAGTTTCCCTGGTGGCTCAGCTGGTAAAGAATCCACCTGCAATGTGGGAAACCTGGGTTCGATCCCTGGGTTGGGAAGATCCCCTGGAGAAGGGAAAGGCTACCCACTACAGTATCCTGGCCTGGAGAATTCCATGGACTGTATAGTCCATTGGGTCACAAAGAGTTGGACACGACTGTGCAACTTTCATACAATATCTTTCCTAGGTATATACCCATGTGAATTTAAAGCAGATTCCACACATTTGCATATAAAAGTGAATGTACACTTAAAAACATGTGTGTAAATGTTCATTGTAGCTACATTCACAATCATGCAAAACTGAAACAACCTAAATGCAAAAAAGGAATAAATTATTGGCATACACAATGCAGAGAAACTTCAAATGCATTTATCTCAAAAGAAGTAAGACTCAAAAGGTACTGTACAATTCTATGTTTATGGCATTTTTAGAAAGTCCAAACTAAAAATAATTCAGTTAGGTAATAACATTGCTTTATATCTTGATTGGATAGGTGGTTACATGAGAGTACACACTTGCCAAAACTCACAGAATTATACATTTAAAATGATGAATTTCCTTATATGTAAATTTAACTTAAAGAAATAAAAGGTAAATAATTGTTGAGTAAAACTAGCTCATGATTTGAAATCAAATAATTGGTACTTTTGATATTGCAGAGGAGACTGTTAACTGAAATGCGGTAGTAGGGAAGTCTCTTAATTGATGATACTGCTCTGTGTCTTGATACATAGTATCAAGATTGAAGAGTATACTTAAGATTGGGATGTTCACTATATATAAATTACAATTTATTTAAAAAAATTAAATATTAAAAATATAAATAGTTTTTATGGCTTATTTATTTCTACCTTTTCATTTTATATTAGAGTATAGCTAACTAACAACATTGTGCTAGTTTCAGGTGTACAGTAAAATGATTCAGTTATATATATATATATATATAATTTTTCAAATTTTCCCAGTTAGGTTACAGAATTTTGAGCAGAATCCCCTGTGCTATATAGTTGGTGCTTTTTGGTTATCCATTTTAAATATAGCAGTGTGTAGAGGGTGGTCCTAAGATAGGGGAGGAATAGAATTGAGAGACCACTTTCTCCCGCACAAATTCATCAAAAGAACATTTGAACGCTGAGTAAATTCCACAAAACAACTTCTGAATGCCGGCAGAGGACACCAGGCACCCAGAAGAACAGCCCATTGTCTTCAAAGGAGGTAGGAAAAAATATACAAGATAAAAAGAGAGACAAAAGAAGTAGGGACGGAGAGCCCTCCTGGGAAGGGAGTCTTAAAAAAAGAGAGAAGTTTCCAAACACAAAGAAGCTCTCACTGGCGAGTCTGTGGCAAACCTTGGAACCTCAGAGGGCAACATAACTGAGAGGAAAAATAAATAAATAATTAAAACACACAGATTACATGCCCAATGTTAACTCCCAGCACAAAAGCAGCACAGATGCCTGCATCTGCCACTAGCAAGTGGGGGCTGGGCAGGGAGGCACAGGCTGCATTGCTTAGAGTAAGGACCCGGCCTGAATGCCCTGAGGGCAAGCTGTTTCATCCAAAACAGTGTATTTCACCTTTTTCTCAAGTGCACGAGGAATGCTCTCCAGGATGGATCATATCCTGGGCCATAAATCCAGCCTTGGTAAATTCAAAACAATTGAAATCATTCCAAGCATCTTTTCTGACCACAATGTAGTAAGATTAGATCTCAATTACAGGAAAAAAAAAAAAAAACTGTTAAAAATTCCAACATATGGAGGCTGAAAAACACACTGCTGAATAATCAACAAATCACAGAAGAAATCAAAAAAGAAAAAAAAATATGCATAGAAATTAATGAAAATAAAAACACAGCAACCCAAAACGTAGAACACTGTAAAAGCAGTACTAAGGGGAAGGTTCATAACAATACAGGCTTACCTCAAGAAACAAGAAAAAAGTCAAATAAATAACCTAATTCTACACCTAAAGCAACTAGAAAAGGAAGAAATGAAGAACCCCAGGCTTAGTAGAAGGAAAGAACCTGCCTGACTTCAGGCTCTACTACAAAGGCACAGTCATCAAGACAGTATGGTACTGGCACAAAGACAGAAATATAGATCAATGGAACAAAATAGAAAGCCCAGAGATAAACCCCCACACCTATGCACACCTTATCGTTGACAAAGAAGGCAAGAATATACAGTGGAGAAAAGACAATCTCTTTAACAAGTGGTGCTGGGAAAACTGGTCAACCACTTGTAAAAGAATGAAACTAGAGCACTTTCTAACACCATACACAAAAATAAACTTAAAATGAATGAAAGATCTCAATGTAAGACCAGAAACTATAAAACTCCTAGAGGAGAACATAGGCAAAACATTCTGTGACACAAATCACAGCAGGATCCTCTACGACCCACCCACCTCCCAGAATATTGGAAATAAAAGAAAAATAAACAAATGGGACCTAATTAAAATTAAAAGCTTCTGCACAACAAAGGAAACTATAAGCAAGGTGAAAAGACAGCCTTCAGAATGGGAGAAGATAATAGCAAATGAAGCAACTGACAAACAACAAATCTCAAAAATATACAAGCAACTCCTGTAGCTGCATTCCAGAAAAATAAATGACCCAATCAAAAAATGGGCCAAAGAACTATACAGACATTTTTCCAAAGAAGACATACAGATGGCTAACAAACACATGAAAAGATGCTCAACATCACTCATTCTCAGAGAAATGCAAATCAAAACCACAGTGAGGTACCATTTCACGCCAGTCAGAATGGCTGCGATCCAAAAGTCTACAAGCAATAAATGCTGGAGAGGGTGTGGAGAAAAGGGAACCCTCTTACACTGTTGGTGGAAATGCAAACTAGTACAGCCACTATGGAGAACAGTGTGGAGATTCCTTAAAAAACTGGAAATAGAACTGCCTTATGATCCAGCAATACCACTGCTGGGCATAAACACTGAGGAAACCAGAAGGGAAAGAGACACGTGTACCCCAATGTTCATCGCAGCACTGTTTATAATAGCCAGGACATGGAAGCAACCTAGATGCCCATCAGCAGATGAATGGATAAGAAAGCTGTGGTACATATACACAATGGACTATTGCTCAGCCATTAAAAAGAATACATTTGAATCAGTTCTAATGAGGTGGATGAAACTGGAGCCTATTATACAGAGTGAAGTAAGCCAGAAAGAAAAACACCAATACAGTATACTAACGCATATATATGGAATTTAGAAATATGGTAACAATAACCTTGTATATGAGACAGCAAAAGAGACACTGATTTATAGAACAGTCTTTTGGACTCTGTGGGAAAGGGAGAGGGTGGGATGATTTGGGAGAATGGCATTTAAACATGTGTAATATCATATATGAAACGAGTCGCCAGTCCAGGTTCGATGCATGATGCTGGATGCTTAGGGCTGGTGCACTGGGAAGACCCAGAGGGATGGTATGGGGAGGGAGGTAGGAGGGGTTTCAGGATGGGAAACACGTGTACACCCGTGGCTAATTCTTGTCAGTGTATGGCAAAACCAATACATTATTGTAAAGTAATTAGCCTCCAGTTAAAATAAATAAATTTATATTATGAGATTAAAATTTTAAATAAATAAATATAACAGTGTGTACATGTCAATTCCAAACTCACCAACTATCCCACCCCCCACTGCCCCACCCTACCTGTTAGGATAAGTTCTTACTCTAAGTCTGTTAGTCTATCTCTGAATATAGGCTTTATAAGAATCTGTAAATAAATTCTTTTGTATAATTATTTTAGATTCTGGAAGCACTCTAGATATGAATGATAGCATACAATATTTCTGTTTCTCTGTCTGACTTACTTCACTCAATATGACAATCTCTAGTTTTATTTAATTAAATTATAAAATAGACTCCTCACAATTAAATGGTTCTGTTATTATCCTGAACTGTCAAACACATTTTTAAATGAGGTGATGCAAGAAAAACTGGGTGTATCTAAGGAATATGAGGTCTTAATTTTAGCTTTCAACAGCCCGTCACCCCCAATCCCACCAGATTCTTGAAGAAAAGAATATAAATGCCAGAAACAAGTTTTTCTCATTCATAACAGATAATATTTTAAGTTAACAGCAAATGTTGATTCTTCTATATTATTTTTTCTCAAAATGAAGTTTGCAGAATCATGCTAAAAAAGCAAGTTTGGAAAATTGTGGATGCTAGGTTGATATTGAGTTTCAAACCTCCAGCATGGGTTCTGAAATTCGATGTATCATTTAAAATACCTGGAGTGATTCCTCAAATTATTTCCAAAAAAAAAAAAAAATTAAAAATACATCCTTAGACAATGAACCAAACATCACTCAAACCATAATCACATATTTTAACATAATAACAAGAAATTTTGTGAGGTTATTAAAAACTTGAGACAATATTGTAAAGTAATTAGCCTGTAATAAAAATAAATAAATAAAAAATAAAATAAAATGTGAAACCTAAAATACACATACACACACACACACACACAACAGAAAACCTGATAACAAGGTGCAAATAGAAATCTAGGGCAAAACCATTCTGAAAACCATAAGGTGATGAGGGGCCAATTAAATAAAATGTTGGCAGCCTCAAGCAAATTTCACACCAAGTTTTCCATAATTTATCCTTCAAAAACCTGTCTTCCAAAGTGCCACATAGATGACATCTCCAGGAGCTTGATTCCTGTTTGGATCCTACATGAATATGCTATCTACTCCAGTGAAATTAAGGGGTTTGATCATCAGAAATGGGAAAAATACTGCTTAACAATAAGTGTCTCATTATTTTCTACAACCTGATTTAGTTTTCACTGAAAATATAATGAATATATTCAAGCTCCAGGGGAAACTACAGACAACCAAGCAAATAGTAGATCTGAGTCAGAATCAGAGTAACTGCTTGTCTTTCCTCTTAGCACAGGATGAACAGTTCAGGGCATTTTCATTTTACTCTTTTAAAATCATCTTGCAAATAAAAAAAGAAACCTGATTTCATATTTGCCCTTTGTTTTTTTCATTTGTTCTCTATTTTGCATTTAAATTTGACATTTACTAGACAGAATTGTGCTTTTTATGTAACTATTTGGATGCACTGTATAAGAGAGACTTGGCTAAGGAATTTTATGACTACTGTTTCAACTCTGCTTTGCTTAGGGAAATAAAATTCTTCTTGCTTACTTTTTTTAAAGTTAATCCTATAGTGGTTTATATTGAATATCAGAGGATTCATAGTACCCTGCAGTGGTTCAATTTAACTGACATCATGATTCTGTTGTGTAGAACTGTGCTAAAATAATCAGGACCTAGAAATTTATGTCCAGAATTTCCAAAAATAAAGCCTTGAAATCTAGACTTTAGGATCATCTGCATAGAGTGTCAGACATCCAGATAAAAATGGAAAACTGGATCACCAAAATGACATTGTAGGAGACCCCAGACTCTATCATCCTATCAGTCAGTCAGTTCAGTCACTCAGTTGTGTCCGACTCTTTGCAACCCCATGAATTACAGCACGCCAGGTCTCCCTGTCCATCACCAACTCCCGGAGTTCACTCAAACCCATGTCCATCAAGTCGGTGATGCCATCCAGCCATCTCGTCCTCTGTTGTCCCCTTCTCCTTCTGCCCCCAATCCCTCCCAGCATCAGGGTCTTTTCAAATGAGTCAGCTCTTTGCATCAGGTGGCCAAAGTATTAGAGTTTCAGACTGGTTCCAAATAGGAAAAGGAATATGTCAAGGCTGTATATTGTCACCCTGCTTATTTAACTTATATGCACAGTATATCATGAGAAATTCTGGGCTGCAGGAAGCACAAGATGGAATCAAGATTGCCGGGATAAATATAAATAACCTCAGATATGTAGGAGACATCACACTTTTGGCAGAACATGAAGAAGAGCCTTTTGATGAAAGTGAAAGAGAAGAGTGAAAAAGTTGCTTAAAGCTCAACATTCAGAGAACTAAGATCATAGCATCCAGTCCCATCACTCCTTGACAAATAGATGGGGAGACAGTGGAAACAGTGGCTGACTTTATTATTCGGGGCTCCAAAATCACTGCAGATGGTGACTGCAGCCATGAAATTAAAAGATGCCTACTCCTTGGAAGGAAAGTTATGACCAACCTAGATAGCATATTCAAAAGCAGAGACATTACTTTGCCAACAAAGGTCCATCTAGTCAAGGCTATGCTTTTCCCAGTGGTCATGTATGGATGTAAGAGTTGGACTATAAAGAAAGCTGAGCACTGAAGAATTGATGCTTTTGAACTGTGGTGTTGGAGAAGACTCTTGAGAGTCCCTTGGACTGCAAGGAGGTCCAACCAGTTCATCCTAAAGAAGATCAGGCCTGGGTGTTCATTGGAAGGACTGATGTTGAAGCTGAAACTCTAATACTTTGGCCACCTGATGAGAAGAGCTGACTCATTTGAAAAGACCCTGATGCTGGGAGGGATTGGGGGCAGAAGGAGAAGGGGACAACAGAGGATGAGATGGTTGTATGGCATCACCGACTCGATGGACATGAGTTTGAGTAAACTCCGGGAGTTGGTGATGGACAGGGAGGCCTGGTGTTCTGTGGTTCATGGGGTGGCAAAGAGTCGGACACCACTGAGCAACTGAAGTGAACTGATACATTTACTTGAAAATTCCTGGACTTTAACATGTTTTGTACATTTGAGATGCCTAGCATTTTGAAAACTGGTATGACATCTACATTGATTATTTTTGTTTAAAATCGGTAACAATTTCTTAAACTTAGACTTAATACTTATGTTTCTAGAATTCTCTTAGAATGTTCTACTTCACATCATGGGAAGTCAGTGGAAGAGGGATATTTTTAATGAGTCTCACCTTCCTCCTTTCTCCTCAAAGGCCATGAGTATGTCATCCATATAATTTTTACCCTAGCAGGATCTTTTTTGGTACTTTCTCTCCACTAATCCATATACATAACTTAATGTTTCTACTGCAGTCAGGAGAATATTTTGGATGGGATAATAACAGAAAGAAGCATACTGTGCAGACCAGAAAAAGTGTGTAAGTGTTGGGAAACATGGGATGGGAGGAGTTGAGGGATGAATAATGAGGTAAGAATCCAATTTAACTAGAACAGTTTGACAGATTGTAAGCAACTTAAATCAGAATATTTCAGAAGAGAAACACAAACATATAGATGAAGGATAAATTTTTATTTTTTAAACTACATAAGATTAGCAAATGAAATAAGACAGAATTAATTTATCATTATCTATAAACACTTCTCAGGGTAGAGAGTAAGAAAATGGATTTGGAAAATAAAGAACATTAAATTTATTTTGTATGGGGCAGTAATAGCTAATTTGTCCCCAGGCAGACAGCTGGGATCTTAAGGGAATATGTGGGGGTCTGACTTTTCTTCTGTCACTACTTTATAGTATTTATTCATGGAAATATTTCAAGCTCCCCTGTTGTGCTCAGTCTATAATAGACTATCTCTGAATTCCAGGTCCACTAGGAGAAGTAGCTTCACCTTCAAAGCCCAGGGTTGCAGTTTTGATCCTGAAGTCTGGCCCAATGAATGTGTTTAAACCAAGGAGGGAGTCTTTCCCTGTGAAGCGGAGAAAGAGGCCACCTCTCTGATTTGCTTGCTTTCCCCTAGCTTGTGTTCTCGGGTCCTGTGGTGAAGTGACAACCCTGCTGATCTCTGAATCACCTTCTGAGTCATTCTTCCTTTCTTAAGATTGACACATTTGCAGTTGGACAGATCTGTTTTCCATCTTGTAGAATCTCAGAACTCTGACAGCCTTCCTTCATTTTGTCCCACCTCTTTCCCCTTTAGTGTTTCCCCTAGTATAACTCCATCTCTATTCCAGGCTTCTTCTGAGGGCTGATTAGCTGAATGAGTCACACCCATAACCTCCCTATTGAGTAATTGTTTAGACATACCCTTGGTGTTCTCTCTAGAACATGCTCTCTCTTTTGTAAAATGTTCAATCTGTATAGGGTGATAATTTTCTAAATCTTCAGTTTCTTGTTGATTGTTGCTTAACAATTTCCCCCTTAATTTATTAATTTTGTCTTACATTTAACTAGAAGCAGCAAGGAGAAACTAGCCCACAGCTTCAACACATTTTTTAGAAATCTTCTCAGTTAAATATCCCAGTTTATCATCTATAATTCTTCTTTCCACAAACACTAGAGCACAATTAAACCAAGCTACTTGCCACTTTATAATAAGAATGACTTTTTATCCATTTTCCAAAAACACATCTCTTATTTCCATCTGAGATCTCAACAGAATGACTTTTAATGTCCATCTTTCTAACAACAGTATCTTCTTTCTAACATGTACCTCAAAACTCTTCCAGTGTCTATCTGTTAGCCAGTTCAAAGCTTTTTCCACGTTTTAGAAATTTGTTATATAAACACTTCACTTCTCAGTACCAAAAATTCTGTATTAGCTGATTTGCTCCAGAGAAAAACAGAATCTATATGTGTGTGTGCATTTATTTAAGCAACTGTCTTGAGGTACAAGTCCAAGTTCAATATCTACATTGTAGACCAGCAGGCTGGAGATTGAGGAAGACTTACAGCCTAAGTTCAAAAGCAATCTGCTAATAAAATTCCTTCTTGCTCAGGACCTTCTTTTAAGACTTTCAACGTATTTGATGAGAGCCACAATATTATGAAGGGACAACTACTTTACTCAAAGTTTACTGATTTAAATGCTAATTATATCTAAAATATACCTTCACAAAAACAATCAGAATAATGTTTGACCAAATATGAGGGCATAGTGGCCCAGCCAACTTGACACAAAAGTTAGTTATCACAGTCTCCCAAAAAATTCTGTATACCCTGAACCTCAGAATGTTATTTTACATGAATGTGGGTCTTTGTAAATGTAATTAGTTAAAATGAGGCCATAATGAATTAGAGTGGGCACTAAACCTAATATGACCAGGGCCTTTATAAGAAGAGACATACCAGACACTGTGAAAGTGGCTGTGTAACAATGGAGACAGAGATGGTAATGATGCAGCTACAAGCCAAGGAATGTCAGTGATTATTGGATATCACCAAAAACACAGGCAGAGATAATGAAGGATCCTCCCCTAGAACCTTCAGAGTGACCATGGTCCTGCTGACTCATTGATTTCAGACTTCTAACCTTCAGAATTGTGGCAGAGTAAATTTCTGTTATTTTAAGGCACCAAGTTGAAACCCTGAGAAACTAATATACAAATCACCATTTGTCTCTTCTTGGCATATTTTGAAGTTAGGACAAATAATCTTTATTAGCTTCCTAAAATTCTTAGAAGCAGAATAATGGCAATTCTTGCCCCTTACTTACTGATAAGGAATCGAATTCCTAGATAATAGAAACTTCTGGAGTTTTCAATGTAAAATAAGACATTATAAATGACCCTATTATCAGAAGTTTACAACAGATTGAAGCCCTGTGGTCATATTTTTCAGTTGCTACTTTTGGAGTTGATAAAGTCCCAGTGTAAACTTACATCTCTTCTCTCCAAGCTAAAAGTGCGAGGTTTGTCTCCACTTAAGGAAATTTGAGGTAATTATCTTTTGCAAAAATCTCATTTGTGGGATTAGAAAAGGCATGAATGGTATTCATACCATTCTGAATGGTATGAATCAAGGGCAGAGTGCAAAATGAAACTTTAACCTGAGGTATAGACATGATGTAAAGTTGTGTCAGGTACTTCTCAAACACTGGGAAAAAAAGAATCACATAAACTTGGTCTTTGGACTTCTGTGACTGTTGATATGTATATGTGTGTGGGTGTTTGCAATGAAGGTAATGATTAAAAGATGTATGATATCAGGGAAACTGCCAATGTTGACATGGATTATGAAGCAAACCAGCAAATTAAGAAGAAAAAATTGTAATTTGGCTTAATAAATGTGTTGATAATTATAGTCATTTACTTGAAGTGCCTACTATTGATCCCTAATTACCATGAAGTTTGACAATAATTATGCACATTATTATACATATCCCTTAACATTAAGTTTGTGGTACATTGTGTTTGGTTATGGCACTCAATTCCATACATGTAGACTTCAGCCTTCCTAGTTTACCTCTCTAGTCATCTATTCACAACTTAGGAAACAAGAAAGGGAGCAACAGACAATATAAAGTATCGTTTTATGAACCTGACTAAGAAATGACTGAGAAGGTCTGTAAAAAGCGTATTTTCAGGTAGAAGAAGGCAGAGCTCTGCAGGTACCATTTCATCAGAGGTTAAATGCTAGGCTTTGTAGGTACTCCTCAGACTTCAGTTTGGTAAACTGACTTAGCAAATGCCAAGAATGTCAATACTGCAATGAAATAATGAAACATAAAGAAATGCTTCAATTACTTGACTCTCTCTGCACTGTCCCTCCACCTCCACTCTACCACTATCATCAGCGGTAAGGCTTGTCCTATTAATACTCAATAAACTCCTTCTAGGTTAATTCTAAGACTGACATGGATTAACTGGATTGGCTAATTACTAAAAAAAAAAAAAAAAAAAAGTTGACTCAAACAAATACTCAATATGTTTCAAAGAGAAATGAAACTTAAGGTCTAGCTAGTTCATATTATTTTGTATCATTGATGACAAGTAATACACTGAGCTCTCTCAGGTGGCCTCATATGATAACCTTGAAAATCCTATCATCTACAATTACAATGAATTTCACCAGAGAAGTGGCAACAACTTCCTGAACTGTCAGCTTCATATTAGGGGCCACAGTTATTGCTCAGATAAATCATTCAAAGAGAAGTGAGACTACACATTGATTCAAGGACAATCTTTTTACTCATAAACATGCATGAAACTTCCGTTATGACAGATAAGCACTTGGCTGTTTTCCATTTGGAAGATTATAACATGATCATATTTCACTTGATTAAATAGCCAAGCCTAGGATCCCATTATACAGAATATCCTAGTTATGGTACTTCCCTGAAGCTGTATCCATTTTGAGTTAGATTAAATTGAACAAGACAAATTTCAGACTTTTGAAAATACCATTTTCATTTTTCCTTTTTCCAGATACCTTCTTGTGCTCCAATTATCTTTATAGCCTCTAGCTTCACTTGAAACATTACTTCCAAAGTGCCAAATACCTGCTGTTGGTATTCATTCCTCCCTTAGAACAGAAAGATTGGTAGTGCCACCCAGAATGTGTTAAAAATCTGTTAATGCAGGTAATTCTTAACACTATCCATGCAAGAAAGGGAACCTATTTATATAGGGGAAAAATCTTTTGAAAGCAATGGGACTGATCTAAAAGTTTTGATGATGAAGAACATTATTTTATTTGGGAATCCACACACACATTGGTTGTATTAGCAAGACCTTAGTTCTTCAAGTAATTTATATTTTGTCAAATTAAATCCTTTAATGAGAAATTACTGAATTTAATAGTAATGTTTTCATTTTCAGTATTTCAAATGAATACTAAAAAGCATTTTTTTAAAAAGATCTCCCTTCTCAACCCCCATCCCATCCCTCTAGGTCATCACATAGTGCCAGGCTGGGCTACCTGTGCTATTTAGCAACTACCCACTAACAATCTATTTTACACATGATAGTGTATATATGTCAAAGCTACTTTCTTAATTCACCCCACCCTCACCTTCCCCCACTGTGTCTATAAGTCCATTCTCTACTAGGTTAATCAGTAGCATTTTCTAGGTTCCATGTATATGTGTTAACATACGATATTTGTTTTTCTCTTTCTGACTTACTTCAGTCTGAAAAAGAGGCTCTGAGCTCCTCCACTTCACTGCAAATAACTCAAATTTGTTCCTTTTTATGGGAAAAAAATTGAAAGCATTTTATCTAAGATCAAGAACAACATAAGGGTGCTCATTCTCACCACTATTATTCAATAAAGTTTTGGAAGCCCCAGCCATGACAATCAGAGAAGAAAAAGAAATAAAAGGAATCTAGATTGAAAAGAAGGAGTAACACTCACTGTTTGCAGATTACATTATACTACACATAGTATACATACACTACCCTAAAAATACCAGCAAAAAACTACTAGCACTAATCAATGAATATAGTAAAGTTGCAGGAAATAAAATTAATACACATAAATCCCTTGCATGTCTATACACTAACAATGAAAAAAATCATAAAAAGAAATTAAAGAAGCAATTCACCATTGCAACATAGAGAGTAAAATACCTAGGAATAAATCTACCTGAAAAGACAAACCACCTGTATGCAGAAAACTATAAGACACTGATGAAAGAAATCAAACAGATGGAAAGATATACCATGTTCCTGGATTGGAAGAATCAGTGCTGTGAAAATGACAATATTACCAAAAGGATAAAAACAGAAAATTACAGATAATTTGAGATACATGCTAACATTCATGTACCACAAACACAGACATACACACACACAACTACTGACCTATAGCTATTTTTTCCACTTCCTTTAAAATTTGAGGAATTTCATACTAAAGCTAATCAATGAATAAAGTCACAAGATATAAAAGTAATACACAGAAATCTCTTGCATTCCTATATGCTAATGATGAAAAATCAGAAAGAGAAATTAAGGAAGCAATCTCATTCATCATTGCAAAGAAAAGAATAAAATACTTAAGAATAAATTTAACTAAAGAAACAAAAGACCTGTATACAGAAAACTATAAAACACTGATTAAAGAAATCAAAGATGACATAGATAGATGGAAAACTATACCATGTTCTTGGATTGGAAGAACCAATATAGTGAAAATGAGTATATTACCAACAGCAATCTACAAATTTAATGCAATCCCTATCAAATTATCAATTGTTATTTTTCACAGAACTAGAACAACAACAACAAAAAATTACTATTTGTATGGAAACACAAAAGGACCCCAAATAGCCAACACAATCTTGGCAAAAAAAAAAGAAGCTAGAGGAATCAACCTCCCTGACTTCAAATTATTTCTCATAGTTACAGTCATCACGACAGTATGGTACTGTCACAAAAACAGAATTATAGACTAGTGGAACAAGATAAAAAGCCCAGAAATAAACACACACTCCTATGGACAACTTATTTTTGACAAAGGAGGCAAGAATATACAATGAAGAAAATACAGCTTCTTCAATAAGTGGTGCTGGGAAAACAGGACAGATACATGTAAAAGGATGAAATTAGAACACTTCCTAACACCATACACAAAAACAAATTCAAAACAGATTAAAGATCTAAATGTAAGACCAGAAACTATAAAGCTCTTAGAGGAAAACATAGGTAGTACACAGCAAGAGCCTCCATGACCCACCTCCTAGAATAATGGAAACAAAAACAAAAAATTAACAAGTGGGAACTAATAAAACTTAAAAGCTTTTGCACAGCAAAGGAAACTGTAAATAAGGTGAAAAGCCTTGGAACGGGAGAAAATAATAGCAAACGAAACAACTGAAAAAGGATTAACCTCCAGAATATATAAGTAGCTCATACAGCGCAATATCAGAAAAACAAACAACCCAATCAAAAAATGGGCAGACGATCTAAACAGATATTTCTCCAGAGAAGACATACAGATGGCCAATAAGCACATGAAAAGATGTTCAACATCACTCTTTATTAGATAACTACAAATCAAAACTGCAATGAGGTACCACCTCACACCAGTCAAAATAACCATCATCAAAAATTCTACAAACAATAAATGCTGGAGAGAGTGTGGAGAAAAGGAACCCTCCTACACTGTTGGTGGGAATGTAAACTGATATAGCTATTATGGAAAACAATGTGGAGATTCCTTTAAAAACTAGGAATAAATCTTCCATATGACCCACTACTGCACATATACCCTGAGGAAATCACAATTTTAAAAGACACATGTACCTCAATGTTCAGTGCAGCAATATTTACAATAGCCAATACATGGAAGCAACTTAAACTATTTCTAAATAGAAGATGATTTAATTTTTGTTTCAATAAATATTCCAAAGACCTATGCAATATCATGCCAAAAAAAAAAAAAAAAGAGAGAGAGAGAGAGAGAGAATGAAACATTCTATTTGTCAAGAGCATACTGAAGAGTCTCCCAGAATTGGAAAGGCAACAATCAACACTTCATTTGCAAACAGTGCTCTGAGATTTTTTTTTAATGACATCAGTGTACTCTTATGGTCAGTAATCTCCAAAAAATATACCTTGAAAAATTTTACTGCAAACACTCCCTACACCTGCCACATGCCTTTTTTTTTTTTTTTTTTTTAATGAGAAATGTGCTAAAATCACAGGACTTGCTTATCGGATCAGCCTAGAGCTTCTAAAGAAATTGACTGAGGCTTGTACTTAATGGGAGTCACTAATTACCTACAAAGGTATGGGATGTGTGTGCATTACCAAAATTAATTTATTACAGAATAAAGACTGACTGTTCACCTCAAGGAAGCCAAAGATGTTTGTTTTAAATTGCTCTTACTTGGGTATTTGATTCAACAGTGAAGCGGATTCTAGCAACATGAATGAGAAGGGAAGGGAAGAAATACACACCAAATAAAAAAGCAGAAAATTCCAATAAAAGATAACTGTTGAAGGATTAGCATTAATATTAAAAAACGACTGATTCACAGATCCACTGACTTTACTATGAAAGTAATGTGGCACTTCTACCCCTTCATCATAAATAAACAGATATGTGACACATGGTTTAGTGCACCCTGGAAATATCAAAAATATCTGTGGACTTGATTTAATTACTTTTATTATATTAAACTATTGACAGTTTTTCCAAGGAAAGTGGAGAGGACTGATTGTTAATTGGATGTTAATTAGGCAATAATAATTTGTCCTACAGCTATTGGATTTTGTTATCTCATGTTATATTTATTAAAATAAACAGGAAAATCAGATTAAAGTTTTAGGAGCGAAAAGAAGTGAGAGCATTTTTGAACCTATGATATATTCTGAATTCAGTGTGTTAACTGCTTCATCACTTGACAGTCATGATTTGGCAAATGAACTTTGGCACATGGAATTAAAATCAAGAGCACTACAACATCCAAGTACATAATAGCATAAAATGACTGGTCTATACCATAGGTATATATTTTCTTGTAAGAACCTGGAAATATTTCAAGGCATAATGCTGTTATCTCAAAAATCCATCTCAAATTAGCATAAGGTTTCAAGGTCCACTCATATTGTATCATGTATAGAATTCCATTTCTTTCTAAGACTGCATAATATTCTACTATATGTATATGTCACATTTTACTTAGCTATTCATTCATTGATGGACATTTGGGTTGGTTCACATTTTGGGTGTTGTGAATAATGCTCTTTTGAACATTGGTGTACAAATATCTGTCCAAGTCCCTGCTTTCAGTTATTTTGGATCTATGTCTAGGAGCAGAATTGCTGGGTGATGGTTCTATGTTTAAATTCCTGAGGGACCACCATACTTTTCCACAAATTCTGTACTATTTTAAATTCCCACCAGCAACACAAAAGGGTTCCAATTTTGCATCCTCACTGACACTTTTTATTTCTGGGTTTGTTTTTAATAATATCAAACCTTCCCATCATAGCTCAGTCGGTAAAGAATCTGCCTGCAATGCAGGAGACCTGGGTTTGATTCTTGAGTCGGGAAGATCCCCTGGAGAAGGAAATGGCAATCCACTCCAGTATTCTTGACTGGAAAATCCCATGGACAGGGGAGCCTGGCGGGCTACAGTCCATGGGGTCGCAAAAGTCGGACATGACTTAGCGGGTAAACCACCACCACCACCACATCTTAATGAATATGAAGTAGAACTCATTGTGGTTATGATTTGTATTTCCTTAATGATTAATGATGAGTATATTTTCATGGGTGTATTGGCCATTTGTATATCTTCTTTGGAAAAATGTCTATTCAAGTCAATTGCCCATTTTTAAATTAAGTTCTTCATTTTTGTTGTTGTGTTGTAGGAGTTCTTCATATGTCTTGGATATTCATCTCTTATTAGATATGTGATTTGCATATATTTTCTGCCATTCTGTGGGTTTCCTTTACACTTTGTTGATAGTGCTCTTAGATGTACAGAAGTTTTTTAATTTTGATGACATTTATCTAATTTTTCTTTTGTTGTTTGTGTTTTCAGTGTCATATCCAAGAACTCTTTGCCAAATCCAACACCATGAAGCTTTTGCCCCACGTGTTTTACAAACATCCACATTTTTGTGTAACCATCACCACCATCCATCTAAAAACTTAACCTTCCCAAATTGATACATATTAAACATATGTATTATGTTTAAACATAAACATTAAACATAAAATTCCCAAAGTCATACATATTAAACAATAGTTTCCCATTTCTACTTTATTCCAACTCCTGGCAACTACCATTCTAGTCTACAGGGTCTTTTAAAATTTCAAATGAATTTTAGGCTAAGTTTTTCTATTTCTGGAAAACATCACTGGGATTTTACTTAGCATTTAATTGGATATGTAGATTGAGTCGGGAAATACTGTCATCTTAAAATATTATTTTTTTTATAATCTATGGCTGTGTTTTCATTTATTTATACCTTTAATTTCTTTCTGCAATGTTTTGTGGTATCTAGTATGTAGGTCTTTTGGCTCCTTGTTTGAATCTATTCCTAAGCATTTTATTCTTTTTTTATTCTTAGTAGAATTGTATTCTTCATTTCACTTTCAAATTGTTCACTATCAGTGTACACAATGCAACTAACTGTGTTTTGATGTTGTAACCTTCCATTTGGATAAATTTGCTTATTCTAATAGTTTCTTTTTCTTGGAATCATTAGAGATTTATGTACAAGAGTTATGCAATCTAAGAGATGATTATACTTTTTCCTTTCTAAAGTGAATCCTTTTCTTATTTTCTCTTGACAAACTGTTTTGTACAGATCTTGCAATACCCAGTATTTAATAGAAGTGACAGAAGCAGACATCTTTGTCCTCTTCCTTATCTTGGTGAAAAAGTTCTCAGATTTTCAATACTGAGTGTGATACTAGCTGTGGGGTTTCATTGTTGTTGTTCAGTAACTCAGTTGTGTCCGACTCTTTGCCACACCATAGACTGCAGCACACCAGGCTTCCCTGTCATCACCAACTCCTGGAGCTTGCTCAAACTCATGTACATTGAGTTGGCGATGCCTTCCAAACATCTCATTTTCTGTCGTCCCCTTCTCCTCCTGCCTTCAATCTATCCCAGCATCAGGGTCTTATCCAGTGAGTCAGTTCTTCGCATCAGGTGGCCAAAGTATTAGGGCTTCTGCTTCAGCATCAGTCCTTACAATGAATATTCAGGATTGATTTCCTTTAGGATTGACTTGTTTGATCTCCTTGCAGTCCAAGGGACTTTCATGAGTCCTCTCTAACACCACAGTACAAAAGCGTCAATTCTTTGGTGTTCAGCCTTCTTTATGATCCAACTCTCACATCCATACATGACTACTGGAAACCATAGCTTTGACTAGAAGGACCTTTGTCAGCAAAGTAATGTCTCTGCTTTTTAATATGCTGTCTAGGTTGGTCGCAACTTTTTTTACAAGGAGCAAGTGTTTTTTTTTTTTTTGTTTTTTTTTTTTTTTTTTTTTTTTTTTTTAATTTCATGGCTGCAGTCACAATCTGTAGTGATTTTGGAGCCCAAGAAATAAAGTCTGTCCCTGTTTCCATTGTTTCCCCATCTATTTGCCATGAAGTGATGGAATTAGATGCCACAATCTTAGTTTTTTGAATGTTGAGTTTTAAGCCAGCTTTTTCACTCTCCTCTTTCACTTTCATCAAGAGTCTCTTTAGTTCTTCTTCACTTTCTGCCAAAAGGGTGGTGTCATCTGCATATCTGAGGTTATTGATATTTCTCCTGGCAGTCCTGATTCCAACTTGTGCTTCATCCAGCTGGCATTTTGCATGATGTATTCTGCATATAAGTTAAATAAACAGAGTGACAATATACAGCCTTGACTTACTCCTTTCCCAATTTAAACCAATCCATTGTTCCATATCCGGTTCTGACCATAGTTTCTCGACCTGCATACAGATTTCTTAGGAGGAATTTAAGGTGGTCTGGTATTCCCATCTCATTAAGAGTTTTCCACAATTGTTGTGACCCACACAGTCAAAGGCTTTAGCATAGTCAATGAAGCAGAAGTAGAGGTTTCTCTGGAATTCTCTTTTTCTCTGATCCAGTGGATGTTGGCAATTTGATCTGTTTCTTCTGCTTTTCTAAATCCAGCTTGAACATCTGGAAGTTCTCAGTTTACATACTGCTGAAGCCTGGCTTAGAGAATTTTGAGCATAACTCGTCTAGTATGTGAAATTAATGCAATTTTGTGGTAGCTTGAACATTCTTTGGCATTGCCTTTCTTTGGGATTGGAATGAAAACACATTTTCCAGTCCTGTGGCCACTGCTGAGTTTTCCAAATTTGCTGGCGAATTGAATGCAGCACCTTCACAGCATTATCTTTTAGGTTTTGAAATAAGAAAGTGAAAGAAAAGAAAATGAAAGTCGTTCAGCCATGTTCAACTCTTTGCGACCCCATGGACTATATAGTCCATGGAATTCTCTAGGCCAGAATACTGGAGTGGATAGCCTTTTCCATCTCCAAAGGATCTTCCCAATCCAGGGATCGAACCCAGGTCTCCCACATTGCAGGCAGATTCTTTATCAGGTGAGCCACAAGGGAAGCCCAAGAATACTGGAGTGGGTAGTCTGTCCCTTATCCAGGACATCTTCCTGACCCAGGAATTGAACTGGGGTCTACTACATTGTAGGTGGATTCTGCATTGTAGGTTTTGAAATAGCTCAACTGGAATTCCATCACCTCCACTAGCTTTGTTCATAGTGATGTTTCGCACTTGAATTTGCACTCCAGGATGTCTGGCTCTAGGTGAGTGATCACACCATTGTGGTTATCTGGGTTATTAAGATCTTTTTTGTATACTTCATCTGTGTATTCTTGCCACCTCTTCTTAGTATCTTATGCTTTTTTTAGGTCCATACCATTTCTGTCCTTTATTGTGCCCATCTTTGCATGAAATGTTCCCTTGGTATCTCTAATTTTCTTGAAGACATCTTTACTCTTTCCTGTTCTATTGTTTTACTGTATTTCACTACATTGTTCACTTCAGAAGGCTTTCTTATCTCTCCGTGCTATTCTTTGGAACTCTGCATTCCAATGGGTATATATTTCCTTTTCTTCTTTGCCTTTCACTTGTTTTCTTTTCACAGCTATTTGTAAGGCCTCCTCAGACAGCCATTTTGCCTTTTTTTTTTTTTTTTTTTGGCATTTCTTTTCCTTGGGGATGATTTTGACCACCATCTCCTGTACAATGCTAGGAACCTCCATCCATAGTTCTTCAGGCACTCTGTCAATTAGATCTAATTCTTTGAATCTTTTTGTCAGTTTCATTGCATAATTCTAAGGGATCTGATTTAGGTCATATCTGAATGGCCAAGTAGTTTTCCCTACTTTCTTCAATTTAAGTCTGGATTTTGCTATAAGGAGTTCATGATCTGATCCACAGTCTACTTCTGGTATTGTTTACATGTAGGATTTCATGTATGTCGATTATTGTATTGAAGCAGTTTTCTTGTCTTCCTCTGTTAATAAGTGTTTTTTTTCAATCATGAAAGGATGAGAATTTGATCAAATACTTTTTTTCTGAATCAAGTTCCCCCTCATTCTGTTACCATTTATTTTTGTACGTTGAAACTTTCTTTCATTCCAGAAATAAATCCCACCTGGTCATGGACTATAATGCCTTTATAAGCTGCTGAATTCAGTTTAGTATTTTATTGCATTTTGATATCAAGATTCACAAGGGCTGTTGATCTATTTTTGTTTATTTTGGTTGTTTGTTTTAACAGCTTGGCGGTGGCTTTCTATTGTCTTTGTCTGATTTTGCATCAGGGTAATGGTGACATTATAGAATGAGTTTTAAAGTATTCTGTCCTCTTCCCTGTTTCAGAAGAGTTTGAAAATGACTGTTGCTAATAATTCTTTAAACGTCAAGGTAGAATTTGCTCATACAGACACTTTTCCCATGACTTCTGTTTATTTTTTTTTAAATTACTGATTCAATCTCCTAACTAGTTATATTTCTAGTCCATTTTTCCACTTCATGATTCATTCTTATTAGATTTTTTTATTTTTAGGAATTTGTTCATTTCACCTAGGTTATTGAATGTGTTGGTGTACAATTGTTAATAGTATTCTTTATAATTCTTTTTATTTCTGTGTATTGGTAGTAATGTCCCCACTTTCATATCTGATTTTAATAATTTGAGTTCACTCTTTGTTATTAATCAAACCATATAAAATTTGATTTTCTATATTTTAATTTGGAAATATTATCTCTACTCAGATCTTTATTATTTCCTTCCTTGTGTTATTCCTTCTGTTAGCTTTGGGTTTAGTTTGCTACTTAACATTAAAAGTTAATATGTTTACTTGAGATCTCCTTTCAATTTTAATGTTAGAAGTTATAGCTAGATATTAATTTTTCCCTTAGCACTGTTTTTAATGCATTGCATAAATTTTGGTATGGTTTGTTTCTGCTTTCATTTGCTTCAAGTTATTTTATAATTTCTTCTGTTGTTTCACCTTGACCCAATTGTTGCTTGAGACTATATTGTTTAGATTCTAAACACTTGTATGAAGTAAGTTCATAAAGACTTGAAGAAGTGGTTATTTTTTTAAATGCATAACTCTCAACAAAATATCACAAGGCATAGCATACAAGTAAATAAGGAAACATGGTCCAAATAAAGAAACAAAAGCTCTAGTAACTATGACTAAAGAAATGGAAATATATTACTTACAAATTTGGAGGGAAGTGCCAACTGAATGATGCTATCACATTTATAATTTAGCTTTTTATTTTTTTTAAACAATATAAAATTTTATTATTTTTTTTTAACTTTAAAATACTGTATTGGTTTTGCCATATATCAACATGAATCCACCACAGGTATACATGTGTTCCCCATCCTGAACCCTCCTCCCTCCTCCCTCCCTGTACCATCCCTCTGGGTCTTCCCAGTGCACCAGCCCCAAGCATCCAGTATCGTACATAGAACCTGGACTGGCGACTCGTTTCATATATGATGTTATACATGTTTCAATGCCATTCTCCCAAATCATCTCACCTTCTCCCTCTCCCACAGAGTCCAAAAGACTGTTCTATACATCAGTGTCTCTTTTGTTGTCTCGCATACAGGGTTATTGTTACCATCTTTCTAAATTCCATATATATGTGTTAGTATACTGTATTGGTGTTTTACTTTCTGGCTTACTTCACTCTGTATAACAGGCTCCAGTTTCATCCACCTCATTAGAACTGATTCAAATGTATTCTTTTTAATGGCTGAGTAATACTCCATTGTGAATATGTACCATAGCTTTCTTATCCATTCGTCTGCTGATGGACATCTAGGTTGCTTCCATGTCCTGGCTATTATAAACAATGCTGCAATGAACATTGGGGTACACGTGTCTCTTTCAATTCTGGTTTCCTCGGTGTGTATGCCCAGCAGTGGGATTGCTGGGTCGTATGGCAATTCTATTTCCAGTTTTTTAAGGAATCTCCACACTGCTCTCCATAGTGGCTGTACTAGTTTGCATTCCCACCAACAATGTAAGAGGGTTCCCTTTTCTCCACATCCTCTCCAGCACTTATTGCTTGTAGACTTTTGGATTGCAGTCATTCTGACTGGTATGAAATGGCACCTCATTGTGGTTTTGATTTGCATTTCTCTGAGAATGAGTGATGTTGAGCATCTTTTAATGTGTTTGTTAGCCATCTGTATGTCTTCTTTGGAGAAAAGTCTATTTAGCTCTTTGGCCCGTATTGGGGTATAGCTAAGTACTAATGTGATAGTTTCAGGTAAACAGTGAATGCACTCAACCATATATATACATGTATTCATTCTCCCTCAAACTCACCTCTCACCAGACTGCCATATAACATTGAACAGAGCTCTATGTGCTATACAGTAGGTCATTGTTGGTTATCTATTTTAAATATGCTGCTGCTAAGTCGCTTCAGTCATGTCCGACTCTGTGTGACCCCATAGATGGCAGCCCACCAGGCTCCCCCGTCCCTGGGATTCTCCAAGCAAGAACACTGGAGTGGGTTGCCATTTCTTTCTCCAATGCATGAAAGTGAAAAGTGAAAGTGAAGTCATTCTGTCGTGCCCAACTCTTAGCAATCCCATGGACTGCAGCCTTCCAGCTCCTCCGTCCATGGGATTTTCCAGGCAAGAGTACTGGCAGTGTGTATATGTCCATCACAAACTCCCTAGGTATCCCCATCCTTCCCTCTGGCAACTATAAATTAATTCACTAAGTATGTAAGTTTCTTTCTATTTTATAAGTAAGTTCATTTGTATCATTTCTTTTTAGGTTCTACATATAAGGGATGTCATACTATGTTTTTCCTTCTTTGTCTGACTTACTTCACTCAGTGTGATGCTCTCTAGGTCCATTCATGTTGCACAAATGGCATTATTTCATTCTTTTTAATGGCTGAGTAATATTCTATCCTATATATATGCGTGTTTGTGTGTGTGTGTGTGTGTGTGTGTGTGTATACACACACACACAATTTCTTAATCCATTCTTCTGTCAATGGACTTAGGTTGTTTCTATGTCTTGATTACTGTAAACAATGTTGCAATGAACATTGGGGTTCATGTATCCTTTCAGATTGTGTTTTTCTCTGAATATATGTCCAGAAGTAGGATTGCAGAATCATTTGGTAGCTCTATTTTTTTAGTTTTTTTAAGGAAACTCCATACTGTTCTCCATATTGGCTGTACCAATTTACATTCTTATTAACAGTATAGGTGGGTCCCCTTCTTTTCACATCTTCTCCAGCTTTATTGTTTGTAGTTTTTTTGATGATAGCCATTCTGGCTGGGGTAAGGTGATATCTCATTGAGTTTTTATTTGCATTTCTCCAATAATTAATACTTCTGAACATTTTTTCATGTTCCTTTTGGCCATCTGTATGTCTTTTTTGGAGAAATGTCTGTTCAGGTCTTCTGCCCATTTGCTGGTTAGGTTATTTGTTTTGATGCCATTAAGCATTATGAGCTGTTTGTAAATTTGAAGACTAATCTCTTGTTAGTCACATCATTTGAAAATGGTTTCTCCCATTCCTTGGGGTGTCTGTTCATTTGTTTATTATTTCCTTTGCTGTGCAAAAGCTTTTGAATATAAATAGGTCTCATTTGTTTATTTGTTTTTATTTCCATTATTCTGAGAGAAAGATTGAAAAAAATATATTGCTGTGATTTATGTCAGAGAGTGTACTGATTATATTTTCTTTTAGGAGTTTTAGAGAGTCTGGTCTCATATTTAGGCCTTTCATCCATTTTGAATTTATTTTTGTGTATGGTGTTAAAGAATTATATAGTTTTATGTTTTTACATGTAGCTGTCCAGTTTTCCAGCACCATTTGTTGAAGAGACTGTCTGTCCAACATCATGTAGCCTTGCCCCCTCTGATATACATTACCTGATTGTAGATGTGTGGGTTTATTTCTTTGTTTTATATCCTGTTCCATATGTATGTGTATATATATATATATATATATATATATATATATATATATAGCTTTGTAACTTAGTCTGAAGCCAGGGAGCCTGGTTCCTCCAGCTCTGTTTTACTATAACACATGGCTTTAGCTATTTAAGGTATTTTGTATATCCACACAAATTTTGAGATTTTTTTTGTTATAGTTTTGTGAAAAATATTATTGATAATTTGACAGGATTTCATTGAATCTGTAGATTGCCTTGGGTAGTATAATCATTTTGCCAATATTGATTCTTCCAATCTGCAAACATGGTATATCTTGCCATATGTTTGTGGCTTTTTCAACTTCTTTCATCAGCATCTTATCATTTTTAGTGTACTTGTCTTTGGTCTCCTTGAGTATTCTTGGGTATTTTATTATTTTTGATGTGATGGTAAATGGAATTGTTTTTTGAACTTCTCTTTCTGATATTTTGTTGTTAGTGCATAAAAATGCAACAGATTTCTGTATAAAAATCAATGAAACTAAAAACTTGTTCTTTGAAAAGATAAGCAAAATTCATCAACCTTTAGCCAGAAACATCAAGAAAAAACATGGAGAAGATTCAAATAAATAAAATTAGAAATAAAAAAGGAGAAGCTACAACTTACTCCACATAAATAAAAAGGATAATAAGAGACTACTCTTCACAGCCACTGTATGTCAATACCAAAATAGACAATCTGAAAAAATTAACAAATTCTTAGAAAGGTATAGTCTCCCAAGACTAAACTAGGAAGAAATAGAAAATAGGAACAGACCAATACAAGCACTAAAATTGAAACTGTGATCTTAAAACTCCCAACAAAAAGAAGTCCGGGACCTGATAGCTTCATAGGTGTATTCTATCAAATATTTAGAGAAGAGTTAACACTTACTCTTCTGAAGCTGTTTAAAAAAATGTGGCAGAACGAATACAATATTGTAAAGTATTAGCCTCCAATTAAAATAAATACATTTAAATTTAAAAAATAAATAAATAAAATTTTTAAAAAATTGCAGAGGGTGGGAAACTACCAAACTCATTCTATGACGCCACCATAACCCTCATGAAAATACTGGGCAAAGATACCACAAAAAAAGAAAATACCAGGCAAAGATACCACAAAAAAAGAAACTTATAGGCTAATATCACTAATGAAAGGCTGCAGCCCCGAGCCATGAGCTACAATGGGAATCGTGACCTCTGGAGGAGAGGATTTTGATCCAGCGCCAGAGCTGAGGCATGATCACTCAGAGTTTTGTGTAGCAAAGTTTTATTAAAGTACAAAAGAGATAGAGAAAGCTTCTGACATAGACATCAGAGGGGACAGATAGAGTGCCTCCTTGCTAGTCTTTAGCAAGGTGTTATATACCTATTAGCAAGTTGCTGATCAGATAAAAGAAATGCCTCAAGACTGAGTGTCACCAGGCCCTTCTCCCACAAAACTGCATTTTGAGATAGAATGGCACAAACGGGTCATGTCCAGCCATAAAACAATTGACATGAATCTTGAAGAAAGGAAGCAAAAACATAGTTTCATTAACATAGCTTAAGAAAAACATTTCCATGAGGAAAACACATCGGTTAGCTCAAAGTTTGAAAAAAGTTAAGTTCAGACAGAACCAGGTGTCATCATGATAACACAGAATTTAAAAAGCCTCTTTTAATTTTGTATAAACCTCTGCCACTTGCAGGTTATTTCCTCCTGCTTCTTGGGGACCTCTGGCCTTCCTATCTGACTACTAACTCTCTCATTCCCAGCTTTTCTTTTAGGAGAATTATGATGCCACAGGAAAGGGGCAGCATTCTCATTCTATAACTGCTTCAACCTGGTAAGGGTTGTCATCCCTAAATTGTTGAGGCAACATATTCTCCTAACCCTCATATTGACGGTCTCTGATTTAGGATCCCCAAGTAGTAGTTGGAGCAGGCCGTGGCACTGTCACTCATAGGATTTGGAACAACCATTTGTAACTTAAAAGCCTTCATGTGGCTACAAACAAATCCAGCTATGCAGTTACAGATGCAGGGAGCAAGCAGGAAAAACAGAACAATCAGAATTATTACAATTAAGATAGTTTTCCATCATGGGGAACTAGCTAATGTCTCCCAAAGTGAGGTGACTGAGGTTTCAGGGGTATCCATACACTGAATCATCTTGTTCATGTGTTTAGTAAAGTGAATTGCATTAGTGCTCATATTTGGTGCATATGTACAACATTGGGTATGAATAATGGCACAGGTTCCTCCTTGTGTGGCTGTCAGACATGAAAAGAGGTTATGGTCATTTTAGGATACCTGAAAGTGAAACAATATACACATTATAAGAGTCTTAGCAGAATGAAAAAAAAAAGAAAAAAAAAAAAAAAAGGTCAGAGTGCTTATTTTAAGAAATTATGGCCAAAAACTTCCCACATTTGAGGAAAGAAGTCAACATACAATTTAAAGAAGCTCAACAAAATGTAAGTAAGATAAATCTAAAGAGACTTACAGTGAGATAAATTATAATAAAACTGTTGAAAGTCATAACAAAGTGAGAATCTTGAAAGCAGCAAGTGAAAAGTGCCTGCTCACAAATAAAAGAGGTCCTATAAGGATACTATAAAATTTCTCAGCAACAGCCTTGCAGGTCAAAAAGATGGAATGATATATTCAAATTCTGAAAGAAAATATACTGCCAACCAAAAACAGTATATTCAAGAAACTTAAAGGGGGGCAAAATCACCACATTTAAGATATCTTAAGATATATTTAAGATATGTTATAGTAAGTGCAAAGAAAACATCTATTGACAACACACAAAAGGAAATCAAAGCATGTCACCACAAAAAATTAACTAACTCAATGGAAAACAGCAAAAGAGGAAAAGAGGGACAAAATATATCCAAAATATACATAAAAAATTAACAAAATGGCATTAATGCTCCCAATAATGTTCAGAACTAAGGCCAAGACACCTAATCACTCACCCCTTCTTTTCAATATAATGCTAGAAGTTCTAGCCAGAGTAAATAAGAAATGGAAACAAAAGCATTCAAACTGTAAAAGAAGTAAATTCCTGTTCATAGATAGCAGAAACAAAACCCAAAAGATTCCATAATACTATTAAAATTGAATTAGAAATTTAGCAAAGCTGCAGAATAAAAAATTAACACACCAAGATCAGTTTTGTTTATATACACTAGGAACAAAACAAGTAAATAAAGTAAATGATCCCATTTACAATAGCATGAGAAAAAAAATATTTTGAATACTTAATCAAGGAGACAAAAGACTTGTACACTGAAAACTACAAAATATTGTTAAAAGAAATTAAAGAATGCAAAAATAAATGGAACAACATCTGCTTACAGATTGGAAGTGTCGAGTCTGCTCAGCAAGCAGGGTTTCTGAAGGCAGAATGCGGCAGGAGAATGAGAAACAAGACACAAGTGTTCAGTGAAAGGTGAGGATCAGGGGACCAACACCACTCCAAGGTGAAGGTGACGAAACCGAATCCAGGCCAGCTTTATTATATTCTCAGCCGTGCCAGAAAGAATATGCGGTGAGTTAAGCTATAACTTATGTGGCCTTCAGGGACAAAGACCAAAGTGATCATTAACCACTGAGTAACGAAGAAATGGTAATCAATAACAAATCAGTAACTAAGACTGATATTCTTATCTATAGATTTTCCTCCGGATACATAAAACATGTGATTCTGAGATGCCAGTTGGGAAACAGTCTGGGGTCGGTTTTCTGATCCCAGGATCATATCTTGTTTTCAAGATTATGAACTGTTCCCTCTGGACTTGTTCCAAGAGTCTCATACCTTAAAGCATCCAGTTTATCAATAATTATAAATTCCTTTTGCAACCCTTTCTGGGGCCTGCTTTCTTCTATTCTTCCTACCTCCTACAGGAAGATTTAATATTAAAATATCTATACTACTCAAAGTGATCTCCAGATTCAGAACAATCCTTACCAAATGTCCATTGGAATTTTTTTTTTTTGCAGAAAAAGAAAAAATCCTAAAATTAAGATGACATCTCAAGAAACCCGATAACCAAAAAAATATTAAGTAGGAACAACAAAGTTGGAATCCTCATATACATCCTTGTGTCAAACTTTAAAAAGTTGTAATAAGCAAGAGTGATACTGGCATAAAGACAGACATGTAGACCAGAGGAAAAGAATACTGTCCTCAGAAATAAACCCTTGTGTAAAGGACAAATAATCTTTAGCAAGGGTACCAAGACCACAAAATAAGGAGAGAATGGTCTCGTCAACAAACTGTGTTGGAAAAAAAACAGGATATGGAACTGCAAAACAAGTTTCTGAATTTTTTTTCCTTCGAGTTGACCATGTTTTTCTGTTTCTCTCTCTGTTTCTTTCTTTTTTTCTTGTCTTTATTTTACTTTTTTTTTTTTTTTTTTTGCTTAATGTTGAATATTGGGCATTTGAAAAATAAATAATCAGGTTATTTTCTTTCATAACTTTGAGTATGTCTTCCCATTCCGTCCTGGCCTGAAGAGTTTCTATTGAAAGATCAGCTGTTATCCTTATGGGAATCCCCTTGTGTGTTATTTGTTGTTTTTCCCTTGCTGTTTTTAATATTTGTTCTTTGTGTTTGATTTTTTTAACTTGATTAATATGTGCCTTGGGGTGTTTCGCCTTGGGTTTATTCTACTTGGGACTCTCTGGGTTTCTTGCCTTGGGTGATTATTTCCTTCCCCATTTTAGGGAAATGTTCAACTATTATCTCCTCAAATATTTTCTCATGGTCTTTCTTTTTGTCTTCTTCTTCTGGAACTCCTATGATTTGAATGTTCGGGTGTTTAACATTGTGAAAGAGGTCTCTGAGATTGTCCTCATTTCTTTTAATTCATTTTTCTTTTTTCCTCTCTGTTTCATTTATTTCTACCATTCTATATTCTACCTTACTTATCCAATCTTCTGCCTCCGTTATTCTACTTTTGGTTCCCTCCAGAGTGTTTTTGATATCGTTTATTGGATTATTCATTATATATTGACTCTTTTTTATTTATTCTTGGTCCTTGTTAAACTTTTCTTGCATCTTTTCAATAGTTGTCTCTGATCTATTTATTTGTAACTCCATTTTGTTTTCAAGATTTTGGATCATTTTCACTATCATTACTTGGAATTCTTTATCAGGTAGATCCCCTATCTCTTCCTCTTTGGCTTGGTTTGGTGGGCATTTATCCTGTTCCATTACCTGCTGGGTATTTCTCTGCCTCTTCATCATGTTTATATTGCTGTGTTTGGGGTGGCCTTTTCGTATTCTGGAAGTTTCTGGAGTTCTCTTTATTGTGGAGTTTCCTCACTGTGGGGGGTTAGACAGGTGGCTTGTCAAGGTTTCCTGGTTAGGGAAGCTTGTGTCAGTGTTCTGGTGGGTGGAGCTGGATTTCTTCTCTCTGGAGTGCAATGAAGTGCCCAGTAAAGAGTTATGAGATATCAATGGGTTTGGAGTGACTTTGGGCAGCCTGTATATTGAAACTCTGGGCTATGTTCCCGTGTTCCTGGAGTATTTGCATGGTATGTCTTGCTGTGGAACTTGTTGGCCCTTGGGTCGTGCTTGGTTTCAGTGTAGGTATGGAGGCGTTTGATGAGCTCCTATTGATTAATGTTCCCTGGAGTTAGGAGTTCTCCGGTGTTGTCAGGATTTGTACTTAAGCCTCCTGCCCTGGTTATCAGTCTTATTCTTACAGTAGCCTCAAGACTCCTCCATTTGTTCAGTCATGCTATGGGGAGGGGGGAACGCTGCAAACAAATATCACTGGCATCTGTGGGGAGTCCTCCCAGTGTCTCGGTCACACTGGCTTTGCCCCTACTCATGGAGTGTGTGTTTTCCCAGTCTACACTGCTCAGGCAATAGGTTGCTCTTCTGGGAACTCTCAGAGGTGGGCCCTGGGTTGCATGCACTTCCCAGGTCTAAGCTGCTCAGGTTCAGGTACTTAGGTAGTCCTCAGAGGTGCAGACTCGGTTGGGCCTGCGTTTTGTGCCCTTCTCAGATCCAATCAGCTCAGGTGTCCAGGTGTTTGGCAAGCATGGTCGCTGTGACTTATCACCTCCCCTGTCCCTGCCGCTCCGTTTTCTGGGTGCACAATCAGCACACCTTCTCAGGCGGATGTCGATCATCCAGAATCCCAAGAAGTCTTGGTTAGCAATGAAGCCTGCTTGCGGTTTGGTAGATGATGTCTATCTGGGGCCGCCATTGCCCCCTTCCATATCTGGCTGCCCTCACCTGCTTGTCTCGAGCGGGGGATGGGCCAGTCCACAGCCAGCTAGCTCTAGTCAGTCCTTTGTTCTGTGAGTGAGCCTGGTGATGCCTTAGTTTAGGGCTTCTCACAGGGTAGCTATCCCACGGTCTGATTTGCTGTCTCAAGTTTGTTCCCTCAGCTTGCCCTCAGGGCATTCAGGCCGGGTCCTTACTCTAAGCAATGCAGCCTGTGCCTCCCTGCCCAGCCCCTGCTTGCTAGTGGCATATGCAGGTATCTGCACTGCTTTTGTGCTGGGAGTTAACATTGGGCACATAATCTGTGGGTTTTAATTATTTATTTATTTTTCCTCAGTTATGTTGCCCTCTGAGGTTCCAAGGTTTGCCACAGACTCGCCAGTGAGAGTGTTTCCTGGTGTTTGGAAACTTCTCTCTTTTTTAAGACTCCCTTCCCAGGAAGGATCTCCGTCCCTACTTCTTTTGTCTCTCTTTTTATCTTGTATATTTTTTCCTACCTCCTTTGAAGACAATTTTTGTGTCTTCATTTTTCTGGGTGCTTGATGACCTCTGCCAGCATTCATAAGTTGTTTTGTGGAATTTACTCAGCATTCAAATGTTCTTTTGATGAATTTGTGGGGGAGAAAGTGGTCTCCCCATTCTATTCCTCCCTTATCTTAGGACCACCCTCTACACACTGCTATATTTAAAATGGATAACCAAAAAGCACCAACTATATAGCACAGGGGATTCTGCTCAAAATTATGCAACCTAACTTGGAAAATTTGAAAAAGAATATATATATATATATAACTGAATCATTTTTCTGTACACCTGAAACTAGCACAATGTTGTTAGTTAGCTATACTCTAATATAAAATGAAAAGGTAGAAATAAATAAGCCATAAGAAAATATTTATATTTTAATATTTATTTTTTTTAAATGAAGTTAAATTTATATATAGTGAACATCCCAATCTTAAGTATACTCTTCAATCTTGATACTATGTATCAAGACACAGAGCAGTATCATCAATTAAGAGACTTCCCTACTACCACATTTCAGTTAACAGTCTCCTCTGCAATATCAAAAGTACCAATTATTTGATTTCAATCACGAGCTAGTTTTGCTCAACAATTATTTACCTTTTATTTTTTTAAGTTAAATTTACATATAAGAAAATTCATCATTTTAAATGTATAATTCTGTGAGTTTTAGCAAGTGTGTACTCTCGTGTAACCACCTATCCAATCAAGATATAAAGCAATGTTATTACCTAACTGAATTATTTTTAGTTTGGATTTTCTAAAAATGCCATAAACATAGAATTGTACAGTACCTTTTCAATCTTAATTCTTTTGAGATAAATGCACTCATTATCAGAGAAATGCAAATAAAAACCACAATGAGGTACCATTTCACGCCAGTCAGAATAGCTGCAATCCAAAAGTCTATAAGCAATAAATGCTGGAGAGGGTGTGGAGAAAAGAGAACCCTCTTACACTGTTGGTGGGAATGCAAACTAGTACAGCCACTATGGAGAGCAGTGTGGAGATTCCTTAAAAAAAAGGAAATAGAACTGCCATACGACCCAGAAATCCCACTGCTGGGCATACACACCGAGGAAACCAGAATTGAAAGAGATACGTGTACCCCAATGTTCATCACAGCACTGTTTATAATAGCCAGGACATGGAAGCAACCTAGATGTCCATCAGCAGACGAATGGATAAGAAAGCTGTGGTACATATACACAATGGAGTATTACTCAGCCATTAAAAAGAATACATTTGAATCAGTTCTAATGAGGTGGATGAAACTGGAGCCTGTTATACAGAGTGAAGTAAGCCAAAAAGTAAAACGCCAATACAGTATACTAACACATATATATGGAATTTAGAAGGATGGTAACGACAACCCTGTATGCGAGACAGCAAAAGAGACACAGATGTATAGAACAGTCTTTTGGACTCTGTGGGATAGGGAGGGGGAGATGATTTGGGAGAATGGCATTAAAACATGCATAATGTAATATAAGATACAAATCGTCAGCCCAGGTTCCATGCAGGATACAGGAAGCTTGGGGCTGGTGCACTGGGATGACCCAGAGGGATGGTATGGGGAAGGAGGTGGGAGGGAGGTTCAGGATGGGGAACACGTGTACACCCATGGCAGATGCATGTTGATATATGGCACAACCAATACAATATTGTAAAGTAAAATAAATAAATAAATAATAAACCAATGAGAAAAAAAAAAAGAAAAATAAATAATCACCTCTCCCATTCTTTGTAGACTGGCTTGCTCTATACCAAGGCAGTTCCTCATTGATAAGCTAAATATCCTCTGATACAAAGTGAAAACTTAAGGTATTTTCTGATGTATTCTGATGTGTTTTGCCTGGGCCTATGACTCAGAATTCAAAAAAGAAAGACCATGGCATCTGGTCCCATCACTTCATGGCACATAGATGGGGAAACAATGGAAACAGTGAGAAACTTTATATTCTTGGGCTCCAGAATCATGTGAACTGTGACTGCAGCCACAAAATTAAAAGACACTTGCTCCTTGGAAGAAAAACTATGACAAACGTAAAATATGGAATTTAGAAAGATGGTAACGATAACCCTGTATGTGAGACAGTAAAAGAGACACAGATGTATAGAACAGTTTTTTGGACTCTGTGGGAGAGGGAGAGGGTGGGATGATTTGGGAGAATGCGATTGAAACATGTATAATATCTTATAAGAATCGAATCGCCAGTCCAGGTTCAATGTAGGATACAGGATGCTTGGGGCTGGTGCACTTGGATGATCCAGAGGGATGGTATGGGGAGGGAAGTGGGTGGGGGGTTCAGAATGGGGAACACATGTACACCCGTGGTGGATTCATGTTGATGTAATGCAAAGCCAATACAATATTGTACAGTAATTAGCCTCTAATTAAAATAAATAAATTTAAATTTTAAAAAATAAATAAATAAAAATAAAAAGCAGAGACATTACTTTACTGACAAAGGTCTGTATAGTCAAAGCTATGGTTTTTCCAATAGTCCTGTATGGATGTGACACTTTGAACAAAAGGAAGGCTGAGTGCCGAAGAATTGATGCTTTTGAATTGTGGTGCTGGAGAAGACTCTTGAGAGTCCCTTGGAAAGCAAGGGGATCAAACCAGTCAATCCTAAAGGAAATCAACCCTGAATATTTATTGGAAGGACTGATGCTGAAGCTGAAGATCTGTTATGTTCACCACCTGATGCAAAAAGCTGACACATTGGAAAAGACCCTGATGCTGGGAAAGATTGAGGGCAGAAGGAGAAGAAGGTAACAGAGAATGAGTTGATTGGATGACATTTCCAACTCAATGGACATGAGTTTGCACAGAGTCTGGGAGATAGTGAAGGACAGGGAAGCCTGTTGTGTTGCAGCCCATGGGGTCACAAAGAGTCAGACACGACTTAGCAACCAAACAACAACAATGCATAGCTTTCTCAGCTTCCCATATACAGAATTGTATCAAATATTTTAATCTCAAAAATTCTCTCTCAGCTTCTTCTCAGAGTTTTAGATATTCTATTATATGTCTTTACCTATAATCTCTTGTCCTTTTCATCTGTGGTTCTGTAGCCCTCTTATACCTTTCATGATCAATGACCACTGTTATTCTCTGCCTCAGATCAGACACATGAGAACCTTGCAAATAAGCATACTTTGGTTTAAGGAAAGGAACTGGAAACTGGGCTATTGTCTCCTCCAGATCACACATTAAGAGCCTTTGGGGACACAGGTAAGCAAAAGTGCCATAAAATTGTCTTTTATTTTAAATGTGTCTTTTCTGTGATTGGGCATTCCCTTAGTTACTTGTTATAGATCTATGATTACTTTCAAGAGTTCCTATAAGTTTGTGTAATCAGTTTCTTCTTCTTTGTTATGCTTCCATAGAGTGACAAGGGCTTGGCACTTCCTAATCCAACATTTTTCTAATGTCAGGTTCATGGAATCTTGAAGCCAAATGGGTGGTGGATAACCAAGGCCTTTGAAGTATTACTAAATAAAACTTTGATAGTTTTTATTTTGGGTCATGTCCATTTCACTTCATATAAGAACCACCATTCCTAAATCTCAAAAGAAGCATTAAGCTGCTATAGCCAAGAGTGTCAGCAATGCTACAAAGGGTACATTTGGAATTCATAAGCAGACACAATATGACCGCAAAGTCCATATCCCTTTCAAAGAAAACTAATAATTCAAATTGAAACAAAGGTATTATGGGTTGAACTGTGTCTCCCCAAAGTTCACATGTTGAATCCCCTATCCTTAGAATCTCAGAATTATTGTATTTGGAAATAAGGCTTTCAAAGTGGTAATTGACAGTAAACAAAGTCATTGGGCTGGACTCTAACTCAACATGACTGGTGCCTTTATAGGAAGAAAATATGAGGCACCAGAGGTGTGCACACATAGGTACAACCATGTGAACACACGATGAGAAACTGGTCATCTACAAGTCAAGAAGAGAGATCTCAGAAGAAATCAAACTTGTAAAAACCTTGATCTTGGATTTCCAGAATCCAGAACTGTAATAAAATAAATTTCTATTGTTTAAGCCAATGAGTCTGTAGCATTTTGTTTTGGCATCCCTAGGAAACTAATACAAAATTTATCAGTGTCAGAATTAAATTAGGAGAAAGAAGAAAATGGCTTTGCCTTTTAAAAAATATATATCTAACAAACATATTGTGCCTGTACTTGTAAATCATTTATCCAAATAATAATCTAATAGTGTATCCAATTTGTATATTGGACATGGGTATTTAATAAGCATTTTTTCATGTTTAACAGTATCTTCTTGTTAAAAGAAGACAAAAGGAGTTTCACTTTGTACTTTCTTAAATTACAGTGTTAGTTACTGTTAGTTGAAAGATTTACATCTGAATCAACAGCAGCTTGTGAGTTGTCAAGTATTTTAAATAGCATTCTGCAGAGTACAGAGCATTATTTGCTGTTGAAACATTTTTATAAACCATGAAGGGCAGCTATGTAACTCATTACAAATGGAAAGCAATAACAATTCACAATGAATTCCTTCTAATTCTCTCCAGCAAGGTGTTCTTTTTTTCAACAGAAAACTTTTTTTTACTATATGAATAACCACAAAGAAGCCCATGTTTGAAAGGAACACTTAAATTCTCAACTGTACCTTGGTGAACCATAGTGGTGGAGTATTTTAAAATGAAGATTATATAATAATGAGCAATCTGTTTATGATCCTTTGAGTGGACTGTATTGGAATTCTAGAATTCAGTAGACAATTTCAAATACAGGATTGACCCTACCTATTTCCAGGGTTCACTTGAGAGGAGCACTAAACCTACGAATTGTGAAAACTGAGCAAACTACTTATTCAATCAGAAACTTGGCACCCTCATTTATAAAAGGATAGAAATATTTATTTCTTAATATTTCTGGAAAGATTAATGAATTAATATATTGAAAGTTACTAGTATGTTGCTAGCAGATGGTGATTGCAGCCATGAAATTAAAAGACGCTTACTCCTTGGAAGGAACGTTCTGACCAACCTAGAGAGCATATTCAAAAGCAGAGACATTACTTTGCCAACAAAGATCCCTGTAGTCAAGGCTATGGTTTTTACAGTGGTCATGTATAGATGTGAGAGTTGGACTGTGAAGAAAGCTGAGAGCCGAAGAATTGATGCTTTTAAACTGTGGTGTTGGAGAAGACTCTTGAGAGTCCCTTGGACTGCAAGGAGATCCGACCAATCCATTCTAAAGGAGATCAGTCCTGGGTGTTCTTTGGAAGGACTGATGCTAAAGCTGAAACTCCAGTACGTTGGCCACCTCATGTGAAGAGCTGACTCATTGGAAAAGACTCTGATTCTGGGAGGGGTTGGGGGCAGAAGGAAGAGGGGACAACAGAGGATGAGATGGCTGGATGGCATCACTGACTCGAGTTTGAGTGAACTCCGGGAGTTGGTGATGGACAGGGAGGCCTGGCATGCTGCAATTCATGGGGTCATAAAGAGTTGGACATGACTGAGTGACTGAACTGAACTGAGCCTCTAATAACCTTTCACTTAGTGATAGTTTTTCATATATATGTATTTGTTATTTTTACATATGGTCTGATGCGACTATCCCAGAAAAGAAAATATCCCTAGTCCTCCACCTCATGAAGCAACTTTCAATAAATCTCTCTTCAACTACAGACTGTGATATATTTCACCTTGATTAATGAAAAATGGTAACCTTACTGGATGACTCAACAGCTAGCTAACCTGATAGAAAGGATTCAGTAATCTGGGTAGTTGAGAGTTATGTTTGTTAGTCACCAAGTCGTATCTATCTCTTTGTGACCCCATGGATTGTAGTCCACCAGGCTCCTCTCCATGGCATTCTCCAGGCAGGAATACTGGAATGAGTTGCCATTCCCTTCGTCAGGGGATCTTCCCAACCCAGGGATTGAACCTGGGTCTCCTGCATTGCAGGCACTCTCCTGAATTGCAGACATATTCTTTACTGACTGAGCCACCAGGAAAGCCCTATAGTCTCGGTAGGTCGATTATAAGATGATACATCCCAGTATGCCTAGGAGAGTTATGGTATGTGCTTTTTTACCATTCTCAAAAGAAGGAACTAGTAGATTGGATATCAATCTTCTTCTTAGAGCAGGAATCAGTAAACTGCAGTCCATCAGCCAAATCTAATCATCTATTTATTTAAATAAGGTTTTATTGCAACAAAGCCATATTCATTCATCTTTACATCATGTATGGCAGCTTTCCAGAGACCAAATTGCCAATATCCGCTGGATCATCAAAAAAGCGAGAGTTGCAGAAAAACATCTATTTCAGCTTTATTGACTATGCCAAAGCCTTTGACTGTGTGGATCACAATAAACTGTGGAAAATTCTGAAAGAGATGGGAATACCAGACCACCTGACCTGCCTCTTGAGAAACCTGTATGCACGTCAGGAAGCAACAGCTAGAACTGGATATGAAACAACAGACTGGTTTCAAATAGGAAAAAGAGTATATCAAGGCTGTATATTGTCACCCTGCTTATTTAACTTATATGCAGAGTACATCATGAGAAACGCTGGGCTAGAAGAAGCACAAGCTGGAATCAAGATTGCCAGGAGAAATATCAATAACCTCAGATATGCAGATGACACCACCCTTATGGCAGAAAGTGAAGAAGAACTAAAGAGCTTCTTGATAAAAGTGAAAGAGGAGAGTGAAGAAGTTGGCTTAAAGCTCAACATTCAGAAAATTAAGATGATGGCATCTGGTCCCATCACTTTTTGACAAATAGATGGGGAAACAGTGGAAACAGTGGCTGACTTTAATTTTTCTGGGTTCCAAAGTCACTGCAGATGGTGATTGAAGCCATGACATTAAAAGATGCTTACTCCTTGGAAGCAAAGTTATGACCAAACTAGATAGCATATTAAAAATCAGAGACATTACTTTGCCAACAAAGGTCCATCTAGTCAAAGCTATTATTTTTGCAGTGGTCATGTATGGATGTGAGAGTTGGACTATAAAGAAAGCTGAGCACTGAAGAATTGATGCTTTTGAACAGTGGTGTTGGAGAAGACTCTTGAGAGTCCCTTGAAATGCAAGGAGATCCAACCAGTCCATCCTAAAGGAGATCGGTCTTTGGTGTTCATTGCAAGGACTGATGTTGAAGCTGAAGCTCCAATATGTTGCCCACCTGATGAGAAGAGCTGATTCATTTGAAAGGACCCTGATGCTGGGAAAGATTGAGGGCAGGAGGAGAAGGGGACGACAGAGGATGAGATGGCTGGATGGCATCACCAACTCAATGGACATGGGTTTGGGTGGACTCTGGCAGTTGGTGATGGACAGGGAGGCCTGGTGTGCTGCGATTCATGGGGTCACAAAGAGTCGGACATGACTGAGTGACTGCACTGAACCGAGGACTTCACTTTTCTCACAAAGTAGAAGAAAAAATAATTGCCAAGAATTAGGAAGAAAAACATGAATTAGGTGTCTAGAGAAAGAAGTACATGACATAGTTGCAGTGTTGATATCCTAGTTAAGTTTGGAGGTCACAAATTTGAAATGGCCTTAGTCTGTACTGTTGTGGAATGTGGAAGATTCATTCTATTTTTGGAAACTGATGAACTATTAGATTCACATTTTAGATGTTTTTCAAATAGGCAATGAAGGTATCCAGAATGATTTTGAGACCACTGATAGAGAGGATCACTGAATACTCCAAAAATCATCTATTGAAAATTTCATTTCCCTTAACCTTTCCCTGACTAGCCCACTCCTGTTTGTTCTTCATGACTCAGCCTAGATAGCACTTACACCAGTAAGTTTGCTCTAGCATCTTTCTGTTGTTGTTTTTCAGTTGCTAATTCATATCCAACTCTTTGTGACCCCATGGACTGCAGCACACCAGGCTTTCCTGTCCTTCACTGTCTCCTGGAGTTTGCTCAAAGTCATGTCCATTGAGTCTATGATGCTATTTAACATTTCATCCTCTGCCACCCTCTTCTCCTTTGAATTCAATTTTTTGCAGCATCAAGATATTTTCCAATGAGTCTGCTCTTCGCATCAGCTCTCCAAAGTATTTGAGTTTTAGCATCAGTACTTTCAGTAAATATTTATGGTTGATTTATTTTAATATTGACTGATTAGTTCTCCTTGCAGTCCAAGGGAGCATCCTTCTCCAACACAATCAGTTTAGGGTGTGCTTGACTATCATTCATACTTCTACAATGTATTATATTGTATTCTCACTTTCTATTTTTAAGTCTCACTTACCAGTTAAGAATCTTGTGATCAGGAACCATTTTTAATTGAATATTTTATTGATGGTGACTTAATACATGTATGTAGGAGGGATGGAAGGATCAATATCCCATTGCTAAGTAAATATGTAGGAAAGAAAACTGTATCAGAAAAATAACAACATTGTGCAGATATATATTTACAAATATTCAAAGACAAATATATCCCACTGTATAAATATTCATTTTCAAAAGGTTAGATGTAACAACTATTCCTGTCATGGTCCAGGGGTGAGTATAGCTATACTGACTGCTGCTGCTGCTGCTAAGTCACTTCAGTCGTGTCTGACTCTGTGCAACCCCATAGACGGCAGCCCGCGAGGCTCCCTTCCCTGGGATTCTCCAGGCAAGAACAATAGAGTGGGTTGCCGTTTCCTTCTCCAATGCATGAAAGTGAAAGTGAAGTCTCTCAGTCATGCCCGACTCTTAGCGACCCCATGGACTGCAGCCTACCAGGCTCCTCTGCCCATGGGATTTTCCAGGCAAGATTACTGGAGTGGCTCACCAGTGCCTTCTCCGAGCTATACTGAAGATAGAGTTAAAGTGCACAATTATTAGACAATAAATCTTGGTGGTTAGTGTGGAGAATGGAAAGCCTAATCAGCCAATGTAACTATAAAATAATAGCCAATAACAACCTATCAAAGAATTTCTGAACACATGACAGGGACTTTCAGCAAACTTCAGACATCAAATACCCTTCCTCCTCCCCTACTTCACTTTTCAATGAGTCTTCTACATTCAATTAATACAAAAACTAGGATGAAACTGACCCGATTGTGCTCTAGGGTTATCAAGGACCGATTTTTTTAGAGTGGAATTTTAAGCTAACCCTTAATTCTCAACAGGTCTTAGGACTTGTTTCTGTTACTCTGTTCCTCAAGAACATAGCCATTTCTTCCTAAGTAGCAGCAATCTTTGGAATACTGAATTTTATAAGCCACTAAGACAATGCTTTTATAAGTATAATTCTTAGGTACTCTATAAATATATGTTGAATGAATGAATCTTTGTGCTACTCATCAATTACAATTATCTGAAGATGACAGGCTCATTCTCAAGATAAATAGAAAGTTGAGAGAAGATTCAGACCTTCCTTAATGGATTCTTTACTCCTTAATTTCCATGAAAACATTAATTCAAAGATGCAATATTTAAGATATATCTATGTGTATGTATGTACATATAATATATGCATTTGTCTGTATTAATAATGTGTTTTGAAATAAAGCAGGATTTATATGATTTCTATGAATTCTGAATTTACTTTTCTTTAGAAATTGGCTGTTATTTGTCTCTATAACTGCTGAAAATATAACATCATCTACTCTGATCTGGTTCTTTACTTACGATTGTCTTGCTCAATCTCTCTGTCCCCTAGGTAAATTGTAGATTTAAAGCTACATATAGGCCTGAGACTACAATTCAAAAAAAAAAAAAAAAAGAAGTCAGCAAAGTCAGCATCAGTGGTAGTAATATTACTATTACCTGAAACAGGTAGTGCTGATATTCCTCTACCTTTAAACATATTTTCACTTGCTCTCCCACATAAGTAACTTTTATTATCTTCAGTATGATGTGGATGGTGTTTTATCACAACTCATAGCTTTAATTTTCATATCTCACTATGTTCTAATGTTATTTACTCAATTCTCTTAAAGATTCAACTACTGTATTACTGGACAAACAGATAATGGTGGCAACTCTTCTAAGTTTAAGAGCACCCTTTTACGACTTAGAGGAGTTTTATGGGAACATTCAAGGAATGGAATTATACCTCACATATTATCCATGCCCATAATTTAATACTGCACCAGGAAAATATGTACATATGACAAATATTATGTCAAAATCAACCTGGCAAATGAAAGTTTTAATCCATCAAAAAAAAATGCAAGATCTGATAAGCTATTGGAAACAAAATGAATAGTTGTGTTTTCTGTGCCCAGCCAAAATAATGAATTAAATTATATGGAAACTAGGAAACCTAAATTAAAACCACAAAGTTTTGCACTCAGAGATACTGAAACAAGAAACTTCATTGGAAAGTAAGAAAGAAATCAAGAAGACTTGATGAAACAAGCACAAATAAATTAGACACAGGATTACTTACAAATTGGTGAAATCATCAGCCAACTGAGTAGCTTGAAAACTTAAGCAAATAGCATTTGGACATTATATATTGTATGCACAATCAACCAGCTGGCCAAAGAAAGGCCTTAATGTAAAAAACAAAAGTTTTCCAAAGCAATCAGATGCCTATTGTTCTCAGTCATTAAGATGCTGGCTATAATCCATATATACAGTTTCTTTTTAAAAGGTTTTGAAACTGGAGCGAAGTATATAGAGTGAAGTAAGCCAGAAAGAAAAACACAGATACAGTATACTAACACATATATATGGAATTTAGAAAGATGGTAATGATAACCCTGTATGTGAGCCAGCAAAAGAGGCGCAGATGTATAGAACAGTCTTTTGGACTCTGTGGGAGAGGAAGGGTGGGGGATGATTTGGGAGAATGGCATTGAAACATGTATAATATCATATAAGAAACTAATTGCCAGTCCAGGTTCAATGCAGGATACAGGATGCTTGGGGCTGGTGCACTGGGATGACCCAGAGGGATGGTATGGGGAGGGAGGTGGGAGGGGGGTTCAGGATCAGGAACATGTGTACACCCGTGAAGGATTCATGTTGATGTATGGCAAAACCAATACAATATTGTAAAGTAATTAGCCTCCAAATAAAATAAATAAATTTAAATTAAAACAATAACAATAAATAAAAGTATAATAAAACTCAGTAAAGCAAACCCCCCCCCCAAAAAAAAAATAAAAGGTTGTTTCCTTTGGGATCAACATAGTCTGGAAGATTCCAGATACAACCATAGTAAGACCTATTTTGAAACAATTTAATTCTGACAGTTTAGATGCAGATTAAGGTAAAGATATGAAATATAACACTAATACCATTCATTAGCTGAGGAAAAGAAGACTATATATAATCCTCAAATATTTTTTTAATTTTTTTAAATTTTATTTTATTTTTAAATTTTACAAATTGTATTAGTTTTGCCAAATATCAAAATGAATCCGCGACAGGTATACATGTGTTCCCCATCCTGAACCCTCCTCCCTCCTCCCTCCCCATACCATCCCTCTGGGTCGACCCAGTGTGTATTGACTTAAAGGAGAATCTCTAATTTTTCTTTGATTTCCCAAATATCATGCAGGATGCTTTTCTCATAAGGAACTTTGTATTTTTTTTTTTTTTTTTTCGTACAAACCTTTAACCCTCAACAAGTCTTAGGACTTGTTTCTGTTACTCAGCACTTCAAGAACATAGGCATTTCCTCCTAAGTAGCAGCAATCTTTGGGATACTGAAGAGGATCTGGAAGAGATAAGGCAAGAACACATTTTTTTTTAATGAAATAATTTAAAGCTAATAGAATAAGCTGGCAAATTTTGGCTAAGTCCCAAAGTAGTCTTTAATATGTCATATCATTTAGCAAGCCATTAAATTAAATAATATTTTTTATTTTCTGAAAATTCAGAACTGTGTCCTCAAGGGAGTCAATAAACAAAATAAATTTGCAACCGGTATTTTTTGCAATACATAATTTTAAGTCTGAAAGGGTATAACTAGGACATAGTGAAGGAGTCAGGGGATCTATGCAGTTTACATTGAGTTTTAATCACAAATTTCTCTGGGAAAGCTAAGATAATGAGCTTCAGAGAGTTGTAAAGTACAGAAAGAAAAGCTATCAAGTAGCATGAAAGAATTTTCAAACCACTAGTTTGAATTGTTTTTAGCTAGTTTGAGCAGTCCTCTTGATCCTCTCACCTGTCTCCCTTCTACACTTACATCTATTCACTTTCTTTTCCTACCACCAAATCCAACAGACATAAGTATACTGATTTAACTTCTTGTCACTTGTCAATAGTCAAAGGGAAAGAAAGGAGAATTAATAGGCAAGTATAAGACTGTCTAAACAGTGCTGATTATCTAGATGAATTTGAAATATTTAGTTTACAATAAATGTTCTAGTTCAAAATAACTATGTTCTATCACTGAGACAAAACAATTTGAAGTTACTGTGACATATCCACAGTCAATAGCATAGTCTCTTTATTGAATGAATGTACAAACCATGAGATAGTTTTTTTCAAATGAACACTGAATGAGGCCATACATCATAAAACTGGAAAGATAAGACACTTTTTGTATATATGAGCCCCTTATTGCAAAAGTCAGGCTTAAACTGAAGAAAGTATGTAAAACCACCAAGTCATTCAGGTATGACCTAAAACAAATGCTTTATGATTATAGAATGGAGGTGATGCATAGATTCAAAGGATTAGATCTGGTACACAGAGTGCCTGAAGAACGATGGACAGAGTTTTGCAACATTGTATAGGAGGTGATGACCAAAACCATCCCAAAGAAAAAGGAATGAAAGAAGGCAAAGTGGTTGTCTGAGGAGGCTTTACAAATAGCTGAGGAAAGAAGAGAAGCGAAAGGGAAAGATACACCCAACTGAATGCAGAGTTCGAAGAATAGCAAGAAGAGATTAGAAGGCCTTTTTAAATGAACAATGCAAATAAATAAAGGGAAACAATAAGATGGGAAAAACTAGAGATCTCTTCAAGAAAAATAAAAAGAAAATTTGAAATATCAAGGGAACATTTCATGCAAGTATGGGCCCAATAAAGGACAGAAAAGGTATGGACCTAACAGAAACAGAAGAGCTTAAGAATAGGTGGCAAGAATACACAGAAGAACTGTACAAAAATGGTCTTAATGATATGGAAAATCAAGATGGTGTGTTCACTTACCTAGAACTAGACACCCTGGAGTGTAAGTTAAATGGTCCTTAGGAAATATTACTATGGATAAAGATAGTAGAGGTGATGGAATTTCAGCTGAGCTGTTTAAAATCCTAAAACATGATGCTCTTAAAGTGCTACACTTAATATATCAGCAAATTTGGAAAACACAGCAGTGGCCACAGGACTGGAAAAGATCAGTTTTCATTCCAATTCCAAAGAAGGGCAATGCTAAAGAATGTTCAAACTACTGTACAATTGCACTGACTTCACAAGCTATTAAAGTTATGCTCAAAATCCTTCCAGGTGATATCAGCAGTACATGAATGAAGAAACTTCCAGATGTACAAGCTGGGTTTAGAAAGGCAGAGGAATCAGAGATCAAACTGCCAACATCTGCTGGATCATAGAGAAAGCAAGGGAGTTACAGAAAAATATCTATTTCTGCTTCATTGACTATGCCTAAACCTTTAATTGTGTGGGTCACAACAAACTGAAAAATTCTTAAAGAGATGGAAATACCAGACCACCTTACCTGTCTCCTGAGAAACCTGTATGTAGGTCAAGAAGAAACAGAACCAGACATGAAACAATGGACTGGTCCCAAATTGGGAAAGGAGTACGTCAAGGCTGTATATTGTCACCCTGCTTATTTAACTTATATGCAGAGTATATCATGTGAACTGCTGGGCTGGATGAGCCACAAGCTGGAATCAAGATTGCCAGGAGAAGTACAAACAACCTCAGATATTCAGATGATACTATTCTTGGAGCAGAAGGTGAAGAGAAACTAAACATCCTCTTGAGACTGAAAGAGTAGAGTGAAAAAGATGGCTTTAAATTCAACATTCGAAATACTAATATCATGGCATCCAGTCCCATCACTTCATGGCAAATAGAAGGGGAAAAAGTAGAAGCAGCTATAGATTTTCTCTTCTTGGGCTCTGAAATCACTGTGAACAGTGACTGCAGCCATGAAACTGAAAGATGCTTACTTCTTGAAAGGAAAAATATGACAAACCCAGACAGCATATTAAAAAGCAGAGACATCACTTTACCAAGAAAGGTTGGTGTAGTCAAAGCTATGGTTTTCCAGTAGTCATGTACGGATGTGAGAGGTTGACCATAAAGAAGGCTGAGTGCTGCAGAATTGATGGTTTTGAAATGTGGTGCTAGGAAAGACTCTTGGGAGTCCCTTGAAAGAGATCAGACAAGTCAATCTCAAAGAAAATCAGCCCTGAATATTCATAGGAAGGACTGTTGCTGAAACTGAAGCTCCAACAATTTGACCATCTGATGCGAAGAGCCAACTCATTGGAAAAGACCTATGATGGGAAAGATTGAAGGCAAATGAAGCGGGCAGCAGAAGATGACATGGTTAGATAGCATTACCAACTCAATGGACATGAATTTGAGCAAACTCTGGCAGATAGACTCTGAACTGGCCCATAGATATCATCTAAGATAATTCTACAAAACAGATGGTAAGGAAAGCAATAACAAAAACATATTATTTGGGCCAGATTCTTCTATACCTAACATGAATTGAGAGAAGTTAGATATTTAAAGAAATATCCTGAGCATACTTAAACTTGATTAGGTATTAGTATAATTATTATATGTCAGTATTCCACTCCCAGGGTTTTCTCTGTTAAAACTTTCTGAAAGTAAATCAACTTGGCAAAAAGCCATGAAAGAAACTTGGGTACGTGAATTGTTGGCATAAGTCACCACTCCCTTAACAGGATACTTAATCTGCCCACTATTTAATGTTTATAGTTTAAGAGGGAGAATTTTGTCAAATAACTTCCTAGACTTTGTAATCTGAGCCAACATAATTTTTAGTATATTTTTTCAAATTAATACATTCAGTTCAGTTCAGTTGCTCAGTCATGTCCAACTCTTTGCGACCCCATGGACTTCAGCATGTCAGGCCTCCCTGTCCATCATCAACTCCCAGTTTACTCAAATTCATGTCTATTGAGTCGGTGATGCCATCCAACATCTCATCCTCTGTAGTCCCCTTCTCCTCCCACTCTCAATCTTTCCCAGCATCAGGGTCTTTTCAAATGAGTCAGTTTTTCACATCAGGTGGCCAAAATATTGGAGTTTCAGCTTCAGCATCAGTCCTTCCAATGAATATTCAGGGCTGATTTTCTTTAGAACGAGTACGTTAGAATAAACAAAATCCAGGGCATCTCAATATTTTGGGGGGACAATGTCAATAATAGTCTTAATAAAAGGATTACCCCAGAGATCTCTTAGACTGGCTTCATTTCTTTTCATTCTTTTTATCTTTTTTCTGTCCCATGGCAATTATTTCCACCATTCTATCTTCCAGCTCACTTCTGCCTTAGTTGTTCTGCTGTTGATTCCTTCTAGTATATTTTTTATTTCAATTATTTTATTGTTCACCTCTGTTTGTTATTTAGTTCTTCTAAGTCTTTGCTAAAAATCTCTTGTATCTTCTTAATCTGTGCGACCATTAACATTTCTGAGATCCTGGATCATCTTTGCTATAATTATTCTGTAATCTTCTTCCAGTAGATTGCCTATTTTCACTTCACTTTGTTGTTCTTCTGTGGTTTTATCTTTATCCTTCATCTGGGGCATATTCCTGTGCTGTTTCATTTTGTCAAACTTTCTGTGATTTTAGTTTCCATTCTGCAGGCTGCAGGATTGTAGTTCTTCTTACTTCTGTTGTCTGCCCTTTGGTATTTGAGGCTGTCTTAGAGGCTTTTGCAGGCTTCCAGGTGAGAAGGATTGATTACTACCCACTGTTGTGTGGAAATGGTCCTGTCACTGTTATGTCCTGTCCTGTTGTGTGGAAATGGTGGGCAGGGCCATGCTCAGGGAGATTTTAAGCAGCATCTTCTTTTGCTGTTTGATCTGAAGCATTCCAGCACTGGATTGTATAGGCTGTTGGGTAGGGATAAGTCTTGGGGAGAAAATGGTAGCCACCAGAAGGGCTCATGCCACCGAGTACTTCCCAGAACCACTGCTACCACTATATTTGTCACTGCAGTGAGTCACAGCTGCAGCCCACCTCTGCAAGAGACCCTCCAATACAAGCAGGTGGGTCTGGTCCAGTCTCTTATGGTTTCACTGTATTTTTCCCTGGGTCCTGTTGTACATGCAACCTTGTGTGCAGCCTCCAAGAGTGTCGTTTCTGTTTACCCCAGTGCTGTGGAATTCCTACAAACAAAGCCACATGGCCTTCAAAGTCAGATTCTCTGGGGCTTCCTCCTCCTGTTTTCAGATACCCAGGCTGGGAAGCCTAACATGGGGCTTAGGACTTTCATTCCTGTGGGAAAGCTTCTGTGATATAGTTATTTTCCAGTTTGTAGGTCACTCAAATTGTGGGCATCAGATTTGATTTTATCATTATTGCATTTGTCCTACTAACATGTGGCTTCTCCTTTGCCTTTGGGTGTAGGATATCTATTTTGGTAGTTTTCAGGTTGTTTTTTTTTTGTGTGTGTGTGTGTGATATTTTTCTGGTCAATGATTTTTCAGCACTTAGTTGTGATTTTGGTGTTTCTGTAAGAAGGTGTGAACTCAGGTCCTACTCTGCCATCTTGAGAGTTTCTGATTATACTACTGAATGCAATCTACAGATTAAATGCAATTCTTATTGAATCACCAATGGTATTTTTCACATAACTAAAACAAAACAAAAAAGAATCCTAAAATTTGTATGAAGACCCAGAATAATCAAAGAAATATTGAGAAAGAAAAACAGAGCTGGAGGAATCAGCCTCCCTGATTTCAGACTATATGACAAAGCTACAGTAATCACAACAGTATGGTACTGGCATAAGAAGAGAAATATAAATCAATGGAACAGGGTAGAAACCTCAGATATAAACCCATATATCTATGGTGAATTAATCTACATCAAGAAGCAAGACTATACAATTGAGGAAAGACAGTCTTTTCAATAAATATTGTTGTGAAAACTGGACAGCTACATGTAAAAAATGAGATTAGAACATTCTTTAATACCGTACAAAAAAGTAAACTCAAAATAGGTTAAAGACCTAAATGTAAGACCAAATGCCATAAAACATTTAGAGGAAAACATGGACTGAATGCTTCTTGACATAAATTGCAGCAGAATCTTTTCCAAGTCTTCTCCTAGAGATGAAAATAAACAAAAACAAATGAGATCTAATTAAGCTTAAAATATTTTTCATGACAAAAGAAATAATGAACAAGATAAAAAACGACCCTCAATATGGGACAAAAGAATTTCAAAAGAAGTAACTAACAAAGGATTAATTTTCCAAAATACATAAGCAGTTCATAAAACTCAATATCAGAAAAGCAAAAAACCCAATCAAAAACTGAGAAGAAGACTTAAACATACATTTCTCCAAAGAACACATCAGTTCAGTTCAGTCCCTCAGTCGTGTCCGACTCTTTGCGACCCCATGAATTGCAGCACGCCAGGTCTCCCTGTTCATCATCAACTCCCAGAGTTCACCCAGACTCACATCCATCGAGTCAGTGATGCCATCCAGCCATCTCATCCTCTGTCGTCCCCTTCTCCTCCTGCTCCCAATCCCTCCCAACATCAGAGTCTTTTCCAATGAGTCAACTCTTCACATGAGGCGGTCAAAGTACTGGAGTTTCACCTTTAGCATCATTCCTTCCAAAGAAATCCCAGGGCTGATCTCCTTCAGAATGGACTGGTTGGATCTCCTTGCAGTCCAAGGGACTCTCAAGAGTCTTCTCCAACACCACAGTACAAAAGCATCAATTCTTCAGCACTCAGCTTTCTTCACAGTCCAACTCTCACATCCATACATGACCACTGGAAAAACCATAGCCTTGACTAGATGGACCTTTGTTGGCAAAGTAATGTCTCTGCTTTTCAATATGCTATCAAGGTTGGTCATAACTTTTCTTCCAAGTAGCAAACTTCTTTTAATTTAATGGTTGCAATCACCATCCGCAGTGATTTTGGAGCCCCAAAAAATAAAGTCTGACACTGTTTCCACTGTTTCCCCATCTATTCCCCATGAAGTGATGGGACCAGATGCCATGATCTTCGTTTTCTGAATGTTCAGCTTTAAGCCAACTTTTTCACTCTCCTCTTTCATTTTCACCAAGAGGCTTTTGAGTTCCTATTCACTTTCTGCCATAAGGGTGGTGTCATCTGCATATCTGAGTTTATGGATATTTCTCCCAGCAATCTTGATTCCAGCTTGTGCTTCTTCCAGCCCAGCATTTCTCATGATGCACTCTGCATCAGATGGCCAATAAACACATGATAAAGATGTTCAGCATCACTCATTATTAGATAAATGCAAATCAAAACTGCAATGAAGTATGAACTCACACCAATCAGAATGGCCATCATTAAAAAAACTGCACAGAATAAATTCTGGAGAAGATGTGGAGAAAAGGTAACCCTCCTGTGCTGTTGGTGGGAATGTAAATTGATACAGCCACTATGGAGAACAGTATGGATATTCTTTAACAAACTAGGAATAAATCTACCATATGATCCAGAAATCCGACTCTGGGTATATACTCTGAGAAAAACCACAATTCGAAGACACACGTACCCCAGTGTTCATTGTAACACTATTTACAATACTCATAACATGGAAGCAACCAGATGTCCATTGAGAGATGAATGGATAAAGAAGCTGTGGTATATATATATATATACAGTGTAATATTATTTAGCCATAAAAGGAACAAATTTGAGTTAATTGTACTGAGGTGGATAAACCCAGAGCCTGTTATACAGAGTGAAGTAAGTCAGAAAGAGAAAAACAAATATCATATATTAATGAATATATATGAAATCTAGAAAATTAGTATTGATGAACCTATTAGCAGGCAAGGTATGGAGACACAGATGTAGAGAACAGAACTTGCGGACACAGCAGGAGAAGGAGAGGGTGGGACAAACTGAGAAAGTAGCATTGACATATATACACTATCATGTAAAATAGATAACTAGTGGGAAGCTGCTATATAACACTGGGATCCTAGCTTGGGCCTCTCTGCCCACCTAAAGGGGTGGGTTGGAGGGGTGAGGGAGGCTCAAGAGGGAAGGGATATATATACACATATGACTGATTCACATTGCCATATGACAGAACCAACACAATATTGTAAACAAAATAATTTGGAAAAACAAATGGGACATAAACTTTAAAGCTTTTGCACAGCAAAGACAACCATAAAAAATGAAAAGACAACCCGCAAAATAGGAGAAAATATTTGCAACCAACAAGTGATTAGTTTCCAAAATTTAAAAAGCTCATTTGGTTCAATATTAAAAAAAAATACAACAACCTAGTCAAAAAATGAGCAGAATAGCTAAATAAACAAATGTTCAAAGAAGACATACATATGGCCAAGAAGCTCATGAAAAGATGTTCCACTTTGCTAATTATTAGAGAAATCAAAACTACAGTATCACCTCACACCAGTCAGAATGACCATTATCAAAAATTCTATAAGGCATAAACCCTGGAGAGGATGTGGAGAAAAAGGAACCCTCCTACACTGTTAGTAGGAATGTAAATTGGAACAGCTACCTTGGAGAACAGTATGAATGTTTCTCAAAAAGCTAAAAATAGAGGTACCATATGACACAGCAATTCCATTTCTGGGCATATATTTAAAAGATACATGCATCTCAATGTTCATTGCAGTGATATTTACAGTAGCCAAGACATGGAAACATCCAAAATGTCCATCAGGATATGAATGAACAAAGAAGAAATGGTATATATATTTTATACAATGAAATATTACTCAGTTATTAAAAGGAATGAAATAATGCCATTTGTAGCAACATAGATGGATATGGAGATTATCATACTAAGTGAAGTAAGTCAGACAGAGAAAGACAAATATCATATAATATCTCATATGCAGAATCTTAAAAAATATGTAAATGAACTTATATACAATATAGAAACAGACTCAGAGAATTAGAGAACATATTTATAGTTACCAGGGAGGAAGAGTAGGGGGGAAGAATAGGTTGGGAGTTTGGGATTGACATGTACATGATACTATATTTAAAATAGATAACCAACAAGGACCTATTGTATAGCACAAGGGACTCGGCTTATTATTCTGTAATAAACTCAGTAGGAAAATAATTTGAAAGAGAACAGATATAAGCTGAATCCCTTTTCTCTGCACCCGAAACTAACACAAAATTGTCAATCAACTATACTCTAATGTAAAACAAAAACTTAAAAAAAAAAATTTGGATTTTTGCTACACAAATATATCAACTCAATACAAATAATAAGTTGTATGATTATAATTTGCACATAATTATATACATATGTGACAAATAATACACTTAACAGTTAATTTCAGCCCTTAAAATGTGAAATAATATATGTATATTGCTTAGTACTGTGTGGTTATAGAAAGATGTTAATTAAACAGTCAGCTATCATCCCACAGTAAGAACAGAGAATGAATTTGAAGATGATCTAGTTCTCCCTTTTCATTTTGTGGAATGGGGACATTAATGTCCAGATAGGGGAAAGAACTTATTTAAACAGTCAGTCAGTCAGTCAGTTCAGTCACTCAGTAGTGTCCGACTCTTTGCAACCCCATGAACTGCAGCATGCCAGGCCTCCCTGTCCATAACCAACTGCCAGAGTCCACCCAAATCCATGTCCATCAAGTCGGTGATGCCATCCAACCATCTCATCCTCTGTCATCCCCTTCTCCTCCTGCCCTTAATCTTTCCCAGCATCAGGGCCTTTTCAAATGAGTCAGCTCTTTGCATCAGGTGGCCAACGTATTGCAGTTTCAGCTTCAACATCAGTCCTTCCAATGAACACCCAGGACTGATCTCCTTTACGATGGACTGGTTGGATCTCCTTGCAGTCCAAGGAACCTTCAGGAGTCTTCTCCAACACCACAGTTCAAAAGCATCAATTATTCAGTGCTCAGCTTTCTTTATAGCCCAACTCTCATATCCATACATGACCACTGGAAAAACCATAGCCTTGACTAGATGGACCTTTGTTGGCAAAGTGATGTCTCTGCTTTTTAATATGCTGTCTAGGTTGGTCATAACTTTCCTTCCAAGGAGTAAGCGTCTTTTAATTTCATGGCTGTAATCACCATCTGCAGTTATTTTGAAGCCCAGAAAAATAGAGTCAGCCACTGTTTCCACTGTTTCCCCATCTATTTTCCATGATGTGACAGTAGAGATGTTATTAAAAGAATCAGGTTATTTGATTTTAAGCCCAATGTTTGCTCCACCAAATGACATTCTCCTTCTAGATGATTATCAACCCATCTCAACGTAAATATACATGTGGATTCGACCAAACTGAATTAAGACTGTATGCATTTTAGTAATTGGAGAAGGAAATGGCAACCCACTCCAGTAATCTTGCCTGGTAAATCCCATGGACAGAGGAGCCTGGTGGGCTACAGTCCATGGGGTGGCAAGGATCCAGATACAACTTAGTGACTAAACAATAACATAGCAATTCTAGTAACAGAACATTAGATTCCTTAGAATCCTTAGCAGAATGCTTTCAGATCTATTTTAAAGTTAAGGAAACTGAGGATCAGAGAGATGAAGTAATTTGCCTGATATCATGTAGTATTAAATAATACAGTTGGGTGGGATTCACTTCCAGGTTGTGGAGGCTCCAAACTCTAATCACTTTTCTCTGCAACATACTGCCTTATAATGTTCTGATTTTTTCAATTACAAATTTGGAATGCATCCACAACAATAATTAAACAACTCATTTTTTTTTATATTGGTGTTGAAAATCTTGTTTAACCAATACTGGCTTGATATCTGATACAAGAATGCTTTACCTACCAAGACAGTTTTTTGACACTTCTTGGGCCTTAGCCCACAATTTCATAAATGTTGTATTTATATTTCAACCTGTCCCTTGTTGAATGCAATATTAAAATTACATTAGAATTTTTACAGCCATATGAGAATCCTTTCACTGCAATTTCAATTTTTGTTCAGTCACTCAGTCATGTCCGACTCTTTCTGACCCCACAGACTGCAGCACGCCAGGCTTCCCTGTCCTTCACCATCTCCCAGAGTTTGCACAAACTCATGTCCACTGAGTTGGTAATGCCATCCAACCATCTCATCCTCTGTCACCCCTTTCTTCTGCCTTCAATGTTTCCCAGTATCAGGGAAACTTTCACATCCATAAAAGAGGCTCTTTAGTTCCTCGTCCCTTTCTGCCATAATGGTGGTGTCATCTGCATATCTGAGGTTATTGATATTTCTCATGAAGTAATTTGCATATAAGTTAAATAAGTAGGGTGACAATATACAGCCTTGATGTGCTCTTTTCCCAATTTAAACCAGTCCCTTGTTCCATCTCTGATTCTAACCGTTGCTTCTTGACCTGCATACAGGTTTCTCAGGAGGCAGGTAGGTGGTCTGGTATTCCCATCTCTTTACAAATTTTCTGCAGTTTGTTGTGATCTACGCAGTCTAAGGTTTTAATGTAATCAATGAAGCAGAAGTAGATGTTTTTTCTGGAATTCTCTTGCTTTCTCTATAATCCAACGGATGTTGGCAATTTGATCTCTGGCTCATCCACCTTTTCAAAATCCAGCTTGTAAATCTGGAAGTTCTCAGTTTATATACTGTTGAAGCCTAGCTTGAAGGATTTTGAACATTAATTTCCTAGCATGTGAAATGTGCACAATTGTGCAGTAGTTTGAATATTCTTTGTCGTTAACCTTCTTTGGGATTGGAATGAGAATTGATTTATCCAGTCATGTGGCCCTTGGTGAATTTTTCAAATTTACTAGCATATTGAGTGCAGCACTTTAACAACATTATCTTTTATTTATTTTTTTTCAACATTATCTTTTAGGAATTGAAATAGCTCAGCTGAAATTCCATCACCTCCACTAGCTTCATTCATAATGATGCTTGCTAAGAAAGCCTCTTTTTTTTTTAATTTTATTTTATTTTTAAACTTTACATAATTGTATTAGTTTTGCCAAATATCCAAATGAATCTGCCACAGGTATACATGTGTTCCCCATTCTGAACCCTCCTCCCTCCTCCCTCCCCATTCCATCCCTCTGGGTCGTCACAGTGCACCAGCCCCAAGCATCCAGTATAGTGTATCGAACCTGGACTGGCAAATCGTTTCATACATGATATTTTACATGTTTCAATGCCATTCTCCCAAATCTTCCCACCCTCTCCCTCTCTCTCAGAGTCCATAAGACTGTTCTATACATCAGTGTCTCTTTTGCTGTCTCGTACACATGGTTATTGCTACCATCTTTCTAAATTCCATATATATGCGTTAGTATACTGTATTGGTGTTTTTCTTTCTGGCTTACTTCACTCTGTATAATAGGCTCCAGTTTCATCCACCTCATTAGAACTGATTCAAATGTATTCTTTTTAATGGCTGAGTAATACTCCATTGTGTATATGTACCACTGCTTTCTTATCCATTCATCTGCTGATGGACATCTAGGTTGCTTCCATGTCCTGGCTATTATAAACAGTGCTGCGATGAACATTGGGGTACATGTGTCTCTTTCCCTTCTGGTTTCCTCAGTGTGTATGCCCAGCAGTGGGATTGCTGGATCATAAGGCAGTTCTATTTCCAGTTTTTTTAAGGAATCTCCACACTGTTCTCCATAGTGGCTGTACTAGTTTGCATTCCCACCAACAGTGTAAGAGGGTTCCCTTTTCTCCACACCCTCTCCAGCATTTATTGCTTGTAGACTTTTGGATCGCAGCCATTCTGACTGGTGTGAAATGGTACCTCATAGTGGTTTTGATTTGCATTTCTCTGAGAATGAGTGATGTTGAGCATCTTTTCATGTGTTTGTTAGCCATCTGTATGTCTTCTTTGGAGAAATGTCTATTTAGTTCTTTGGCCCATTTTTTGATTGGGTCATTTATGTTTCTGGAGTTGAGCTGTAGGAGTTGCTTGTATATTCTCGAGATTAGTTGTTTGTCAGTTGCTTCATTTGCTATTATCTTCTCCCATTCTGAAGGCTGTCTTTTCACCTTGCTAATAGTTTCCTTTGATGTGCAGAAGCTTTTAAGGTTAATAGGTCCCATTTGTTTATTTTGCTTTTATTTCCAATATTCTGGGAGGTGGGTCATAGAGGATCCTGCTGTGATGTATGTTAGAGAGTGTTTTGCCTATGTTCTCCTCTAGGAGTTTTATAGTTTCTGGTCTTATGTTTATATCTTTAATCCATTTTGAGTTTATTTTTGTGTATGGTGTTGGAAAGTGTTCTAGTTTCATTCTTTTACAAGTGGTTGACCAGATTTCCCAGCACCACTTGTTAAAGTGATTCTCTTTAATCCATTGTATATTCTTGCCTCCTTTGTCGAAGATAAGGTGTCCATATGTGCGTGGATTTATCTCTGGGCTTTCTATTTTGTTCCATTGATCTATATTTCTGTCTTTGTGCCAGTACCATACTGTCTTGATAACTGTGGCTTTGTAGTAGAGCCTGAAGTCAGGTAGGTTGATTCCTCCAGTTCCATTCTTCTTTCTCAAGATCGCTTTGGCTATTCGAGGTTTTTTGTATTTCCATACAAATTGTGAAATTATTTGTTCTAGCTCTGTGAAGAATGCTGTTGGTAGCTTGATAGGGATTGCATTGAATCTATAGATTGCTTTGGGTAGTATATTCATTTTCACTATATTGATTCTTCCAATCCATGAACCTGGTATTTTTCTCCATCTGTTAGTGTCCTCTTTGATTTCTTTCACCAGTGCTTTATAGTTTTCTATATATAGGTCTTTAGTTTCTTTAGGTAGATATGTTCCTAAGTATTTTATTCTTTCCGTTGCAATGGTGAATTGAATTGTTTCCTTAATTTCTCTTTCTGTTTTCTCATTATTAGTGTATAGGAATGCAAGGGATTTCTGGGTGTTGATTTTATATCCTGCAACTTTACTATAGTCATTGATTAGTTCTAGTAATTTTCTGGTGGAGTCTTTAGGGTTTTCTATGTAGAGGATCATGGCATCTGCAAACAGTGAGAGCTTTACTTCTTCTTTTCCAATTTGGATTCCTTTTATTTCTTTTTCTGCTCTCATTGCTGTGGCCAATACTTCCAAAACTATGTTGAATAGTAATGGTGAAAGTGGGCACCCTTGTCTTGTTCCTGACTTTAGAGGAAATGCTTTCAATTTTTCACCATTGAGGATAATGTTTGCCGTGGGTTTGTCATATATAGCTTTTATTATGTTGAGGTATGTTCCTTCTATTCCTGCTTTCTGGAGAGTTTTTATCATAAATGGATGTTGAATTTTGTCAAAGGCTTTCTCTGCATCTATTGAGATAATCATATGGTTTTTATTTTTCAATTTGTTAATGTGGTGTATTACATTGATTGATTTGCAGATATTGAAGAATCCTTGCATCCCTGGGATAAAGCCCACTTGGCCATGGTGTATGATCTTTTTAATGTGTTGTTGGATTCTGATTGCTAGAATTTTGTTAAGGATTTTTGCATCTCTGTTCATCAGTGATATTGGCCTGTAGTTTTCTTTTATTGTGGGATCTTTGTCAGGTTTTGGTATTAGTGTGATGGTGGCCTCATAGAATGAGTTTGGAAGTTTACCATCCTCTGCAATTTTCTGGAAGAATTTGAGCAGGATAGGTGTTAGCTCTTCTCTAAATTTTTGGTAGAATTCAGCTGTGAAGCCGTCTGGACCTGGGCTTTTGTTTGCTGGAAGATTTTTGATTACAGTTTCAATTTCCGTGCTTGTGATGGGTCTGTTAAGATTTTCTATTTCTTCCTGGTTGAGTTTTGGAAAGTTGTACTTTTCTAAGAATTTGTCCATTTCTTCCACGTTGTCCATTTTATTGGCATATAATTGTTGATAGTACTCTCTTATGATCCTTTGTATTTCTGTGTTGTCTGTTGTGATCTCTCCATTTTCATTTCGAATTTTATGCATTTGATTTTTCTCCCTTTGTTTCTTGATGAGTCTGGCTAATGGTTTGTCAATTTTATTTATCCTTTCAAAAAACCAGCTTTTGGTTTTGTTGATTTTTGCTATGATTTCTTTTGTTTCTTTTGCATTTATTTCTGCTCTAAGTTTTAAGATTTCTTTCCTTCGTCTAACCCTGGGGTTCTTCATTTCTTCCTTTTCTAGTTGCTTTAGGTGTAGAGTTAGGTTTTTTATTTGACTTTTTTCTTGTTTCTTGAGGTGTGCCTGTATTGCTATGAACTTTCCCCTTAGGACTGCTTTTACCGTGTCCCACAGGTTTTGGGTTGTTGTCTTTTCATTTTCATTCGTTTCTATGCAAATTTTGATTTCTTTTTTGATTTCTTATGTGATTTGTTGGTTATTCAGCAGCGTGTTGTTCAGCCTCCATGTGTTAAATTTTTAATAGTTTTTCTCTTGTAATTGAGATCTAATCTTACTGCATTGTGGTCAGAAAAGATGCTTGGAATGATTTCTATTTTTTTGAATTTACCAAGGCTAGCTTTATGGCCCAGGATGTGATCTATCCTGGAGAAGGTTCCATGTGCGCTTGAGAAAAAGGTGAAATTCATTGTTTTGGGATCAAATGTCTTATATATATCAATTAGCTCTAACTGGTCTATTGTATCATTTAAAGTTTGTGTTTCGTTGTTAGTTTTCTGTTTATTTGATCTATCCATAGTTGTGAGTGGGCTATTAAAGTCTCCCACTATTATTGTGTTATTGTTAATTTCTCCTTTCATACTTGTTAGCATTTGTCTTACATACTGCGGTGCTCCCGTGTTGGGTGCATGTATATTTATAATTGTTATATCTTCTTCTTGGATTGATCCTTTGATCATTATGTAGTGACCATCTTTGTCTCTTTTCACAGTCTTTGTTTTAAAGTCTATTTTATCTGATATGAGTATTGCTACTCCTGCTTTCTTTTGGTCCCTATTTGCATGGAAAATCTTTTTCCAGCCCTTCACTTTCATAGGCTGAAGGAACAGAGTGAAAAAAGCTATCTTAAAACTCAACATTTAAAAAACTAAGATCTTTAGATCTGGTCCCATCACTCCATGTCAAATAAAAGGGGAAAAAGTGGAAGCAGTGACATATTTTATTTTTGGGGGGGGCTCCAAAATCACTGCAGATAGTGACTGCAGCCATGAAATTAAAATATGCTTGCTCCTTGGAAGAAAAGCTATGACAAACCTAAACAGCATGTTAAAAAGCAGAGACATTACTTTGCTGACAAAGGTCCGTCTAGTCAAAGCTATGGTTTTTCCGGTAGTCATGTACATATGTGAGATTTGGACCTAAAAGAAGGCTGAGCGCCAAAGAATTGATATTTTCCTACTGTGGTAAGAAAACAGAAGACTCTTGAGAGTCCCTTGGACAGCAAAGAGATCATACCAGTCAATCCTAAAGGAAAGCAACCTTGAACGTTCCTTGGAAGGACTGATGATGAAGCTGAAGCTCCAATACTTTGGCCACCTGATGTGAAGAGCTGACTCATTGGAAAATACCTTGATGCTGGGGAAGATTGAGGGCAAGAGGAAAAGGGAGTGACAGAGGATGAAATAGTTTGATGCATCACAGACTCAATGGACTTCAGTTTGTTCAAACTCTGGGAGATAGTGAAGGACAGGGAAGCCTGGTGTGCTACAGTCCATGGGATAGCAGAGTCAGACACGACTGAACAACTGAAAAACAAGTGAGATCATCTCTTCATTCTTAATATTTTTAAGGCATGACTTCACTCTTTTTTTCTTCCCCTTGATCATTCTACTGGATATTTATCAATATTATTGATTTTTATCTAAGAATCAGTTTTGTTTACATTGATTTTCTCTGTTGTTTTTTGTTTTCTATTTCATTGTTTCCTTCTTTGATTTTTATTCTTTTCCTTCTCTTACTTCAAGTTTAACTTGCTCTTTTGTTTCTAGTTCCTTTAGGCAAGTTTCATGAAGGCAACACATAGTTGGATCTATCTTTTTCATCTCTTCTTTTAATTGGAGGTATTTAGATATTAACAGTTAACATGTTTATTACTGTGGTTAGGTTTGAGTCTATCATCTTTCAATTTGTTTTATATCTGTCCCATCTGTTCTTTGTCCTTTTCCTAATTTTTTATGTCTTCTTTAAGATTGATTATTTATACAATTAACATTTATTGCCAGGTTTTAGTTGATTACCAATAGTTCCTTGTTTTTTTTTTTTTTTTTTTTAATTTTTGTGTTGGCTTTAGGGTTTATAGGATACATTGTTAACTTCACAGTCCATTTTCAATGGCACTATAACATTTCACATATAATGTAAACTTCTTACAATAGTTTATTTACAATCCTCCTTTTCTGGAATTTGCGGTATTATTTTCACCTAAAATTTAATTGTTATTTTATTTAATTTTTTGTTTAAACAATCAGTTACTTTTTATAGAGATTTAAATAACAACAAAACACTTGTATATTTACTGACATAATTAACATCCTCAATGTTCTTCATTCCTTTGTGTTGAACCAGATTTCTCATTGGTATTTTTCTTTAGCTTTAAAACTCCCTTTAACATTTTATTTGTTGTGGGAGTCTACAGAGATGAATTCTTTTAGTTCTTGAAGCAAAATGTCTTTATTTCACCTTCGTTAAAAAAAATATTTTGCCTGGATAAAAGAAATTCTGGGCTGACAATTTTATTTTTTATTTCAGTACTTTAAAGATGTTGCAACACTTCTTGTTAGCATTTTTTCCAACAAGAATATGATGCCATCCTTAACTTTGTTCCTTTGTCCAAATATGTATTTTTTTCTCTGGCTGCTTTCAAAATTTTCTCTTTATCACTGGGTTGAGCAATTTGACTGTGATGTGCCTCGCTGTTTTCTTCATGTTTTTGGTTTGGTTTTATTGAACACTTGTGATAAGTGAACTTATGAAGAAACTGAAAATGTTAGTCCCTCAGTCATGTCTGACTCATTGGAACCCCATAGACACAGCCTGCCAAGCAGCTCTTTCCATGGGATTTTCCAGGCAAGAATACTGAAGTGAACTGCCATTCCTTTCTCCAGGGGATCTTCCTAGCCCAGGGATTGAACCCAGATTTCCTGCATTGCAGGCAGATTCTTTACAGTCTGAACCACCAGAGAGCCCTATATGAACTTAACACTTTTCATCAAATTTAGAAAATTTTAGCCATTATTCTTCAAATATCAATACTTTTGCATGTATCCACGTCTCTCCCCTCTATTTAAAATGTAAATTTTATGCATATTGAGCTCTGTGAAATTATACCACAGGTCACTGATGGTGTGTTCATTTTATTTTATTCTTATTTCTTTGCTTCATGTTTGATAGTTTCCATTGTTAGGTTCTCAAGTTCACTAATCTTTGCTTTGTTTAGTATATTAATAGCATTAAACTGAGCAGAACTACATTTTTATATAAGACTAAACCAGTGCATCTTTATATAAGGCAGAAAATTGTCATTTCTAAAGTTTGTTTTGGATCTTTTATATCTGTCATGTCTTTAGTTAACTTTTGACATATGCAATATGGTTATAATGGTCTTTTCAGGTGGCTCAATGGTAAATAATCTACTTGCCAAGCAGGAGACACAGGTTGGATCCCTGGGTCAGGAAGATCCCCTGGAGAAGGAAATGACAGCCCACTCCAAAATCCCATGGACGGAGGAGCCTGGAAGGCTACAGTCCATGGTGTTGCAAAGAGTTTGAAATGACTTAGCAACTAAATTACCACCACCAATACAGTTATAATAACTGGTTAATATCCTTGTCTGCTGATTGTACTACTTGTGTTAATTCTGAAAGTGAAAGTGTCTCAGTTGTGTCCAATTCTTTGCCTCACCTGTAGTCCTCACACACTCATTGTGATCAGCACTCTGCTGAATACCAAGACAGACTCTCCATAGATCTTCAAGGTTCACCCTCTGCCGAGATAACTCCTCTCTGGTACTGTTATCTGTGAGTTTTCTCCCTGAGAACTCACATACCTACTTTTTTTTTTTTTTTTTTTTTTTTTTAATGTGAACATTCCACTAGGCGGTTACCTCTGTCTGCTGTTTGCCAAAAACAATCCCAAAGCAGTAAAGTGAGGCAATTTTAGTTCCCACTTCATTTGTTTCTTGTTTTTCATGGATCATTGTCCTTTATTTCCTGATGTCCAATGTCTTAAAAATGATTGTTTCACATAAACACACACACACACACAAAATGTTGCTTTAGAGGGGAAGATAGATATAATTCCTATTACTCCATTGTAACTAGAAGCAAAATCCTTAACAAGTTAATAGCTTTATTCTAAATCAGACACAAAATGAACTGAAATAATCTTTATTTTCCGTAAAACTCCTAGCACATTGGCAAATATGGACGTGGCCTATTGGGTATGTCAATTTTCTTCAGCCAAAAATTATAAGGAACACACAGTTAGTAGGAAAAGTTGAGTTTATTACTCATTTCAGTGAGAGAGTATAGACCTTCTGAAACCGTGGGACACCTCATAGATTTGCTGGGTTTAGCAAGTAAAAATACACAATACTCAAATTTTAATTTCACATAAACAATGAAAAATTGTGTTTTATAACTATGTTATGATGCAATATTTGGAATACACTTATATTAGAAAAGTTATTTATCTAAAGTTCAAATATGTTGTAATCTTGAAAGTCTAATGTGATGGCATTAAAGGCAGGGCCTTTGGGAGGTGATTAGATCATGAGGGGAAGCCTACATGAGTGGTATTATTATTAAACAGATCCCACAGACTCTCTAGTCCCTTCCACTAAAAGAGGATACAGTTAGAAGTCTGCAACTCAGAAGAGGACCTTCACCTGACTAGGTTGAAACCCTGATTTTGGACCTCCTGCCTTAGAACTATAATAAATAAATTTTTGCTGATAATCTGCCCAGTCTGTGGTATTTTATTATAGAAGTCCAAATGGATTAAGAAACCTAGTCACATAAAGAGACTGTTATAAAATATTACTAAGTATTTAGAATCAAAGAACTCAGGGTCCTGTTAAGTATTATGAACTTGGGTTGAGTGATTAAGAAAATGGAGCTATGGTATGGATTGAGTGTTAAGTGTCAGTTCAGTTGCTCAGTCATGTCTGACTCTTTGCAACCCCATGAACCACAGCACGCCAGGGTTCCCTGTACATCACCAACTCCCGGAGTTTACTCAAACTAGTGTCCATTGAGTCGGTAATGCCGTCCAGCCATCTCATCCTCTGTCGTCCCCTTCTCTTCCTGCCCCCAATCCCTCCCAGCATCATAGTCTTTTCCAATGAGTCAATTCTTCACACGAGGTGCCCAAACCCTATGGGACACTGTTAAAGCAGTGTGAAGAAGGTTCATACCAATAGAGGCTTACCTCAAGAAACAAGAAAAAAGTCAACTAAATAAACTAACTCTACACCTAAAGCTACTAGAAAAGGAAGAAATGAAGAACAGCAGGGTTAGTAGAACCTAATTTTCTGCCTTAAAAATTAGGGCAGAAATAAATGCAAAAGAAACAAAAGAGACCATAGCTAAAATCAACAAAGCTAAAAGCTGATTATTTGAGAAGATTAAAAAAAATTGACAAACCATTAGCCCGACTCATCAAGAAACAAAAGGAGAAGAATCAAATAAACAAAATTAGAAATGAAAATGGAAAGATCACAACAGACAACACAGAAATGCAAAGGATCATAAAAGACTAGTATCAGCAACTATATGCCAATAAAATGGACAACTTGGAAGAAATAGACAAATTCTTAGAAAAGAACAACTTTCCAAAACTGAACCAGGAAGAAATAGAAAATCATAACAGACCCATCTCAAGCATGGAAATTGAAACTGTAATCAGAAATCTTCCAGCAAACAAAAGCCCAGGTCCAGATGGCTTCACAGCTGAATTCTACCAAAAATTTAGAGAAGAGCTAACACCCATCCTACTCAAACTCTTTCAGAAAATTGCAGAGGAAGGTTAACTTCCAAACTCATTCTATGAGGCCTACATCACCCTAATATCAAAACCTGACTAAGATGCCACAAAAAAAAAAAAAAAAAAATCTACAGGCCAATATCACTGATGAACATAGATGCAAAAATCCTTAACAAAATTCTACCAATCAGAATCCAACAACATATTAAAATGATCATACATCAGGACCAAGTGGGCTTTATCACAGGGATGCAAGGATTCTTCAATATCCACAAATCAATCAATGCAATACATCACGTTAACAAATTGAAAAATAAAAGCCATATGATTATCTCAGTAGATGCAGAGAAAGCCTTTGAAAAATTCTTCATCCATTTATCATAAAAGCTCTCCAGAGAGCAGGAATAGAAGGAAAAAACCTCAACATAATAAAAGCTATATATGACAAACTCACAGCAAACATTATCCTCAATGGTGAAAAATTGAAAGCATTTCCCCTAAAGTCAGGAACAAGACAAGGGTGCCCATTTTCACCTCTACTATTCAACATAGTTTTGGAAGTTTTGGCCACAGCAATCAGAGCATAAAAAGAAATAAAAAGAATCCAAATTGGAAAGAAGTAAAACTCTCACTGTTTGCAGAAGACATGATCCTCTACATAGAAAACCCTAAAGACTCCACCAGAAAATTACTAGAGCTAATCAATGAATACAGTAAATTTGCAGGATATAAAATCAACACACAGAAATCCCTTGCATTCCTATACACTAATAATGAGAAAACAGAAAGAGAAATTAAGGAAACAATTCCATTCACCATTGCAACAAAAAGAATAAAATACTTAGGAATACATCTACCTAAAGAAATTAAAAACCTATATATAGAAAACTATAAAACATTGGTGAAAGAAATCACAGAAGACACTAATAGATGGAGAAATATACCATGTTCGTGAATCGGAAGAAACAACGTAAAGCAATCTATAGATTCAACGCAATCCCTATCAAACTACGAACAGTATTTTTCACAGAGCTTGAACAAATAATCTCACAATTTGTATGGAAATACAAAAAAACCTCAAATAGCCAAAGCAATCTTGACAAAGAAGAATGGAACTGGAGGAATCAACCTGCCTGACTTCAGGCTCTACTACAAAGCCACAGTTATCAAGACAGTATGGTACTGGCAAAAAGACAGAAATATAGATCAATGGAACAAAACAGAAAGCCCAGAGATAAATCCACGCACCTATGGAAACCTTATCTTTGACAAAGGAGGCAAGAATATAGAATGGAGAAAAGACAATCTCTTTATCAAGTGGTGCTGGGAAGACTGGTCAACCACTTGTTAAAGAATGAAATGAACACTTTATAACACCATACACTGAAATAAACTCAAAATGGATTCAAGATATAAACATAAGACCAGAAACTATAAAACTCCTTGAGGAGAACATAGGCAAAATACTCTCTGACATAAATCACAGCAGGATCCTCTATGACCCACCTCCCAGAATATTGGAAATAAAAGCAAAAGTAAACAAATGGGACCTAATTAACCTTAAAAGCTTCTGCACATCAAAGGAAACTATTAGCAAGGTGAAAAGACAGCCTTCAGAATGGGAGAAAATAATAGCAAATGAAGCAACTGACAACGAATTAGTCTCAAAAATAAATAAATAAATAAATAAACCACCCAAACAAAAAATGGGCCAAAGAACTAAACAGACATTTCTCCAAAGAAGACATACAGATGGCTAACAAACACATGAAAAGATGCTCAACATCACTCATTATCAGAGAAATGCAAATCAAAACCACAATGAGGTGCCATTTCACTCCAGTCAGAATGGCTGCTATCCAAAAGTCTACAAACAATTAATGCTGGAGAGGGTGTGGAGAAAAGGGAACCCTCTTACATTGTTGGTGGGAATGAAAACTAGTACAGCCACTATGGAGAACAGTGTGGAGATTCCTTAAAAAACTGGAAATAGAACTGCCATATGACCCAGGAATCCCCCTGCTGGGAATACACACCAAGGAAAATCAGAATTGAAAGAGACACATGTACTCCAATGTTCATTGCTCCACTGTTTATAATAGCCAGGACATGGAAGCAACCTAGATGTCCATCAGCAGATGAATGGATAAGAAAGCTCTGGTGCATATACACTATGGAGTATTACTCAGCCATTAAAATTAATACATTTGAATCAGTTCTAAAGAGGTGGTGAAACTGGAGCCTGTTATGCAGAGTGAAATAAGTCAGAAAGAAAAACACCAATACAGTATCAGATCAGATCAGATCAGTCACTCAGTCGTGTCTGACTCTTTGCAACCCCATGAATCACAGCACGCCAGGCCTCCCTGTCCATCACCAACTTCCGGAGTTCACTCAGACTCACGTCCATCGAGTCAGTGATGCCATCCAGCCATCTCATCCTCTGTCGTCCCCTTCTCCTCCTGCCCCCAATCCCTCCCAGCATCAGAGTCTTTTCCAATACAGTATACTAACATGTATATATGGAATTTAGAAAGATGGTAATGATTACCCTGTATGTGAGTCAGCAAAAGAGACACAGATGTATATAACAGTCTTTTGGACTCTGTGGGAGAGGGAGAGGGTGGGATGATTTGGGAAAATGGCATTGAAACATGTATAATATCATATATGAAAGGAATCGCCAGTCCAGGTTCGATGCATGATATAGGAGGCTCGGGTTGGTTGACTGGGATGACCCAGAGGGATGATATGGGGAGGGAGGTGGAAGGAGGGTTCAGGATTCGGAACATATGTAAACCTTTGGTGGATTCATGTTGATGTATGGCAAAACCAATACAATATTTTAAAGTAATTAGCCTCCAATTAAAATAAATAAATTTATATTTTAAAAAACTTTCAACAACAAAAAAGTAAAATAAATAAATTTAGACTTAAAAAAATAATTCAAGGAAAATGAATTTAGGAAAAGTAATCGCTAAGAAATTTTAAGCAGTCATACTCTTAAAATTTTAAGAGGTTAAGATTATTTTTAGTTTTTCCTTACTCTCAAGTGATGTTTATTTTGGTCTTAGATTATTAATCTCCTATAACTATTCTATCTTTATCTAAACATGTTGAAGATGTGTACATGAGAGCATAAGTTTAGGAAGTTTTATCTTCCAATTCAGCTTTTCTCTCTCCCTTTGGAGACTGAAGTCTCAGAATATATGAAGCATTCTTTTTTCTGTTGAAATTAATACCAGCTATTCTCAGTATTAATACAACAAAAGAAAACTCTTCTTCTTACAATAACTATACTGTTTCTTATGCCACAAGTAAAAATATCCTACAGATATGAATTATGAATAAAATATATTTATTGCATTATTATCATGTACCAGACACTCTGGTGTTTTGCATGATGTATCTCATTTTGTTTCACATAAATCCCTGTAAATACTTAGTAATTTTTTCCCTTAAAACAACTTACATGATAATTATTTTATCTTCCTTACCACAGAATCTCAGTGTCCATAAATGTGCCTGGAACATAAGAGGTATAATATCTGTTAAATGAATTGATTATATGACTGGATTTTTATTATGCAAATTAGAAAGCTGAGGTACAGAAATTTTAAAATACTTATTCAAGTATACATAGCTAGTAGATAACATAATCAGGACTCAACTAAGTTCTGCCTGATTCCACAAAGTTCTTTCCCATAACCACAGTTTTACTTGCCTTTGCAAAATCTGTCATACCTGGTGCTATTTTCCTCAGCCTCGATTCACTCAGTTCAGTCCCTCAGTCATGTCCAACTCTTTGCGACCCCATGACTCACAGCACACCAGGCCTCCCTGTCCACCACCAACTCCTGGGGTTTACTCAAACTCAGGTCCATCGACTTGGTGATGCCATCCAGCCATCTCATCCTCTGTCATCCCCTTCTCCTGATGCCCCCAATCCCTCCCAGAATCAAGGTCTTTTTCAATGAGTCAACACTTCACATGAGGTGGCTAATGTATTGGAGTTTCAGCTTTAGCATCAGTCCTTCCAATGAACACCCAGGACTGATCTCCCTTAGAATGCACTGGTTGGATCTCCTTGCAGTCCAAGGGACTCTCAAGAGCCTTCTCCAATACCACAGTTCAAAAGCATCAATTGTCCAGTGCTCAGCTTTCTTCACAGTCCAACTCTCATATCCATACATGACCACTGGAAAAACCTTGACTAGACGGACCTTTGTTGGCAAAGTAATGTCTCTGCTTTTTAATATGCTATCTAGGTTGGTCATGACTTTCCTTCGAAGGAGTAAGTGTCTTTTAATTTCATGGCTGCAAGCACCATCTGCAGTGATTTTGGAGCCCAAGAAAATAAAGCCAGCCACTGTTTCCACTGTTTTCCTATCTATTTCCTATGAAGTGGTGGGACCAGATGCCATAATCTTAGATTTCTGAATGTTGAGCTTTAAACCAACTTTTTCACTCCACTTTCACTTTCAACAAGAGGCTTTTTAGTTCCTCTTCACTTTCTGCCATAAGGGTGGTGTCATCTGCATATTTGAGGTTATTGATATTTCTCTCGGCAACCTTCTTTCCAGCTTGTGCTTCTTCCAGCCCAGCGTTTCTCATTATGTACTCTGCATATAAGTTAAAAAAGCAGGGTGACAATATACAGCCTTGACATACTCCTTTTCCTATTTGGAATCAGTCTGTTGTTCCATGTCCAGTTCTAACTGTTGCTTCCTGAGCTGCATACAGATTTCTCAACAGGCAGGTCAGATGGTCTGGTATTCCCATCTCTTTCAGAATTTTCCACAGTTTATTGTAATCCACACAGTCAAAGGCTTTTGCATAATCAACAAAGCATAAATAGATGTTTTTCTGGAACTCTCTTGCTTTTTCCATGATCCAGCATATGTTGGCAATTTGATCTCTGGTTCCTCTGCCTTCTCTAAAACCAGCTTTAACATCTGGAAGTTCATGGTTCATGTATTGCTGAAGCCTGGCTTGGAGAATTTTGAGGATTACATTACTAGCGTGTGAGATGAGTGCAATTGTGTGGTTGTTTGAGCATTCTTTGGCTTTGCCTTTCTTTGGGATTGGAATGAAAACTGACCTTTTCCAGTCTTGTAAAGTCTTGAGTTTTCCAAGCAAACCCCAAATATTAACCTCTCTCCTAGTTTCAATAATCCATATTCACTTTAACTTTTTTTTAAAATTCTTGGTCCTCTAAGTTCGCAAAGTCTTTTGTTTAAAGAAGCTGAAGAGTTTTTTTTTTTTTCCCCCCTTGCTTCAGGTTTTTAACCATTTTTACAGATATTTTGTACCAGAATATATGTATATACATATATATACACACACACACACACACACACACAGAGCGTGGGTGGCTGCGACGGTGCACAGAGCGTGGCTGAGAGGAGCTACCCTACGTCCGAGGTCAGGGGCAGAATCTGGGAGGACCCCATGCCCGAGGAGTGGCAGGCAACAGGAGTTACCCCATGTCCGAGGTCAGGGGCGTTGGCCGAGAGTGCCAGGCTGCGACAGCGCAGGAGCAGCTGATAGGAGCTACCCCACATATGAAGTCAGGGGCAGCGGGCGGGAGGAGCTACCCCATGCCCAAGTCCAGGGGCTCCGGCCGGGAGGAACTATCCCACGCCCGAGGCCAGGGGTGGCGTCCAAGACTAGCAACCCCACGTCAAAGGAGCGGTGGCTGTGCAGGTGCAGGAAAGCATAGAGGAGTTACTCCACATTCAAGGTCGGGGGGGAGTGGTGGTAAGGAGATACCCCTCGTCCAGGGTAAGGAGCAGCAGCTGTGCTTTGCTGGAGCAGCCGTGAAGAGATACCCCACGTCCAAGGAAAGAGACCCCAGGTAAGATGATAGGTGTTGCAAGAGGGCATCAGAGGGCAGACACACTGAAACCATACTGACAGAAAACTATTCAATCTAATCACACTAGGACCACAGCCTTGTCTAACTCAATGAAACTAAGCCATGCCCGTGGGGCCACCCAAAATGGGCGGGTCATAGTGGAGAGGTCTGACAGAATGTGGTCCACTGGAGATGGGAATGGCAAACCACTTCAGTATTCTTGCCTTGAGAACCCCATGAACAGTATGAAAAGGCAAAATGATAGGATACTGAAAGAGGAACTCCCCAGGTCGGTAGGGACCAAATATGCTACTGGAGATCAGTGGAGAAATAACTCCAGAAAGAATGAAGGGATGGAGCCAAAGCAAAAACAATACCCAGTTGTGGATGTGACTAGTGCTAGAGGCAAGTCCAAAGCCATAATGAGAATATTGCATAGGAACCTGAAATGTCAGGTCCATGAATCAAGGCAAATTGGAAGTGGTCAAACAAAAGATGGCAAGAGTGAACGTTGACATTCTAGGAATCAGCGACTAAAATAGACTGGAATGGGTGAATTTAAATCAGATGACCATTATATCTACTACTGCAGGCAGGAATCCCTCAGAAGAAATGGAGTAGCCATCATGGTCAACAAAAGAGTCCGAAATGCAGTACTTGGATGCAATCTCAAAAATGACAGAATGATCTCTGTTTGTTTCCAAGGCAAACCATTCAATATCACAGTAATCCAAGTCTATGCCCCAACCAGTAACGCTGAAGAAGCTGAAGCTGAACGGTTCTATGAAGACCTACAAGACCTTTTAGAACTAACATGCAAAAAAAAAAAAAAAAAAAAAGATGTCCTTTTCATTATAGGGGACTGGAATGCAAAAGCAGGAAGTCAAGAAACACCTGGAGTAACAGGCAAATTTGGCCTTGGAATACAGAATGAAGCAGGGCAAAGACTAATAGAGTTTTGCCAAGAAAATGCACTTGTCATAGCAAACACCCTCTTCCAACAACACAAGAGAAGACTCTACACATGGACATCACCAGATGGTCAATACCAAAATCAGATTGATTAAATTCTTTGCAGCCAAAGATGGAGAAACTCTATACAGGCAACCCGGAGCTGGCTGTGGCTCAGACCATGAACTCCTTATTGGCAAATTCAGACTTAAATTGAAGAAAGTAGGGAAAACCACTAGACCATTCAGGTATGACCTAAATCAAATCCCTTATGATTATACAGTGGAAGTGAGAAATAGATTTAAGGGACTAGATCTGATAGACAGAGTGCCTGATGAACTATGGACAGAGGTTCATGACATTGTACAGGACACAGGGATCAAGACCATCCCCAAGGAAAAGAAATGCAAAAAAGCAAAATGGCTGTCTGGGGAGGCCTTACAAATAGCTGTGAAAAGAGAGAAGTGAAAAGGAAAGGAGAAAAGGAAACATATAAGCATCTGAATGGAGAGTTCCAAAGAATAGCAAGAAGAGATAAGAAAGCCTTCCTCAGCGATCAATACAAAGAAATAGAGGAAACCAATAGAATGGGAAAGACTAGAGATCTCTTCAAGAAAATTAGAGATACCAAGGGAAAATTTCATGCAAAGATGGGCTCGATAAAGGACAGAAATGGTATGGACCTAAAGATATTAAGAAGAGGTGTTAGGAATACACAGAAGAACTATACAGAAAAGATCTTCATGACCAAGATAATCAAGATGGTGCGATCACTCACCTAGAGTTAGACATCCTGGAATGTGAAGTCAAGTGGGCCTTAGAAAGCATCACTACGAACAAAGCTGGTGGAGGTGATGGAATTCCAGGTGAGCTATTTCAAATCATGAGAAACCTATATACAGGTCAAGAAGCAACAGTTAGCACTGGACATGAAACCACAGACTGGTTCCAAATAGGAAAAAGAGTACGTCAAGGCTGTATATTGTCACCCTGCTTATTTAACTTATATGCAGAGTACATCATGAGAAACACTGGGCTGTAAGAAACACAAGCTGGAATCAAGATTACTGGGAGAAATATCAATAACCTCAGATATGCAGATGACACCACCCTTATGGCAGAAAATGATGAGGAACTAAAAAGCCTCTTGTTAAAAGTGAAATTGGAGAGTGAAAAAGTTGGCTTAAAGCTCAACATTCAGAAAACGAAGATCATGGCATCTGGTCCCACCACTTCATGGGAAATAGATGGGGAAGGAAACAGTAGAAACGTGTCAGACTTTATTTTATTTATTTTTTTATTTATTTGGCTTCAAATGACTGCAGATTTTGACTGCAGCCATGAAATTAAAAGACACTTACTCCTTCGAAGGAAAGTTATGACCAACCAACCTAAATAGCATATTAAAAAGTAGAAACGAGTTGCCAGTCCAGGTTCGATGCACGATACTGGATGCTTGGGGCTGGTGCACTGGGACGACCCAGAGGGATGGAATGGGGAGGGAGGAGGGAGGAGAGTTCAGGATGGGGAACACCTGTATACCTGTGGCGGATTCATTTTGATATTTGGCAAAACTAATACAGTTATGTAAAGTTTAAGAATAAAATAAAATTCAAAATAAAAAAAAAAAAAAAGTAGAGACATTACTTTGCCAACAAAGGTTCGTCTAGTCAAGGCTATGGTTTTTCCAGTGGTCATGTATGGATGTGAGAGTTGGACTGTGAAGAACGCTGAAGAATTGATGCTTTTGAACTGTGGTGTTGGAGAAGACTCTTGAGAGTCCCTTGGACTGCAAGGAAATCCAACCAGTCCATTCTTAAGGAGATCAGCCCTGGGATTTCTTTGGAAGGAATGATGCTGAAACTCCAGTACTTTGGCCACCTGATTCGAAGAGTTGACTCATTGGAAAAGACTCTGATGCTGGGAGTGATTGGGGGCAGAAGGAGAAGTGGACGGCAGAGGATGAGATGGCTGGATGGCATCACTGACTCAATGGATGTGAGTCCGAGTGAACTCCGGGATTTGGTGATGGACAGGGAGGCCTGGCGTTCTGCTATTCATGGGGTTGCAAAGAGTTGGACACAACTGAGCAACTGAACTGAATTGAATTTGTATATATATATAATTTGTAATACTGGTAACCCACCCAGAGTCATTTTTTTTTAACTTATTTATTTTGCTTTAAAATATTGTGTTGGTTTCTGAAATACATCAACATGAATCAACCATAGGTATATGTATGTCCACTTCCTCTTGAACCTCCTTCCCACCTTCTGACACAACCCACCTGTCTAGGTTGTCACAGAGTACTGGTTTAAGCTCCTTGAGTCATACAACAAATCTCCACTGGCTATCTGTTTTACAATAATATAATTGTTTTCATGCTACTCTCTCAATTAGATCCACCTCTCCTTCCCCTCCTGTTTCCACAAGTCTGTTCTTTATATCTAGGTCTCTATTAATGCCCTGCAATTAGATTCATCAATACCATCTTTCTAGATTCCATATATATGTGTTAATACACAATATATGCTTTTCTTTTTATGACTTACTTCACTCTTTATAATAAGCTCTAGGCTCATTCACATCATGAGAACTGACTCAAACGAGTGCCTTTTTATGGCTGAATAGTGTTCCATTGTATATATATATACCACAGCTTCTTTATGCTTTCATCTGTTGATAGACATCTGATTGCTTCTGTCGACTATCTATTGTAAATATTGTAAATAGAACTGCAATGAACATTAGGTTACATGTCTCCTTTTCAGTTATGGTTTTCTCAGGGTATATGCCCAGTAGTAGGTTTGCTGGGTCATATGGTAGTTTTGTTACTAGTTTCTTAAGGAATCTCCATACTAGTATTCATAGTAGCTATGTCAATTTACATTCCCACCAAGATTGCAAGAGTGTTTCCTTTTCTCTACATTCTCTCTCCATTTTTTGTTTGTAGATTTTTTTGATTATGGCCATTCTTACTTATGTGAGGTGATATCTCACTGTAGTTTGATTTTGCATTTCTCTGTGAATGAGTGATGTTGAGTATCTTTTCATGTTTTTAGTAGCCATCTTGTGTCATCTCACATGCTAACAAAGTAGTGCTCAAAATTCTCCAGGCTAGACTTCAACAGTACATGAAATGGGAACTTCCAGATGTTCAAGCTGGATTTAGAAAAGGCAGAGGAGCCAGAGATCAAATTGCCAACATCCCTTGGATCATAGAAAAAGCAAGATGATTCCAGAAAAACATCTACTGCTTTATTGACTATGCTAAAGCCTTTGACTGTGTGGATCACAAAAAAACTGTAGAAAACTTTTAAAGAGTTGGCAATACCAGACCACCTTACCTGCCACCTGAGAAATCTGTATTCTGGTCAAGAAGCAATAGTTAGAACCAGCATGGAACAATGGACTGGTTCCAAATTGGGAAAGGAATACTTCATGGCTGTATATTGTCATCTTGTTTATTTAACTTATATGTAGAGTATATCATGAGAAAGGCTAGGAGGGATAAAGCACAAGCTGGAATCAAGATGGCCAGGAGAAATGTCAATAACCTCAGATATGCAGATGACATCACACTTTTGGCTGAAATCAGAGGAACTAAAGAGCCTCTTGATGAAAATGAAAGAGGAGAGTGAAAAAGCTGGGTTAAAACTCAACATTAAGAAAGGAAGATCATGGCATCTGGTCCCATCACTTTATGATAAATAGATTAGGAAACATGGAAACAGTGACAGACTTTATTTTCTTGGGCTCCAAAATCACTGCAGATGGTGACTGCAGCCATGAAATTAAAAGATGCTTGCTCCTTGGAAGAAAAGCTATGACAAACTAGATAGCATATTCGAAAGCAGAGACGTTAATTTGCTGACAAATTTCCATATAGTCAAAGCTATGGTTTTTCCATTAGTTACATATGGATGTGGGAGTTGGACCATAAAGAAAGCTGAGCACTAAAGAATTGATGCTTTTGAACTGTGGTGTTGGAGAAGACTCTTGAGAGTTCTTTGGACATCAAGGAGATTCAATCAGTCCATCCTAAAGGAAAACAGTCCTAAATATTCATTGGAAGGACTGATGCTGAAGCTGAAGCTCCAATACTTTGGCCATCTGATGTGAAGAACTGACTCATTAGAAAAGACCCTGATGCTGGCAAAGATTGAAGTTAGGAGGAGAAGGGGACGGCAAAGTATGAGATGGTTGGATGGAATCACCAACTCAATGGACATGTGTTTGAACAAGCTCCAGGTGTTGGTGAATGACAGGGAAACCTAGCATGTTGCAGTCCATGGGGTCATAAAGAGTTGGGCACGACTGAGTGACTGAAATGAACTGATGTCTTCTTTGGAGAAATGGCTGTTCAGGTCTTCTGGCCACTTTTTGATTGGGTTGTTTGTTTTTCTTTTATTGAGCTACTTGTATATTTAGGAGATTATTCGTTTATCAGTAGCTTCATTTGCTATTATTTTCTCCCATTCTGAGGGTTGTCTTTTCGATTTTTTTTTTTTTTATATAATTTCCTTTGCTGTGTAAAAGCTTTTAAGTTTATTAGGTCCGAGTTGTTTGTTTTTGTTGTTTTTTCCATTACTCTAGAAAATGCATCATAGAAAATCTTGCTGTGATTTATGAAGAGTGTTCTGCCCACTCTAAGAGTGTTTTCTAGCCTCTGGTATTACATTTAGGTCTTTAATCCCTTTTAAGTTTATCTTTCTATATAGACCTCTTTTGTCTCCTTAGGAAGGTTTCTTCCTAGATATTTTATTCCTCTTTATGTTGCAATAGTTAATGGGATTGTTTGCTTAATTTCTATTTCTGATTTTTCATTGTTGGTATATAGGAATGCAAGGGATTTCTGTGTATTGATTCTGTATCCTGTGACTTTACTAAATTCACTGATTAGCTCTAGTAATTTTCTGATAGTATCTTTAGGATTTTCAATGAACAGTACCATTTCATCTGCAAACAGTGAGAATTTTGGTTCTTTATGTATAATTTTGATTCTTTTTGCTTCCTTTTCTTCTCTGATTGTCATGGCTAGGACTTCTGAAAATAGGTTGAATAATAATGGCAAGAGTGGGAACCCTTATCTTGTTCTTGATCTTAGAGGGGATGCTTTCAGTGTTTCAACAGTGAGAATGTTTGCTATGGGTTTATAGTATATGGCCTTTATTATGTTGAGGTAGATTCCTTATATGTCCATTTTTGAAAAGCTTTTTTTTTTTTAATCATAAATGGGGGCTGGATATTTTTTCCAAAGCTTTTTCTGTATATATTGAGAATACCATATGATTTTTATCTTTTATTGATATTGTGTATCACATTGATTGGGTTGCATATATTGAAGAATCCTTGCATACTTGGAATGAGTTTGACTTGATCATGGTGTATATTCCTTTCAGTGTGCTGTTGGATTCTGTTTGCTAGAATTTTGTTGAGGATTTTTGCATTTAGGTTCATCAGTGTTATTAGCTTGTAATTTTATTTTATTTTATTTGTGATACCTTTATCTGGTTTTGTTATCAAGGTGATGGTGGCCTCATAGAAGAAGTATGGAAATTATCCATCCTCTGCAATTTTCTAGAATAGTTAAAGAAGGATAGGTATTAGAGCATCTCTAGACTTTTGATAGAATTCACCTGTGAAGCCAACTAGCTCTAGGCTTTTGATTGTGGGGAGATTTTTGATTACATTTTTTATTTTAGTACTTGTTATTGGCTTATTCATAATTTGTATTTCTTCCTGGTTCAGTCTTGGAAGGTTGAACTTTTTAAAGCATCTGTCCCTTTCTTCCAATTTGTTCATTTTATTGGCATATAGTTCCTCATAGGAGTCTACTCTGACCCTTTCTATTCCTGCATTGTTTGCTGTAACTTCTCCTTTTTCATTTCTACTTTTGTTGATTTGAGTCTTCTCCCCTTTTTCCTTGAAGGGTCTGACTGATGGTTTGACAATTTCATTTATCTTCTCAAAGAACTAGCCTTTTGTTTCATTGATCTTCTATTGTTTTCTTCATTTATTTCTACTCTGATCATTATGATTTCTTTACTTCTACTAACTTTGGGGGTCTTTTGTTCTCTTTTTTCCAAATTTCTTAAGTGAAAAGTGAGGTTGTCTATTCAATGTTTCCCTTATTTCTTGAGGTAAGATTGTATTCATACCATTTCTATCCTTTATTGAGGCCATCCTTGCATGAAACATTCCCTTGGTATCTCTAATTTTCTTGAAAAGATCTCTAGTCTTTCCATTCTGTTGTTTTCCTCTATTTGTTTGCACTGATCGCTGAAGAAGGCTTTCTTATCTCTTTCTGCTATTCTTTGGAACTCTGCATTCAGATGCTGATATCTTCTCTTTTCTCCTTTGCTTTTCACTTCTCTTATTTTCGCAGCTATTTGTAAGGGGCCTACTCAGACAGCCATTTTGCTTTTTTGAACTTCTTTTTCTTGGGGATGGTCTTGATCCCTGTCTCCTGTACAATGTCACAAACATCTGTCTGTAGTTCATCAGGCACTCTGTCTATCAGATCGAGTCCATTAAATCTATTTCTCACTTTCACTGTAGAATCATAAGGGATATGATTTAGGTCGACCTGAATGGTCTAGTAGTTTTCCCCACTTTCTTCAATTTAAGTTTGAATTTGGCAATAAGGAGTTCATGATCTGAGCCACAGTTAGCTCCTGTTCTTGTGTTTGTTGACTGTATAGAACTTCTCCATCTTTGGCTGCAAAGAATATAATCAATCTGATTTTATTGTTGACCATCTGGTGATGTCCACATTTAGAGTTTTCTCTTGTGTTGTTGGAAGAGGGTGTTTGCTATGACCAGTGCGTTCTTTTCACAAAACTCTATTAGCCTTTGCCCTGCTTCATTCTGTACTCCAAGGCCAAATTTGCCTGTTACTTCAGGTGTTTCTTGGCTTCCTACTTTTGCATTCCAGTCCCCTATAATGAAAAGGACATATTTTTGGGATGTTAGTGCTAGAAGGTCATGTAGATCTTCATAGAACTGTTCAACTTCAGCTTCTTCAGCATTACTGGTCAGGGCATAAACTTGGATTACTGTGATATTGAATGGTTTGCCTTGGAAACGAACAGAGATCATTCTGTCATTTTTGAGATTGCATCCAAGTACTGCATTTTGGACTCTTGTTGACTATGATGGCTACTCCATTTCTTCTAAGGGATTCCTGCCAGCAGTAGTAGATATAATGGTCATCTGAGTTCAATTCACCCATTCCACTCCATTTTAGTTCACTGATTCCTTGAATGTCGATGTTCACTCTTGGCATCTCCTGTTTGACCACTTCCAATTTTCCTTGATTTATGGATCTAATATTCCAGGTTCATATGCAATATTGCTCTTTACAGCATTGGACATTGCTTCTATTACTAGTCACATCCACAACTGGGTGTTGTTTTTGGTGTGGGTCCATCCCTTCATTTTTTCTGGAGTTATTTCTCCACTGATCTCCAGTAGCATTTTGGGCACCTACTGACCTGGGGAGTTCATCTTTCCGTGTGCTATTTTTTTTTACCTTTTCATACTGTTCATGGGGTTCTCAAAGAAAGAATACTGAAGTGGTTGCCATTCCCTTCTCCAGTAGCCACATTCTGTCAGAAATGATATGGACCTAACATAAGTAGAAGATATTAAGAAGATCTGACCAGAATACACAGAAGAGCTATACAAAAAAGATCTTCACAGCCCAGATAATCACCATGGTGTTAATACTCACCTAGAGCCAGATATTCTGGAATGCGAATTCAAGTATGCTGTCTAGATTGGTCATAACTTATCTCCTAAGGAGCAAGTGTCTTTTAATGTCATGGCTGCAATCACCATCTGCAGTGATTTTGGAGCCCCAAAAAATAGTCTGACATTGTTTCCACTGTTTCTCCATCTATTTGCCATGAAGTGATGGTATTGGATACCATGATCTTTGTTTTCTGAATGTTGAGCTTAAGCCAACTTTTTTACTCTCCTCTTTCACTTTCATCAATAGGCTCTTCAGTTCTTCTTCATTTCCTGCCATAAGGTTGGTGTCATCTGTGTCTCTGAGATTATTGATATTTCTCCTGGAAATCTTGATTCCAACTTGTGCTTCATTGAGCTGTACTAAGTAAAGCAGAAATGACAAAATGGCCATGGAAGAACATAAAATAATAGATCAAAAAGCTTAGAGAATTGATTATGTTAAAGTAGATATATTAGGTAAGGATAAAAAAAAAAAAAAAAAAAAAAAACTACCAGATAATTGTTTTTCTTGGAGGGCCCAGAAAAGACATCATTTATCAAACAATGAAGAACTTTATTGTGAGATGGGCACAAGCATCACTGTGAAGCTCAGTTGTGACAGTGGGAGATGCTATTAAGAATGGACTCCCTGCTTTGCCATCAGAAGCAAGGCAAGTACAACTACTATGAGCAGCAGGGTCAGAACAGTATCAGAAGGGAGTGTGATCTTCAGAGAACAATGGAGATGGTTAATAGAATACAGTGCCCTGTATTGCTCAAACTAAGAAGTTGAAAGAAATCTAGGTTGACTGAGGGCAGTTGCCCAGTTTCTAGAACTGAGCCTATAACCCATTTTTCTGAAGAAGAGTTCAGGTCTCCTTAAGGGATAAACTTGCCATGCCATGGCAAGTATATAATAATGATTCTGACAATCATTCCTCAAAAAAGCCTGTGACACTTTCTTGTGTAAGATTGTACTATGCATAGGGGAACACTAAACATTTTGAGGACTGCTGGGCAGAGGGTCTGAATTAACATTGTTACTCAGGGACACAAGGTGTCATTTATGGTCCCCAAATGGACTGGGGGTATATGTGAGTAGGTAATAAATGGAGGAGTCTTGGTCTAGGTCTGGTACACAGTGAGTCTACTGGGTTCATCTCCAGCCAGTAGTCATTTTCACAAGCCACGAATGTAAAATTGGAATGAATATACTCAGTAGTTGGCAAATAGCTCCATATTGGTTCCTTGGGATAGAGCTCTTATAGTAGAAAAGGCTAACTGAAAGTCTCTGAAACTGTTTACTTCTACAAACAAGAGTGTAAAACAATGTTATCTCCTGTGGAGTGGTACTGATTAATGCAAACCATACAGACCTAAGGATAGTGGGGTGGTAATCCTCATAGTACTTGTATTTAATTAATTAGTCTGAGTTTGCTTTTGCTTAGTCACAAAGTCATGTCTGACTCTTTTGTGACCCTATGGGCTGTACCCACCAGGCTCTTCTGTCCATGGGATTTCCCAGGCAAGAATACTGGAGTGGGGGGAGGAGCCAAGATGGTGGAGGAGTAGGACAGGGAGAACACTTTCTCCCCCACAAATTCATCAAAAGAGCATTTAAATGACGAGTAAATTCCACAAAACAATTTCTGAATGCCGGCAGAGGACATCAGGCACCCAGAAAAGCAACCCAACTCTTCGAAAGGAGGTAGGAAAAAATATAAAAGACAAAAAAAGAGACAAAAGAGGGAGGGATGGAGTTCTGTCTCAGGAAGGGAGTCTTAAAAAGAGAGAAGTTTCCAAACACCAGGAAACCTTCTCACTGCCAAATCTGTGCCGAGCTTTGGAAGCACAGAGGGCAACATAACAGGGAGAAAAAATAAATAAACAATTAAAAATCGCAGATTGCGAGCCCTACGGTAACTCCCCCAGCGGAGAAGCAGCACAGAAGCCTGCACACGCCATTAGCAAGCGGGGGCTGGGCAGGGAAGCGCGGTGCGGGCTGCGTCGCTTAGAGTAAGAATCTGGCCCGAATGTCCTGAGCGCTATCTGAGCGAAATAATTTGGGCTAGCAAACCGGACTGTGGGATATCTACCATGCGAAAAGCCAGCCCTAACCTAAGACACCACCAGGCCCGCACATGGAACAAAGGACTGAACAGAGATAGCCGGCTGCAGACCTTCCCCCTCTGGTGACAGGCAGCCAGAGCCGGAAGGGGCCAATCGCAGCCCCAGAGAGACACTATCTATAAAACTGTAAGCAGGCTTCTTTGATAACTAAAACTTCTCGGGGGTCTGGACGGTCAACATCTGCCTGAGAAGGTGTGCCAGTTTTACACCCAGATAACTGAGTGGCGGGGAGGCGATAAGTCGCAGCACTGGTGCTCGCCAAACACCTCATCACCTGAGCTGCTCAGACCTGGGAAGAGCACAAAACTCAGGCCCAACAGAGTCTGCGCCTCTGAGGACTACCCGAGTGCCTGAACCTGAGCGGCTTGGACCTGGGAGCTCAGCCCAGGGCCGGCCTCTGATTGTTCCCGGTGGAACAACCTAGAGCCCGAGCGGTGTGGGCAGGGAGGCTACACGCGCCGTGAGCAGGGGCAGACCCAGTGTGGCTGAGGCACTGCGAGCGCACGCCAGTGTTATCTGTTTGCAGCATCCCTCCCTCCCTCCCCACAGCGCGACTGAACAAGTGAGCCTAAATTAAAAAAAAAAAAAAAAAAAGTGTCCTCCACCGTCCCCTTTGTGTCAGGGCGGAAACCAGACACTGAAGAGACCAGCAAACAGAAGAAGCTATAACAGAGGGAAACACCTTGGAAGCTACAGGCTATAAATTAAAACCCTGTGGTTACTATGGACTACATAGGAAGGGGCCTATAGATCTTGAGAAATATAAGTCGGACCAAGGAACTAGCCAAAAATGAACTGAACCCACAATACTTACAACAAAACCAGAGAAAGACATAGATATATTTTTACTATTTTTATGATCAATCTTTCTTTCTTTCTTTTTTATTTTTAATTTTTTTTTTTAATTTTAAGTCCTCTATGGTCCTCTAATTTTCAATTTTATAACCTATTACTTTGCAAAAAAAAAAAAAAGACCCTATTTTTTTTTCTTCTTCAGCAAACTTCATATATATATTTTATAATTTTTTGACAGTGTTTTTTTTTTTTTTCTTTTTCTTCTTTTCTTTAACATTGTATTTTTGAAATTCCAAACTCTACTCTAGATTTTTAATTTTAGCCTTTTGGTATATGTTATCAATTTTGTACCTATAGTTTTTTTTATAATTTCTGTAACTTTTTTTTTCTCTTTTTTCTTCCCTCTGTTTCTTTCTCTTATTCTTTTATATAACATCGTATATCTGCAATTCCAAACTCTACTCAAGATTTTTAATTTATGCTTATTGGTATTTGATATCAATTTTATACCTGTATTTTCTTTATAATTTTTGTGACATTGTTTTTGTTGGTTTGTTTGTTTTCTCTCTTTATTTTTCTTCTTCTTTTTTTTTTTTTTTAACATTGTATTTTGAAATTCCAAACTCTACTCTAGATTTTTAACTTTTGCTTTTTGGTATTAGTTATCAATTTTGTACCTGTAGTTTCTTTATAATTTTCGCGACCTTTTTTGTTTTTCTTTGTTCGTTTTTTCTCTCTTTCTTTTCCTTCTTCTTTTCATTAACATCGTATTTGTGAAATTCCAAACTCTACTCTAGATTTTTAATTTTTGCTTTTATGTATTTGCTACCAATTTTGTACCTTTAAGAACCAATCTTCAGGACCCATTTTTCACTACAGAGCGAGATTACTGGCTTGACTGCTCTCTCTCCCTTTGGACTCTCCGTTTTCTCCACCAGGTCGCCTGTATCTCCTCCCTAACCCCTCTCTACTCTACCCAACTCTGTGAATTTCTGTGTGTTCCAGACGGTGGAGAACACTTAGGGAACTGATTACTGGCTGGATCTGTCTCCCTCCTTTTCATTTCCCCCTTTTATCCTTCTGGCCACCTCTGTCTCCTTCCTCCTTCTTCTCTTTTCTGTATAACTCTGTGAACATCTCTAAGCGGTGCAGTTGTGGAGTGCACATAAGAAAGTGACTACTGGCTAGCCCACTCTCTCCACTACTGATTCCACCTCATATCATTTGGGTCACCTTTAACTCCCTCCTCCCTCTTCTCTTCTCCATGTAACGCTGTGAACCTCTCTGAGTGACCCTCACAGTAGAGAAACTTCTCATCTTTAACGTAGATGTTTTATAAATGGTGCTGTATAGAAGGAGAAGTTTTGAAACTACTGTAAAAATAAGACCGATAACTGGAAGTAGGAGGCTTAAGTCCAAACCCTGACTCCAGGGAACTCCTGACTCCAAGGAACATTAATTGACAGGAGCTCATCAAACGCCTCCATACCGACACTGAAACCAAGCACCACACAAGGGCCAACAAGTTCCAGGGCAAGACATACCAAGCAAATTCTCCAGCGACAAAGGAACACAGCCCTGGGCTTCAAGATACAGGCTGTCCAAAGTCACCCCAAAACCATAGACATCTCATAACTCATTACTGGACATTTCATTACACTCCAGAGAGAAGAAATACAGCTCCATCCACCAGAACATCGACACAAGCTTCCCTAACCAGGAAACCTTGACAAGCCACCTGTACAAACCCACACACAGCAAGGAAACGCCACAATAAAGAGAACTCCACAAACTGCCAGAATACAGAAAGGACACCCCAAACTCAGCAATTTAAACAAGATGAAGAGACAGAGGAATACTCAGCAGATAAAGGAACAGGATAAATGCCCACCAAACCAAATCAAAGAGGAAGAGATAGGGAATCTACCTGATAAAGAATTCCGAATAATGATAGAGAAATTGATCCAAAATCTTGAAATTAAAATGGAATTACAGATTAATAGCCTGGAGGCAAGGATTGAGAAGATGCAAGAAAGGTTTAACAAAGACTTAGAAGATATAAAAAAGAGTCAATATATAATGAATAATGCAATAAGTGAAATTAAAAACACTCTGGAGCCAACAAATAGTAGAATAACAGAGGCAGAAGATAGGATTAGTGAATTAGAAGATAGAATGGTAGAAATAAATGAATCAGAAAGGATAAAAGAAAAACGAATTAAAAGAAATGAGGACAATCTCAGCGACCTCCAGGACAATATTAAACGCTACAACATTCGAATCATAGGGGTCCCAGAAGAAGAAGACAAAAAGAAAGACCATGAGAAAATACTTGAGGAGATAATAGTTGAAAACTTCCCTAAAATGGGGAAGGAAACAATCACCCAAGTCCAAGAAACCCAGAGAGTCCCAAACAGGATAAACCCGAGGCAAAACACCCCAAGACACATATTAATCAAATTAACAAAGGTCAAACACGAAGAACAAATATTAAAAGCAGCAAGGGAAAAACAACAAATAACACACAAGGGAATACCCATAAGGATAACAGCTGATCTTTCAATAGAAACTCTTCAAGTCAGGAGGGAATGGCAAGACATACTTAAAATGATGAAAGAAAATAACCTAGAGCCCAGATTATTGTACCCAGCAAGGATCTCATTCAAGTATGAAGGAGAAATCTAAAGCTTTTCAGACAAGCAAAAGCTGAGAGAATTCTGCACCACCAAACCAGCTCTCCAACAAATACTAAAGGGTATTCTCTAGACAGGAAACACAAAAACGGTGTATAAATTCTAACCCAAAACAATAAAGTAAATGGCAACGGGATCATACTTATCAGTAATTACCTTAAACGTAAATGGGTCGAATGCCCCAACCAAAAGACAAAGACTGGCTGAATGGATACAAAAACAAGACCCCTACATATGTTGTCTACAAGAGACCCACCTCAAAACAGGGGACACATACAGACTGAAAGTGAAGGGCTGGAAAAAGATTTTCCATGCAAATAGGGACCAAAACAAAGAAGGAGCAGCAATACTCAGAAAAAATAGACTTTAAAACAAAGGCTGTGAAAAGAGACAAAGAAGGTCACTACATAATGGTCAAAGGATCAATCCAAGAAGAAGATATAACAATTATAAATATATATGCACCCAACATGGGAGCATCACAGTACGTAAGACAAATGCTAACAAGTATGAAAGGAGAAATTAACAATAACACAATAATAGTGGGAGACTTTAATACCCCACTCACACCTATGGATAGATCAACTAAACAGAAAATTAACAAGGAAACACAAACTTTAAACGATAAAATAGACCAGTTAGACCTAATTGATATCTATAGGACATTTCATCCCAAAACAATGAATTTCACCTTCTTCTCAAGCGCACATGGAACCTTCTCCAAGATAGATCACATCCTGGGCCATAAAGCTAGCCTTGGTAAATTCAAAAAAATAGAAATCATTCCAAGCATCTTTTCTGACCACAATGCAGTAAGATTAGATCTCAGTTACAGGAGAAAAACTACTAAAAATTTCAACACATGGAGGCTGAACAACACGCTGCTGAATAACCAAGAAATCACAGAAGAAATCAAAAAAGAAATCAAAATTTGCATAGAAATGAATGAAAATGAAAACAAAACAACCCAAAACCTGTGGGACACGGTAAAAGCAGTCCTAAGGGGAAAGTTCATAGCAATACAGGCACACCTCAAGAAACAAGAAAAAAGTCAAATAAATAACCTAACTCTACACCTAAAGCAACTAGAAAAGGAAGAAATGAAGAACCCCAGGGTTAGTCGAAGGCAAGAAATCTTAAAACTTAGAGCAGAAGTAAATGCAAAAGAAACTAAACAGATCATAGCAAAAATCAACAAAAACCAAAAGCTGGTTTTTTGAAAGGATAAATAAAATTGACAAACCATTAGCCAGACTCATCAAGAAACAAAGAGAGAAAAATCAAATCAATAAAATTAGAAATGAAAATGGAGAGATCACAACAGATAACACAGCAATACAAAGGATCATAAGAGACTACTATCAACAATTGTATGCCAATAAAATGGACAACGTGGAAGAAATGCACAAATTCTTAGAAAAATACAACTTTCCAAAATTCGACCAGAAAAAAATAGAAAATCTTAACAGACCCATCACAAGCATGGAAATTGAAACTGTAATCAACAATCTTCCAGCAAACAAAAGCCCAGGTCCAGACGGTTTCACAGCTGAATTCTACCAAAAATTTAGAGAAGAGCTAACACCTATCCTGCTCAAACTCTTCCAGAAAATTGCAGAGGATAGTAAACTTCCAAATTCATTCTATGAGGCCACCATCACCCTAATACCAAAACCTGACAAAGATCCCACAATAAAAGAAAACTACAGGCCAATATCACTGATGAACATAGATGCAAAAATCCTTAACAAAATTCTATCAGAATCCAACAGCACATTAAAAAGATCATACACCATGACCAAGTGGGCTTTATCCCAGGGATGCAAGGATTCTTCAATATCCGCAAATCAATCAATGTAATACACCACATTAACAAATTGAAAAATAAAAACCATATGATTATCTCAATAGATGCAGAGAAAGCCTTTGACAAAATTCAACATCCATTTATGATAAAAACTCTCCAGAAAGCAGGAATAGAAGGAACATACCTCAACATAATAAAAGCTATATATGACAAACCCACGGCAAACATTATCCTCAATGCTGAAAAATTGAAAGCATTTCCTCTAAAGTCAGGAACAAGACAAGGGTGCCCACTTTCACCATTACTATTCAACATAGTTTTAGAAGTTTTGGCCACAGCAATCAGAGCAGAAAAAGAAATAAAAGGAATCCAAATTGGAAAAGAAGAAGTAAAGCTCTCACTATTTGCAGATGACATGATCCTCTACATAGAAAACCCTAAAGACTCCACCAGAAAATTACTAGAACTAATCAATGACTATAGTAAAGTGGCAGGATATAAAATCAACACCCAGAAATCACTTGCATTCCTATACACTAATAATGAGAAAACAGAAAGAGAAATTAAGGAAACAATTCCATTCACCATTGCAACGGAAAGAATAAAATACTTAGGAATATATCTACCTAAAGAAACTAAAGACCTATATATAGAAAACTATAAAACACTGGTGAAAGAAATCAAAGAGGACACTAACAGATGGAGAAATATACCATGTTCATGGATTGAAAGAATCAATATAGTGAAAATGAGTATACTACCCAAAGCAATTTATAGATTCAATGCAATCCCTATCAAGCTACCAACAGCATTCTTCACAGAGCTAGAACAAATAATTTCACAATATGTATGGAAATACAAAAAACCTCGAATAGCCAAAGCGATCTTGAGAAAGAAGAACGGAACTGGAGGAATCAACCTACCTGACTTCAGGCTCTACTACAAAGCCACAGTTATCAAGACAGTATGGTACTGGCACAAAGACAGAAATATAGATCAATGGAACAAAATAGAAAGCCCAGAGATAAATCCACGCACATATGGACACCTTATATTTGACAAAGGAGGCAAGAATATACAATGGATTAAAGACAATCTCTTTTAACAAGTGGTGCTGGGAAATCTGGTCAACCACTTGTAAAAGAATGAAACTAGAACACTTTCTAACACCATACACAAAAATAAACTCAAAATGGATTAAAGATCTAAATGTAAGACCAGAAACTATAAAACTCCTAGAGGAGAACATAGGCAAAACACTCTCTGACATACATCACAGCAGGATCCTCTATGACCCACCTCCCAGAATATGGAAATAAAAGCAAAAATAAACAAATGGGACCTAATTAACCTTAAAAGCTTCTGCACATCAAAGGAAACTATTAGCAAGGTGAAAAGACAGCCTTCAGAATGGGAGAAGATAATAGCAAATGAAGCAACTGACAAACAACTAATCTCGAGAATATACAAGCAACTCCTACAGCTCAACTCCAGAAACATAAATGACCCAATCAAAAAATGGGCCAAAGAACTAAATAGACATTTCTCCAAAGAAGACATGCAGATGGCTAACAAACACATGAAAAGATGCTCAACATCACTCATTATCAGAGAAATGCAAATCAAAACCACTATGAGGTACCATTTCACACCAGTCAGAATGGCTGCGATCCAAAAGTCTACAAGTACTAAATGCTGGAGAGGGTGTGGAGAAAAGGGAACCCTCTTACACTGTTGGTGGAAATGCAAACTAGTACAGCCACTATGGAGAACAGTGTGAAGATTCCTTAAAAAACTGGAAATAGAACTGCCTTATGATCCAGCAATCCCACTGCTGGGCATACACACTGAGGAAACCAGAAGGGAAAGAGACACGTGTACCCCAATGTTCATCGCAGCACTGTTTATAATAGCCAGGACATGGAAGCAACCTAGATGTCCATCAGCAGATGAATGGATAAGAAAGCTGTGGTACATATTCACAATGGAGTATTACTCAGCCATTAAAAAGAATACATTTGAATCAGTTCTAAAGAGGTGGATGAAACTGGAGCCTATTATACAGAGTGAAGTAAGCCAGAAAGAAAAACACCAATACAGTATTCTAACGCATATATATATGGAATTTAGAAAGATGGTAACAATAACCCTGTGTACGAGACAGCAAAAGAGACACTGATGTATAGAACAGTCTTATGGACTCTGTGAGAGAGGGAGAGCATGGGAAGATTTGGGAGAATGGCATTGAAACATGTAAAATATCATGTATGAAACGAGTTGCCAGTCCAGGTCTGATGCAGGATACTGGATGCTTGGGGCTGGTGCACTGGGACGACCCAGAGGGATGGTATGGGGAGGGAGGAGGGTGGAGGGTTCAGGATGGGGAACACATGTATACCTGTGGCAGATTCATTTTGATATTTGGCAAAACTAATACAATTATGTAAAGTTTAAAAATAAAATAAAAATTAAAAAAAAAAAAAAAGAAAAGAATACTGGAGTGGATTCTTTAGCCCATATGAAAACTAGCTGGATCATAAAAGATGGCAGTGGAGTATAACAAACTTAACTATGTACTAGCTCTATTTCTAGCTGCTGTGCCAGCTGTTATATTATTTCTAGAGCAGGATAGCTAGGCTGTCAGGTACCTGGCATGTAGTCACAGATAAGGCAAATGTGTTCTTTTTCAATCCTAGTCAGAAGTTAGAATAGAAACAGATCTCATTCACTTAGATAGTCTATTTGGGATGGACCACACCGTATGGCACTGGTAACTCTCCTGTTCCCTATCATAAAATAGTCTAAAGATATCTAGACAACCTGAATATGCTGCAGAACATTCTACTGATCCAGCATATCATGATATGATGTTAATCAGATTGGCTTAGCAAGAATTGAAAAGTACATTAGAAGTCTTGGTAGGAAGTATGCATTCCAGAACATGGGAGATAAACATACAAAGATTCAAGAGCCAACCACATCGGTGAATTTTGAATGATCTGGGGGTCTGCATCATGATAGGATATCTTCCCAATATAAAAGACAAATTATAGCAACCAACATTTTGAACCACTAACAAAGAAACACAAATCCTGCTAGGCCTCTATAGATTCTGTGGAAAGCATATTACATAATTGGGAATGCTGTTTTGACCCATATAATGGGTGACACAAAATTCTGCAGCTCTGGGTGGACTTCAGATCAAGAAAGCACTTTGTAGCAAGCCCAGGCTGTAGTGTAAGTAACTCTGCCATTTGTACCACTGTGATCCAAATCAGGAAAGGAGTACATCAAGGCTGTATATTGTCACCTTGTTTATTTAATGTATATGCAGAGTACCTCATGAGAAATGCTATACTGGATGAAATACAAGCTGGAATCAAGATTGCTGGCACAAATATCAATAACCTCAGATATGCAGATGACACCACCCTTATGGCAGAAAGTGAAGAAGAACTAAAAAACCTCTTGATGAAGGTGAAAGAGGAGAGTGAAAAAGTTGGTTTAAAGCTCAACACTCAGAAAACAAAGATCATGGCATCTGGTCCCATCACTTCATGGCAAATAGATGGGGAAACAATGAAAACCGTGACAGACTTTCCTTTTTTGCAGCTCCAAATTCATTGTAGATGGTGACTGCAGCCATGACATTAAAAGACGCTTCCTCCTTAGGAGAAAAGTTATGAGCAACCTAGACAGCATATTAAAAAACAGAGACGTTACTTTGCCGACAAAGGTCCATCTAGTCAAAGCTGTGGTTTTTCCAGTAGTCATGTATGGATGTGAGAGTTGGACTATAAAGAAGGCTGAGTGGCCAATAATTGATGCTTTTGAATGGTGGTGTTGGAGAAGACTCTTGAGAGTCCCTTGGACTGCAAGGGGATCAAAACAGTCAATCCTAAAGGAAATCAGTCCTGAATATTCATTGGAAGGACTGATGTTGAAACTGAAACTTCAATACTTTGGCCACTTGATGCAAAGAACTGATTCATTTGAAAAGACCCTGATGCTGGGAAAGATTGAAGGCAGGAGGAGAAGGGGATGACAGAGGATAAGATTGTTGGATGGCATCACCGACTCAATGGATATGAGTTTGAGTAAGATCTGGGAGTTGGTGATGGACTGGTAAGCCTGGCATGCTGCAGCCCATGGGGTTGCAAACAGTCGGACACAACTGTGCAACTGAACTGAACTGATCCATAAAACTCTGTGTATGCATGCATGCTCAGTTGTGTCCTACTCTTTGCAACCCCATGGACTATAACCCACCTGGTCCATTTGTCCATAAGATTTCCCAGGCAAGAATACTGGAGTGTTTACCATTTCCTTCTCCAGGGAATCTTCCTGACCCAGGAATCAAACCTCCATCTCCTGCATTGGTAGCTGAATTCTTTACCACTCTGCTAGCTGGGAAGCCTTGCATAAAACTCTATTTTATGTTATTATGCAGAGGTTATGGAAAATCTCAATAGGGGAATCAATCACAAAATAGGCCCTTGACTCCCATGCCATCTGCCACTGTAACCCTGGACTCTCTCCTTCAGCTTATACTTAATGGCTATTGGAAGAGGTGGGACACATTCAATCAGCTGATAATGGAAGAGAAAGACTGAGATCGGTTTACAGATGCGCTGGCTTGGCATATGGGTAGAAGCAGAAAATGGGCAATGGCTATACTACAAGCCCACTTAGGGATGAAAGAAAGCCATGTGGAGGAGATTATCTCAGTCCAGAATTTGGATAATGACAAATTATCCAGAGTGTTAGTCAGTACACTTGTAGAAACAGAAGTAGCCTGAGATTAGAATTTGTTCAGATTCAGTGTTCTGGATAGTTGGTAGGGAGCCTGAAAGAAGGAAGACTGCAAGATCAAGGATCAGGTAGCCCGGGGAAGAATCATGTGGTTGGTCCTATGGAAATAGAAACAAACTGTAAAGATGTTTATATCTCATGGTGATATCCTTCAGAATGCACCTATCACAAAAGTGTCACTAAACGACTAAATAGGATGATTTTTCCAGTTGAAAGCAGCAAGTATTTTTCATCACCCGCATAGTACTGGCACAATGTGCAGAAGAACAGAGTATCCATTGTTTATCTGAAGAAAATGAAAACACTAATTTGAAAAGATAGATGCACCTCAATGTTCATAGCAGTATTATTTATAATAACTGAGATATATAAGCAATATAAATGCCCATCAACAGATGAATGGATAAAGAACATGTGATACACACACACACACAATGGATATTGCTCATCCGTAAAAAATAATAAAAATATGTCATTTTTCAACAATGTGAATTGACCCAGAGGGTATTATACTTACTGAAATAACTCAAAACATAAAGAGGAATATCTCACTTACATGTGGGATATAATTAATAAACATGAATATAACATACACACACATACACACAAAAGAAACAGACTCACGAGTATAGAGAACAAGTTAGTGATTATTAGTGAGGAAAGAGGAGGGTGGGGGGGGAAATAGGTGTAGGAGTTTAAGAGGTACAAAATGCTATGAATAAAATGAAGTAAAATAATATATTTTACAGTACAGGGCATATAGCCAATATTTTATAACTATAAATGGAGTATCATATACACAAATTTGTAATTGCTATGTTGTAAACTGGAAACTAATATTGTAAATCAGCTATACTTGAATTAAAAATATATTTAGGGCTGGATGAAAACCAGAATAAAAAAGAGCCAAGTACCTATTGTGGCCAACAACATAAAGTGGCATACACCAAAGACGATATTGCAAATATAGCTTCCAAATATTCAACATGCCAGCAGCAAAGACTATTTTTGAATCGCTGATATGACCCTATTCCTTGAGACCAACCGTCCACTTAGTAGTAACTTGAATATGTGTGTGTGTGTGTGCATGCGTGCTCAGTTGTGTCCTACTCTTTGCAACCCCAGGGACTATAGTTCACCAGGCTTCTCTGTCCATGGAATTTTCCAGGCAAGAAAACTGGAGTGGGTTGTCATTTCCTTCTCCATGGGATCTTCCCAACCCAGAGATTGAACCTGAATCTCTTGTGTCTTCTGCTTTGGCAAGTGGATTCTTTACCACTGTGCCACCTGAGAAGTCCTTGAATACACTAAATAATTCATCCTGACTTGGTAAATGTTTGCTTTTTCTCTATATAAAACCCAAAGCAAAGGCTTATTAAGTGTTTCACTGATATTGAACATCACCTAATGTGACATCAAACAAAGAGACTGGCCTACCTTAAAGTAAAGAAGGTGCAGCAGTGGTAACCTGGTTCTAATTACACACTGCTACTGCTGCTGCTGTTGCTGCTGCTAAGTCACTTCAGTGGTGTCCGACTCTGTGCGACCCCATAGACAGAAGTCCACCAGGCTCCCCCATCCCTGGGATTCTCCAGGCAAGAACACTGGAGTGGGTTGTCATTTCCTTCTCCAATAATTACACACTACACTACCCTAAAGCCACTCGTCTGATAGAGCAGTGAAATAATCCACTAAAGACACAGCTAAGGCATTCATTTAGAACTGTTACCCTGTGAGAATAGTGTATGCATGTGCTTAGTTTCTCAGTGGTGTCCAACTCTTTGTGACTTCATGGACTGTAGCCCACCAGGCTCCTCCGTCCATAGGGATTCTCCAGGCAAGAATACTGGAGTGGGTTGCCACGCCCTCCTCCAGGAGATCTTCCCCACCCAGGGATCGAACTGAGGTCTCCCACATTGCAGTTTGATTCTTTACCATCTGAGCCACCAGGGAAGACCATGTGAAAATAGGGTCTTATGATATTCCATGACACAGGGAATATTCCAAATTAATAATCATTACATGTGTTGGTGTCCAAAATTGGTAAAATATATACATCTAAGGACAAAGATGAGGAAAAAAAAACATGGGAGTGAACGTGCTTACTGACACTTTCAGTGACTAATCTGTAGAATCAATGTCTCCCTAAATAACAAATTTGTACTCTGTAGGTTTAGGAGTCTGACTCAAAGATCTAAATGCATCTACTAAGAGCCAGAGCAAAATCCCCATTTCAGTTTTAAACTATGGTTGCCACCTTTTTACTTTGGGCTTATTCTGACAAGAGATCATCAGATAAGGAAAGGAGTCACCATCATGGCAGGATAATTGACTCTGATCATTGAAGAGGGAATAGGGATACCATTACTCAGTGAGGACATGGAAAAATACGCTTGCACTCAGATGATTCATTTGATTATCTCTTGGAATTATTTTGCCTATTTTTGAAGGTAAATGAGCAAAAAAAGGAAAACTTCATAGCCTTAGAAGGGACATAGTAAGTAGGATCCCAGAACCCTTCATGAATGAGGGCATGTATCATCCCATGAGGAAGTCATCTAGACCAGAAGAGGTACTAGATAAAAGATATCTAAAATAAATAGTAAAGGAGGTAACGAATGAAAATTAATATCACTTTTGGCATCAAGACCACCTGCTATGGTGGAGGCTGTAGGTGATTAAGCTAACCATCTTGTAAAATTCACATCATAACACAGGCCCACTAGAATGCAGAAGGAGCTGCATCTCCAACTTAAATGAAGTAAATAGATTCATTTGACACAAAGTGTAGACTGTAATAAGCACTATAATGTGCTTCTTGGAGTATATCACCCTGCCCCCACTGATGCACTCATTCTCTGAATAGGTTGAAAGCTGAAATATTACAGTTGAGTCCTCTCTTCTAGCATGTGCCCTCAGCTTAAGATGGCTATTGCATGAAGATCAACAACTCAGTCACTCAGTTGTATCTGACTCTTTGTGACCCCATGGACTGCAGCCCACCAGGCTCCTCTGCCCATGAGATTTTCCTGGCAAAAGTACTGGAGTGGTTTGCCATTTCCTTCTCCAAACACAGTCCACACATCCAATGGTTAATTGATGCATAAGTACAAAGGTTTGTTTCCTTGCCATAGTTCAGGACAAAGAAGTGTTTTCCCAACTACAAAGCCCACATGGAATGAGCTGAGGTCTTTGTTGGGACTTCATTACAAAGTAAATTCCCTCTCTTCCCAACCCTTCTTTCTTCATTCACTCACAGATATTGACTCAAGAAGTACAACCCAGTGAACTTCCTGTAAGTAATTGTCCATTTCAGAGTTTGAATCTTGGGGAATTCTACTTGTGACATAAACCCTATAGCATTATGCTGCTGCTAAGTCATTTTAGTTGTGTCTGACTCTGTGCAACCCCAGAGATGGCAGCCCACCAGGCTCCCCCATCCCTGGGATTCTCCAGGCAAGAACACTGGAGTGGGTAGCCATTTTCTTCTCCAATGCATGAAAGTGAAAAGTAAAAGTGAAGTCGCTCAGTCATGTCCAACTCTAGTGAACCCATGGACTGCAGTCTACCAGGTTCCTCCGTCCATGAGATTTTCCAGGCAAGAGTACTGGAGTGGGGTGCCACTGCCTTCTCCAATAGCATTATAATTTTGCTTATTCTTTTATTGAAACTATCTGAAATTTAGACAAACATTGTATGATAAACAAGTTGTAACTACTACATAGAAAAATATGTAATTTCCTGAGCTACATAGACAGGGACACTGTATTCATACATTCACTTAACCAATACTATTAATTGAGCACTTATACAAGCCATTGGAGCTCCCCAGGTGGCTCAGTGGTAAAGAATCTATCTGCCAATGTAGGAGATGCAAGTTTGATTCCAGGTGCTGGGAGATCCCCTGGAGATCCACCCCTAGAAATTTCCATGAACAGAGGAGCCTGGCAGGCTACAGTCCATGGGTTCGTGATAGAGTCAGACACAACTCAACGACTAAACAACATAAGCCATTATTCAAGGGAGTAAGTTTACAGTGCTGTACCAGAGAAACACAAGACATCCTCCTAATGGAGTTTATGGTCTAGCAGGTAAGAGATACATTAAGCAAATAGATATTATTTAATTATTTCATTATAATAGTAATAAGTGCAGCAAAGGAGAAGTAGACTATTGTGAATGCATGTGACAAAGCAAAATGATCAATGCTAGGGACAAATATTTAGAACGAGATCTGAAAAATATGTAGGAGTTAGCTATATGTGGTAGTCTCCTCCTGCAGTAGGGAAGAGGAGGAGAGTCAATCATATTTTATCCTAAAATTGGTGTTCAATTTCACAGTCAATATACACATGAATCGGAGAAGGCAATGGCACCCCACTCCAGTACTCTTGCCTGGAAAATCCCATGGGCAGAGGAGCATGGTAGGCTGCAGTCCATGGGGTCGCGAAGAGTCAGACACGACCGAGCGACTTCACTTTCACTTTTCGCTTTCATGCACTGGAGAAGGAAATGACAACCCACTCCAGTGCTCTTGCCTGGAGAATCCCAGGGACGGGGGAGCCTGGTGGGCTGCCGTCTCTGGGGTCACACAGAATTGAACATGACTGAAGTGACTTAGCATCATACACATGAATACAAGATATAGCCTGAAGCATGATTGTCAGTATTTTATAATATTTATGAGAACAGACAGATGAAAATCCATGCACGCTCTTCATTCATTCACTTATTAAATAAACATTTATGTTGGTGTTATTTTCAAGAAGTTTGTTTAGGCGTTATAAAGATTTGCCAAGAAATATGGCACCTTTCCTTCTCTAAGTGTACTATACAATAGCAAAGACAAGAAGGGAAATGAAAAACATTGCATGCTATAAATTCTACAAGAGGATCTTAGCAGATACTTCTGATTTGTATCAAGATGAAAACTGATATAAATTAAAACTCTACAAATTGAAAATATAAGCAAATTATTCATCAGAACTATATTGACAAAATATAAAATATCTATATTATTTTTAAAAAATAAATTAATACACTTAAATGAGGTGTTTCCTACTACATATCACTAGGGATTATTGAGCTCCTGTTTTACATATACATATGAACTTGATGCTTTTTAAACTAGTTTATCCTATTCTATGTTTGCAGGATGATAATTCTCATAAGGACAAAAGATCAAATTTATAACTAAAACTGATCCTCAGTGCAAATGCTAAGGGGGTCCAGGTTAGTAGCTGTTCTTTATGATAAATAATATCTTCTGAAATGTGTGTTCTCCTCCTCTGTAATTAATATTGTTAAAAAAAAAAACACCAGCAATTTTTATTTTATACTAATTTAGTAATGAGGATGAGATGTTATTATTTCCATTTTATAAATGTGGAAACTAAGGCTCAAAGAGGTTAACTAACTTACCTGGTCATATATTCCATGTCTTCTGAATATTGATCCCATACCTTTTCTATTTCCTTCAGGGATCACAGCCTTGTCATGACAAAAAGGCTTGCATAACTAAATGAAGCTATGAACCATGCCATGCAAGGCCACCCAAGATGGACGGGTCATAGTAAAGAGTTCTGACAGAATGTGATCCACTGGAGGAGGAAATGGGAAACCACTTCAGTATTCTTGCTACAAGAACCCCATGAACTGTATGAAAAGGCAAAGATATATGACACTGGAAGATGAGCCCCCTCCCTGCCCCGCACCCAGGTCAGAAGGTATCCAATCTGCTACTGGGGAAAAGCAGAGGGCAATTACTAATAGCTCCAGAAGGAATGAAGCAGCTGGGACAATGCAGAAATGATGCTCAGTTGTGGATGTCTGGTGGTGAAAGCCAAGTCTGATGCTGTAAAGAAAAATATTGCACAGGAACCTGGAATATTAGGTCCATGAATCAAAGTAAATTGGACATGGTCAGGCAGGAGATGGCAATAGTGAACACTGACATCTTTGTAATCAGTGAACTATTAATAAAATGGATGGGAATGGGGAAGTTTAATTCAGATGACCATTATATCTACTATAGGACTTCCCTGTAGCTCAAACGGTGAAGATTCTGCCTGTGATTCAGGAGACCAGGGTTCTATCCCTGGGTTGGGAAGATCCTCTGGAGAAGGGAATGGCAATCCACTCCAGTATTCTTGCCTGGAGAATTCCATGGACAGAGAAGCCTTGTGGGCTACAGTTTGTGGGGTTGCAAAGAATCAGACATGACTGAGTGACTAACACACACACACATATCTATTACTATGGGTAAGAACCCCATAGAAGAAATGGAGTAGCCCTCATACTCAACCAAAGAGTCTGCAATTCAATACTTGGGTGCCATCTCAAAAACAATGGAATGATCTTGGTTTGTCTCCAAGGAAAACCATTCAACGTCACAGTAATCCAAGTCTATCCCTCAAATACTAATGACAAAGAGGCTGAAGTGGAATGATTCTATGATTCATACAAGACCTTCTAGAACTAACACCAAATGTATATGTGTGTGCGCATGTGTGTGTGTGTGTATGTATGTGTGTGTATATATATATATATATATAGCTCCTTTTCATCATAGGGGATTGGAATGCAAAAGTAGGAAGTCAAGAGATACCCAGACTAACTGGCAAGTTTGGCCTTGGGATACAAAATGAAGCAGGGTAAAGGCTAACAGAGTTTTGTCAAGGGAACACGATGGTAATAACAAACGCCATTTTTCAACAACACAGGAGACGACTCTACACATGGACGTCAACAGATGGTCAATATCAAAATCAGATCGGTTATATTTGCAGCCAAAGATGGAGAAGCTCTATACAGTCAGAAAAAAAAAAAAAAAAAAAACAAGACAGGGAGCTGAAGGTAACTCAGATCATGAGTTCCTTATTGCAAAATTCAGACTTAAATTGAAGAAAGTAGGGAAATCCACTAAGCCAGTCAGGTATGACCGAAATCAAATCCCTTATGATTATAGAGTGGAGGTGACAAATAGATTCAAGGAATTATAACTGATAGGCAGAGTTCCTGAATAATAATGGGGGTTTGCAGCATTGTACAGGAGGTAGTGACCAAAAGCATTACAAAGAAAAAGAAATGCAAAACAGTAAAATGGTTGTTCGAGGAGGCTTTACAAATAGCTGAGAAAGGAAGTGAAAGACAAAGGAAAAAAGGGAAATATATACCAAACTGAATGCAGGGTTCCAAAAAATAACAAGGAGAGATAAGAAAGTCTTCTTAAGTGAACAATGCAAAGAACTATAGGAAAACAATAGAATGGGAAAGACTAGAGATCTCTTCAAGAAAATTTGAAATATAAAGGGAACATTTCATGCAAAGATGGGCACAATAAAGGAAAGAAACGCTAAGGACCTAAAAGAAGCAGAAGAGATTAGGAAAGGGTGACAAGAATACACAGAAGGACTATATAAATAAGATCTTAATGACTCAGATAACCATGATGGTGTGGTCACTCACCTAGAGCCAGACATCCTGGTGTGTGAAGTCAAGTGGGCCAACAAAGCTAGTGAAGGTGATGGAATTCCAGCTGAGCTATTTCAAATCCTAAAAGATGCTGCTGCTAAAGTGTTGTATTCAATATGCCAGCAAATTTGAAAAACTGAGCAGTGGCCACAGGACTGGAGAAGGTCAGTTTTTATTCCAATGTCAAATAAGGGCAATACCAAAGAATACAACTTTGCTAATTTTGCACACTAGCAAGTTTATTTTCAAAATCCTTCAAGCTAGACTTCAGCAGTACGTGAACCGAGAATTTCCAGATGTACAAACTAGCTTATAAAAAGGCAGAGGAACCAGAGGTCAAATTGAAAATACTCATTGAATCATAGACAAAACAAGGGAATTCCAGAAAAGCACCTACTTCTGCTTCATTGACTATGCATCAAAAAATCACAAAATCATTGTGGACAGTGACTGTAGCCATGAAATTAAAGGACATTTTCTCCTTGGAAAGAAAGCTATGACAAACCTAAACAGCATATTCAAAAGCAGAGGCATCACCAAAAAATTGATACTTTTGAATTGTGGTGCTAGAGCATACTCTTGAGTATCCTGAGAGAGTCATTTCCTAGGCAGGTTGATAAGAAGTCTAGGGGTCCCCAAGGAGAGAGGGATCTGGAATTCTCAAGGAGGAAGAAAAGACAAACTTTTTTTCTCTTTACATTCCTTAGGATTATATAACAATAATGTATCCTGCTTGAGGACAGTCTCTGGAAAAAACCTTCTGGCTAATCCTGTTATCTTAAAATGTAAATTATGGGAGTAGGTCTCGTGAGGTCTTTACAACCTCCAGACATTCTTTCGATTCCCTGTAATAATTAGAGAGTATATAATTCCATTGCTAACACTAGCAAGGGGGTACTCTTTCTGCCCCCTTCTGATGCCTATGTCAGAAGCTTTCTCTATCTTCTTTATACTTTAATAAACTTTATTACACAAAAGCTCTGAGCAACCAAGCATCGTCTCTGGCCCCAGATTGAATTTCTCTCCTCCAGAGGCAAAGAATCCCAGCGTCTTTGCATAGTTCAGCAACGCCCTTTCATCTTGGGGTCTCATCTAGGATTCTTCAGGACAAGGCAAGGATGCTTGGAGCTCTAGTTCTTTGTTCTCCTAGCAAACACATTTGCTGCTGTACATTAATAACTCTATGGTGTGCTTGTGTGAATGAATGAAACACCCTGCACAAAGTAAATGAGGAGCCCTGCTCTGTGGTTCCACGGTGACCTCATAAAGCTTATGGCAGAAACCTTTTGGGGGTTTATACCTACCTGCCAATGCCAAGAGGCACCCTATGTTTCCTTTGGAGACCGACCAGAAATGGGCAAAGCATGTGGACTGAACTCTCCTTTCTCGGTCAAACTTTTCGGTCTCTTTGACCATTTCATAACTCCTTGGGAATTAGAAGTACTAACTTAATCCTTCAGATCATAGACTTTCAAGGGACTTGTGATCTATGTTGTTACTGTGTACTGTTACTTAGATCCCAAACTTGGATTGGTAGTCAGGAAGCACCTAGCATCGCTAGGCATGAAAAGTTCAGAAGTTAGATGGAGCTCTAGTTCCAAGAGCATCTCTGAGGTTAAAGGTTACTCAGATTGGAACTACAACAGGATATTTCCTTTGGTAACACTGGCTCTTAGTGGACCAAAAGAAACTCTTACACTGGTGTGGTGATGCTTGGAAGGAATATCTCGGTTTTATGTTCGTATCAGTCTTGTTGTTGTCAGGAATATACTCAGGGTCATGCACAGGCACTCAGGTGAGAAATGTTTCTCCCCAGTGGTCTTAGCCTGGGAGACATTCTGGAAGGTTACTCTGATTGCACCCCAGGTGGCATCAGAGGTAAGCAACGTTTTAACAGTGAGGAGCTGGGTGGCAGTCAGGATGCCATAAGGTCTACCCCTGGTGCATCCCCACCCTGTCTCAGCGGTAGAACCACGAGGGATGAGTATGTCATCTATGTCAGTAAGGGACAGACTAAGTCTGACCAGGAAACAAAAACTTTGGTGTAAAGTCTGTCTACACCCCCATCTAGAGCAGGGAGGGATGCCTCTGGTAGAAAGAGCGCACTGGTTTTTTTTTGTTTTTTTTTTTCTCTCTTATAGATGGGAGCTAAAAATTCCAGCCTCACTCCTTTGCACTGTATCATGAAAACTGGGATAGATTTGATCCCCAGGGCTTAAAGAAGACACACCTGGTCTTCCTATGTGATACTGCATGGCCGTGGTGCCCGCTGGAGGAGGGCAAACGGTGGCCAGTTGGAGGGTCTCTTAAGTATCATACTGTTTTACAATTAGACCAATTCTGTAGAAAACAAGGGGAATAGGTAGAAGTAGCATATGTGTTGCCCTTTTTCTGTCTGTGAAATATGCCAGACTTGTGTCCTAAGGGTATAGATTTGGGTGTGATACCTTCAGCTCCCTCCCGTCCTCCTACTTTGCTAGATGAGACGGAGGACAGGAAACAAAGAGACAAAGAAAAGTAGGCTTCTCCAATCTACCCCTGAGATCATATGTGCAGAGCAGCCAGAGAGACTGAGGAACAGCTACACAAGCTGTTGTCTCTTTGTGAATCACCCACAGGGAGAAATAATCAGTCTATGAGAGTTAATAAGCCTTTCTCTTATCAAGAAATACAAAAAAATCAAGGAGGATCTGGGAGACTATTTAGAGGACCCAGAAAAATATATTAGAGCTTTTAAAGGTATTACTCTGCTTTATGACCTTACTTGGAAGGACGTGATGTATATCTTGGGACAAACGCTGACTCCCAACTCAAAGACTCAAGTTTTGGGAAAAGCGGTTGCTTATGGAGATGAATGGTTTGGTAATGAATCAGTAGGGAAGAGGGATGATGAAATAACCGCCCTCCCCACTGGGAATCAGGCAGTCCCAACTACAGAACCAGACTACAACACAGATGGGATCAGAGTCATTTTGTCAGATGTATTCTTGAAGGACTCAGGCAGGCGGGTGCTAAGCCTTTAAACTATGGCAAATTGGCAGACAGAGAACAGGAGGAGAAGGAAGCTCCTGGTAAATTCCTAGATAGACTGAGAGAAGCCCTTCTCAGATTCACTGAGATTGACCCTGAAAGTGAAGAGGAAAAAGTGATCTTAAAATAAGCTATTAAAATGGGTGTATGGACCAAATCAGTCTTTAGATAATCTTTTACAACTGGCTCAGACAATCTATTATGGTAGGGGATATAAGGAAAAGAAAAAAGACAAAGGAACAGGCAGAAGCCCTCGCAATGGCTATGAGAACCATTGTTCTTAAACAGCCTGAGAAAAATGCCCCGAAGGACCCAGGTGAAAAGGGATGGGCTTGCTATTACTGTGGAAAGGAGGGGTACCTCAAGCAGAATTGCCCTCAGACATCTAAGCCGCCTCCGGCTCCATGTCCAGTCTAAAATGGACCACACTGGAAGAGAGACTGCCCCCAGAGGCGTAGGTTTCAGGGGTTGGACTCTCAAGACAATCAGGACTGAAGGTGCTCAGGGATCCCCACACAAGATCCCATCCTAATTACACCTGAGGAACCCCAGGTATTAATAAACTGTGTTGGGTCCAATCCATCCATTTCCTTTTAGACACTGGGGCAACTTACTCTGTGCTTCCTGAAGCCCCTGGCCCACTTTCTTCCCAATCTGCTTCCATAATGGGACTGTCTGGGTGAGCCAAAAGGTATTACTTCAGTTCTGTAAGTTGTAACTTACTCTTTGCTATTTTCACACGAGTTTCTGATCGTGCCCCAGTTTCCCTCACACCTTTTGGAGAGGGATATACTGAACAAGGTCCATGACTCTGTTTTCATGAATATGGAGACCCCCCTTTTCTTTCCATTTAATTGAACAAAATGTAAATCCTAGAGTATGGGCTGATGGAAAAATCTGTGGGTCTAGCACAAAATGCTATTCCAGTAGTATTCAAGCTCAAAGATCTGCACTTATTTCCACATAAGAAGCAGTGTCCACTGAAACCTGAGATTAAGGAAGGGTTAAAACTCATCATTGAGAATTTAAAGGAGCAGGGACTATTAATTCCCTATAACAGTCCATACCACACTCTTATTTTGGGTATAAAGAAATCAAATGGTAAATGAAGACTAGTCCAAGATTTATGAATAATAAATGAGGCTGCATTTCCTTTACACCCCGTGGTGCCTAATCCTTACACTCTATTGTCTGAAATTCCTGAACAAGCCAAATATTTTTTCAATAATTGATTTAAAAGATGTCTTCTATTCAGTGCCTTTGGCAGAGGAAAGTAAATTTCTATTTGCCTTTGAGGAACCTACGCAGCCAGCTTCTCAGTTAACCTGGACAGTTTTGCACCAGGGATTTTGTGACAGTCCTCACTTACTTGGACAAAGTTTGTCACGAGATCTACAAAGCTTTAATAGCTCCAAAGAAGTGGTGTTACAATATGCAGATGATATTTTGCTCTGTGCTGAGACAGAAGAAGCTGGTTCAAGAGCCTCAGAAGACTTCTTAAACTTTCTGGCAGGCTGTGGTTACAAGGCATCAATAGAAAAGGCTCATTTTGTCAACAATCTGTTGGGTATTTGGGCCTAATCATATCTGAAGGGACTAGGGCCATAGGCTCTGAGAGAACTAAACCTATACTAAGTCATCCCCTACCTATGACTTTAAGATAATTGAGAGGATTTTGGGGAATCACAGGTTACTGTCGCTGGAGAAGGCAATGGCGCCCTACTCCAGTACTCTTGCCTGGAAAATCCATGGACAGAGGAGCCTGGTAGGCTGCAGTCCACGGGGTCGCAAAGAGTCGACTTTGTTGACTTCCCCGGTGGCTCAGACGGTAAAGCGTTTGTCTACAATGTGGGAAACCTGGGTTCGATCCCTGGGTTGGTAAGATCCCCTGGAGAAGGAAATGGCAATCCACTCCAGGACTATAGCCTGGAAAATACCATGGACAGAGGAGTCTGGTAGGCTACAGCCCATGTGGTTGCAAAGAGTTGGACAGGACTGAGCGACGTCACTTTCACTATAGCTGAAACTCAGCAGGCTCAACCTGACAAACTGGTTTGGTCTCCAAATACTCAAAAGGCTTTTAAGGTTCTTCAGACTGCTATCCTGCAAGCTCCCACTCTGGGCTTGCCCACAGGGTTAGAATTTAATTTGTTTGTCACTGAAAGAAAAGGTATGGCCTTGGGAGTTTTGACACAACCCCGAAGGCCTCACCAGCAACCTATTGTTAATCTAAGAAGAGAATTAGATGTAATTTCACGTGGGTGGCCCCACTGCCTAAGAGTATTTAGGGCAGTGGTTTTGTTAGCACCTGAAGCTTTAAAAATAATTAATGGACAAAACCTTACTATACTGACTTCTCATGATGTGAGTGGAATCTTAAATTCTAAGGTTAATATTTGGATGACAGACAGTAGGCTTCTTAAATATCAGTCATTGTTGTTAGAAGGACCAGTAACTAAGCTTAAAGTTTGTGGGAATTTAAATCCTGCCACTTTCCTTCCTGAGAAGGAAAATGAAACACCTATCTGATCAAGATTGTTCCCAATTCCTAACTTTAAACTATGCAGCTCGAGAAGATTTAATGGATACCCCATTAGACAATCCCGACATGGAAATATTTACAGATGGCAGTTCTTTTGTTCAGGATGGAAAGAGTAAAGCAGGTTACTCTGTGGTGACTGCTGAACAGGTTTTAGAAGGAAAATCTCTCCCCCAGGGAACCAGTGTTCAGTTAGCGGAGCTTGTGGCTCTGACCCGAGCTGCAGAGTTAAGCAAAGGGCAGTGGGTAAATATCTACACTGATTCTAAGTATGCTTATTTGACTTTACATGTTCATACTGCAATATGGAAAGAAAGACTGTTTAAAACAGTAACAGCAGAACCTATTAAACATTTCAGAGAAATTGAGAGACTTTTAACTGCTATATATTGCCCTGAAGAAGTAGCTGTTATGCATTGCAAAGGACACAACAGAGATGGGAGTAAAGTAGCTGAAAGTAATCAGTTGGCTTACTGTCAGGCCAGAAAATTGGCATTTTATGTAACCCCTTCACCATAGACGCCTTTGATCTGGACAGGTCTTGTGGAACAGGAAAAAACACAATCCACTGAGGAAGAATTAGAAAGATATGAGAAAAGAGGAGCAAAGATTACTGATAAAGGCTGGTTACAGTCCGAGGATGGACGATTAATAATTCCTGAAAATGCTCAGTGGAAAATTCTTAAGGTTTTACAACACAGTTTTCATTTGGGTGCAGAGAGTACTTACCACATGGCTTCTCGTTTGTTTGAAGGTAAAAATCAAATGAAATATTTAAAGAACATTATCAAAAGGTGTGAGGTTTGTCAGAAAAATAACCCAAAGACTGAAAAGCTAGCAAAATCTGGATTACAACGAAGTGGGAAGTATCCTGGAGAGGACTGGGAAATTGATTTTACTCATATGCCAAAAGCTAATGGATATTCTTGCTTACAAGTTTGGGTGGATACTTTTACTGGATGGATTGAAGCGTTTCCCTGTCGTAGTGAACAGGCTAAGGAGGTTATAAAGATTTTAATCCATGAAATTATGCCCAGGTTTGGGCTGCCACGGAGCCTTCAGAGTGACAATGGCTCCTCCTTTAAAGCTGCTGTAACTCAGGGGGTGTCTAAGGCTCTAGGAATAGAATATCACTTACATTGCTCCTGGAGACCCCAATCCTCAGGAAAGGTTGAAAAAGCTAATGACATTATTGAAAGACATCTGCACAAATTAACCCAAGAGACGCAGGACAATTGGATTAAAGTCCTACCTATAGCTTTAATGAAGGCTCAAACTGCCCCCAAAAAGGAGGGACTGTCCCCCTTTGAATGTATTTATGAAAGGCCTTTCTTACACACAGACATTGTTATAGACCCTGAAGCCTTGGAATTAACTAGTTATGTAACTCAGCTCTCAGCTTTTCAACAGGCATTAACAGAATTCTGGGAGACGACTCCTGACCCAGCCTCCGAGTCAAGCAAGCCTCTATTTGAGCCAGGAACAGAGGTCCTCATAAAAACCTTGGGGTCTGGGGGCCCATGCCTTGGGCCCCTCTGGAAAGGCCCTTCCCAAGGTATTCTTTCTTCTCCCACAGCTGTCAAAATGCCAGGAACTGATTCATGGGTACATCACACTCGAGTTAAGAGGTGGTACCCTGACCAGAACTAAGTGACTTCATTTTATGTCTTTACTTTCTATGCTCTGACTTTGTACTTTTCAGATGGGCCTGATAATCTATGTGAGCCTTCTTCTGCTGACTCCAAAAATCATGAGTCTGCCATTTGATCCTCAAGACAACGTCTTCCTGTCCTGGGCTCACTCCTACACAGCATTTCACAATCAATCTAAGTGCTGGGTCTGTGGAGTGCTCCCCTCTTCATCAGTGGAAGGCTTCCTGTAGTGGACATCTCCACTTCAAGGAAAAGACTTTCTCCAAGTCTGCAAATACCTTGACAACAATCACATGTGATGCCTTTTCTTCATCTAATGATATCTAACAACCTTAAGATGGACTGATGTAACTATGGTCATAATGTGATTTTTATTTTGATTTTAACTTGGTTTAATGACTATTTTGCCTTATGTCTGTAACTGTATAATGGGGTTTTCTAACCATCTAAAAGCTTTTAATTTACAAATGCTTGTCTAAGCTCCTATGAGTGCCACAGCCTCCTCCAACTATTACTTGGGGCCCCTGGATCAGAGACCCTCAGTATAAGGGTTAGGATAATATGTTGCCTTAACAATTTAGGGACCACTCCCTTAAACAGCAAGAACTAGTTATGGAATGAAAACAATGTCCCTTTCCCTTGGAAACAATTCTCCTAAAAGAAAAGGGGGGAATGACTATGCTAAAGCCTTTGACTGTGGAGATCACAAAATCATTATGGACATTGACTGTAGCCATGAAATTAAAGGACATTTTTTCCTTGGAAAGAAAGCTATGACAAACCTAAACAGCATATTCAAAAGCAGAGGCATCACCAAAAAATTGATATTTTTGAATTGTGGTGCTAGAGAATACTCTTGATCATCCTGAGAGAGTCATTTCCTAGGCAGGTTGATAAGAAGTAGGGGTCTCCAAAGACAGAGGGCTCTGGAATTCTCAAGGAGGAAGAAATGACAAACTTTTTTTCTCTCTACATCCCTTAGGAGTATATAACAATAATGTATCCTGCTTGAGGACAGTCTCTGGAAAAAACCTGTTATCCTAAAATGTAATTTTTTTCTCTGTACATTCCTTAGGATTATATAACAATAATGTATCCTGCTTGAGGACAGTATCTGGAAAAATCCTGTTATCTTAAAATGTAAATTATGGGAGTAGGTCTAGTGAGGTCTTTACAACCTCCAAACATTCTTTTGATTCACTGTAATAACTAATTCACCAGATGGTCAACACCAAAATCAGATTGATTATGTTCTTTGCAGCCAAAGATGGAGAAGCTCTATACAGTCAGCAAAAACAAGACCTGGAGCTGACTGTGACTCAGATCATGAACTCCTTATTGCCAAATTCAGACTGAACCTAAATAAAATCCCTTATGATTATACAGTGGAAGTGAGAAATAGATTTAAGGGCCTACATCTGATAGATAGAGTGCCTGATGAACTATGGACTGAGGTTCGTGACATTGTCCAGGAGACAGGGATCAAGACCATCCCTATGGAAAAGAAATGCAAAAAAGCAAAATGGCTGTCTGTGGATGCCTTACAAAGAGCTGTGAAAAGAAGAGAAGTGAAAAGCAAAGGAGAAAAGGAAAGATATAAGCATCTGAATGCAGAGTTCCAAAGAATAGCAAGAAGAGATAAGAAAGCCTTCCTCAGTGATCAATGCAAAGAAATAGAGGAAAACAACAGAATGGGAAAGACCAGAGATCTCTTCAAGAAAATTAGAGATACCAAGGGGACATTTCTTGCAAAAATGGGCTAGATAAAGGACAGAAATGGTATACACCTAACAGAAGCATAAGATATTAAGAAGAGGCGGCAAGAATACACAGAAGAACTGTACAAAAAAGATCTTCACAACCAAGATAATCACGATGGTGTGATCACTGACCTGGAGCCAGACATCCGGGAATGTGAAGTCAAGAGGGCCTTAGAAAGCATCACGACGAACAAAGCTAGTGGAGGTGATGGAATTCCAGTTGAGCTATTCCAAATCCTGAAAAATAATGCTGTGAAAGTGCTGCACTCAATATGCCAGCAAATTTGGAAAACTCAGCAGTGGCCACAGGAATGTAAAATTTCAGTTTTCATTCCCATCCCAAAGAAAGGCAATGCCAAAGAATGCTCAAACTACTGCACAATTGCACTCATCTCACATGCTAGTAAAGTAATGCTCAAAATTCTCCAAGCCAGGCTTCAGCAATACGTGAACCGTGAACTTCCTGATGTTCAAGCTGGTTTTAGAAAAGGCAGAGGAACCAGAGATCAAATTGCCAACATCCGCTGGATCATGGAAAAAGCAAGAGAGTTCCAAAAAAATATATCTATTTCTGCTTTATTGACTATGCCAAAGCCTTTGACTGTGTGGATCACAATAAACTGTGGAAAATTCTGAAAGAGATGGGAATCCTAGACCACCTGACCCGCCTCTTGAGAAATCTGTATGTAGGTCAGGAAGCAACAGTTAGAACTAGACATGGAACAACAGACTGGTTCCAAATAGGAAAAGGAGTACGTCAAGGCTGTACATTGCCACCCGGCTTATTTAACTTATATGCAGAGTACATCATGAGAAACGCTGGACTGAAAGAAGCATAAGCCAGAATCAAGATTGCCAGGAGAAATATCAATAACCTGAGATACGCAGATGACACCACCCTTATGGCAGAAAGTGAAGAGGAACTAAAAAGCCTCTTGTTGAAAGTAAAAGTGGAGAGTGAAAAAGTTGGCTTAAAACTCAACATTCAGAAAACGAAGATCATGGCATCCGGTCCCATCACTTCATAGGAAATAGATGGGGAAACAGTGTCAGACTTTATTTTTTTGGACTCCAAAATCACTGCAGATGGTGACTGCAGCCATGAAATTAAAAGATGCTTACTCCTTGGAAGGAAAGTTATGACCAACCTAGATAGCATATTCAAAAGCAGAGACAGTACTTTGCCAACAAAGGTCCATCTAGTCAAGGCTATTGTTTTTCCTATGGTCATGTATGGATGTGAGATTTGGACTGTGAAGAAGGCTGAGCACCGAAGAACTGATGCTTTTGAACTGTGGTGTTGGAGAAGATTCTTGAGAGTCCCTTGGACTGCAAGGGGATCCAACCAGTCCATTCTGAAGGAGATCAGCCCTGGGTGTTCTTTGGAAGAAATGATGCTAAAGCTGAAACTCCAGTTTACTTTGGCCACCTCATGCGAAAATTTGACTCATTGGAAAAGACTCTGATGCTGCGAGGGATTGGGGGCAGGAGCAGAAGGGGATGACAGAGGATGAGATGGCTGGATGGCATCACTGACTCGATGGACGTGAGTTTGAGTGAGCTCCAGGAGTTGGTGATGGACAGGAAGGCCTGGCGTGCTGCCATTCATGGGGTCGCAAAGAGTCGGACAAGACTGAGGGACTGAACTAAACTGAATAACTAATTAGAGAATATATAATTCCATTGCTAACACTAGCAAGAGGGTACTCTTTCTGCCCCCTTCTGATGCCTATGTCAGAAGCTTTCTCTATCTCCTTTATACTTTAATAAAACTTTATTATACACAAGCTCTGAGTCTCTGGCCCTGGATTGAATCCCTCTCCTCAGGAGGCCAATTATCCCAGCGTCTTTTCATGGTTCAGCAACAACCTTTCAATCCCCTGGACTATAAGGAGATCAAAACAGTCAATCCTAAAGGAAATCATTCTAAATATTCATTTGAAGGACAGATGCTGAAGCTTAAACTCCAATAATTTGGCCACCTAATGCGAAGAGTTGACTCATTGGGAAAGACCCTGATGCTGGCAAAGATTGATGGCAGTAGAAGGAACAACAATGAATGAGATGGTTAGATAGCCTCACCAACTCAATGGACATGAGTTTGAGTGAACTCCCAGAGATATTGAAGGACAGGGAAGTCTGGTGTGCTTGAGTTCATGGTGTTGCAAAGAGTCAGACTTGACACACTTATTGAACAACAATGAAAATATCACAATAGCCTTTGTCTCAAACATAATCTGGGCTTTATCTTTCTTTCTGACTCTTCCTCCTCACCTACAAAGTCTTATATATCTGGCCTGTGCCACTGAGTTGGACATGATTTTGAGACTGAACAACACCCTTTCGATTCGATCACAATGCCTTATACTAGATTATCCTCACCTGTTGCCATTAATATGCATATCTATTTAAAAAATAATAATGCCTGATACATAATTAAGGCTGAGCTCTGAGGAATTGATGCTTTTGAACTGTGGTGTTGGAGAAGACTCTTGAGAGTCCCTTGGACTGCAAGGAGATCCAACCAGTCCATCCTAAAGGAAATCAGTCCTGAGTGTTCATTGGAAGGACTGATGTTGAAGCTGAAACTCTAATACTTTGGCCACCTGACGTGAAGAGCTGACTCATTTGAATAGACCCTGATGCTGGGAAAGATTGAGGGCAAGAGGAGAAGAGGATGACAGAGGATGAGATGGTTGGATGGCATCACCGGCTCGATGGACATGGGTTTGTTTGGACTCTGGGAGTTGGTGATGGACAGGGACACCTGGTGTGCTGTGGTTCATGTGGTCACAAAGAGTCAGACACGACTGTATGACTAAACTGAACTGAACTGAATACATATTGGTATTGACTATGTACCATAAATTCTTCTAAGAACTTTTAATGTAGAGATGTATAATCCTCATGAGAAGCATATATGGAATGTCTTGTTATTATCTAATTACTTATAAAGAAAATTAGGTACAGAGACATTAAATCACTTGCCCAATATCACACAGCCAGGAAGGAATGGTTTTCAAACTCAGAGACTCTTGCCCTGAAGTTTAAACTCGTAACATTACATGAACTAATTCAACAAAAATAGGAAGCTATGAACCCTTTATTCCTTTGGAAACCCAATATATTAAAAATTAGACAAAATGTGATACTCTCGTCATAATTAACTACTTTGGTCCCCAATTATTTATTATTTTTCTGGCCTCTGTCTTCACTTCATAGATTCTAGTCCCCAGAATAATTCTACCACCCCATTTCCCATCCTCACTTGGATATCTACTAATCATACTCCTTCAGGACACTCAATTTAGCTGTCCCCTTTTCTAAAAGGCCTTTCTTGAGCTCCAAATATGGGACGAGGTATGTGTTCCCAGAGCAATTATTGCAGCTATTTTCATTGTCTGTCTTCCAATTAGACTTGAGAAGTCCTTAATATTTGGGACTGCATCTTATGTATGTTTGATTACCCCCAATCTAATTACTTACTTGTTTACAGGGATAATGTTCTAAATGTGGGTTGATTTCTTAGAACCTCTACTTTTTAGCACTTATAGATCTGATTAAATGTTTAGATTCTTACTAGGTACGTTTTACACTAGAATATACACTCTATGAAGGTAGGAACAATGTATCTTTTTTATTCCATAACACAGTGCCTAACCTACAGCAGGCACTCTGTCAATAGTTTTTAATTAAACAGAACCAAGTAAAAGAGTTAAGAATAATTCACAGAAACATATAATCAGTAATTTCTTGGAAGACACCAGGTACAAATTACACTTATCACTTGGTATCTAATAACTGAAAAAGAAAGACAAGCCAATAGAAATAAGCAGGAAAAATATATGGAAGGTTGTGATCAGGATAAATTTTCACATAAAATATCTAAAAATGCTTTTGCATAAGTGGAAAACAGAAGTTAAATATAGAATAGATGGTGAAATTCAAAAAATTCTTCATACAACACATAAAGAAATCTTAATATAGTTGCCTTAATGTATTCAACAGTAATGTTGTTATTCACCTATGTAAAATGAAAGAAACCAATTTTTTAAAATACACATTCAAAGTATATTTTTCCATATGTCATTTGTCTAAACACTCATAAGTAGATTAAACAGGCAAAACCTAAGAAACAAGAGTAAACCGAGTTTGTAAATTTATAGAGAATAATATCAATATAGATTCATACCTGGTTCATTCAGGTTTTAAGCAGAAAGAAATTTAATTTCAATTACATAGCAAAATAGATAAAATTTTGCCCTTCGCTAGAATATGACAAATACCATGTAAAAATAACTGAATCAACTGTTTATGTTCTCCTATTTACTCTCAATCATTTAACAGAAATGGAAACATACATGCATGACAGCTTGTTTAGTTTTATTTACACATAGCCTATGTCTGTGAAAAAAAAGTTATTCTCCTTTATAGCACTATTCTTATGACCCCAGTAGAATTAAAGGTTAAATGTGACAAATACACTGATCATCTAACATTTCTCTTATACACAAACTGTGATGAGAAGGCCATGAAATATATATATATATATATATATATATATATATATATATATATATATATAATGTTACACCAGAATTCAGTCAAAATTTACCTCTGTTCTGACAGATCTAGACAAAGAGAACTTAATTTATCTATGAGTAGTGCTTCCCACAGGTCTAGCTATTTAGTTGCATAAGAAATACTCTAAGTTGATTTGATTATCTAGAGACAAATGCATATATATTTGATTGATTTTTTAACTAAAAGAACATGTTATGTTCCAAAAAGCATTTACTTTTATGTATGTGTGTTCTTAAGTGCTTCTAGAATTATCTTGGCATCACTGTTGTTAAAATTCTCATGTCTTTCTTCCACCTTCAGTGGAAACCATTTGCTCTATCTTGAGCTTTGCTTTTTTTCCCTCAAGTGTCTGAGTACTCTTAAGAGAGTTGCAGGTTTTTTGTTTTTTTTTTTCTTTTCCAGCTAATGGATTTGTGTTCTTTTATTACCCATATAAGTGAGGTTACTGAGCACTCTCAAGATGCACTACACAAGCAAGTGCTTGAACGTAGAGCAACTGCTACTTCTATGATCTGACTGAACACATATAAGAAACCACTCTCTCAGCTGAGGCTCTGAGAAAAATATCCTATTCTCAGTTCTCTCCAGGTTCAAGTTGGAGCTTTCTCGTAATCACAGGAACAAAAAATCCATTTGCATTACAAATGCAGGTCTCCTACAGGTTTACTCAGGTAAAAATATTGGAAAGTTCTAAGTATACCAAAGTAAGTCAAATAATTTGTAGGTTCATCAGTTACTAAAGGAGATTCATGCACATCAGCAAAACAAAGTTTCTTGGGGAATCTGAAAGTCCTAAATTTCACTTATTTCTCCTCATGGGGAAGCAAACCTGGTATTCTGCTCCTTCACTTTGAGTCCCCAAAGCTCAAAGCTTCAACAAATACAAGAAACTAAATTTCCAAACTCTATCTTCATCTCTTGCTAAGAAACATGCACACACACTATCTCATCTCAATAAAAAGAAAATAAGAGTCTCAGAGGACAGATACAGGATATCAAGTACAAAAATAATAAAAACCCCAAAATGAAATAAAAAATGATAATAAATTGAGATGGAGTAGTGATTAAACACAGAGTGAAAGACTATTTCAAGCTGAAGAAAGACCAGAGAATAGGTTGAAAATTTTCTCTGAATATTAAGTAAGATTTATAAGAAAAAAAAATATATAGATATAACCTAAAGAACACTTCTGAATTTAAAGATGAAAAAAATATATATATATATTACAAGCTTATCATAGGAAAGAATAGCTTACTTACAAAGGAAACAAAATCAGGCCATTATAGGATTTCTCAGCTGCAAGATGGGATAAAGTTAGAGGACAAGACGAGAGATTTACAAACAACTGAGAGAAAAAGTTTACAATCAAAGAGTTTGCAATACCTCAACCCAATTATGTTCATCTGTAGAGGAAAAAAATATTTAAGAACACATGAACATTCATATATCATTAACAGCAAGAATATTAAGAAAATATGCTAGAAAATGTTACAATAGCTAATTTAGTTAGAACAGAGAAATCAACACAGGGGAAAGAAAAATGAGTGATGAATGTATTTCATAAGTTATTTATAATTTATACTAATACTTTTTATGTAATTGAAAATTTACAGCATGCAAGGATTCTTGAAACAGAAAAGAAACATGTAAAATAAAATATAATAATAACCTAGAACTAATTGTTTAAAACTATCTTAGAAATGCCATAAGGTTGTGTGAAGATTAGAAAAATGTCACATCTAGGAAGTAAATACTTCTAAACTTTAAGTTTCATCTGGGAAGGAGAAATGGACAAGTAAGGCATTTTAGTGGAATGATAATTTATCATTTTACTTTGAAATTAGGTATATATGTTTGTTTGAAAAGCACTTTTTTTAAACTTTTTATTTATTTATTTATTTATTATTTATTTTATTTTACAATATTGTATTGGTTTTGCCATACATCAACATGCATCCACCATGGGTATACACGTGTTCCCCATCCTGAGCAACCACTTTTAAGAATGGAAAACTAACCATCTGAGGAATTAAAAAGCATAGTAGAATTTCAAGTTTAACAAGGAAGGAGTAATGAAAAAATCTTGATTAACTCAGCAAAAATAAGAACAGAGGAAAACAATAACAACAAACTAGCAAATATAGGAAAAAAAATAAAACATATCGGCTATTGCTTTAATTGTGAAATGGTTGATCTACATGTTTGTTTGTTAAAAGGTGAAGTTAAAAACATATTACCAAAGCATATTTTCAAGAAATATGTATAAAACAAAGTGAAACAGTTTAAAAATTTTAAATGAAACATCACATTACAAACAAGTGTAAATGAAAAGACAGCAGAAGTGTTACATTATTATCATAAAAAGTTGATTCCATGGTCAAACAGCATTAAAGAGGAAAAAGATGGACATTAACTTCATACATATGAAATATAAGCTAAAAGAGAGAAAACCAGCAATCCACAGATAAGAATATAAGAATTTTAAAATACATGCAATAAGCTCAAATATGCAAACTTTTTTATTCTATAAACAGAAAATATACATGTTTCTTATAATACTGAAATAGTTACCTAAATTAATGTATTTATTGAAAAGATTAACCAATTCAGCTAAGTAAAACTTTTAGGGGGTGTATTCTCTAATAATAATAAAATTTAAAATTAATAAAAACAACCTGAACTATATGAAAATTAATAAACACATATCTGATAATGTCTGACAGCAAGCAAGTAAAAACAAAGATTACAAATTATCTGTAAGCTCATGAAAAAGAGAAACATTATAACTTTGAGACACACCTAAATTTGAAATTTACACGGTATTTTAAAACTGAAAATAAATTAACTAAATATTAACCTAAGATACTATAAAAAAATCAATAAAAACAAATGAAACTGGAATAAGGTGTATAAATAAATATTTAATTAAATAACCAGAAAGATAGTAAAATGGATAAACAGCAAAATTTTTTTCTTAAAAATATAACTTTGAAAACCTTAAAGTCATTCAAAATTAAAATAAAGCATTGAAGAAAATCAATAAACCCCCATGGTAGCTGGATAATTTACCTTTCTCTGTAACCAATACAGTAGACAGGGACAAACTAGTAGGCATATAAATAATTTGAGGAACACAAGTAACAATTGTGATTTAACTGACATGGATAGAACTCTGCATTCAGCAGTAACAAAATTCAAGTCTTTTCAAGTGTATATGAAATATTCACCATAATTGACAATATGTTTGACATTAAATCATGTTGCCACAAGTTTGAAAAGCCTGATGTCATACAGTGTCTGCTTCTGACAACAGTGAAATTCAGCTAAATATCAATTATCTAAATAAATGTCTTAAAATGTGCATCTTTGAAACTGAGAACAAGAACTTTTCATTTCACAAATCCAAGAATAACTCACAGTATATCTTAGAAATTATTTTTTAAGAAATGTAATATTTAAATATTGTGAAATGCAGCAGAAGTTTCCTTAGGACATGCATAGCTTTAAGTGGATATATAAGAAAAGAAGGAGCACTAAATAACAATGATCTAAGCAGGTATCTCATAGTTTTAGAAAAAGAACATGAAGTTAAACCCACAAAATAGTAGAATGTGGAATTCATAATGATATGGTTAGAAATCACTGAAATAGCAAATAAATATTATTTAGAGAAAATCAATAAAAAGGAATTTAGTCCTTTGAAAATATGGCTGGTTCATGTTGATGTCTGACAGAAAATAACAAAATTCTGCAAAGCAATCATCCTTCAATTAAAATCTTAAATTTTTTTAAAGAAATAAAGTATAAAGACTTTTTAAAAAAGAAAATATGAGTACAATTGATAAATTCCTAGAACATCAGATCAAGGGGAGAAAAGAAAAAGCAAGAGATGCTCTAATTGATTAACTCATGAGAGAAAAAGAGGGCAGCACTACCAATCCTACAAATATCAAAAAGATAAGAGGACACTAAGAAAAATGTTTTGAAAATAAATTTTAAAATTGAATGATATAGGAAAAAAAAATTGTGAAACAACTTACAAAAGCTAACATAAGATAAAGTAGACCATCTGCATAGCCTTATATCTAATAAAGACATTAAATCCTTAATTAAATCTTCTTATAAAGCAAACTTAAGCTTCAGATGGCTTTACTGGCAAATATTTCCAAATATTTAATGAATAAATAGTTCTAATATTACATATGATTCTAGAGAAAAAAAAAAAAAAAGAAGAAATCTTGTCCAGTTGTTCTATGAATCAGATAACCTTGATTGAAAACCTGACAAGAACATTTGAAGGCTGTAGAAGGAAAATAAAAATGGAGTCAATATTGGTAAAAGAGCACTTTAAAATGGAGCCAGGAGGCCACTGAGGAAGTGTGACTTATGCATGTCTCAGTCTATTTTTCTAAGAAAGGCATCCAGAACATGTGCCAGAAAATCAACGTATTTATTGGAACTTTGCCCTAAAATAATTTGTGATTCCTTAAGGACAAATATTTCCTGACTTGTGTCAGAGTCAGTCACCGGGCCACTTTATCAACCTTGTGGCTTTTGTCTTTATAAGCCCCGACTATGTCTCTTTTCAGAATCTGGGTCTCCTGATTGCAATTTCTAAGAGATCAAATACAGCTTTTTTTTTTTTTTTTTCAGCCTTGAAATTATTTTTTGACAAGGGGGAGATGGGAATATTAAGTCAACTTATCTCCTACTCTTAAATGTGAGCTTCCTAAAAAATATGTCATTATATAAAACCTGAAAATATACAACTAGGTTAACGTTCAAATGTTTAAGTGGGTATTACTCAAGGAATATGATGTTAGTTTAAAAAATCAATCAATGCAATTTTATATATTAATAGGAAAAAGAAAATATAAGTGCTTGATTAATGTAATATTTGTTTATGATTTCTTAATCTGATAGAGGGCATTTACATACAATGTATAGCAAGGATGATACTCAATAGTGAAATAATGAAACTGCTCTACTTTTGATCAAATATGAGACAAAAATATCAGATATCACCATATCTAGTCAGCTTTATACTGGAGATTCTAGCTAGTATAAGAATTGGAAAGGCTGAAATAGAATTATCATTATTTATAGTCAACATCATAGCTTATCAAAAATCTAAAGTTACAGATAAATCATTAGAAGTAAAAATAATTTTGACATTTGTGGATAAAAGGTTGACAAACAGCAATTATACTTCTGTTATTTTTCTATTATTTAGTAAGCAAAAAATAAATCAAATTTAATAATAATATACTTGGAGGAGCAAAAAAATCAAAAGACCTAAAAATTACCAAAGAAAAGATGTGCAAGAGCCCTACATAGTAAACTGCAAAAATAAAAACATTGAAAAAAAGAAAACCTATTTACAAGGATTTACCATGTTTTTGAATTAGAATATTCAATATTTAAAAGATGCCAATCCTTCTCAAATTGATATATTCAATGAAGTTTCATTAGAACAGTCTTTTGGACTCTGTGGGAGAGGGAGAGGGTGGGATGATTTGGGAAAATGGCATTGAAACATGTATAATATCGTATATGAAACGAGTCACCAGTCCAGGTTCGATGCAGGATACTGGATGCTTGGGGCTGGTGCACTGGGAGGACCCAGAGGGATGGTACGGGGAGGGAGGAGGGAGGAGGGTTCAGGATGGGGAACACGTGTATACCTGTGGCAGATTCACGTTGATATATGGCAAAACCAATACAATATTGTAAAGTTAAAAAAAAAAAAATTCAAGCACCTGTTTTTATGCAAAATGAAAAATCTATTCAAACATTTATGTGGAAAATTTGAAATAGCCAAAAATAACCAATATCATTCTAAATAGAACAAATATGGGGAGGTTAAACTACAAAAATATACTGAAGTGAAAACTCTAGATAACCTTTTTACAGAAACTACTACAAAGATCATACTAAATGATGAACTGCTAGTATTTTCATTAAAAATAAGACAGGCATATTTGTTATTATTCTACACTATTTTAGAAGTTCTGGCTAATGTAAGAAAATATTGAAATTAAAACACTTGATAGATAATTCAAAAATAGGAAAAAACTCTGGTAATTATATAATCATATACTAAAAAGAGAGATGTAGTTTTAGGAAAACTATTAGAGTTTATATAATTTGATAGGTTAATAGATAAAAGATAAGTATACAAAAATCAATAGCTTTTCTTCATGTTATCAGTAAGCAACTAAAATGATGTTAATAATACTCCATTTACAAGCAAGAGTAAAATTATAAAATACGTTGGGATGTATTTCACAGGAAATCAAATATACATTTTAAGTCTATTTAAAACTTTAAAAGAACATAAAATAAGCCCTAAAATATGAGAATGTATGTTCATGGATGGGAAGATTTGACAGTATAAAATGTCAGTCTTTCCAAAGTTTATTACATATTTCAGTTCAGTTCAGTTCAGTCGCTCAGTCATGTCCGACACTTTGCGACCCCGTGAATTGCAGTACACCAGGCCTCCCTGTCCATCACCAACTCCTGGAGTTCACTCAGACTCACATCCATCGAGTCAGTGATGCCATCCAGCCATCTCATCCTCTGTCGTCCCCTTCTCCTCCTGCCCCCAATCCCTCCCAGCATCAGAGTCTTTTTAATACTATTCAAAAGCTCAATGATTATCTTTCATCTTATTTTTTAATTCAATTGAGCTAAGTTACTATGGAAGAATGATTTGGAATAGTCAATGAAAATATGTAAACATATACATTTTTTTTATCTAAAGATTGATGTGACAATACATGTGATAACATAATTTAGATAGAACTATCTCTATTGTATAGACTTCCCCGTAACTCGGTGATAAAAAATTTGCCTGCCAATGCAGGAGACATGGATTTGATCCCTAGGTTGAGAAGAACCTCTGGAGAAGGAAATGGCAGCCCATTCCAGTATTCTTGCTTGGGAAATCTCATGGACAGAGGAGGCTGGCCAGCTACAGTCCATGGGGTCACAAACGAGACAGACATAACTTAGTGACTAAACAATGACAACCTATATTGTATATATGGGAATATGATACATACATATGTATACACATACACAAACACATAGATATACACACACACAAATTTCAAAACTGAAGAACTAGACAAATAGATCAACACATCATTTAAGGAGGATAGACTGATCTAAATAAAATAAGTCTATGTGTCTATGGGAAATTAAATTTTGCTACAGCACTATTTAAATTTAGTGAGAAAGTAATGTTTCTTTTAATTAATATAATTAGCATAATAGAGCAATCATTTTGAATAAAAAAGGACAGATTTCCTCTCTGAGTAATAGAATTAAAAAATACATTTTAGGAGAATTTTAAGGGTACTAGTACATATATTAAAATCTAAGTAAATGTTTTCATAATCTAGGAGTGGTAGAAATCTTCCCAAGCATGTCAGAAAAAGAAGACATAAAGAAGAGGAAAAAAAAAATTTGATTTCATAGTAAAAAATAATAAAACAAAAGACATAAAGAATGAAGCAAAAAAAAAAAGAAACATGCATATTCAAATGTTTGCAGTGCATAAAATTTACAGAGGATCAATTTCTCTAATATGTAAAGTTCCTATATGTTATTAGGAAAAAGAAGCAGATCAAATATATAAGAAAAAATTAAGACTATCCATTCATGGAACAAAATATGCTACATATGTATGTGTATATTTCATATATATATGAAAAGTTAGGTGATCAGTAACAGGAAGATGCAAAATTAAAACAACCATGGGAACAATATTTTATTTATCTGATTGCCAAAATTAACAAATTAGTGGCATTTGTTCTGCATAAATATGGAGAAATACTTACAGATAGTTTTAGGGACATATCAATTACTATAATATTTTTGAAAAAGACATCTGCAATATCACCCACTATGCATACACTGTGTTTACAGAAATAAAAGTCACAAGCCTATAAATATATGTGTGGAGAGGAGTTACTCCATGTCCAAGGTCAGGAGGGGCAGCAGTGAGGAGGTACCCCTCATCCGAGGTAAGGAGCAGCGGCTGAGCTTTGCTGGAGCAGCCATGAAGAGATACCCTACATCCAAGGTAAGAGAAACCCAAGTAAGATGGTAGGTGTTGCAAGAGGGCATCAGAGGGCAAACACACTGGAACCATAATCACAGAAAATTAGTCAATCTAATCTCACTAGGACCACAGCCTTGTCTAACTCACTGAAACTAAGCCATGCCCAAGGGGCCACCCAAGACGGGCGGGTCATGGTGGAGAAGTCTGACAGAATGTGGTCCACTGGAGAAGGGAATAGCAAACCACTTCAGTATTCTTGCCTTGAGAACCCCATGAACAGTATGAAAAGGCAAAATGATAGGATACTGAAAGAGGAATTCCCCAGGTCAGTAGGTGCCCAACATGCTATTGGAGATCAGTGGAGAAATAACTCCAGAAAGAATGAAGGGATGGAGCCAAAGCAAAATCAATACCCAGTTGTGGATGTGACTGGTGATAGAAACAAGGTCCAATGCTGTAAAGAGCAATATTGCATAGGAACCTGGAATGTCAGGTCCATGAATCAAGGCAAATTGGAAGTGGTCAAAGAGATGGCAAGAGTGAACATTGACATTCTAGGAATCAGCAAACTAAAATAGACTGGAAAGGGTGAATTTAACTCAGATGACCATTATACCTACTACTGTGGGTAGGAATCCCTTAGAAGAAATGGAGTAGCCATCATGGTCAACAAAAGAGTCTTAAATGCAGTACTTGGATGCAATCTCAAAAACGACAGAATGATCTCTGTTCATTTCCAAGGCAAACCATTCAATATCACAGTAATCCAAGCCCATGCCCCAACCAGTAACGCTGAAGAAGCTAAAGTTGAACTGCTCTATGAAAACCTACAAGACCTTTTAGAACTAACACCCAAAAAAGATGCCCTTTTCATTACAGGGGACTGGAATGCAAAAGTAGGAAGTCAAGAAACACCAGGGGTAACACGCAAATTTGGTCTTGGAGTATGGAATGAAGCAAGGCAAAGATTCATAGAGTTTTGCAAAGAGAATGCACTGGTCATAGCAAACACTCTTTTCCTACAATACAAGAGAAGACTCTACACATGGACATCACCAGATGGCCAACACTGAAATCAGATTGATTATATTTTTTGCAGCCAAAATGGAGAAGCTCTACACAGTTAGCAAAAACAAGAGCGGGACCTGCCTGTGGCTCAGATCATGAACTCCTCATTGGCAAATTCAGACTTAAATTGAAGAAAGTAGGGAAAACCACTAGACCATTCAGGTATGACCTAAATCAAATCCCTTATGATTATACAGTGGAAGTGAGAAATAGATTTAAGGGCCTACATCTGATAGATAGAGTGCCTGATGAACTATGGACTGAGGTTCGTGACATTGTCCAGGAGACAGGGATCAAGACCATCCCTATGGAAAAGAAATGCAAAACAGCAAATTGGCTGTCTGGGGAAGCCTTACAAAGAGCTGTGAAAAGAAGAGAAGTGAAAAGCAAAGGAGAAAAGGAAAGATTTAAGCATCTGAATGCAGAATTCCAAAGAATAGCAAGAAGAGATAAGAAAGCCTTCCTCAGTGATCAATGCAAAGAAATAGAGGAAAACAACAGAATGGGAAAGACTAGAGATCTCTTCAAGAAAATTAGAGATACCAAGGGAACATTTCATGCAAAGATGGACTCGATAAAGGATGGAAATGGTATGCAACTAACAGAGCAAGAAGATATTAAGAAGAGGCGGCAAGAATACACAGAAGAACTGTACAAAGAAGATCTTCATGACCAAGATAATCACGAAGGTGTGATCACTCACCTAGAGCCAGACATCCCGGAATGTGAAGTCAAGTGGGCCTTAGAAGGCATCACTACAAACAAAGCTGGTGGAGGTGATAGAATTCCAGTTGAGTTATTTAAAATCCTGAAAGATGATGCTGTGAAAGTACTGCACTCAATATGCCAGCAAATTTGAAAAACTCAGCAGTGGCCACAGGACTGGAAAAGGTCAGTTTTCATTCCAATCCCAAAGAAAGGCAATGCCAAAGAATGCTCAAACTACCACACAATTGCACTGATCTCACACGCTAGTAAAGTAATGCTTAAAATTCTCCAAGCCAGGCTTCAGCAATACATGAATTACCAGTAATATGTGAACTTCCAGATGTTCAAGTTGGTTTTAGAAAAGGCAGAGGAACCAGAGATCAAATTGCCAACATCTGCTGGATCATGGAAAAAGCCAGAGAGTTCCAGAAAAACATCTATTCTGTTATATTGACTATGCCAAAGCCTTTGACTGTGTGGATCACAATAAACTGTGGAAAATTCTGAAAGAGATGGGAATCCCAGACCACCTGACCTGCCTCTTGAGAAATCTATATGCAGGTCAGGAAGCAACAGTTAGAACTGGACATGGAACAACAGACTAGTTCCAAATAGGAAAAGGGGTACGCCAAGGCTGTATATTGTCACCCTGCTTATTTACCTTATATGAAGAGTACATTATGAGAAATGCTGTGCTGGAAGATGCACAAGCTGGAATCAAGATTACCAGGAGAAATATCAATAACCTGAGATATGCAGATGACACCACTCTTATGGCAGAAAGTGAAGGGGAACTAAAGAGCCTCTTGATGAAAGTGATAGAGGAGAGTGAAAAAGTTGGCTTAAAGCTCAACATTCAGAAAACGAATATCATGGCATCTGCTCCCATCAATTCATGGGAAATAGATGGGGAAACAGTGGAAATAGTGTCAGACTTTATTTTTTTGGGCTCCAAAATCATTGCAGATGGTGACAGCAGCCATGAAATTAAAAGATACTTACTCCTTGGAAGGAAAGTTATGACCAACTGAGATAGCATATTGAAAAGCAGAGACATTACTTTGCCAACAAAGGTCCATCTAGTCAAGGTTATGGTTTTTCCTGTGGTCATGTATGGATGTGAGAGTTGGACTGTGAAGAAAGCTGGGTGCTGAAGAATTGATTCTTTTGAACTGTGGTGATGTAAAAGACTCTTGAGAGTCCCTTGGACTGCAAGGAGATCCAACCAGTCCATTCTGAAGATCAGCCCTGGTATTTCTTTGGAAGAAATGAGGCTAAAACTGAAACTCCAGTACTTTGGCCACCTCATGCGAAGAGCTGATTCATTGGAAAAGACTCTGATGCTGGGAGGGATTGGGGGCAGGAGGAGAAGGGGACTACAGAGGATGAGATGGCTGGATGGTATCACTGACTCGAGATGGCTGGATGGTATCACTGACTCGATGGACATGAGTCTTAGTGAACTCCTGGAGATGGTGATGGACAGGGAGTCCTGGCGTGTTGCGATTCATGGGGTCACAGAATCGAACACAAATGAGCGACAGAACTGAACTGAACTGAACTGATGCTAACTACTGAAGGCTTCCCCAATGGCTCAGCAGTAAAGAATCTGCCTGCAGGGCAAGAGATGCAGGACACGCCTGTTTACCTCTGGGGTGGGAAGAGCCTCTTGATTAGGATATGGCAAGCCACTCCAGTATTCTTGCCTGGAAAGTCTCATGGTCACCGGAGCGTGGTTGGCTACAGTGCATGGGGTTGCAAAGCATTGGACACAGCTGAGCAACTGAATACTTGCTATCCCTGTCTTAAGATCGCCATCAAGGCATATTGACATTGACATTGAAGTCGCTCAGTCGTGTCCAACTCTTTGCAACCCCATGGACTGTAGCCTACCAGGCTCCTCCATCCATGGAATTTCCCAGGCAAGAGTACTGGAGTGGGTTGCCATTTCCTTCTCCAGGAAATCTTCCTGACCCAGGGATTGAACCTGGGTTTCCTGCATTGTAGACAGACGCTTTATCATCTGAACCACCAGGGAAGTCAAGGCACAGATGAGCAATTTTTCAGGTCACATTTATTATTTAAACCCCAGAATGTGGCCATTTGCTATATAACAAAGACATGAGAATTCTAAAACCTTGCAACCTTGAATTTGTTCTAGATGATTAATGAATACATGGTCACTGAATTGTGATGAGGTTTATATTTTATAATCCTATATATTTACCAGTGGTGACTTTCTAAATTGGTTTGGTTTCAAAATTGGACAATGTTGTTGAAGCACTAACTAAATTTACATAAAAATTGGAAAGATTTTCAAAACAATTTCCACTTTTATCTGTTGTGCCTGCAGCAAAATAAGTACAATGGGCTTGGGTTTGGCATCAAAGATCACTGCTGGGAGCCAAGCCTAGCCATGCACACCTGCATCTCAGCACTTATAGGCACTATCTTTGTCAAATATTTGGCTCAATAAATCTCTGAAAATCAAAAGTAATACATTGTTTTGGGTAATATTCAACATCTGAATTGGAAACACAGGAAGATCCAAAACAGAATTGTTGAAACAGAAAATTTCAGTGATTCAAATGAAAAGCTCAATTATTTTTCAATGCATAGACTTTATTGTTGAAAATTAATATTGGTGTTTTCTTTTGATTTGAAATAACATGTCTTGCTCTTTACTGATGAAAGTTTAAATCATATCTAGATGAGAAAATGGAAAAGTATTATTTTTAAATTCAAACTTTATGTTGCTTTCTGTGAGAGTACAAAATTTTCTTGAGGATGGGTTTATTAGAGAATTCCTTTAAAGTTCTCATTTTTGGTCAAAAGAAGTCCTCTCCTACTTCTATGTAAGCAACCTAATAATAAATTTTTATCATAAAACCAAGAACAGCATATAAAACCCACTGGAAAATCATTCAATGGTTTTGAAATTCAGTTTACTGTTCTGATTACCCTATGCTTTAACTATAAACCTATCACATTACTATATTTTCCCTTAGACACTCTGAGTTGCAATCAGAATACTAATCTCCAATAGTATTTTGTTTTGTGCTTTCCAGTTGAGGAAATTAAGAACATAACTCCTAGTGACTATTAAAATATTAATTCAAATTTCAAGTACTTCAAACAGCTAAGCATATCATAGTTTTATTATTTTATAACTATGGACGCTGCAAGTGAAAGACAATTGCAAGAATGACCCTCAGGTTTAGCTTGAATACAGTATTTCCTAGGAGATTTAATAGAGCTTGAAAGGCAAAACATTCAGTATCACAGTAATCCAAGTCTATGCCCCAACCACTAATGCCGACAAAGTTGAAGTTGAACAGTTCTATGAAAATCTGCAAGACCTTCTAGAACTAACACCAAAAAAATGATGTTCTTTCATTATAGGAGACTGGAATGCAAAAGTAGGAAGTCAAAAGATGCCTGAAGTAACAGGAAAGTTTGGCTTTAGAGTACAAAATGAAGCACGACAAAGGCTAACAGAGTTTTGCCAAGAGAACACACTGGTCATAGCAAATACCCTTTTCCAACAACACAAGAGATAACTCTACATATAGGCATAACCAGATAATTAATACTGAAATCATATTGATTATATTCTTTGTAGCTGAAGATAGAGAAGATCTATACAGTCATCAAAAACAAAATTGGGAGTTGATTGTTGCTCATATCATGAACTCCTTATTGAAAAATTCAGACTTAAACTGAAGAAAGTAGGGAAAAAGACTAGTCCATTCAGGCATGACCTAAATCAAATCCTTATGATTATATAATGGAAGTGGCAAATAGCTCCAAGTAATTAGCTCTGATAGACAGAGTACACAAAGAACTACAGACGGCGGTTCCTAACATTGTAGAGGAGGTAGTGATCAAAACCATCACCAAGAAAATAGGAAATGCAAAACGGCAAAATGGTTGTCTGTTGAGCCCTTACAAATAAGTGAGAAAAGAAAGAAGTGAAAGGCAAAGGAGAAAAGGAAAGATATACCCATATGAATGCAGACTTCCAGAGAATAGTAAGGAGAGATAAGAAAGCCTTCCTAAATGAACAATGCAAAGAAATAGAGGAAAATAATATAATGGGAAAGACTAGAGATCTCTTTAAGAAAATTAGAGATACCAAGGTAGCACTTCATGCAAAAATGGTCACAATAATGGTATTGAACTAGCACAATCAGAAGATTTTAAGAAGAAGTGGCAAGAGTACACAGAAGAACTATACAAAAAATATCTTATTGACCTGGATAATCATGATGGTGTGATCACTCACCTAGAGCCAGAAATCCTGGATTGCAAAGTCAAGTGGGCTTTAAGAACCATCACTATGAACAAAACTAGTACAGGTGATGGAATTCCATCTGAGCTATTTCAAATCCTATAAGATGATGCTGTTAAAGTGCTGTACTCAATATGCCAGCAAGTTTGGAAAACTCAGCAGTTGCCACAGGACTGGAAAAGGTGTTTTCATTCCAATCCCAAAGAAAGGCAATGACAAAATAGGTTCAAACTACTTCACAGTTGCATTCATTTCACATGCTAGCAAAGTAATGCTCAAAATCCTTCAAGCAAGGCTTCAACAGTATATGAACCGAGAACTTCCAGATGTACGAGCTGGATTTACAAAAGAAGAGAAAAATGATCAAATTGGCAACATCCAATGGATCATAGAAAAAGCAAGAGAGTTCCAGAAAAACATATATTTCTGCTTTATTGACTATGCTAAAGCCTTTGATTGTGTAGATTACAACAAACTAGAAAATTTTTAAAGAAAGGGGGACACCAGACCTCCTTATCTGCTTCCTGTGGAACCTGTATGCAGGTCAAGAAGTAACAGTTAGAACCAGACATAGAACAACAAACTGGCTCAAAATTGGGAAAGGAGTAGGTCAAGACTATATTGTCACCTTGCTTATTTAATTTATATGCAGTGTCATCATGCAAAATGCCAGAATGGATGAAGCACAAGCTGGAATCAAGATTGCTGGGAGAAATATCAATAAACTGAAATATACAGATGACACCACCCTTATGGCAGAAAGTGAAGAAGAACTAAAGAGCCTCTTGATTAAGGTGAAAGAGGAGCATGAAAAAGCTGGCTTGAAACTCAACATTCAGAAAACAATGAGCATGGCATCTGATCCCATCACTTCATGGCAAATAAATGGTGAAACAAGGGAAACAGTGACAGACTTTATTTTATTGGGCTCCAAGATCACTGCAGATGGTGACTGCAGCCATGAAATTAAAAGATGCTTGCTCCTTGGAAGAAAAACTATGACAAACACAGCATATTAAAAAGCAGTGGCATTGCTTTGCTGACAAAGGTCCGTCTTATCAAAGCTATGGTTTTTCCAGTAGCCATGTATGGATGTGAGAGCTGAACAATAAAAAAGGCTGAGTGCTGAAGAATTGATGCCATGGTACTGTGGTGCTGGAGGAAGCTCTTGAGAGTCCCTTGGACTGCAAGGAGATCAAACCAGTCAGTCAAAGGAAATACAACCTGAATATTGATTGGAAAGACTGATGCTGAAGCTCAACCACCAATACTTTGGCTACCTGATATGAAGAGTTGACTCACTGGACAAGACCCTGATGCTGGGAAAGATTGAAGGCAGGAGGAAAAGGGGACAACAGAGGAAGAGATGGTTGGACAGCATTCCTGACTCAATGGAGCTTGGTTTGAGCAAACTCTGGGAGATGGTGAAGGACAGGGAAGCCTGACATTCCTACAGTCTATAGAGTCATTAAAGAATCAACAAGATTGAGCAACTGAACAACAGCAAAACTATGGATGTTGCAAGTGAAAGACAATTGCAAAGATGACCCTTGGGTTTAGCTTTAATAGAGTATTTCCTAGAAGATGTAATAGAGCTTAATGCTTCAATGGAATTAATGCCTCTATATAATTAAAATGGTAAACTGATCAAAACTGAAAGGGAAGTCTTTCAACTTCCACCTTAAATTGGCAATAAGTACTTCCAAAGCCTGGCTGAAAACCATAAATAGGATGGCCAGAGTAGTTTGAACTTCCATATCTGTAATGGAAGCCTATGCATTCTTTTGTAGTATCACGCTGCTGAATACTGCTGCTAAACCAGTTTTCTTTCTTTCTTTCTTTCTTTTTTTAATTTTATTTTATTTAACTTTACAATATTGTATTGGTTCTGCCATATATCAAAATGAATCTGCCACAGGTATACATGTGTTCCCCATCCTGAACCCTCCTCCCTCCTCCCTCCCTGTACCATCCCTCTGGGTCGTCCCAGTGCACCAGCCCCAAGCATCCAGTATCGTGCATCGAACCTGGACTGTCGACTCGTTTCATATATGATATTATACATATTTTAATGTCATTCTCCCAAATCATCCCACTCTCTCCCTCTCCCACAGAGTCCAAAAGACTGTTCTATACATCAGTGTCTCTTTTGCTGTCTCGTATACAGGGTTATTGTTACCATCTTTCTAAATTCCATATATATGCATTAGTATAATGTATTGGTATTTTTCTTTCTGGCTTACTTCACTCTGTATAATAGGCTCCAGTTTCATCCACCTCATTAGAACTGATTCAAATGTATTCTTTTTAATGGCTGAGTAATACTCCATTGTGTATATGTACCACTGCTTTCTTATCCATTCATCTGCTGATGGACATCTAGGTTGCTTCCATGTCCTGGCTATTATAAACAGTGCTGTGATGAACATTGGGGTACACGTGTCTCTTTCCCTTCTGGTTTCCTCAGTGTGTATGCCCAGCAGTGGGATTGCTGGGTCATAAGGCAGTTCTATTTCCAGTTTTTTAAGGAATTTCCACACTGTTCTCCATAGTGGCTGTACTAGTTTGCATTCCCACCAACAGTGTAAGAGGGTTCCCTTTTCTCCACACCCTCTCCAGCATTTGTTGCTTGTAGACTTTTGGATAGCAGCCATTCTGACTGGCGTGGAATGGTACCTCATAGTGGTTTTGATTTGCATTTCTCTAATAATGAGTGATGCTGAACATCTTTTCATGTGTTTGTTAGCCATCTGTATGTCTTCTTTCGAGAAATGTCTATTTAGTTCTTTGGCCCATTTTTTGATTGGGTCATTTATTTTTATGGAATTGAGCTGTAGGAGTTGCTTGTATATTTTTGAGATTAGTTGTTTGTCTGTTGCTTCATTTGCTATTATTTTCTCCCATTCTGAAGACTGTCTTTTCACCTTGCTTATAGTTTCCTTTGTTGTGCAGAAGCTTTTAAGTTTAATTAGGTCCCATTTGTTTATTTTTGCTTTTATAAACCAGTTTTCTTGACTCCTGCAAAACATTGAGTATGATCTTAAGAAGAAGGAGCATTCTGATTTGGAACCTCAGCCTGAATGACTAGGAAAAATATGTACTTAAATGCTCCCATATGCATGTTTCCCTCATGATACTCAGCAAAGAATACCTTAATTAAAATCATATCTATCAAAAAAATTCTTTATAATTGAATTAGGCTAAAAGTTTTAGGTGAACTTTATAATGATCCCAATGAAACCACATAATAAATGTTTCCTTTTTTCACATTCTGGATTCCTCAACATCTAAAATATTAACAATTAGTGCAAAAGCAAATAAAATTACTATAAACATACAGTTTACAAACACAAACCATTCTATAATTTTTTCAAAGCCTACTCATAAGGCTTAGGTGGACTTTCCTGTGCAATTATCCTGTCGTTCTCATTTTATGGAGAAAAGGCAGATGGTTGTTTTTGTTTAGTCACTAAGTCATGTTCGATTCTTTGGGACTCCATGGACTGTAGTCCATCAGGCTCCTCTGTCCATGGGATTTCCCAGGCAAGAATACTGGAGTTGATTGTCATTTTCTTCTCCAGTGGATCTTTCTGACCCAGGGGTCGAATCCATGTCACCTGCATTGGCAGGTGGATTCTTTAATAATGAGCCACCAGGAAAGCCTAAAAGGCAGATTATCATAGTAGAAAAATGATGCATTTTGTCATCAAACATGCTAGAATTCTTATGTCAGATTCATTGCTTGCTAACTTGATGAATTTAGGCAAATCATTTGATCTTTCTGAGACCTTGTTTCTCCATATTTGAACCAAAATTGCTATGTGATAAATAAATTCAGTTATGGAAACAGTGATACTAATAACTACATTCATTGCATCATTCCTCAGTGCCAATCACTTTGCCTAGATGCTTTGTGTATTTAGGAGATGGTATATTAGTTAAGGGAGTAACATTTGGAGTCAAATATTAATTCAGTTCTTAATTCTGCTAACCAGCTAGCTGTGTAACACTAGGAAGATCTCTTTTCTGAGCTGAAATTTCCTCAGCAACAGCATGAAAATCAAAATGCCTATCTAACAAAAAGATTGTTTTATGATCAAATTAGATTTTCAAATTTAACACTTCACCTCCCTCAATATCACTCTCTAGTCCCCCAACTTGTCTCTACCTTTTTCTCTAATAGTGTTATCATCATTTGACATTATATTGCATATTTTAAAATTTGTTCATTTTTGTCCTCCCAGAAATAGGTGAGTACCATGAGGAAAGGGATTTATTTTATATATCACAAGATTCCCCTAGTGTTTATCTCACTGAAGTTATTCAAATATTTGTCAAATTAATGAGTGAATATTAAGAGTTTTGAACTAATAGATTCAAAAATAAAAATTCAATAGCTGTTCACTAGTTTTCTGAAAATATAGAGAGAGGGTAAATAACTTGCCAAAGAAGCACATCTGCTCAGTGACTGGGATATATTAGGATCCAGAGTTCTTTACTTCTGGTTCATTCCTTGTGCTACTCTAGTGGTTCTTCAAATGTGGCCCCTGGGAAGATGACATGATATCACCTTGGAACTGTGTTAGAAACACAAATTCTCAGGCCCTAACCAAGACTTATAAACATTTGGGGGTAAAGATAAGCAATTTTTATTCAAACAAGCACTCTTGATAATTCTGAAAAAATGCTAAAGTTTCATAACCACTGTACTATAAACCCTAACACTTTCTAATACCATGGCTGCTTTCTATTACCATAACTTCTTCAATGCCAAATTGGAAAAAAAATAATATAATTTAATATAAACTAAAAATCTATTACTTTTTATAAAGATTAGCTCATTCAAATTTAACTTTTGTTGTTTTTTTTTTTCTGCTAGTATCAAACAAAATACCACTAGTTTTATCTAACCCTTGGTTTTAGGAAAGCCAGAGATCAAATTGCTATAGGACTATGGCCACAGAAGTTTGCCCTTTTGAGCTGATATATTTATCCTGTGACATACCAGTATAAATAATCTAGATCATGAGAATTTATTCCTTGGTTGCTACTTAATCAGATGTGTCATGTGCATTCACTATTTTAAAATATCTTCTCATGCAAATAATTTGCAATTACTACCTGGATCTAGCTTGCCTGCAAAATGAGTGCCAGATATATTTTCTATAGTTTTTAAAACACTTTGAGGATCTTAAACTGCACAAAAGTTAAAAAAATGGGCCAAAGAACTAAATAGACATTTCTCGAAAGAAGACATACAGATGGCTAATAAACACATGAAAAGATGCTCAACATCACTCATTATCAGAGAAATACAAATCAAAACCACTATGAGGTACCATTTCACATCAGTCAGAATGGCTGAGATCCAAAAGTCTACAAGCAATAAGTGCTGGAGAGGGTGTGGAGAAAAGGGAACCCTCTTACACTGTTGGTGGGAATGCAAACTAGTACAGCCACTATGGAGAACAGTGTGGAGATTCCTTAAAAAACTGGAAATAGAACTGCCTTATGATCCAGCAATCCCACGGCTGGGCATGCACACTGAGGAAACCAGAATTGAAAGAGACACGTGTACCCCAATGTTCATCACAGCACTGTTTATAATAGCCAGGACATGGAAGCAACCTAGATGTCCATCAGCAGACGAATGGATAAGAAAGCTGTGGTACATATACATGATGGAATATTACTCAGCCATTAAAAAGAATACATTTGAATCAGTTCTAATGAGGTGGATAAAACTGGAGCCTATGATATAGAGTGAAGTAAGCCAGAAAGCAAAACACCAATACAGTATGCTAACACATATATATGGGATTTAGAAAGATGGTAACAATAACCCTGTATACGAGACAGCAAAAGAGACACTGATGTATAGAACAGTCTTTTGGACTCTGTGAGAGAGGGAGAGGGTGGGATGATTTGGGAGAATGGCATTGAAATATGTATAATATCATATATGAAATGAGTCGCCAGTCCAGGTTTGATGCATGATACAGGATGCTTGGGGCTGGTGCACTGGGATGACCCAGAAGGATGGTACAGGGAGGGAGGAGGGAGGAGGGTTCAGGATGGGGAACACATATATACCTGTGGCGGATTCATGTTGATATATGGCAAAACCAATACAATACTGTAAAGTTAAAAAATAAAATAAAATTTAAAAAAAAGAAAAAAAAAAGAAACTCAAAAACAACAAAATAAAAAATGTCCCACATTCATTGATTGATTGTTGACCTTGATTCTATAGGAGAAAGCTAAATATTTTACATGTTATTCTTCAATTCATCTGTTGCACAGTAAAAATTGGCTGTGCTTAGATTATTCTTAGAATGATTGAACAAAAAAGACAAGGCAATACTCAGATTATTATATTTTTGTTAAAAACTTTAAGCCTTCATTTATTAGACTTTTTTTCTCTTTTTTTACTTCATAAATCTTCATCTTACATTGGCATTATGGTGCATTGCAAGAATTCAATTATGAATCTTACATTCTCTTGGAATTAATAATAGCACAGTGTTGATGAACATAATTCTGATTTTCTAGGAAAAAAATGAAAATAATATATTTTGCTCAAATAATATTTTGCCCAATAATATTTTGCCTATGTAGTTTGGCATTACAGTAATGGAAAGTTACAGTTTTCTCATAATTAATATCATTGCACAACAGACGACAGTTATTTATTCTTGTTAGAACAATTTCATTTCATGTAAAGGCTGACTCAGCTTGTTTTTTGGGAAATAAGCATTATGAAAATTAAGTGAAAAAAAAAAAGAATATATAGTCATGGATTCAATCTGAAAACCAATGGAAGAAAATATCTGAATGGTAGTACTTATTTATTCATGATAGCTAGACATCTCAACATAGTAAATTATAGATTTCTATGTTTATGCAGCCTTGAGTATCAATATAATTCTTCATTTATTAGCTCCAGTAAACCCTGGCCAATTCTAAGTGAAGAAGATTTCCAAAGAAGATTCTAATCTAAATAATTTGTTAGCTTGAATCATTTTGTTAATAGTAAGAATTTGCCATTCCATGTTTCTTGTACAAGTAATTTATTATCTCTGTATACTAATTCACAATAAATCTTACTCCCTGTAAACAAATGAAAATGTTTCTTCAACATAGTTGGCAACATGGCATAATATTTAGACTTCAAATATTTATCTGTCTGAGAATCCTATTTAAAATTATAAGCATCACTGAAAAGGGTAAGGCATTAGGCTGGAGTAATGCCCTAGCGAGTATTAATCTTATACTAGCAATTCCTTGCTAGAAACCTAGTGATGAGTTGAAAAGAAGGAATGAGTGATTGCAGTTAGAGGACTGAGTAAATTTAGATCATGAGTAGATATTTGTGATGAAATATCAAGCAAGAGTGATGAGATTGCAATAATGTTGAGAAAGTGAGGGCTGACTAGGGAAAAGGGGGTTTGCACACTTCCATGTGTGAACAGCTTGAGTCCCCAGGAGCCAATTGTCACATAATGTGCAGATAGATAAGTGCCTGGGCTGACAGGAATTCTCACATAAATGTCAGTGTGCTTTGGGAGCTTGGGAGAAATACCAGAGAGGAACTGAGAATGAGTAATATCACCTCTGCCCTCAGACAATGCTTTGTTTCCAGATGCAGAAGGGACAATCAGGCTCATCGCTGCAGTTGGCCAAACAAGATCACCTAAATGTCATTTGTTTTATACCTGATTGATGCTATCAACGATGGGACCTCTGCTTTGGGAAATTTTAAAGTAAAGCCCAATAAAAAGAGGCTAACCCAAATTTCATTTCCTGCATTTTACCCTTTTAGCTATCTCAGATCAATAACCATTCACTGGCTACTGTGATTCTCACATGGAGGAAAGAGCTGCACATTTTTCTTAATGACAGCAAGTGTTAAATTTAACTATAAATGGTTGAGTGTGATTAAAAAAAAAAAAACAACATTAAAGCAGCATGGAGCATTTCAGCATTCCGTAGCGTGTCTGTCTTTATATTATGTTAAAAACTGCTTCCGTTTTGTGGTAATAATGGAGATAAGAGCATGTATTAAGGCATTTTGTAAGAAGAAGAAATAAATACACATTTTATTTTTTAATCTCCTTGTCCTATGACAAGTCTAAAGTTTAGAAAGTAAAGAAATTGGTAATCACATACCTACAGTGGCTTCTAATAGGTATATGGTTGGATTTCATTTAGGGAGTAAAGTCAGATGGGAAAGAAGAGAGAATATCTTGTATTGATACTTTCAAGCCATTGAATACTTGATACTGTGGCTTTCCTAAGTAACAGTACTATAGTGCTAAATGGTTTGGGAAAACTATTTGCCAAACAAGAAGTTGTACATAACTCATTCTTAACTAAATAAGGAGGAAAGTATGAAAGGAGAGTGGTTAGCCAAATAGTTGGATGCACACATGCTGTCTACACAGAAACTTACCTCTGATACCAAGTAAACTCAGACTGTTTCATTTATACTTACTTTTCTACTTAATGTACGACTGTGTATGTAAAACAACTCATTTCTCTTAATTCTACACATTTGCATATAGTTTTCCAGACAGCAAGAATCTAGATGATCAATATTTTTAATTTGCTTTTCCATGCCTCAGAATTCTGATATACCTACTTAGTCATTGTACAATGGTACAGAAAAGATACATCAGTTTTATCTTCTTATGGGGCAACAATTATTATACTCACTTATAGTGGTGTGGTGTAAGCCGTGATGATATAGGGTAGAGTGATGGAACTCTTGCTCCATTTTATCTGGGAAGACGGTGGTTTTAAAAGATGTAGAAAGAGGTATAAACTAATTACAGTTGACAAGTGAAGAAAATGGCCATTTAATAAACAAAGTTGTCATTGATGGGGAAAGTAGAGTTGGAGAAAGATCATTCAGAGGAATGAAATTATCTGTGTTTTGGGTGATGAGTAGTGTCATCAGGATGATGTAGTGGGAAAATAACAGGAATTTTGAGGTGAAAGGGATCTGTGTTTGAATACTGGCTCTTTTTACTTAACTAGCTGTTTGACATTAACTATATATATATATATATAACTTCTGCTGGCTCAACTATAAAATGGCAGGAAAAATCTTTACCATGGAAGGTTATTATGAGATTAATGGTTGATTAATACAGAGTGTATCATAGGAGATTCTCACTAAATATAACTATTAATGCTGTTAACTGACTGATGGGGAAAAATGTCCCAATGTGTGAGCACTTACCATAAATGATAGCTATCATTTTCTTGTTTTCATGAAAAACACAATCTTCAGATTGGGTGGCATCAAAATTTAAGTTCAGTTCAGTTCAGTTGCTTAGTAATCTCTGACTCTTTGTGACCACATGGACTGCAGAACACCAGACTTCCCTGTCCATCACCAACTCCTGGAGCTTGCTCAGATTCATGTCCGTTGAGTCAGTGATGCTGTCCAAACATCTCATCCTCTGTTTTCCATTCTTCTCCTGCTTTCAGTCTCTCCCAGCATCAGGGTCTTTCCAATGAGTCAGCTCTCGCATAAGGTGACCAAAGTATTGGAGCTTCAACTTCAGCATCAGTCCTTCCAATGAATATTCAGGACTGATTTCCTTTAGGATTGACTCGTTTGAGCTCCTTTCAGTTCAAGGGACTCTCAAGAGTCCTCGTTAACACCACAGCTCAAGAGCATCAATTCTTCAGTGCTCAGCTTTCTTTCTAGTCCAACTCTCACATCCATACATGACTCCTGAAAAAATCAAGCTTTGACTAGACCGACCTTTGTCAGTAAAGTGGTATCTCTGCTTTTAAATGTGCTGTCTAGGTTGTTCATAGGTTTTCTTCCAGGGAGCAAGCATTTTAATTTCATGGCTGCAGTCACCATCTTCAGTGATTTTGGAGGCCCCAAAATAAAGTCTCTCACTGTTTCCATTGTTTCCACATCTATTTGCCATGAAGTGTTGGAGCCGGATGTCATAATCTTAGTTTTTTGAATGTTGACTTTTAAGCCAGCTTTTTCACTCTCCTCTTTCACTTTCATCAAGAGGCTCTTTAGTTCCTCTTAGCTTTCTGCCGGTGGTGTCATCTGCATATCTGAGGTTATTGATATTTCTCCCTGCAATCTTGATTTCAGCTTGTGCTTCATCCAATCTGACATTTCACATGATGTACTCTGCATATAAATTAAATAAGCAAGGTGACAATATACAGCCTTGTCGTATTCCTTTCCCAATTTAAACCAATCCATTGTTCCATGTCCAGTTCTAACTGTTGCTTCTTAACCTGCATACACATTTATCAGGAGGTAGGTAAGGTGGTCTGGTATTCTTATCTCTTTAAGAATTTTCCACAGTTTGCTGTGATCCACACAGTCAAAAGCTTTAGTGTAGTCAATGAAGCAGTATTAAGTGTTTTTCTGGAATTTTCTTGCTTTTTCTATGACCCAGCAGATAGAAGTTCTCAGTTCATGTAGTGTTGAAGCCTAGCTTGGAGAATTTTGAGCATTACTTTGCTAGAGTTTGAGATGAGTGCAATTTAAGTTAAATAATGAGATTATAATAACTGTACACTATTGTTTTGGTTCCCAGCTATTTTGTGTTAGAAGACGTATAGAAATGGGGGAAAAGACACAGAAGTTTGGAGGCATGGGCTTATAGTTATATAGGAAGGGAAAGTGATACAGTAAAAAGAATCTATGTTTGGAGTATCAGTAGTTAGATTTGAATTCACCATTTAGAAGCTTAATAAATTGTTAAGTCTCAAATACCCCATTTGAAAACTGAGCATAAGGTATGTGTCAGAAACAAAGTATCATAATAAAGCACAGAGAACAATGCCTCACATGTAGTAAACTTCTCATTAACTGTTGGTTAATAATGCTGCTGCTGCTGCTAAATTACTTCGGTCGTGTCTGACTCTGTGTGACCCCATAGACGGCAGCCCACCAGGCTCCCCCATCCCTGGGATTCTCCAGGCAAGAACACTGGAATGGGTTGCCATTTCCTTCTCCAATGCATTAAAGTGGAAAGTGAAAACTGAAAGGGAAGTCGTTCAGTAGTGTCCGACTCTTAGCGAACCCATGGACTGCAGCCTACCAGGCTCCTCCATCCATGGGATTTTCCAGGCAAGAGTACTGGAGTGGGGTGCCATTGCCTTCTCCGTGGTTAATAATGGTCAGTGTCAAATACTCCAATATCATATTTCTCCAGAACTACATTGTATGCCCAGGAATTGTTTCAAATATAGACAATCTTACTGTGCCTTGAAAATATTCATCAATGACCAAGAAAGCTTCCTGAGACTAGAGTAGGAGGTATATTTAAGAGTTCAAAAAAAGCATCAGGATTGCTAATAGAGGTAAATAATGTCAAACTCTGAGATTGATATGCAAATACTGTTTTGTTTAAAATAGATAACCAACAAGGACTGACTGTATAGCACAGGGAACTCTGTTCAATATTCTACAATAACCTAAATGGGAAACAAGTTTGATAAAGAATAGATACATGTGTAACTGAATCACTTTGTTATATCCAGAAGCTAACACAACATTGTAAATCAACTCTACTCCAATATTAAAAATATATTAAAAAGGTATTATTTTACTTAGAGTATAGGAAATCATCAACTTATATTCCCACTTTTGTTTTTCATATACAAGAATAAAATAAAGTGACAAGGTTAAAGAATTTTCTAAATTGCGAGTAAATGTTAGCTGAAAGCTAAGTAAGTCTTGTTACCAGTATTCTTGCCTTGAGAACCTCATGAACAGTATGGAAAGGCAAAAAGATAGGACACTGAAAGATGAACTCCCCAGGTCGGTAGGTGCCCAATATGCTACTGGAGATCAGTGGAGAAATAACTCAAGAATGAAGAGACAGAGCCAAAGCAAAAATAACACCCAGTTGAGGATGTGACTGGAGATAGAAGCAAGGTCTGATGCTGTAAAGAGCAATATTGCATAGGAACCTGGAATGTTAGGTCCATGAATCAAGGCAAATTGGAAGTGGTCAAACAGGAGATGGCAAGAGTGAATGTCTATAATTTAGGAATCTGCAAAGTAAAATGGACTGGAATAAGTGAATTGAACTCAGATGACCATAATATCTACTACTGTGGAAAAGAATCCCTTAGGAGAAATGGAGTAGCCATCACAGTCAAAAAAGAGCCTGAAATGCAGTATTTGGATGCAGTCTCTAAAAAGACAGAATGATCTCTGTTCATTTCCAAGGCAAACCATTCAATATCATGGCAATTCAAGTCTATGACCCAACCAAAAATGTTGAAGAAGCTGAAGTTGAACCGGTTCTATAAAAACCTACAAGATCTTTTAGAACTAACATCCAAAAAAGTTGTCCTTTTTATTATAGGGGACTGGAATGCAAATGTAGGAAATCAAGAAACACCTGGAGTAACAGGCAAATTTGGCCTTGGAGTACAGAATGAAGCAGTGCAAAGGCTAACAGAATTTTGCCAAGAGAACACACTGATCAGAGCGGACACCCTCTTCTAACAACACAAGAGAAGTCTCTACATATGGACATCACCAGATGGCCAACACTGAAATCTGATTGATTATATTCTTTGCAGCCAAAGACGGAGAAGCTCTATACAGTCAGCAAACACAAGACCAGGAGCCAACTGTGGCTCAAATCATGAACTCCTTATTGTCAAATTCAGACTTAAATTGAAGAAAGTGGGGAAATCCACTAGACCATTCAGGTATGATCTAAATCAAATTCCTTATGATTATACAGTGGAAGTGAGAAATAGATTTAAGGGATTAGATCTGATAGAGTGCCTGATAAACTATGGACTGAAGTTTGTGATGTTGTACAGGAGACAGGGATCAAGATCATACCCAAGAAAAAGAAATACAAAAAAGCAAAATGGTTGTCTTGGTAGGCCTTACAAATAGCTGTGAAAAGAAGAGAAGTGAAAAGCAAAGGAGAAAAGGAAAGATATGAGCATCTGAATGTAGAGTTCTAAAGAATAGCAAGGAGACATAAGAAAGCCTTCCTCAGTGATCAATGCAAAGAAATAGAGGAAAACAACATGATGGGAAAGACTAGAGATCTCTTCAAGAAAACTAGATACCAAGGGAACATTTCATGCAAACATGGGCTCAATAAAAGACAGAAATGGTATGAACCTAACAGAACCAGAAGATATTAAAAGAGGTGGCAAGAATACACAGAAGAACTGTACAGAAAAGAATTTCATGACCCAAATAATCACGACGGTGTGATCACTCACCTGGAGCCAGACATCCTGGAATGAGAAGTCAAGTGGACATTAGGAAGCATCGCTATGAACAAAGCTAGTGGAGGTGATGGAATTCCAGTTGAGCTGTTTCAAATCCTAAAAGATGATGCTGTGAAAGTGTTGCATTCAATATGCTCGCACATTTCGGAAGCTCAGCAGTGGCCACAGGATTGGAAAAGGTCAGTTTTCATCCCAATCCCAAAGAAAAGCAATGCTCAAACTACTGCACAATTGTACTCATTTCACACACTAGCAAAGAAACACTCAAAAATCTCCAAGCCAGGCTTCAGCAATATGTGAACTGTGAAATTCCAGATGTTCAAGCTGGATTTAGAAAAGGCAGAGGAACCAGAGATCAAATTGCCAATATCCGCTGGATCATCAAAAAAGCAATAGAGTTCCAGAAAAAATCTACTTCTGCTTTATTGACTATACTAAAGCCTTTGACTGTGAGGATCACCACAAACTGTGAAAAATACTGAAAGAGATAGGAATACCAGACCACCTGATCTGCCTCTTGAGAAATCTGTTTGCAAGTCAGGAAGCAACAGTTATAACTGGACATGGAACAACAGACTGGTTCCAAATCAGGAAAGGAGTGTGTCAAGGCTGTACATTGTCACCCTGCTTATTTAACTTATATACAGAGTACATCATGAGAAACCCTGGGCTGGATGAAGCACAAGCTGGAATCAAGATTGTCAGGAGAAAAATCAATCACCTCAGGTATGCAGATGACACCACCCTTATGGCAGAAAGCGAAGAAGAACCAAAGAGCCTCTTGATGAAAGTGAAAGAGGAGAGTGAAAAAGTTGGCTTAAAGCTCAACATTCAGAAAACAAAGATCATGGCATCCAGTCCCATCACTTCATGGCAAATAAATGGGGAAACAGTGGAAACAGTGTTTGACTTTATTTGGGGGGGCTCCAAAATCAATGCAGATGGTGACTTCAGCCATTAAATTAAAAGATACTTACTCCTTGGAAGGAAAGTTGTGACCAACATTGACAGCATATTAAAAAGCAGAGACATTCTTTTGCCAAGAAAGGTCCATCTAGTCAAGGCTATGATTTTTCCCGTGGTCATGTATCGATGTGAGAGTTGGATTATAAAGAGGGCTGAGCACCAAAGACTTGATGCTTTTGAACTGTGGTGTTGAAGACTCTTGAGAATCCCTTGGACTGCAAGGAGATCCAACCAGATCATCCTAAAGGAGATCAGTTCTGAGTGTTCATTGGAAGGACTGATATTGAAGCTGAAACTTCAATACTTTGGCCACTTGATGTGAAGAGCTGACTCATTTGAAAAAATGTTGATGCTAGGAAAGATTGAAGGCAGGAGAAGAAGGGAATGACAGAAGATGAGATGGTTGGATGTTATGACTGATTCAATGAACATGAGTTTGAGTAGACTCCAGGAGTTGGTGATGAACAGGGAGGCCTGGTGTGCTGAAGTTCATGGGGTTTCAAAGATTCAGACATGACTGAGTGACTGAACTGAACTGAAGTAAGTCTTGAAAACTAGAATAAAAGAAGCTCAAAAAATGAAAAGGTTAAAAGAATCGTAGTGTTGTACACTAAGATAATTTGAGCTCTGAGGTTCATCTTCATGATAAGCAGAGAGAAAGAAAACTTTTTTGTAAAACTAGAACTTCTAGAAAAGAAAACTATGCCCTTAGAGCTTTTCCCTTACTGTCCTTCTGCTCTCACTATATGTTCAAACTGATGATTTCTGATTTCTTACGTAAAGAGCTTGGCAGTTGCCACTCCATCCTTACAAATTGAAAAGTCAACTCTTCCTGGATCTATAAAAGAGGAGGAGACACAGGGCAAACTGCCACTCCCAAAGTTGGAGAGAAAGGCAAATACTGGAAGAGTCACTGTTTATCAGAACAGACCCTCAGGAGCAGAAACTGCCTCGAAACTATTCCAGGGTAGGAAATCTTAAATTGATGAATTACTGTAGGCTCAACATGGTCAATTCTAACAGTTAAAAATGCAGACTGATCCTCTCATAGGATCAGATCAGATCAGATCATATCAGTCGCTCAGTCATGTCCGACTCTTTGCGACCCCATGAATTGCAGCACGCCAGGCCTCCCTGTCCGTCACTGAGACTCACGTCCATCGAGACAATGATGCCATCCAGCCATCTCATCCTCTGTCATCCCCTTCTGCTCCTGCCCCCAATCCCTTCCAGCATCAGAGTCTTTTCCAATGAGTCAACTCTTCGCATGAGGTGGCCAAAGTACTGGAGTTTCAGCTTTAGCATCATTTCTTCCAAAGAAATCCCAGGGCTGATCTCCTTCAGAATGGACTGGTTGGATCTCCTTGCAGTCCAAGGGACTCTCAAGAGTCTTCTCCAACACCCCAGTTCAAAAGCATCAATTCTTCGGCACTCAGACTTCTTCACAGTCCAACTCTCACAGGATAGCCCCCATATTTTGTAAGTTTTACATCCAGCGTGCATGTTCAGTAGCTAAGTTGTGTCCAACTCTGTGACCCCATGGCCTGTAGCCTGACAAGCTCCTCTGTCCATGGAGATTCTCCAGGAAAAAAATACTGGAGTGGCTTGCCATTTCCTTCTCCATTTATATCCAGACGGGAGGCCAAGTTTTCATAATAATTATTAGAGAAAATCAACTTATGCTTCTGGCAGTGGGAGGAGAAAAAGACCCATTTTACAATACCCCAGAGGTCCTTCTTCATAAAAAGGCAAGACTTCTGGGGAAACTAGCTAAGGGGAACATAGCCTACTGGGATATTATCAGAGTATACTGAAGGAAGGAAAATACCCAACTCCAGTCCACTCTAGCCATTCTGTCCAACCTAAGGGAATAGGAAAAAAAAAAAAAAAACACAGAAATTTGTGAAATTCACAGTCTAGAAACATAAGCTCACTAGAAGACTGAGACCTAATCATAAAACTATAGACGTCTTTATCTTCTCCTAAAACTTAGAATCCCATTAATAAAGTACTATTAGTAGTTCCTTTTACTTGATACATCATGTATGGCTGTCAAGAAAAAAATTACACAAAAAGTAAAATTATATATATATATATATATATATATATATATATGCTTTGAACAGAGCAAGCATGAGAACTACATGCCAGGGGGGCTGGAATTATCAGAGCGAGAGTTTTAAAATAACTGCCCTGTCCTTAATTGCTCAGTTGTGTCTGACTCCTTGTGACCTCATGGACTGTAGCCCACCAGATTCCTCTGCCCATGGGATTTTTCAGGCAAGAATACTGGAGTGGGGTGCCATTTCCTTCTCCAATAATGGTGTGACAATGAGATAAATACATGCAGAAAAATGAAACTCTATTCTTATCTAACACCACTCAAAAAATTAATTTGAAATGGAGCTAAGACTTAAACATAGACCTGGTAATAAAAAATTCCTAGACTAAAACAGGGAAAGAAGCCCCTCAATATTCATTTTGGCAATGTTTTTGTTTTTTTTGTTTGTTTGTTTGTTTTTTTTTTTTTTTGAGTGATACTGAAACCACAAGCAACAAAAGCAGAAATCAAAGTATTAAACAACTTAAGAATGATTTATTTTTTGGAAATGGTAGGCTAAAAAGCCACTATTCCATGTTATCAGCATTTTAGTTTTTCTTAACGTTTTTTGGTTAAACCTCTAAAATTATTAAAGATTTGGTTACCTGTACAGCATTTTTAAAATGATGTTTGAGTCTTCAACAGTTATTTAACTTGTTAATTGGAACAGGTCTAGAAGCTACTCAGTTTCAGCATAAAATTGGATCCAGTTACCTACATCAGTCGGAGAAGGCAATGGCACCCCACTCCAGTACTCTTGCCTGGAAAATCTCATGGACGGAGGAGCCTGGAAGGCTGCAGTCTGTGGGGTCGCACAGAGTCGGACACGACTGAAGTGACTTAGCGGCAGCGGTGGACCTACATCAGTAACTAAGCAATTTTTGAACATTGGCTGTGCTGTACTGTATTAGGTACTGGAAATATCAACTTCAGTAAAAGACTTGGCTCACATGGATCTTTAAAGTTAAATGTGGATCCAAGCCTTAGACCAAAAAAATGTAAAATGTGGTATTATAGTTTAGTATTATTCCTGACATTATTTTATAATTTATGTTATTGTAATACTTTTAGAATATTATTCATAATCAAGAACAATGAAGTATGTACACTTTCTTAAACTTTTAAATTTACAGCCAGGTTTTTAGATTTTCTTATTTAATTTAAAATGTTAGAGACAGTTTTATTAAGGAATTTGAAAAATTGATCCTCATTGCTGTTATGTGTACATAAAGAAATTAGTTTCAAAATATTGGGATGTTAGAAACTCCATCAGTTCTTGCTTGTGGTTAAGAGTAGAGGCAGGCAGATTGAAAACACAGGAGTAAGAGGAAAGTTTTGGAGTTAGTAGGAGTATTCTATATCTTGATCATAGTGATGATTACACTAATATATACATTTGTCAGAAGTTGTTGAACTGTAGTCTAAAATGAGTTTTATCATATATAAATTTTATACCAATATATTTATTTAAAAAGAAAAATGTGAGACAGTGCCAGGCTGGATGAATCTCCAGCTGGAATCAAGATTGCCAGGAAAAATAACAACCTCAGATATGCAGATGACACCACTCTAATGACAGACAGGGAAGAGGAACTAAAGAGTCTGTTAATGATGGTGAAAGAGAAGAAAAAGTTGGCTTAAAACACTAATACAATTATGTAAAATTTAAAAATAAAATAAAATAAAAAAACTCAATAGTCAATGCAGGAAGCTGTGACTTAAGAGGGCAGCCGATGCCAGGCCCTTCCTCCCTCCGTCCATCTCTGAGCCTGTGACTCTCACAGGCCTGTGCCTCTTCTCCATGAGAGAGCACTTCCATCCTGTTGCCATGTACCGGTGCCTGGTGAAGTGCTACTGCTGTCCTGTGTCGAGCCTACTGCTCTGGATTCTGTGGCTACTGACTCCACCATGCTGCTGGGCTGGGCCTGTGGGGCAGCGTGCTGCAGCCATCAGTGCCCTGCAGTCAGGGCTTGTGCCATCCGCTCGGTGACACTACAGCGAGGCGGTGGCCAACCACAAGGATTACCTCAGCTTATTCAATATGGTGGAGGGCTTCTTTTACCATAGTGCCAGCATCGTGGAGGACAAGCTGGCGGAGGACCTCAAGACCCAGGAGACCGAGGAGTAGAAGCAAAACCTGGTGCATGGCCTCCTGCACATCATCAAGCCCTGCGATCATGTGCTGAGCCTGTCCTTCCCCATCCGGTGCAACGACAGCTCCTGGGAAGTCTTCGAGGACTACTGGGCCTAGCACAGCCAGCACCGCATGCCCTGCAAGGAAGGTATCCATTATAGCACTGATGTGAGTGTAGATGAAGTTAAAGCTCTGGCTTATCTGATAACATATAAGTGTGCAGTGATTGATGTGCCATTTAGGGTTGCCAAAGCTGATGTTTAGATCAATCCCAAGCACTATACTGATAATGAATTGGAAAAGATCACAAGGAGGTTCACCATGGAGCTGGCAAGAAGGGCTTTATTGGTCCTGGCATTGATGCACCTGCCCCAGACATGAGCACAGGCCAACTGGAGATGTCCTGGATTGCTGACACCCATGGTAGCACTATAGGGCACTCTGGTGTTAATGCCCATGCCTGTGTTACCAGTAAGCCCATCAGTCAGCATGGAATCCACAGATGGATCTCTGCTACTGGTCAGGGAGTTTTCCATGGAATTGAAAACTGCATCAATGAATCTTCTTACATGAGTATTTTAGGAATGACACCAGGATTTGGAGATAAAACATTTGCCGTTCAGGGATTTGGCAATGTGGGCCTGTACTCCATGAGATATTTACATCGTTTTGGTGCTAAATGTGTTGCTGTTTGTGAGTCTGATGGCAGCGTATGGAATCCAGATAGTATTGAACAAAAGGAACTGGAAGACTTCAAATTGCAACATGAAATAATCCTGGGCTTCCCCAAAGCAAAGATCTATGAAAGGAGAATCTTGGAGGTTGACTGTGACATCCCTGCTGCCAGCGAGAAGCAGCTGACCAAGTCCAATGCACCAAGAGCCAAAGCTAAGATCATTGCTGAAGGTGCCAATGGACCAACAACTCCAGAAGCTGATAAGATTTTCCTAGAGAGAAACATCATGGTTATTACAGATCTCTACTTGAATGCTGGAGTAGTGACAGTATTTTACTTTGAGTAGCTAAAGAATTGAAATCATGTCAACTATGGCCATTTGAACTTCAAATATGAAAGGGATTCTAACTACCACTTGCTCATGTTTGTTCAAGAGAGTTTGGAAAGGAAATTTGGAAAATATGGTGGAACTATTCCTATTGTACCTACAGCAGAGTCCCAAGACTGGATATCTGGCAAAGACATTGTGCACTCTGGCTTAGCTACACCATGGAGCATTCTGCCAGGCAAATCATGCACACAGTCATGAAGTGTAACCTGGGATTGGACCTGAGAACAGCTGCCTATGTCAACACCATTGAGAAAGTCTTCAAGGTGTACAATGAAGCTGGTGTGACCTTCACATAGACCAGACTGTGGCTGACTTCTTCACTACCCTCTTCACCTCTTCCACTGCAGACCTATCACAAGTTTACATGTAACCACAGAAATCTCTTTCTCATGACTTAATAGATAATAGACACCATTCTCAACAAGTCAATCCAAATCAGCCCCTTAAGGAAAAAAAAATAATACGTTTAGGGGATCATATATAAGCTAATAAGTGATAGTAGAAATTAGCCATGCCAGAAAGTCATTTGGGCATTTTGCCTTTAAATAAAAGATTTGTTTCCATCTGCTTGTGCTGCCTTTCTCCATGGCTGCTTCCCAGCACATTCAGCTGTGGCCCTAGGAAGGCACCTGTTATCCAAAATGAGTCAATCACTTGCCCCTTCAGCTCTTAAAATGTCTATCAGGTGCTTTGACACATTTAAGAAACAGGTATATGGCATTTTCAGAAGGTAGCATGGTCCTCAAGTGAGTTATTGCTATTTCACATCAGCAAAATAACTCAATTTTACAGGTTACAAGCAACAACAACAACAAAAACTTTATGCATTTCATTCTTTTAGAATAAAATAAGTACATGCTGCTGTAAGAAAATTGCCTTTAATTACTTAACAAGCCTAACCATGAATCAAGCAGTGAATGCCTATAAACATAATAAGTGAAAAAAACTAATATTTTTATAACATAAAACAATATCAATTATAGCTTGTCAGTTGCAAACGTTCAACTGTGAACTTCTAGATGTTCAAGTTGGTCAAATCGTCAACACCTGTTGGATCATCAAAAAAGCAAGAGAGTTCCAAAAAAACATCTTTATTGACTATGTCAAAGCCTTTGACTGTGTGGATCACAACAAACTGTGGAAAAATATTAAAGAGATGGGAATACCAGGCCACCTGACCTGCCTCATGAGAAATCTGTATGCAGATCAAGAAGCAACAGTTAGAACCGGACGTGGAACAGCACCCTGGTTCCAAATCGGGAAAGGAGTATGTCAAGGCTGTATATTGTCACCCTGCTTATTTAACTTGTATACAGAGTAAATCATGAGAAATGCTGGGCTGGTTGAAGCACAAGCTGGAATCAAGATTGCCAAGAGAAATATCAATAACCTCAGGTATGCAAATGACACCACCCTTATGGCAGAAAGCGAAGAAGAACCAAAGAGCCTTTTGATGAAAGTGAAAGAGGAGAGTGAAAAAGTGGGCTTAAAGCTCAACATTCAGAAAACAAAGATCATGGCATCTGGTCCCATCACTTCATGGCAAATAGATGAGGAAACAATGGAAACAGTGTCAGACTTTATTTTTCAGGCTCCAAAATCAATGTAGATGGTGACTGCAGCCATGAAATGAAAAGACACTTGCTCCTTGGAAGAAAAGTTATGACCAACCTAGACAGCATATTAAAAAGCAGAGATATTACTTTGCCTACAAAGGCCCATCTGGTCAAAGCTCTGTTTTTTCCTGTAGTCATGTATGGATATGAGAGTTGGACCATAAAGGAAGCTGAACGCTGAAGAAGTGATGCTTTTGAGCTGTGATGTTGGAAAAGACTCTTGAGAGTCCTTTGGACTGCAAGGAGATCAAACAAGTCAATCCTAAAAGAAATCAGTCCTGAATATTCATTGGGAGGACTGATGCTGAATCTGATGCTCCAAAACTTTGGCCACCTAATATAAAAAACTAACTTATTAGAAAAGACCGTGATGCTGGGAAAGTTTGAAGGCAGGAGAAGGGGACGAGGATGAGATGGTTGGATGGCATCACCAACTCAATGGACATCAGTTTGAGCAAGCTCTGGAAGTTGGTGATGGACAGGGAAGCCTGGTGTGCTTCTGTCCATGGGGTTGCAAAGAGTCAGAGAAAACTAAACGACTGAACTGAACTGAACACAGGAGTGACACCTGGGTAGCCAAGCTAGCAGGTAAACATAAGAAAAAAGTTTTGAACAAGAGTATCAGAGTCGCCACCCTGTGAGGAAAATAGACTTCACAGAATTACTTCAGTCAAAGCATAAAACAAACAAATGACTAATCAACAATATCAACAACACTCCTCTAACGGGAGGTAGTAGGTATTGTTATCCATATTGCTGCCATATGTTATCTAAAATATCTAGTACTCAACAAAAAATTATGAAGCATGACAATGAAATAGAAAAGTATAACCCTACACAGGGATGTGGGGAAGAAGTTAATAGAAATTGACCCCAAGGAAGCCTAGACATTGTAGACAAAGACAAATATCAACTGTCATAAATATGTCCCAAAAATTACAGGAAACCATGTTTAAAGAAGTAACATATGAGAACAAAATCTCAATAGAGAATATAAATAAATACTCAGAAAAGATTAAAAGAAACAAATAGAAACACTTCAGTTGAAAAACTGAAACAAAAAGTTCACTAGAGGGGCTCAACAGCAGATACAAGCAGACAGAAGAATCAGTTAGCTTGGCAGAGTAATAGAGATTTGAATACAGATAAAAAAGAATCAAGAAGAATGAAAAGATACCACTGTCAAACTTCTGAAAACTAAAGGCAAAAAGAGAACCATAAAAGTGACAAAATAAAAAATGAGTTGTCATGTACAGGGAACCTAATAAGTTTTACAGCCGGCATCTCATCAGAAACAATAGAGACCAAAGGCAGTGGCATGATATATTTAAAATACTAGGAAAAAAAAAAACTGTCAACTAAGAACAGTATATCAAGCAAAATTGCATTTCTAAAATAAAGACAAAATAGAAGCATCCCAGATAAACAAAAACCGAGAGAATTTTTGCCAGTAGACCTAGCTTAAAGAAATACCAAGGGGAATTTTTCAGGCTTAATGCAAGTGACACCAGTCATTTATTCAAATCTGCACAAATATACAAAAAACATCAGTAAATGTAAGTATGTAGGTAGTTATACAAGACGGTATAACTGCCTATCTATCCCACTGTCTTCTCTTAAATTATTTAAAAATTGCCCAAAACAGTATGTATACAACTGTTTTAAAGGATAAAGAACATATATAAATGGGTTTCCATGTTCTTCTCCAGGGGAACTTTCTCACCCAGGGATAGAACCTGCATCTCTTATGTCTCCTGCATTAGCAGGCAGGTTCTTTATCATCAGTACCACCTGAGAAGTCTCAAATAAGAGGGTTGGTATAACAAACTCTATAAGCATACTTGTTCTCCTTTCTTGTTAAAACTTATTCAGACTTATATAAAGAAATTATGTAAAGTAATAATTATAGCAAGGTATTGTTGGCTTTGTAACATGTATAATTATATATGCACAATAATAATGGGCTTCCCTGTTTGCTCAGCAGTAAAGAATCCACCAGCCAAGCTGAAGTGAGATCATAGGCCAGGAAGATCCCCTGGCGGAGGAAATGGCTACTCACTCCAGTATTCTTGCCTGGGAAATCCCATGGACAAAGGAACCTGGCTGCTCCATTCCCTGGGGTCTCAAAGAATTGGACATGACCGAGTGACTAAACAACGATAACAAAAATGACAGCAAATAGAGTTATATTATATGAAAGTTTCACTATTTTGCCAGAATTTAGTATACATTTTAAATATATTTTGATAAGTTGATGTTCACATTGTGAGTTCTAGAGAAATCACTAGTAAATAATTTAAAAATATACCATTAAAACTCTTAAACAGATTAAAGTGCCATGCTACAACTATATACATGAAACCAAACAAGGCAATAAAGATGGAAAAAAGATGTAAGATATACAGATAAAAATGGTAGATATGAATTCCAGCATATCAATAATAATATTAAGTATGAATATTTTAAATAATGATAGAAAAGTCAAGTTTACCATTATTATTTAAAACTAGTATAATTATATAATATCATTACATATTTAAAAGTAATAGTAACATCCTCTGACATAAATCACAGCAAGATCTTCTATGACCCACCTCCCAGAGTAATGAAAATTAAAACAAAAATAAACAAATGGCTCCTAATTAAATTTAAAATACTTTGCACAATGAAAGAAACAATAAGCAAGGTGAAAAGACAGCCTTGAAAATGGGAGAAAATAATAGCAAATGAAACAACTGACAAAGACTTAATCTCCAAAATACACAAACAGTTCATGCAGTTCAATACATGAAAAATTAACAATCCAATCAAAAAGTGGCCAAAGAACTAAACAGACATTTCTCCAAAGAAGACACACAGATGGCTAATAGACACATGAAAAGATGCTCAATATCACTGGTTATTAGATAAATGCAAATCAAAACCACAATGAGGTATCATCTCACACCGGTCAGAATGGCTGCCATCAAAAAGCCCACAAACAATAAATGCTGGAGAGGGTGTGGAAAAAGGAATCCTCTTACACCGTTGGTGGGAATACAAACTGGTACAGCTACTATGGAGAACAGTGTGGAGATTCCTTAAAAAACTGGAAATAGAACTGCCATACGACCCAGCAATCCTACTGCTGGGCATACACATCAAAGAAACCAGAATTGAAAGAGACACATGTACCCCAATGTCCATTGCATCAATGTTTACAATAGCCAGGACATGGAAGCAACCTAGATTTCCATTGGCAAACAAATGGATAAGAAAGCTGTGGTACATATACACAATGGAATATTACTCAGCTATTGAAAAGAATGCATTTGAATCAGTTCTAATGAGGTGGGTGAAACTGGAGCCTATTATACAGAGCAAAGTAAGTCAGAAAGAAAAACATCAATATTACATATTAATGCATATACATAGACTTTAGAAAGATGGTAACAACGATCCTATATGCAAAACCACAAAAGACAAACAGATGTAAAGAAGAGACTTTTGGACTCTGTGAGAGAAGGCAAGGGTGGGATGATTTGAGGGAATAGCATTGAAACATGTATATTACCATATGTAAAATAGATGACCAGTGCAACCTGATGCATAAAACAGGACAATCAAAGCTGGTGCTCTGGAACAACCCAGAGGGATAGGGTGAGGAAGGAGGTGGGAAGGGGTTCAGGATGGGGGAACACATGTACACCTGCAGCTGATTCATGTTAATGTATGGCAAAAACTACCACAATATTGTAAAGTAATTATCCTCCAATTAAAATAAATCAATTAATTTTAAAAAGAACTAATGGTAAAACTTGACTCTCTTATGATTATTTAAAATATTAATACTTAATGTTATTGTTGATATGCTGGAATTCAAATAATGGTGGGAGAGTCAAGGGGCTTCCCTTGTGGCTCAGATAGTAAAGCATCTGCTTGCCATATGGGAGACCTGGGTTCAATTCCTGGGTTGGGAAGATCTCCTGGAGGAGGGCATGGCAACCCACTCCAGTATTCTTGCCTGGGAAATCCCATGGACAGGGGAGCCTGGCTGGCCACAGTCCATGGGGTCTCAAGGAGTCAGACACGACTGAGTGGCTAAGCACAGAAGACTTTCAGTATGATGCACAAAAGCAGTAGTGAGGGGGAGCATCCTTGCCTTGTTCCTGACCCATAGCAGAAGTTTCAAGTTTTTTACCACTAAGTATGATGTTCAGTTCAGTTCACTCACTCAGTCGTGTCCGACTCTTTGCAACCCCATTAATTGCAGCACGTCGGGCCTCCCTGTCCATCACCAACTCCTGGAGTTCACCCAGACTCATGTCCATTCAGTCGATGATGCCATCCAGCCATCTCATCTTCTGTCGTTCCTTTCTCCTCCTGCCCCCAATCCCTCCCAGAATCAGGGTCTTTTCCAATGAGTCAACTCTTTGCATGAGGTGGCCAAAGTATTGGAGTTTCAGCTTTAGCATCACTCCTTCCAATGAACACCCAAGACTGATCTCCTTTAGAATGGACTGGTTGGATCTCCTTGCAGTCGAGGGACTCTCAAGGGTCTTCTCCAACACCACAGTTAAAAAGTAATAATTCTTCGGCGCTCAGCTTTCTTCACAGTCCAAATCTCACATCCATACATGACCACTGGAAAAACCATAGCCTTGACTAGACAGACTTTTTTTTGGCAAACTAATGTCTCTGCCTTTGAATATGCTATCTAGGTTGGTCATAACCTTCCTTCCAAGGAGTAAGAGTGTCTTCAAGAAAGATATCTCTTAAAGAAAATTAGAGATACTAAGGGAATATTTCATGCAAAGATGGGCTCGATAAAGCACAGAAATGGTATGGACCTAACAGAGGCAGAAGATATTAAGAAGAGGTGGCAAGAATACACAGAAGAACTGTACAAAAAAGATTTTCACGACCAAGATAATCACGATGGTGTGATCACTGACCTAGAGCCAGACATCCTGGAATGTGAAGTCAAGTGGGCCTTAGAAAGCATCACTATGAGCAAAGCTAATGGAAGTGATGGAATTCCAGTTGAGCTATTTCAAATCCTGAAAGATGATGCTGTGAAAGTACTGCACTCAATATGCCAGCACATTTGGAAAACTCAGCAGTGGCCACAGGACTGGAAAAGGTCAGTTTTCATTCCAATCCCAAAGAAAGGCAATGCCAAAGAATGCTCAAACTACCGCACAATTGCACTCATCTCACATGCTAGTAAAGTAATGCTCAAAATTCTCCAATCCAGGCTTCAGCAATACATGAACTGTGAACTTCCTGATGTTCAAGCTGGTTTTAGAAAGGGCAGAGGAACCAGAGATCAAATTGCCAACATCCACTGGATCATGGAAAAACCAAGAGAGTTCCAGAAAAACATCTATTTCTGCTTTGTTGATTATGCCAAAGCCTTTGACTGTGTGGATTACAATAAACTGTGGAAAATTCTGAAAGAGATGGGAATACCAGACCATCTGACCAGCCTCTTGAGAAATCTGTATGCAGCTCAGGAAGCAACAGTTAGACCTGGACATGGAACAACAGACTGGTTCCAAATAGGAAAAGGAGGACATGAAGGCTGTATATTGTCACCCTGCTTTTTTAACTTATATGCAGAGTACATCATGAGAAACGCTGTGCTGGAAGAAGCACAAGGTGGAATCAAGACTGTCGGGAGAAATATCAATAACCTCCGATATGTAGATGACACCACCATTATGGCAGAAAGTGAAGAGCAACTAGAAAGCCTCTTGATGAAAGTAAAAGAAGAGAATGAATAAGTTGTCTTAAAGCTCAGCATTCAGAAAACTAAGTTTATGACATCTGGTCTCATCACTTCATGGGAAATAGATGGGAAACAGTGGAAACAGTGTCAGACTTTATTTTTGGGGGCTCCAAAATCACTGTAGATGGTGATTGCAGCCATTAAATTAAAAGACGCTTACTCCTTGGAAGGAAAGTTAGTATGATGTTAGTTTGCAGTATTTAAATAGATGTTCTTTATCAAGTTGAGGAAGCTCCTCTTTGTTCCTAATTTACTGTGATTTATTTAAATCAAGCTTCAGTATTATATTATATGAAATACTTTTTTGCATCAGTTATTATCACATGATTTTTATTCTTTAGCTTTTGACATGATGAATTACATTAAATGGTTTTGAAATATTGAACCAGACTTGCACACCCGCAATAAATCCCACTGATCATGGTACAAATTTTCTTTTATATTTTTTATTTAATTTTTTAATATTTTATTTTGGATTTTTGCATCTATGTTCATGGGAGCAATTGTTCAGTAGTTTTCTTTTTTTGTAGTATCTTTGTTTAGTTTTGGCATTAAAATAATGCTGGCCTCACAGATTGAACTAGAAAGTATTCTCTCTGATTCTATCTTCTGAAAGAGATTGCTGAGAAATGGTGTAATTTTTTTCCTTAAATGTTTGGTAAATTTCACCAGAGAACCCATCTGAGCCCAGTGCTTTCTGTTTTGGCAGGTAATTAATTATTTATTCAATGTCTTTAATAGACACAGGCCTATTCCAATTATCTATTTCTTCTCTCTGAAAGATTATATCTTTCTTGGAATTGCTAAATTTCATTTAGGTTATCAAATTTATAGGCATGGAGTTCAAAGTGTTATTTATTTTATAATCCTTTTAATGCCCATAGGCATCTCAAGTGATAGTCTCTTTCATTTCTGATATTGGTAACATCTGCCTTGTCTCTCTTTTTTCTTAGCCTGGCTAGAAGCTTATTGATTTATTGATCTTTTCAAAGAGTCGGTTCGGGATTTTGTTAATTTTCTCTTGATTTTCTGTTTTCAATTTCATTAACATCTTCTCTAACTTTTATTGTTTCTTCTGCTCACTATTGATTTTGTTTTTTGTTTGTTTGTTTGTTCTTGTTTCCTAAGTTAGAAGTTTAAATGATTGATTTTAGATCTTTTTTCCTCATATATTCATTCCATGCAATAAATTTCGCTCTAAGCACTGCTTCACTGAATGCCATAACTTTTGATTAAGCTATTTTCATTTTAATTTAGTTCAAAATAATTTAAATTTCTCTTGACATTTCGTCTTTGACCCATGCATTACTTAGACATGCTTTGCTTAATCTCCAAATATCTGGGGATTTCCCAGTTATCTTTCTGTTATTGGTTACCAGTTTAATTTCATTGTGTTCTAAGAACATTGTATGATTTCTGTTAAAAAATAAAGTTTTTATTTATGGCCCAGAATGTGGTGTATCTTGGTGAATGTTCCATGTGAGCTTGAGAAGAACTACTGTTGTTGGATGAAGTAGTCTATATAGGAATACCTCAATATCTTCTCTGGTGGCTCAGAGGTAAAGATTCTACCTGCAGTGCAGGAGACCTGGGTTTGCTCCCTGGGTTGGGAAGATCCCTTTGAGAAGGGAATGGCTACTCACTCCAGTATTATTGCCTGGAGAATCCCATGGACAGAGGAGCCTAGCAGGCTTCAGTCCATGGAGTCACAGAGTCGGACACGACTGTGTGACTACCACCACTACCACAATATCTTCTCTGGTGGCTCAGAGGTAAAGAATCCACCTGCATTGCGGGAGACCTGGGTTTGATCCCTGGGTTGGAAAGATCGCCTTGAGAAGGGAATGGCTACTCACTCCAGTATTCTGGGCTGGAGAATTCCATGGACAGAGGAGCTTGTCAGGCTACAGTTCATGGAGTCTCAAAGAGTTGGACATGACTGAGCAGCTTTCACTTCCTTTCAGTATCTGCATGAAATTAGTTCTAGGACCCCCAACCAAAGCCATGGATGCTCAAGTTCCTTATATAAAAAGGTGTAGTATTTGCATTTAACCTATGCACATCCTCCCATATACTTTAAATAATCTCCAGATTACTTATATCTAGTACAATCCAAATGCTGTGTGTGTGTGTGATCAATCATGTCCGACTCTTTGAGATCCTATGGACTGTAGCCCACCAGGCTCCTCTGTTCATGGGATTCTCCAGGTCAGAATACTGGAGTGAGTAGCCATTTTCTACTTTAGGGGATCTTCCCAACCCTGGGATTGAACCCAGGTGTCTAGCTTCTCCTGCATTGGCAGGTGAATTCATTACCACTAGCACTACTTGGGAAGCCCAAATGCTATATAAATTGTTGTAAATCCAGTGTAACGCCTTGCTTTTTGGAACATTCTGAAGTTTACAAAAAACAAATCTAATACAGTTATGTAAAGTTTAAAAATAAAATAAAATTAAAAAAAAATAAGAACAAAAAAAAAATATTTTCAATTCTTGGTTGGTATAATTAGATGCACAACTCATGGATATGAAGGGCTGACTGTACATGTCAATTATATGCAGTTGATTAATTGTGCCCTTGGGCTCATTTTACTGATTATCTGCCTGATGGATCTATCCATTTTTTTTTTATAGAGTGATATTGAAGTCTCCAACTATTATAGTGGATTCATCTATTTATTCATGCTGTTTTGTTTTTGCCTTACTTAATTTGATACTTTGTTTTTAGGCATATACCCATTAAGGACTATTATATCCTCTTGGAATAGTTACACTTTTATCATTATGTAATTCTTTGGTTTGCCCTTAAAGAGTTCCATATTCTGAAGTATCTTATGTCTGAAATTAGTATAGATAATTCTGATTTCTTTGATTTGGTATTAGGATGGCAATTTTTTTCTATCTTTTTAATAAACAGGTGTCTTTATATTTAAAGTGAGTTTCTTAAAGACAACTTAGACTTGGGTCTTATTTTTTTTTAATCTATTCCAGCAATCTCTGTATTGAAATTGATATATTTATACCATTGATGTTAAAGTAATTTTTTTTTAATTTTTTATTGAAGGGTAATTGCTTTACATAATTTTGTTGTTTTCTGTCAAACCTCAACATGAATCAGCCATAGGTGTATATATATATACCCCTCCCTTTTGAAACTCCCTCCAATCTCTCTCCCCATCCCACCCCTCTAGGTGGTTACAGAGCCCCTGTTTGAGTTTCCTGAGCCATACAGCAAATTCCCGTTGGCTATCTATTTTACATATGGTACTGTAAGTTTCCATGTTACTATTTCCATACATCTCACCCTTCCCACATATCCATAAGTCTATTTTCTATGTCTATTTCTCCACCGTTGCCCTTTAAATAAATTCTTCAGTACCATTTTTCTAGATTCCATATAGATGCATTAAAATATGATATTTATCTTTCTCTTTCTGACTCACTTCACTCAGTATAATAGGTTCTAGGTTCATTCACCTTATCAGAACTGACTCAAATGTGTTCCTTTTTATGGATGAGAAATATTCCATTGTGTATATGTACCACAACTTCCTTATCCATTCATCTGTCAATGGACATCTAGGTCTCTTCCGTGTTCTGACTATTGTAAATAGTGGTGCAATCAGCAATGGGATACATGTGTCTTTTTCAATTTTGTTTACTCAGGGTATATGACTAGGAGTGGGATTTCTGGGTCATATGGTGGTTTTATTACTAGGTTTTAAGGAATCTCCATACCGTCTTCCATAGTGGCTGTATCAAATTACATTCCCACCAATAGGGTGTGAACGTTCCCTTTTCCCACACCTTCTCCAACACTTATTGTTTATAGACTTTTTCATGATGGCCATTCTGACCAGAGTGAGGTGATATGTCATTGAACTTTTGATATGCATTTCGCTAATAAAGAGATCTCTTCAAGAAAATTCGAGATACCAAGGGAAAATTTCATGCAAATATGGGCTCGATAAAGGACAAAAATGGTATGGACTAACAGAAGCAGAGGATGTTAAGAAGAGGTGGCAAGAATACACAGAAGAACTGTACAAAAAAGATCTTCAGGAAGCAGATAATCACGATGATGTGATCACTCACCTAAAGCCTGACATCCTGGAATGTGAAGTCAAGTGGGCCTTAGAAAGCATCACTATGAACAAAGCTAGTGGAGGTGATGGAATTCCAATTGAGCTATTTCAAATCCTGAAAGATGATGCTGTGAAAGTGCTGCACTCAATATGCCAGCAAATTTGGAAAACTCAGCAGTGGCCACAGGGACTGGAAAAGGTCAGTTTTCATTCCAATCCCAAAGAAAGGCAATGCCAAAGAATGCTCAAACTACCGCACAATTGCACTCATCTCACATGCTAGTAAAGTAATGCTCAAAATTCTCCAATCCAGGCTTCAGCAATACATGAACCGTGAACCTCCTGACGTTCAAGCTGGTTTTAGAAAAGGCAGAGGAACCAGAGATCAAATTGCCAACATCCGCTGGATCATGGAAAAACCAAGAGAGTTCCAGAAAAACATCTATTTCTGCTTTATTGACTATGCCAAAGCCTTTGACAGTGTGGATCACAACAAACTGTGGAAAATTCTTCAGAGATGGGAATACCAGACTACCTGATCTGCCTCTTGAGAAATCTGTATGCAGGTCAGGAAGCAAGAGTTAGACCTGGACATGGAACAACAGACTGGTTCCAAATTGGAAAAGGAGTACGTCAAGGCTGTATATTGTCACCCTGCTTTTTTAACTTATATGCAGAGTACATCATGAGAAACGCTGGACTGGAAGAAACACAAGCTGGAATCAAGATTGCTGGGAGAAATATCAATGACCTCAGATATGCAGATGAAACCACCCTTATGGCAGAAAGTGAAGAGAAACTAAAAAGCCTCTTGATGAAAGTGAAAGAGGAGAGTGAAAAAGTTGGCTTAAAGCTCAACATTCAGAAAACGAAGATCATGGCATCCGGTCCCATCACTTCATGGGAAATAAATGGGGAAACAGTGGAAACAGTGTCAGACTTTATTTTTCTGGGCTCCAAAATCACTGCAGATGGTGACTGCAGCCATGAAATTAAAAGACACTTACTCCTTGGAAGGAAAGTTATGACCAACCTAGATAGCATATTCAAAAGCAGAGACATTACTTTGCCAACAAAAGTCCGTCTAGTCAAGGCTATGGTTTTTCCTGTGGTCATATATGGACGTGAGAGTTGAACTGTGAAGAAAGATGAGCACCGAAGAATTGATGCTTTTGAACTGTGGTGTTGGAGAAGACGCTTGAGAGTCCCTTGGACTGCAAGGAGATCCAACCAGTCCATTCTGAAGGAGATCAGCCCTGGGATTTCTTTGGAAGGAATGATGCTAAAGCTGAAACTCCAGTACTTTGGCCACCTCATGTGAAGAGTTGACTCATTGGAAAAGACTGTGATGCTGGGAGGGATTGGGGGCAGGAGGAGAAGGGGACGACAGAGGATGAGATGGCTGCATGGTATCACTGACTCGATGGACGTGATTCTGAGTGAACTCCGGGAGTTGGTGATGGACAGGGAGGCCTGGCGTGCTGCGATTTGTGGGGTCACAAAGAGTCAGACACGACTGAGCAACTGAACTGAATAAAGAGTGATGTTGAGCATTTTTTCATGTATTTGTTATCATCTGTATGTCGTCTTTGGAGAAGTGTCTGTTTAGCTCTTTTCCCACTTTTTGATTGGGTTGTTTGTTTTTCTGGCATTGAGCTATATGAGCTGCTTGTGTATTTTAGAGATTAAGTATTTTCAGTCATTTCATTTGCTACTCTTTTCTCCCATTCCACGGGTTGTCTTTTCGCCTTGCTTATAGTTTCCTTTGCTGTGCAAAAGCTTTTACATTTAATCAGTTTCCACCTGTTTACTTTTGTTTTTATTTCTATTACTCTAGGGGGTAGATCATAGAGGATCTTGTGTTGATTTATGCCATCCAGTGTTCTGTCAATGTTTTCCACTCAGAGTTTTAATGTTTTGGTCTTATATTTAGGTCTTTAATCCATTTTGAGTTTATTTTTGTGTATGGTGTTAGGAAGCTTTCTAATTTCATTCTTTAACATGTAGCTGTCCAGTTTTCCTAGCACCATTTATTGAAGAGGCTGCCTTTTCCCCACTGTATATTCTTGCCTCCTTTGTCAAAAATAAGGTACCCATAGGTGCATGGGTTTATTTCTGGGCTTTATATCTTGTTCTATTGGTCTACATTTCTGTTTTTTTCTGCCAGTACCATACTGTCTTGATGACTGTAGCTTTGTAGTATAACCTGAAGTCAGGAAGGTTGATTTCTCCAGGTCCACTCTTCTTTCTCAGGACTGCTTTGGCTATTTGGGGTCTTTTGGATTTCATATGAATTGTGAATTTTTTTGCTCAAATTTTGTGAAAAATGCCATTGGTAATTTGATAGAGATCACACTGAATCTGCAGATTGCATTTGGTAGTATAGTCATTTTCACAATATTTAATCTTCCTACTCAAGAACATGGAGTATCTTACCATCTGTTTATGTCATCTTTGATTTCTTTCATCAGTGTCTTATAATTTTCTGTGTGTTTATCTTTTGTCTCCTTAGGTAAGTTTACTCCTAGATATTTAATTCTTTTTGTTGCAATGGTGAATGGGATTGATTCCTTAATTGCTCTTTCTGGTTTTTCATTGTTAGTATATAGAATTCAAGTGATTTCTGTGTATTGATTTTGTATCCTGCAACTTTGCTAAATTCACTTTAGCAAACTTTCTGATACTATCTTTAGGGTTTTCTGTGTACAGTATCATGTCATCTGCAAACAGTGAGAGCTTTACTTCTTTTTTTCTGATCTGGATTCCTTTTATTTCTTTTTCTTCTTTGATTGCTGTATCTATCAGAATTATGTTGAATAATAGTGGTGAAATTGGACACCCTTTTCTTGTTCGGGACCTTAGGGGGAATGTTTTCAGTTTTTCACCATTGAGAGTAATGTTTGCTGTAGGCTTATCATACATGGCCTTTATTATGTTGAGGTAGGTTCCTTCTATGCCCATTTTTTGAAGAGTTTTAATCATAAATGGGTGCAGAATTTTTTCAAAGGTCTTTTTTTCTGCATCTATTGAGATGATCATATGGTTTTATCTTTCAGTTTGTTAATATAGTGTATTGCATTGGTTGATTTGCTTATACTGAAGAATCCTTGCATTCCTGGAATAAACCTAACTTGATCATGGTGTATGAGCTTTTTGATGTGTTGCTGAATTCTGTTTGCTAAAATTTTGTTGAGGATTTTTGCATCTATATTCATCAGTGATATTGGTTTTCTTTTTTGTGTTGTCTTTATCTGTTGTGGTATCAGGGTGATGGTGGACTCATAGAATAAGTTTGAAAGTGTTCCTTCCTCTGAAATTTTCTGAAAAAGTTTTAGAAGGATATGCATTGGCTGTGGTTTTCAGGCTCTCTGCCCACTGTTGAAGAATGGTAGGAGGCTTAGGAAGCTTCCTGATGGAAAGACTGATTGAGGGGAAAACTAGGTCTTGTTCTGATGGGTGGGGCAATGTTCAGTAAAACTTTAATCCAATTTTCTATTGATGGATGGACCTGTGTTCCCTCCCTGTTTTTTACCTGCGGCCAAACTAAGGTGGAGGTAATGAAGATAATGATGACCTCCTTCAAAAGGTCTTATGCAGGCAGTGCTACCCTCAGTGCCCCCAACCCTGCAGCAGGCCAGCACCAACCCACACCTCTGCCAGAGACTCCTGAATACTCATGGGCAAGTCTGAATCAGTCTCTTCTGGGGTCACTGCTCTTTTCTTCTGGTTTCTGGTGCCCACAACGTTCTCTTTGTGCCCCCCCTCCAAGAGTCTGTTTCACCAGTCCTAGGTAAGTTCTGGCAGCTCTATGGTGGGGTTAATTGCAACCTCCTCCAAGAGGGCTTATGCCATACCCAGGTCTGCTGCACCCAGAGCCCCTGCTTCTGTGGAAGTCCAATGCTGACACAAACAGAGCTCTGTCTCAATCTCTGAGGGGGTTTCTGGGTCCTGGTGCACATAAGGTTTGTTAGAGCCCACTGAGCATCTCTGGCAGGTATGGGGTTTGATTCTAAATGGAATTTTGTCCCTCGTACCATTTTCTGGGGCTTCTCCTTTGCCTTTGGATGTGGGGGTATCTCCTCAAAGTTGCTCCAGTACAGCACAGCTGTCACTCGAGCACCTACCATCTTGCTGGGGCTTATCTGCCTTTGGAGGTGGGGTATCTCCTCACAGTCTCTCCAGCACCGTGTAGCCGCTGCTCCAGTGCCATACCTGAAACAGAATGTGAACCATGAAATTCCAGATGTTCAAGCTGGATTTAGAAAAGGCAGAGGAACCAGATATCAAATTGCCAGTATCCATTGGATCATCAAAAAAGTGATAGAGTTAAAAAAAAAAAATCTACTTTAGCTTTATTGACTATGCCAACGCCTTTGACTGTGTGGATCATAACAAACTGGAAAATTCTTAAAGAGATGGGAATACCAGACCACCTGACCTGCCTCCCGAGAAATCTGCATGCTGGTCAAGAAGCAAGTTAGAACTGGACATGGAACAACACAGTGATTCCAAATCGGGAAAGGACTGCATCAAGGCTTTATATTGTCACCCTGCTTATTTAACTTGTATACAGGGTACATGATGAGAAATGCTGAGCTGGATGAAGCACAAGCTGGAATCAAGATTGCAGAGAGAAATATCAATAACCTCAGATATGCAAATGACATCACTCTTATGGCAGAAAGTGAAGTAGAACTAAAGAGCCTGTTGATGAAAGTGAAAGAGGAGAATGAAAAAGTTGGCTTAAAACTCAACATTCAAAAAACTAAGATCATGGCATTTGGGCCCATCACTTCATGGCAAATGGATGAGGATACAATGGAGACAGTGACAGACTTTATTCTTTGGCCTCCAGAATCACTGCAGATGGTGACTGCAGCCGTGAAATTAAAAGACGGTTGCTCCTTGAAAGGAGAGTTGTGACCAACCTAGACAGCATATTAAAAAGCAGAGACATATGTTGCCAACAAAAGTCCATCTAGTCAAGGCTATGGTCTTTCGGTAGTCATGTATGGATGTGAGAGTTGGACTATAAAGAAAGCTGAGTGCCAAAGAATTGATGCTTTTGAACTGTGGTGTTGGAGGAGACTCTTGAGAGTCCCTTGGACTGCAAGGAGATCAAACCAGTCAATCCAAAGGAAATCAGTTCTGAATATTCATTTGAAGGACTGATGCTGAGGCTGAAGCTCCAATATTTTGGACACCTGATGTGAAGAACTGACTCATTGGAAAACACCCTGATGCTAGGAAAGATTGAGGGCGGGAAGATAAGGGGACAACAGAGGATGAGATGGTTGGATGGCATCACTGACTCAATTGACATGACTTTGAGTAAACTCCTGGAGTTGTTGATGGACAGAGAGGCCTGGTGTGCTGCAGTCCATGGGATCACAAAGAGTCGGACACAACTGAGTGACTGAACTTAGGCATTAGCTCTTCTCCAAATGTTTGATGGAATTGTCCTGTGAAGCCATCTGGTCCCGGGCTTTTGTTTTTTGGGAGATTTTTGATCACTGGTTCAATTTCAGTGCTTGTATTTGGGTTGTTCATAATTTTTATTTCTTCCTGGTTCAGTCTTGGAAAATTGAACTTTTCTAAGAATCTGTCCATTTCTTCCAGGCTATCCATTTTATTGCCATATAGTTGTTCATAATAGTCTCTTATAATCCTTTGTATTTCTGCATTGTTTGTTGTAACCTCTCCTTTTTCATTTCTAATTTTGTTGATTTGATTCTTCTTTTTTTCTTGATGAGTCTGGCTAATGGCTTGTCAATTTTCTTTAGCTTCTCAAAGGGCCAGCTTTTAGTTTTATTAATCTTTACTATTGCTTCTTTGATTTCTTTTCATTTATTTCTGCTCGGATCTTCATGATTTATTTCCTTCTACTAATTTTGTTTTTTTTTGTTCTTCTTTTTCCAATTGTTTTAGATGTATAGTTAAGTTGTCTACTCGACGTTTTTCTTGTTTCTTGAGGTAGGATTGTATTGCTATAAATTTCCCTCTTAGAACTGCTTTTGCTGAATCCCATAGGTTTTGAGTTGTCGTTGTCATTTGTTTCTAGAATTTTTTTTTTTAATTTCCCTTTTGATTTCTTCAGGAACCTGTTGGCTATTTAGAAACGTGTTGTATAATCTCCATGTATTTGTGTTTCTTACAGTTTTTTTTCTTTTTCCTTGCAATTGATATCTAGTGTCATAGTGTTATGGTCTGACAAGATGCTCTACATGACTTCAATTTTCTTAAATTTACTGAAGTTTGATTTGTGACCCAAGTGTTGGTCTATCCTGGAGAATATTCCATGTGCACTTGAGAAGAAGGTGTATTCTTTTGCATTTGGATGCAATGTCCTGAAGATATCAATGAGATCCATCTCATCTAATGTATCATTTAAGACTTGTGTTTCCTTATTAATTTTCTGTTTTGATGATCTGTCCATTGGTGTGAGTGGGGTGTTAAGTCTTCTACTATTACTGTGTTACTGTCAAATTCTCCTTTTATGTCTGCTAGTGTTTATCTTATGTATTGAGGTGCCCCTATGTTTGGTGCATAGACATTTACAATTGTTATGTCTTCCTTTTGGGTTGATCCCTTGATCATTATGTAGTGTCCTTCCTTATCTCTTGTAATCTTCTTTATTTTAAGGTCTATTTTGTCTGATATGATGATTGCCAATCCAGCTTTCTTTTGCTTTCCATTTGCATGGAATATATTTTTCCATCATTTCATTTTCAATCTGTATGTGTCTTGAGGTCTGAAGTGGGTTTCTTGTAGACAGCATATAAATAGGTCTTGTTTTTGTATCCTTTCAGCCATCTGTGTCTTTTGGTTGGAGCACTTAATCCATTTACATTTAAAGTAATTATTGATATATATGTTCCTATTGCCATTTTCTTAATTGTTTGGGGTTGATTTTTTAGATCTTTTTTCTTCTGTTGTATTTCTTGACTATAGAAGTCCATTTAGCATTTGTTGTAAAGCTGGTTTGGTGGTACTGAATTCTCTTAACTTTTGCTTGTTTGAAAACCTTTTTATTTCTGCATCAGTTTTGAATGAGATCCTTCCCAGGTACTGTAATCTTGGTTGTGGATTTTTCCCTTTCAATACTTTAAATATATCTGCCATCCCCCTTTGGCCTGCAGAGTTTCTGCTGAAAGATCAGCTGTTAAGTGTATGGGGTTTCCCTTGTATATTACTTGTTGCTTCTCCCTTGGTGCTTTTAATATTCTTTCTTTGAGTTTATTCTTTGTTAGTTTGATTAGTATGTGTGTTAGAATGTTTCTCCTTGGGTTTATCCTGTATAGGACTCTTTGTACCTCTTGGGCTTGATTGACCATTTCCTTTCCCACGTTGGGGAAATTTTCAACTATAATCTCTTCAAAATTTGTCTTCATATCCTTTCTTTTTCTCGTCTTCTTCTGAGACCCCTATTATTCGAATGCTACTGTGTTTGATATTGTCCCAGAGGTCTCTGAGACTATTCTCTGTTCATTTCATTATTTTTACTTTATTCTGCTCTTCAGAAGTTATTTCCACCAGTTTATCTTCCAGTTCACTGATTCGTTCTTCTGCTTCAGATATTCTGCTATTGATTCCTTGTAGAGGTATTTTTAATGTCAGTAATTGTGTCATTTGTCTCTATATTTTTATTCTTTAATTATTCTAGGTCTTCTTTAGTTGATTCTTGCATTTTCTCCATTTTGTTTTCAAGGTTTTGATCATATTTACGATCACTTTTCTGAATTGTTTTTCAGGGATTTTTGCCTATTTCCTCCATTTACTTGGGTTTCTGTGTTTCTAGTTTGTTCCTTCATTTATGTAGTATTTCTCTGCCATTTCATTTTTTTTTAACTTATTGTGTTTGAGGTCTCCTTTTCCTAGGCTTCAAGGTGAAATTCTTTCTTCCTTTTGGTTTCTGCCCTCCTAAGGTTGGTCCAGTGGTTTATGTAAGCTTCCTATAGGGTGAGATTTGTGATGAGTTTTTGTTTGTTTTTCCTCTGATGGGCAAGGCTGAGTGATGTGGTAATCCTGCCTGCTGATGATTGGGTTTGCATTTTTGTGTTGATTGTTGTTTGATGAGGCATCCTGCACAGGGTGCTACTGATGATTGGATGATGCTGAGTCTTGATTTCGAGTGGTTTCCTTTGTGTTAGTTCTCACTGTTTGTTACTCCCTCGGATTAGTTCTCTGGTAGTCTAGGGTCTTGGAGTCAGTGCTCCCACTCTAAAGGCTCAGGGCTTGATCTCCCTGCACCTCTCAACCTGCACTCCAAATGAGGGCAACTCAACAATAGATGTGGGTTTGGGGGTGTCAGAGCCTGTGCCAGGGCTGAGCTCACAAAGTTGATCAGCCATGGGAGCCCCCAGGCCAGCAGGACACTTCGGAGCAAAAACTAAAGCAATTCTTGATATACTTGGATTAATAGCAGATTTATTGTTATTTTTATTGATTGCCTGCCTTTTTTCTCTATTCCTATTTGTCTTCCACACTTTTGCACCTTTTGTAGTATTAATGGAATTTTCTTTGTGACTGCATTTTCTCTCTTTGCTAAGCATATGAATTATACTTTTTAAAAACTTTTTTAGTGATTTTCTTTTAGTTGCAATATCCATTTGCAAATAACAGAAATTTGCTTCTAAATTATGCTATAATACTTCAAAGATGATGAAAGTACAAAGTATTCCTATTTCTTCCATCTTGTCCTTTCTATAATTGCTATCATTCATTTCACTCATACATCATTTCAGTTCAGTTCACTCTTAGTCGTGTCCGACTCTTTGCGACCCCATGAATCGAAGCATGCCAGGCCTCCCTGTCCATCACCAACTCCCGGAGTTCACTCAGACTCATGTCTATCAAATCAGTGATGCCATCCAGCCATCTCATCCTCTGTCGTCCCCTTCTCCTCCTGCTCCCAATCCCTCCCAGCATCACAGTCTTTTCCAATGGGTCAACACTTCTCATGAGGTGGCCAAAGTACCGGAGTTTCAGCTTTAGCATCATTCCTTCCAAAGAAATCCCAGGGCTGATCTCCTTCAGAATGGACTGGTTGGATATCCTTGCAGTCCAAGGCACCCTCAAGAGTCTTCTCCAACACCACAGTTCAAAAGCATCAATTCTTCGGCGCTCAGCTTTCTTCACAGTCCAACTCTCACATCCATACATGACCACAGGAAAAACCATAGCCTTGACTAGAGGGACCTTTGTTGGCAAAGTAATGTCTCTGATTTTGAATATGCTATCTAGGTTGGTCATAACTTTCCTTCCAAGGAGTAAGCGTCTTTTAATTTCATGGCTGCAGTCACCATCTGCAGTGATCTTGGAGCCCCAAAAAATAAAGTCTGACTTTGTTTCCACTGTTTTCCCATCTATTTCCCATGAAGTGATGGGACCGGATGCCATGATCTTTGTTTTCTGAATGTTGAGCTTTAAGCCAACTTTTTCACTCTCCACTTTCACTTTCATCAAGAGGCTTTTGAGTTCCTCTTCACTTTCTGCCATAAGGGTGGTTTCATCTGCATATCTGAGGTTATTGATATTTCTCCTGGCAATCTTGATTCCAGCTTGTGTTTCTTCCAGCCCAGCGTTTCTCATGATGTACTCTGCATATAAGTTAAATAAGCAGGGTGACAATATACAGCCTTGATGTCCTCCTTTTCCAATTTGGAACCAGTCTGTTGTTCCATGTCCAGTTCTAACTCTTGCTTCCTGACCTGCATATAGGTTTCTCAAGAGGCAGGTCAGGTGGTCTGGTATTCCCATCTCTTTCAGAATTTTCCACAGTTTATTGTGATCCGCACAGTCAAAGGCTTTGGCATAGTCAATAAAGCAGAAATGGATGTTTTTCTGGAACTCTCTTGCTTTTTCCATGATCCAGCGGATGTTGGCAATTTGATCTCTGGTTCCTCTGCCTTTTCTAAAACCAGCTTGAACATCAGGAAGTTCACGGTTCACGTATTGCTGAGGCCCGACTTGGAGAATTTTGAGCATTACTTTACTAGCATGTGAGATGAGTGCAATTGTGCGGTAGTTTGAGCATTCTTTGGCATTGCCTTTCTTTGGGATTGGAATGAAAACTGATCTTTTCCAGTCCTGTGGCCACTGCTGAGTTTTCCATATTTGCTGGCATATTGAGTGCAGCACTTTCACAGCATCATCTTTCAGAATTTGAAATAGCTCAACTGGAATCCATCACTTCCACTAGCTTTGTTCATAGTGATGCTTTCTAAAGCCCACTTGACTTCACATTCCAGGATGTCTTACTCTAGATGAGTGATCACACCATCGTGATTATCTGGGTCGTGAAGATCTTTTTTGTACAGTTCTTCTGTGTATTCTTGTGTAATCACATATATGTGTGTGTATATAAAATCAAATACATTGTTGCTGTTGTTATTTTGAACAAATCATTATCTGTTAGATCAATAAAGAATAAACAGTAAGTGTTTTTGTTTTATCTTTACTTATTCCTTCTTTGTGGGTCTTCCTTTTCTATGTAGATCCAAGTTTTGTACCTATATTGTTTTCTTTCTCTCTGAGGAACTTCTTTTAATATTTCTTTCAAAGCAGGTATTTTGTCAGTGTGTGAATTTGTGCTAAGTCGCTTCAGTTGTGTCCAACTCCTTGTGACCCTATGGACTGTATCCCCTCCATGCGATTCTTCAGGAAATAATACTGGAGTGGGTTGCCATGCCCTTCTCCAGGGGGTCTTCCCAACCTAATGATTGAATCTACATCTCTTGAATCTCCTGCATTGGCATGTGAGTTCTTACCACTAGCACAACCTGAGAAGTTCCATTTTGTCAATAAATTCCCTCGTTTGTTTCTCTAAGAAAGTTTTTGTTTATCTGAGAAATTTTCTCATTGAATATTTGTTTCTAAGTTGGTAATTTTTCTCTCAACTCTTTTAATATTTCACTCCACTCTCTTCTTGCTTCCATCGTTTCTAAAAAGTTCATTGTAATTCTTATCTTTTCTCCTCTATAAGCTAGGTATTTTTATTTTGTTGATTCTTTCAATATTTTATCTTTTTTTTTTTTTGAAGTTTGTATATGATACATCTAATTATATATGTTTTTTGGAATTTATCCTGTGGGGCTTTCTCTAAGCTTCCTGTATCTGTGGTTTGGTGTCTGACATTAATTTTGGGAAAATTCTCAGTCATGATTGTTTAAAATATTTATTTTGTTCCTTTCTTTTTTTCTTCTTCTGGTATTTCCATTATGCATATGTTACATTTTTAGTAGTTACTCCACGGTCCTTGGGCATTCTGTGTGTGTGTGTGTGTGTGTGTGTGTGTGTTTTCAGTCTTTGTTTTCATTACTTTTCAGTTTGGGAGTTCTTTTATTAAAACATCCTCAAGCTTAGATTTTTCCTTAGCTGTGTTCAGTCTACTAATATGCTTATCAAAGACACTCTTCATATCTTTTACAGTGTTTATGATATATAGCATTTCTTTTTGATTCTTAGAATTCCATGTTTCTGTTTAGATTTTTCAACTGTTCTTATATGCTCTCTACTCTTATACATTATCGCCCTTAGCATAATAATCATGTTTTTTTCCTCTTCTTTTTTATTGAGGTACAGTTGACTGACAACATTATATTATTTTCAAGTGCCCCTGAACTGTGAAATTTGCCACTGTTCTCAGTCCTTCCCTCCCACCCTTAGGTAGGACAGGATGGGGACTGGATTTGGGTGTTTCCTTTCTCCCATGTAGAAGGCTAAGCTACCTAGAGTTAAGTTTTCCAAAACTGAACTTCTTTCCTGATAGAAGCCCAGCAAATTATGATCTGGTAAAATAGTCTCTACTTGGGGCATGCCATGTTAAGAAGAAAAGAATGCTCTACTGTATTTCAAAATGATTCGTTTTCCCCTCTTACAGACAAAAATATGAACGAATTTTTCTCCTGTATTCACTGTAAGGACCTGGAAGAACTCCTGTAGGTAAATCTAAAAGAAATTTATAGGCCCTTCTATGATTGGGTCTTCCTAGAGTTTTAACTCTCAGAGCTGTCCACACTGAGCCTCTAGCCATTTGTCAATTAGAGTTCAGATTTTCTTACCCTGGCATTGGTTCACACAGAAGTTCCTGCTCATGGATTTCTGCTCTATAAATTATAATTCTCTGTATCTGCCTGTTTGTCTCTCCAATTTTGGTACATTTGTTTGCCCTGTGACCTCATTTTCTGGTTACTATAAGAAGAGTTGTTTTTTCAGTTTGTTCAACTTTTTATTTGTTGAACAAATAAAATTCCTAGAAACATGGAATTCTAGGATTGAGTGGTGATTTCTAAGCTTCTTGTATGCTGAACCAGAAATAGGGGAGTCTCTAGTTTTTCTAATTAATTTCTAAGGATAGGATAAAATTAATTTTTTAGGGATAGTTTTAGATAAACATAAAAGTTTCAAAGATAGTACAGAGAGTTTATATTAATATAAACCCCAGGCCTAATTTCTCCTGTTATTAGCCTCTTACACTGATATGGTGCATTTACCACAACTAACAAACCATTGTTGATGAAATATTACTATATAAAATCTATACTTTTTGTGGATGTCCAGAGATTTATCTAATTTCTTCTTTCTGTTCCAGAAACTGCCATCCAAGAAACCTCATCACATTTAGTGATTATGTCTCTTTAAGATCTTGGCTGTGAGAGTTTCTCAGACTTTCCTTGTTTTTGATTAACTTAATAGTTTTAGAGAGTACTCATAGTGTATTTTGTAGAAAACATCTCAATTTTAATGTGTTTGTTATTTTTGTCAGTGTTAGACTGGAGCAATTTTTTTGAGTGGAGGAATAATACCACACAGGTAAAGCGGTATTTTTATCACATCACCTCAGGGATACATAATATCAACTTGATTATTTTATTTATTTTTTATTTATTTATTTTAATTAGAGGCTGATTATGATATTGTGTTGGTTTTGCCTATCCTGCCCTAGTTAGTGTTCTCCAGGTTTCTTAAAAATATTTGCTTTTTTCCCCATTTTTATACTCTATTCTTTGTTTATTTTAACAGAATCTAGGAATTTATTAGTGACGGATATTCGTTATTTATTTTCTCATCTATGTGCCTATACTCTCTTCTTTAGAAACAAGTCACCAAACAAGGTGCACATGCAATGGGAGGAGAATGATTAAGTTCTACTTCTTGGAAGGAAAAATTATTTGAAACTTTTCTGTAAAGAACTGTTCCCACTATTCCCATATTTATTTTTTTTCAATCATTTATCTATATCAGTATAAACTTGTGAGATTTATTTTATTATTTTCATTATAATCATATATTATATTATGTCATATGTTGCATAGATTGTTCCAGCTTTGGTTAGTAGGACATATTATAGGTTGACTCCTGTGTCCCTTTGATATTCCTTTATGCTTTTATTTTCTGAATAATAGTCTACTTTCTGAGCACTACCTTACTTTCTGATCCTACAAGATGTTCCAGGCTCATTTTCACTGAATATATTTCCTACCCTAGCTCTAATAATTTTTCTAGGAGCCTTGATTTTCTTTTATTGGAAGGATGGAACCTGCAAACTTAGATATGGTACTGCTGTGCTCAATGCTACTGGGGTAGTCTTTCAAAGTCCTCTCAGTTGACAGATTTGGGAAATATATATGTGTATACTAACACTTGGTTATCCACACCTATCTATAATTATTTCTATATTTCTCCATCTGTATCTACATTAGGCTATATACATAGTCATGCTGATATCTTTGATCACAGTGCAATAGTATATGATTCATTCTGGCATTTCTCCCCTTGCTTATCTTCCCTCTCCAACCATAACGTACCTAGCTCCTACCATGCACTTTCCACTTACTTATTAGTTTCAATTTCAATGTTCATGTAAAGTAGTTTCAGAATTTTTAACCAATACTTCTGTGAGAAACAACTTTACCAACTAGAGTACGATGTTTATGTATAAATCTTTTTGTATTTAGCCTTAAATTTTCTAGTCAAATCACTAGTTTCAAATTTTAATTAGGTCAGCTTTTTCCCCCATCCCCTTCAGTGAAGTCATGCTGTTTTGAGACAGTTAGATTCTGCATTTCATCCTGGATCCCTGACCTACTGTTTTTTCTTTCTTTTTCTTTTCTTTTTTTTTTCTTTTTTTTTTTTTTTTTTTTTTTTTGCATTCACTGAAATTCACTCTGTGATGTACAATATTTTGTGGCTTGACAAATACTAGTGCTATGTATCTACTACATCAGTACCTCACAGAAAAATTCCATCACCCTAATGAATCTGCTATGCATTCCCTTGTAATTGACCACTCCCCTCCCAAACCTCTGGAAACCATGTTTGTCTTCTGTCTCTATATTTTTGCCTTTTCTAGAATGTCATATGAATGGAATCATTTAATATGTAGCCTTTTAGATCTGACTTTTCACATTTAACAAACTGCATTTGTTTTATTCATGTTATTGTATGAATTAATAATTGATTTCTTTTTATTTTTACTGAATAATATGCTCTTTATAATTGTTCCACAATTTCCTTTTTCATTTACCTATTAAAATAAAAAAACAGACATCTTGGTTGCTTCCACTTTTTGGTGATCATGAATAAAGCTCCTATAAACATTCATGTACAGGATTTTGTATGAATATAAGTATTCAGTTCACTTGGGTAAATACTTAGGGATGTAATTGATGTTTTTACTGCATGAGTAACTACCAGAGTGTCTTCAAAGTGGCTATCCCACTTCTCATTCCCACCTGCAATGGATGAGAATTTCTGTTACTCCACAATTTTGTGAGTATTTGGTATTATCAATTATATGTTTTTAATTTCCATTTATCTAATGACATATGAAATTGAGCATATTTTCATATATTTATTTGTCATTAGATATCTTTGTTTAGATCTTTCATTCATTGTTTTATTTATCCCCCTTATTAATGAGTTTTAAGAGTTCCTTGTATATTCTGGACACAAATGTGATTGTTTTCATCAGATACATAATTTGAAAATATTTTCTCCTATTCTTTCCCCCCTGGTCTTGTCATTCTCTTAACAACATATTTTTCAAGTCAAAGCTTTTAGATTTGATAAAGTCCAATATGATGAGGTTTTTCTTTCATAGGTCATACTTTTGCTGTGTCTAAAAGCTCATTGTCAAGCACAGGGTTATGTAGATTTTCTCCTAGAAGCTTTATATTCTTTCATTTTTATAATTAGGTTTTTGATTCACTTTGAATTAATTTTTCAAAAGATATAAGGTATAGTTATGGGATTTTTTTTTTCACATGGTCCTCCAATTTATTAACACTACTTGTTAAAAAGACTGTTCTTTTCCCACTGAGTTTCTTTGCATCTATTTCAAAAATCAGTTCATTTGGGTGTCTGTTTCTGGAATCTTTATTTTATTCAATTTATCTACATGTATCCTTTCACCAATACCACAATGTCTTGATTAATGTAGCTTTATAGCAAGTCTTGAAATTGAGTATTGTGCATTACCCAACATTTTCTTACTTTTTCTTTTTTTTTTTTTTTTTACTTTTTTTTCTTAATTTTTTTTTTATTATCCCACTACCTTTGAATTCCTATGTAAATTTTAGAATCAGCTTGTCATTATCCACAAAAACAAACCAAAAAAAGCTTGTGGAGATTTCTATTGAGATTGTGTGGAATATATTGAGAAACTGGAAAGAAATAACATTTTAACAATCTGGAATCTTCCATCCCATCTACATGGTATATTTTTTTTTCCACTTATTTAGATCTTATTCTATTTTTCATCAGTGTTTTATACTTTTCTACATATAGATCATACCTATATACATATATATATATATGTGTGTGTGTGTGTGTGTGTGTGTATGTGTGTGTGTGATATATATATACACTAGATGGGTGGATGGGAAGAAATTTGAGGATTGCAATCAGCTGTTTTAAATGAATAACTGGGAGTCTAGCTTCAGGTATTATGTAGCCCTTTCTTATACCTTCTGGAGGAAACCAAACCCTACAGAAATGGACCAGAATATCTTAGCCCACCCGGAGTCTTAAGCATCCTCTGGCCTTAGAATCAACCATTCACTGTCTGGTGAACTAAAAGGAAATTCTCCTCCTAGGGAGACCAATGAAACAGGCACTGTGCTTCAGTCCTCTCTCTACTTCTAATATTTTTGCATTCTCCTTATCTCAAGGTGCCTCCTTTTGAAGAATTGGTGGTGGTGGTTTAGTGACTAAGTCATGTCTGACTGTTGTGACCCCATGAATTGTAACCCATCAGGCTCCTCTGTCCATGGGATTTTCCAGGCAAGAATACTGGAGTGGTTTGCCATTTCCTTCTCCAGGGGATCTTCCTGATCCAGGGATCAAATCCAGGTCTCCTGCACTATAGGCAGATTCTTTATTGACTGACGTACCAGGGAAGCAGTACTCAGTAACATTGTAATATGTTATCTTTACTGATATATTTATATTTTAAAATATTATTCCAGAAGAATTATTCAAAAACAAATTACTTTGTTGAAATTTCTGGCGATATGACATTAGTATAGAAAAATATTTGGGGATTAGGAGATTTCCCAATATCCACTAAATCAAAACACAAAAAATCATTATTCTTCCTATTCATAAAGTGATTCTAGGGTCTATGTCATGTACACATCAAAACATGAAAATAGAGAACTATTACTTAGTGAGTACTTGCTATGTGCCAGACACTGGGTTAAGTATTTTATGCACCTTCTCTCTCCTAATCATTATTACATTGTAAGGAGGTAAGTATGGTCATCCTGATAGTACAAATAAGGAAACATAAGTTTAAATTAGTTAAATAACTTGAAATGTCAAAGAGTTAGCAAATGACATAAACTTCAGAGTGTCTAATTCCTAAATAATTATGTTCATCATTATTTTATTGTTTTATGCTTTATTTACTATAAAGGTAGCCAAAATAAACAATATGAATTTTATAGATAATTTCATAAAGAAAGCATATCTTCTGATTCTGAAACAACTTTTCTTAAGAATTAGTTTTAGATGTAAATGAAAGGTTCAGTGCTCAACAAAATAAAATTAGATATAATTAAACTATCACTAATAATAAGATTAACTGATAGAAAATGTTTTGGCTTTTGAAATTCTTTTCCTCAAAACTCCCTTACTTCAAAAAATTTCTAAAGCCATGTTCAATTTTCTTTGAGCCTAGACTGTAATAGCTTTATATCCTTTCTCTTATATCCTCATCTTTTCTCAGCAACCTTCTACAAACATTATGCCTGACAGCCATTATTAGTATCCCTGCTTGATTATATAATTATTGGCATTATTAATTTCAGCAATAAAAAAATCAGCAGAAAAAACTGAGAACTAATCAAGATGGAATGTTCAGACCACAGCATGTGAAGACCTGGAGTAAATATTCATTTGGAGATTGGAGATTTAAGGTGTGCAACTTTCATTAATATTTTATAATATACTTTCTCATTCTCCAAGTGTTGAAATTGGCACTTATAATATAGTGTGATCTAACAGGGTATCAAAAAGCATCAGCTAATTTAATTTATTCCCTGCTAGTTCTACTATGCTCAGCAAATAGGAAAGTGACCTTCTGTGTATGACAAAATGGTGGAGGTTGAAACTTCATTTGTGTTCTAACTCTGCATAAGAAAAATATTATGTAATATTAGAGCTACTCCACAACATACAAATATAATGGGAACCAGGTGGAGCACTAGTTTTACTTATCTATATTCAATGCACCGTGGGTCAGAAATCAGAGCGGAGGCTAGAGGCATCATTTTAATGATGCTAGTCCAATGCCTTGAATTTTAATAGCACGTTCCTGATGAGAATCTTAAGGCTTCGCTCACCTTCCAAGAATTCAAATAACTGTGACATGGTATATGTCCTAAAAACTAAGAAAGTATGGACTCTTAGTGGGGTATTTATTGAAACAAATTAAATCCCAAACCAAGACCCTCTTTTATATATTCTTTTTCTTATTGGCACTACTGAGAAGCAAAGTTGGCCTTATATGAGCAAAAAAATGATGTGAATAGATGCTATAGAAATTTATTTATTTATTTTTCACACTACCACCTGTTCTGGATATCTTCCATTCGTCTTTTGGACCCATCCTCTACCCTGCCTTGTGTTCCAGGAGACTTACCTACAAGAATCATATAAACAGAGCCCCCTTGTCTTCTAGCTTTGGACTGAGTCTGATTAATGGTGAGAGCTGGTAAAAGACTAGCAGGTGTGAGGAGAATGAAGGTGAAAAACTTACCCTCTTGTCTTTCACCCTGTAATTCCATGGGCTAGGTGTACCCTTGACTAAAGGTCACAGCTCCTATCAGGATTCTTTGCCCACACAGTTCCTTCTCTCTCCGTTCTTCTCCTTTGCCCTTTAAGACCTAAGGAAGTAACTGACACTTTCACCCCTAACTCAATGTTACAAATCCTAGAATCCTGCACCATCTCTTTGGATTTTTGTGTGACATGCTTACTACTTTGTAAATAGGCCCTTTATTAAAATCGCTGAAATGATTTAATTAGAGATTAGTTCAAGATTATCAGTGCTATTTTCCACCAGCATTCTGGTGATACATTATTCTGTAATAGTGTCTGACATTCTGTCATTAGAAATTTATTCTTTTGGCTTTCATCATATAACCAGAAAAGCACTGCTTGGGATTTCAATTTTATTATCAATTACTTACATATCCTGCTTTCTGACTTAACAACTCATCATGCCTCTCATCATTCAAGGAAGGGCTATAAAATAATTTATCAATAGACTATTGATAGGAAATATGTGTTACATATTTTTATATTGTTAAAGACAGTTTAGTATAGTGATTAAAGTCATGTCACCAGAAATTTTATTTATCAGAGCATAGTCAATTTACAATGTTTTGTTAGTTTCAGGTGTATAGCAAATTGAATCAGTTACACATACACAACATATCTACTCTATTTTTGGATTATTTTCCATATAAGCCATTACGGAGTATTGAGGATAGTTCCCTGTAATATACATATATAATAGTGTGTATATACATATACACACTATATATTTCATAATTCCATGGGCTAGGTCTACCACTACTACATATATATAGTAGTGTGTATATGTCAATCCCAATCTCCCAATTTATCCTTCCTCCCTTTTCCCAATGGTAATCTTAAGATTGTTTTCTACATAGGTGACTCTATTTCTGTTTTTTAAAGAACTTCATTTGTACCAATTCTTAGATTCCACATATAAGTGATTTCATACGATATTTGTCTTTCTCTGTCTGACTTCACTCAGTATGACAATCTCTACATCCATCCATGTTGCTGTAAATAGCATATTCCATTCTTTCTTTGTAACTGAGTAATATTATATTGCATACATGTAGCACATTTTTATTCATTTGTCTATCAACAGTCATTTATTAATAGGTTGCTTTCTTATCTTGGCTATTGTAAATAGTGGTGCAATGAACATCAGGGTGAATGTATTCTTCTGAAGTAAGTTATTTTTCTGGGTATATGCCAAGAAGTGGGATTTCTGGATTATATGGTAGTTCTATTTTTAGTTTTTTAGGAACCTCCATACTGTTCTCCATAGTATTTTCACCAATTTACATAACCACCAACAGTGTAGAAGTGTTTCATTTTCTCCACACCCTCTCCAGCATTTATTGCTTGTAGATCTTTTGATGATGGCCATTCTGACTGGTGTGAGCTGATACCTCATTGTAGTCTTGATTTACATTTATCTAACAATTAGTGATCAAGCATCATTTCATGTGTTTTTTTTTGGTCATCCATCTTCGATGGACAAATGTCTATTTAGATCTTCTGCTCATTTTTTGTATTGGATTTTTAAAAATTGTGCTGCATGAACTGTTTGTATATTTTGGAGATTAATCCCATGTCAATCACTTAATTTGCAAATATTTTCTCCCATTCTGTGGATTGTCTTTGCATTTTGTTTATGGTTTCCTTTGCTGTGCAAAAGCTTTTAAGTTTAGTTAGGTCTCATTTGTTTATTTTTGTTTTCATTACTCTAGAAGGTGGATCAAAATATATCTTGCTTCCATTTATACCAGAAAATATTCCACTCTATGCTTTCCTCTAAGAGTTTTATTGTATCTGGCCTTACATTTAGGTCTTTAATCAAACTTTAGTTTATTTTTGTGTGTGGTGTTAGGGAGTATTCTAATTTCATCCTTTTACATGCAACTCTTTAGTTTTCCCAGTATATGTTAATGAAGAGACTGCCTTTTCTCTACTGTATATTCTTGCCACTTTTGTCACAGATTAGTTGGCCACATCTCCTGCTAGACCATGTCCAGTTTACCTTGATTCATGGACCTAACATTCCAGTTCCCTATGCAATATTGTTCTTTGTAGCATCAGGTTTTACTTTACCACCAGACACATTCACAACTGAGTATTGTTTCTGCTTTGGCCCAGACTCTTCATTCTTTCTGGGACTATTTTTCCACTCTTCCTCAGTAGTATATTTGACACATACCAACCTGGAGGGCTCAACTTCTGGTGTCATATCTTTTTTCCTTTTCTCAAGGCAAGAATATAGGAGTGATTTGCCATCTCCTTCTCCAGTGGACCATGCTTTATCAGAATGCTAAAGCTTTTGACTATGTGGATCACAACTGTGGAAAATTCTTAAAGAGATGAGAATGCCAGACCACATTATCTGTCTCTTGAGAAACCTGTATTCAGGTAAAAAAAGCAACAGAACCAGACACGGAACAATGGACTCGCTCAAAATTGGGAAAGGAGTATGTCAAGGCTGTATATTGGCACCATGGTTATTTAACTTATATGTAGAGTACATCATGTGCAGTGCCAGGCCAGATGAGCCACACACCGGAATCAAAGATGCCAGGAGAAATATCAACAACCTCAAATATGCAGATGATGCCACTCTAATGGCAGAAAGTGAAGAGGAGCTAAAGAGTCCCTTGATGAGGGTGAAAGAGGAAAGTGAAAACTCTGACTTAAGACTCGATATTGAAACAACTAAGATCATGGCATCTGGTCCCATTAATTCATGGCAAATAGATGGGGAAAAAGTGATGGATTTTATTTTCTTGGGCTCCAAAATCACTGCAAATAGTGATTGCAACCAGGAAAGGAAGACATTTGCTCCCTGGAAGAAAAGCTATGACAAAACTAGACAGTGTATTTTTTTTTTTTTTTTACTTTACAATATTTTCTTGGTTTTGCCATACATCAACATGAATCTGCCACGGGTATACATGTTTTCCTCTTCCTGAACCCCCCCCAACATCCCTCCCCATACCATCCCTCTGGGTCATCCCAGTGTACCATCCCCAAGCATCCTGTATCATGCATCGAACCTGGACTGGCGATTCGTTTCACATATGATATTATACATGTTTCAATGCCATTCTTAGACAGTGTATTAAAAAGAAGAGACATCAGTTTGTCAACAAAGCTCTGTATAGTCAAAGCTATGGTTTTTTCAGTAGTCATGATGAACAGATCTGAGAGTTCGTCCATAAAGTAGGCTGAATTCTGAAGAATTGATGCTTTGGGGTTATGGTGCTGGAGAAGACTCTTGAGAGTCACTTGGATAGCAAAAGTCCAAAACAAGCAATCCTAATGGCAATCAACCCTGAATATTCATTGTGGAAGGATTGTTGCTGAAGCTGAAGCTCCAATACTTTGGCTGCCTGATGTAAAGATGTGACTCATTGGAAAAGACCCTGATGTTGGGAAAAATTGAGGGCAGTAGGAGAAGGGGTGATGGAAGATGAGATGGTTGGATCACTGACTCAATGAATATGAGTTTGAGCAAACTGTTGGAGAGAGTGAAGTACAGAGAAGTCCATGGGGTCACAAAGAGTTGGGCACGATTTTTTGACTGAACAACAACAGATGACCACAAGTGTATGGGTTTATCTTTGGGCTTTCTATCCTGTTTAATTGGTCTATATTTCTGTTTATGTGCCAGTTCCATAATGTTTCGATTACTGTATCTTTGTGATACAGTCTGAAGTCAGGGAGCCTGATTCCTTCAGCTCCATTTTTCTTTCTTCAGATTGTTTTGGCTATTTGGGGTCTTTTGTGCTTCCATACAAATTGTAAAACTTGTTCTAGTTCTTTGAAAAATGTTTTTCATTATTTGATAGGATTGCACTGAATCTGTAAATTGCCTTGGTAGTATAGTCATTTTGAAAATATTGACAATCTAAAAACATAATATGTTTTCAATCTGTTTCTGTTTGCATCATCTTCAATTTCTTTCATCAGCATCTTATAGTTTCAGAGTACGAGCCTTTTGCCTCATTAGATGAGTATACCTAGGTATTTGATTCATATTGATGCAATGGTAAATGGGATTCACAATAAACTGTGGAAAATTCTGAAAGAGATGGGAATACCAGACCACCTGACCTGCCTCTTGAGAAATTTGTATGCAGGTCAGGAAGCAACAGTTAGAACTGGACATGGAACAGACTGGTTCCAAATAGGAAAAGGAGTACGTCACAGCTGTATAATGTCACCCTGCTTACTTAACTTATATGCAGAGTACATCATGAGAAACGCTGGGCTGGAAGAAACACAAGCTGGAATCAAGATTGCCAGGAGAAATATCAATAACCTCAGATATGCAGATGACACCACCCTTATGGCAGAAAGTGAAGAGGAACTAAAGAGCCTCTTGATGAAAGTGAAAGTGGAGAGAGTGAAAAAGTTGGCTTAAAGCTCAACATTCAGAAAACGAAGATCATAGCATCCGGTCCCATCACTTCATGGGAAATAGATGGGGAAACAGTGGAAACAGTGTCAGACTTTATTTTGGGGGGCTCCAAAATCACTGCAGATAGTGATTGCAGCCATGAAATTAAAAGATGCTTACTCCTTGGAAGGAAAGTTATGACCAACCTAGATATAATATTCAAAAGCAGAAACATTACTTTGCCAACAAAGGTCCATCTAGTCAAGGCTATGGTTTTTCCTGTGGTCATGTATGGATGTGAGAGTTGGACTGTGAAGAAAGCTGAGCGCTGAGGAATTGATGCTTTTGAACTGTGTTGTTGGAGAAGACTCTTGAGAGTCCCTTGGACTGCAAGGACATCCAACCAGTCCATTCTGAAGGAGATCAGCCCTGGGATTTCTTTGGAAGGAATGATGCTAAAGCTGAAACTCCAGTACTTTGGCCACCTCATGCGAAGAGTTGACTCATTAGAAAAGACTCTGATGCTGGGAGGGATTGGGAGCAGGAGGAGAAGGGGATGACAGAGGATGAGATGGCTGGATGGCATCACTGACTCGATGGATGTGAGTCTGGGTGAACTTTGGGAGTTGATGATGAACAGGGAGGCCTGACGTGCTGCAAATCATGGGTTCCCAAAGAGTCGGACATGACTGAGCAACTGAACTGAACTGAAATGGGATTATTTCCTTTATTTCTCATTCTAATCTTTTGTTGTTAGTGTATACAAATGCAAGAGATTACAATACATTAATATTGTACCCTGCAACTTTACTGAATTCACAGATGTGCTCAAGTAGTTTTCTGATGGTTTCTAGGATTATCTATGTATAGCATCATGTCATCTGCAGTGACCATATTGCTTCTTCTTTTCCAGTTTGTACTTATTTATTTATTTTTCTTGTCTTATTGCCATGGCTAAGACTTCCAAAGCTATTTTGCAAAAAAGCAGTGAGAGTGGACATCCTTGTCTTGTTCCTAATCTTAGAGGAAAGGCTTTCAGTTTTTCACCATTGAGAATGATGCTTCCTGCAGGCCTTTATTAGACTGAGGTAGGTTCCCTCTATGCTCACTTTCTGAAGAGTTTTTATTATAAATGAGTGTGGAATTTTGCCAAAAGTTTATTCAGCATCTATTGAGGTGATCTCATAACTTTTATTCTTTAGTCTATTAATGTGGTGTATCTCATTGATTGATTTGTGTATATTGAAGAACCTTGCATCTTTTGGATAAATCCCATTTGACCATGGTATATGATCCTTTTAATATGTTTTTGGATTCGGTTTGCTGGTATTTTGTTAAGGATTATTATGTCTATGTTCATCAGTGATATTGGCTGATGAACATATATCTATGTTCATCACATATATGATACCATAAGAGATCATATATCTCTTATGATCCTTTGTATTCTGTGGTGTCAGTTGTAATGTTTTCTTTTTCATTTCTAATTTTATTGATTTGAGCTCTCTTTTTTTTTCTTGATGAGTCTGACTAAAGGTTTATCAATTGTGCTTATCTTTTCAAAGAACCAGCTTTTTCAAAGAGCCAGTTTCATTGATCTTTTCTATTGTTTTCTTCATCTCCTTGTCATTTATTTCTGATCTGATTGTTATGATTTATTTCCTTCTACTAACTTTGGGTTTTTCTTGTTCTTTCTCTAGTTGCTTTAGGTGTAAAATGAGGTTGTTTGTCACCAAAATTTTAACTGTGGTTCTGTTGATTGCTAATCATGTAACTTTGGAGACTTTTCTCACCTTCATAAGTCTTAGTTTAATCATCTGTAAAAGAAGAATAACAACAGTACCTCACAGAGTTCTTATGATGATTGAATAAAGTAGTCATCCAAAGTACTTAACATAGTACATGATAACATAAATAGACGCTAGCTATTATTAACACCTAGTATATTTATTAATCTATGAATCCATCCATTTAATGAATGTTGAGTTCCTACTATGTGTTAAGCACTATGCTGTGCCTGGGAGATCAGCCCTGGGATTTCTTTGGAAGGAATGATGCTAAAGCTGAAACTCCAGTACTTTGGCCACCTCATGCAAAGAGCTGACCCATTGGAAAACACTCTGATGCTGGGAGGGATTGGGGGCAGGAGGAGAAGGGGACGACAGAGGATGAGATGGCTGGATGGCATCACTGACTTGATGGACGTGAGTCTGAGTGAACTCCGGGAGTTGGTGATGGACAGGGAGGCCTGGCGTGCTGCGTTTCATGGGGTCACAAAGAGTCGGACACTACTGAGTGACTGATCTGATCTGATCTGATCTGTGCCTGGGATTAAAAGCTAAAGAAAACAACAAATGATCCCTACTTATAAGGTCTAGATCTACAGGCAAAAATTCAAGGACAAATAAAGGTAATCACAAATCACAGTCACAGGTAAATGTAATAAACACCATGTAGGAGAACTGCCTGGTATCATATGATTAAATCATAGAGGAGTTCTACCTCTGAAGAAGACTAGATACTAATTAGAGAAAGAGTAAAACAATACTTTAAAAATGCAAAAGCAAGTACAGATACCATGGAGGGAAAAGAATAATGAATATGAATGAATGGGGAAGCCCAGCTGGTTATAGCAGAGAGCAAAATCAAGGTTGAAATGTAGTTAAGGATGAGACAATATAGGCCCTTGAACAAAATATTAAATATTTTGCTGTTGTCTTAATGGAAGTAGGAAGTTATGGAAGGTTTTAAGTGTGTGTGTGTGTGTGTGTGTGTGTGTGTAAAGCTCACTGTATTTTGGAAAAAAAAAAATCATTATCTTCATTGTGAGGATGTAAGGTAGATGAAGACAGACCAATTAGGAGGATATTACAGTAGTTCAGCCATGAAATTAAAAGAGGCTTACTCCTTGGAAGGAAAGTTATGACCAACATAGATAGCATATTCAAAAGCAGAGACATTACTTTGCCAACAAAGGTTCGTCTAGTCAATGCTATGGTTTTCCCAGTGGTCATGTATGGATGTGAGAGTTAGACTGTGAAGAAGGCTGAGTGCCAAAGAAATGATGCTTTTGAACTGTGGTGCTGGAGAAGACTCTTGAGAGTCCCTTGAACTGCAAGGACATCCAACCAGTCCATTCTGAAGGAGATCAGCCCTGGGATTTCTTTGGAAGGAATGATGCTAAAGCTGAAACTCCAGTACTTTGGCTACCTCATACAAAGAGTTGACTCATTGGAAAAGACTCTGATGCTGGGAGGGATTGGGGGCAGGAGGAGAAGGGGACGACAGAGGATGAGATGGCTGGATGGCATCACTGACTCGATGGACATGAGTCTCAGTGAACTCCGGGAGTTGGTGATGGACAGGGAGGCATGGAGTGCTGCGATTCACGGGGTCTCAAAGAGTTGGACACGACTGAGCAACTGAACTGAACTGAACAGTAGTTCAGGGAACAGATGATGTTCACTTGGATTAGAGTGATGGCAGTGAAGATTGAAAATAGTGGATGGATTTAAATAGTAAAATTAGTAAGACTTGATGATGGATTGAATATACAGAGTGAAATTTCCCAGAAAGTCACCAATTTTTTTGATTTGTAGAACTTGGTTAACAATTGTGCCATTCACTGAGTTATGGGATACTGAAAAGAACCAAGTTGGCAGTAGAGATAACATATATTTTCTCTTTTAGATATGTTATATGTGAGTTAATTTTGAACTTAAAAAGATATGTCACATTTTATTTTATTTTTTTAAGTTGTGGTATCTTTTTTATTTTTATTATTACTTTACTCTACAATATTGTATTGGTCACAAACACATTTTATTTTTTATAATTTTTATAATTTTTTTCCAAATGAAGTATAGTTGGTTTACAGTGTTGTTAGTTTCAAGTGTATAATAAAGTGATTCAGATATATGTATGTATGTATATACATATATACTATTTTCAGATTCTTTTCCCTTATAGGTTATTACAAAATATTGAGTATAGATCTATGTTCTATACAGTAAGTCCTTGATGATTATTTTATATATAGTAATGTGTATATGTCAATCCCAAACTCCTAATTTATCCCCTCTTTACTCTTTTGTAAACATAAATTTGTTTTCTGTCTGTGAGACTATTTCTATTTTGTATATAAGTTAATATGTGTAATTTTTTAAAGATTCTACATATAAGTGATAGCATATGGTATTTGTCTGATTTACTTCACTTAGTATGATAAACTCTAGGTCATCAATATTGCTGCAAATGACATTATTTCCATCTTTTTATGGCTGACTGATATTCCATTGTATATATGTTCCTCATATTCTTTATCCATTCATCTATCTATTGACATTTAGGTTGCTTCCATGTCTTGGCTATTGTTATAGTGCTGCAATGAACATTGGGGTGAATATATTTTTGAATTATGGTTTTCTATGGATGTATGCCTAGGAATGGGATTGCTGGAACATATAATATGTTCCAGAATACACAGAAGAACTGTACAAAAAAGGTCATAATGAACTGAATTACTATGATGGTGTGGTCAGTCACCCAGAGCCAGACATTCTGGAGTGCAAAGTCAAATGGGCCTTAGGAAACACTGCTGTTAATAAAGCTAGTGGATGTGATGGAATTCCAGTAGAGCTATCCAAAACTCAGAAGGATGATGCCATCAAGGTGTTGCATTCTATATCCCAGCAAATTTGGAAGACCTAGCAGTGGCCACAGGACTGGAAAAGGTCAATCCTCATCCCAATTCCCAAGAAGGGTAGTACTAAAGAATGTGCTAACCATTGGACAACTACCCTCATCTCCCATGCTAGTAAGATCAGGCTTAAAATCTTGCAAGCTAGGTTTCAGCATTATGTGAATCAAGAACTGTGAGATGTCCAAGCTTGATTCAAAAAGGAAGAGGAACCAGAGATAAAATTGCCAACATTCAAAGTTGCTGAATAATAGAAAAAATAAGGGAATTCTGGGGGAAAAAAATCTACATCTATTCCATCAACTGCACTAAAGCCTTGGACTATGTGGTTCATGACAAACTATGGAAAGCTCTTAAAAAAGATGTGAATACCAGGTCATCTTACCTGTCTCCTGAGAAACCTGTATGCAAGTCATGAAGCAACAGTTAGAATCCTGTATGGGACAAATTACTGGTTCAAGATTGAGAAATGAATACAACAGGGCTGTCTGCTGTCACCCTGTTTGTTTAACATATACGCTAAGCACATGATAAGAAAGGCCGGGCTGGATGAATTACAAGCTGGAATCAAGATTGTTGTTCAGTCTCTCAGTCATGTCTGGCACTTTGCAACCTCATGGGCTGCAGCACGCCAGGCTTCTTTGTCCTTCACCATCTCCCAGAGCTTGCTTAAACTCATGTCCATTGAGTCAGTGCTGCCATCCAACCATCACATCCTCTGTTATCCGCTTCTCCTCCTGCCTTCAATCTTTCTTGGCATCAAGGTCTTTTCCAATGAGTCAGCTCTTCACATCGGGTGGCCAAAGTATTGGAGCTTCAGTTTCAGTATTAGTCCTTCCAATGAATATTCAGGATTGATTTCCTTTAGGATTGACTGGTTTGATCTTGCAGTACAAGGAACTCTCTACACACCATAACTTCTTCAGCACTCAGCCTTCTTTATGGTCCAACACTCACATCCATACATGACTACTAGAAAAAAACATAACTTCTTCAGCACTCAGCTTTCTTTATGGTCCAACACTCACATCCATACATGACTACTAGAAAAAATATAGCTTTGTCTCGGTGGACCATTGTCAGCAAACTGATGTTTTTTGCTCTTGAATACACTGTCTAGTTTTGTCATAGCTTTTCTTCCAAAGAGCAAGCATCTTTTAATTTCATGGCTGCAGTCATCATCTTCACTGATTTTGGAGCCTTAAGAACATAATCTGTCCCTTTTTCTCCATCTATCTGTCATGAAGTGATGGGACCAGATGCCATGATCTTGCTTTTTTGAAGGTTCCATTTTAAGCCAGGTTTTTCACTCTCCTCTTTCACAATCATCAAGAGGCTCTTGAGTTCCTCTTCACTTTCTGCCGTAAGGCTGGTGTCCTCTGTATATCTGAGGTTATTGATATTTTTCCCAGATATCTTGATTTCAGTTTGTGCTTCATCCATTTTGCATGATGTTCACAGCATATAAGTTAAGTAAGCAGGGTGACAATATACAGCCTTGACGTATTCCTTTCCCAATTTGTAGCCAGTCCATTTTTCCATGTCTGATTCTAACTGTTGCTTCTTGACCTGCATACAGGTTTCTCAGGAGGCAGGTAAGGTGGTCTGGTATTTCCATCTCTTGAAGAATTTTCCAGTTTGTTGTGATCCATACAGTCAAAGGCTTTGGTGTTGTCAATAAAGCAGAAGTAAATGTTTTTCTGGAGGTTTCTTGCTTTTTCTATGATACAACAGATGTTGGCAATTTAATCTCTGGTTCCTCTGTCTTTTCTCAATCAAGCTTGAACATCTGGAAGTTCTTGATTCACATGCTGTTGAAATCTAGCTTGGAGAATTTTGAGCATTACTTTGCTAGCTTGTGAAATGAGTGCAATTGTGCAGTTTTCTGAACATTCTTTGGCACTGACCTTCTTTGGTGCACTGGGACGACCCAGAGGGATGGAATGGGGAGGGAGGAGGGAGGAGGGTTCAGGATGGGGAACACATGTATACCTGTGGCGGATTCATTTTGATATTTGGCAAAACTAATACAATTATGTAAGTTTAAAAAATAAAATAAAATTAAAAAAAAAAAAAAAGAAATGAAAACTGACATTTTCCAGTCCTTTGGCCACTGCTTAGTTTTCCAAATTTGCAGGCATATTGAGTGCAGCACTTTCACAACATCATCTTTTAGGATTTGACATAGCTCACCTGAAATTATATCACTTGCCCTAGCTTTGTTTGTGGTAATGCTTCCTAAGGTCCACTTGCCTTCATACTCCAAGATGTCTGGCTCTAGGTGAGTGATCACGCCATCATGGTTATCTAGGTCATTAAGATCTTTTTTGTATAGTTCTGTGTATTCTCGTCATCTGTTCTTAATATCTTCTGCATCTGTTAGGTCCAAACAATTTTTTTTCCTTTATTGTGCCCATCTTTGCATGAAATATTACCTTGGTATCTCTAATTTTCTTAAAGAGATCTCTAGTATTTCCTATTCCATTGTTTTCCTATTCCACTGTTTTGCACTGTTCACTTAGAAAGGCTTTCTTATCTCTCCTTGCTAGTCTTTTGATCTCTGCTTTCAGATGGATATAGCTTTAATTTTCTTCTTTGCCTTTAGCTTCTCTTCTTTTCTTGTAAGGCCTCCTCAGACAACCATTTTGAAATCAAGATAGGCTGGAGAAACACCAACCACCTCAGATAGTCAGATGATATCATTCTAATGGCAGAAAGCTAAGAGGAACTAAAAAGCCTCTTGATGAGGGTGAAGGAGGACAGTGAAAGAGCTGACTTAAGACTAAATATTAAAACAGCTAAGATCATGGCATCCAACCCCATTATTTCATGGCAAATAGAAGGGGAAAAGGTGGAAGTAGTGACAGATTTTCTCTTCTTGGGCTCTAAAATCACTGCAAATGGTGACTGCAGCCATGAAATCAGAAGACAATCACTTCTTGGGAGGAAAACTATGACAAACATAGACAGTGTGTTGAAAAGCAGAGACATTACTCTGCAAACAAAGGTTAATATAGTCAAGTCTATGGTCTTCCCAGTGGTCGCTAGAGTTGTGAGAGCTGGGCCATAAAGAAGGCATAATGCCAAAGAATTGCTGCTTTCTAATTGTGGTGCTGGAGAACACTTCAAAAGTCCCTTGGGAAGCAAGGAGTTCAAATGAGTCAATTTTGACAGAAATCGACCCTGAATACTTGTCAGAAGGACTGATACTGAAGCTGAAACTCTAGTATTTTGGTCATCTAATGCGAACAGCTAACTCATTGGAAAAGCCCCTGATTCTGGGAAAGATTGAGGGCAGAAGGAGAAGAGGGCATCAGAAGATGAGATGGCTAGATGGCATCACTAATGCAACGAACATAAACTTGGACAAACTTCAGGAGATGGTGAGGGACAGGGAGTCCTGTTTTGATGCAGTCCATGGGATCACAAATAGTTGGACAAACTGGGTGACTGAACAACAGCAACACGGATATATGTCTAGGATTGAGATTGCTGGAACATATGGTAGCTGCATTTTTAGTTTTCTAAAGGACACACCTACTGTTCTCCTTAGTGACTGTATGAATTTACATTCCCATCAATGAGGGTTCTTTTTTCTCCACACCCTCTTTAGCATTTATTATCTGATGCTTTTTGATGATAGTCATTCTAACTGGTGTGGGGTGATACCTCATTAGAGTTTTAATTTGCATTTCCTTGATGATTATGATGTTAAATATCTTTTCATGTGCCTGTTGGACATCTCTCTGTCTTACTCTGAGAAATGTATATTTAGGTCTTTTATCCAGTTTTTGATTGGGTTATTTGCTTTTTTGTTATTGAGTTATATAAGCTGTTTGTATATTTTAGAGATTAAACCCTTGTCAGTCACATCATTTGCAAATATTTTCTCCCATTGTATAGGCTTTCTTCTCATTTTGTTCATAGTTTCCTTTGCTGTACAAAAGCTTTTAAGTTTAATTATGTCCCATTTGTTTATTTCCATTACTCTAGGAAATGGCTTGGAAAAGATCTTGTTGCAATTTACCTCAAAGTGTGTTCTGGTTATGTTTGCCTCTAAGAGTTTTATAGTATCTGGTCTTAACATTTAGGTCTTTAATCCATTTTGAATTTATTTTTATGTATGGGGTTGAAGAATGTTCTAATCTCATTTTGTAACATGTGCTTGTGCAGTTTTCCCAGCACCATTTATTGAAGAGTCTGTATTTCCTTCATTGTACAGTCTTGCCTCCTTTGTTATAGTTAAATGACCACAGGTGTGTTGGGGGGGTTATTTCTGGGCTTTCTATCCTAGTTTATTGATCTATGTATCTGTTTTTGTGCCAGTGTCATACCATTTTGCTTATTATAGCTTTGTAGTATAGTCTGAAGTCAGGGAGCCTGATTTCTTCAGCCTCATGGTTTTGTTTTGTTTTGTTGGCCACATTTTAAAAAGCTGAATTAGTGTAATAAATGTACCATATGGGAATAAATGTACTATGGGGTTAAAGAGGATGAACTTTTGGGGGGTTTCTTCCAATTCTTAGGTTATGAAATTTAATCTTGATTTTATCACCAATCAGCAATGTGGTCTTTAGTAAGATATTAACCTTTTTGAGACTTTACTTTTTCAACTGCAAATTGAGGAAGTTGAACAATATGATCTATAAAAATAAGGTACCTGTACTATCTATGAACTATTTGATTTTACAAGTGCTTATAAAATCAAGTCAAGGGCAAGATACAACTTTTATACTTTCATATTCTAATTATACAATTCCACTTCCTCTTATTTCCTAAAGGAATGGCCCAGAGCTAACTGCTACTTTCAATTATGAATAGAACAACAGGTAGAATATGCCATCTAGGATATTAAAGTCAGTTATTTGACTAATAAAAATAAAATTGTGGCTACTGTGGATCAAATTTCTGGAGACTAAAGTTTCCTGCCTTTTTGTTACATTTCTTTAACAACAATCAATCAATTTTCTATTCTAAATTTCTATATTATTTTATTTCAAATAGCATCTGATTTATTATTATTAGTGTTATTTATAAAGCTATAGTTATATTTGATTATTCCAAAAATAACTTGAGGAAACTAATAATAAAGGTAACTCAGTGCAATACAGTTGCTAAAATGAAAGTAGATACATATACTAAATATGGAAGAAAGGTTAGCAAAGGTGACTATAATCATTGTGAGTATGTATGAGGCTTAAATGAACTTCTTGGCAAATAAAACAGAAAGAAGTGTGAGCAATTATATAATGTACATGGCCTGATCAAAGGAAACATGTTTTTACTCCAAGAGCAAATTTTCTCCCCAGACTACATTCTAAAAGAATTAATTACATAGATTCTTAGACTGGGAATATTGAAAGTAGCATAGTGTTTCCCTGTCTTTCTAGAAAATGAGAGTGCCCAAAGTCAGTAGGGATGTAAGAGGTGATAGGAATAGTATGAACATTAATGGTACCTACAGGTGACCTGTATTAGGTGTTTTATATGTCTTTTATCTTCATCAATGTCTTATGATTTAGCTATTATTCATATTTTAAATAGGAGAACACTGAGATTTGTAAAGATTAAGTATCCATTGCCTTTGTTTTAGTTATCTGCAGTCTTTGGTGTGTTATACATCAAATTTAACAGTGTTTGTTCATATCAATTTTTACTGTTTACTGCCCATAGTGCTAGTTTTATGCCTGATTCATGTCTCTGGGCTATATTGTTTTAATGTCACATTTGTGGCATAAGGATATGAAAGACACTCACATCCTAGTCATAAAGTTCAACTTCTCTAGTTGTACTAAGCATCCAACCCATCCATTTGCTATGACACCCTAAGGGTGCTGCTACCATTTTGTACATGGATTTCATGATTTTGATATGAATTCCCAGGAATCTCTTTTCCTCTTCTCCTTGAACTTATATGTCACTTTTTCATTACATCTATCACTTAGGGGCACTGATATTATTTTTGTGTATTCAGACTTTTACAAATGGCTGAGGCTGTTTCTGCTTCACAAAATTCTGGTCTTCTGATTGAAATGAGGTGAGGGAAAGCCAAAAAACATACTTGTCCCAAGATATATCCTACAACACTATTAAGCTGAAAACTTATAAATAAAATCTAGGTATATATATATATATATATATATATATATACACATATATAAATTTATGTGTGTTTTACCAATGTAGCATAGATCTTAAATTCATGGTCTTAGAAGTTAAACAGAAATGACTTGAATCCCAGTTCTGCCACTTAGTAGGTAGGTTTGTGTTTCTGGATAACTTATCTAACTTTTCTGCACACTTTCTGCATTTCCAAAGTTGGCATACACTATATTTGCCTAATAAGACAATTTGAGGGACTAAACGAGATCATAGATATAAAGTGTTGAACACAATGTACAACATACACTAAATGTTCAACCATTAGAATATTCCCAAGTAACTTTCTCAGGGTGCATGATGAGCAAACCATATATAAAAATTAACTCAAATGGACCAAAGATATAAAAGTAAGAGTGAAAACTTATAAAACTCTTAGAAGAAAAGACAGGCAAGCTTCATGGCATTGGATTTGGCAATTATTTCTTGGATATTGCATCAAAACACAAGCAAAAAAAAGAAAAAAATAGATAATTGACTTCATCAAAATTTAAAAGCTTGGTGCATCAAAGGACACTATTAACACAGTGAGAAGGAAACACACAGAGTGGCAGAAAACATTTGAAAATCATATATTTAATGAGAGATTAATATTCACAATATATAAATAAATCCTACAACTCAACAACAGAATAGAAAACAACATGTTTAAAAAATGGACAAAGAACTTGAAAAGATATACAAATGGCCAATAAGTACATGAAAAGCTTCTCAGCATCACTAATCATTAAGGGAGTTAAAATCAACCATGATAAGATGCCATTTTAAATTCATTTGGAGAACTACTACCAAACAACCACAACCACTACAACAACAAAAACAGAAAATAATGTGTTAGCAATATGGAGGATTCGAGAAATGATACAGAGAAATGGATATGGAGGATATGGGGAAATAATAACTCTTATGCATTGCTGGTGGAAATGTAAAGTAGTACAGTTGCTATGGAAAATGGTATGATAGTTTCTCAAAAATTAAACAGAATTATTATATAATCCAGAAATTCCACTTCTAAATCTATGTGGTTGTTGTTGTTCAGTCACTAAGTCACGTCCAACTCTTTGCAACCCCATGGACTGCAGCACACCAGGCCTCCCTATCCCTAAGTTATACCCTAACAACAGAATTGAAAGCAGGTACTCCAATATTTGTACAATCACATTCATAGCAGCATTATTCACAATAGCCAAAAGGTGAAAACAACCCAAGTGTTCTTGAACGGATCAATGTATGAATAAAGTGTATTATATACATATAGCGGAATATAATTCATCTCTAAAAAGGAATGAAATTTTGATACGTGCTACAACATGAATGAACTATGAAAATATTAGTCTAAGTGGAATAAACCAGTCAAAAAAGGACAAATGCTGTACTTTATGTGAAATGTCTAGAGCAGTCAAATTTAGAGATAGAAAGTAGAATGGTGATGGTTAGGTGTTAGGGGGATGGGAGGCTGCTTGCTGCACACTTAAAAGCAGTCAAATTGGTAAATTGCATGTTATGTATTTACATTTGTAGTTGCTGTTTAGTTACTATGTCATGTCTGACTCTTTTGCAACCCCATGGACTGTAGCCAGCCAGGTTCCTCTGGAGTGGGTCTATTCCCTTCCCCAGAGCGTCTTCCCAACCCAGGGATCGAACCTGTGTCTCTTGCATTGACAGGCAGATTCTTTACGATCTGAGCTGCCAGGGAAGCATTATATATATTTAGCCACAATGAAAAAAGAAAAATAAAAGAGAGAGAGAGAGAATGCTTACTAACTCTCAAGACTTTCAGACAGAAATACCCTTTTCTCTACTTAGAGAACAGGAAGTTCAATCTGACAACTCAAGATGCATTAGCTATATCACAAAATAACCCTTACAAACATGTTATAAACTCAAGTACGTGTTCTTATAAGTTAAGGATAGGTTTATGATTAGTTAGAAAATTCCTGGTGTTCTCAGCACTCAGTTTCAGCTTTTCATTATGACATATTTTTCTCTGGAGTATTTTGGCCTTTAGGAGCCCTTTAGGTTAATATCATTGATCATTTAGCAAACCTGGGAATTAGCTTAGCCTGCGCTTTGTTTTTAACATATGTACATTTAAGATTAGCCCTAGGCAGGATTTTGAAGTAGGAGAGGTTTCACTTTAATCTTTTTTTTAATTTTTTTAACCTGTTTGCCGCCATCCAGAAACCTCACTTACAGCAGTTGGTCCAAGTTATAGGACTTACTTTCTTTCCCAATCAATACAGATTTATCCTCTACCCCATTTTGGAAATCAAACCTCATACAAGATAAATTATTGTTTGATAATGGCTTAAACTATTTCCCATGTTTTATACGGTTTGCACTTTGACATTAGCTTTCAGTGCTTCACCCCAAATAGATGATGTGAAATTTTCAAGACACCACTGCAATGTTAAAGAAAATTATGAGGGGTAATTGGAAGATGAATCTTCCTTTGTGCAACTCAAATTGTAAGAAGGATGCTGTCTATTAAATCTAAATATGAGTCTGATATTATATAAAACAAGTGTTTTTTTTTTTTTTTTCCTCATAAACACTGGGGAAAGACAGGTCTAAAAATTGGCCAGTGTGTTATCTCTTGATATATTTATTTAACACCCTCTAATGTAGTTAATTCTGAGTATTTTTTAAATGATTTCTTGAGAGCAACACACCCTGACACACACAGTTTCCTCTTTGATCAAGAAATAATAGAATGGCTTATCATTCAATGGCTCATTGGTAACAAAGGACACTGCAGACATCATTTCAGGAGGGAAAAGATGCCTTAAAAATAAATAAGTGAAGGGTGACAGTATTTCTATTTAACATCACAGGAGATTCATTTCCCAGTTTGAACAGGGGGAACTACCAGGCTGAAAAAGAGATTGATCGTCACCTGTAGGCATGGCACAGAGTATAGAAACAGGTACTGGGAATTAGCATCATGTTGCGCTCATAATTTATTTTTTTAAATTTACTTTCAGCTGTGAAGTTTTATCTAATGCTTCTCCTGTGGCCATGTTGTTTTTAACTTTGGCATGCTTCTTTAAAAAAAAAAAAAAAAAAAAAAGAACAGACAGGCAATGAAATTCAGAGAACAAAATGCCCTCAGCTTAGCTTTCTTTAACAATACAAAAGACTTTGTGTTGCTTTAGGGACAGCAGAAATAGAAGTTGTACTTCAGTAAAACTCTAAAGGAATAAAATTCATTAAGGGACAATTATTTCATGTTTGCAATTTCATGATTCACCTCCTCAAAAAGAGACATTTCTATGCATAAAAGTGTAAGTCGCTCAATTGTGTCCAACTCTGGGACCCCATGGACTGTAGCCTACCAGGCGTTCATGGAATTCTCCAGGCAAGAATATTGGAGTGGGTTGCCATTCGCTTTTCCAGGGGATCTTTCTGACTTAGGGGTCGAACCAGAGTCTTCTGCATTGCAGGTGTATTCTTTACCATCTGAGCCACCAAGGATGCATGGAACTTCAGTAAATGAACAGTAGAGAATCATTCCTATATTGTTACAAAGAGAAACTTATTTTCCTTTCTTTATATTCTTTCACTTTTTCTCTTAGTTATTTTTCAATGTCTACTAGTCCCTAGTGGTTTTAATTTCAAATTGCTTCCTACACAAACTGCGAGATCTAGATCTATACCTCTCACAGTTCATATTGCTTCCTCTCACAGTTCATTTTGCATAACATCTCTTCAACTCAATAGTAAACTCAGTTGAAAAAATAAGATCCATATGGTACTAAGATCCATATGGTACTATAATCATCAAACCTTGTAGAGGATTGAGTACAGAGCTACATTACATGGATATTACTAAATTTTAAAGACACTGATAGTATAGCATATGGGCCACCACTGGAAAGAGAAAAATGATAGCATATGTAATAAACACCTTTAATATTCAAATAGGCTATACTTATAATTTTTTGTCTTTCTAAAAGTCAGATGAGAATACATTTCTGTGAAAGGGAAAGAAAGATAAGCTATGAAAAATGATAAATATCCTACACCAAAGACATAAAATGGAAACTGTCATGTTTTCCTCTTGTACTTTTCTTTGAGGTAAATATTTCTGAAAACCTCTTATTTTTTAGTTTGTTCTTTTTCTAGGCCAGAAGGGATTCAATGTTTACCTCTAGAAAAGCTACAAGTTGTACTGTGAATATCAGTATTTAAAAACCAATTAGTTCTCAAATTAATTTTCTTTAAAAAGCTAGATCATTTAAGTATAGATTATAACCTAATTGCCCTGGGGCCAGGAAACAGGCAATTTCTATCCTAGTTGTTTTGTAGGGGACATATAATGTTTCTGGAACCATACTCCTTAGTGATCATTCCATTCAATAAGTATCATAGCTTTTAGATCCAGTCTGAGAATTCTTGAGAGGAAAGAAGATGTAAGTTTCCTCATTACTTTCTATTGTTTTCTTCCCTTTAGACCCTAACCTTAACCTGTAAAATGATCACTTTATAAAGAGTGAACTTTTGCCATAACCCATGTGCCTCTTGCTTCTCCCTGTTTTTCTAAAGCCTAGGGGCATAAAAAACATGTGCTGTGATTACATACCAAAAATGTAGAAAAGATAAATTCTAAATCAAGTAGTTAAAGCAAATTCAAGCAATTTATTCAGAAGTCATGATATGAAAAACAACTACTGAAGGAAATGGGGGGTAGAGAAAACAAGATTTTCAACATACAATGAAGCCATAGTATGAATCCCATTCTTGCTTATGCTAAAAATTTCATTGGAACATTGTTGTATTGTACAGACTTGCTTTAATAAGATCCATATGGTACTATAATCATCAAACCTTGTAGAGGATTGAGTACAGAGCTACGTTACATGGATGTTACTAAATTTTAAAAATGTTTTAAAATTACAGGATAAACCATATTTCTTTGATTTTTTTTCACATTTTAATATTCCCAAAATAAAGATGCCCCTTAAAATTGATGGTATCAGAGTTTAGCAAGTTGAATCTTTTTATTTATTGGTGTAAATATATAATTTCATATAATTGATGGAATTCTAGTTTTCATAAAATATGGTATTACCTTTTATTGTTACTGTATTTAAATTTATATGTACTTTATTTTCTACTTTTGATTATTGAAGTTTCCAAGAATGGGAAGTTTCTGCCTTAAGAACTTCCTAAATCCTGAAATAATAATGTTATTTTGATATCTTTCCTTGTGAATATTCATAATTTAATCTCATGCTATTTTGGTGCAATTCTCTTTCATATAAACTAAAATACTGTAAGGGTTGTCATGCAATATCCTCACTCTGAGATATTTATTGACTAGACTAGATCGACAGAAGCAACAATTATGATACTTTCGATTTCTTATGTATAGTTTTTTGATAGTTTCAATTTTGTTACTAAAACAACTCCTCTATCGTCTATTACAGAAAACTTCTTTAGCACCACACCAGTGTTAGTATTTTAATTTGCCAGTGGCAAACAAATCCAAATTACATCATGAAGAACATTTTAACTTTGGTCCTAAATTTTATTTTGGCAGAGAAAAATAAATAAATAAATGCAATAAAATGGCAATGATAAAAATAAGAGTTTTATTGTATTTCATTTGTCATCAAAATTCCATTTGGAAACATGGATTAACATTTACCATAAAAATGCAGACAATAATTAAAATGATTTATCAAGTAATATCAATCTCTTGAAATATACTCATTGAGGCTGTATTATATTCAATGTTGTGCTAAGCCGTTCAGGTGTGTCCGACTCTTTGCAATCCCATGGACTATAGCCCACCAGTCTCCTCTGTGCATGAGGATTCTCCAGGCAAGAATACTGGAGTGGGTTGCCATGCCCTCCTCTAGGGATCTTCCCAATCCAGGGATTGAACCCAGGTCTCCCACATTGCAGGAACATTCTTTACTGTCTGAGCCACCAGGGAAGCCCATTATACTGAATACTATATTATAATTTATAATATAAAATACAATTTCTAATAATTAACTGTGAAAAGTAAAGTCGCCCAATCGTGTCCAACTCTTTGTGACCCCATGGACTGTAGCCTACCACGCTCCTCTGTCCATGGAATTTTCCAGGCAAGAGTACTGGAGTGGGTTGCCATTTCCTTCTCCAGAGGATCTTCCCAGCCCACGGATTGAACCTGGTTCTCCCGCATTGTAGATAGAGGCTTTAGCATCCAAGCCACGAGGGAAGTCCTATAATTAATTGTGGCTTCACTCAAACTTCAAAATATTTGGGTTGCTAATTTACTGTGGGCATAGGTCTTGTAATCAATATACACCAAGCAATTAATGTGGAATCAAAAACTAAATTTAACTAAATTTATGACAAATTAACATAATAGGATCTTTTCTGTGGGCTTGGATTATCTATATTTGCATCCTATACTAAGCAAATTCATCATTAAATGATTATTCAAGCAAGGTGTTATATAATAAACTCTTAGAAGTCTCTTTTTATTAATTTTTTTATTCCCTCGGTACCTAGCAAAGTGCTTTGAATACAATAGCATTTTATTAATGGTCTGTGAAATAAACTGCAAAAGTAGAAAAGCATGTTGCCTAGATCTATCTATAACTAAGTGTTTGGATAAGGAATTATATATTTGTTTGTTTGTTTTCTGGACAATATAATATTTGCATATGCAAACATAATAATTCCAGACCTGAGGAGCATTTGTAATAAATGCTTGATACATTTATAATACTAGTTATGATTATAGATGAGAAACTCACCTCTTAAATACTCAGTATCATCATCTATAAAATCAGGAGATGAGACTAAAAAGTCCACATATAGACAAATTATACAAATATAAGTTAAAAAATTTAAAAAAATAAATTCAGCACTTTGAAATTGCATGACATTAGGGTGCCCCATTCCTCTGTGTGGGCTTCCCGGGTGGTGATAGTGGTAAAGAACCTGACTGCCAATGCAGGAGACATAAAAGACATGGGTTTGATCCCTGAGAGGAGAAGATACACCAGAGGAGGGCATGGCAACCCATTCCAATATTCTTGTCTGGAGAATCCCTTGGACAGAGGAGCCTGGTTGGCTACAGGTTTGCAACAGGGTCACAAAGAGTCAGACATGACTGAAACTACTCAGCACAAACACATTCCTCTGTGTAATAAAAAAGGTTGATATCATTTCTGATGTTTCACTTCTGACAGCTTTCAAGTCCCACCATTCTTCTTTCCTACATCTGTCCCCTTTTGTTCTACATCTGAGCAAGCTGAGGAGAATAATGGAGTGTTCTCTTCTTTTTGGAGCCAGCAGGAAGTTAAAACCACACAAACCCTGAACCGCTTGTAAGAGCCCTAACCCTGACCTCGACCTCTAATCACATAAAAACCCCAAGCCAATCTCTTTTCCCTGGACTCTCAAGCCATTTTCAGGCCAGCTTGGTAACCACACTGCTCTGTCTAGAATGCTTCATTATATAAGTAAGAAACTTTCAAAATAACTTCTTGAAATCACAGAAAAAAATAATTTATGCAGAGTCCCACATTATTTAGTAAAACAGAAAACACTAGAACCCAAAATTTTAAGTTCTTGGTCCAATGCTATTTTCACTATGCAACTTTGTTTTGTGACTGTCTATCAACTCCAAAGATACGTGGTCTTAGATTTCCCAGGGAGTGTCTTTCTCTTCACCTATAAAAAGTTATTCAGTATAGAGTACAAATTTCATAGCATCCTGAGCAGCCATGTCCACTGACCTAACAATACCCTGAGACTTTAAGCAATTTCCTGCAAATTTACTCAAACTTCCTGAAAGGATCACTTTATAATTAGGAATCTCTGAGTATAGTATGTCAAATTAGTTTTAATTACTTTAATTATTTTAGTTATTTACTTTAATTATTACCTATTGTATGCATTATCTCTTTGCTCAAAACATAAGTTTCATAAATGTACCAATAGTGCTGGGCGCACAGTAGTTGATCAATTAATATTCATTTGTTCATTACTACATGTGCACTGTCAAGTGATCACCACACCACATTATTAGAGGAAGAGAATGTAAACAATTTGTCTTTGATCATTATATTCAGAATTTTTCTACAACCCCAGTTTTATATTAAAAATAAAATATAGAAAAAAAGTTGGTACTATGAATGTATTTTAAATCCTTTAACTGATTTTGATTCAGAGTTATATTTCAAGCCACTTCTTTTTCTTTAATCAGTGCAAATGTCCTAGTTTCATTCTTATGGATGTTTTTCTGATGGGTTGTTGGTCATTGACTAGCACATTGTGCTTAATTTATCTAAGCAATGAATAGTATTTTATAGGAGATAAAAGCAAGAGAAACAACAAAGGGAAATATAAAAAAGAATTTCAATAGTCCTTGTCTAAAATCTCCCTTTGGAGAGAATTATATAATTGACATATTTCAAAATTTTATCAAGTTCATGTGACCTAATGTAATTTTCCCCTTATATTACGTTATCTTTATAAAAAATTCTAGTTGAATTCCTGTTTTCCAATATTCATGGATTTAATGAAACAAGATTTTAATGTTCTAGAATATTATTATGGAGGAAGATGATTTAGAGAAGAAAATTGGCAACGGGGTTGCTATCCATCTTCTCTAACTCTGCCCGACTTTCACGACTTCTTTGATTCCATTATCACTTGTGGGAAAGTTGGCACTGTTGAACACAGTGAGTCAGGACTAATTCACCCCACCCATACCCCTAGGTCAGAGTTGCCTCCAAATTTGCTTCTACTAAATATATTCCAAGCCCTGGAAATGGCATGGGAACAGAGGGAATTATACCAAGACCCCAGAGCAGGTAAGTGGGTTCTTAGTAGGACAGGCTTCACAAGCTTCAATTTAGTGAAAGTGGCAGTTGGATGGAAGAAATGAATACGGTTTCTGACTCTGTTTCCTTTGCTGATCCAGACTGGTGCCGGCTGCCAGAACCCAGGATGTGATGCTGTGAACAAGAGTTTGTGGAGGACTCAAGCATGTGGCTGAGAGATGAGACACCTGAAAGATGACTGGGTATAGATATGAGGCTGCACTCTCTCCATCATGATGTAGTAGAGACAGCATAGCTGGCATTTTGCATCTTACAAGATACATGACACCCTTATGTTGGGTCTCCATTTCCCAACACTCTTGGATAATCCATAGGTACAGATTATTATCTAGCAATGTAAACTATACATTTTACTGTGAAAACATTTTCATGAATACTCACTAGTAAGTTATTCAAACAGATTTTGCAGCAATTAGAGTTTAGATCTCTAGGGATTGATATATTTAAACACAACATACCAGGTACCAGTTCATAACGTCTGTTCGATCATTGATCCAATGTGTTGCAGCACTAAAATATAATTAAATTAACACATAATTTACCACTGTGTAGAACAACTGGAGAAGGAAATGGCAACCCACACCAGTGTTCTTGCCTGGAGAATCTCAGGGACGGGGGAGCCTGGTGGCTGCCGTCTATGGGGTCACACATAGTTGGACACGACTGAAGTGACTTAGCATAGCATAGAACAACTGCAGAGATAGGGAGACAGAGGAAGAGACAGAACAAAGCAATAAAAATATAACGTTTCATCAGTTCAGTTCAGCTCACTGTTTTGTCCCATTCTTTGAGACCCCATGAACTGCATCATGCCTGGCTTCCCTGTCCATCACTAATTCCAAGAGCTTGCTCAAACTCATGTCATAATGCTTCATACTTTAACCTCCTCCCAATGTTGATACAGCATTTGTAAGTTTACCAGGTGAAGGCAGGTCATCTTTTTATCCATTTCACTAAGGTAACTGATTATCAGTAGTTGGCATGAAATTTCTTTCCAAATGAGACCTCTGGTTGGTGAAAGAAAGAAAAATAATACATTCAAGAAATCTCCCACCATACAGTCCTAAATAATTGGGTGTCAGAGTTTATTTTTGTTGGTACGTGTCAGTTCTATAAACCAATCAACATGTTATCTAGATGTCTTTTCTATACTGCCACTAAAATTTTATCTAAAATAGAATAATTTATACTTTTAAATTTCCAAGTAAAAAAATAAAAACCTTCTATCTTAAAAAGTGAGCATGTAAACCAATCTTACAGGTTAAAACCTAATTGTAATTATATTGTCATAATTGTGATAAACAGATTTCTTTTTTTTTTTTTTTCCAGTCCAGGTTAGATGCAGGATACAGGAATCTTGGGGCTGGTGCACTGGGATGACCCAGAGGGATGATATGGGGAGGGAGATGGGGCGGGGGTTCAGGACTGGGAACACGTGTACACCCGTGGTGGATTCATGTTGACGTATGACAAAACCAATACAATATTGTAAAGTAAAAAAATAAAAAAAAATAAATATATATATATATGATAAACAGATTTCTAGGTTCTACTATCTAATCATTGTGATGTTCTGAAAATATGAATTCTTTTAATTATAATATACATATAACATGATAATGGAAAGACAGTTACAATAACCTATATAACTGTTTTTCAAAAATATCAGCACAAAACTGAAACTGCACTTAACATAGCAAAGCATTATCAACAAGGTTCTGCACATATTCACTATATTAGAGACTTGATGATAATACTACATATTAATACATTTTCATAACTTATTAAATTTTCAGTACAACTTAATCTTATCACAAGCAATTAATTTTCTGAAGGTTGAAATGTATTTGTTTCATCTGTTTGCTACTCTGGCTTTTAACTTCTTTTTAAATGTGCCCATGAAGTATTATTTTTCATGTAGTCTCTGTTTCAACTAATCACAGGCATTTCTTTAAATGCTAGATATAAATCCACTTCAAAATTTGGAAGCTAAGCAGCTGAACATGAGAAATTCATGTTCCAAAGATTCCTGTATCATTTTACTGACAGCCAGAACTACATCAAAATCCTTGGTATCCCCATTTCCCTTTACCAACCCCATGCAGAAAAAAAAACCCAAAAAACCTTCTTCTCTATTCAGTTCTTCATGCAGAATCACACTGTTTGTACAAAAACAGTAATAAACTGACAACTATGTTAGTGCTGTTGAATACCAGTGTTAAAATACATTTACTTGTATGAGGAGCTTAAAAAGCACAATTGTTAAAAGCAGAATCTCAGGAGACAGACCACTCAGGTTCAAATGACCAGTTCTGCAACTTAATATCATTGTGAACTGAGACAATTTACTAAATGTCTCTGTGCTTTTGTCTTTTCATCTGTGAAATGGTAATGACTATAGGACCTATATTAAGGCATTATTGAGAAGATTCAATTAATGTATATGAAACATTTAGAACAGTACCTCGCCAGCAAGTTCCATGCTATTATTTGCCATTGTCATTTTTCAAGCTGATAAACTTACTCAATTTACCAGAGGTTTCCCTGATAAGTTTTAGAGGAGCACTGCCATTTCAGTGTGGAAGTATGTCAGTCATGAAACTCAGGAGAATAGTCTATGGATGATTTTTGGCTTTCCTTTGCTCTTAGTTTCAAGAGAGAACTGTTGCACTTAGCTGTAAAATCCTTAAATGTTTTGGTTTCTACCTACTGGCCAGCCACATACTATACCATGCTCAAACCACAATGACCCTGTCTCACCCTCTCATAATCTTTTTTTTCTATTTTGTTGGATGGAGCTATGCACTTGACCTCTATATAAAATGTTCTTCCCTCACTTGTTTATTTAACTCCTATCATTTCAGTATCATTCCTTGGGCCAAATCCACCATTAACTGCTCTCAGAGATCTGTAAAATTCTTTCTAGACTCTATCTGAGTTGTAACTTTGCTTTAATTTATGTCATTAGTTGATTTTTTTGGTCTCCACCACTATATTTTTAAATACTATGAGGGCAGGAGTTGTGCATGATTTTCTTGACACTGTATCTCTCATTTGCCTGATAAACAGTAGGAACTCAAGTATTTGTTGAGTGAATGAATAAATGGAAATAAGGAACATTATGCATTGTGGTGCATCTTCTTCATTTACACTAAATAGGAGGCAAAAGAATGAATCTCAAGATCTTGATGGCAATGAATACTTTCCATGAAAAATGAAATTAGTAATCACTCTCCACTGGTAATTCATCTATAAACAAACATTTATATTATAGGCAAGATTAACTTTGATAACAGTAATGTAGAAAGCTTTGAATCAATGTGATGAGACAATGATTAGTACATCTCATTGGGCTCTTTCTTATAGAACATCTTGATGCTTTAGATCATTATAAGAAACTTCTCCCATGAGGTTAAAATAAAATCCTGAAAAACTTTCTGGAAAATTGTATCTAAACAGTTGAATTATTGAGGGTAAATACACTGAGATACAAATGGGGGAATTATATTTTTATCCAAACAGCAGGTAAAAGAAAACAAAGAACAGCAAACAAACCTCTTCATTTTTGTGAGAATCAGAAATATTATTCTTTTCATACACACACCCAGTTCAGTTCAGTCACTCAGTCGTGTCCAACTCTTTGCAACCCCATGAACCGCAGCACTCCAGCCCTCCCTGTCCATCACCAACTCCCGGAGTCCACCCAAACCCATGTCCATTGTGTCAGTGATACCATCCAACCATCTCATCCTCTGTCATCCCCTTCTCCTCCTGCCCTCAATCTTGCCCAGCATCAGGGTCTTTTCCAATGAGTCAGCTCTTCTCAACAGGTGGCCAAAGTATTGGAGTTTCAGACACACACACTAATATATATAAAATAAATAACTAATAAGAATATGATGTATAGCACAGGAAATTCAACTCACTACTCTGTAATGGCCTATATGGGAAAATAATCTAAAAAAAAAGAGTGGAGATTATATATATATATATATATATATATATATATATATATATATACACACACACACATATAATGGTTTGCATTGGAAACGAACAGAGATTATTCTGTCGTTTTTGAGATTGCATCCAAGTACTGCATTTCGGACTCTTTTGTTGCCCATGATGGCCACTTCATTTCTTCTGAGGGATTCCTGCCTGCAGTAGTAGATATAATGGTCATCTGAGTCCCTAAGAAAGGCAATGCCAAAGAATGCTCAAACTACTGCACAATTGCACTCATCTCACACGCTAGTAAAATAATGCTCAAAATTCTCCAAGCCAGGCTTCAGCAATATGTGAACTGTGAACTTCCTGATGTGCAAGCTGGTTTTAGAAAGGAAGAGGAACCAGAGATCAAATTGCCAACATCCGCTAGATCATAGAAAAAGCAAGAGAGTTCCAGAAAAACATCTATTCCTGCTTTATTGACTATGCCAAAGCCTTTGACTGTGTGGATCACAATCAACTGTGGGAAATACTTCAAGAGATGGGAATACCAGACCACCTGATCTGCCTCTTGAGAAATTTGTATGCAGGTCGGGAAGCAACAGTTAGAACTGGACATGGAACAACAGACTGGTTCCAAATAGGAAAAGGAGTTTGTCAAGGCTGTATACTGTCACCCTGTTTATTTAACTTATATGCAGAGTACATCATGAGAAAGGCTGGACTGGAAGAAACACAAGCTGGAATCAAGATTGCCGGGAGAAATATCAATGACCTCACATATGCAGATGACACCACCCTTATGGCAGAAAGTGAGGAGGAACTCAAAAGCCTCTTGATGAAAGTGAAAGTGGAGAGTGAAAAAGTTGGCTTAAAGCTCAACATTCAGAAAACGAAGATCATGGCATCTGGTCCCACCACTTCATGGGAAATAGATGGGGAAACAGTGGAAACAGTGTCAGACTTTATTTTTCTGGGCTCCAAAATCACTGCAGATGGTGACTGCAGCCATGAAATTAAAAGACGCTTCCTCCTTGGAAGGAAAGTTCTGACCAACCTAGATAGCATATTCAAAAGCAGAGACATTACTTTGCCAACAAAGGTTCGTCTAGTCAAGGCTATGATGTTTCCTGTGGTCATGTATGGATGTGAGAGTTGAACTGTGAAGAAGGCTGAGCGCCGAAGAATTGATGCTTTTGAACTGTGGTGTTGGAGAAGACTCTTGAGAGTCCCTTGGACTGCAAGGAGATCCAACCATTCTGAAGGAGATCAGCCCTGGGATTTCTTTGGAAGGAATGATGCTGAAGCTGAAACTCCAGTACTTTGGCCACCTCATGAAAAGAGTTGACTCATTGGAAAAGACTCTGATGCTGGGAGGGATTGGGGGCAGGAGGAGAAGGGGACGACAGAGGATGAGATGGCTGGATGGCATCACTGACTTGATGGACGTGAGTCTGAGTGAACTCTGGGAGTTGGTGATGGACAGGGAGGCCTGGAGTGCTACAATTCATGGGGTCGCAAAGAGTCGGACACGACCTAGCGACTGATCTGATATATATATATATATGTATATATATATACATATATATATATACACACACACACGTATGTATACATATATACATACATACATATGTATGTATATGTATATGTGTGTATATATATGTGTGTGTATATATATATATATATATATTATTATGTGTCAGTCCATTGGGTTGTAAAGTGTCAGACACAACTTAGTACAACTGAACAACAGAAACAAATATATGTAAAGGTGATGTACACAAACCATTTATTAGGACCTAAAATAACTCAGAGAAAACTATACTTACTAAAGTAGTTTGGAAAGCTCTAAGAACAACATTAAAGCAGTTGGCAAAAGCCTAGTCCTTTTCACTTCTGCATCATAAGTTCTTACAATTATTTAAGACAGCACCATGATTGTACCTTTTAAATAGAGTTCTAGGGACTATACTAGGATTGCATTTTTAACTCAGTATTTAGAAACCTAACATTGGTTTTATGACTATAGAAAGAGGTCATAAACTTAGCGGGAACAAACTGAATAGCAGAATAAGAGGGCTAGCTAAAAGTAATCTGGGATCTCCATGAAAGATTCTTCAGAAATAAAATCATCATTTGATGGCACTAAGTCTGTGTCCTCCATGGTAGAACCCTCAAGAACAGAGTCATCCAATAAAGGAACTGAAGAAGTAGTTAAATTTATTTCTCTTTCAGATGCCATTTTAATATAACCACCAAGCCTCTGATCTAAGGGTTTATTGGTTCTGGACAAAGTAAAATGCAATGTAGCATTAAATGTAACTAGTTTTGATTGATATATATTTTTCCTAACCAGTGAAGGGCCTTGGTGGATGGGGTGAAAGGACTTCTCATGTGTCCACCCGGTAAAATTTGAGGGTGCCCACTCAATGGGAAAAGGAGGCTAAGTCCTGTAATTAAGTGATGACACTGATGACAAAAACTAGCTGTAAATATTTAATCTAGGTCAGCTTCTGAATAATCATTTTGAACAAGTCTAGTCTGGAGTAACCAGTGACCTAGACCTGGAGTAGGGAGACATGGCTCTTTACAATCAGGGCAACACCACTTGTCCAAAGGCATCTTTGTGGCAAGATTGTAGAATCAATTAACAAGAAGCAACAGTGCTAATTACAAAAGTAATTTTAGACTTAAGATTTAAGTCTGAGAAAATATGCTGTGTTTACTTATCCCCTAGTTTGCAGCCTCTATATTCAGGAAAATAGAGTAACAGCAGTGGAAGAACAACTTATCCACAAAATAATAATGTTCTAGTTAACAATTTTAACTTTGCAAACTCTCAGTACATTAAATGGCAAATAAAGCTATTGACATTAAATGAGGATAGTAAAGAGAAATAATTAGATAGGATATTATTAATCTTGGGATTAATTTTAGCAACAGTATACTAGTCTATCCCACACTTGAAAGAGTTCCACTATCCTCAGTGGAATTTGTTGAGAACTCATGTCTCTCTCTCTCTTCCAAGAACAGTCTTAGTTCTTAAGAACCGGTTCAGTACAGGGAGAAGCTTGTCACTTTCCAGTGGCACAGTTCACAGACTTGGAATATTAGTCCTCCAAGATGAGATGAATTCTGTCTGACCAGTGCAATTTTATATAAATTCAGATGCTAAAGAAATCTTTCAGAAAGATCTATACAATCATCTCAGCTGGTGGTGTTATTATGTCCACTTGATTTTCAGAAGTTGAGCTGTTCAGCTGTTGTCTGGTGTAGGTGATTTACACCAGTGAAGTGTGTAAGTTTTGTCCTGTAATGTCCTGTAATGTGTAAGTTGACAGAAAAATCTTGTCAGGCTCCTTCTCAGACCATCTCTGGAAGAGTTCTTCCTTTGTGCCCCTAGACCTTGACCCAGTCTCTTAGAAGCGACTGATGAAAGGAATCTGATTATACTCAGGGTACCTGTAAAAAATTTTTTACAAATCCTATGAAAACTTTGGTAATGTATATAGCGAAATTAAAAATTTTACTGGCTATTATGTGTTAAGTCTTTGTAAGTGTGGTTTGCTTTTCCTAGTTGTACTTATCTGATGTTTAAATTCATTTCAGTTCAGTTCAGTAGCTCAGTTATGTCCGACTCTTTGCAACCCCATGAATTGCAGCAGGCCAGGCACCCCTGTCCATCACCAACTCCTGGAGTTCACCCAAACTTATGTGCATCGAGTTGGTGATGCCATCCAGCCATCTCATTCTCTGTCTTCCCCTTCTCCTCCTGCCCCCAATCCCTCCCAGCATCAGGGTCTTTTCCAATGAGTCAACTCTTCGCATGAGGTGGCCAAAGCATTGGAGTTTCAGCCTTAGCATCAGTCCTTCCAATGAACACCCAGGTGTTTAAATAAGCACAAGTTAATTAATCTGAATGTTGAATAAGCTTATGTAACCATATGTCACATGACTGTATTTCTTGAAACTTAAAAAAAAAAAAACTATGAACTTGTTAATTTTAGTTAATACATTGTAAGTCTATCATACTCAAATAACATCAAATAATAAAATTAGGAAATAAAGTAGCAATTAAATATTTTGGTCATTTTAGGAGCCTTACTTCTTCATTTTAATATCTGACAAATAAAGTTTCTGATGTAGAGTTATTTATAGTTATTTACTGTTACTCTGTTTTTTTAACAGAGTACATTTAAATTGCATTTTTAATATTAACATTAAAGCAAAGTAGAGTAGAGTAGCATTTTAGGACCAAGCCTGTCAGCTATTTGATAGGTTTTTAATTCAAGGTGGGATATTGATCTTGATGATGATATGCAGATGACACCAGCCTTATGGCAGAAAGTGAAGAACTAAAGAGCCTCTTGATGAAAGTGAAAGAGGAGAGTGAAAAAGTTGGCTAAAAGCTCAACATTCAGAAAACTAAGATCATGGCACTCAGTCCCATCACTTCATGGCAAATAGATGGGGAAACAGTGGAAACAGTGGCTGATTTTATTTTTCTGGGCTCCAAAATCACTGCAGATGTTGATTGCAGCCAGGAAATTAAAAGACGCTTACTCCTTGGAAGGAAAGTTATGACCAACCTGCTGCTGCTGCTGCTAAGTCACTTCAGTCGTGTCCGACTCTGTGTGACACCATACACGGCAGCCCATCAGGGTCCCCCATCCCTGTGATTCTCCAGGCAAGAACACTGGAGTGGGTTGTCATTTCCTTCTCCAATGCATGAAAGTGAAAGTGAAGTCGTTCAGTCATGTCCGACTCTTTGCGACATCATGGACTGCAGCCTACCATGCTCCTCCATCCACGGGAGTTTCCAGGCAAGAGTACTGACTAACCTAGACATCATATTAAAAAGCAGACACATTACTTCGTCAACAAAGGTCCGTCTAGTCAAGGCTATGGTTTTTCCAGTGGTCATGTATGGATGTGAGAGTTGGACTATAAAGAAAGCTGAGCACAGAAGAATTGATGCTTTTGAATTGTGGTGTTGGAGAAGACTCTTGAGAGTCCCTTGGACTGCAAGGAGATCCAAGCAGTTCATCCTAAAGATCAGTCCTGAGTGTTCTTTGGTAGGACTGATGTTGAAGCTGAAACTACAATACTTTGGCCACCTGATGCAAAGAGCTGACTCATTGGAAAAGACCCTGATGCTGGGAAAGATTGACAGCAGGAGAAGAAGGGGACAATGGAGGACGAGATGGTTGGGTGGTATCACCGACACAATGGACATGGGTTTGAGTGGACTCTGGGAGTTGGTGATGGACAGGGAGGCCTGGCATGCTGTGGTTCATGGGATCACAAAGAGTCGGATATGTCTGAACAACTGAACTGAACTGTCTTAATGTAAAAGCTAAAATCATTTTGACTTAGATATGATATTTTATTATTAATTTACCTTTAAGTTAGTGAGATATCTATATGTTCTAAGCTAAACTACTGTAGAAAACAAAAGCAGATACTAAGTAAGAATATACTGAAGAGATGAGAACTTGACAAAGTTATAAAGCAATGGTTTAGAACGTATAAACACTTTATGTTTGAAATCTCTCCCAATTAAGGATTTTCAAATTTTATTTATTTTTTTTGTTTCATTTTAATGTAAGATAACTACAATGGCAAGGCAAATCTTTTGGTGTGTTTTCTGAGGCCATGTTATATGGAGAAGGACTTGAAAATATTTGTTTGCCTTGTCACAAGGTAGTATTACTGCAGACAAAAGTAAACACAGATATGAGAGATAGATTTATAGTTGATAAATATGTAATTTTGGGTTTTATAGTTGGTATTTACATATTATAATAATAGATACACTTGTTCAATATATCATGAACTGATTGTAAACTTTTCTGATAAAAATTCACTTGGTCAAAGAAAAAACATGGTCTTGTTTTGGACATTGATTATAAGATAGATCACAGATGCTATTCTGGAATTAATCTCTTTCATATGAATCTGCATTAATTTATTTAGAAATTATACAATAATTAGAATATATTTATCCTAAATTTACTTGGATAAAGCTCATTAAAATTAAATAGAAGGCTCAGGGTGCAAAAGAGAGGCTTTAGTTTGACAGATAGGGTATAACATGTAATAGCCTTAAGCTTCATTAGAATTATTTATAGGGCTTCTCTCTTGGCTCAGATGCTAAAGAATCTGCCTGTAATGTGGGGAGACCCAGGTTCAATCCTGGAATCAGGGAAGATCCCCTGGAGAAGGGAATAGCTAGCCACTCCAGCATTCTTGCCTGGAAAATTCAATGGACTGAGGAATTTAATTAGAATTTTTTATAAGATATAAATTGCTAAATATTGTCCAATCAGACATTGATGTTGTTGATTACTAAACTAGATTTTTTATCTTGCATGTTTTTGTATTAATGAGATCATATTGGTCAGCTTTTACTGATTATTTAATTAGATTTCATGGCTACTGCCATCATTCCTCTCTTTTTCATGGGTCATCCTGCATGTCACAAGACTATGATGCCACAAATATTTGAAGTGCAACATTCATCTGGTCTTTTTGTTCAATATTAATTTCTATGACCTTGTGTGCTATAATGTTAAGCTTATAAGATCTGACACTGAGAAGCTTTTGAGTTATTAAAATTTACAAGATTTTAGGAAGAAAAAAAGCTACTGACTCAGGTTCAGAATTTGTTGAAAAGATAAGTAATTTCCTAGGAATTTAATGAATACAAGTTTTATAGAATTCACATTTGGTTATATTAACCTGGTAAATAATTAAATCTGCTTGGTCATTGTAATGTTGAGTCAGTTCTATAAGAATTTGTTTTCTTTTTTCTTCTGAAATATTTTTTAATTTATTTATTTTAATTGGAAGCTAATTACTTTACAATATTTTAGTGGTTTTCCCATACATTGACATGAATCCACCACGGGTGGACATGTGTTTCCCATCCTGAATCCCCCTCCCACCTCCCTCCCCATACCATCCCTCTGGGTCATCCCAGTGCACCATCCCCGAGCATCCTATATCATGCATCAAACCTGGACTGGCGATTTGTTTCACATATGATATTATACATGTTTCAATACCATTCTCCCAAATCATCCCACCCTTGCCCTCTCCCACAGAGTCCAAAATACTGTTCTATACATCTGTGTCTCTTTTACTGTCTCACATACTGGGTTATTGTTACCATCTTTCTAAATATCATATATATGCTTTAGTATACTGTGTTGGTGTTTTTCTTTCTGGCTTACTTCACACTGTCTAATAGGCTCCAGTTTCATCCACCTCATTAGAACTGATTCAAATGTATTTTTTTAATGGCTGAGTAAAATTCCATAGTGTTTATGTAACACAGATCTCTTATCCATTTGTCTGCTGATGGACATCTAGGTTGCTTCAATGTCTTGGCTATTATAAACAATGTTGCGATGAATGTTGGGGTACACATGTCTCTTTCAATTCTGGTTTCCTCAGTGTGTATGCCCAGAAGTAAGATTGCTGGGTCATAAGGCAGTTCTATTTCCAGTTTTTTAAGGAATCTCCACAGTGTTCTCCACAGTGGCTGTTCTAGTTTGCATTCCCACCATTATAAGAGGGTTCCATTTAATCTGCATGCTCTCCATTTATTGTTTGTAGACTTTTGGATAGCAGCCATTCTGACCAGTATGAGATAGTACAATATTGCGGTTTTGATTTGCATTTCTCTGATAATGAGTGATATTGAGCATCTTTTCATGTGTTTGTTAGCCATCTGTATGTCTTCTTTGGAGAAATGTCTGTTTAGTTTTTTGGCCCATTTTTTATTGGGTCGTTTATTTTTCTTGAAGTGAGCTGAAGGCTCATTTCAGTCACTCAGCTGTGTCCGACTGTTTGCAACCCCATGAATCGCAGCATGCCAGGCCTCTCTGTCCATCACCAACTCCCAGAGTCCACACAAACCCATGTCTATTGTGTCGGTGATACCATCCAACCATCTCATCCGCTGTCGTCCCTTTCTCCTCCTGCCCTTGATCTTTCCCAGCATCAGCGTCTTTTCCAATGAGTCAGCTCTTCGCATCAGGTGGCCAAACTATTGGAGTTTCAGCTTCAACATTAGTCCCTCCAATGAACATCCAGGCCTGATCTTCTTTAGGTTGGACTGGTTGGATCTCCTTGCAGTCCAAGGGACTCTCAAGAGTCTTCTCCAACACCACAGTTCAAAAGCATCAATTCTTTGGTGCTCAGCTTTCTTCACAGTCCAACTCTCACATCCATAAATGACTACTGGAAAAACCATAGCCTTGACTAGATAGACATTTGTTGGCAAAGTAATGTGGCTGGTTTTCTACATGCAGTCTAGGTTGGTCATAACTTTCCTTCCAAGGAGTAAGAGTAAGCGTCTTTTAATTTACTGGTTGCAATCATCATCTGCAGTGATTTTGGAGACCAGATAATTAAAGTCTGGCACTGTTTCCCCATTTATTTGCCATGAAGTGATGGGACCGGATGCCATGATCTTAGTTTTCTGAATGTTGAACTTTTAGCCAACTTTTCCACTCTCCTCTTTCAATTTCATCAAGAGGTTCTTAAGTTCCTCTTCAATTTCTGCCATCACGGTCGTGTCATCTGCATATTTGAGGTTATTGATATTTCTCCCAGCAATCTTCATTCCAGCTTGTGCTTCTTCCAGCCCAGCGTTTCTCATGATGTACTCTGCCTAGAAGTTAAATAAACAGGGTGGCCATATACAGCCTTGACATACTCCTTTTCCTATTTGGAACCAGTCTGTTGTTCCATGTCCAGTTCTATCTGTTGCTTCCTGACCTGCATATAGGTTTCTCAAGAGGCAGATCAGGTGGTCTGGTATTCCCATCTCTTGAAGAATTTTCCACAGTTTATTGTGATCCACACAATCAAAGTCTTTGACATAGTCAGTAAAGCAGAAATAGATGTTTTTCTGGAACTCTCTTGCTTTTTCCATGATCCAGCGGATGTTGGCAATTTGATCTCTGGTTCCTCTGCCTTTTTTAAAACCAGCTTGAACATCTGGAATTTCACGGTTCATGTATTGCTTAAGCCTGGCTTCGAGAATTTTGAGCATTACTTTACTAGCATGTGAGATGACTGCAATTGTGCAGTAGCTTGTGTATTCTTTGGCATTGCCTTTCTTTGGGATTGGAATGAAAACTGACCTTTTCCAGTCCTGTGGTCACTGTTGAATTTTCCAAATTTGCTGGCATATTCAGTGCAGCACTTTCTCAGCATCATTTAACAGGTTTTGAAATAGCTCAACTGAAGTTCTATAACCTCCATGAGCTTTGTTCAGAGTGATGCTTCCTAAGGCCCATTTGACTTCACATTCCAGGAAGTCTGGCTCTGGGTGAATGATCACACCATCGTGATTATCTGGTTCATGAAGATTTTTTTTGCACAGTTATGTGTATTCTTGCCACCTCTTCTTAATATCTTCTGATTCTGTTAGGTCCATACCATTTCTGTTCTTGACTGAGCCCATCTATGCCTCAAATGTTTCCTTGGTATATCTAATTTTCTTGAAGAGATCTCTAGTCTTTCCCATTCTATTATTTTCCTCGATTTCTTTGCATTGATCACTGAAGAAGGCTTTCTTGTGTCTCCTTGCTATTCTTTGGAACTCTGCATTCAAATGGGTATATCTCTCCTTTTCTCCTTTGCTTTTCACTTCTCTTCTTTTCACAGATATTTGTAAGGCTTCTTCAGACACCCATTTTGCCTTTTTGCATTTCTTTTTCTTGGGGATTTTCTTGATCTCTGTCTCCTGTACAATGTCACGAACCTCAGTCCATAGTTCATCAGGCATTCTCTCTATCAGATCTAGTCCCATAAATCTATTTCTCACTTCCACTGTAGGAGTTTCTTGTATATTTTTGAGATTAATTCTTTGTGAGCTGCTTCATTTGCTATTATTTTCTCACATTCTCATGGCTGTCTACTCACCTTGCTTATCATTTCCTTGTTGTGCAAAAACTTCTAAGTTTAATTAGGTCCCATTTGTTTATTTTTGCTTTTATTTCCAGTATTTTGGGAGGTGGGTCATAGAAGATCCTGCCGTTATTTATGTTGGAGAGTGTTTTGTCTATGTTCTCCTCTAGGAATTTTATAGTTTCTGGTCTTATGTTTAGATCGTTAAACCATTTTGAGTTCATTTTTGTGTATGTTGTTAGAAAGTATTCTAAGTTCAGATCAGTTCAGTCACTCGGTAGTGTCAAACTCTTTGCAACCCCATGAATTGCAGCATGCCAGGCCTCCCTGTCCATCACCATCTCCAGGATTTCACTCAGACTCAAATCCATTGAGTCAGTGATGCCATCCAGCCATCTCATCCTCTGTCGTCCCCTTTTCCTCCTGCCCCCAATCTCTCCCACCGTCAGAGTCTTTTCCAATGAGTCAACTCTTCACATGAGGTGGCCAAAGTACTGGAGTTTCAGCTTTAGCATCATTCCTTCCAAAGAAATCCCAGGGCTGATGTCCTTCAGAATGGACTGACTGGATCTCCTTGCAGTCCAAAGGACTCTCAAGAGTCTTCTCCAACACCACAGTTCAAAAGCATCAATTCTTCGGTGCTCAGCTTTCTTCACAGTCCAACTCTCACATCCATACATGACCACTGGAAAAACCATAGCCTTGACTAGATGGACCTTTGTTGGCAAAATAATGTCTCTGCTTTTGAATATGCTATCTAGGTTAGTCATAACTTTCCTTCCAAGGAGGAAGCATCATTTAATTTCATGGCTGCAGTCACCATCTGCAGTGATTTGTTCTAGTTTCATTCTTTTATAAGTGGTTGACCAGTATTCCCAGCACCACTTGTTAAAGATATTGTCTTTTCTCCATTGTATATTCTTGCCTCCTTTGTCAAAGATAAGGTGACCATATGTGAATGGATTTATCTCTGGGCTTTCTGTTTTGTTCCATTGACCTATATTTCTGTCTTTGTGACAGTACCATTCTGTCTTGATGACTGTATCTTTGTAGTATAGTCAGAAGTCAGGCAGGTTGTGGAGAAGGCAATGGCACCCCACTCCAGTATTCTTGCCTGGAAAATCCCATGGATGGAGGAGCCTGGTGGGCTGCAGCCCATGGGATCGTGAAAAGTCAGACACGACTGAGCAACTTCACTTTCACTTTTCACTTTCATGCATTGGAGAAGGAAATGGCAACCCACTCCAGTGTTCTTGCCTGGAGAATCCCAGGGATGGGGGAGCCTGGTAGGCTGTTGTCTCTGGGGTCGCACAGAATCGGACATGACTGAAGCAACTTAGCATCAGCAGTAGGCAGGTTGATTCCTCCAGTTCCATTCTTCTTTCACAAGATTTCTTTGGCCATTCGAGATTTTTTTTTTTCTATTACCATAAAAAATGTGAAATTATTTGTTCTAGCACTGTGAAAAATACCATTGGTAGCTTCATAGGGATTGCATTAAATCTATAGATTGCTTTGAGTAGTATACTCATTTTCACTATATCGATTCCTCCAATCCATGAACATGGCATATTTCTCCACCTAATGATGTCCTCTTTGATTTCTTTCATCAGTGTTTTATAGTTTTGTACATATAGGTTTTTTTTTTCTTTTTTTTTTTTTTTCTTTTTTTAGGTGAATTTATTCCTAAGCATTTTATTCTTTTCTTTGTAATTGTGAATGGAATTGTTTCCTTAATTTCTCTTTCTGTTTTCTCATTGTTGGTACATAGGAATGCAAGGGATGTCTCGTCTCTGTGTTAATTTTATATCCTGCAGCTTTACTTTGTTCATTGATTAGCTCTAGTAACTTTCTGGTGGAGTTTTTAGGGTTTTCTATGCCGAGGATCATGTCATCTGCAAACAGTGAGTTTTACTTCTTTTCCAATATTGATTCCTTTTATTTCTTTTTCTGCTCTGATTGCTTTGGCCAAAGCTTCCAAAACTATGTTGAATAGTAGTGGTGAGAGTGGGCACCCTTGTCTTATTACTGACTTTAGGGGAAATGCTTTCTGTTTTTCACCATTGAGAATACTGTTTGCTGTGGGTTTATCATATATAGCTTTTATTATGCTGACATATATTTCCTCTATTCCTGCTTTCTGGAGGGTTTTTATCATAAATGGATGTTGAATTTTGTCAAAAGCTTTCTCTGCATCTATTCAGATAATCATATGGATTTTATCTTTCAATTTGTTAATGTGGTGTATCACATTGATTGATTTGTAGATAGTGAAGAATCTGTGCATCCCTGGGATAAAGCCCACTTGGTCATGATGTATGATCTTTTTAATATGTTGTTGAATTCTATTTGCTAGAATTTTGTTAATGATTTTTCATCTATGTTTTTCAGTGATATTGGCCTGCAGTTTTCTTTTTTGTGTGGTATAATTTTCTGGTTTTGGTATTATGGTGATGGTGGCCTCATAGAATGAGTTTGGAAGTTTACCTTCCTCTGCAATTTTCTGGAAGAGTTTGAGTAAGATAGGTGTTAGCTCTTCTCTAAATTTTTGGTAGAATTCAGCTATGAATCCGTATGGTCCTGGGCTTTTGTTTACTGGAAGATTTCTGATTACACTTTCGATTTCTGTGCTTGTGATGAGTCTTAAGAATTTCTATTTCTTCCTGGTTCAGTTTTGGAAAGTTATACTTTTCTAAGTATTTGTCCATTTCTTCCAAGTTGTCCATTTTATTGGCATATAGTTGCTGATACTTTTGATCCTTTGTATTTCTGTGTTGGCTGCTATGATTTCTCCACTTACATTTCTAGTTTTGTTGATTTGATTCTTCTCCCTTTGTTTCTTGATAAATCTGGCTAATGTTTTATCAATTTTATTTTTCTTCTCAAAGAACGAGTTTTTAGCCTTTTTGATTTTTGCTATAGTCTGTTTTGTTTCTTCTGCATTTATTTCTGCTCTTATTATTTTTTTTATAAGATTCATTTCCTTCTACTAACTCTAGAGTTCTTCATTTCTTCCTGTTCTAGTTGCTTTAGGAGTAAAGTTAGGTTATTTATTTGACTTTTTTCTTGTTTCTTGAGGTAACCCTGTATTGCAATGAACCTTCACTTTAGCACTGTTTTTACAGTGTTCCAAAGGTTTTGAGTTGTTGTGTTTTCATTTTCATTCGTTTCTATGCATATTTTTATTTCTTCTGTTATTTGTTGGTTGTTCAGAAGTGTGCTGTTCAGCCTCCATATTTTGAAAATTTTAATAGTTTTTCTCCTGTAACTGACATCTAATCTTACTGTATTGTGGTCAGAAAAGATGCTTGGAATTATTTCAACTTTTTTGTATTTGCCAAGGCAAGATTTATGGCCCAGGATGTGATCTATCCTGGAGAAGGTTCCGTGTGCACTTGAGAAAAAGATGAAATTCATTGTTCTGGAGTGAAATGTCCTATAGATAACAATTATGTCTGACTGGTCTATTGTCTCATTTAAAGTTTGTGTTTCCTTGTTAATTTTATGTTTGGTTGATTTATCCATAGGTGTGAGTGGGGTATTAAAGTCTCCCACTATTATTGTGTTATTGTTAATTTCCCCTTTCATATGTGTTAGCATTTGTCTTACATATTGTGGTGCTTCTATGTTGGGTGCATATATATTTACAAGTGTTGTATCTTCTTCTTGGATTGATCCTTTGAGCATTATGTAGTGTTCTTCTTTGTCTCTTTTCTCAGCTTTTATTTCAAAGTCTATTTTATCTGATATGAGTATTGCTACTCCTGCTTTCTTTTGGTCTCTGTTTACATGGAATATCTTTTTCCAGCCCTTCACTTTCAGTCTGTATGTGTTTCTTGTTTTGAGGTGGGTCTCTTGTAGACAACAAATATAGGGGTCTTTTTTTTGTATGATATGTCTTGCTCTGGAACTTGTTGGCTCTTGGATGGTGCTTGGTTTCAGTGTAGGTATCGAGGTTTTTGGATGAGCTCTTATTTATTAATGTTTCCTGAACTCAGGTGTTCTCTGGTGTTCTCAGGTTTTGGACTTAAGCCTCCTGCCTCTGGTTTTCTGTCTTTTTCTTACAGTATCCTCAAGACTTCTCCATCTATACAGCACAGATGATAAAACATCTAGGTTAATAATGAAAAGCTTCTCTACAGTGACAGACACCCAGAGTTACAGAGTTCACAGAGATAAATGGAGAAGAGAAGATGGAGGAGGGAGATAGAAGTGACCAGGAGGAGAAGAGGGGGAATCAAAAGGGGAGAGAGCAAGGTAGCCATTAATCAATTTCCTATGTGCTCTCTATAGTCAGGACCCCTCAGAGAGGTTCATACAGTTACACAGGGAAGAGAAGAGGGAGGAAGGAGACAGAAGTGACCAGGAGGAGGAAAGGTGGAATCAAAAGGATAGAGACCAGTCTAGCCAGTAATCAGTTCCCTAAGTATTCTCCACAGCCCGGGACACACAAAGAGATTCACAGAGTTGGGTAGAGAAGAGAAAGTGGAGGGAGGAGATAGAGGTGACCTTGTGGATAAAAAGGAGAGTTGAAAGGGGGAAAGAGCAATCAAGCCAGTAATCACACTCCCAAGTAAAAAATGGTTACTGAAGCCTGGCTTCTTAAAGGTACAAAATTTATAACATTACCAAAACACAAAGATTAAAAATCTAAAGTAGAGGTTAGACTCTCAAAAATACAATATTAAAAAAAAAAAAAAAAAAAAAAAAAACAGGAGGAGGAGCTAAGATGGCAGAGGAATAGGACAGGGAGAACACTTTTTCCCCCACAAATTCATCAAAAGAATGTTTAAATGCCGAGTAAATCCCACAAAACAACTTCTGAATGCTGGCAGAGGACATCAGGCACCCAGAAAAGCAACCCATTGTCTTCAAAAGGAGGTAGGAAAAAATATAAAAGACAAAAAAAAGAGACAAAAGAGGGAGGGACGGAACTCCATCCCAGGAAGGGAGTCTTAAAAAGAGAGAAGTTTCCAAACACCAGGAAACATTCTCACTGCTGAGCCTGTGCCAAGCTTTGGAAGTACAGAGGGCAACATAACAGGGAGGAAAAATAAATTAACAATTAAAACCTACAGATTACAAGCCCTACGGTAACTCCCCCAGCGGAGAAGCAGCGCAGACGCCTGCATCCGCCATTAGCAAGCGGGGGCTGGGCAGGGAGGCGTGGCACGGGCTGCATCGCTTTGAGTAAGGATCTGGCCTGAATACCCCGAGCGCTACCTGAGCAAAATAATTTGGGCTAGCAAACCAGACTGTGGGATATCTACCACACGAAAAGCCAGCCCTAGCCTCAGACACCACCAGGCCCGTGCACGGAACAAAGGACTGAACAGAGATATCTAGCTGCAGACCGTCCCCCTCCAGTGACAGGCAGCCAGAACTGGAAGGAGGCAATCGCAGCCCCAGAGACATTATCTACAAAAACTGTAAGCAGGCTTCATTGCTAACTAAAACTTCTTGGGGTTCTGGACAGTCAACATCTGCCTGAGAAGGTGCGCCGGTTGTACACCCAGATAACCGAGCAGCGGGGAGGCGATAAGTCACAGCAACCATGCTCACCAAACACCTCATCACCTGAGCTGCTCAAACCTGGGAAGGGCACAAAACCAGGCCCAACCGAGTCTGTGCCTCTGAGGACTACCCGAGTGCCTGAACCTGAGCGGCTTAGACCTGGGAGGTGCAAGCAGCCCAGGGCCAGCCGCGGATGGTTCCCGGCGCAGCAACCTAGAGCCTGAGCAGTGTGGGCAGGGAGGCCACACATGCCGTGAGCGGGGGCAGGCCCAGTGTGGCTGAGGCACTGCAAGCACACACCAGTATTATTTATTTGCAGCATCCCTCCCTCCCCACAGCATGACTGAACAAGTGAGTCTTAAAAAAAAAAAAAAAAAAAAGTGTCCACCACTGCCCCCTTTGTATCAGGGTGGAAATCAGACACTGAAGAAACCAGCAAACAGAAGAAGCTATAACAGAGGAAACCACCTTGGAAGCAACAGGCAATAGATTAAAACCCCATGGTTAGTAGTGACTACATAGGAAGGGGCCTATAGATCTTGAGAAATATAAGCCAGAACAAGGAACTAGCCGAAAATGAACTGACCCACAATACCCACAACAATATCAGAGACAGTCCTATATATATTTTTACTATTTTTATGATCATTCTTTCTGTCTTTTTTTTTAATTTAAAAAAAAATTTAAATCCTCTATTACTTCTTTAATTTTCTTTTTTTTTTTTTTTAGAGCAGTTTTTTTTTTTATTTTATTTTTTTTTAATTTTATTTTGTTTTTAAACTTTACATAACTGTATTAGTTTTGCCAAATATCAAAATGAATCCGCCACAGGTATACATGTGTTCCCCATCCTGAACCCTCCTCCCTCCTCCCTCCCCATTCCATCCCTCTGGGTGTGGTACTTCTTTAATTTTCACTTTTATAACCTACTATTACTTTGCAAAAAAAAAAGACCCTTAAAAAAAAAAAAGCAAACTTCATATATATATTTTTTATAATTTTTGTGACCTTGTTTTTTTTTTCTTTTTCTTTTTCTCTTTCTTTCTTTTTTTTTTCCTTATTTTCTTTAACGCTGCATTTTTGAAATTACAAACTTTACTCTAGATTTTTAACTTTTGTTTTTTCGGTATTTGTTATCAATTTTGTACCTATATTTTCTTTATAATTTTTGTAATTTTTTAAAAATTTTCTCTCTTTCTTTTCCTTCTTCTTTTCTTTAACATTGTGTTTTTGAAATTCCAAACTCTACTTTAGATTTTTAATTTTTGCATTTAGGTATTTGTTACCAATTTGTACCTTTAAGAACCCAATCTTCAGTACCCATTTTTTTACTAGGGAGTGAGATCACTGGCTTGACTGCTCTCTCCCCCTTCAGACTCTCATTCTTTTCCACCAGGTCTCCTGTATCTCCTCCCTAACCCCTCCCTACTCTACCCAACTCTGTGAATTTCTGTGTGTTCCAGACGGTGGAGAACACTTAGGGAACTGATTATTGGCTGGATCTGTCTCTCTCCTTTTCATTCCCTCCTTTTATCCTCCTGGCCACCTCTGTCTCCTTCCTCCCTCTTCTCTTCTCTGTATAACTCCGTGAACATCCCTGAGTGGTCCAGTTGTGGAGTGCACATAAGGAAGTGATTACTGGTTAGCCCACTCTCTCCTCTATTGATTCCACCTCATCTAATTCAGGTCACCTCTTCCTCCTCCCTCTTCTCTTCTCCATGTAACGCTGTGAACCTCTCTGGGTGACCCTCACGGTGGAGAAACTTTTCATCTTTAACCTAGATGTTTTATCAATGGTGCTGTATAGAAGGAGAAGTTTTGAGACTACTGTAAAAATAAGACTGATAACTGGAAGCAGGAGGCTTAAGTCCAAAGCCTGACTCCAGGGAACATTAATTGACAGGAGCTCATCAAATGCCTCCATACCTACACTGAAACCAAGTACCACACAAGGGCCAACAAGTTCCAGAGCAAGACATACCAAGCAAATTATCCAGCAACACAGGAATACAGCCCTGAGCTCCAATATACAGGCTGCCCAAAGTAACCCCAAAACGATAGCCATCTCATAACTCATTACTGGACACTTAATTGCACTCCAGAGAGAAGAAATCCAGCTCCACCCACCAGAACACCGACACAAACTTCCCTAACGAAGAAACCTTGGCAAGCCACCTGTACAAACCCACACACAGAGAAGAAAAGCCGCAATAAAGAGAACTCCACAAACTGCCAGAATACAGAAAGGACACCCCAAACTCAGCAATTTAAACAAGATGAAGAGACCGAGGAATACTCAGTAGGTAAAGGAACAGGATAAATGTCCACCAAACCAAACAAAAGAGGAAGAGATAGGGAATCTACCTGATAAAGAATTCCGAATAATGATAGTGAAATTGATCCAACATCTTGAAATCAAAATGGAATCACAGATAAATAGCCTGGAGACAAGGATTGAGAAGATGCAAGAAAGGTTTAACAAGGACCTGGAAGAAATAAAAAAGAGTCAATATATAATTAATAATGCAATAAGTGAAATTAAAAACACTCTGGAGGCAACAAATAGTAGAATAACAGAGGCAGAAGATAGGATTAGTGAATTAGAAGATAGAATGGTAGAAATAAATGAATCAGAGAGGTAAAAAGAAAAATGAATTAAAAGAAATGAGGACAATCTCAGAGACCTCCAGGACAATATTAAATGCTACAATATTCGAATCATAGGAGTCCCAGAAGAAGAAGACAAAAAGAAAGACCATGAGAAAATACTTGAGGAGATAATAGTTGAAAACTTCCCTAAAATGGGGAAGGAAATAATCACTCAAGTCCAAGAAACCCAGAGAGTCCCAAACAGGATAAACCCAAGGCAAAACACCCCAAGACATATATTAATCAAATTAACAAAGATCAAACACAAAGAACAAATATTAAAAACAGCAAGGGAAAAACTACAAATAACACACAAGGGAATTCCCATAAGGATAACAGCTGATCTTTCAATAGAAACTCTCCAAGCCAGGAGGGAATGGCAAGACATATTTAAAGTGATGAAAGAAAATAACCTAGAGCCCAGATTATTGAACCCAGCAAGGATCTTATTCAAATATGAAGGAGAGATCAAAAGCTTTACAGACAAGCAAAAGCTGAGAGAATTCTGCACCACCAAACCAGCTCTCCAACAAATACTAAAGGATATTCTCTAGACAGGAAACACAAAAAGGGTGTATAAATTTGAACCCAAAACAATAAAGTAAATGGCAACAGGATCCTACTTATTAATAATTACCTTAAATGTAAATGGATTGAATGCCCCAACCAAAAGACAAAGACTGGCTGAATGGATGCAAAAACAAGACCCCTACATATGTTGTGTACAAGAGACCCACCTCAAAACAGGGGACACATACAGACTGAAAGTGAAGGGCTGGAAAAAGATTTTCCATATAAACAGAGACCAAAAGAAAGCAGGAGTAGCAATACTCATATCAGATAAAATAGACTTTAAAACAAAGGCTGTGAAAAGAGACAAAGAAGGTCACTACATAATGCTCAAAGAATCAATCCAAGAAGAAGATATAACAATTATAAATATATATGCACCCAACATAGGAGCACCGCAATAAGTAGGACAAATACTAACAAGTGTGAAAGGAGAAATTAACAATAACACAATAATAGTGGGAGACTTCAATACCCCACTCACACCTATGGATATCAACTAAACAGAAAATAAACAAAGAAACACAAAGTTTAAATGATACAATAGACCAGTTAGACCTAATTGATATTTATAGGACATTTCATCCCAAAACAATGAATTTCACCTTTTTCTCAAGCGCACACGGGACCTTCTCCAGGATAGATCACATCCTGGGCCATAAATCTAGCCTTGGTAAATTCAGAAAAATTGGAATCATTCCAAGCATCTTTTCTGACCACAATGCAGTAAGATTAGATCTCAATTACAGGAGAAAAACTATTAAAAATTCCAACATATGGAGGCTGAACAACACGCTGCTGAATAACTAACAAATCACAGAAGAAATCAAAAAAAGAAATCAAAATATGCATAGAAATGAATGAAAATGAAAACACAACAACCCAAAACCTGTGGGACACTGTAAAAGCAGTCCTAAGGGGAAAGTTCATAGCAATACAGCCATACCTCAAGAAACAAGAAAAAAGTCAAATAAATAAACTAACTCTACACCTAAAGCAACTAGAAAAGGAAGAAATGAAAAACACCCAGGGTTTGTAGAAGGAAAGAAATCTTAAAAATTAGGGCAGAAATAAATGCAAAAGAAACAAAAGAGACCATAGCAAAAACCAACAAAACCAAAAGCTGGTTCTTTGAAAGGATACATAAAATTGACAAACCATTAGCCAGACTCATTAAGAAACAAAGTGAGAAAAATCAAATCAATAAAATTAGAAATGAAAATGGAGAGATCACAACAGACAGCACAGAAATACAAAGGATCATAAGAGACTACTATCAGCAATTATATGGCAATAAAATGGACAACGTGGAAGAAATGGACAAATTCTTAGAAAAGTACAACTTTCCAAAACTGGACCAGGAAGAAATAGAAAATCTTAACAGACCCATCATAAGCACGGACATTGAAAATGTAATCAGAAATCTTCAAGCAAACAAAAGCCCAGGTCCAGATGGCTTCACAGCTGAATTCGACCAAAAATTTGGAGAAGAGCTAACATCTATCCTACTCAAACTCTTCCAGAAAATTGCAGAGGAAGGTAAACTTCCAAACTCATTCTATGAGGCCACCATCACCCTAATACCAAAACCTGACAAAGATCCCACAAAAAAAGAAAACTACAGGCCAATATCACTGATGAACATAGATGCAAAAATCCTTAACAAAATTCTAGCAATCAGAATTCAACAGCACATTAAAAAGATCATACATCATGACCAAGTGGGCTTTATCCCAGTGATGCAAGGATTCTTCAATACCCGCAAATCATCAGTGTAATACACCACATTAACAAATTGAAAAATAAAAACCATATGATTATCTAAATAGATGCAGAGAAAGCCTTTGACAAAATTCAACATCAATTTATGATAAAAACTCTCCAGAAAGTAGGGATAGAAGGAACATACCTCAACATAATAAAAGCTATATATGACAAACCCATAGCAAACATTATCCTCAACGGTGAAAAATTGAAAGCATTTCCCCTAAAGTCAGGAACAAGACAAGGGTGCCCACTTCCACTATTACTATTCAACATAGTTTTGGAAGTTTTGGCCACAGCAATCAGAAAAGAAAAATAAATAAAAGGAATCCAAATTGGAAAAGAAGAAGTAAAACTCGCACTGTTTGCAGATTACATGATCCTCTACATAGAAAACCCTAAAGATCCCACCAGAAAATTACTAGAGCTATTCAATGAATATAGTAAAGTGGCAGGATATAAAATCAACACACAGAAATCCCTTGCATTCCTATACACTAACAATGAGAAAATAGAAAGAGAAATTAAGGAAACAATTCCATTCACCATTGCAACGAAAAGAATAAAATACTTAGGAATATATCTACCTAAAGAAACTAAAGACCTATATATAGAAAACTATAAAACACTGGTGAAAGAAATCAAAGAGGACACTAATAGATGGAGAAATATGCCATGTTCATGGATTGGAAGAATCAATATAGTGAAAATGAGTATACTACCCAAAGCAATTTATAGATTCCATGCAATCCCTATCAAGCTACCAACAGCATTCTTCACAGAGCTAGAACAAATAATTTCACAATTTGTATGGAAATACAAAAAACCTCGAATAGCCAAAGCAATCTTGAGAAAGAAGAATGGAACGGGAGAAATCAACCTGCCTGACTTCAGGCTCTACTACAAAGCCACAGTCATCAAGACAGTATGGTACTGGCACAAAGAGAGAAATATAGACCAATGAAACAAAATAGAAAGCCCAGAGATAAATCCATGCACATATGGACACCTTATATTTGACAAAGGAGGCAAGAATATACAATGGATTAAAGACAATCCCTTTAACAAGTGGTGCTGGGAAAACTGGTCAACCACTTTTAAAAGAATGAAACTAGAGCACTTTCTAACACCATACCCAAAAATAAACTCAAAATGGATTAAAGATCTAAACGTAAGACCAGAAATTATAAAATTCCTAGAGGAGAACATGGGCAAAACACTCTCCGACATACATCACAGCAGGATCCTCTATTACCCACGTCACAGAATTTTGGAAATAAAAGCAAAAATAAACAAATGGGACCTAATTAAACTTAAAAGCTTCTGCACAACAAAGGAAACTATAAGCAAGGTGAAAAGACAGCCTTCAGAATGGGAGAAAATAATAGCAAATGAAGCAACTGACAAAACAACTAATCTCAAAATATATGAGCAACTCCTACACCTCAATTCCAGAAAAATAAATGACCCAATCAAAAAATGGGCCAAAGAACTAAATAGACATTTCTCCAAAGAAGACATACAGATGGCTGACAAATACATGAAAAGATGCTCATCATTCATTATCAGAGAAATGCAAATTAAAACCACTATGAGGTACCATTTCACGCCAGTCAGAATGGCTGCGACCCAAAAGTCTACAAGCAATAAATGCTGGAGAGGGTGTGGAGAAAAGGGAACCCTCTTACACTGTTGGTGGGAATGCAAACTAGTACAGCCACTATGGAGAGCAGTGTGGAGAGTCCTTAAAAAACTGGAAATAGAACTGCCTTATGATCCAGCAATCCCACTGCTGGGCGTACACACTGAGGAAACCAGAATTGAAAGAGACACGTGTACCCCAATGTTCATCACAGCACTGTTTATAATAGCCAGGACATGGAAGCAACCTAGATGTCCATCAGCAGATAAATGGATAAGAAAGCAGTGGTACATATACACAATGGAGTATTACTCAGCTATTAAAAAAATACATTTGAATCAGTTCTAATGAGGTGGATGAAACTGGAGCCTATTATACAGAGTGAAGTAAGCCACAGAGAAAAACACCAATACAGTGTACTAGCACATATATATGGAATTTAGAAAAATGGTAACAATAACCCCGTATACGAGACAGCAAAAGAGACACTAATGTATAGAACAGTCTTTTGGACTCTGTGGGACAGGGAGAGGGTGGGATGATTTGGGAGAATGGCATTGAAATATGTATAACATCATATATGAAATGAGTCAACAGTCCAGGTTCGATGCACGATACTGGATGCTTGGGGCTGGTGCACTGGGACGACCCAGAGGGATGGTATGGGGAGGGAGGAGGGAGGAGGGTTCGGGATGGCGAACACATGTATACCTGTGGCAGATTCATTTTGATATATGGCAAAACCAATACAATATTGTAAAGCTAAATAAAATAAAATTTTAAAAAAATATAAAAAATTAAAAAAACAATGTCACAAAATTTATAATATATATATATGAAATTTGCTTTAAAAATAGGGTCTTTTTTTGCAAAGTAATTGTAGGTTAAAAAAATGATAGTTAAATGAGCAATAGAGGACTTAAAATTTTAAAAAAATTAAAAATTTTAAAAATGATAATAGTAAAAATATATTTATGAATATCTCTGGAGCTGTTGCAGGCAGTATGGGGTCAGTTCAGTTTTAGATATTTCCTTGATCCAGCTTATACTTCTCAAGATCTATAGGCCCCTTCCAATGTAGTCAGTGCTAACTACAGGGTTTTAATCTTTTACACCTGTCACTTCCCAAATGGTTCCATGTGTTTGTTTTAGCTTCTTCTGTTTGCTGGTTTCTTCAGTGTCTAATTTCCACCCTGACACATGGGGGCAAAGGTGGTCACTTATTTAGGCTCACTTGTTCAGTCGTGCTGTGGGGAAGGAGCAACACTCCAAACAAATATCACTGGCATGTGTGGAGAGTGCTCACAGTGTCTCAACCACGTTGGGTTTGCCCCCGCTCACGGCGTGTGCACTTTCCCAGTCTACACTTCTCAGGCTCTAGGTTGCTCTGCCAGGGAACTGTCTGAAGCGGGCCCTTGGTTGCATGAACTTCCCAGGTCTAAGCCACTCAGGTTCAGGTTCTCAAGTACTCCACAAAGGTGCAGACTCGGTCGGGTGCCCTTCCCAGTTCCGATCAGCTCAGGCAACCAGGCACTCATAGTCTCCCCAGGTGGAGAGTGTGTCTTATCACCTCCCCATTCCCAGCCACTCAGTTTCCTGGGTGGCAGCACCCGCACCCATCTCAGGTGTGCCATGTGTCTCTTCTGGGGAGCTGATTTATGGCTGCGACCCTCCCAGCAGATGTCAACCATCTAGAATCCCATGGAGTCTTGGTTAGCAACTGGGAGCTTGCTTGCAGTTTGGTAGAGGATGCCTCTCTGGAGCTGAGATTGCCCCTTTTCCAGCTCTGGCTGCCCCCAGCCTGCCTCCCTGTCTCGGGTGGGGAAATGGGCTGGTCCACTGCGGCTAGCTCTCCTTTCGCATTTTCTTAGTCCTTTGTTCTGTGACTGGGCCTGGCAGTGTCTTAGGTTAGGGCTTTTTGCGGGATGGTTCTCTCTCTCTCTCTTTCCTCTTCCCCTCCCCCCCCCCCTCTCTGGCTATCCCTGTTTGGGTTGCTATCTCTCCTTAGTTCCCTCAGATTGCCCTCAGGGCATTCAGGTCCGGTCCTTACCTAAGCAATGCAGCCCGTGCCTCCCTGTTCAGCCTCTCCTTGCTGGTGGCAGATGTGAGAGCTGGGAGTTGCTGTTAGGCACGTAATCTGAGGGCTTCATTTATTTATTTTTCCTCCCGGTTATGTTGCCCTCTGACATTCCAAAACTCCCCACAGACCCGCTGGTGAGAGTGTTTCCTGGTGTTTGGAAAGTTATCTTTTAAGACTCCCTTCCCAGGAGGGATCTCTATCCCTACCTCTTTGTCTCTCTTTTTATCTATTATTTTTTGTCCTACCTCCTTTTGAAGACAATGGACTGCTTTTCTGGGTGCCTGATGTCCTCTGCCAGAATTCAGAAGTTGTTTTGTGGAATTTGCTCAGCATTCAAATGTTTTTTCGATGAATTTGTGGGGGAGAAAGTGGTCTCTCTGTCCTATTCCTCTGCCATCTTAGGACCGCCTATAGAAGAGTTTATTTTGGATTGAAAGAGTTTTCTGAATTGTAAGTTCCTATTTAAGAATGTAGGACTAATAACAGTCATGAAAGTACAATTTAAAATCGGAACTGCATGATTAAGACCTTTTTGTCTTTTATTTCTGTAAGTAGTATTGAATACCAACTGAAGAAGATGGTCAATGGTTTTAGTTTCATGGCTAATTAAGACCTCAAGTATCTGGATAAGTGAATAAGAAAGTCCAAATGAAAATGATTTCACCTATTTTTAAAATGTAGGAAATTTTCTTTTAATAATGTGTATCTATGAGCCTGATATTTTTTGGAAGTGAGACTCATTAAGATAATTTCTCCATGGTTTAGTATCTGTTATTGACATTTGATAGGAGACTCCCTAATGACTGATAATTTTTTTTTCCTTTTGGTACTTCTAGGTGATCTGGTAACCTTGACACAGACATCCCTGGTGGCTCAGATGGTAAAGTGTCTGCCTACAACGTGGGAGACCCAAAAACAACAGAATAGGAAACACTAGAGATTTCTTCAAGAAAGTTAGACATACCAAGGGAACATTTCATGCAAAGATGGGCTTGATAAAGGACAGAAATGGTATGGACCTAACAGAAGCAGAAGATATTAAGAAGAGGTGGCAAGAATACACAGAAGAACTGTACAAAAAAGATCTTCATGACCCAGATAATCACAATGGTATGATCACTCACCTAGAGCCAGACATCCTGGAATGTGAAGTCAAGTGGGCCTTAGAAAGCATCACTATGAACAAAGCTAGTGGAGCTGATGGAATTCCAGTTGGTGTGAAAGTGCTGCAATCAATATGCCAGCAAATTTGGAAAACTCAGCAGTGGCCACAGGACTGGAAAAGGTCAGTTTTCATTCCAATCCCAAAGAAAGGCAATGCCAAAGAATGCTCAAACTACCACACAATTGCATTTATCTCACATGCTAGTAAAGTGATGCTCAAAATTCTCCAAGCCAGGCTTCAGCAATATGTGAACCGTGAACTTCCAGATGTTCAAGCAGGATTTAGAAAAGGCAGAGGAACCAGAAATCAAATTGCCAACATCCGCTGGATCATGGAAAAAGCAAGGGAGTTACAGATAAAAACATCTATTTCTGCTTTATTGACTATGCCAAAGCCTTTGACTGTGTGGATCACAATAAACTGTGGGAAATACTTCAAGAGATGGGAATACCAGACCACCTGACCTGCCTCTTGAGAAATCTGTATGCAGGTCAGGAAGCAACAGTTATAACTGGACATGGAACACCAGACTGATTCCAAATAGGAAAAGGAGTATGTCAAGGCTGTATATTGTCACCCTGCTTATTTAACTTATATGCAGAGTATATCATGAGAAACACTGGGCTGGAGGAAGCACAAGCTGGAATCAAGATTGCCGGGAGAAATATCAATAACCTCAGATATGCAGATGACACCACCCTTATGGCAGAAAGTGAAGAGGAACTCAAAAGCCTCTTGATGAACGTGAAAGAGGAGAGTGAAAAAGTTGGCTTAAAACTCAACATTCAGAAAACGAAGATCATGGCATCTGGTCCCATCACTTCATGGGAAATAGATAGGGAGACAGTGGAAACAGTGTCAGACTTTGTTTTGGGGGGCTTCAAAATCACTGCAAATGGTGGTTGCAGCCATGAAATTAAAAGACGCTTACTCCTTGGAAGGAAAGTTATGACCAACCTAGATAGCATATTCAAAAGCAGAGACATTACTTTGTCAACAAAGGCCCATCTAGTCAAGGCTATGGTTTTTCCAGTAGTCATGTATAGATGTGAGAGTTGGACTGTGAAGAAAGCTGAATGCCAAATAATTGATGCTTTTGAACTGTGGTGTTGGAAAAAACTCTTGAGAGTCCCTTGGACTGCAAGGAGATCCAACCAGTCCATCCTAAAGGAGATCAGTCCTGGGTGTTCATTGGAAGGACTGATGCTAAAGTTGAAGCTCCAATACTTTGGCCACCTCAGGCGAAGAGTTGACTCATTGGAAAAAACCCTGATGCTGGGAGGGATTGAGGGGTGAAGAAGGGGACGACAGAGGATGAGATGGCTGGATGTCATCACCAACTCCATGGACATGAGTTTGAGGGAAATCCGGGAGTTGATGATCAACAGGGAGTCCTGGCGTGCTGTGATCATGGGGTTGCAAAGAGTCGGACACGACTGAGCAACTGAACTGAACTGAACTGAACCTTGAGACATTACTGATACCCTCTGGGACCTAACTAAGATCAGAACCCTGACTTTTGAGTCTATCTGTTGTCAGTCATATCAGCTTGAGTTCTTCTTGGTGGCACTGACTGAAGATAAAGCCTTTGTCATTATCTGAGGACCTGTGCTACCCAGGGTCTCACCAAGGGTCATCCTTGGTGCCCTGAAAACCATTTAATGCTCCTTAACCCAATTCATAGAAAAAAACTGAAAACCAACATTCAGGTAATTGTTGCCTTAAAACAATCTGTCCTAAAAGGTGATATGGTGTATTGATGAGTTGGAGTTGGATTGCCAGGTTATGAATCCAAGTTCTAAAATTTCATCATTGAGTAAATTGGATTCTTCCTGCCTCGGTTCCCTTATATGTTAAGTGATGAAAATAAGGATATCTAAATCACACTGTTGTGAGTTAAGCACATGTAACTGTTCCTAAGCACATAGTGGGAGCTATAATAGGCTTAAATATGTCAGGATCATATGGCCATCTGTCAGATGACCTGACTAAAGTCAACTTATCATCAGAGTTATGACTAGAAAATTTCTTACCTTAGTTTTCATTTTAGTGTTGCTGAAGAGAGATTTCTAACTCTTCATATTTATGTTAGATGACAAGACTATTAATTGTTGTGGTACAGGAATTGGCATTCCACACTGGTAATTAATCTGTAAGCAAAGTTCATGTTAGCAGAATAGGATATAAGCCAACTTCTATTATAAAGATGGATGAGGCAGTGAACTGAATTGAAGGTTTTACTATATCATTTAAGTATTATAAAGAGTCATGCTAAATTGGAAGATTCACATAGATAACATATTCACATCTCATCCAAACCATTTTTCATAGGGTTAAAACAACATTCTTTAAAAAAAAAAAAAGAAAAGAAAAGAAAAAACCTGTCCTAAAAAATCACAGTTTAGGAAGCTGAGCTTTGAGGTAAAAGGGAGGGAGTAGAAAGATGAATTGATTTGAGGGACTGGCTATAATTCTAATTATTTTTCTTTCATTTCATAGAACTATGCTGTTTGAATCAAGTAGTGATAGAGGTTAGAACAGTGTGCGTCAAACACAGTCAACATCAGCTTCATTAGAATCAACCGAGGAAGTGTAAAAATTCAGATTCCTAGGACCCACAACAAAGCTAATGAAAAATTGTGGTAAGGGCAGAAATTTGTCATTTTTAACCTCCTTCAGCCACCTCTCACAGGCACCTCTCATCCTCGTTATTGCAAATAGGTCTTATGCACAGTGAAGTTTGTGGATCACTGGGTTAGCAACTCTCTCCAAAGGTTAACTGTGTTTAGAACTGTCCATGACAGTCCTGCCACAGTTGTGTCTGAAGTGTGAAAAGTGATTGCAGCCTGGAAGACCAGACTCTGAATGCTTTTGTTATTGTTGTTCAGTAGCTAAATTGTGTCTGACTCTTTGCATGCTTAATACCATTGTAAATCACAAAGGAACTTCTAACCCTCATACTCTAAAAACGTTCAAGCATTCTACTTAGAAGCTAGGAAATGTTTTTAAAATATAGAAGTTTTCCATTAGAATATAATGACTTCTTTCAACAGAGAATTTTGATATTCATAACATAATCACACTGAACTGAAACAAAATATTAAAACATAACAAAGGCTTTAAAATGTGTTATGCACTAAATACACACATATCTCTATGTGCTCTATACAAACACTATATAAGATGAAATTCAAACAAATTTATACAAAAAAAATGTACATACCACTATTGTTTTCTCATCTCTATATAATAATCACATTAAATTTTAATTCCCATTCTTTAAACTAAGAGTCTGGTATTCTTTAGCTCTAAAATAGAAACACCTAGAAGGAATTCATAATTTCTTATTCCCTTATTTTACGTTTTTTTAGCCTTTTAGAGGGGGAAAGGGGAGATCATAGACCACTTGTGGGAGCTAACAAATAAGAACTATCTCCCCTGCAAAATGCATGTACAGTTTTTCTACAAGTTCAGGGATGTTCACAGACACTCTGTGCCTTATGGACTCTGGTTAAGAACACCTGCTGTACCAGAAAACTGAAAAATAAAATGTATAAGTTTCTTCAAATTCCAATGGAAATCCTTCTCCAAAGAGAACAAAAGGAAAGTCCAAGAATTATTTTAAGTTTGAGAATATTAGTAAGTTCTTTTAAGCCCAAACATGCAGAACTGGATTGGCAATATTACTTCCTTTTCAAACAGCATTTTCTTATAATTATAATTTTATTAATGGTACACAGTAAGAATCTATTTTAGTAGCAGATGATATGATAAGAAATTTAGCTTAAGACAAATTACCATATTTTTAAAAACTTTCAGTTCAGTTCAGTCCCTCAGTCGTGTCCAACTATTTGCGACCCCATGAATTGCAGCACACCAGGCCTGCCTGTCCATCACCAACTCCCGGAGTTCACTCAAACTCATGTCCATCGAGTCAGAGATGCCATGCAGCCATCTCATCCTCTGTCTTTCCCTTTTCTTCCTGCCGCCAATCCCTCCCAGCATCAAAGTCTTTTCCAAAGAGTCAACTCTTCACATGAGGTGGCCAAAGTACTGGAGTTTCAGCTTTAACATCATTCTTTCAAAAGAACACCCAGGACTGATCTCCTTTAGGATGGACTGGCTGGATCTCCTTGAAGTCCAAGGGACTCTCAGGAGTCTTCTCCAACACCACAGTGCAAAAGCATCAATTCTTTGGTGCTCAGCCTTCTTCACAGTCCAACTCTCACATCCATACATGACTACTGGAAAAACCATAGCCTTGACTAGACGGACCTTTGTTGGAAAAGTAATGTCTCTGCTTTTCAATACGCTATCTAGGTTGGTCATAACTTTCCTTCCAAGGAGTAAGTGTCTTTTAATTTCATGGCTGCAATAACCATCTGTAGTGATTTTGAAGCCCCCCAAAACAAAGTCTGACACTGTTTCCACTGTCTCCCTATCTATTTCCCATGAAGTGATGGGACCAGATGCCATGATCTTCGTTTTCTGAATGTTGAGCTTTAAGCCAACTTTTTCACTCTCCTCTTTCACTTTCATCAAGAGTCTTTTGAGTTCCTCTTCACTTTCTGCCATAAGGGTGGTGTCATCTGCATATCTGAGGTTATTCATATTTCTCCCAGCAATTTTGATTCCAGCCTGTGCTTCTTCCAGCCCAGCGTTTCTCACGATGTATTCTGCATATATGTTAAATAAGCAGGGAGACAATATACAGACTTGACATATTCCTTTTCCTATTTGAGACCAGTCTGTTTTTCCATGTCCAGTTCTAACTATTGCTTCCTGACCTGCATACAGATTTCTCAAGAGGCAGGTCAGGTGGTCTGGGATTCCCATGTCTTTCAGAATTGTCCACAGTTTATTGTGATCCACACAGTCAAAGGCTTTGGCATAGTCAATAAAGCAGAAATAGATATTTTTCTTGAACTCCCTTGCTTTTTCCATGATCCAGCGGATGTTGGCAATTTGATCTCTGGTTCCTCTGCCTTTTCTAAAACCAGCTTGAACATCTGGAAGTTCACGGTTTATGTACTGCTGAAGCCTGGCTTGCAGAATTTTGAACATTAATTTACTAGCATGTGAGATGAGTGCAATTGTGCAGTAGTTTGAGCATTCTTTGGCATTGCCTTTCTTTGGGATTGGAATGAAAACTGACCTTTTCCAGTCCTGTGTCCACTGCTGAGTTTTCCAAATTTGCTGGCACATTGAGTGCAGCACTTTCACAGCTTCATCTTTCAGGATTTGGAATTTAAGATAAAATTAATACACCATAAATTCACCCTTTTAAAATATATACTCTAATGGATTTTAGCCTAGACTTGTCTGTGTGTAACTATTATCACACTTTATTTTATTTTATTTTATTGGCCACATTGCATGGCTGGCAGGATCTTCCCCGATCAGGGATTGAACCCAAGCCATGGCAGTGAAAGCCCAGAATCCTAGCCTCTAGGCCACCAGGGAAGTTCCTCATCACATTTGGTTTTAAAATATTTTCATCAATTTGAAAAGAAACCCTGAACAATTATCAGTGTCTACTCCCCATCCCTCTCCCATACCTAATTAAAGAAGAAAGAAAGTGTTAGTTGCTCATGTCTGAATCTTTGTGACCCCATGGACTGTAGCCTGTGAGTCTCTTCTGTCCATGGGATTTTCCAGGCAAAAATACTAGAGTGGGTATCCATTCCCTTCTTTAGGGATCTTCGTGATATAGGGTGCAAACCTGGGTCTCCTGCACTGCAGGCAGATACTTTACCATCTGAGTCACCACAAAAGCCCCCCATACATAACTAAACAACCAAGAATTTTTTTTTTCAGTAAACTAATTTTTTTTCTGTCTCTATAAATTTTTCTCTTCTAGATTTCCACAAGAATAATATTAATATAACATAATAATGAGGTCTCTTGTGACTAGCTTCCTTTACTCAGCATAATGCTTTCAAGGTCCACCCACATAACACCATATACTAGTATTTCATTCCTTTTTAATTGTCCAAGGTAAGGAGCAATGGCTGCACTTTGCTGGAGCAGCCATGAAGAGATACTCCACACCCAAGGTAAAAGAAGCACAAGTAAGGTGTTGCAAGAGGGCATCATAGGGCAAACACACTGAAACCATATTCACAGAAAACTAGTCAATCTAATCACACTAGGACCACAGCCTTGTCTAACTCAATGAAACTAAGCCATGCCCGTGGGGCAACCCAAGATGGGCGGGTCATGGTGGAGAGATCTGACAGAATGTGGTCCATTGGAGAAGGGAATGGCAAATCACTTCAGTATTCTTGCCTTGAGAACCCCATGAACAGTATGAAAAGGCAAAATGATAGGATACTGAAAGAGAAACTCCCCAGGTCAGTAGGTGCCCAATATGCTACTAGAGATCAGTGGAGCAATAACTCCAGAAAGAATGAAGGGATGGAGCCAAGCAAAAACAATACCCAGCTGTGGATGTGACTGGTGATAGAAGCAAGGTCCAATGCTGTAAAGAGCAATATTGCATAGGAACCTGGAATGTCAGGTCCATGAATCAAGGCAAATTGGAAGTGGTCAAACAAGAGATGGCAAGAGTGAATGTTGACATTCTAGGAATCAGCGAACTGAAATGGACTGGAATGGGTGAATTTAACTCAGATGACCATTATATCTACTACTGCGGGCAGGAATCCCTTAGAAGAAATGGAGTGGCCATCATGGTCAACAAAAGAGTCCGAAATGCAGTACTTGGATGCAATCTCAAAAATGACAGAATGATCGCTGTTCGTTTCCGAGGCAAACCATTCAATATCACAGTAATCCAAGTCTATGCCCCAACCAGTAATGCTGAAGAAGCTGAAGTTGAACGGTTCTGTGAAGAACTACAAGACCTTTTAGAACTAACACCCAAAAAAGATGTCCTTTTCATTATAGGGGAGTGGAATGCAAAAGTAGGAAGTCAAGAAACACCTGGAGTAACAGGCAAATTTGGCCTTGGAATACGGAATGAAGTAGGGCAAAGACTAATAGAGTTTTGCCAAGAAAATGCACTGGTCATAACAAACACCCTCTTCCAACAAAACAAGAGAAGACTCTATACATGGACATCACCAGATGGGCAACACCAAAATCAGATTGATTATATTCTTTGCAGCCAAAGAGGGAGAAGATCTATACAGTCAGCAAAAACAAGACCAGGAGCTGACTGTGGCTCAGACCATGAACTCCTTATTGCCAAATTAAGACTTAGATTGAAGAAAGTAGGGAAAACGACTAGATCATTCAGGTATGACCTAAATCAAATCCCTTATGATTATACAGTGGAAGTGAGAAATAGTTTTAAGGGACTAGATCTGATAGAGTGCCTGATGAACTATGGAATGAAGTTCGTGACATTGTACAGGAGACAGGGATCAAGACCATTCCCATGGAAAAGAAATGCAAAAAAGCAAAATGGCTGTCTGGGGAGGCCTTACAAATAGCTGTGAAAAGAAGAGAAGTGAAAAGCAAAGGAGAAAAGGAAAGATATAACATCTGAACACAGAGTTCCAAAGAATAGCAAGAAGAGATGAGAAAGCCTTCCTCAGCGATCAATGTAAAGAAATAGAGGAAAACAACAGAATGGGAAAGACTAGGGATCTCTGCAAGAAAATCAGAGATACCAAAGGAATATTTCATGGAAAGATGGGCTCGATAAAGGACAGAAATGGCATGGACCTAACAGAAGCAGAAGATATTAAGAAGAGATGGCAAGAATACACAGAAGAACTGTACAAAAAAGATCTTCACGACCCAGATAATCATGATGGTGTGATTACTGACCTAAAGCCAGACATCCTGGAATGTGAAGTCAAGTGGGCCTTAGAAAGCATCACTATGAATAAAGCTAGTGGAGGTGATGGAATTCCAGTTGAGCTATTCCAAATCCTGAAAGATGATGCTGTGAAAGTGTTGCACTCAATATGCCAGCAAATTTGGAAAACTCAGCAGTGGCCACAGGACTGGAAAAGGTCAGTTTTCATTCCAATCCCAAAGAAAGGCAATGCCAAAGAATGCTCAGACTACCGCACAATTGCACTCATCTCACACACTAGTAAAGTAATGCTCCAAATTCTCCAAGCCAGGCTTCAGCAATACGTGAACTGTGAACTTCCTGATGTTCAAGCTGGTTTTAAAAAAGGCAGAGGAACCAGAGATCAAATTGCCAACATCTGCTGGATCATGGAAAAAGCAAGAGAGTTCAAGAAAAGCATCTATTTCTGCTTTATTGACTATGCCAAAGCCTTTGACTGTGTGGATCACAATAAACTGTGGGAAATACTTCAAGAGATAGGAATACCAGACCACCTGATCTGCCTCTTGAGAAATCTGTATTCAGGTCAGGAAGCAACAGTTAGAACTGGCCATGGAACAACAGACTGGTTCCAAATAGGAAAAGGAGTTTGTCGAGGCTGTATATTGTCACCCTGTTTTTTTTTTTGTTTTTTTTTTTTTTTTTATCTTATATGAAGATTACATCATGAGAAACGCTGGACTGGAGGAAGCACAAGCTAGTGTCACGATTGCCGGGAGAAATATCAGTAACCTCAGATATGCAGATGACACCACCCTTATGGCAGAAAGTGAAGAGGAACTAAAAAGCCTCTTGATGAAAGTGAAAGTGGAGAGTGAAAAAATTGGCTTAAAGCTCAACATCCAGAAAACGAAGACCATGGCATCCGGTCCCATCACTTCATGGGAAATAGATGGGGAAACAGTGGAAACAGTGTCAGACTTTATTTTTCTGGGCCCCAAAATCACTACAGACGGTGACTGCAGCTATGAAATTAAAAGATGCTTATTCCTTGAAAGAAGTTATGACCAACCTAGATAGCATATTCAAAAGCAGAGACATAACTTTGCCAACAAAGATTCATCTAGTCAAGGCTATGATTTTTCCTGTGGTCATGTATGGATGTGAGAGTGGGACTGTGAAAAAGGCTGAGCACCGAAGAATTGATGCTTTTGAACTGTGGTGTTGGAGAAGACTCTTGAGAGTCCCTTGGACTGCAAGGAGATCCAACCAGTCCATTCTGAAGGAGATCAGCCCTGGGATTTCTTTGGAAGGAATGATGCTAAAGCTGAAACTCTAGTACTTTGGCCACCTCATGTGAAGAGTTGACTCATTGGTAAAGACTCTGATGCTGGGAGGCATTGGGGGCAAAAGGAGAAGGGGACGACAGAGAATGAGATGGCTGTATCGCATCACTGACTCGATGTATGTGAGTCTCAGTGAACTCCGGGAGTTGGTGATGGACAGGGAGGCCTGGCGTGCTGCATTTCATGGGGTGGCAAAGAGTCGGACACGACTGAGCGACTGATCTTATCTGATATGGATATACTGCATTTTATCTATTCATCAGTTAATGAACATTTTAATTGCTTCTACCTTTTGGCTATCATGAATAATGCTGCTAAAAACAATCATCTACAAGCTTTATGGATGTATGTTTTCATTTCTTTGTGGTTTATACCTAGGAGTGGAATTGCTTAGTAATATGGTAACTCTATGTTTAATTATTTGAAGACCTATCAGACTTCTCTAAGATGGCTACCCCATGTTACATTCCCAACAGCAGCATATGAAAGTTCTAGTTTCTCTACATCCTTGACAACATTTGCTATAATCTGACTTTTTTAATACTAGCTATCCTAGTGTAAAGTGTAAAGTGATACCTCAGTGTGATTTTGGTTTGCATTCCCCCAATAACTAATGGCATTAAGAATCTTTCATGTGTTTATTGGCCATTAATATATCTTCCTTGGAGAAATGTATATTCATATCCTTTCCTCATTTTAAAATTGTGTTGTGTTTTTATTAATGAGTTTGTGTTCCTTATATATTCTAGATACCAATCCTTTATCAAATATATGATTTGCAGAAATCTTATGCCATTCTGTGGGTTGTCTGTTCACTCCTTGATGATATCCTTTGAAGCCCAGAAGTTTTTATTTTGATGTAATTTAATATATTCAGTTTTGTATTGTTGTAGCCCATACTTTTGGTGTCATAGCTAAGAATCTTTTGCCAAATTAAGGGTCATAAAAAATATTTTTCTAAGAGTTTTATGATTTTAGCTTTTACATTTAGATCTTTGATCCATTTCAAATTAATTTTTATATGTAGCATGAAGTAGGGGTCCAACTTCATTCTTTTGCACATGAATATTCCCCTGGTAGCTCAGAGGGTAAAGCATCTGCCTACAATGTGGAAGACACAAGTTCAACCCCTTAGTCCGGAAGATCCCCTGGAGAAGGAAATGGTAACCCACTCCAGTCCCCTTGCCTGGAAAATCTCATGGACAGAGAAGCCTGGTAGGCTATAGTCCATGGGGTCACAAAGAGTTGGACACGACTGAGTGACTTCACTTTATTGTTACCTCAGCACCATTTGTTGAAAAGATTATTCTTTCCCCCATTGAATGGTCTTGGCACACTTACAGAAGATCAGTTGACCATAAATGTGTGGTTTTACTTTCGGATATGATTTTATTTCATTGATCTATATGTCTATCCTTGTACTAGTGTCATAGCCATGTTTACAAGTTCTTTGTAGTTAGTTTTGAAATCAAGAACTTTGAATCCTCCTACTTCATTTTTCTTTGTCAAGATTGCTTTGGTTATTTTTGATACATTAAAATTCTGTATGAATTTTACAATCAGGTTGCCAATGTCTGCAGTCAGCTGAGATTCTGATAGGGATTAAGTTAAATCTGTAGTTTATTTTGAGAAATGTTACCATCTTAGTATTATGAAATGTTCTAATCCATGAACATGGAGTGTTGTTTTATTTACTTAGATCTTTAATTTCTCTCAACAATGTTTTGCAGTTTTCAGACTATAAATTTTACATTCATTCATTAAATTTATTATTAATTATTTAATATGCTTTGATGCTATTTTAATTTATTCCTAATTTTTTCATTTGCTTTAATGCTATATTTAAATGAAATTGTTTTCTTAATTTTATTTTGAGATTGTTCATTACAAATTATAGGATTACAACTGATTTCAGTATATTGGTCTGAATTGATGCATGCTATTCATGTTTTCATCCTGTCAGTATCAAACTAAAATGTTGAATGTGTTATTCTAGGAAACAAAGAATAAAAGAGTCATATAATTTTTAACGGGATTAAAATTTATTATATTATGTAGTCACTTATGCCAAAGTGACTACACCAAAGCCTTTGACTGTGTGGATCACAACGAACTGGAAAATTCCTCAAGAGATGGGAATACCAGACCACCTTACCTGCCCCCTGAGAAACTTTTACTCAGGCCAAGAAGCAACAGTTAGAACTGGACATAGAACAACAAACTGGTTCCAAATCAGGAAAAGAGTATATCCATGCTCTATGTTGTCACCCTGCTTATTTAGCTTATATCAGAGTACACCATGTGAAATGCCAGGCTGGATGAAGCACAAGCTGAAATCAAGATTCCAGGAGAAATATCAATAACCTCATATATACAGATGATACCCCTTATGCCAGAAAGCAAAGAAGAACTAAAGAGCCTCTTGATGAAGGTGAAAGAAGAGAGTGAAAATGTTGGCTTAAAATTCAACATTCATAAAACTAAGATCATGGCATCTGGTCCCATCATTTCATGGCAAATAGATGGGGAAACAGTGACAGACTTTATTTTGGGGGGCTCCAAAATCACTGCAGATGGTGATTGCAGCTATGAAATAAAAAGACACTTGCTCCTTGGAAGAAAAGCTATGACCAATCTAGACAGCATATTAAAATGCAGAGACATTACTTTGCTAACAAAGGTCAGTCTAGTCAAAGCTTTGGTTTTTCCAGTAGTCATGTATGGATGTGAGAGTTGGACTATAAAGAAAGCTGAGCACAGAATTGATGCTTTTGAATTGTGGTGTTGGAGAAGACTCTTGAGAGTCCCTTGGATTGCATGCAGATCAAACCAGTCAATCCTAAAGGAAATCAGTCCTGAATATTCATTGGAAGGACTGATGCTGAAGTTGAAATGCCAATACTTTGGCCACCTCATGTGAAGAACCGACTCATTGGAAAATATCCTGATGCTATGAAAGATTGAAGACAGGAGGAGAAAGGGATGACAGAGGATGAGATGGTTGGATGGCATCACTGACTCAATGAGCACGAGTTTGAGTAGGTTCTGGGAGTTGGTGATGGACAAGGAAGCCTGGCATGCTGCAGTACATGGGGTCACAAAAAGTCGCACATGACAGAGTGACTAAACCAAAAGACGTCTTTAGATCAATATATCATAGTTTTGGGGGGCAGACCTCCACATCTAGGCACTGACATGTAAGAATGATCCTAACATTAGCCTGTACAAAGTGACTGCAGCCCCTTCCCTGCTGCCTCTGACAGAAAGAATCTGCCTGCAATGCAGGAGACCTGGGTTCAATCTCTGGGTCAGAAGAACCCCTGGAGAAGGAAATAGCAACCCACTCCAGCATTCTTGCCTGGAGAATCCCATGGACAGAGGAGCCTGGTGGGCTACAGTTTATGGGGTCACAAAGAGTCGGACATAACTGGGAACTGAGTGTTGAGGACCCATATGAACAGCTAAAAGAATAATACAATATAAAATAAATCTATCATTTATAAAATATGCTTAGATGGTAGGGTAGGAGATATTGGAGAGTATAAAAGTTGAGCTGGAAAAGTACTGAGCATCAAATTTGGAAATAATCATCACCCTATTTAGAAAGTGGTGGTTAAAACAACAACTACATGCAAATATTACTTTCTAAGGAACAGTTGAATAAAGTATTCTTTAGAAATTTAAGATATATGCTTGTAAATAAAGATAACTCTTACTTGTTGAAGAGAGGGTAATGACGTTTTTAAACCAGGACAGTGATGGAAATGTGGTCATGCCATAGGATCAGTGAACAGATACAAAAAGAAAGTAAAATTAATAGTTCCTTGATGAACACTTCCCTAGATTCTGTGTTACAGAAGATGACAAAAGGAACTGATTTCTTTTTTCCCATAAAGTAATAAAATCATAAACACCAAGTAAGTCAAATGACCTAGTTATGGCTACAATTATTTCTAATCTGTGAAAAGTTTCTAAAGTTTTAGCGTTTTTTGGTTCCCCTTAAAATTTGCCATAAAATATCTGACAACTATTTTAATATGAGGAAGTGAAATCTGTTCAAGCCACAGGGAAATCTCTTTAATTTTCAAAACCAAATATTTTCTTTAGAAAATTTCCCTTCCTCCCCCATTTCATTCTAATTTTCAATCACAGAGCTACCAATTAATATTTGAAGACAAACCAGGGATAAATGCCAGGCAAAATTGTAAAAGGCGACTAAGCTGATCTTCCCAACACTCACACTCTGTTGTACAAACTCTTCCCCTTTTCCTGGTTGCTGCTGCCCAACCCACATGCACAATCCATTAATGCTGCTCCAGGCTTCCCAAAACCTTTCTAGAAGCATTTTCTATTTTGAAACTTTTACAAAGTTTTCATCAAAACTTTCCCTGGCCTGTCTAATAGGCTTGACACATAGGAGAATGTATCTGATAAACATTTCAAGTTTGAACTTTAAAGGATGAGAGCTTAATATGCTTCATTTATTTGAGTGCACTCTGATTTTAAACTAGAGCTCCCCAGAGACCCTGTATAGGCTATGACATATGTAACTGGTTTTGGAAATTGGAGATCTTATTGAAAGCCTAACACAAAATAAACAAACAAAAAACACGATTCCTTGTCTGCCTATGTTTAAGGATGCATGGATTTGAGTAATAACAATAATAGGTATAATTACATAACTCTACTTCTCACTTTCTTTTATTTCTCCAGGGTTCAACTGGAGTATCACAGACAGAAAAAGGCCTACTACTTAGTTAGTTGTTGTAGTAGTTATTACTTAGTTACTAAGTAATTACTTATTGACTGCATAACTATTAGTAATTACTTAGTAACTACTATTAGTAACTATTAGTTACTAATAGTAATTACTTAGTAACTAGCAATTAGTAACTTAGTAACTAGTAATTAAATAACTAAGTAGTTACTTAGTAACTAAGTAGTAACTACTTTAGTTAAATGGTCCCAAATAAAAAATATAACTTATTCATAGTTCAAACTATAATTGGTTTACCTACAACCTGTATACCTGTGGTGGATTCATGTTGATATATGGCAAAACCAATACAATATTGTAAAGTTAAAAAATAAAATAAAATAAAAATAAAAATAAATAAAAAAATAAAATAAAATAAAAAATATTTTAAAGAGACTTTCTTACTTTCTGGAGAGCCAATTTTTCTGACATTGCACAAAAGTTTAGCATAATGATATATGCATAGCTAATTTTGAGAGATGGAGTTGAGAAATAAAATGTGCTCATAATTACTTTCAACTATCACAATTTAGGTATTTGTTAAGGCAAATATAGTAAGAATAGCTATCCTTTTCTTTTTTCCTCTGAAAAGAGATCTGAAATGAAATATTCTAAGTTCTTGGATGGTAAATTAGTTCTGTAAATAAATAAATAAACAAACTTATACCAGCATTTGCTATATTTTAAATAAGTTCAGCATTTATTCATTCACTAAACAAGTGTTTATTGAGTGTCTCCCACATTCCAGGTACTCTTCTAGACACAAAAGACACAGCAGTGGAGAAGAAAGACTACATTTACAAACTGTGAAACAAGTCACTCAGTATTCTGTTAAAAAAAAAAAAAAAAAAGACAATCCATTTAAACCCAGTAATTAAATCTCTGAACCTTAAAAGGAACATTGTTTTCTAATTCTAAAGACTTTTTCTTTCTCTTCAGAAGAGCTAGTCTGGGATAAGGTAGAACATGTATTAGTAAGTATGTGTGTACATTATGCATATTTTTATTCATGTGGGTTGAGCTCCTTCTAGATGATATACTTTTTTCCTGTTCTAATTTTGGAAATAAAGATATGAGAAATTGAGTTGAAAAAGCAAAAGAGTCTACCTAGTCATCTAAGGAATATAATTATAAATGCGTTTTTCATCCTGCATAAGGTTCATCTCAGGACAAGGTACTAAAATTATAACCAAGCTACCTCATTAGATTTTAGGATAGATGACAGATAGATAGATGGATAGAGATAAGTAGATAGTAAATACTATTAATACATATTTATATCTCTACCTGTCTACCTACTACCTGCTTATCTAATGATAGATCTATCCAGATCTATCTACCTACCTATGTACTAAATGCCTTTGTTAAAACAATGTGTGTGTGTGTATATATATATATATATATATATATATATAATATATATAAATTCTCTCATTTTTTCTCTTTCAATAGGAAAAAAATATGTTTTGATGCTTTTATTTATTTTTTACTGACTTCCCGGGTGGCTCAGACAGTAAAAGCATCTGCCTACAAAGCGGAAGACCCAGGTTCGATCCCTGGGTCAGGAAGATCCTCTGGAGAAGGAAATGGCAACCCACTCCAGTATTCTTGTCTGGAAAATCCCATGGACGGAGGAGCCTGGCAGGCTACAGTCCATGGGGTTGCAAAGAGTCGGACATGACTGAGCAACTTCACAATAACTATTACTAAAAATATTCAGGGTCAAAACAGGAGAAAAGAAAGTTAAACTACATATATAGGTCTGTAATCTTAATAAAAAATCACTTGGACTTTGTGACTATGAGTAAAGTAAATAAAAAGCTATGAAATTATTCTCTAAAGAGGTATATTTACATGATAAAGACTAGTTGAAAATTTGAATATATACAAAGTAGTCAAATATAATACTGCTGTAAAGTTTTATAGAATAACTAATAAAGAACCAGGAAGAGAGAGTAGAAAATATGTAATTGGCTGGGGCCACTATCAACTACAAATTGGCCCTTGCCAAGACCATTTGCCAGTGACTCAACAACAACAACAAGGACATTTGTCATCTACCTCTGCAGAGAATGAACCCTGTGCTGCAGCTGTTGACCTTCAACAGCCCTTGAGGGAGTTCAGGGTGGAATGAGGCACCCTGTGCTCCAGGGAGTCTGGTGGAACAGGTCTTTGGATAGTTAGCTATTTTCAGGAACTGATTTCATGATCCCAATCCTTGCATCTCTTCATATCTAGAAAAGCACTAAATCCTTTCATAATAACATCAGCTCCTCATAACTAGCAGAAAACCTCTTGTAAAGTAAGTGCTTGATTGCACTGAACTCTCCCTTTACCAAAATCTTATATGTTGACCTTCCCCTACTATTTCTTTGGAGCAGTCTCTCAGAACTAACTGAGGTGCTCCTGAGCTGCAGTCCTCATTTTGCCCCAAATAGAACTCAACTCAAAACTCTCAAGTTGTGCATTGTTTTAGTTGACAACACATAGTCAACCTTTTTGTGGTAAGAAGCGTCAGATTTAGCTTGGCATTGGGGGTTTAGTTGACTGCACACATTGCATTTCTGGTCAAGCAGAGCATTTACTTCTAAGTTATCAAATTTTTAGTTTCCTGATGTGGAACTCCAAGCTGGAGTGGTCCTAGCTTGAGCCTAGAAATTTATTTCAACAGTCCTTTCCTCCTTTTGATCATCCTCTTGACCATTCAAAAGTTTTGATGAAAAATATTAGTTTAAGAGTAGTGGCCAAGATAGGAGAATAGGAGAAGTTCACCGCCTCCCACAGGCACCAAAATTACAACTACTGGCAGAGAAACTATTGATGAGAAAGACTGGAAGATGACAATAAAAGACCTTCCATAGAAAAAGACGTAAGTAAGAAACCACAATGAGACTGGTAGAAGTGGCAGAGACACAGTAAAGACTCATACATACCCTGATGTGGGAAACACACAAACAGAAAGATAATTACAATTTCAGGGGTTCTCCACCTTACATTGGGCTCCTGAGCCTGGGGAGGTACTGAACAAGGAGAGCAAGACCCCAAGACATTTGGCTTTGAAGGCCAGTGGAACTTATATTCAGGAGACCCAGGAGACCGTAGGAAATAGAGACTCGACTCTGAAAGGGAGCACACGAAATTTCACAAGTTCCAGGACCAAAGGCAGAAGCAACAATTTGAAAGGAGCTTAGTCAGACCCACCTGCTGATCTTGGAGAGAATCCAGAAACTGGATTTCATGCTAGAGACATAGACATTGGAAGCAACCATTTTTGGGAGCTCATACTACCAAGAGGACACTAATGTTGATAAATGACATTGTGGAATCCTCCCTCTATCTTATAAGCTCTGGGACCTGGCTGTGTACACTAGCCTGTGGTAACTAATACTAGGAAGCCTCAGGTGAAGCAAATGGCTTCAGGTGAAGCCAGCTGCTTTAAGAACTCCTGAGTCAATAGCCACCCTGGGATCCAGCCCAGTCCACAAGAGGGCCCAGGACATGGCTTTGTACATCAGTCCAAGGACCAGTACAGCCCTGAAATGTGCCATGTTGGGACAAAACCCACCCAACAGCAGGCAGGCATCAGCCTCTGGACACATTGAGCACAGGCCCTATAAACCAGCACGTGAACACCATCTCTGGAACACTATGTGCGCTGCACCCAGCAGTGGCAGAAACTAGACCCATTCCCAAGTAGACCAACACCAATTCTGCATCCCACAGGGCCCTTTATTCAGTGCCCTTCATCCAGGGCTCTAGCTCTGCCCACCTATAGGTGACCACTAGCCCCAGTGGCCCCCAGGGTCAGGGACCAGCTCTGAGACATATCAGACACTCTAGCTAGCAATGTCAGAAACTTGTCCCATCTATCAGCAGACCAACACTAGATTTAGGACTTTATCTCCAGGGACTCCACAGCCAGCTCCCACTTATGAGAGACCAACAGACTCCATGGAAAGCAAGACCTGGCAACAAACTAGACAGGGACCATTCACACCTATAAAACTGTCAACAGTAGTGAGCCCACAACAACACAAGTACCCACAAAGCCCACATAGGTGGCACCCATAAAACATTTAGTCCTGGGGATCAGAGGGCTAGAACATATAAGATCATAGCAATACAAGCTTACCTCAAGAAACAAGAGAAATATCAAATAAATTATCTAACTTTACACCTAAAGAAACTAGAAAAAGAAGAAATGAAGAGCTCCTAAATTAGTAGAAGGAAACAAATCATAAAAATCAGAGCAGAAATAAATGAAAAGAAACAAAGGAGAATATAGCAAAAATCAACAAAATTAAAACTTGGTACTTTGAGAAGATAAATAAAATAGACAAACCATTGGCCAGACTCATCAAGAAAAAAAGGGAGAAGAATCAAATCAATAAAATTAGAAATGAAAATGGATGTTACAACAGACAACACAGAAATACAAAGAATCATAAGAGACTACAATGAGCAAATATATGCCAATAAAATGGACAACTTGGAAGAAATGGACAAATTCTTAGAAAAGTATAACCTTCCAAAACTGAACCAGGAAGAAATAGAAAATATTAACAGAACCATCACAAGCATGGAAATTGAAACCGTAATGGAAAAAATCTTCCAATAAACAAAAGCCCAGGACCAGATGGCTTCAGAGGTGAATTCTACAAAAAATTTAGAGAAGAGCTAACAGCTATCCTACAAAACACTTCCAGAAAATTGCAGAGGAAGGCAAACTCCAAAACTCATTTTATGAGGCCACCATCACCCTAATACCAAAACCAGACAAAGGCCACAAAAAAAGAAAACTACAGGCCAATATCACTGATGAATATAGATGCAAAAATTCTTAACAAAATTCTAGAAAACAGAATCCAACAACATATTAAAAAGACCATACCTCATGACAAAGTGGGCTTTATCCCAGGGATGCAAGGATTCTTCAATATGTGCAACTCAATCAATGTGATACACTACATTAACAAATTGAAAGATAAAAACCATATGATTATCTCAATGGATGCAGAGAAAGCCTTTGACAAAATTCAACATCAATTTATGGAAAAAAAAAAAAAAAAAACTCCAGAAAGCAACAATAGAAGGAGCATACCTCAACTTAATAAAAGCCATCTACAATAAACCACAGCAAACATTAGCCTCAATGGTGAAAAACTGAAAGCATTTCCTCTAAAGTCAGAAAGAAGACAAGGGTGCCCACTCTCACCACTACTATTCAACATAGATTTGGAAGGCTTAACCACAACAATCAGAGAAGAAACAGAAATAAAGGGAACCCAGATTGGAAATGAAGAAGTAAAACACTCACTGTTTGCAGATGACATGATCCTCTACATAGAAAACTCTAAAGACAACACCAGATAATTAATAGAGCTAGTCAATGAATGTATTAAAGTTGCAGGATATAAAATCAATACAAAGAAATCCCTTGAATTCCTATACACTAACAAATAGGAAAAGGAGTACATCAAGGCTGTATATTGCACCCTGTTTATTCAACTTATATGCAGAGTACATCATGAGAAACGCTGGGCTGGAAGAACCACAAGCTGGAATCAAGATTGCCAGGAGAAATATCAATAACCTCAGAAATGCAGATGATACCACCCTTATGGCAGAAAGTGAAGAGGAACTAAAAGGCCTCTTGATGAAAGTGAAAGTGGAGAGTGAACAGTTGGGTTAAAGCTCAACATTCAGAAAACAAACATCATGGCATGCAGTCCTATCACTTCATGGAAAATATATGGGGAAACAGTGGAAACAGTGTCAGACTTTATTTTTCTGGGCTCCAAAATCACTGCAGATGGTGACTGCAGCCATGAAATTAAAAGACGCTTACTTCTTGGAAGGAAAGTTATGACCAACCTGGACAGCATATTGAAAAGCAGAGATATTACTTTCCCAACAAACGTCCGTCTAGTCAAGTGTATGGTTCTTCCAGTGGTCATGTATGGATGTGAGAGTGGGACTGTGAAGAAAGCTGAGCACTGGAGAATTGATGCTTTTGAACTTTGGTGTTGGAGAAGACTCTTGAGAGTCCCTTGGCCTGCAAGGAGATCCAACCAGTGCATTCTGAAGGAGATCAGCCCTGGGATTTCTTTGGAAGGAATGCTGCTAAAGCTGAATCTCCAATACTTTGGCCATCTCATGCAAAGAGTTGCCTCATTGGATAAGACTCTGATGCTGGGAGGGATTGGGGGCAGGAGGAGAAAGGGACGACAGAGGATGAGATGGCTGGATGGCATCACCAACTCGATGGACATGAGTTTGGGTGAACTCCGGGAGTTGGTGATGGACAGGGAGGCCTGGCGTGCTGCAATTCATGGGGTCACAAAGAGTCAGACACGACTGAGGGACTGAACTGAAGTGAACTGAACAATGAGAAAACAGAGAAATGAAGGAAACAATCCCATTCACCATTGTAACAAAAAGAATAAAATACTTTGGAATAAATTTACCTAAAGAAACAAATGACATATACATAAAACTATAAAACACTGATGAAAGAAATCAAAGATGACACAAAAAGATGGGGAAATATACCATGTTCATCGATTGGAAGAATCAATATAGTGAAAATGAGTATACTATCCAAAGCAATCTATAGATTCAATGCAATCCCTATCAAGCTAACGATGGTACTTTTCTGAGAACTAAAACAAATAATTTCAAAATTTGTATAGAAATACATAAAACCTCGAATAGCCAAAGCAATCTTGAGAAAGAAGAATGGAACTGGAGGAATCAACCTGCCTGACTTCAGGCTCTACTACAAAGCCACAGTCATCAAGACAGCAATGGTACTGGCACAAAGACAGAAATATAGATCAATGGAACAAAATATAAAGCCCAGAGATGAATCTATGCACCTATGGACACGTTGTCTTTGACAAAGGAGTCAAGAATATACAATGGAGAAAAGACAATCCCTTTAACAAGTGGTGCTGGGAAAACTGGTCAACTACCTGGAAAAGAATGAAATTAGAACACTTTCTAATATGATACACAAAAATAAACTCAAAATGGATTAAAGATCTAAATGTAAGACCAGAAACTATAAAACTCCTATAGGAAAACAGAGGCAGAACACTCACTGACATAAATCACAGCAGGATCCTCTATGACCCACCTTTCAGAGTAATGGGAATAAAAGCAAAACTAAACAGATGGAACCTAATTAAACTTAACCACTTTTTCACAATGAAGGGAACTATAAGCAATGTGAAAAGACAGCCTTCAGAATGGGAGAAAGTAATAGCAAATGAAACAATGGACAAAGAATTAACCTCCAAAATATATAAATAGGTCATGCAGCTCAATATCAGAAAAATAAACGACCCAATCAAAAAATGGGCCAGAGAACTAAACAGACATTTCTCCAAAGAAGACATGCAGATGGTTAACAAACACATGAAAAGATGCTCAACATCACTCATTATCAGAGAAATTCAAATCAAAACCACAATGAGGTTCAATCTCACACTAGTTAGAATGGCTGCCATCAAAAATTCTACAAACAATAAATGCTGGAGAGGGTGTGGAGAAAAGGGAACACTCTTACCCTGATGGTGGGAATGCAGACTAGTGAAACCACTATGGAGAACAACGTGAAGATTCCTTAAAGAATTTGAAATAGAACTGCCATACAACCCAGCAATCCCACTGCTGGGCATACACACAGAGGAAACCATAATTGAAAGAGACAGGTGTATCTCAATATTCATTGCAGCACTGTTTACAATAGCCAGGACGTGGAAGCAACCTAGATGTCCATTGGCACATAAATAGATAAGAAAGTGGTGGTATATATACACAATGGAATATTACTCAGCTATTAAAAAGAACACATTTGAGTCAGTTCTAACAAGGTGGATGAAACTGGAGCCTATTATGCAGAGTGAAGTAAGTCAGAAAGAAAAACATGAATACAGTATATTAATGCATATATATGAAATTTAGAAAGATGGTAACAACGACCCTATGTGCAAGACAGCAAAAGAGACACAGATATAAAGAACAGATTTTTGGACTCTGTGGTTGAATGCAGCGGTGGGATGATTTGAGAGAATAGTGTTGAAACCTGTATATTACCATTTTTGAAATAGATCACCAGTCTACTTTGGATGAATGAAACAGGGCACTCAAAGCCAGTGCACTGGGATGACACAGAGGGATGAGATGGGGAGGGAGGTGGGAGGATGTTTTAGGATAGGGAGCACATGTACACCCATGGCTGATTCATGTCAGTATATGGCAAAAACCACCACAATATTGCAAAATAATTACCTCCAATTAAAATATATAAATTAGTTAAAAAAAAAAAAAACACACACACACGCTGGCAGAGATTGTGAGTACATAATCCAATTCCCCTTTCCTGGTTGGTTCCAAAAAGTGTCATGCTGTAAACTGCTCTAATGTAGTTCTGGACTGACTCTAAGTGCCCGACGCAAATACACATCCTTTCTGGAGGAAGACTCCATCATCCTAGGCCTCAGAGAATCTCAGAAATATGAGCAGTTAACATACTAACAAGCTCATCAGGAAATGAGACACCAGAAGCCAGAAATACAACAGAAATCAGCAGAAATACATCTATAGTGGCTTCAGGTATCCTTCATTATCTACATTCTTATTTTGACTTCCAGAAACCAAATAGATTGAATTACTAGAATTCCCACTCTGTACAAAAGTTTGTCACATACTGCCCAGATTCAAGAACCTAATAGATTTGCATGACAAGACGATAAAAATCAATAAGCAAATGACAGACATTTTATAAATTGGGGAAAGACTTGAACAGATCCTTCACAGACAAGAATATCCAGATGCCAATAAACATATGAAAAGTGCATACAGAATAAGAAAATTAACACCACAGTATGATAACAACTATACAGTCCCAGAAGAGCTAAATCAAAGTAGAAAGACAATATGTAAAGTATTGATGAACATGTGAATTGACTAGAAGTTTCAAACACTGCCATGGAATTAGAACCTAATAAAGTCAATTTTGGAAGACTGGTTGCACTATAGGCCAAAGACAAAACCTATGACCTAGCAATTGTACTCACAATTTTTTCCTTAACAGAAATTCAAGCTTATGCTCCCAAAAGATGTCTACAAGACATCTTTTGTAATAGCCCCAATTAGAAATATCACAAACGTATGTCTTCAATGGAGTGGATTAATCTATTGTGATAAATTCATACTGTGGAAGACTACACCGTATGACAATGAAAATAAATAAAATATGGCTATCAGAACAACGTGGATGCATTTAATAAACATAAAGCTGAATGGAAAAAAAAAAGCCAAGTACACATTGTGTGTTTTTTTTTCCCTATGTAAATAAAGTTCAAAAGCAGACAACATAAATATATATTATTAAAAGTAAAAAAAAAAAAAAAGATGTCTCTTACAAAAGCCATTAGTTCAAGATCATGAACATAACCTACTACATATGTAGAAATAAAAACATCAAATTAGACAAAATGATGTGATAGATGAATGTGTTCCAAATGAAGCAACAAGATAAAACCCCAAAGAAGAACTAAATCAGAGACAAGCGATCTATCCAGTAAAGTACTCCATGTAATGACTGCAAAGATGTTCAAAGAACTTGAGTGAAGATCCAGTGACAGAGTGAGAATTTGGAAGCTTTTAACAAACATAAAGTATAAAGAAGAACCAACAGAGATGAAGAATATAATACCTGAGATAAAAGTACACCAGAAAGGATCAACAGTAGATAAGAGAATACAGAGGAACAGGTTAGCAAGCTGGAAGACAGAGTAGTGGAAATCACTGAAATTGAACAGAAAAGAGAGAGAGAGAGAGAGAATAGTGCAAGAGAACTCTAGGACAACATCAAGAACACTAACATTCACATTAAAGGATCCCAGAAGAGAGAAAGAAATAGAACATATTTGAAAACATAGTAGTTTAAATGTTCCTAACCTGAAAAAGGAAACAGATATCCAGGTCTAGAAAGCACAGAGAGTCCCAAACAGGATCAACCCAAAGAGGACCACACCAAGACACAGCATAATTAAAATAGTAAAAATTAAGGATAAAGAGATAATATTAAAAGAAGCAAGGGAAAAACAACAAGTTATATATAAGTGAACTTCTGTAAGGCTATTAGCTGACTTCATAGGCCAGTAGGTATGATACTTTTGAAGTGATAAAAGGGAAAAACCTACAACCAAGATTACTCTACTAGGGAAGGCTTTCATTCAGATTTGATGGAGAAATCAAAAGTTTTACAGAAAAGCAGAACCAGAAAGAGTTCAGCACTATGAAACCAACTTTATAAGAAGCTTTAAGAGAACCTTTATAAGAGGTAAATAAAAGATCATCACTACATATATGAAAATTACAAGGGAAAAATATCTCTATGCTGTGCTGTGCTAAGTCACTTCAGTCATGTCTGACCTTTTGAGACACTATGGACTGTAGCCCATTGGGCTCCTCTGTCCATGGGATTCTCCAGAAAAGTATACTTGACTGGGTTCCCATACCCTTATCCAGGGAATCTTCCTGACCCACGGAATCTTCCTGACCCAGGGATTGAACCTGCATCTCTTATGTCTCTTGCATTGGCAGGCAAGTTTTTTATCAGTAGCACCACCCAGGAAGCCCAAAATATCTCTGGTAAAGGTAAACATACAGTAAGGAAGTAAATTATTGCTAATAATGAACTATTAGTAACAGAAAGAAAAAAAAAAACATGATCCCATTTAAAATCATATAAAAAATATGTATACCTAGAAATAAATTCAGCCAAGGAAGTGAAAGACCTGTATTCTGAAAAGTACACAATGTTTATGAAGGAAATTAAAGGTGACACAAAGAAATGGAAAGATACCCACATTCTCAGAGTGGAAGAATTAATGTTGTTATAAAGTCCATACTCAGTTCAGTTCACTCAGTCGTGTCTGACTTGTTGCGACCCCATGAATCTCAGCACACCAGGCTTCCCTGTCCATCACCAACTTGCGGAGTCTACTCAAACTGGTGTCCATCTAGTTGGTCATGCCATCCAGCCATCTCATCCTCTGTCGTCCCCTTCTCCTCCTGCCGCCAATCCCTCCCAGCATCAGGGTCTTTTCCAATGAGTCAACTCTTTGCATGAGGTGGCCAAAGTATTGGAGTTTCAGCTTTAACATCAGTCTTCCCAATGAACACTGAGGACTGATCTCCCTTAGAATGGACTGGTTGGATTTCCTTGCAGTCCAAGGGACTCTCAAGAGTCTTCTCCAACACCACAATTCAAAGCATCAATTCTTCGGTGCTCAGCTTTCTTCACAGTTCAACTCTCACATCCATACATGACCACTGGAAAAACCATAGCCTTGAATAGATGGACCTTTGTTGGCAAAGTAATGTCTCTGCTTTTGAATACGCTATCTAGGTTGGGCATAACTTTCCTTCCAAGGAATAAATGTCTTTTAATTTCATGGCTACAGTCACCATCTGCAGTGATTTTGGAGCCCAAAAAATAAAGTCTGACACTGTTTCCCCATCTATTTCCCATGAAGTGATGGGACCAGATGCCATGATCTTAGTTTTATGAATGTTGAGCTTTAAGCCAGCTTTTCCACTCTCCTCTTTCACTTTCATCAAGAGGCTCTTTAGTTCCTCTTAAATTTCTGTCATAAGGGTGGTGTCATCTGCATATCTGAGATTATTGATATTTCTCCCAGCAATCTTGATTCCAGCTTGTGCTTCTTCCAGCCCAGCTTTTCTCATGATGTACTCTGCATAAAAGTTAAATAAGCAGGGTGACAATATACAGCCTTGACATACTCCTTTTCCTATTTGGAACCAGTCTGTTGTTCCATGTCCAGTTCTAACTGTTGCTTCCTGACCTGCATATAAGTTTCTTAAGAGGCAGGTCAGGTGGTCTGGTATCCCCATCTCTTGAAGAATTTTCCACAGTTAATTGTGATCCACGCATGCAGCTGCAACACAACACAAGCACGGTCGGCTGCGATGGCACACAAGCATGGCCGAGAGGAGTTACCCCACACCCGAGGTCAGGGGCAGAAGCCGGGAGGACCCCAAGCCCGAGGGGCAGCGGCCGGGAGGAGCTAACCCCCACCTGAGGCCAGGGGCAGTGGCCGGGAGGAGCTACCCCATGTCCAAGGAGCGGTGGCTGTGCGGGCGCGAGAGGACCTAGAGGAGCCACTCCATGTTCAAGGTCAGGAGGGGCAGCAGTGAGGCAATACCCCTTGTCCAAGTTAAGGAGCAGCAGCTGCTCTTTGCTGCAGCAGCCGTGAAGAGATACCCCACGTCCAAGGTAAGAGAAACCCAAGTAAGATGGTAGGTGTTGCAAGAGGGCATCAGAGGGCAGACACACTGAAACCATAATCACAGAAAATTAGTCAATCTAATCACACTAGGTCCACAGCCTTGTCTAACTCAATGAAACTAAGCCATGCCCCTGGGTCCACCCAAGATGGGCGGGTCATGGTGGAGAGGTCTGACAGAATGTGGTCCACTGGAGAAGGGAATGGCAAACCAGTTCAGTATTCTTGCCTTGAGAACCCCAGAGGAATATTAATCAGCCTTAAAAAATAATGAAGTCCTGCCCCCTGTAACAATGTGGATGTATGTAGTGATTATTATACTTAGTGAAATAATACAGGCAGAGAAAGATAGTATCACACACACACACACACACACACACAGTATCACTTATATATATATATATATAAAATCTCAAAATTAAAAGAAATGAATGTATATAATAAAACTGAAAGAGTATGAAAGAGACTTACAGATACAGAGAGCAAAGTAATTACCAGTGAGGACTTGAGAGGGGTGAGGGGAAAAACAGGGGAATGGGATTAATAGATACAAACTACTATGTGTAAAATAGATGAGCAACTAGGATGTATTATATGGCACAGGAAAATATAGCCATTGTCTTGTAAATAATTTGACAAGAGTATAACCTATGAAAATATTGAATCATTATGCTTTATACTTGAAACTAATATAATATTGTATCATATATTTTTGCATTTTCATATCATTCATGGGATTCTCAAGGCAGAATACGGAGGTGGTTTGCCATTCCCTTCTGCAGTGGATCACCTTTTGTCAGAACTCTCCAGCATGACCTGTCCATCTTGCATGGCCCTGCACAGCATGACTCATATTGTGGTTTTCATTCTGGGGGCCATGGGATTATAGCTCTTACTTCTGTCTGCCTTCTGATGGATGAGAGTAAGAGGCTTGTACAAGCTTCCTGGTGGGAGGGACTGGATGTGGGGAAAACTAGGTCTTGCTCTGGTGGGCAAGGCCATGCTCAGTAAATATTTAATCCCATTTTCTTCTGATGGGGTGGGACTATGCTCCCTCACTGTTGTTTTTTCGGCTGAGGCAGCCCAATCCTAGAGTCTGCAGTCTCTGTGGTATAGCTAAGGATCTATGGTAAGGCTAATGGTCACCTCCTCCAAGAGGACTTATGCCAACACACCATGCCTCCTAGGACTGCTGCTGCCAGTAGCCCTGACCCTGCAGTGGGCCACTGTTGGCCCACGCCTCCACAGGAGACTCCCAAACACTCACAGGCAGGTCTGGCTCAGTCTCTTGTAGGGTCACTGCTCCTTCCCCCTGGGTTCTGGGGCACACAAGGTTTTGTTTGTGCCCTCCAAGAGTCTCTGTTTCCTCCAGCCCTGTGGAAGCTCTGTAATCAAATCCCTCTGACCTTCAAAGTCAGATTCCCTGGGGATTCCCAGTTCCTTTGCCAGATCCTTAGATTGGGAAGTCTGATGTGGAGACTAGAACGTTCTCAACAGTGCAAGGATTTCTCTGGTATAATTTTTCTCCAGTTTGTGAGTTGCCTATCCAGCAGCTCTATGGGAGGGCTACAGGCTCTTTGGTAGAGCTAATGGTGACCTCCTCCAAGAGGACTTATGCCACACGGCCTGCCTCTCAGGAATGCTGATGCCAGTGCCCTGTCCCTGTGGCAGGCCACTGTTGACCCATACCTCTGCAAGAGACCTTCAAACACTCATAGGCAGGTCTGGCTCAGAACAACACCATTATAATATTGTAAATCAACTATAATTTAATAGGAAGCAAATTAAGATATATCTTACATGTGAAAAAAGAAATAATAGTCTTATTTACAATTACATCAAAATAATAAAATAATCTTGAAATGATATAACTAAAGAACTAAAAGACTTGTACTCAGAAAATTATAAGATATTGATGAAAAAATTAAAGATGATACTAAAACATGGAAAGACATACCTTCTCGATGGATTAGAAGAATTAATATTATTAAAATGAATATACTACCCAAGGCAATCTACAGATTTAATGCAATCCTTATCTAAACACCAATGGCATTTTTTTTTCCACAAAACTAGAATGATACTAGAATTTGTATGGAAGCACAAAAGACCCTGAATAGCCAAAGGGAACTTGAGAAAGAAGAACAAAGCTAGGGGTATCATGTATCCTCATTTCAAACTATACTACAAAGTTACACTAATCAAAATAGTATGTTACTGGCACAAAAACAAACACATAGATCAATGGAACAGAATACAGAGCTTAGAAATGCACCCACACTTATTTGGGTGATTGATGTATGACAAAAGTGCCTTAATATACAATGAGGAAAAGATAGCCTCTTCAATAAACAGTGTTGGGAAATGTGTATGCAAAAGAATACAAACTGGACTACTCTCTCAGATGATATACAAAAATAACTCACAATGGGTTAAAAACTTAAATATTATATCAGTAACCATAATACTTCTAGAAGAAAACAAAGGCAGAACACTCTTTAACATCAGTCTTCTTAATATTTTGGGGGTATGTTTCTTTAGGCAAGGGAACCAAAAGCAAAAATAAACACATGGGGCTACATCAAGCTAAAAACTTTCACACACCAAAGGAAACTATACACAAAATGAAAAAGTCATCTATTAAATTGGAGAAGGTATTTACAAATAATGTATCTGATAAAGATTAGTATACAAAATATACAGAGAACCCATACAACTCAACATAAAAATAATCTCTGATTAAAAAATGGGCAGAGGATCTGAAAAGGCATTTTTCCAAAGAAGACATACAGATGGCCAACAGGTACCTGAAAAGATGGTTAACATCAGAGAAATGCAAATGAAAACCACAATAAGATGTCACCTCACACTTGCCAGAAAGGCTATTATCCAAAAGACAACAAAGAGTAAGTGCTTGTGAGGATTTGAAGAAATTGGAACCCTCATTCACTGTTGGTGGGAATGGAAGTTGGTAGAGCCAGTATGGAAAACAGTATGGAGATTGCTCAAAAAATTAAAAATAGAACTACTATATGATCAAGCAACTCCATTTCTTGGTATTTATCCAAGGAAAATGAGAACACAAGGAAGGTACAAGAGAACACTTTGTAAAGGTACATATATCCCTATGTTCGTCACAGCATTATTTGCAATAGTTAATATATGAAAGAAACTTAAGTGACCATGAATAGATGAATGAATAAAGATGTGGTATGTATGTATGTATACACACACACAGACATATATACACACACACACAGGCACACAGTGGAATAGTACTCAACCATGAAAAGGATGACATCTTACCATTTGTGATAACATAGATGGGTCTATATGGTATTATGCTGAATGAGATGTAATACAGAGAAAAACAAATATTATATTATTTCACTTATATGTGGAATCTAGAAAACAGCATAAATGAACAATAAAACAGAAAGCAAGCTATAGCTTCAGAGAAAAAATAGGTTTTTGCCAGAGGGGAGTGGTGTGGAGATAGGAGAGAAATAGGGAGATTAAGAGATACTAACTTTCAGTTGCAAAATGTATGTCATGTGTATGAACTGTACAGTATGGGAAATACGTGTGTTAGTCACTTGGTTGTGCCTAACTCTTTGCTACCCCATGTACTGTAGCCCACTAGGCTCCTCTGTCCATGGGATTCTCTGGGCAAGAATACTGGACTGTGTAGCCATTCCCTTTTCGAGAGGATCTTCCCAACCCAGGGATAAAACCTGGGTCTCCTGCATTGCAGGTGGATTCTTTACAGTCTGAGCCACCAGAGAAGTTCTATCTTTGTGTGGTAATATGTCATAACTAGATTTAGCACAGTTATTATTTTGAAAAGTATAGAAATGTTGAGTCACTATGTAGTGTAACAGAATAAACACAGTGTTATACACCAATTATGCTTCATAAACAAACTCCTATAAAAAGAGATCAGATTTATCATGACCAAAGGTGGAATTGGGGGAAGGGGAGTTAGGTAAAGGCAGGCAAATGGTACAAACTTCCAGTTATAAGATAAATGCTAGGAATGTAATGTTCAACATGATAAATACAATTAACACTGCTGTTTGTTACATATGAAGGGCTTCCCTTGTGGCTCAGCTGGTAAAGAATATGCCTTCAATGTGGGAGACCTGGGTTTGATCCCTGTTTTGGGAAGATCCCCTGGAGAAAGGAACAGCTACCCACTCCAGTATGCTAGCCTGGAGAATTCCATGAACTGTATAGTTCATGGGGTTGTAAAGAGTTGGACACAACTGAGCAAATTTCACTTCACCTGTTACATATGAAAGTTGTTAAGAGAATAAATCCTAAGAGTTCTCATTAAAAGGAAAATATGTGTTTCTTTTTTCTTTAATTTTGCATCTGTATGAGATGATGGACGTTTATTAAACTTACTGTAATAATCATTTCATGATAGGTATAAGCCAAATTATTATGTTCTATACTTTAAACTTCCTGCTGCTGCTAAGTCACTTCAGTCGTGTCCGACTCTGTGCGACCCCATAGACGGCAGCCCATCAGGATCCCCCATCCCTGGGATTCTCCAGGCAAGAACACTGGAGTGGGTTGCCATTTCCTTCTCCAATGCATGAAAGTGAAGTCGCTCAGTCGTGTTCGACTCTTAGCAACCTCACAGAAGGCAGCCCACCAGGCTCCTCCGTCCATGGGATTTTCCAGGCAAGAGTACTGGAGTGGGATGCCATTGCCTTCTCCACCTTAAACTTATACAGTCCTTTATGTCAATTATACCTCAGTAAAATTGGAAGAAAAAAAGTGGTCTTTGCATGACTCTCAGTTGCCATTACCTCTCCAGGTATCACTGTAAAATTCACAAGAGATGTTAGGATCCTATTCTTGGAGCTGGTTACATTCTTCTGTTTCCTTTTGTTGTTCTAGTCAGAGAGAAACCATGTGTGGGCTGATCAATGACTGCCCACATGCATATAAAACTTTTGAGAGAATGAAGAGAATTAGGGAGGCGGTAATAATTGTGAGTGTTCCTGGGCCAGGAACCTCATTACTCAAACCAGTTAGAATCACGTCAAGAAATAAACCCAAAGAGGGGGATACTTCTTTAAGCCAATTGATCTGTTTATGTATTTCATATAACTGTGTCTTCCCTCCCCCAGAAGTGTTTATCCAGGGAGGTTGTTTTAGAGAAATTCAGTCATTAGAAATCAGGGATATGTTTGCAATGGGCAGAAAGACCTACAGGACCAGCAGCATCTTAGCAAATTTAACAGTCAGTTGGAGTTTGAATTACCCTCTTTTGCAACGGTCTGGGATACAGGAATAATGGCGTTATCTGTTCAGACCAGAACAAAGGAAAAGATTGGTTAAATAATCATAACTTTAATGGTTTAAGAATTAGGGAAAGGATGGTCAGAGAGGAAAGGAAGAATAGAAAGAAATGTTCTTGGTCTGACATCTTGGGAAGAAGCAGTGTATCTCAACGTTAAAAACTTTTCCTCCTGGTCAATTTGATTTTGTGGTCTCTGGCATTTACACAGGACCAGATGTCAGGTGGAGTATTCTTCAGTTTTGAAATACACAATCCTAGTTTAGGTACCTTGTAATTTGGCAACAGTGTCAGCTGCCAAATTATAGGCAGACTACTTAAAAAATAAATAAATCTTTGTTTAAATTTTCCTATTAAGAGTATACCAACATTCTAAGAAAATGCTGTCCTTTTAACAGAGAGAAAACCAAATTCTAATTTTGCACCAATGTACTTTTGATATTAAAACTCATTTTTAAAAACTTGAATAAATTCATTCCCTTCTTAGCCAGTATGAACACATATAAAATTCCTTCCCTAAGATTCAATTTCCAAAAACCTTCAATGAGATTTTTTTTAAGTATTTTTAATTCCTAGTGAAAACTAAGAAGTAGGCAATGATAATCTGACTGTTACACCAGCACTCTATGGATTGGCAAATGTATAAATACATTTCATAATTTCAGGAATATATCCTCCCTTATATAAATCTTTCAATATGGCACAAAACATTGCTAATAGAACCAAATGACTTTAGTTCCTCTGTGAAATGAAGCCAAAAGTAGATGAACCTGAATTCAGTAATTAATGTTTCAGTATTTTATTTTACTTAGAAAATATCTAGATATTCTATGAATATCCATCTTTTAACTTATAAAACTAAGGTTTCAAGACTTTGGAAACTATTTTTAGGTAGACATACCATAAAGCATAATAATTGTTGAAAAGTTACTTGTAAGCTTTTACTTTATATCTATTTAATTTACTTGTTCATAACAATTAGTTTAGATTACTCATGAAAATTTCATGAGACATTCAGCAGCTAATCATCATCTTAGGTTATCTTTCTTGCTGACAATTTCTGTAACAGTTATCTCTGTCATATCTTATTTGACTTTTAGTAAAATTAGGTAGAATAATATTGTTTGTTGGCATTATATTTAATTTTGACAGATCTAAAGATATGCCTGTTTTAATTAAACCAAGAAACTTTAACTAGTTTTATTTACTGAAGATTATCCTCAATCATGTGAACTTAAAAAATATTTGAGTTAATTTTATATTTTTGAAGGTATGCTTGCTTTATAAAATGTTTGATTGTCTTGAAAGAAAGTGAAAGTGAAGTCTCTCAGTCATGTCCGACTCTTTGCGACCCCATGGATTGTAGCCTATCAGGCTCCTCCGTCCATGGGATTTTCCAGGCAAGAGTGCTGGAGTGGATTGCCATTTCCTTCTCCAGGGGACCTTCCTGACCCAGAAATCGAACCCGGGTCTCCCACATTGCAGGCAGACACTTAACCATCTGAGCCACCAGGGAAGCCCTTAATTTTCGTAAGGCCAATTAAATAAAACTTTGTACAATTTAATTTGGTGACATCATCCAAAAGTAAAATGATATCACACATCTACAGCATATATATGCAGATAAATATAGAGACAGACACATGGACCTTATAACTTTTATTTTACAACTTTAGTCGTAGATTTTCAAGATGGCAGAGGAGTAGGGGGATATGGAGTGCATCTCTCTCCATGAATGAATCAAGAATACAACCACAGATGCAACATTTCTCACAGAACACTGGCTGAACACTAGCAGGAGTCCTTGACCACTGGAAATAATTATACATATCCACGCATAACTGGGTTCAGTTCAGTTCAGTTACTCAGTCGTGTCCGACTCCTTGCAACCCCATGGACTGCAGCACGCCAGGTTTCCCTGACCATCACCAACTCCCAGAGCCTACTCAAACTCATGTCCATCATGTCGGTAACACCACCCAATCATCTCATCCTTTGTCATCCCTTTCTCCTCCCGCCTTCAATCTTTCCCAGAATCAGCATCTTTTCCAATGAGTCAGTACTTCACATCAGGTGGCCAAAGTATTAGAGTTTCAGCTTCATCATCAGTCCTTCCAATGAATATTCAAGACTGTTTTCCTTTAGGATGGACTGGTTAGATCTCCTTGCAATCCAAGGAACTCTCAAGAATCTTCTCCAACACCATAGTTCAAAAGCATTAATTCTTCGGTGCTCAGCTTTCTTTATAGTCCAACTCTGACATCTATACATGACTACTGGAAAAACCATAGCTTTGACTAGACAGACTTTTGTTGGTAATATCTTTGCGTTTTAATATGCTGTCTAGGTTGGTCATAGCTTTTCTTCCAAGGAGCAAGCGTCTTTTAATTTCTTGGCTGCAGTCACCATCTGCAGTGATTTTGAAGCCCAAAAAAATAAAGTCTGTCACTGGTCCCATTGTTTCCCTGTCTATTTCCCATGAAGTTATGGGACTGGATGCCATGATCTTAGTTTTCTGAATGTTGAGTTTTAAACCAACGTTTTCAGTCTCCTCTTTGATCTTTTTCCAGAGGCTCTTTGGTTCTTCTTTGCTTTCTGGAGTAAGGGTGGTGTCATCTGTGTATCTGAGGTTATTGATATTTCTCCCGGGAATCTTGATTCCACCTTGTGCTTCATCTAGCCTGGCATTTCTCATGTTGTACTCTGAATTTATGTTAAATAAGCAGGGTAACAACATATAGCCTTGGCATACTCCTTTCCCAATTTGGAACCAGTCTGTTGTTCCATGTCCAGTTGTAACTGTTGATTCTTGATCTGCATACAGATTTCTCAGGAGGCAGGTCAGGTGAGTGGGTAGGATGAAAGAAAGAAGGGAGAAGGAGGAGAGCAAGAAGGACCAAACCTGCACCCCAGGGTAGGGGGGCTGAAGCAGGGGAGAGATTCCTCCATCCAAGGAAATCGGTTGGGACAGAGGGGAAGAAATTGTGTCTGTTGGAGGGTAAAGCAGCTGATCTGTGATAGTCTGAAGGGAGTGAGAACCACACAGATAATCCTTGTCATGGCCCTACATACCCTGAATTGGGGTGTTGGTCCATTGGTGTGTGTGGCTGCTGGCAGATGGAGAATGGGAATTGGAGGGCAATCTCAGAGCAAGGACTACTGTTGATGGCAGGGAGACAGCTGAGGGGATGGAGGGAGGAAATCCGCACCAAGAATGCCTTTGGAGAAAAACCAGGTGGCCACCAGAAACAGGATGTTACTGCTGAGTCACACAAAGAGGGTGGAGCCACCACTTTAGCCTCTCTCTCGCCATATGCCAGCATCAGCAGCTGATCAATACAGAAGGAGCAGCTTGAGCTGCCGTTTGAGTGCCTGTTGCACTGAGCAATAGAAAAGGACCAGCTAGGGCTGTCCAGTAAGTGCCTGCTGGGCCATGCAATAAAAAAGGACCAGCCAGAGTAGCCCTTTGAGTGCCTGCTGCCAGAGGCTAGAAAAGTCTTCTAATAAAGCCGTATGTCTTGCACCCATATCTGCCAGTTTCCCTGTGCACATGGTGCCTCCAGAGTCCCTACAATCCAAGCAGTTGCACCATCTCACACCCTGTCCTCACTCACTACAGCAGACTCAAATCCTCCACCAAACTCCTGTGGATGGTCCACATGCAGAAGTGGGGATAAAACCACAATTGAACTCCAGGGGCAAAGTGGGTAAGGAAGAGGATCAAAAATCTTTTCATTAGCTGCACAAGTTACAGATTAATTCAGCACCATCAACTAGACAGACTGTGTCTATGGAATATGTTAAAGGACAATGAGAGTTCCCACAAGGAAAATTCTCTAGCTCTGGCAGCTGTGGAGGCAGAAGGCAAGCACATGTGGGAGGAGGGCCAGATTAGAGTCTGAACTGTCCCCTCAGCAGATCCAGAGACCAGCTCTCCCCAGCACTGAAGGGCCCCCTAGAGAAGTGGAGGTGGGCTATGGCTCATAGCAAGGGCAAGAATACTGACAGCTAAGACCCTAGGAAACAATTTATTATTTTTTTTGTTTTGAATTGTCCTATTGTTGGTTCTGGCTTTCTTTTTTCTCTGTTGTGGTTGTTGTTTTTATTATTGTTATTACTATTTAGGCTTTTGGGGGATTTTTTAATAATACTTTTTTATTTCTTTTATATATTTCTACTATTTTGGCTTTATGCTGTTCTGTGTCTCTTTTTTGGATTCGTTTTTGTTGTGGTGGTTGATATATATAATATTTTTATTATGTAATTCCAACTTTTCTTTCCTAATTTTATTTCTTTTATCATTTTTGTCTGTTTGTCTATTTTATTTGCTTTGTTCCTCAGTTGGCACTCTGCTTCTGTTTTACTTTCTATTTTGTATTTTACATAGTTTTGTTTTTAATTTATTGATTTCTTTGGTTTCTGTTGTTCATTAGGTTGCTCTATTGTAATTTGTTTTCTTTGGTTTTAGTTTCTTGTGTGTATGTGTGTGTGTGTGTATTCCTTTGTTTTTGTTTTTATTAGACTGATTTTGCTTTTACTATTAGTATCTGCTTCATTTTTTGTTTCCTGTATTTTTGTTTTGTTTTATTCCCTTTATTGTCATAATAATAAACTTGTGGAGTCTTGGCTTCTTGCCTGGAAGTCAGTCCTCAGTCTCTGTGGTGAAAGTGATGAGTTCAATAAAATGGACAACCTGGAAGAAGAAATAGAAAATGTGAACAGACCAATCACAAGCACTAGAAATGAAACTGTGATCAAAAATCTTCCAATAAACAAAAGCCCAGGGCCAGATGGCTTCACAGGTGAATTCTATCAAATGTTTAGAGAATAGCTAACACTCTTGAACTCTTCAAAAAAACTTCAGAGGGAGGAACATTTCCAAATTCATTCTACAAAGCCATCATCACCCTGATATGAAAACCAGCAAATATAGCACCAAAAAAAGAAAATCACAGGCCAATATTACTGATGAACATAGATGCAGAAATCCTCAACAAAATACTAGCAAACAGAATCTAAGAACAAATTAAAAGGATCATACACCATTATCAAGTGGGATTTATCCCAGTGGTATGAGGATTTTCAATATATGCAAATCAATCAATGTGATACACCATATTAATAAACTGAAAGCTTTTAAAAAATATGATAATTTCAATAGATGCAGAAAGAACTTTCAACAAAATTCAATACCCATTTATGATAAAAAAAAAAAAAAACTACAATAAGTGGGTATAGAAGGAAACTACCTCAGCATAATAAAGACCATAGATGACAAATACACCACAAACATTATTCTTAATAGCAAAAAACCTAAAGTACTTCCTCTAAGATCAGAAACAAGACAAGGGTGCCCACTCGTTACTATTATTTAATATAGTTCTGGAAGTCCTAGCAATGGCAATCAGAGAAGAAAAAAATAAATAAAAGTAATTTAGATCAGAAAAGAAGATAGAAAACTCTCAGTGTTTGGAGGTGACATGATACTATACATAGAACACCTTAGACATGCCACCAGAAAATTATTAGACCTAATCAATGAAATTAGTACAGTCAGGATACAAAATTAATACACAGAAATCTCTTGCATTCCTACACACTAATAACAAAAATTCAGAAAGAGAAATTAAGGAAACAATTCCATTCACCATTGCAAGGAAAAAAAAAAAAAAAACTATGAAGAAACCTACCAAAGGAGACAAAAGACCTGTATGCAGAAAACTATAAGACACTGATGAAAGAAATCAAAGATGACACATACAGATGGATAGATATACCATTTGGCTTGATTGGAAGAATCAGTATTATGAAAATGACTATACTATCAAAAGCAATTTACAGATTCAATGCTGGTGGCTCAGACAGTAAACAGTCTGCCTGCAATACAGGAGTCTCAGGTTCAATCTTGGGTTGGGAAGATCCCCTGAAGAAGGGAATGGCTACCCACTCCAGTATTCTTGCCTGGAGAATTCCATGGACAGAAGAGCCTGGTGGGCTATTGTCCATGGGGTTGCAAAGAGTCAGACACTACTGACTGAATAACACTTTCAGTTTCACCCAAAGCAATCTATAGACTCAATGCAATCCCTATCAAATTACCAATGGCTTTTTTCACAGAACTGGAACAAAAAAGTCACAATTTGTATGAAAACACAAAAGACCCCGAATAGACAAAGCAATCTTGAGAAAGAAAAACAAAGCTGGAGGAATCAACTTTCCTTACTTCAGACTATAATATAAAGCTACAGTAATCAAGACAGTATGACATGGCACAAAAACAGAAACACAGATCAATGAAACAAGATAGAAATCACAGAGATAAACTCACGCACCCATTGGTACCTTGTCTTTGACAAATGAGGCAAGAACATACAATAGAGAAAAGACAGCCTCTTCAATAAGTGGTCCTGGGAAAACTGGACAGCTGACTGTAAAAGAATGAAATTAGAACACTTCCTAGTGCCATACACAAAAATAAAATAGAAATGAATTAAAGATCTAAATGTAAGGCCAGACACTATAAAACTCTTATAGGAAAACATAGTCAGAGCATTCTTTGACATAAATCACAACAAGATCCTCTTTGACCCACCTCCTAGAGTAATGGAAATAAAAAAATAATAAATAAACATATGGGACCTAATTAAACTTAAAAGCTTTTTCACAGCAAAGGAAATGATAAGGTGAAAAGACAACTCTCAAAATAGGAGAAAATAATTACAAACAAAACAAGTGATAAAGAATTAATCTCCAAAATATATAAGCAGCTCATACAGGTCAATATCAGAAAAATGAACAACCTAATCAAAAAAATGGGTAGGAAATTTAAACAGACATTTCTATAAGGAAGACATACAGATGGCCAACAAACATATGAAAAGATGCTCGACATAGCTCATTATTTTGTTGTTGTTCAGTTGTCCACTTGTTCGATTCTTTGTGACCCCATAGATTCTTTGCAACTCTCTGCAGCACACCAGTCTTCTCTGTCACTCACCACCTCCCAAAGTTTGCCCAAGTTCATGTCCATTGCATCGGTGATGGCATCCAGCCATCTCATCTTCTGATGCCCTCTTCTTCTGCCCTCAATCTTTCCCAGCATCAAGGACTTTTCCAATGAGTCAGCTGTTCACATCAGATAACCAAAATACTGGAGTTTCAGATTCAGCATCAGTACTTCCAACGAGTATTCAGGGTTGATTTCCCTAAAGATTGACTGGTTTGATCTTTCTGTCCAAGGGACTCTCATCAGTCCTCTCCAGCATGATGGTTTGAAGGCATCAGCTCTCCGGAGCTCTGCATTTCATATGGCTAATTATTAGAGAAATGCAAATCAAAACTTTAATACGATGAGGTATCACCTCACACCAGTAAGAATGACTGTCATCAAAAAATCTACAAACAATAAATGCTGGAGCGGATGTGGAGAAAATGTGAAGAAAACAAATTCTTGCACTGTTTGTGGGAATATAAAATGATATAGTCTCTATGGAAAACAATATGAAAATTCTTTAAAAATACACTAAGAATAAAAACTTAGCCATGAGATGGGTATAATAATGAAAAACTCTCTAGTTTATAAAAGAACAGTTCGTTACAAAATGTGATTTCTGGTAGAAGGGATAAGATTACCTGTTTAGATGACTTATACATTTTGTTAATATTTGTAGAGAAGACTTTTTATTCATCTAGTTTCCAAAGAGCCTTTCCCTTTTATTTTTGTTTCTTTTTGAAAAGAATTACCTTGATTCCTAAAAAAGACCAGGTAGAACATTTAAATCTCAAAAGTATATAGAAAGAATGTAAATTCCTCCAAGAAGGATTTTTGTTTCCTAAGGCCAGAATTTTTACAATAGGTATAGACTTTTGAGATAAATAGGGGAACTTTGGGGATTGGTAAAAGTATATATGGCCTTTTTCTGTTTTTGTGAAGACTCAATTTTTTAAGGCAAGTTGTCCTCAATTGGTAGGATAGTTTTTAATTCCTCAAAAAAGTGGGTTGTAACCTGAATGATATTAAGGCACTGACCCACCCATTCAACTCCATTATCTTTAACTTGCTTCTTTATATCAGAGAATTCTTGAATTAAGATAGAAATCAGAAGATTCCTATGTTCAAGATTTAGACCTATTAATCTTTGGAATGTTTTTCTTTCTGTCTGGGTACACAGTTTCATTAAGCTTATGGGAGAAGGCCAAAAAAAGTTCTCATTGGGCTCTGAATATCAGCTTACAATCTGTCCAACTTCTGACCACAGAGCTACTTGGAAAAAAAAAAAATCCATTCAGATTTCTTGTTGGGCTTCAGTTGGTACAAACAGTAAATATTCCTGGCAGAACTGAATGACACCATGGATGAAATTGACATCCCCAAAGAATACACAAAAGATACAATCCTCCAAAGATTCAGAGCCACTCCCAAAGACAGCTGAAAGAAAGAAAGACTTAAACAAGGTCCCTGAGAGCTGGAATCAGTTAGTAGAACCCTAGCTGAAAATGGAATGCAACCCAATTTCCGTATGGCAACTTGTCAGTTGAATTGCCTGCATATGCAAGAACAAACGGACTTCCCTATTAGTCCAGTGGCTAAGGCTCCTTGCTCCCATTGCAGGGGGCCCAGGTTCCATTCCTGGTCAAGTAACTAGATTCCACATGCCACAATGAACCAACAACCTGTATGCCCCCAGCAGGCAGAAAGCCAAGCCAAGTTCTCAGGACACAAAATGAGACAAACAAAATAGCTATCCCTGGAAGAGAAATGGTTGATAAGCAATGGGCACACCAAAATAAAATTCACGATATTTTATATTTGGAAAGGAAGAAATAACAGAAAATTTTATCTTCCTTTCTTGACCAGTTACTATAGGTAGATTCAGGAGATCTGACACTGAAAAGAATTCTTATCTTTTGCTGGCTTCTGCCAGTTTTCTCAGGATCCCCTCTGCAGTCTCTCCAGAGCCAGTAGGAGTTAAAGTAGAAACTGTAGCCCTGGTGACTACCAGAATTTGACAACATTTTCCATTAATTTTAATTTTAGTTTCCCCTTGGCTGTTTAAGTGAATGAGGGGTAGCAGTTTACTGAAGAATCCCTCTGAGTTCTATATGTGAAAGGGGATAAACAGGGACTAGGTGTAAGTGTAAGTGTTAGTCGCTCAGGCGTGCCCAACTCTTTGTGACCCTATGGACTGAAGCTCACCAGGCTCCTCTATCCATGAGATTTTCCAGGCAATGATACTGGAGTGGGTTGCCATTTCCTTCTCCATAGGGGCTAGGTATAGGGACATTCAATTTGGTGTAGAAGGATTAAAAAAAAAAAAAAAAAAAAAAAAAACTTTTAAGGACAACCTTTTTTTCTAGTGTCTCAGATTGCAAATGAGACATCAATAACTTAGCCAGTGCTTTGATGATTTGTTGCTGTTGTTTGGTCGCTCAGTCACGTCAGAATCTTTGTGACCCCATGGACTGCAACGTTCCAGGATTCCCTGTCCTTCACCATCTCCTGGAGTTTGTTCAAACTCATGTCCACTGAGTCAGTGATGCCATTCAACCATCTTATTCTCTGTCTTCACCTTCTCTTCCTGCCTTCAATCATTCTCAGCATCGGGGTCTTTTCCAATGAGTTAGTTCTTCGAATCAAGTGACCACAGTATTGGAGCTTCAGCTTCAGCATCAGTCCTTCCAATCAATATTCAGGACTGATTTCCTTTAGGATTGACTGGTTTGACCTCCTTGCAGTCCAAGGTCAAGGGTCTTTTCCAACACAACAATTTGAAAGCATCAATTATTTGGCCCTCAGCTTTTCTTATGGTCCAACTCTCACATTTGTACATGCTGCTAAGTTGTTGCTAAGTTGCTTCAGTAGAGTCCGACTCTGTGCGACCCCATAGATGGCAATCCACCAGGCTCCCCCATCTCTGAGATTCTCCAGGCAAGAACACTGGAGTGGGTTGCCATTTCCTTCTCTAATGCATGAAAGTGAAAAGTGAAAGTGAAGTCACTCAGTCGTGTCCGACTCTTAGCGACCCCATGGACTGCAGCCTACCAGGTTCCTCCGCCCATGAGATTTTCCAGACAAGAGTACTGAAGTGGGGTGTCATTGCCTTCTCTGGTAAAGGAGACTAGAGGGGAATAATACAAATCATGTAGTCTTACAGTCTTTTGTTTTAGGTACCTCTTGTGTCTTTAATTTTTCGTTAACCTTTTGCAGTGGACTATTATGGAAATTTGAAGACTTTTGAACTCTTCAGCCTGCCTATTAAAATAGCTAGCCTATTCGGTTTGTTGATTTGGAAGCCCTTGCTTTCAAGTGCACTTCTTGAATGACCTTATCTAATTGGAATGTTCCCCATAATGGTCATTGTAATTCTAGGATTTGTAAGATTTTGCTATTTTATAAATATCTACAGCTTCTGTGACCACAGTTCTTAGATATAAAATAAGTGGTTGTGTCATAAGGGGGTGCATTTTATTCTTTGAAACTTGAGGATCTCTCTTCTTCAGCTAAGCCATGGGTCTCTTGGAGTCAAATTAATTCCTAAAAGGTATGTGCTTCTGATTTGAGTATTTTGTGGTGTTCTACAGCATACCTCATTGCACAGAAACTTTCTTGAGGCTGGCAGGTGACTTAGTGTCAATATAACCTGTTTGGTGACCAACTTATCCTAACATGGGAGTCTTACAGTTAGGTGATGAGCACTGTAACAGCTTTTAAGTGCTCGACCCATGCCTACCTTTCACACCTTTGGTTTCCAAGATACCCATTAGCAATAGATCTATGATTCCCTTCACTAGGTTTCTTCATATAGTTGGCCCTCCATATCTGTGGCTGTGGAGCCCACAGATACAGAGGGAAAAAATGTATGATGACATTTTATAGAAGGGACTTGAAGATCCATTGATTTTGGTAACTGCAAGGGATCCTAGAACCAATCCCCCACAGGTACTGAGGGTTGATTGTAGGAGGAGACACCCTTGATAGCTTTTTCATAGTGTGACCTATGCCACCTTAGATTGTGATTTTGAGGTCAGAACATTCTGAATCTTTGGTCTACATTTATTTTCCCAAGTTTAATTTCCTCAATACTTTAGGCTGTCAACTTATCCCAAGGCTTTGTGAGTGCCCTAGTTGTTGTCACCCTTCATTGTCTCTCAATATAAACATCCCAGAAGCTTTCCAGGGAATGATAACCTTTCTGGGAACAGTATTTTTAAAATAAGGTTTATTGGGCTCAGAGAGCTATACAAAGGGGAGTGAAGCTCAAATCCAGGAGTGACTTACCCATGACCCTTGGTAACAAAGATAAGAACAGTGAACTCAAAGCATTCTGAGGGCACCTCTCCTGTGAGTCTCATTGCCCCATAGGCCATTAACAGTCAGTTTCAGATCCCATTCTTCATTACCAAAAACTTTGGAACCCAAGAAAATAAAGTCTCTCACTGTTTTGGTTGTTTCCACACCTATTTGCCATGAAGTGATGGGACAGGATGTCATGATCTTTGTTTTTTGAATGTTGAGTTTTAAGCCTGCTTTTTCACTCTCCTCTTTCACTTTCATCAAGAGGCTTTTCAGTTCCTCTTTGCTTTCTGCCATAAAGGTGGTGTCATCTGCATATCTGAGGTTATTTATATTTCTCCCAGCAATCTTGATTCCAGCTCATGCTTCATCCAACCCAGCATTTCACATGATGTACTCTGCATATATATTAAATAATCAAGGTTACAGTATACAACCTTGACCTACTCCTTTCCCAATTTGGGAATCAGTCCATTGTTCCATGTCCAGTTCTAACTGTTGCTTCTTGACCTGTATATAGATTTCTCAAGAGGCAGGTAAGGTGGTCTGGTATTCCCATTTTTACAAGAATTTGCCAAGGTTTGTTGCAATGCACACAAAGGCTTTAGCATAGTCAATGAAGCAGAAGTGGATATTTTTATGGAATTCTCTTGCTTTTTCTATGATTCAATTGATGTTGGCAATTTGATCTCTGGTTCCTCTGCCTTTTCTAAATCCAGCTTGAACATCTGGAAGTTCTTGGCTCATGTATTGGTGAAGCCTAGCTTGGAGAATTTTGAGCATTACTTTGCTAGCATGTGAGAAGAGTGCAATGGTGCAGTAGTTTGAACATTCTTTGGCATTGCCTTTCTTTGGAATTGGAATGAAAACTGGCCTTTTCCTGTCCTATAGCCAGTGTTGAGTTTTCCAAATTTGGTGGCATATTGAGTGCAGCTCTTTCACAGAATCATTTCTTAGGATTTGAAATAGCTCAACTGGAATTCCATTACCTCCAGTAGCTTTGTTTAGAGTGATGCTTCCTAAGGCCCACTGGACTTCACACTCCACGATGTCTGGCTCTAGGAGAGTGATCACACCATCATGTTTATCTGGGTCATTAAGATATTTTTTTGTGTAGTTCTTCAGTGTTTTGTATAGTTCTTGCCACCTCTTCTTAATATCTTCTGCTTCTGTTAGGTCCATACCGTTTCTTTCCTTTGTTGTGCCCATATTTGCATGAAATGTTCCCTTGGTATCTCTAATTTTCTTGAAGAGATCTCTAGTTTTTCCCATTCTATTGTTTTCCTCTATTTCTTTACATTGACCACTTAGGAGGGCTATCTTATCTCTCCTTGCTATACATTGGAACTCTCCGTTGAGATAGGTGTATATTTCCTTTTCTCCTTTGCCTTTAGCTTTTCTTCTTTTCTCAGCTATTTGTAGGGCCTCCTCAGGCAACCATTTTGCCTTTTTGCATTTTCTTTTTCTTGGGGATGGTTTTGATCACGATCTCCTGCATAATGTTATGAACCTCCATAGTTCTTCAGGCACTCTGTCTATCAGATTTAATCTCTTCAATCTATCTGTCACTTCTACTGTATAATAAGACTTCCCTGGTGGCTCAGAGGGTAAAGCGTCTGCCTGCAATGCGGGGGACCCGGGTTTGATCCCTGGGTCGAGAAGATACCCTGGAGAAGGAAATGGCAATCCACTCCAGTACTATTGCCTGGAAAATCCCATGGACAGAGGAGCTTGGTAGGCTACAGTCCATGGGGTCCCAAAGAGTCGGACACGACTGAGCGACTTCACTTTCACTTTCACTGTATAATCATAAGGAATTTGATTTAGATCATAACTGAATGGTTTAGTGATTTTTCTCTACTTTCTTCAATTTAAGTCTAAATTTCACAATAAGGAGTTCATGATCTGAGCCACAGTCAGCTCCTGGTCTTGTTTTTGCTGACTGTATATAGCTTTTCCATCTTTGGCTGCAAAGAATGTAATCAATCTGATTTCAGTACTGGCCATCTGGTGATATTCATGCATAGAGACATCTCTTGTGTTGTTGGAAGAGGGAGTTTGCTATGACTAGTGAATTCTCTTGGCAAAGCTCTGTTAGCCTTTGCTCTGCTTCATTTTGTACTCCAAGGCCAAACTTGCCTGTTACTCCAGGTATCGCTTTACTTCCTACTTTTGCATTCCAGTCCCCTATGACGAAAAGGACATCTTTTTTGGTGTTTGTTCTAGAATGTCTTGTAGGTCTTCACAGAAGTATTCAACTTCAGTTTCTTTGGCATTAGTGGTTGGGGCATCGATTTTGATTATCATGATATTGAATAATGGTTTGCCATGGAAACAAACCTAAATAATTCTGTTATTTTTGAGATTGCACCCAAGTACCACATTTCAGACTCTTTTGTTAACTATGAGGGCTACTTCATTTCTTCTAAGGGATTCTTCCCCACAGTAGTAGATGTAATGCTCATCTGTATTAAATTCACCCATTCCAGTCTGTTTTAGTTCACTAATTCCTAAAATGCCAGTGTTCACTCTTGCCATCTCCTGTTTAACCACTTCCTTTTTACCTTGATTCATGGACTTAACATTCCAGGTTCCTATGCAAAATTGTTCTTTACAGCATCAGACATTACTTTCACCACCAGACACATCCACAGTTGAGTGGCATTTTCATTTTGGCATAGCCAGTTCATACTTTCTTGAAGTATTTCTCCACTGATCTCCAGTAGCACATGGGGCACCTACTGATCTAGGGAGTTCATCTTTCAGTGCTATATCTTTTTTTCAATTCATACTCTAATATCTAATCACAGAAAAAAAAAATCTGGATTCTAGAAGGTGAAAGTTGATAACAAGTAACTTTAAAGGTGTTTCTTCAAACATGTTTTGATTCAGAAAAGGTAGTATGGAAAAGTGTTAAGAAGATTTCATAGTTTTTTTTTTTTTTCCAAGACATATTTAGTTGGTTTTATTTTTTAAATAAAAATTTTAAAAAATCTTAGAGTAGTAGGTTTCCAGAAAAAATGCTAAGACAGTAGGAAGTTCCCAAACACCCACCTCTCAAATCCCCTTATGCTGCTGCTAAGTCACTTCAGTCATGCCGACTCTGTGCGACCCCATAGAGGGCAGCCCACCAAGCTCCCCCGTCCCTGGGATTCTCCAGGCAAGAATACTGGAGTGGGTTGCCATTTCCTTCTCCAATGCATGAAAGTGAAAAAATAAAGTGAAGTTGCTCAGTCGTGTCCGACTCCCAGTGAGCCCAAGGACTGCAGCCCACCAGGTCCTTCCGTCCATGGGGTTTTTCCAGGCAAGAATAAATCCCCTTAAAGTACTGTGGTATTTTGTCACAAATAAAGAACCAACATCTTTACATTATTTGTTTTCATCTTTACATTATTATTAACTAAATTCCACAGTTTCTTCAGGTTTCACTAGTATTTCCTTAATACGTTTTCTCTGTTACATTTATTTGTCATGTCATCTAGTCTCTTCTGGACTATGATAGTTTCTCAGACTTTCCTTGTTTTTGATAATGTTGAACGTTTTGAAGAGTACTGGTCAGGTATTCTGTGAAACATCCCTCAATTGGGATGTTTCTGATTTTTTCTAATGGCTAGAATGGTGTTATGGGCTCTCGGGAGGAAAACATCAGAGGTAAAGTGCCATTTTCATCAGACATAAGATCATGGATATATGCAATGAACATGACTTGTCACTGGTGATCACCTAGATCACTCAATAGCGGTAGTGGTTGCCAGATTACTCCAATGTAAATTACTTTTTCTCCCATTCAATACTCTATTCTCTCATGGTCTAGTCATTTAAAATATGTTCTTTATGGAGCAGTCTTAGAATGACATTCTATTTCATCTTGTTTTGTTTTGTTTTTTGTCTAAGAATAACATCTTTTTCTAATCTAACTGGAAATATCTAACCATTTACTTAATATATGCTTTGTGTGAGACAATATTTCTTGTCTCTTAAAAGAAGAGTCAAGATACAATTTTTACTTTATTGATTCTCAACATGAATATTTTTATGTCATTTGATTTTTTTTTTCATGATATAGTAACATATGGTTATAAACTTACTCGTTCTTTAAAGATACTGCTATCCCTGGACTTTATATTTTGGCTGTTACTGTAGGTCTGTGATAGAGTCTTTTGGCCTAAAGAAGGCATTGAATGACAACGCTATCACTGCCCCTGCCACATGACATAGAACTGGAAGGTGATCCCTTGAAGAATATCAGGTCTCTTGTCTGTATAGTGCCTCCTCCCCAGGTGACTGACTGGGATTATCTCAATTGAATCCTTCTTCCTGGAATTTCCACAATGAACCAGTACCTAGATGTATTTCCCTGTTTTAAGGTTAGGACAGCAATTTAACTTATTAATATAAATAACAATTATCCTTTTACAGCTGATGAGTACACTCTTTTGCACCACAAGGCATATAAGTAGAGAATCTGTAGTGCATTAACTATCAAAAATACAGGCCCACCAGGATTGCTAAGTTCATCCCTAACCTACCAAATAAATCTTTCAGATGATTGACAATAGTGTGAAGGATTTCAGTGTTTTCTCTGCTTCTCTGGGGTTTTATGCTAATTCAGGAATCACTGGAGATTTTGAAACTGCAAGACTTCACTCAGATTATCTTTACTGATCCTGGAGTTGGCTAGTGAAGCCTTTATTTTAACTGTTAAGTACCTTTATAATTTTGTTGTTCTTGCCTTTGTTTGGCAAGGCTAGAGCTCAGTGCAACTTGGCTTGTTAAAGTGAGGGGTAGGTAGCAAGGGAAGACAGATGGGGGGTGAAGCAAAGAACTGCTAGTGATTGCTATTGGAATCTTTTTTTTTTTTAAATGAGGGTTGATGTACAACTTGGGTATTTTTAGGTGCATCAGCAATAGCTTTGACTTCAATGCATTTCTCTTTTTTTTAAGCTTGCTTTGATGCAAGTAATCAATACTGTAGTTTTGGTGAGAAAATCCTTTTTGACGAAAGCTCCAAGATTGATTACCTAGATCAATACCATTTTTAAGAACAATTCATCAGGATTGTATTTAAACAGAGACTATGATTCATTTAAACCATTAATAACACAAATCTTTTTCCCCTTCTCTCCTCCTTGTGGATTATCTCTTTTCATCCTCAACACAGTAGTAGATTTCACAGTAGAGTATAATGTCACACAGTTTTCCAGAGATTAAAACAGGATGACATGTCTTCCAAACTGTTGTTCCTCTCCTCTCTTCTGTTTCTCTCATGACTCTCTGTTGTTCCTAATTTGCGTATAAACCCTCTATTGTCCTCACAATACTGAGGTTCTGGAATCTTTTGTTTTCTTGTCTTATAAAAATCAAGAAAACATATCCTGGAAGAAAATGAAGATGAAGAACTGCAGAGCTTTGCTGCAAGCAAGCTCTTACATTTTTCAATCATCTGCCACTCTAGGAGTAGGTGTAATTGGCTCCATAATTCAGGTAAAGGCACACTTTTGGCCCAAGTCACTATTGTAATTGTGGCTGTGTGGCTCCAGTTTAGTGGAGGATAAAAATGGTCCTCATATGTCAGGGTGTACTTCTAAAAATCATAACAATGAGAAGCAGCACCTAGCTATAAGTAAAACTCAGAATGGTTTGGTGGTGGTGAAGTCGCTAAGTCATGTCCAACTCTTTGTGACCCCACGGACTGTAACCTACCAGGCTTTTCCATCAGTGGGATTTTCCAGGCAAGAATACTGGAATGGGTTGCCATTTCCTTCTCTAGAGGATCTTCCTGACCCAAAGATCAAACCCAGGTCTCCCACATTGTAGACAAACGTTTTACCATCTGATCCACCAGGGAAGTCAATCAGAATGGTTTACCACAGTCTTTAAGAATTAAATAATTATCCATTTGTTCAGAATGCAAAACTGACCTGAAAGTACCGAGATGAGAATGGTCATCCAAACCACTTTTTCTATACTCTTTCTGAAAATATGAGTAAAATGAAACATGGATAATGGGGGGACTGCTCTGTGACAACTATCAATTGGTAGCTTTAAAACTGCTTTTAACTTTCACCCTAATGGGGTCATTGGAGACTCAGCTAAAGGCTTCAAGAAGATCCACAGTAATCCCCTGAAGTTTGCCTTGGAATTCAGGTGTCATTGTCAAAGCTCTTTCTATATGTACTTTCTCAGTTTGCCTCTAGATTGTGTTATCAGTTCAGTTCAGTTCAGTCACTCAGTGTTACATGCAGTGCCAAGTGGGCCAAGAAGTGCTGTATGCAAACTAAAGACATATAACTCAGGCCAATAAGAGGTAAATTGCATGCTGACTTAGGATGGTAAAAGACCCAAAATATTATTAATACATGAGTTTTTTCTTGGCAAGATTGACTGCAAAAAAGTTTCTAAGTTTCAGCTAAAAGTATTGTGCAAGTTCATTTTTAAAGGCATCAGTGAAATTGATGCTGAGCATTCTAAGTTGGTATACCACTAAGTTTCAAAGCTAATACTCAATTTACTTCGGATGTTCTACCTGTCCTTTGTGTGGAATTTATGTAGAAAAAGTGAGTTGTAGAAGATTTTCTCGAATATATGGTGGGTTTACTAATGGCAATTTTACTTTCCACAGAGCTACTTTACAAAAGCCCCTCAGCTTTGTGTTTACTTTACCCATTTTCAGTGAAAAAACATAAGTGAAGTGTCCAGTTCATTAATAATATTTTATAGAGATTATGATCATTTATAAATGAGAGTTCAAGTGGCTCTCCTGCGTTCCTACACCTGTATTCAATGTCTGTCAGCATAAAGGCAGGTGGGTCAGATGAGGCCTTTGGAGTATCAATGTTTCCTGCAGTACATCCATCCTCACTCCAAAACATATCTTCTCTATCTTAATACATTTGCCATGTTCAAGAACAACATTCAAGTGAATTTGAAGATCTAAGTGACTTTGTTCAATGACTCATGAATTGGGCAGCATATCATGTAGTAAATAGAAGGATGTTCTAAGGAGGTGGACAAAATGTAAGGATTTTCTAGAAACAGGGTGAGACAAAGAGGTTATTAGGAAAATAAAAGAAATATTGTTTCAGGTAACGTTACTCCCTAGGGCCAACCTAAAAATGTCAGATACTTCTTTCCTAGGAGAAGTTGAAACAACAATTAAATCTTGGTTTAATGTCCTGGAGAGACGTGGCTCCACCTTGGACCTGTTGTTGTTGTTGTTCAGTCACTAAATCATATCTGTCTCTGCGTGACCCCATGGATTGCAACATGCCAGGCTCCTCTGTTTTCTCTTTTTCCTGGGGTTTGCTCAAATTCATGTCCATTGACTCGGTTGATGCTATCTAACCATCTCATCCTCCACCACCTCTACTTTTGCCTTCAGCCTTTCCAAGTATCAGGGTCTTCTCCAGTGAGTAGGCTCTTCATATCAGGTGGCCAAAGTGTTGGAGCTTCAGAATCAGTCCTTCCAAAGAATATTCAGGGTTGATTTCCTCTAGGATTGATTGGTTTGATCTCCTTGCGGTTCAAGAGACTCTCAAGAGTCTTCTCCATCACCACAGTTTAAAAGTATAAAATCTTCATCACTCAGCCTTTTTTTTTTCTTTTTTTAATATTTATTTATTTTTTAATTGATTGATGATTGGTTTACAATATTGGTTTGAGTTCTATCATACATCAGTATGAATTAGCCATAAGTGTACATATGCCCCCTCCTTTTTAATCTCCCTCTCAGCTCCTTCCCATTCCCACCCCTCTAGGTTACTACAGAGCCCCAGTTTGAGTTGCCTGAGTCATGCAACAAATTACCATTGGCCATCTATTTACATGTGGTACTGTATATGTTACCATGCTACTCTCTCCATTCATCTCACCCTTTCCCTCTTCTCCCCCACCCTTGTCCATAAGTCTGTTCTCTATGTCTCTGTCTCCATTGCTACTCTGCAAACAGGTTCATCAGTATCATCCTTCTAGATTCCATATATATGTGTTCATATACGATATTCTTTTTTTCTTTTTCTGACTTACTTCACTCTGTATAATAGGCTCTAGGTTCCTCTACCTCATGAGAACTGACTCAAATGTGTTCCTTTTTATGGCTGAGTAGTATTCACTGTATATATGTACCACAGCTTATTTATCCATTCATCTGTTGATGGGCATCTAGGTTTTTTCCATGTCTTAGCTGTTGTAAACAGTGATGTAATGAACATTGGGGTACATCTGTCTTTCTTCAGTTTTGATTTCTTCAGGGTGTATGCCTAAAAGTGGTATTGCTGGGTCATATGGTAGTCTTGAGAAAAGAATGCTCAAACTACCACATGATTGCACTCATCTCTCATGCTAGCAAGGTCATGCTCAAAATTCTCCTAGCCATGATTCAACAGTACATGAACCGTGAACATTCAGATGTTCAAGCTGGATTTTAGAAAAGGCAGAGGAACCAGAGATCAAATTGCCAACATCCACTGGATCATCAAAAAAGCAAGAGAGTTCCAGAAAAATATCTATTTCTGCTTTATTGACTATGCCAAAGCCTTCGATTGTGTGGATCACCACAAACTGTTGAAAATTCTTAAAGAGATGGGAATACCAGACCACCTTACCTGCCTCCTGAGAAACCCATATGCAGGTCAAGAAGCAACAGTTAGAACCGGACATAGAATGACAAGCTGCTTCAAAATTGGAAAAGAATACGTCACGTCTGTATATTGTCACCCTGCTTATTTACCTTGTATGCAGAGTACATCATGTGAAATGCCATTCTGGATGAAGCACAACTCGGAATCAAGATTTCTGGGAGAAATATCAACAACCTCAGATATGTAAATGACACCACCCTTATGGCAGAAAGTGAAGAGGAACTAAAGAGCCTCTTGTGGGTGCAGTTCTAAGATGGCAGAGGAATAGGATGGGGAGACCACTTTCTCCCCCACAAATTCATTGAAAGGTCATTTGAATGCAGACCAACTTCCACAAAACAACTTCTGAATGATGGCAGAGGACACCAGGCACCCAGAAAGGTAGCCCATTGTCTTTGAAAGGAGGTAGAACAAAATATAAAAGACAAAAAGAAAGACAAAAGAGTTAGGGGCAGAGACACATATCAGGGAGGGAGTTGTGGGGGAGGAGAAGTTTCCAAACACCAGGAAGCCCTCTCACCAGCGGGTTTGTGGGGAGTTTTGGAATCTCAGAGGGCAACATAATGGGAGAGAAAAAAAAAAAAAAAACAAAACACAGAATTAGTGCCTTAACCACAATTCCCAGTGGAGAAATCGCCCAGATGCTCGCATCTGTTGTGAGGCGTGGGTGGGTTGCATGCTTAGGATAAGGACCAAGCCTGAATGCCCTAAGGACAATCTGAAGGCGCTAACGTGAGATAGCTACCCAAACTGTGGGATAGCCAGAGAGAGAGAAAGAAAGAAAAAAGGGAGAGACAGAAAGAACTTTGCTGTGAAAAACTCTAACCTAAGGCACAGCCTGGCAGGCTCACAGAACAAAGGACTGAGCAAATACTCAAGGAGAACTAGCTGGCTGCAGACCACCTCATGCCCCTGCTGGAGGTAGAGAGGCAGGCGGGTGACAGCCAGAGTTGGAAGGCGAAAGGCAATCTTGGCCCCAGAGACGTCATCCTCCACCAAACTGTGAGCAGATTCCCAGTTGCTAGCAAAGTCTTCCTGGAATCCTTGACAGTTGACATCTGCCAGGAGGGTTGCAGCCTGACATCAGCCCCCAAGAGGAGACACATGGCACACCTGAGACTACACTCTTACAGCACACCCAAGAAACCAAGTGTCTGGGACCAGAGAGGTGATAAGATGCACCGCACACCTGGGATAGTGCACTTGCCAAGCAATTGGTTGCCTGAGCTCCTTGGATCTGGAAAGGGCACAAAACACAAGCGCAACCGAGTCAGTACCTTTGTGGAGTACCGGAGAACCTGAACCTGATCAGCTTAGACCTGGGAAGTGTATACAACCCAGGACCCACTTTAGACAGTTCACCTGCAGAGCAACCTGGAGCCTGAGAACTGTAGACAGGGAAAGCACACGCTCTGTGAGCTGGGGCAAGTCCAGTGTGGTCCAAATACTGCAAGCACTCCCCACACATGCCAGTGATATTGTTTGCAGTGTTCCTCCCTCCCCACAACAAAACTATAAAAGTGAGCCTAAATAAGTGACCACCTTCACCCCCTTGTGTTACTTAGGCACTGAAGAGACTTGCAAACAGAGGAAACCAAAATAAACAAAGAAGAGGGAGCCAGTCTGGAAGTGACAGGTGCAACAGATTAAAACCCTGTAGTTAGCATTGACTAAGCATTGAAAGGGGCCTATAGACCTTGAGAAGAAGTATAAGCTGGAACAAGGAACTATCAGAAATTGAACTGACACCACACTGTCCACAACAGCTCCAGAGAAATTCATAGATATCATTTTTTATTTTTTTTTATTTTTCAGTTTTTATTACTCCTTTAATTTTCATTTTTATAACCTATTACCTTGCAAAAAAATGACCCTATTTTTAAGTTGCTGCTGCTGCTACTGCTAAGTCGCTTCAGTTGTGTCCGACTCTGTGCGACCCCATGGACTGCAGCCTACCAGGCTTCTCTGTCCATGGGATTCTCCAGGCAAGAATACTGGAGTGGGTTGCCATTTCCTTCTCCATATTTTTAAGCAGATTTCCCATATATATTTTTTATATTTTTTGTGATTGATTTTGTTTTGTATTTTTAATATTATATTTTTCAGAGTCTAACCTCTATTCTAGATTTTTAATATTTGCTTTTTGATATTTGTTATAAATTTTGTACCTTTAAGAATCTAATCTTCACTACCCATTTTTACTTAGGAGTGTGATTACTGGCTGGCTTGCTCTCTCCCCTTTTGACATTCCCTTTTCTCCCTCATATCACCTCTATCTCCTCCCTCCTCCTTCTCTTCTCTACTTAACTCTGTGAATCTCCTTGGGTGTTCTGGGCTGTAGAAAACATTTAGGGAACTGATTACTGGCTAGATTGGTCTCTCCCCTTTTGACTCCCCCTCTTCTCTTCCTGGTTACCTCTATCTCCCCTTTTCTCTTTTCTAAGGAACTCCATGAACCTCTCTGCGTGTTCCAGACTGTGAAGAGCACATAGGGAACTGATTACTGTCTAGATTGCTCTCTCCCCTTTTGATTCCCCCTCTTGTCCTCCTGTTCATCTCTATCTCCCTCATCCCTCTTCTCTTCTCCATGCAACTCTGTGAACCCCTCTAGGTGTCCCTCATTGGGGAGAATCTTTTCACAATTACCTAGATGTTTTATCATCAGTGCTGTATGGATGGAGAAGTCTTGAGGCTACTGTAAGTATAAGACTGAAAGCCAGAGGCACTAGGCTTAAATCCAAAACTTGAGAACACCAGAGAATTCCTGAGTTCAGGTAACATTAATCAACAAAAGCTCATCCAAAAGCCCCATACCTATACTGAAACGAAGCTCCACCCAAGAGTCAACAAGTTCCAGAGCAAAACATACCATGCTAATTCTTCAGCAACACAGAAAAATAGCCCTGAGCATTAAAATACAGTCTGCCCCAAGTCACACCAAACCAGTAGACACCTCGAAAGTCACTACTGGACACTTCATTGCACTCCAGAGAGAAGAGATTCAGATCCACCCACCAGAAAACTGATGCAAACTTCCCTAAGCAGGAAACCTTGACAAGCCAGTAGTGCAACCACACCCACAGAGAGGAACCTCCACAATAAAGAGGACCCACAAACTTCCAGCATACAGAAAGGCCACCAAAAACACAGCAATTTAAACAAAAGGAAAAGGCAGAGAAATACTCAGCAGGTAAAGGAAGATGATAAATGCCCACCAGACCAAACAAAAGAGGAGGAGATAGGGAGTCTACCTGAAAAGTAATTCATAACAATGGTAGTAAAGATGATTCAAAATCTTGAAAACAAAATGGAGTTACAGATAAGTAGTCTGGAGACAAGGATTGAGAAGAAAGGTTTAACAAGGACCTAGAAGAAATAAAATAGTCATTCAATAATGAATAATGCAATACCTGAGATCAACAGAACTCTGGAGGGAACCAACAGTAGAATAACTGAGGCAGAAGATAGGATAAGTGAGGTGGAAGATAGAATGGTAGAAATAAATGAAACAGAGTGTAAAAAAAAGAAAAAAAAAGAATTAAAAGAAATGAGGACAATCTCAGAGACCTCTGGGACAATGATAAACAGCCCTACATTCAAATCATAGAAGTCCCAGAAGAAGAAGACAAAAAGAAAGGCCATGAGAAAATACTTGAGGAGATAGTAGTTGAAAACGTCCCTAAAATGGGGAAGGAAATAGCCACCCAAGTCCAAGAAACCCAGAGGGTGAAAAACAGGATAAACCCAAGGTGAAACACCCCAAGGCACATATTAATCAAATTAACAAGGATCAAACACAAAGAGCAGATATTAAAAGCAACAAGGGAAAAGCAACAAATAACACACAATCCTTATGGGATTCCCATAAGGATCACAGCTGAACTTTCACTAGAAACTCTTCAGGCCAGCAGGGAATGGCAGGACATACTTAAAGTCGTGAAAGAGAAAAACCTACAACCCAGATTACTATACCCAGCAAGGATCTCATTCAAATATGAAGGAGAAATGAAAAGCTTTACAGACAAGCAAAAGCTGAGAGGATTCAGCACCAACAAACCAGCTCTCCAACAATTGCTAAAGGATCTTCCCTAGACAGGAAACACAGAAAAGGTGCATAAACTTGAACCCAAAACAGCAAAGTAAATGGCAATGGGATCATACTTATCAATAATTACCTTAAATGTAAATGGGTTGAATGCCCCAACCAAAAGACAAAGACTGGCTGAATTGATACAAAAAGAAGACCCCTATATATGCTATCTACAAGAGATCCACCTCAAACCTAGGGACACATACAGACTGAAAGTGAAGGGCTGGAAAAATGTATTTCATGCAAATGGAGACCAAAAGAAAGCAGGAGTAGTAATACTCATATCAGATAAAATAGACTTTGAAGTAAAGGCCGTGAAAAGAGACAAAGAAGAACATTACATAATTATCAAAGGATCAGTCCAAGAAGGAGGCATAACAGTTATAAATATACATGCACCCAACATAGGAGCACCACAATATGTAAGGCAAATGCTAACAAATATGAAAGGGAAAATTAATAGTAACACAATAATAGTGGGAGACTTTAATACCCCACTCACACCTATGGATAGATCAACTAAACAGAAAATTAGCAAGGAAACACAAACTTTAAATGATACAATGGACCAGTTAGACCTAATTGATATCTATAGGACATTTCACCCTAAAACAATGAATTTCACCTTTTTTTCTCAAATGCACATGGAACATGCTCCAGGATAGATCACATCCTAGCCCATAAATCTAGCCATGTTAAATTTAAAAAAAAAAAAAAAAGAAAGAAATAACCTCAAGCATCTTTTCTGATCAAAATGTGGTAAGATTAGATGTCAACTACAGGAAAAAAAAAATTTAAAAATACAAACATATGGAGGCTAAACAACACACTTCTGAATAACCAAGAAATCACAGAAGTAATAAAAAATGAGTCAAAATATGCATAGAAACGAATGAAAATGAAAACATGAGTACCCAAAACCTATGGGATTCAATAAAAGTAGTGCTAAGGGGAACGTTAATAACAATACAAGCTTACCTCAAGAAAAGAGAAAAATCAAATAAATAACCTAACTCTACACATAAAGCAACTAGAAAAAGGAGAAATGAAGAACCCCAGGGTTATTAGAAGGACAGAAACATAAAAATTAGGGCAAAAATAAATGAAAAAGAAACAAAGTAGCCTATAGCAAAAATCAACAACAACAAAAAAAGCTGGTTCTTTGAGGAGATAAATAAAATAGACAGAGGGAGCTGCCCTAATATGGCAGACAAATGGAATAGGGAGACCACTTTCTCCCCCACAAATCCATCGAAAGGTCATTTGAACATTGAGCAACTTCCACAAAACAACTTCTGAACGCTGGCAGAGGACATCAGGCACCCAGAAAGGCAGGAACATACCTCAACATAATAGCAGCTGTATATGACAAACCCACATCAAATATTATCCTCAATGGTGAAAAATTGAAAGCATTTCCTTTAAAGTCAGGAACAAGATAAGGATGCCCAATCTCACCACTACTCTTCAACATAGTTTTGGAAGTTATTGCCATAACAATCACAGAAGAAAAAAAAAAAAGGGAATCAGATTGGAAAAGAAGAAGTAAGCGCTCATTGTTTGCAGTGAGAATAAAAGCAGAGAGAGTTTTCTATGATCCTCTACATAGAAAACCCTAAAGACTCCTCCAGAAAATTACTAGAGCTAATCAGTGAATATAATAAACTTGCAGGATATAAAATTAAGACAAAGAAATCCCTTGCATTCTTATACACTGAGAAAACAGAAAGAAAAATTAAGGAAATAATTCTATTCACCATTGTAGTGAAAAGAATAAAATACTTAGGAATAAAACTACCTAAAGAAAAGACCTATATATAGAAAACTATAAAACACTGATGAAAGAAATCAAAGATGAGACATATAGATGGAGAAATGTACCATGTTCATGGATTGGAAGAATCAATATAGTGAAAATGAGTGTACTACTCAAAGAAATCTATGGATTCAATGCAATCCCCATCAAGCTACCAACGGTATTTTTCACAAAGCTACAACAAATAATTTCACAATTTGTATGGAAATACAAAAAACCTCGAATACCCAAAGCAATCTTGAGAAAAAAGAATGGAACTGGAGGAATCAACCTGTCTGACTGCAGGCTCTACTACAAACCACAGTCATCAAGACAGCATGGTATTGGCACAAAGACAGAAATATAGATCAGTGGAGCAAAATAGAAAGCCCGGAGATAAATCCATGCACATATGGACACCTTATCTTTGACAAAGGAGGCAAGAATATACAATGGAGAAAAGACAATCTCTTTAACAAGTAGTGCTGGGAAAAGTGGTCAACCACTTGTAAAATAATAAAACTAGAACACTTTCTAATACCATACACAAAAATAACTCAATATGGATTAAAGATCTAAATGTAAGACCAGAAACTATAAAACTCCTAGTGGAAAACATAGGCAAAACACTCTCTGATGCAAATCACAGCAGGATCCTCTATGACCCACCTCCCAGACTAATGGGAATAAAAGGAAAAATAAACAAATGGGCCCTAATTAAACTTAAAAGTTTTTGCACAACGAAGGAAACTATAAGAAAGATGAAAAGACAGCCTTCAGAATGGGAAATATAATAGCAAATGAAGCAACTGACAAAGAATTAATCTCAAAATTATACAAGCAACTCCTGCCGCTCCATTCCAGAAAAATAAACGACCCAATCAAAAAATGGTCCAAAGAACTAAACAAACATATCTCCAAAGAAGACATACAGATGGCTCACAAACACCTGAAAAGATGCTCAACATCACTCCTTATCAGACAAATGCAAATCAAAACCACAATGAGGTACCATCTCATGCTAATCAGAATGGCTGCTATCAAAAAGTCTACAAACAATAAATGCTGGAGTGGGTGCAGAGAAAAATGAACCCTCTTACACTGTTGGTGGGAATGCAAACTAGAACAGCCACTATGGAGAACAGTGTGGAGATTTCTTAAAAGACTTGAAATAGAATTGCCATATGACCCAGAAATCCCACTGCTGGGCATACACACCAAGGAAACCAGAATTGAAAGAGACACATGTACCCTAATGTTCATCACAGAACTGTTTACAATAGCCAGGACATGGAAGCAACCTAGATGTCCATCGGCAGACGAATGAATAAGAAAGCTGTAGTATATATACACAATGAAATATTACTCAGCTATTAAACAGAATGCATTTGAATCAGTTCTAATGAGGTGGATGAAACTGGAGCCTATTATACAGAGTGAAGTAAGCCAGGAAAAAAAAAAAAAAAACACCAGTACAGTATATTAATGCATATATATGGAATATAGAAAGATGGTAGCAATGACCCTATATGCGAGACAGCAAAAGAGACACAGATGTAAAGAACAGACTTTTGGACTCTGTGGGAGAAGATGAGGGTGGGATGATTTGAGAGAATGGCATTGAAACATATATATTACCATATGTGAAATATATCGCCAGTCCAGGCTCGATGCATGAGACAGGGCACTCTGGACTGGTGCACTGGGATGACCCTGAGGGATGGGATGGGGAGGGAGGTGGGATGGGGGTTCAGGATGGGGGACACATGTACACCCATGGCTGATTCATATCAAAGTATGGCAAAACCCACTACAACATTTTAAAGTAATTAGCCTTCAATGAAAAGAAGTCATTTAATTTAAAAAAGAAGAAATAGAGCCTCTTGATGAAGGTGAAAGAGGAGAGTGAAAAAGCTGGCTTAAAACTCAGCATTAAAGAAAAAAAGATCATGCCATCTTATTCCATCGCTTCATGGCAAATAGATAGGAAACAATGGAAACAGGGACAGACTTCATTTTCTTGGGCTCTAAAATCGCTGTGGATGGTGATTGCAGCCATGAAATTAAAAGACACTTTCTCATTGGAAGAAAAGTTATGACAAACCTAGACAGCATATTAAAAAAGCAGAGACATTACTTTTCTGACAAAGATTCGTCTAGTCAAAGCTATCATTTATCCAGTGGTCACGTAGGGATGTGAGATTTGGACCATAAGGAAAGCTGAGCGCTGGAGAATTGATGCTTTCAAACTGTGATGTTGGAAAAGACCCTTGACCTTGTACTGCAAGGAGATCTAACCAGTCAATCCTAAAGGAATTCACTCCTGAATATTGATTGGAAGGACTGGTGCTGAAGCTGAAGCTCCAATATTGTGGCCACTTGATTCGAAGGACTGACTCATTGGGAAAGACCCGGATGCTGAGAAAGATTGAATGCAGGAGGAGAAGCGGATGGAAGAGGATGAGGTAGCTTGATGGCATCACCAACTCGATGAGCATGATTTTGAGCAAGCTCCGGGAGATTGTGAAGAACAGGGAAGCCTGGTGTGCTGCAGTCCATGTGGTCAGAAAAAGTCAGACACGATTGAGCAACTGAACTGAACTGATAACCATATATAGCTATATAACTTTTCTTCATCCCTCCCTCCCTTCCTTGCTTTCCAGACTGTCCACTATAAGTATAAATATTTTTTTCAGAGATTCTCTTGGAATATAGATGAATGCATCTACCAGATAGCTAATTCAACAAACCAATATAGAAACCTGATCCAAGAAAATTCTTCCTTCCAGCTTAAGTGTAGAAAAATCAGCCTTCTGTCTGCTTCTACTCACTTCCTTAGACATTGGGAAGCGGAATGGTTTCTTTTTTGTCAATCTTCAGAAGGTTTGGCAACCCACTCCAATACTCTTGCCTGGAAAATCCCATGGACAGAGAAGCCTGGTAGGCTGCAGTCATGGGGTCACAAAGAGTCGGACACGACTGAGCAACTTCACTTTGACTTTTCACTTTCATGCATTGGAGAAGGAAATGGCAACCCACTCCAGTATTCTGGTCTGGACAATCCCAGGGGCAGGGGAGCCTGGTGGGCTGCTGTCTATGGGGTCTCACAGAGTCAGACATGACTGAAGCGACTTAACAGCAGCAGCAGCAGCAGAAGGTTTACTATGGAACTTCAGAAAACAAAATAAGAAGCAGCAGGTAATTCAATAAATTATTTGGCAGCCATTTTAGGTATTATTTTACACTTATTGCTCTAATAGAAAACTAAACTAAGGCATTTGTTTCTTGCTTTATATTGAAATAGGTGATAATTTTTGAACTTAAAACTGTTTGAAGAAATTTGTTTTCTGTATATATTCTTATAGAAAATCTTTACTGCTGCTAAGTCGCTTCAGTCGTGTCCGACTCTGTGCGACCCCATAGACGGCAGCCCACCAGGCTCCCCCGTCCCTGGGATTCTCCAGGCAAGAACACTGGATTGGGGTACCATTTCCTTCTCCAATGCATGAAAGTGAAAAGTGAAAGTGAAGTCTCTCAGTCGTGTCCGACTCCTAGCGACCCCATGGACTGCAGCCCACCAGGCTCCTTCATCCCTAGGATTTTCCAGGCAAGAGTACTGGAGTGGGGTGACATCACCTTCTCTTATTGTTCACAAATCCTCTAAGAGGATTTTACTGCTTCCAGGTGTACTCCTGTGTAAAAATTATACAATAAAGTAAGAAAAATGCATCTCCATTGTGGGCTGACTCAGAAACTCGATTTTGGAAGACTGAATGTTATTGACATTAGTGTGGGTAAAGAGTATAATCGTCTTCAGAGTAAAAAAATGTCATGATTATTTTATAATATTTATATTAAGGTGTTGTGTTTTTGTGTGTGTGTGCTTACTGAATATTTCCAAATTCATCTTTTACCTGAGAATTGTAATTAAAAAATCAGATGTTCAGTTTGTCAAAATAGAGCCTATACACATATTATGGGTATTGTATACTTTTCTGTATGTATATTACACTTCAAAAGTTGTTATTTTAAAAAAGTCATAGAAGTGTCAACACAAATTTCCATTGCAGTTTTCTAGTTGCACAAGGAAACATTCCAAAGTATAAATATATATGCTGCTAAGTTGCTTTAGTCGTGTCCAACTCTGTGCAACCCCATGGACTACAGCCTACCAGGCTCCTCCATCCATGGGATTTTCCAGGTAAGAGTACTGGAGTGGGGTGCCATTGCCTTCTCCATATATTTGCTAGTATAACACAAATCAAACATGAGATATTTTGAGATGTTTTCTAAGATAGCCTAGAGAAATTTTGGGAATTCCATCCATCTGCATGCATACACACACACAGATATACTCCATTTGTTTATATTCACATGTTGATAGATATTTTTCTCACTTGTGAGCTATTATGAAGAATTTAGCTATAAACATTTGTGTACAAGACACAGATTTTCATTTTTCTTGGGTAGATCCTAAGGGCAGATTTGCTAGGTAATATTGTAAATATATGTTAATCTTTGGAAGAAACATCAAACTTTTCTAAACCAGCTTGCCATTTTATATACCCATTATTAATATATGAAAATTCTCATTTCTCCAAATTCTCACCAACACATATGATTATATATGTATGTTTATTATAGTTATTCAAGTGGGTTTGATGTAGTATTCTATTGTGGCTTTAATGTGCATTCCCCTCATAATTAATGTCATAATCATGTTGTGCATCTTTGTCTGTGCTTATTGACCATTTCAGTATCTTTTTTAATGAAATTACTGTTCATATCTTTTCCTCATTTTTAATTGGGTTACTTGCTTTCTTATAATTGAACAGTAAATATTCTTCATGTGTCCTGACTGCAAGTTCACTATTGGATGTTATATTATTTGAAAATATTTTCTCCCAGTTTGTGACCTTCCTTCTCGTTTTCTCAATGGTGTCTTTTGAAATGTAAAAGTTTTAATTTTGATGAAGTTTAATATAACAAACTTTTCTTTTAGTACTTCTGTTTTTGGTGTCTTATTTTTAAATAAATGACTGTGAATTCAAGTGCTACCATATATTTTTGGCTCATTCATATGTGACCACAAAGATACACATAGGTTGTTATGCCAATATATCATTCTCTGTAAGGGAAATCAACTGAATATGAGGATTGTAGTTTAATCACTTTCTGAATCTTCAGGAGAAAGCACTTTTCTAAGGCATTCTAAACACCCAATAGTTTTCAACTTTAAATTGCCATAAACTCCATAGACTGTGAAACTCCCTGGTCCTTTAAATGCTGGAACATCTCAGGATTTAGTGCTGGACTCCCTTGGCTCCTCATTTTGTTCTCTTCATGATATCTTACCCCTTTCTGCATCCAGGCTAAGATTGGTACTCACCTCCTCAACTGCCTAAACAGCCTTTGTTTAACTCTGACTGTATTTACATTATAATGGAACTTGCATTACAAGCCTATCACCATCCTACTGTTAGTTCATGAAAATACTCTATTCATCCTTGTACAGACAAATCCGTGTATAGTGCCTGATACATGAAGGTTCAAAAATATTTATTACATACTCAAAAGAGGCCCATATTTCCAGCCTCATCTCCTATCATGTTTCCATATAAACAGTTCCCCAGCTATACTACTGTTGCTCAAAGAACAAATTTAATTTTTGTGCATACTGCTTTCTCTGCCTGAGATACCATTATTCCCCTTTCTCTGTCTAATGTTCATTACATGCTTTGGCTGACTGTTTGAAAACATTGAATTTATACAAGTGCTACACTCTTTCTTAAGTTTCCTCTCTGACAAGACTAGGAATGCTTATTAAGGCTGGAATAGACAATCTATTAGGAAGCAATATCTACAGAGAGAAGGTGCAGATAATTTGGATATAATATTGTCAGGGAATAAAATGAAGCCTTGATTACCAGAGTTTGAAAAAACAAAGTAAAACAAACCTGTGTAGCTGATTGCAGGCAGAGAGTCTGCACTGGCAAAATACTAAAATGGACACTGGCAGACAGAAAAATATAAAGAACTGCCAGTAAGGATTATCACTCCTCACATTCACAAAAATACTTGAAATTATATGGTTCAAGATTCTAAAGCCTGCCATTTGCATGAATAAAGAAAAAGCAAAAAGCAACTGGATGGGCATAAATCCTTGATATTTGGATTCTTTAGCTACTGTCACTTAAAGCAGATAATACTTCTGTACAGAAGCAAATCACTGCTGAAGAAGACAGTGAAAAGTCTAAAATTAGCTTACAACTGACTACTGATTCACCATTTTCCATTTCTCACTAACCAACACAGTACTCATCTTCATCTTTTTGTTTTGGGTCCAGAAGACATCCTTGTGAGTTTGTATTTTTCTTGTTATCTCTGATTCCTCTAGTTCTCAGTTCAGTTCAGTTCAGTCGCTCAGTCGTGTCCGACTATTTGCAACGCTATAAATTGCAGCATGCCAGGAGAAGGCAATGCACCCCACTCCCGTACTCTTGCCTAGAATATCCCATGGACGGAGGAGCCTGGTGGGCTGCAGTCCATGGGGTCGCTAAGGGTCGGACACGACTGAGAGACTTCACTTTCACTTTTCACTTTCCTGCACTGGAGAAGGAAATGGCACCCCACTCCAGTGTTCTTGCCTGGAGAATCCCAGGGACAGGGGAGCCTGGTGGGCTGCCGTCTATGGGGTAGCACAGAGTCAGGCACGACTGAAGTGACTTAGCAGCAGCAACAGCAGGCCTCCCCATCCATCACCAACTCCCAGAGTTCGCTCAAACTCACATCCATCGAGTCGTGATGCCATCCAGCCATCTCATCCTCTGTCATCCCCTTCTCCTCCTGCCCCCAATCCCTCCCAGCATCAGAGTCTTTTCCAATGAGTCAACTCTTCGCATGAGGTGGCCAAAGTACTGGAGTTTCAGCTTTAGCATCATTCCTCTAGTTCTAGATATACCTAAAGCCTCCCTTGTCTTAGGACTTGACTCAAGGGTTTCCCTGGAGCATCATTAGCCTTCCTTTGTCCATTTCTGTCAGATGATTCTCAATACAACTTCAATTATTATTGATTATATTCTTGAATACTTTATGCATGTCTTATGCACTTTGCACAAAACTCTGTAATTGTCACTCTGCAACTATTCTCTCTGTGATCAGCTTGGATTGTGTGGGTTGTAATTGGAAAGGGATTAGACATGAGACACAAGGACTGTATGTTTTATTTTTAAGCGGGTTTTCCTTTACAAAATCAGGAATTACATTTGCAAAATAATCACAACTCTAAAATTATTAGTCCATGTATTTTTCCCTAAAGGAGTATGTGAAAAATTACTTATGAGGCAAAAACGTACCACAGAAATAAAACATCTTCTCAGTACTTTTATTTCTTAGGCTAAAGACAAGAGTCTATGAATATTTAAATACAGATGTTTCTTTGACCCAACAAAAAGAACTAGAAAGAAGTTCACATTAAGTAGTACAGCTGGCTCTCTGTATCTGAAGATTCAACCAAATTCAGATTGAAAATATTTGGAAAAAATTCCAGAAACTTCCAAAAAGCAAAAATTGAATTTGTTGTGTGCTGGCAACTATTTTCATAGCTGTAAATCCATAAATAAATTGTAAATCGATAAATAATTTACACTGTATTAGGTATTATAAGCAATCTAAAGATGATTTAAAGTATACAGGTGGATGCTTGGTTATATGCAAATTCTATGACATTTTATATAGGGGACTTGAGCATCCATGGATTTTGGTATCAGAAGGGATTCCTGGAATTAATCCCCAAGGATACTGAGGGATGACTGTATATGAATTGAGTAATCAGATATTCTTTATAAGTCTTCAAACAGCATTATACACACATACTTTTTATAGTGTATAAATTGATTTCATATATTTATTCATATCTATATTTGCACAACAAGAATATCTAACTCTACATTTCCATGATTTATATACAAGTATGGTTACCTTTATGACTTTTGCAAGTTCATGTATAAGCAATACAAATTATTAATTCTAAAAAAAGCCCCTCCACCAGTGACTTATAAACAAAAAAAAATGTGAGTTGGCAGGTCGAGTTTCTTTCCCTCTACCAAAAAGTCAAAGTCACAAAAATAAATAATTCTATGAGGCTAAATATCAAAATAGACAACAAACTTCAAAGATTTTAATTCAACTCAAGGTGTGTGGGCAGCTCTGACCTACATTAAAAAAAAAATTTTGGAATATTTTTATCTGTACATCCATAGGGTACTCCCATTCTTCAACATGACACTGGCTAATTGGAAGGTGAAGAGGGAAAAAAGAAATACAAGGTCATATACTACTGTTCCAGTATTCTTCGGGTTATGTATAGGTGTTTGGGGAATGGACTCTCATTCTTTCTGGGGTAGATCCAACTCAAACCTGCAACCAGGAAGTATTTGAGGCTCTCAGAATTCTAAGGAAGACCAGGAGACACAGAAAGCATCTCAGTAGGCTCCCCTTTTCTATATACTGCATGCTGTTTAGTACATGGTGATGGAGGATGAATCTTCTCTACCAATTCTTCTTTAAAAAAAATGTTAAATATGTATATCTGAGATTAGCACGATTGAACTGCCTGTTTAAGTGGTATTATCAACAGAAAGGCATATTTTAATACCTACACATGTCACATCAAGCAGTTCTTGAAACTGCCATGTTTATGTGGTCTTCCTACAACCTGGCACATTTGTCTCTTCTTATGCAGATGGCAAAAAGTTCTTTTGAAATAGCTCTCATGTAGCTAGAAGTCTGGAAGCTGGATTCAGTTGTTATAAACTTTTGATGTCAAATTAACTTTAGTCTGTGTCCAGTGGACTACATTTAGCTGGATCACTATTTGGATGTACTCAAAGTTAGTAGAGAACAGTATATCCTAAATGATCATTTTTCAAACTATCTGCTAGCCCTCTCAACTTAACTGAAGTAATGGGCACTGGCAGTCTCTGTGGAAAATGAAGAGGAAAAAGAATAAGGGAAATCTCACTTTATCAAACAACCAACTAGACCAAGTATGTCAAACACATGCATTTTCATTTCACTAAAAAGAACAGGTTCAACAGAGCATTAAAGAACATATTACTACAGAGACAGGCCTATGTCAGCATATCAAATCAGGATATCTTCCTGATTTATGGGTCCCACAGCATCCTTCTGCCAAGGTTGAGTCCCATGAGAAGAGAGGCAGATTAACTCTAAAGGCATAAGTCATCTTTCATTTTTCCCCCATTCTCCAACAATTATAAATGAGATACTAACATCTAAAGGATGATCAAATTAAGAGCTATAAATACTGCAGGCCTGGTCTAGATCTCAGTAAAACAAACCTAAATCGGGTATACCATGTTCCCGAAAATACAAATATTATGACAGTCTGCATGTATTATAGCACTTGGTCTCCCTACCCTCAAAGCAGCAAATCCTGACTTTATATCTCTAGCTTCTGTGTCACTTGTTCTGTGATTTATTTTGTTTGCTTTTACAAGCAGTCCACATTTGTAAAAATACCTTTGATGACTGTCTGGGTGCCTAACATTTATTCATTCATTTATCCACTTCCTAACAAAGAAATCTCCAGTTCCTTCAATTCTCCAATATACATATTTTCATTTAATGTGGAATAAGAATAAATTACAAGTAAAAATTATGGATACTGTACTGCTCATAAGGAAAGTTAACATTAGGAATTTGATGCCAATATTTCAGTACCTAAAATATATTAAGTTGTGTGGCACCATTGCCATGGAAAACTAAAGCTAAACAGTATAGATTTTAATTTCTTTAGACATGGCAGTGGAAAGGAGTCATTTTAAAACATTTTAGACAGTTAAAGATCATGGATCATGTTGTGTGGGAAGAGAGTACCTCAGTGAGCATAATAATTCTCATTAGGGGACAAGGTGTAGACACAATCTTTTTAAAAATATTCTTTTTTACTGCCTCAGAAGTAATTACAGTAGTGATGTGTTGTCTTTTGGTAACCAAGATGACACTATTGACCCAAGATCAGTAGGTTAAATGCTTTGAATTGTGTATCCAGAAATGAGGACTGTCTTTTCACTGGTTCATTTACATGTAGCCCCCTGACCCAGCATCCCCAGGAACGAGCATTTGCAAGGCTAAGGACTAGGGTCATGAGTGCAGCCTGTAGCCATATAATTGAATAAAGCTAACCAGCCCACAAAGGGGTCAAACTATGACATCAGCCATAGCCTAATTAGAAAAAGAGTCACAGGTAAATAAGCCATCAGGGTGTCTCATTAATTTAGAAACACAGAGGGTAAAATGCCCCTAAGATTCTCATTCTAGTGAAAGCAGGAGCTAAATGGAGCTTTGGCTTCTTTGTGGTTATTTCAATTGGTTTACAAATGACCCCAAAATAAGAAAATTCCAATAGCATAGCCTCTTCCATAAGAAGATAGGTCAGATCTCCAAAGGGAAAGTAAAAGTTGCTCGGTTGTGTTCAACTCTTTGTGATCCCACACACTATACAGTCCATGGAATTCTCTAGGCCAGAATACCGGAGTGGGTAGCCATTTCCTTCTCCAGGTGATCTTCCTAGCCCTGGGATCGAACCCAGGTCTCCCACATTGCAGGTGGATTCTTTACCAGCTGAGCCACCAGGGAAGCCTGAGAATACTGGAGTGGGTAGCCTATCCTTTCTCCAGCGGATCTTCTAGACCCAGAAATCAAACTGGGGTCCCCTGCATTGCAGGCAGATTCTTTACCAGCTGAGCTACCGGGGAATCAGATCTCCAAAACTGTGGCAAATCAGCATTCAAGAAGAAATCTGCAACAGGTTCATCCTCCCAGAGGCCAGTTAAACCAAGTATTTATTAAAAATGTGGTCTTCAGAATTCTAGTGTTTTGTTTATTTCAACAAGCATTTACTGAGTTTCTTACACACACACACACACACACACACACACACACACACACGAAAAAACTGTACCAGATATTATATATATTATGCTTTGTGTTGAAACCTTTAGGTTAAGTATGGCACAGTGTCCATGAGAAGCTCACAAACAGACACATATATATATGCACCTTGATGAAAATGTATAAAAGGGGTGTAAAATGTTCACAGAGGGAAGCTATAAAGATTAGGCTGACAGGATGGGGATAGGGTGGTTGGCTGAGAAGAACATAAAGGCATTTGAGGAAGAATGTTCAGAATGAACAAAGGCACAGGTGTGTGGAGCATCTGAGATGTGGGAGCAGCTGGGACTTCAAATAGTTTATAATTAAAGTGTGAGCCAAGGATTTTTTTTTTTCCCCCTAGAGTTTTTAGTTTTACCTTTGTTGTGAAATAATTCATTTTCACTATGGTTTAATTTCATAGAGGGAGTTTTTAAAATACAGTTCCCTTTCTCTTATCTCCAAATGATGTCAAATGCACATATTTGTGGAGAGAAAGAAGCAGGTATTATTATTAACAATATGATTTTTTTTAATGAGTAATTGCAGAAATTCACTGAGAACAAGTGTGTAGATACGGAATCTGTGGTGTGGTGCCATGGAGGAATTAAAAAACCCTCCTCTCAAAAAATCAAATATTTGAAAGAAGACAAACACAAATTACTCAATTATATTGGATAGGCAGGTCTTCCCTGGTGGGCCAGATAGTAAAGGATCTATCTGCAATGCAGGAGACCTGGGTTTAATCCCTGGGTCAGGAAGCTCCCTGGAGAGGGGAATGGCTACCCACTCCAGTATTCTTGATAGGCAACATAAGGGAAAAAGTAGCTAAATTAAGCATTCAAAATATTGAGTTTTTGTCTTCAAATGAAAGGAAAAGTTAATACTCAATATTCAGTAATCTAGACAGTTATGATGAATTTATCTACACTGACTCACCATGCTAGAAATCAGAAATGCAAATGACCACCAGAATAATCCCTTATACTTATTTTAACTATGATGCAGATATGGAATAATATAACAATACCAATGTTTTCAAATATTATTGTGGAGAGATAAACAAAATATATATCCATGCAATGTAATATTATTAAGCCATGAAAAAGGATAAAATATTGAAACATGCCCCAACATGGATGACCCTTGAAAACAGTGGGCTAAGTGAAAGAAACCAGACACAAAGGGTCAGAACTGTATGATTTGTGAGGGTTGAGGGGAAAATGAGGAGTGACTAATTAATGGGGTACAGAATTTCTTCTCAAAGTATAAACAGTTTCTAAACTTAGCTAGTGGTAATGATCTGAACAAATACACAAATATACTAAAGAGGTCAGAAAGGGTGAATCCAATGGTATGTAAATTACGTCAAAACAAAGCTTCTTTTTTTTAATTTTTAATGTGATTTTTAGATCCCTTCAGCACAACCTGTGCTTCCCTGGTAGCTCGGCTGGTAAAGAATCCTCCTGCAATGCAGGAGACCCCGGTTTGATTCCTGGGTCAGGAAGATGTGCTGGAGAAGGGATAGGCTACCCACTTCAGTATTCTTGGGCTTCCCTGGTGGCTTAGCCGATAAAGAATCCACCAGCAATGCTGGAGACCTGGGGTTCGATCCCAGGGTTAGGAAGATCCCCTGGAAAAGGGAACTGCTACCTACTCCAGTATTTTGGCCTGGAGAATTCCATGGACTATACATGGGTCACAGAGTCAGAAACGACTGGGCGCCTTTCACTTTCACTTTTCAGCATAACCTGCAGGCATTGTGCTTTCCCTGTAGTCCGCTTTCCAGTCTATCCACCTCACGTCCATTCCCATCCCTCACCCCAAATATTGCTGCGGACAGCAAAAGGACAGAAAGGAGAGCAATGAACAAGTGGTCATTGAGATGTGCAGGCTTCATCTTGAAGAAACTAACAAGTTTTAACAAAACTTAAGAGATGCCATCTGAAGAGAACAAGATGAGGAGTCGCTGTGACTCCTGACAAACTTTCTTTTTATTGGGTTATTATTTTTTTTCTTAAGGACAGAAACTTCACATGCCCAAAGCAAACCAACTTCCGCCAGGCAAATCCCTCTCACTCTCACATAAAACCAGGCACGCTCCTCAGAGCTCATTTCAAAGTTCAAACCACTCACTCCCAAGATCTCATGTCACCACATCCCTGTTTCATCATTTTCCCGCCAATTTCCATATCCCCCTTCTCTGTCAGTTGAGCCTCAGTCAGCTTTTAGTCAGCAACATGGCTCTGCATCCGCCAGCCTCTCTTCAGAGATGCCATGAGCTTCACGATTAGCAAAATCAAAGAGAAACAGCTCCTTGAGGGATCCCAAATCAAAGCCACCAAGAATCAGAATGATGCCCGTGAAATGTTTATCAAGGGAATAGCCCATAATATCACTAAGCAAGCTCTTCTCTAATACTTGACCCAATTGGGTGAGATCGTAGACTCTACTCTTAAAACCCATCCAGACACTGGACTTTCCAGAATCTTGGCATTTGTGCTTTTCAAAAATAAGACCGCCATTGAAAAGTTAAAGAGCACAAACTGGATGGCAAAGTGATCAATCTTAAAAGGGCTAAAGCCCTGGACTCGTAATTCCCCTCAAGAAAAATTTTTGTGAGGGGGAGTTGAATCCTCGGATGTCTGAAGAAAAATATCAGAGAGTATTTTGGGGCATTTGGCATGATTCATAATATTGAGCTTCCACAGTGTCCAAGAACAAACCAAAGACAAGCTTTCTGTTTTATCACGTACACTGATGAAAAACAAGTGAGGAAGCTGTTAGAAACCAGATACCACCTGATTGGCTCTGGGCGGTGTGAAATTAAAATTATACTCCGGAAAGAATATGCAAAGTCACAGCCTAGGGGAGTAAGACAGATTCCATTTGCCAGGCAAGGTAACCGCTGGGGAGGAATAGGCTCCTAGGCAAACTAGATTCCTTGCAGCCCAAACCCAATGCCATGCGACGCAAACCCCATGCCTTGCAGAACAAACCTGATGCCTTTCAGCAGTGGACCAAACCCGACACCTTGCAGCGCAAAGCAAACCGGATGCCTCTCCTCCGCGGACCAAACCTGATGCCTTTCGATGCAAACCACATGCCTGGCAGGGCAAACCCAAATGTCTTTGGTGCAGATCCAAGTGTTTATGGGGCGGCAGTTGGAGGTGCCGGCAGCAGAAACCCTCCTATCGTGTTTCTACCTGTTCCCTTCTCAGCCAGTAATAAAAGGTTTAATTTTTCTGATCAAATGTATGGCAATTTCCACAATGCCTACAATGATCAGTCAATTTTTAATACCTATGGTGGAGATTGTTCTGTTGGATATAACTATGGGCTTCAAGGGTTCAGAGCTCCATTTACTGATTGCAATGCACAAATAAATGAAGCAGCTCCTTACAGTAATTGTTTCCAGGGACTTTGCCAGCCGGTGATGGTTTCCATTAAGGACTTCTGGTAAGGATTTCCTTGGTGGCTCAGACGGTAAAGCGTCTGCCTGCAATGCGGGAGACCTGGGTTCAATCCCTGGGTCGGGAAGGTCTCCTGGAGAAGAAAATGGCAACCCACTCCAGTATTCTTGCCTGGAAAATCCCATGGACCGAGGAGCCTGGTAGGCTATAGTCAGTCCATGAGATTGCAAAGAGTTGGACATGACTGAGTGACTTCACTTCACTAATAGTTTCCAGGGACTTTGCCAGCCTTTCTGAAGATGAAGAAAGAAGCCACCTCAAAGCCACTCTGTCCTCGAATGAAATGTTATGTTACTGAAATAAGGAATGACTGAATTTACTGAGTTTACTAGGACATTGTTACTAACTTTCTCTATTTCCAGCTGCTTTTAAGAACTAGTGTTTTCCCCCATAACCTTTTGACACTGTAACGACAAGAAGATAACACAAGGATTTGAGACTTTTATTCTATGAAAGTTAATGTTTTCTCAAAAATAAATGTTTACTGGTTTTATATGCAACTTTATACTGGCTTGTTTCCTTTTTGTTGTTGTTGTTGTTTGTTTGTTTCTGGGGGGAATGTGGGGTCTTTTTTTTTTGTTTTGTTTTGTTTTGTTTTTGTCTAGGGTGGTTGGTTGGGGTAAGAGGTATATCTACATTCAGAACTTAAAGTTTCTCTTTAGATTTGATATTCAACCAGGTATTTCTTGCATTTATTCAACAATATTAATAATTATTCTAAGCCAGAAGGATGTTCAAAGCAGGAGATTTAGTGAAGCAGCCCCCCGGCTTAAAAGAGGAAGAATTTGTAAACAAGAAACACAGTACAGTATGGTAAGTCTTAGATAAGGCTTTGTGAAGGATGATGTGGTATTACAGACACAGGGCATCTAAAAGAGGTCTTCAGAGTGGTCCAAGGTGGAGTGCAGTGGGTAGGCTTTTGCCAATGTGCTAAAATGAGAGAGAATACCAAGCAGACATGCAAAGAAATCAAAGCAGGAACTTAGCACACACTTTTGGAAGAGGGCAAAAAGACTTTTTAAAGGTAGAAACAAAGTTCATGTGGAAAATAAGGGAAAGGAGGTGGGCAGGGACTTGAGCATGTTCACCGGTATCACAGGTAAGCTACATATGTAATTTAAAATTTTCTAATTGTATTTTTAAAAGCAAAAAAAATGTATTTTAATAATAAACTGTATTTAATATAAACAGAATTTCATTTCAAGGTAATTATTCATGAGACCTTTTACAGCATAGTTTTGGTACTGAGTCATCGGAATCTAATGTGTATTTTACAGCACATCTCAGTTCAGACTAGCCATATTTCAAGTGCTCAATACATGTGACTAGTGGCTTAAATTACAAAGGCCCTAGCTTATATGCTGAGGGATTGAATTCTATCTTTAAGTCAATGAGAGATTAAAGGATTTAAAACAGGAAGTGACATGAAACAGCAAACATGTAGTACATGAGTAACACTGAGCTCCATGCTAGGAATCGAAAATCAATGAGACTCAATCTCTGCCTTCAGGTAATTCATTGTCAAGAAGGAAAGACAGACATGAAATCAAGATTCTGGTGGGACTAAATTTAAAAGGTGAGGAAGAAGTCAATTTTACTTAGAAAGAATCATAATGTCTTTACTTTTTTATTAGAATACAAATATTCTGAGGCCAATATATTGCATTCTTGTTTTTTCCTTAACCTGTAGCAAGCTAGCTAGCTCTATAGCAAAAGCAAACTATACCTCTTGCACAAAGTAGGAACTTAAAAACAAATATTGCATAATAACACAGGAGCAAAGCTCAGGAGCAGATACACCATCATGAATAAGAGAAAGAAACAGGAGGAGACAACATAAAGAAAACATGAGGTAATTATTTCATTTTTAGTAGGAAATGTTTATTTAAATATCTAAGCAAGTGCTATCTCTTTGATGGTTGAAGAATTTCAAATATATAATATGTAATAATTACACTTTATTAAATATATGGAGATGGAGATTAAATGAAATAATAGATGTGAAACTGCTTTGAAAAGTTGAAATAACTGTACTGAAATCAGGTGTTATACACACACATCCCAGAATAGGCTTGCAATGGAGATTTTGATGCTTACTGCCCTTTGGTATTAAAAGTTATACCAAATACCAAACTGCAGTTTGAAAATTCCAGATCAACCAACTGAATTAATTGAAATACTGTTCCACATAATGCTTTTTAGAAAAATCTATAAAATCAGGCATGTTGTATTGGCACAAAGTAAAAGAAAATTCTTAGGTAGACTAATAAAAAAATCCATAAAACTAATTGGTATTTTGTAATATTTGAAATCATGAATGTCTGTCCGTATATATTTCAGACCAAGGACAAATATACAGATTGTTCCAACAGAAAATGTTCAGGAGGAATCAGCTTTAATTTACCAGAGTTAACTCGATGAAGCTAGGTGACTTTTGATTAAGAGCTTTTGTTCCTGGTTGCTCTGAGAAATAACTTGTCTATCGAACCAGACAAAATATAGCTATATCCACATTTGGTTGTTTGGACTAAAAAGTTAAACTAAAGTTGCAACCAATTCAGAATCAGTGTGGCAGATGTTTTGATATTTCAGTTTTGTCCTGCATTGATATTTAATTTTTAGAAGCTATATAATTTTTTTCCCAGTTCCAGCTGCTTCATTTGTTGATTTAGGTTAAAAATCTCAGTAGAAAAAAGTATGGATTGGTTCAGATTTCAGTATATTATATAAGCTCAGCAAATTAGCATAAATTTGTTATTTTTTAATGGGGGGGTGCAGTTCATGCTTAGTGCCAGGATGTTATTTTAGTTGTTAGAAAATTAGCTTGTGCAATTATTTGGCAGTTATGTCAAAACAACTGTTTCTGATCACAGTGACCCAATTAACCCTCAGACAGCAATATATGTATTTATGTATATGTATGTATTTAAATGCTATCTAAAAACATAAGATGTGAAAGCCACAGTTCAAGAGTTTGTTGCTATTCTTAGGGTAATGGCTAAGTCATATTTTCATTGGGTCTGGATTGACTGTCAGTTCAGTTTAGTTGATCAGTCGTGTCCTACTCTTTGTGACCCCATGGACTGCAGCCTGCCAGGCTTCCCTGTCCATGACCAATTCCCAGAGCTTGCTCAAATGCATGTCCATCACGTTGGTGATGCCATCCAACCATCTCATCCTCTGTCATCCCCTTCTCCTCCTGTTTTCAATCTTTCCCAGCATCAGAGTCTTTTCTAATGAGTCAGTTCTTCACATCAAAGTATTGGAGCTTCAGCTTCAGGATCAGTGTCTCCAATGAATATTAAGGACTGATTTCCCTTAGGATGGACTGGTTTGATTTCCTTGCAGTCCAAGGGACTCTCAAGGGTCTTCTCCAAAACCACAGTTCAAAAGCATCAATTCTTCAGTGCTCAGCTTTCTTTATAGTCCAACTCTCACATCCGTACATAACTACTGGATAAATTATAGCTTTGACTAGATGCACCTTTGTTGGTAAAGTAATGTCTCTGCTTTTTAATATGCTGTCTAGGTTGCTCATAGCTTTTCTTCCAAGGAACAAGTGTCTTTTAATTTAATGGCTGCAGTCACCATCTGCAGTGATTTTGGAGCCCAAGGAAACAAAGTCTCTCACTATTTCCATCATTTCCCCATCTATTTGCCATGAAGTGATGGGACTGGATGCCATGATATTAGTTTTTTGAATGTTAATTTTTAAGCCAACTTTTTCACTCTCCTCTTTCACTTTCATCAAGACGCTCTTTAGTTCCTCATAGCTTTCTGCTATAAGTGTGGTGTCATCTGAGGTTATTGATATTTTTCCTGGAAATCTTTATTTCAGCCTGTAAACACTGTAGAAATGCTTATATAATAATAAGCCTTAATGGCTGACCCAAACTGAAACTGCCAATTTTAAATATCTGATGTTAGAAATGGATATTCTAGTAAGACTAGTTATTAGTCAACTTTACTCTTCTCAGAGTTTGTATGTTACTGGTGTTTACATCAGCATATTTGAAGAAACTAGATTTTTGAGAAAAGCAAATGCTATTAAAGAGTTTAAAAATTGGACATATAAGAAAAAGGGACTGATTTGTTATGGAGAAAAAGTACCTGAAGGATAATTAAATACAACCCTTTAATATTTTTAGTACTTCCTAAAGAAAAATGAGCAAAGCTAAATGGCTGTTTCTGAGGTGTGTCAAACTGGAGGCTATTAGCTTTTATCTTGCAGAAAGACACATTTTAAAATTATGTCATAACTGTGTAACTAATTCCAGATACATATTATCTATGGACTTAGTGGAATTCCCACTTTGGAATACAGTTAGAGATAAACTCTATTGTCTTTGGCCTAAATCCATGGTTTCAAACCTGGTTTGTCATAAGAATTCCTTAAAGGCACTGGAAAAAATTTCCTGTACTCTACAACTCCTGGAAAATTTTATTGAGTAGGTTTGTTTTGGTACCAGGAATCTGTTTTTTAAAGCTCCTCACATAGATGGTAATGAACCATATATGAGACCAATGAAGACAACTAAATAGAAGTCCAAGATCAAGATGTTGGGAGATTTAGTGTCTAGTAATGGCTTCCTGGTTCAAAGCTGACTCTCTTTTAATTCTGCTCATAAGGCAGAAGGTTTAAGGGATCTTTGGTAGGTCTCTTTTATAAAGGAGAGGGCTCCCACTCCTGAGGGCTCTGTACCCATGACCTAATCATCTCCCAAAGTCCCCACCTTCAGATTCCATCAGCACTGAGTATCAAGTTTAAACAAATGAATTTGAAGGGGAACACATTCAGTTTATGGCAAAAACTTTTTAACCCTCAGATTCTTAATTCTGTGATAAGTGTCTTATGAAGACCTCATTCAACTCTAGGGCTTTATGATTATAGTGTTAATATTCACATGAACCAGTCAGTTTTTATTTCATATATACCCTAAAGATCCTCAATTATGTAAGACAGCATCAGTTTCAAAATTTTATAGTAGCCCTTGAAGCATAATTTGATTGAATTTCAGTTATATGAAAAATCAAACATCTCTTTTCAGAGAAGTAGAGGAGAGCACCCCCCACCCCACTGTGTAAACTAGCAGGGTTCCTGCTAAGTAACACAGTATGATACATTAGTATTGTAAGGCATGATTTTTTTTTTTTTTAAAGATGGACCTTGGAGATGAAATTGAGTTTAGAAAATAGTAAAATTTCTAATTTATGGAATAAATGACATTTTCTATATTATATATATATAGATAGATAGATAGATAGATGTTGAAATATATACATATTTCCCCTTTCCCCAATCCATTAGATTTCTCACTTGCTAATTCCGCGATCTGTAGTCTTACAAATACATAATAAATCTTCCCAATTGTCTGCTAGGAAACTAGCCCTGAAGTGCAGACAAGATTCTATAATTTATGTTAATGATTGCTTAGAGTCCTTTTTAGTGGTACATAGCTTTAAAACACGGAGAAGGCAATGGCACCCCACTCTAGTACTCTTGCTTGGAAAATCCATGGACAGAGGAGCCTGGTAGACTGCAGTCCATGGGGTCTCTAAGAGTCGGACATGACTGAGCGGCTTCACTTTCACTTTTTGCTTTCATGCATTGGAGAAGGAAATGGCAACCCACTCCAGTGTTCTTGCCTGGAGAATCCCAGGGACGGGGGAGCCTGGTGGGCTGCCGTCTATGGGGTCGCACAGAGTCAGACACAAATGAAGCGACTTAGCAGCAGCAGCAGCTTTAAAACATTCTTCTATAGTTAAGAGTCCAAGCACATGTGTAAATAAATGTTTGCCACCTCTAAAAATATGTCCTAGTCAAAGCCTATTCTTATACTATGGAAAAGAGCTCTGATGTGATGATACTTGAGATGAATGTAGTTGGTTTCCTGAGTTGATAAAAATCCCTTAATATCCACTTATTCAGTATAATATGTTTTACGATCACTGTCAACCTTGAAAGACAATAACTGGTAGGTGTTAATTAATTCTTCTCCATTTACATTTTTCCATAATCTGCAACATTCTTTCTCACATACACAAATATGTAAAAGCGGGGCTTTAATAAGTAATAGCAGTCAATTTTGCTACCTATAGTCCTTGCTATAAAACTATATAATTCACTGGTCTGCAAAAGAACTATAATATAAAATATATTAAAGGTTATATATAAATGCAAATACAACAAAAAACACAATTGATATTTATGGATTTTGAGTCTTATATATAAGTAAAATCTGTGTAGACTACTAGACACAGTCTGATAAAATATCAAAATGGTTCCCTAAGGAAAATCAAAATGATGTTTCAGCATACCATTTTTAACAGCCCCCACTGTTCTTTGATACTCCCTGATTTGCCTGGGGAAAGGGTTGTCACAGAAGTGTTAAAGAGGCACCTACAAAAAATAAAACCATAAGCAGATATTGCTAACAGGGAAAAGACACATGGTAGCTGTCTCCAAGATTTCTCAGCTGAAATTCACTTTTGTAATTACATTTATACAGTCACATGAACATATAGGACTTCTAAACTGATTCATTAAAACCATAATAAAGGTTTCATTTGAAAACAATAAATAACCATCACTACAACTTAGTACTTACAGATTTTTATATGGTCAACATCTTTGGAGAAAACTAATCGGCTAATAGCCATCACTATTCCATACATAGATTATTTATTTCTTCCATATATACAGAGAGAAAGATTTGAGTAATTTTCCTAGCCCTTGGAGGCAATCAAGGATAATATTGGAATCTATTTCCAACCCCTTGTATCAGTCAGTAGAGCAGGCTGCTTAGTTCTTCCTGGTCTCTCAATCTAAAAAAACAATAAAGAAGAATCCCCACCCCAAGCAAAACACAATGGTAACAATAAAAATAATCGTAACTACCATATTCCAAGTACCACCTATTTGCCAGACCTGAACTAGATGTTTACATCTGTTATTTTATTTAATTTAACCTACACAATGACTACTTGAAGGAACAGATGACTGTTTACATTATATAAATGAGGAAGCCACAGTTACTGGTGTATAAACCCACATCTAGTCAGTGGCAGACTTGGGCTGTTTGTGAATGCAGCTGTTTATATTTCTCCAGGGCTTGTATGCTTCTTCCTGAATGATACTTCCTCTCTCAGCATAACATCACATGCAAACTTAGACTAACACTTTAAAGGTTTTCTAAGAAAACAGTAGTCAGGTAAACATAAGAATAAGGTCCAGAAATATATAAGGGTAAATGAAGTCGCTCAGTTGTGTCCTACCAGGCTCTTCTGTCCATGGGATTTTCCAGGCAAGAATACTGGAGTGGGTTGCCATTTCCTTCTTCAGGAGATCTTCCAGATCCAGGGATTGAACCTGGGTCTCCCACATTGTAGGCAGACGCTTAACCATCTGAGCCACCAGGGAAGTTCAGAAATATATAGATTAAATATAAAGTGGCTAGGACAGGAGGTGAGATGGCAGTGGTAACAAAAGTGAAAATAAATTGGACATCAAGAAACCACTTTGAAATGTAGATAAAGGATATATTTTCAAATTGTGAAACTCCCAGGAAAGTAAATTTTTCTACTAAAAAAAAAAAATTAAAGTGAAAGTCACTTAGTCATGTCCGATTCTTTGTGACCCCATGGAACTCTCCAGGCCAGAATACTGGAGTGGGTAGCCGTTCCCTTCTCCAGGGGATCTTCCCAACCCAGGGACCGAACCCAGGTCTCCCGCATTGCAGGCAGATTCTTTACCAGCTGAGCCACCAAGGAAGCCCCTAAAAAAGAATTAAGTTTCAAAAAAAAAGATGATACTTTTGATTCTTGGTCCTGAATATTCAACTGACCAAAAATATATTTTTAAAAAATGTTGTTTTGGTACAAAGGAAAAAAAAAAAAAAAAAAAAGAAGGGAGGGCACAGCACCAAAATTAGTTTAAAGAGACTAATCCTTTTGTCTGGTATTAGGAAACTTAATCTTTAAAACTTCATCAAATATTATTTTCAAATATTCCCAAAATATAAAAGGTCAATGGAGAGCAAATTTGTGAAAAGTTTGAGGGAGACAGCAAGCTGAACTCATTTCTTGGTATTGCAGTGAGGAAACATTCCTAATTCTGATATGCTAGCCTCTTTATTGGATTATCTTTATATTTTGGCTATACCTTAAAGTAACAATGTTAAAAAACTGTCTAGAATAATAATGTCATCACAAACTATACTGGCTTATATGTTATTTCTAGCTGGTATTCCCACCTATGTATAAAGAGATGACTCTTAAATCACATTAATCTGTGCATAGTTCAGTTCAGTTCAGTTCAATTGCTCAGGTGTGTCCGACTCTTTGCAACCCCATGAACCGCAGCCCACCAGGCCTCCCTGTCCATCGCCAATTTCAAGAGGTTACCCATACTCATATCCACTGAGTTGGTGATGCTATCCAACCATCTCATCCTCTGTCCTCCCCTGCTATTCCTGCCCTCAATCTTTCCCAGCATCACAGTCTTTTCAAAACAGTCAGCACTTCGCACCAGGTGGCCAAAGAATCAGAGTTTCAGCATCAACATCAATCCTTCTAATGAACACCCAGCACTGATCTCCTTTAGGATGGACTGGTTGCATCTCCTTGCAGTCCAAGGAACTCTCAAGAGTCTTCTCCAACACCAGAGTTTAAAAGCATCAATTCTTCGGAGCTCAGCTTTCTTTATAGTCCAACTCTCACATCCATGCATGACTACTGGAAAAAACCATAGCCTTGACTAGACAGACCTTTGTTGACAAAGTAATGTCTCTGCTTTTTAATATGCTGTCTAGGTTGGTCATAACTTTCCTTCCAAGGAGTAAGCGTCTTTTAATTTCATGGTTTCAATCATCATCTGCAGTGATTTTGGAGCCCCCCAAAATAAAGTCAGACACTGTTTCCACTGTTTCCCTGTCTATTTATCATGAAGTGATGGGATCAGATGCCATGAACTTAGTTTTCTGAATGTTGAGCTTTAAGCCTACTTTTTCACTCTCCTCTTTCACTTTCATCAAGAGGTTCTTTAGTTCTTCTTCACTTTCTGCCATCAAGGTGGTGTCACTTGCATATCTGAGGTTACTGATATTTCTCCCAGCAATCCTGATTCCAGCTTGTCCTTCCTCCAGCCCAGCATCTCTCATGATATACTCTGCATAGAAGTTAAATAAGCAGGGTGACAATATACAGCCTTGACATACTCCTTTCCCTATTTGGAACCAGTCTGTTGTTCCATCTCCAGTTCTAACTTTTGCTTCCTGACCTGCATACAGGTTTCTCAAGAGGCATGTCAGGTGGTCTGGTATTCCCATCCCTTTCAAAATTTTCCAGTTTATTGTGATCCACACAGTCAAAGGCTTTGGCATAGTCAATAAAGCAGAAATAGATGTACTCATGGGACTCTCTTGCTTTTTTGATGATCCAGCAGATGTTGGATATTTGATCTCTGGTTCCTCTGCCTTTTCTAAAACCAGCTTGAACATTTGGAAGTTCACGGTTCACATATTGCTGAAATCTGGCTTGGAGAATTTTAAGTATTACTTTACTAGTGTGTGAGATGAGTGCAATCGTGTGGTAGTTTGAGCATTCTTTGGCATTGCCTTTCTTTGGGATTGGAATGAAAACTAAGCTTTTCCAGTCCTGTGGCCACTGCTGAGTTTTCCAAATTTGCTGGCATATTCAATGCAGCACTTTCACAACGTCATCTTTCAGGGTTTGAAATAGCTCAACTGGAATTCCATCACCTCCACAAGCTTTGTTCGTAGTGATGCTTCCAGCCCCACTTGACTTCACATTCCAGGATGTCTGGCTCTAGATGAGCGATCATACCATCGTGATTATCTGGGTCGTGAAGATCTTTTTTGTACAGTTCTTCTGTGTATTCTTTCCGCCTCTTCTTAATATCTTCTGCTTCTCTTAGGTCCATACCATTTCTGTCCTTTATTGAGCCCATCTTTGCGTGAAATGTTCCCTTGATATCTCTAATTTTCTTGAAGAGATCTCTAGTCTTTCCGATTCTGTTGTTTTCCTCTATTTCTTTGCATTGATCTCTGAAGAAGGCTTTCTTATCTCTTCTTGCTATTCTTTGAAACTCTGCATTCAAATGGGTATATATTTCCTTTTCTCCTTTGCTTTTCGCTTCTCTTCTTTTCACAGCTATTTGTAAGGGCTCCTCAGACAGCCATTTTGCTTTTTTGCATTTATTTTTCTTGGGGATGGCCTTGATCCCTGTCCCTGTACAATGTCACGAACCCCTGTGCATAGTTCATCAGGCACTCTGTCTATCAGATCTACTCCCTTAAATCTGTTTCTCACTTTCACTCTATAATCATAAGGAATTTGATTTAGGTCATACCTGAATGGTCTAGTGGTTTTCCCCACTTTCTTCAATTTAAGTCTGAATTTGGCAATAAGGATTTCATGATCTGAGCCACAGTCAGTTCCTGGTCTTGTATTTGCTGACTCTATAGAGCTTCTCCACCTTTGGCTGCAAAGAATATAATCAATCTGATTTTGGTGTTGACCATCTGGTGATGTCCGTGTGAAGAGTCTTCTGTTGTGTTGTTGGAAGAGGTTGTTTGCTATGACCAGTGTGTTCTCTTGGCAAAACTCTATTAGCCTTTGCCCTGCTTCATTCTGTACTCCAAGGCCAAATTATATCAAGCTGCACCCAAAACTAGGGATTTTTTTTTTTTTGGCCAGTGATTTCCTTTAAGACTATCTCCACTTATGTGTTCACATGTACATGTATGCATGTATAAAAAGCTTTATTCCAAACCTAAAGTTTGCAGCAAGAATTAGATTAGATGATGTTTCCTCAGTAAAATACAGTACACACAAAAAAGTAAGGAGACGCTAGTTTTAGAAGATAGAGACAGAGTGAATTAAAATCTCTGAACATGGACTCAAGTCTCTTAAGGTACCAATAGCTAATGTCTTCAGAGAAAACACCTTCCCCCACAAGCTACGCTAGGATAGAAAAGGGAGATACTATAACCAAAAAAGAAAAAGGCAGGGGGCACTTACTGAAGCTTAAATACTCTTTCTGCCACTGAGTCACCTTGGAAATAACAAATGAAGTAGATGGAGGGGAAAAAAAAAAAAACATATCTGTGTGTATCCTATGTGAACAGATATATGGCAGGGCATAGAAAGATGTGTGTTTGTATATACATATTCACAAACACAAATTCTCCTAAAGGACTTCTGAACTCTCAAGCACCTGTGCAAGTAATGTCTATGATATGGGAAAAACTCATGTTCTTGAAAATGAACTGAAAAGAGAGACTTGCTTTTAATCCACCAACAGTATGCTATCTCCAAAGTCAAGGTCTTATATAGACTTTGAGGTTATCAGGAAAATTATTATCTGTTTCTCTTGCTTTAGAGAGTACCCTGCAGAAACAAACCAGGGGGATTCAGGTGGGAAATGAGAATAGGAGGAAGTTTTACATTAAAAAAACTTTATTGAAATACAAGAAACATTAAACACTAGATTAGTAAACAAAATTGCAACCAAACTTAGCCATGTGATATTTCATACATTATATGAGCAAAGATTCAATTTTGAGGTTTTAGGGAAATGCACAATTAATTACATGCTATAATCTGGATCTCGTATAAAGATAGCCCTTGAAGTATACTTTAAAAGATTGCTTCTCCATTAACACTATCCCATACAGTTATCACAGGGCTCCATTTTAAACTTCCGATATTTTATTTGGTGGTAACTACAGTGATTCACAGAGAGTACCTGCACCATACCTATGGCTTGAAGCTACAAATGTCCTTGCCAACACCCTCAAGACATTTGATCATTTATTCAGTCTTTAGTAAATAACTTCTCTAAACAGTTCTGGACTAGGAGATTGTGTTTGTGCTTGTGTGTGCAGGAAGAAAGAAAGTTAATAGGAAGGAGACAGAAGTACAGTTCCCATTGTTGGGAAGATTATAATTTAACTGGAGGGAAAACACGGCCACATGGGCATCCTGACATTATGACTAGAATAAATTCATCACTGGATTACAAATCACTGAAGAAATAATTATCCATTATCATAATAATAAATAGCTAAATAAATACATAAATAAATAGATGAGGAGTGGGATAATCCATTATAAAGTTATAGGGATTGCTACAGTTAGGAAAATAATCATTTGCAACTGTCATAGTAAAGATTGATACAGACAAAGATTATCAGTGTATACTAAATCTGGAAGAGCCAACGTGATCAGGCAGGACTAGAACATTTTTATGCTCTTAAAATGTCTTCCCACAGATTACCTATTATTTGAAAAAAAAAATTAAAAAAATTACTATTGAGAAATTAGCAACACTTTCTCTAAATGATAAAATTAACAACACCATTAATGTGCAGAGGTACATTGTGTGTCTAGGGATGCCACACTCTAAGAAGGATACATCACTTATGTAGCATTTCACCCCAGGTTGTATAATCTGGATCTAATCATCAGGAAACAAGAGGTAAACTCAAAATGTCTATTACTATTTTTAAAGCCCTGCCTTCTTCAAAGCTGTAAACATCTTAAAAGACAAATAAACTCGGAGGAATTATTCCCAGCTAAAAATGCATGATTAGGTAAATTGAAAAAATTCAGAACACAGATGGACATCCTCATTCTTAGTCAATGCAAACTGAAGTATTTACTTTCAGTGGTTCAGAAAAAGTGTGTGTGTGTGCATGTGTGAGAGAGAGAAAGAGAGTAGGGGAAGCAAATGAGGCAAAGCAAATGAGTCAAACTGTTAATAGTCAAATTCAGTAAAGGAGATGCAGGTATTCATTATACTATTCTTATAACTTGCCTCAGTGTTTGAAATTATTTTCAAATAAAAGTAAAAACTGAGTGAATTTAGTGCTTCACTTTTCCTCCTCTCCAACATACACACATAACGTATATACAAAGTGTTGATTTCAACTTATTTTATACCCTGTAACTTGTTTGGTTGTAAGTCCACATCCACCCAGAAACCTAAGCCAGAAATTTGGGGATTTTATTTCACTTGCCCTTTAGTATTATTAGCAAATCTATCATCCAGAGACTAGCATGCTTCTCTAGACAATGACAATATCATCAAAATGCCAGTGTTCCCTAAATCAACTTATAAATATGTAAACTGCTTAAAATACCAACAGGTTTTTAAACTAGACATGCTGATTCTTGAGTTCATATGGAAAAATAAGCAAAAAATAATCATGAAAAATTGAAAACAGAAGGGCAAGCAGGAGAAACCAGCCTTTCTAGGTATTAAAATTTAATATAAAGCCCTAAAGTAAAACACAGTCGTGTAGTTGCATGAATTGACAGACAGATCAATGCAACAGAAAGAAATGCAGAAATTGAGCCAATGCATAGTGACATGGAAAAATACAGAATAAACAAATTAGCAACAGTTAAATGTGAAATGTGAGGTAGGACCTAGGTACAGGAGTTAATAGGAGACTTTTCACTTTGTTTATAGTTGTTCATTGTTGAGCCATGTGAATCTTTTCACAGAATTAAATTAATTAAGTGTAAAAAATCAAACAAAAACAAAACATTCATTGTGTTCAAGTTACTGAATTTGTAATTGTGCCAGAGTGAGACAGTAGGCAACTCTTTCCATGTGTAACGCTGCTCTGAAATCAAACCAGACTGTACAAAAAGAAACTAGTGGCTGCACTTTCAGGGTCATATTGCAAAGTGCATCTAACAGTTGGTTTCAATATATTCAATACAAGAGTCATCGAAAGGAATCTAACTTTGCCTTTACTTTCCCTAAGCTCAAACAAAGGAAGGGGGTTTTAATCATGTTATATGGAATATAAATTCTCTAACAGCATCCCATTAAAATCACAATACATCTAATGTTTAGGAATGCTTGAATGTCCATAACCCTTTAAGACATCTGTGAGGCATTTAGAGGTAGAAAAGATGTGGCAGCCAACAGACTACCTGCTTAAATTCATTATAATATATATCATATGTCATATATATATGAAAAAAGTTTATTTCTTTCTCTGACAGTTACTTTATAAAAGGTGCTTTAGGTTAAGAGGATAGACAAACCATATAATGGAGAACCTAAGGGATGCCAGTGGAAAATATTAGAAACCCTAATTATATGATTATATGACTAACCTTAAGTTATTTAGGATTGACTAGAGCTTAATCAACTGCAAATATGTCAATCACCCAAACAATAAGACCTGGATGATTGACATTCTGTATTTCACATCAGAGCACGTGGATTCAAGTTTAGATAACATACTTTTCAAGCTTAATATTGTCTTTCCAGTAGGTACAGTATCTAGACAATAGTAGCAAGGGTCACTGGTTCAATCATCTCATCCCATAAAATCTGGAGATCATATATGAAATGCATTGGTGTTGCTGAATGGGAAAGGACTCAAGGTTGGGTCTATTCTCTGACCACTAGTTATTTTTAGGGACCTACCCTCTGATAATCAGTGAAGCAGAAAAACCTTCCTCAGAAACAAAGTGCAGTTTTTAACTCCTACTGCTTTAAATCATAACATATAATTTTATATAAAAAATTACATCCTCCCAAAATTTAAGTACTTATGAAATGAAAAGCACAAGTAATGCAAATCATCAAAGAGAATTTTCTCAGTTTTCACCCAACAGGTCATCTTCCAACATTATAAAATGTAAAGAGTATAGTAACAGATGTTATATACAGGAAAAAAAAAATCCCCAAAGGTAATAATGCCACATTAGAGAATTATATACATGTTTTACATTTTTTTCATCCAGCTATGATTCAGCTGGCCTTTGAATAATGCTTTTTGAAATTCATTTTGAGGAGTTTTTACCCTCCTGTTCTTGAGTTTATTATTTTTTAATTAATTGATTTTTAATTGAATGATAATTGCTTTACAGAATTTTGCTGTTTTCTGTCAAACCTCTACATGAATCAGCCATGCTGCTGCTAAGTCGCTTCAGTCGTGTCCGACTCTGTGTGACCCCATAGATGGCAGCCCACCAGGATCCCCCACCCTGGGATTCTCCAGGCAAGAACACTGGAGTGGGTTGCCATTTCCTTCTCCAATGCATGAAAGTGAAAAGTGAAAGTGAAGTCGCTCAGTCGTGTCCGACTCTTAGCGACCCCATGGACTGCAGCCTACCATGCTCCTCCGTCCATGGGATTTTCCAGGCAAGAGTACTGGAGTGGGGTGCCATTGCCTTCTCCTGAATCAGCCATAGGTATACATATATCCCCTAGTTTTTGAACCTCCCTCCCATCTCTCTCCCCATTCCACCCCTCTAGGTTGATACAGAGCCCCTGTTTGAGTTTCCTGAGCCATATAGCACATTCTCCTTGGCTATTTATTTTACATATGGTAATGTAAGTTTCCATGTTACTCTTTCCACGTTACTCTTTCCATACATCTCACCCTCTCCTCCCCTCTCCCCATGTCCATAAGTCTATTCTCTATGTCTGTTTCTCCATTGTTGCCCTGTAAATAAGTTCTTCAGTACCATTTTTCTAGATTCCATATATATGTGTTAGAAAACGGCATTTAACTTTCTCTTTCTGATTCACTTCACTCTGTATAATGAACCTAAGGTTCTAGGTTCATCCACCTCATCAGAACTGACTCAAAGGTGTTCCTTTTTGTGGCTGAGTACTATTCCATTGTGTATATGTACCACAACTTCTTTATCCATTCATCTGTCGATGGACATCTAGGTTGTTTCTATGTTCTAGCTACTGTATATAGTGCTGCAATGAACAAACGGATACATGTGTCTCTTTCAATTTTGGTTTCCTCAAGGTATATGCCTAAGAGTGGGATTGCTGGGTCATATGGTGCTTTTATTTCTAGATTTTAAGGAATCTCCACACCAGCTTCCATAGTGGCTGTATCAATTTACTTTCCCACCAACAGTGCAAGAGTGTTCCCTTTTCTCCACATCTTCTCCAGCATTTATTGTTTGTAGACTTTTTGATGAGGGCCATTCTGACCAGTGTGAGGTGATAACTCATTGTAGTTTCAATTTGCATTTCTCTAATAATGAGCAATATTGAGCATCTTTCCATGTGTTTGTTAGCCATCTGTATGTCTTCTCTGGAGAAATGTCTGTTTAGGTCTTTTTCCCACTTTTTGATTGGGTTGTTTTCCTGGTATTGAGTTGTATTAGCTGATTGTATATTTTGGAAATTAATCCTATGTCAGTTGTTTCGCTTGCTATCATTGTTCTCCCATTCTGAGGGTTGACTTTTCACCTTGTTTATAGTTTCCTTTGCTGTGCAAAAGCTTTTAAGTTTAATCAGGTGCCATTTGTTTACTTTTGTTTTTATTTCTGTTACTCTAGGAGGTGGGTCATAGAGGATCTTGCATTGATTTATGTCATCGAGTGTTCTGCCAATGTTTCCTCTAAGAGTTTTATAGTTTCTGGTCTTACATTTAGGTCTTTAATCTATTTTGAGCTTATCTATGTGTATAGTGTTAGGAAGTGTTCTAATTTCATTCTTTTCATGGAGCTGTCCTGTTTTCCCAGCACCATATATTGCAGAGGCTGTCTTTTCCCCATTGTATATTCTTGCCTCCTTTGTCAAAAATAAAGGACCCATAGGTGCATGGGTTATTTCTGGGCTTTCTATCTTGTTCTATTGGTCTATATTTCTTTTTTTGTGCCAGTACCATACTGTCTTGATGACTGTAGGTTTGTAGTATAACCTGAAGTCAGAAAGGTTGATTCCTCCAGCTCCATTCTTCTTTCTTAAGACTGCTTTGGCTATTCAGGGTCTTTTGTGTTTCCATATGAATTGTGAAGTTTTTTCTCTAGTTCTGTGAAAATATTGATAATTTGAATCTATAGATTGCATTTGGTAATAGAATCATTTTCAAAATATTGATTCTTCCTACCCAGGAACATGGAATATCTCTCCACCTGTTTATGTCATCTTTGATTTCTTTCATTAGTGTCTTATAATTTTCTGTGTACAGTTCTTTAGTCTCCTTAGGTAAGTTTATTCCTAGATATTTAATTCTTTTTGTTGTAATGGTGAATGGGATTGATACCTTAATTTCTCTTTCTGAGTTTTCATTGCTAGTATATAGAAATGCAAGTGATTTATTTGTATTGATTTTGTATCCTGCAGCTTTGCTAAATTCACTGATTAGCTCTAGTAATTTTCTGATACTATCGTTAGAGTTTTCTGTGTACAGTATCATGTCATCTGCAAATAGTGAGAGTTTTACTTCTTCTTTTCCAATCTGGATCCCTTTTATGTTGTTTTCTTCTCTGATTGCTATAGCTAGGACTTCCAGAACTATGTTGAACAATAGTGGTGAAAGTGGACACCCTTGTATTTTTCCTGACCTTAGGGGGAATATTCTCAGTTTTTCACCATTGAAGAATGTTTGCTGTAGGCTTATCATATATGACCTTTACTATGTTGAGGTAGGTTCCTTCTATGCCCATTTTTTAAGAGTTTTAATCATAAATGGGTGCTGAATTTTGTCAAAGGCTTTTTCTGCATCTATTGAGATTATCATATGATTTACATATTTCAATTTTTTAATATGGTGTTTCACATTGATTGATTTCCATGTATTGAAGAATCTTTACATCCCTGAAATAAACCCAACTTGGTCATGGTGTATGAGCTTTTTGATGTGTTGCTGAATTCTGTATGCTAAAATTTTGCTGAGGATTTTTGCATCTATATTCATCAGTGATATTGGCCTCTAATTTTCTTTTTTTGTGTGTGTTGTCTTTGTCTGGTTTTGGTATCAGGGTGATGGTTGCCTCGTAGAATAAATTTGGAAGTGTTCCTTCTTGTTAAAAGAGTTTTAGAGGGATAGGCATTAGCTCTTGTCTAAATGTTAGATAGAATTCTCCTGTGAAGCCATCTGGTCCTGGGCTTTTTTATGGGAGATTTCTGATCAGAGCTTCAATTTCAGTGCATGTAATTGGGTTGTTCATAATTTCTACTTCTTCCTGGTTCAGTCTTGGAAGATTGAACTTTTCTAAGAATCTATCCATTTCTTCCAGGTTATCCATTTTATTGCCATATAGTTTTTCATAATAGTCTCTTATAATCATTTGTATTTCTGCATTGTCTGTTGTAACCTCTCCTTTTTCATTTCTAATTTTGTTGATTTGATTCTTCTTTTTTTTTCTTGATGAGTCTGGCTACGGGTTTGTTGATTTTGTTTATCTTCTCAAAGAACCAGCTTTTAGTTTTATTACTCTTTACTATTGTTTCTTTTTTTTTTTTTCTCATATATTTCTGTTCAGATCTTTAGGATTTATTTCCTTCTATTAATTTTGGGGTGTTTTTTGTTCCTCTTTTTCCAGTTGTCCTAGGTGTAAAGTTAGGTTGTCTACTCGATGGTTTTCTTGTTTCTTGAGGTAGGATTGTATTAGTATAAACTTCCCTCTTAGAACTGCTTTTGCAGCATCCCATAGGTTTAGAGTTGTCATGTTTCCATTGTCATTTGTTTCTAGAAATTTATTCATTTCCCTTTTGATTTTTTCAGTAACCTGTTGGTTATTTAAAAACGTGTTGTTAAATCTCCACGTGTTTGTGTTTCTTACAGTGTTTTCCTTGTAATTGATATCTAGTCTCATAGTGTTGTGGTCAGAGAAGATGCTTGATATGATTTCAGTTTTCTTAAATTTACTGAGGTTTGATTTATGACCCAGGTTGTGGTCTATCCTGGAGAATGTTTCATATGCACTTGAGAAGAAGGTGTATTCTTCTGCATTTGGATGGAATGTCTTGAAAATATCAATGAGATACATTTCATCTAATATATCATTTAAGGCTTGTGCTTCCTTATTAATTTTCTGTTTTGATGATCTGTTCATTGGTGTGAGTGGGATGTTAAAGTCTCCTACTATTATTGTGTTACTGTCAATTTCTCCTTTTATGATTGTTAGTGTTTGTCTTATGTATTGAAGTACCCTATGCTGGGAGCATAGAAATTTACAATTGTTATGTCTTCCTCTTGGATTGATCCTTTGATCATTATGTAGTGTCCTTCCTTATCTCTTATAATCTTCTGTATTTTAAGGTCTATTTTGTCTGATATGAGAATTGCTACCCCAGCTTTCTTTTGCTTCCCATTTGCATGGAATATATTTTTCCATCCTCTCACTTTCAGTCTATATGTGTCTTGAGGTCTGAAGTGAGTTTTTGATAGACAGCATATATATGGATCTTATTTTTGTGTCCATTCAACCAGTCCATGTCTTTTGGTTGGAGCATTTAATCCATTTACATTTAAAATAATTATTGACATATATATATATATATTTTTTTTTCTACTGCCATTTTCTTAATTGTTTGGGGTTGATTTTTCAGATTTTTTTTTTCTCCTGTTGTATTTCTTGACTATAGAAGTCCGCTTAACATTTGTTGTAAAGCTGGTTAGGTGGTACTGAATTCTCTTAACTTTTGTTTGTCTGAAAAGCTTTTGATTTCTTCATCAATTTTGAATGAGATCCTTGCCAGATACAGTAATCTTGGTTGTAGATTTTTCTCTTTCAGTGCTTTAAATATATCCTGCCATTCCCTTCCGGCTTGCAGATTTTCTGCTGAAAAATCAGCTGTTAAGAGTATGGGGTTTCCCTTGTATGTTACTTGTTGCTTTTCCCTTGCTGCTTTTAATATTCTTTCTTTGTCTTTAGTCTTTGTTAGTTTGATTAGTATGTGTCTTGGACTGTTTCCCCTTGGGTTTATCCTGTATGGGACTCTTTGTGCCTCTTGAACCCTGAGTTTTTTCATGATGGTAGAATTGTTCAAATTCTTCCTCTTGATTTTGTTTTCCACTTACCATGTTTCTTTCAGGATCCTTCTTTATTTAGTCATTGTCATATGCAGAATTCTAGGATATCCTCAAATAAGTCAAGCCTTTGTATAATCTCCTTCCCTTGAGAACTGGCAGAACATATCATTCCTTTCTAATTAACAGAGTATGTCAAAGGACTCCCTTCATCAGGTTATGCTATATGGCAAAGGTGTCATGTTACTTTATATGCCTGTTTTAGCTGACTGGAATGAGGTATTCTCCTGGGGGCTTTGAAGAAATAAGTCACCATGTTGTGAGGCAGCTTGTGAGCAAAGTGACCAGGAACTGCAGGGTGAGTCCTATAACTGCAAGTAACAGATTTCTGCCTATAACCACGAGTTTGTGTTAATAAAATGACTTTAGTACCAATTCCAATGTGTGGTGAGGATTTTTCACACCACCAAGCAATTCTCTGACACCAGACGGGTGTCCTACACTTCAACTCGATTCTGACACTATTTATCTGGAGCTAAAATTAGATTCCACAGGTTCAGGGTTCAGTCCCACAAGACTGCCCCTATTTCAGATGCCGATTGAAAGCCCAAGTTGTTACCTGTGCTTCTGACCCATTGGCCATAAATCAGAGCTTCCCACAATTTCCTCCTTATGTTTGATTAATTTGCTAAAGTGGTTCACAGAACTCTGAGAAACATTTACTTACTAGATTGCCAGTTTATTATATATAAACATATAAATAACTCAATAACAACCAGATAGAAGAAATGAATGGAGAGGTAATGAATGGGGAATGGGCACAGATCTCCGCACCTTCTCAGAGAGTACCATTCTCTCCAAATATTCATGTGTTCACCAACCCATAAGCACTTGGAACCCTGTATTTTGGTTTGCTATGGAGGCTTCATTACACAGGCATGATTGAATAAGTCATCGGCCACTATGATTGAACTCAATATTCAGACCCTCTCCTCCCTGGAGAATGGAAGTCAGGGGCTGGAACTAAATATTTAAACCCTCTAATAACAGAGTTGGCTCTCCAGACAACCAGCTCCAATTCTTAGCTGCTTTTCAAAAGTCACCAACATAACAAAAGACATTTTTTGGCTCTCATCACTTAGAAAGTTCCAAGGATTTTAGGAGCTCTGTGCCAGAAACCATGAGTGGAGATCAAACACATAGTTTTTCCATTATAAGTCACAATATCAGAGCTTGTTTCCTCCAGAAATGATACAACCTTGACAAGCCTTGAGTGCAGCCTTATGAGATCCTGAGATCTCTGATCCTTTGACTAAGATCAAAGATCTTGCGACTCAAGGCCATATTAAGATTCCTGAATCAGAAAAGTTATGAGATAGTAAACATATGCTATTTTTAAACCACTAAATTTGTGGTAATTTGTTAAGCAGTATATAAATTGGGCCTCCCTAGTGGCTCAGATGGTAAATAATCTGCCTGCAATGCAGGAGACCTGGGTTTTATCCCTGGGTCAGAAAGATCTCCTCGAGAAGGGAATGTCAGCCCACTCCAGTATTCTTGCCTGGAGAAGTTCATGGACAGAGGAACCTGGTGGGCTATAGTCCATGGGGTTGCATAGAGTTGGACCCGACTGACTATCACATATAAAACTGATCAACAGGAATCTCAGTTAAAAAGACCTAGGTAACCAGAAGCAGGACCTCTTATGCCATGTGATAATAGCAGAGCCCAACAGGCAGAGGAGAGACTCCTCTTCTTTCCTGGAAAGGACTCAGCCCAATGAAAATCCACAGACTCTTTGTTTCCTACAGCCTTTCCGCCTTTCTTCTCCCCTCTATAGAAGCAGTCTCTTTTCCTTGCCATGCCAGGATTTGCACATGGCTTGACATGGTTGCAGATTCTGAATTGCAATTCTCTGATAAGTATCTGGCAGTATATTTGTTTCAGGCCAACAAGTAACAGAAAACTAACCCAGTCATTGAATTTTCACTTCTAAGAAACTTTCATTCTTCTAATCAATGAAGTCTCACTTCTAAGAACCTCTTCTTAAATAACAGGAAGATCTCCTTGATTTCATTCCTCTGTCGATGGACATTTAGGTTGTTTCCATGTCCTGGCTATTGTAAATGTGGTACATATATACACATATTACTTACACATTGAAAAAAGAACAAAATAATGCCATTGGCAGCAACATGGATGGACAAAGAGATTCTCAAACTGAGTTAAGTAACTCAGACAAAGAGACAAATATCATATGGTACTGCTTATATGTGGGATCTTAAAAAATGGTACAAACATATTTACAAGACCTAAATAGAGTCACAGATATTAAAACAAACAAACAAACAAACTTATGGTTACCAGAGAGGAATAAGGGGGAGTGATAATTTGAGACATTGGGATTTACATATATACACTGTTATATATAAAACAGATAACTAATAAGGACATACTATATAGAAAAGGGTACTCTACTCAATACTCTGTCATGACCTACATGGGAAAAGAATTTTAAAAATAGTGGATACATGTTTATGTGTAACTTATTCACTTTGCTGTATGCTATAAATCACACAGCAAAGTGAATCAGTTATACTGACACTAAAATATAATATTGTAAATCAACTGTACACCAATAAATTTTAAAAAATAAATAACAGGAAGATGAGTAGAAAATCCCCCAAGATTCTAAATGGGCAACACCTATGGCAATCCTTAAATTGATTTATTCAGCCATAACATTGAGGCAGGCCTTTTTAAAGTGGGGGTTATGGATTACCTTTATTTTATAGTCACATTTCATATATCATTTAGAGAAAACTAGAGCTTTGTGAAGAAAGCTGAGCACCGAAGAATTGAAGCTTTTGAACTGTGGTGTTGGAGAAGACTCTTGAGAGTCCCTTGGACTGCAAGGAGATCCAGCCAGTCCATTCTAAAGGAGATAAGCCCTGGGTGTTCTTTGGAAGGAATGATGCTAAAGCTGAAACTCCAGTGCTTTGGACACCTCATGCGAAGAGCTGACTCATTGGAAAAGACTCTGATGCTGGGAGGGATTGGGGGCAGGAGGAGAAGGGGATGACAGAGGATGAGATGGTTGGATGGCATCACTGACTCGATGGACGTGATTTTGAGAGAACTCCAGGAGTTGTTGATGGACAGGGAGGCCTGGCCTGCTGAGATTCATGGGGTCGCAAAGAGTTGGACACGACTGAGTGACTGAACTGAACTGAGAGCTTTGGGAGCATGTTAAACAGAGAAGAGATTTGTCAAAGTGGACTCCTGGACAGTCTGCATCTGCATCACTTGGGTGTTTCTTTTTAAAATGTGAAGTCCTAGGCCCATTCTCATACCCACTAAATGTGAAAGTCTGGGGCTTAGACATCTACCTTTTTAACTAGCTCCCCAGCTAATTATTTCTGCATAAAATTTTTAGAACAAATGAGTTAGCACTGGTTTATAACACTAGCTCTCCATTAGTTATACCTAAAGAGCTTTAAAAAAAAATAGCAGTCCCTAAGCTCCACTCAAGTAATGGAGACTCTGTTGTACTGCGGGCTCCCAGGTGCTGTTGTTGTTGTTCAGTCACTCAGTCGTGTCTGACTCCTTGTGACCCCATGGACTGCAACACGTCAGGCTTCCCTGTCCTTCACTATTTCCTGGAGTTCGCTCAAACTCATGTCCATTGAATTGATGATGCCATCCAACCACTTCATTCTCTGTTGCCTCCTTCTCCTCATGCCCTCAATCTTCCCAGCATCAGGGTCTTTTCCAATGAGTCGGCTCTTCCCATCAGGTGGCCAAAGTATTGGAGCTTCAACTTTAGTATCAGTCCTTCCAATGAATATTCAAAGTTGATTTCCTTTAAAAGTGACTGCTTTGATCTTGTTATCCAAGAGACTTTCAAGGATTTTCTCCAGCACCACAGTTCAAAAGCAGCAGTTCTTCAGTGCTCAGCCTTCTTTATGGTCCAGCCCTCACATCTGTAAATGACTACTGGAAAAAGCATAGCTTTGTCTAGACAGACCTTTGTTGGCAAAGTGATGTGGTAAAGAATCCACCTGCCAATACAGGAGATGCAAGAGATGTGAGATGAATCCCTGGGTCAGGAAGATCCCCTGGAGTAGGAAATGGCAACCCACTCCAGGATTCTTGCCTAGATAAGTCCATGGATGGAGGAGCCTGGCAGGCTACAGTCCATGGGGTTGCAAAGAGCAACTGAGTGCATACACACACACACACACCCTTATTGGGAATAGGCATAGGCAGATGTAAAATCTCCTAACATGTGCTTCTTTGAGGAGCCATGGTTGAGAATTAGTGCTTCAGTAGGTGTATTAGAGCCTGTTAATCATGATGAATCTAGGCAATGATTACATAAATATCACGTAGATTGACTTCTCTTTCACCTAAGAGTTTGTGCTAAAGAGAAAACAGAAGACTAAACCCTTAGTATATAGACTGATGTAGAGAAAGTACCCTCAGGAAAATAGAGCAGAGAAGACAAGCTAGAATTGCTGTTATATTCCTTTGACTCTATCCTTATCGCTCCTCTTACATCTTTTTGTCTTAAGTCTACCTTCTGTACCCCATTTATACACCATACTAACTTTTATTATCTCCATATACATAGTTCTTACTCTTAACATTTCCATGTTGCTGCTGCTGCTGCTAAGTTGCTTCAGTCGTGTCTGACTCTGTGCAACCCCATAGATGGCAGCCCTCCAGGCCCTGCCGTCCCTGGGATTCTCTAGGCAAGAACACTGGAGTGGGTTGCCATTTCCTCCTCCAATGCATGAAAGTGAAAAGTGAAAGTGAAGTCATTCAGTCGTGTCTGACTCTTAGCTTCCCCATGGACTGCAGCCTACCAGGCTCCTCCATCCATGGGATTTTCCAGGCAAGAGTACTGGAGTGGGGTGCCATTGCCTTCTCCAATTTCCATGTTACCATTGTCCATTTCCTGTTATAAGGACATCTAATTTATTAAAGGTTTTACTTCATGCATTGTTTGCCCAAGGTGCTTTTTTTGGGGGGGGGTGGTGTGGGGGTAGGTAGGGGTAGTCATATTCATAAGGGGTAAGCTGGGTGGATTCAGCCTAGGTAATCAGTTAGGAATGAGCTACAGAGTGAAGTGAGTGGAAAATAAGACGTGCTTCTACTGTGGGAAGTAAACAAATTAAACATCCATGTATACGCAATTTATCAATATGTTCATTTGTTAGTATGCCTTTGACATTGCCTTCTTAGCTTTGGAGTTGCTTGAAATCAGGCTCCCAAATCATGGATAAGATCCTACGTCTTGAATAAAATCCACAAGAATGTAAACTTTTACATGTTCTTTGATGATAGTTTCCTTTTAAATTAAGCTGTACCTGGTTTATCTTACCTTTCTTTTTTCTAAAGGGTTTACTTGTAAATAATAGGATTCATTTTTGTTCTCTCATATATATATATATATATATATACATTCCCCATTTTTGCCCTCAATATGCAGCAGTTCATTGCATTAGACCAAGAAGAAACCAGCATTCAGCTAAATTGTTCAGTTTGTACTCTCCTATCTGCATAGATTTTCTTTAAGTTCCCAATCATTTTATTACATCTTGCTGTTGCTGAAGTCTCAATCACACCTGCCACTGTTTTCTAATAATTTGATCCTAATCTTTGCTTGAAGACAATTCACCTAAGCGAACTCCTTACTCTGATGGAGATTTGGCTTTGGAAAATAGGAAATTTTCTTTAGCTTTTTATCTTGGTCTAGTCTCCTATACTTGGATTAATGTGTCCACTTCCTAGCAATGTTTTCAACAGCATGACTACTTGCTGGAGGTCAGACACCTTCCTTGCCCTGGCCTGGATCCAACTTTCTTTGCGCTTTCCTGGAAATGAATTCATGTCAATTATTATTGGAGAAGAGGAGTGATACTTTAACCAAGGCCTAAGGTTTGTGAATTATAAGTATCTATCACACAAATTCTCCATGGATAAGAATGGAATAGGCCTTGAGAAATACATATTTTACTTTGTTTTCTTATGTTTAATGAAAGTCTTGCCATTCTTCCAATAACTACTTCTTCTTATTTACCTTATCAGTTTATATGGGGTGAAAATTAATATCAGTTCTTGCAGAAATGTTATGTTTATTTCCCCCAAAGCTTAATTTGTAGTCCTAGTTTGTATATATGTAATGCTTTGATGTCATTTACAAAGACATCATGTGTAAGTCTTAAAATGTGAATGGTTCATTTTCATTATTTTTTTGAAAACCATCCATGAAAACTTGATACGATGGTGGTGAAACAAAAACTCTATGCCTTACTTCAGCTACATTCCATTAGGTGATTCAACATTACTTTTCATATTAGTTACTATTTACCTTTCTTGCATCTTGTGAGATAGATTTGAGGGCTTTCCTGTACTCTGATATGGATAGAAACTGCATCTCAGTTCCAAATGAATACAAATTTTTACATGAGTGAGTTACATATCCATTATATCAAAAAGGGTATCTGCATTTGAAATATTCCCTTATGGGTATAAATCTCTGCCCTATCCCCAATAACAGGGATAAAATTTTTTATATAAGTGCATTCAGATCTCCACTGTATGATTAAGGGAAAAGATAACAAGGACCTATACTTCCAATAAGTACAATTATACACACCTGACCTATATGGACCAGACCTGAACAATAACACCAGGGGTTTAATGGAATTAACTACAAAAAGAAATGATACATCTTATGCCTGTGCTGTGCTGTGTTTAATTGCTTAGTTGTGTCCAACTCTTTGCAACCCCATGGACTGTAGCCCAACAGGCTCCTTTGTCCATGGGGATTCTCCAGGGAAGAATACTGGAGTACGTGGCCATGCCCTCCTCCAGGGGATCTTTCCAACCCAAGGATCGAACTCAGGTCTCCTGCATTGCAGGTGGATTCTTTACTGTCTGAGTCACCAGGGAAGCTGACATTGTATGCCTAGTCAGGGGCCAAAATGGTATTCTTAGTGACCTGTACTTGTTTGTCCTGAAAGTTTTGCTGCCTGAGTTTGGGTTATCCTGAGTGCCTTAAAAGGCACCCTCCCTCTCCTTAATTCAGGCATAATAAAGGATCAAGCCCAGTGTATGTAAAATGGGCAAATGATTCTATGTTTCATTTTGCCCCAATGAAATTTTGTGTGGAATTTAGAATACAAGGGTTTATTGGGGATAACTCTAAAGTCAAGGTGACAGTCAAGTATCTGAGAAAGTATAGATTACCCTGATAAAAGGATGGTTGTCTACATAATATTTTGAGGCTTTTCTTGAAAGTGATTAGGTGATATTTTAACCTCCTTTAGGGAGCATATATAGCACATTTCTAGTCCATAAAAGAAGTCCACATACCACTTAACTACTATGCACTTATAACAAATAAGTCCTAGTCGAAGAGGAAGTAAGAAGAAATGAAGAATATAGAAAGGGAAGCATATTTTGTAGAATTTATTTTTATTCCATGGAAAAATAGGTAATAGGTTACCTGAATGCTACTACAATATTATAGTTAAAGCTGGGTGCTTTTAATCTCACACAGAATACAAATGTACACCCTCCTGGTTTTACTTTTTCATGAGTTATTTATTCTTTAATTCTCCTGAAACAAGGTGAGAACAGTTTTATAGTTAGAAAACCTGCTTTTTCCTGTTTGATATTTATCATCTACAGAACCAACTACACTCAGTAGAATGAATTGGTATCCCATCTTTAAAAATTCATTGTGACTTATAAAATAAGATCAGTGAAATTTGGTTTACTGTCACTTCTGAAAGTCATAAAATGCCACTTCAATATGGTCTAAATAGTAAAGCATTTTATAATAACTTAACCCCCTTTTTCTCTTTTTAAGAACAAAAAATAATTTAGCATGACATCAGAGAAAAGTTTAAAAATCTGAAGATCAGAGTTCAAATTTATATTGCTGACCTTATTCACAGAAAGAGACCTTTATAGTCACTGTACACTCTAATTTGTCATATCCATAAGCAATGAAACTCCACAGAAAATACTGTTGGTAAAAACAAACACCTCAGCATTTACTGGAATGATGTTACTTGGAGGCAAGTAAAAACCAAAAACAGAAAAAGAAATCATATGTATGGGATATGACTAAATAACTTTATTCATGGCATACTGGAAGCTACATCAATTGATTCAACTCTGAAGGAATTTAGTAAATGACAGGATTGAAGATACCAAACCATAGGACACAGTCCAATTTAATCTTGGATTATATAACCAATTTCCACTAAAAAAAAAAAAAAAAAAAAAACTAAAAATAAACCCTCCTTTCTCTTTGACCTTTTTTTCCTATTAACTTTTATGTTTCAAAGATGATGCCATTACTGTTTATTAAATTATAGAGCTGAGGAGACTAATGCAGGCTGACCAATCCAATTTGGAAGATGAATATAAATTCGCCATTTCACTTCTAGTTGAAGACTCTATTTGGGGGGAATTCTGATTCTGTTTTAAAGATGGCTGCCCAAACCTCAATTGCTGGACACCAAGTCCATCAGTTTGCTGTTGCTTCCCTAATGTCTACACATCACTCTAATAGTTTGAAATTATAGTCAAGAAGTTTGAGGGTACTTTTGCAATTATCCTACTTGGCATCACTGACTCAATGGACATGAGTATGAGCAAACTCCAGGAGATAGTGAAGGACAGGAAACCTGGTGTGCCACAGTCCATGGGGTTGCAAAGAGTCAGACACAACTCAGCTACTGAACAACAACAAGCTCACAATAGCAAAACTGCTTTGGGATCTTTGATGTCATCTAATTACATGTATTTTGCCTAATGGAATTTGCCATGACAAGTAAATAATGCTAGTATTACTTTGAAGATCTACCTCTATTATTACATGAAGCAGGAAGAATGACCATCTCTTCTACTTCTTCCTGCTGCTGCTGCTAAATCACTTCAGTTGGGTACGACTCTGTAAGACCCCATAGACGGCAGCCCACCAGGCTCCCCTGTCCCTGGGATTCTCCAGGCAAGAACACTGGAGTGGGTTGCCATTTCCTTCTCCAATGCATGAAAGTTAAAAATGAAAGTGAAGTCGCTCAGTTGTGTCCGACTCAGCGACCCCATGGACTGCAGCCTACCAGGCTCCTCCATTCTTGGGATTTTCCAGGCAAGAGTACTGGAGCGGGGTGCCACTGCCTTCTCCTCTACTTCTTCCTATCAGTGGTTAAAAGGCACTGTAAGATTCTATAGGAAAAAATAGTACCACTCTTTCCATAGCAATTTGAATACATGTCTGAAGAAAGGATCACCCATATGAGATGCTCCATGGTTTTGAGGCAAGTTTATATTGTCCTCTGGACCAGGGCAGAAAACAAAGTGGAAAGTAGAAGCTCTTCCCCTACATACTTTCCAACATGCTTCCCCTCACCCTTCATTCCCTCTGCCTGACAACCACACTGTGTCCTCATGTTGCTGTCTATCCTTCACCACCATCCCTATTTGTTGTCCTATCTCACCCCAGAAATATTCATAATTCCTATCTCCTTCAATATACAGAGAGTTCCACATTCTTTTAGCAGGAGCCTTACTTCTTAAAAAGTTGAGATTATCTGAGTGGGCCTATCCTAATCATAGGCACTCTTAAAAGGTGAAAACTTTCTCCAGCTGACAGCAGGAGAGTAAGAGAAAAGCATATGGAATTTGAACCAGGAGAAGGATTTGGCCATTGTTGGGTTCAAGATGGAAAGGGTTATGGAGAAGAAACGTGAGAAGCTTTCAGGCACTAACAGATGATCCCAATTGACAACTGGAAAGAGAATGGGGACCTCAGTCCTACAAATGCAAGAAAATGAATGTGACCAAACACCTGAAAAACCCTGGAAGTAGACTTTTCCCCAGAACATCCAGATAAGAACTGAACACAACAGACACTTGGATTTTAGTCTTGTGAAACCCTCAGCAGAGAATCAGTTGAGCTTTGCTGGACTTCTGACCTACAGAATTATGAGCTAATAAATGTGTGTGCTGCTTTCAACTATATATATATATATATTTTATGTAGCAATACAAAACTAATACCATAGTTGAATTAGATAAATGCATCTTCACTAAATACGCTACCTGGTTAATGCATGATCTCTCTAAGAAACAGAATGTCTAAAAACACTTAAAATTCATATGTTGCAAAGATACATTAATCAAACTCAAAAGTAAAATGTTAGGAATGGCATTATGAATATAATAAAAGTAAAATTTGGAGCAAATGTATTAAAGGAGATAAGGAGGGTCATTTTCTAGTGATATGAGCTATAATCAATAATGAAGATATAACATTATTAAAATGTATATGCCTATAGCAAATCCCTAAGGAATGAGCCTAAGCATGTGAATTAGAAACTTTACATAGGGATTGGGCTTCAAATCACATCACATAAGCATCTATCTCTTCTACCTTTGAATAAGGTCAGTCTTGCCTAGATGCAAATTTGGGGAGATAACCCATGATTAGAAAATAAATCGCACTAAAAAGTGAATGACTACTTGTAAATCAATATGCCCAAGACTGTGGTAACAGACATGACACAGTTAATTTACAATGCATGTCAAATTATTTGCACAGCTCACCTAAAATAGCAGAGGCTAGCCAGATCCCTGGAGAAGGCAATGGCACCCCACTCCAGTACTCTTGCCTGGAAAATCCCATGGACAGAGGAGCCTGGTGGGCTGCAGTGATGGGGTCGCTAAGAGTTGGACACGACTGAGCAACTTCACTTTCACTTTTCACTTTCATGCATTGGAGAAGGAAATGGCAACCCACTCTAGTCTTCTTGCCTGGAGAATCCCAGAGATGGGGGAGCCTGGTTAGCTTCTGTCTATGGGGTCACACAGAGTCGGACACGACTGAAGTGACTTAGCAGCAGCAGCAGCAGCAGCCAGATCCCCGGAGAAAACGATGGCACCCCACTCCAGTACTCTTGCCTGAAAAATCCCATGGACAGAGAAGCCTTGTGGGTTACAGTCGACATAGTCACAAAGGGTCTGACACAACTGAAGCGACTTAGCACACAGCATGTGTGCACACAGAGCACAATGCTTATTCAATTTTTATTCAAAATCCCTTCTAACTAATATCTGATATGTGGTTACTGAGCTATTTCATATTTCCTCTCTATAAATACATAAAGGGAATGCTATCATTTCCTGTGAATGTATTTTTTAAACAATCAGCTATACTTCCAGATTTTATTATTGCTATTACTATTGAAATCCTTAGGTAATATGACTTTATCCTATATTTTTTCTTATGACTATCTTGAATTTTGCATTATGGATTTGTCACAATTCTATTCATGTCGTCAAGTCACTGCATAACTTGCCTGCGACTTTGGAAGTCTTTCCAAGGAAGCCACACATTTATCAAAGTCAACTACACTGTAATTTCTCAAGATACTGCCAAACATTTCATTAATCTGGGGTATGCTAAACACAATAGAGTCAATCATGTTTTACAAGAAGTTTATTTTTTTAGGTAAAGAGCCACCATGTAAGGTCAACTTTTTGATACTCAATTAGTAAGAATCACAACATGATTTGAAATTTGTATTCAAGTACTCAATACTCCAATGACCTATTAGATGACTTTATGTCATAATAGATAGGAGTTTTCAACTCAAGAATTTGCTCCAACAGTGCTGTCAAAACTAGCAAGATTGTGGGAATGATTCTAAGTGGACTCTGAGAATGTCTTTGATGTAACCAATACCACCATTAATCATGATGGTATGGTTACTCACCTAGAGCTAGATATCCTGGAATGGGAAGTTGAGTGGGCCTTAGGAAGCATCACTATGAGCAAAGAAAGTGGAGGTGATGGAATTCCAGTTGAGCTATTTCAAATCCTAAAAGATGATGCTGCTAAAGTGCTGCACCCAATCTGTCAGCGAATTTGGAAAACTCAGCAGTGGCTACGGGACTGGAAAAGTTCAGTTTTCATTCTAATCCCAAAGAAAGGCAATGCTAAATAATGCACAAACTACCACACAATTGCACTCATCTTACACACTAGTAAAGTAATGCTCAAAATTCTCCAAGCCAGGCTTCAACAGTATGTGAACCATGAAATCCCAGATGTTCAAGCTGGATTTAGAAAAGTTAGAGGAACCAGAGATCAAATTACCAACATCTCTTGGATTATCGAAAAAGCAAGCAAGTTCCAGAAAAAAACATGTACTTCTGCTTTATTGACAATGCCAAAGCCTTTGACTATGTGGATCACCACAAACTGTGGAAAATTCTGAAAGAGATGGGAATACCAGACCACCTGACCTGCCTCTTGAGAAATCTGTATGCAGGTCAGGAAGCAGCAGTTAGAATTCGACATGAAACAGCAGACTGGCACCAAATTGGGAAAGGAGTATGTCAAGGCTGTATATTGCCACCCTGCTTATTTAACTTATATGCTCAGTACATCATAAGAAATGATGGGCTGGATGAAACACAAGTGGAATCAAGATTGCCAGGAGAAACATCAATAACCTCAGATAGGCAGAAGACACCATCCTTATGGCAGAAAGTGAAGAAGAACTAAAGAGCCTCTTGATGAAAGTGAAAGAGGAGAGTGAAAAAGTTGGCTTAAAGCTCAACATTCAGAAAACTAATATCATGGCATCCGGTCCCATCACTTCATAGCAAATAGAGGGGAAAAAGTGGAAACAGTGACAAACTTTATTATCTTGGGCTCCAAAATCACTGCAGATGGTGACTGCAGCCATGAAATTAAAAAACGCTTACTCCTTGGAAGAAAAGTTATGACCAACCTAGACAGCATATTAAAAAGCAGAGACATTATTTTACCAAAAATGGTGCATCTAGTCAAAGCTATGGTTTTTCCAATAGTCATGTACGGATATGAGAGTTGGACTATATAGAATGCTGAACACAGAAAAATTGATGCTTTTGAGCTGTGGTGTTGAAGAAGACTCTTGAGAGTCCCTTGGGCTGCAAGGAGATACAACCAGTCCATCCTAAAGGAAATCAGTCCTGAATATTCATTGGAAGGACTGATACTGAAGCTGAAACTTCAATACTTTGGCCACCTGATGGGAGCAATTGACTGATTTGAGAAGACCCTGATGCTGTGAAAGATTGAGGATGGGAGGAGAAGGGGATGACAGAGGATGAGATGGTTGGATGGCATCACGGACTCAATGGACATGAGTTTGAGTAAACTCCAGCAGTTGGTGATGGACAGGGAGTCCTGGCATGCTGCAGTCCATGGGGTCGCAAAGAGTCAGACATGACTAAGTGACTGAACTGAACTGAAGTGATGGGTTGGTTGGTGCACTGTAAGACAAATACCCTTTTTAGAAAGGATCAGCAAGCACATCAACACGCATTTCATTTCTGATCCTTTCTTCCTTGGGTTATACTAAATATGGCAGCAAAGTCTAACACATTTTAATAATTGGTAGCCATATTATTTTTCAACTGTCATGAGCCAGAGAGACATAGTAAACAAATTTGTCTAATAAATCACAATCACAGAAACACATCTAACAGACCTAAGACATCCCCAAATTTCATCATTAAAAGGGATCAGGTCATTTAACACTAAAATGTATCTATCCTCAGGCTAAATAATAACATCTGTGAAGCAGCACCCAGAAACATTAGAAGTTAAGAATACCTAATTGAGACACTAGAAGGAATTACAGCTGTTAGACCTGAATCATGAAGGATCCAGTGACATCTAATGTCTCACAAACCATAAGTAGGATAAGTTAACTTCAAAAAAGTGACAAACTATGAGAGAAAAATTCCAGAGTGAAGTGTATATGCCCAGTCAATTGAAATTGAGAAGGCAAACATTTATCTGGTAAGAGTGTATAGCTGCTGACTCACCTAATATTTGAATCCAAAATACTTATCTAAAGAGGATGACTCATTCTTATACCTCTCCCAGAACCCTCAGTCCAGCAATAGTTCTTTAAGAAACGAATCGCCAGTCCAGGTTCCATGCAGGATACAGGAAGCTTGGGGCTGGTGCACTGGGATGACCCAGAGGGATGGTATGGGGAGGGAGGTGGGAGGGAGGTTCAGGATGGGGAACACGTGTACACCCGTGGCGGACGCATGTTGATGTATGGCAAAACCAATACAATGTTGTAAAGTAAAATAAAAATAATAATAAAAAAAATAAAAAATAAACTGAAAAGAAAAAGAAATTTTAAGAGCTATTTATTAAATCAGAGACCAGGGTTGATCCTAAGACCCATCCAATTCCCGCCTCTTAAAGAAAAACAAAAATTTAGAGCTAGAATGTACTTGCAAAATTGCCTATTTCAATACCAATTAAAGTACAAACAGGGAACACAGCTTACTCAAAACATAGCAATTAAGTAATCAAGTTAAGACTATAGAGTAAGGGCAGCTGGGGTCTCAGTGTAGGGCACTTTCTACTTTATTGTCTATTTTTGCTGTCTCTATTGATGATAATAGTCACCTAGACAGAGAATCAGGAATCCAGTGTTTTTTTCCAGATATCACTAACTTTCAATTTGCCCTTATACAGATCACATTTGCCTTTTACTAAATTATAATGTTTTAAAAAGCATGACTGTGACAGTGGTTTGAAATGGATATGTACTGTCATAGTTCAGTCATGGGCATACTTACCTGAACTACACAATGATGATATGGTTGACATTGTAGGCTACCTTACCTCATAAATATTAGAAGTGGTCAGGTTCAAAACTATTATGATACCCTTTATATGGTCAATAAAAGTTTAGGAATTCTCTGTGTCATTGACAACCTGGTGGTGGGAGTAGAAAATACTATACAGATAATGTACTAAGGTGCTTGAAATGACTGACTCAATGCAGAATTTATGAGAAAAGGCTAAGACAGCAATTACAGATAAATGGAGTATTAAGGATCAAAGGAAATAAAACTTGGATTTATTTATTCATTGAAAGAGAAAAACAACTGAGTGTATAGAGAAGGAAGCTCAGACTCAGTGATCCCTGACTACCTGGTTTATAGCTATATCTGGTTTATAAACTACTAGTTGATATAGCACAGCAAAACAAGGACATAAAATGAAAGTATTTTCAGAAATGAGGCAATCCAAAAGAAAGAGTTTGGAAAATTAAACTGACTAAAAATAAAGAATCATATAAAGTCATATAAGTCACCAACTTATAAGAAAATAAAAGAAAGTAAGAGTCATTCAGGTTTCATGAGATATTGCCACTAGTTCTATAAATGGAATGGAATAAAACAAACAGATTGAGCCTGGACACACTGTAGCAATTTAAAGAGGATTCTTACTGAAAGCAAAGAGTGAGAAGAAAACAGAACATAAATATCAAGTCAGTCAAGGCTTTCCTAGAAAGGGGTAAAGATGGAAAAAAAGAAAAGTAATTCAGTCAGTCAGTAGTCCTATAAAGGATATAAAAATGGATTTTTACAAATAGACTAGAAATTCTAAAGAAAAAGCAGGTCAATGAATATTTAAATAGGAAAAGAGAAAAACTAAACCGACTAATCTCCATTTCATAAATTGCCTATATCAAATTATAGATTGGTATTCTTAAATATTAAGCACCAACATTATGATATGATATAACTTTTACTATATCCAGATACATACATTATGCATATGCTGAAAATTTTTGAATATAAAATAACCTAAAACATCTTTTTTCAAATAAAAAACAAAGCCAAGGGAGGAAAAGAGGTTTACCTAATGAACAAATAATTTTAAGAAAGCAATGAAGCCAAAATAGGACTAGACCAACACCAAATAGGAAACAACAATTGGAGCAAGTTATTGCTAGACAATATTTAATACATAAGGATTTTAGAGCATGAAACTGAATAGTCATATATACAGATAATAATGGGTAGAGTCAGTTTCCTTCAGATCAGTCACTCAGCGACTCTTTGCAATCCCCATGAACTGCAGCACACCAGGCCTCCTTGTCCATCACCAACTCCCGGAGTTTACCCAAACTCATGTCCATTGAGTCGGTGATGCCATCCAACCATCTCATCCCCTGTCGTCCCCTTCTCCTCCTGCCCTCAATCTTTCCCACCATCAGGGTCTTTTCAAATAAGTCAGCTCTTCACATCAGGTGGCCAAAGTATTGGAGTTTCAGTTTCAACATCAGTCCTTCCAATGAACACCCAGGACTGATCTCCTTTAGGATGGACTGGTTGGATCTCCTTGCAGTCAAAGGGACTCTCAAGAGTCTTCTTCAACACTACAGTTCAAAAGCATCAATTCTTCAGTGCTCAGCTTTCTTTATAGTCCAACTCTCACATCCATACATAACTATTGGAAAAACCATAGCCTTGACTAGATGGACCTTTGTTGGCAAAGGGATGCCTCTGCTTTTGAATATGCTGTCTAGGTTGGTCATAGCTTTTCTTCCAAGGAGCAAGCATCTTTAAATTTCATGGCTGCAGTCCACCATGATTTTGGAGCCCAAGAAAATAAAGTAGGTTACTGTTTTCATTGTTTCCCCATCTATTTTCCATGAAGTGATGGGACCAGATGCCATGATCTGAGTTTTTTGAACGTTGAGTTTTACCATTTAGCTTTGGTAAAACTTTTTATGGACTGATATTTGAGAACTAGAATTCAACACTGGTTCTTCCATTGTTTTAAATTGAAATATAGTTGATCTACTGTATTATATAGTTCCAGGTATACACATAGTAAATCAATATTTTTATAGGTTATACTCCATTTAAAGTTATAAAATATTGGCCATATTCCCTGTGCTGTACAGTAGATCCTTATACCTTATTTTATATATTGTAGTTTGTACCTCTTACTCCCCTACCCCTCTTTTGACCTTCCTCTTTTCCCCTCTCCCCGCTGGTAACCACCTGTTTGTTCTCTATATCTATGAGTTTGCTTCTATTTTACCATATTCACTGCTTGTTTTATTGTTTAGATTCTGCACTGATACCATTCTTTATGTGTCTTTCTCTGTATTCAAACTTCACTAAGCATTTTACCTTCCAAGTCCAGCCATATTGTTGCAAATTTCATGGCTGAGTAGTATTCCATTGTGAGTGTGTGTGTGTATGTGAGTGTGTGTGTATGTGTGTCTGTGTGTACATCCTCTTTATCTGTTTGTTTTGATGGGCATTTATGTTGTTTCCATATCTTGGCTATTGTAAATAATACTGCTATGAAAATGGATGTGCATGTATTTTTTCAAATTAGTGTTTTCTTTTCCTTCTGATATATAACCAAGAGTGGAATTGCTGGATCATATTGTTGTTTAATCACTAAGTCTTGTCTAACTCTGCAACCCCATGGACTATAGCATGCCAGGCTCCTCTGTCCTCCACTGTCTCCCAGTTTCCTCAAATTCATGTCCATTGAGTTGGTGATGCTATCTAACTATGTCAACTTCTGTTGCCTGCTTCTCCTTTTATCTTCTATCTTCCCCAGCATCAGAGTTTTTTCCAATGAATGGGCTCTTCAAATCAGGTGGCCAAAGTATTGGAGCTTCAGATTCAGCAACAGTTCTTTCAATGACTATTCAGTGTTGATTTCCCATAGGACTAACTGGTTTAATTTCCTTGCAGTTTGGATCATGTGGTAGTTTTATTTTTTATTTTTTTTAAGGAAACTCCATATTGTTTTTCATAGTGGCTATACCAATTTACATTTCCACCAACAGTGTACTAGGGTTCCCTTTTCTCCACATCCTTGCAAACATTTGTTATTTTGCTCTTTTTATACCATTCTGACAGACATGAAGTGATATCTCATTGAGGTTCTAATTTGCATTTCTTTGATGATTAGTGATGTTGGGCATCTTTTTATATGCCTCTTGGCTATCTGTATGTTTTCTTTGGAAAAAAAGTCTATTGATATTTCCTTCCCACTTTTGTAATCAGTTTTTTTTGTTTGTTTGTTTGTTTTTTGCTATTAGGTTGTATTAGTTGTTTATATATTTTGAATATTAACTTCTTATCAGTCATATCATTAGCAAATATTATTCATTAGGTTGTATTTTCATTTTCTCAATTGTTTCCTTTGGTATGCAAAAGCTTTCAAGTTTAGTTAGGTCTCATTTGTTGATTTTTATGCTCCCTTTGTCTCAAGAGACAGATCCAATAAATTATAGCTACAAGTTATGTCAAAGCGATTTCTGCCTATGTTTTCCTCTAGGAGTTTTATAGATTTCAGTCTTACATTTAGGTCTTTTATCCATTTTGATTTTATTTTTGTATATGATATTCAAGAATGTTCTAATCTCATTGTTTTAAATATATCTGTCCTGTTCCCCAACACTGTTTACTGAAGAGGCTTTTTCCTATTGTATATTATTTCCTCCTTTGCATAGATTAGTTAACTAAATGTGCATTAATTTATTTCTGGGCTCTCTATTTTGTTCCATTGATTTATGGGTCTGTTATTGTGCCAGTACAATACTGTTTTGATCACTGTAGCTTTGTAGTGTAGTCTGAATTCAAGAAGCATGATACCTCCAGCTTTGTTCTTTTTGCTTATGATTGCTTTGTCTATTTGTGGTCTTTTGAGGTTTCATATAAACTGTAGGATTATTTATTCTAGTTCTGTGAAAAATGTCATAAGTATTCTGATAGGAATTGCATTAAATCTGTAGATTACTTGGGTAGTATGGACATTTTAGCAATATTAGTTCTCTCAATCGATGAACATAAGACATCTTTCTATTTCTTTGTGTTTTCTTCAACTTCCTCCATCAGTGTTTTATAGTTTTCAGAGTATAAGTCTTTCAACTCTTTGGTTAAGTCCGTTCCTTTGTATTTTATCCTTTTTGATGAGGTTTCAAGCAAGATTATTTTCTTGGTTCTTGAATTTTTTTAAAAAGTTAAACTTTAGGGACTTCCCTACTGGTCCAGTGGTTAAGAATCTACCTTCCAATGCAGGGGATGCAGATTCAATCCCTGGTCAGGGAACTAAGATCCCACATGCCACAGGGTGATTAAGACTGCATGCCACAACTAGAGAAGACTGTGTGCCTCAATGAGAGACTCTCCATGCCACAATGAAGATATCCTGTGCTGCAACCAAGACCTGATGCAGCCAAAGAAATAAATAAATACATATATATTTTTAAAGTTAACCTTTAGATCTCCCCAAAGGGATGGCTTTCATTTTTCACAAAGTATTTAGTTTTGGATCTATTTTCCTTAAAAATATCCACAGATAAGTGAAAGGTCCTATTCAAGTCTTGGAAAAGAATGTTTAATGCTCAATCTTTCTCTCTCTTTCTTTCTTTCACACATACAGAGTCTTTTCTTACTGCATGTCAAATAAAATATTGATAGGCCATAATTCAAATACTCAAAATTTTGAGCAAACTAGTAACACACACACACACACACACACACACACACACATATATTTACATACACACAACTTGGTCAAAGCTCTGGAGCTCCAGAGTCAGTAAAAATTTAGCTCAATCCTTTAATCCCTCAAAATATATAGGACTGAAACATGAGGCAGGACACAACCTTTCAAAGAATGACATAGCCTGAGAACACAACATAAACTTGTTAGAATCAAATGGACCCTAGATGGCAGCAAAGTTAGCTTCAACAAGACCTCAGTATAAGCTCATTGTAATGTATCAGCAAGCTAAATGATACACCCAGAAGCACCATGACAGTTCCAAGACCAACCATCAAAGTTCAAAAAGTGGCCCAATTCCTGGAAATCGCTGCTCTTTCCCCAAAATAGTTGAAATAATAATCCTCCTACTCATTAGCTTATGATATTATCCAACCCATAAAAGCTAACCACACTACATTTTGAGGCCACACTCACCCTCTGTGATGGCCCACACTCTTGTCTGTGGAGTATGTTTCTCCCAAGGCCACTCTCGCCTTCTGTGATGGCCGACGCTCTGTCTATGGAGTGTGTTTCTGTCTAAATAAATTCACTTATCTATCACTTTGTCTCTCACTGAATTCTTTCTGTGATGAGACATCAAGAACCAGAGCTACATTAGGTCCTGAAACCAGGTGGGTGATCTCAGTTTGAAGATCGTGGGTTTTGGCTGGGTTTGAGTCCCGGCCATGTGGATTAGAGTCCCAAACTGGGTTTTGGCTGGGTTTGAGTCCTGGCCATGTGAGTTCAAGTACCAAGCAGGGTTTTGGCTGGGTTTGAGGCCAGGTACATAGGTTCAAATCCTAATTTGAGGTAAACAGTTTCCGTGTTACACTGAATCATTGATGGACATATGTCCCTACAAGTCATTCAACCAGCAATAAAAAAGAAAGACATATGCAATTATCTTCAGCTTACAGAGCTCTCTAGAACCAGAAATCCAATTAATATATTTTACAAATATTTTCAATAACAAGTTATAAAATAAAATATTTTATTTTTATTTAACCCCTAGCTTTCCCAGAAACAAAGAGCTCTGGACATTTCAGGAAATTAAGGCTTTAAAACTTTTAGTAAACCATGTGTAACTGTAGATGAAAGTGCTGACCAAATAAAGACAAGAAGGCCACATTTATTTGTAAAGGTTAACCAACCAGCAAGGATAAAAGAGTCCAAAAGGAGTAATGATATGAAACTGTACAAGGACATTTCCAAAACACCTAATATGTGTGTTTTGTGTGGAACCATCTCTAAGAAGCCATAAAATCCTTATAAAGCCATTTAAAAATCAAAACATAAAGACAGACTTAAAATGCTTAATTTTTCCTCTTATTTTTTTCCTGGACTATTAATATGTATTTTTCACTAATCCACCAGTGGAGAATTCTTAGTTCAAAAAAATAGTTTGTAATTAGTGTCATGAAACCTATTAAAGACATCAATTTTATCAGAAAAATATATTGTCAAAAATTCTTGAGTAATTAAACTGCCTTTGGCCATTTTTTTTTTTTTTTTTTTTGCAGATACAAAATACAAAGTCCTGAAACTGCTAATAGTGTTTTACAGACTATACACAAATTAAAATGCCTTCCATAAAATTTGCAAGAACTCGTGTATTTTTTACTTTATTGAGATCAGTAGAAAATGCTGATTGCCTTATGAAATGAATATGATGAGCTTAAATAAAATATATTTCAGGAAGTCCAATAACATCTAAAGCATAAACATCCCCATGTATGTTTCAAAATCCAAGGCAATTCAATAGAGTTTTGGAAAAGAGTCCTTAATTCAGTCTTTTATCTGGGGGAAGTAAAATAGTATTAATGTTTTAGAGAAATGTTTCTCAAAAGATCATATGCAATGTCGCAATTTGCCTAAAGATAGTGCTAAGTCGTGTCCGACTCTTGTGATCCCATGAACCTGTAGCCTTCCAGGTTCCTCTGTCCATGAGATTCTCCAGGCAAGAAAACTGGAGTGGGTTGCCATTTGCTTCTCCAGGGGAACGTCCCAACCCAGGAATTGAACCCAGGCCTCCCACATTGCAGGCAGATGCTTTACCTACTGAGCTATGCAGGATTTGCTTGGTAATTTGTTCATTTAAATAGAGATTTCTGGGCCTCACTTTAGACATATTTGGGCCCAGGAATATGCATTTTTTTCATACTCCTCATGTGATTCTGGAATAAGATACAGCTGGAGATGCACTGACAGAAACAGAGAACTTGAATGAGAAAGCTGTAAGAAAAAGGCACGGATTTTCATTGCTTTAATTTCATTATTATACTTTAATCATCCTGCTATTCATAATTTTCCTAAGATAAAAGACAGATAATCACATACAATTATATTTTTTAAAGCAATTATCATTCCATAGAGCTCCATCTCAAAATAAATATATATATATATATATTTTATAAAGTGGTCCCTGTTGTTTGTTGTTTAGTCACTGAGTCATGTCTGACTTTTTTGTGAGCCCATGAACTGTAGCCTGCCAGGTTCCTCTGTCCATGGGATTTTCCAGGCAAGAATACTGGAGTGGGTTGCTATTTCCTTCTCCAGGGGATCTTCCCAACCCAGGGATCAAACTGGTGTCTCCTGCATTGCAGACAGATTCTTTACCTCTGAGCTACCAGGGACAAAATTAAGTGGTCCCTAAGAAGACCCATAAGGCACAAACACTAATTTTAATCCAAGATTAGCATATTATTGATAAAACAGAAAAGACTGATTTGAACTCTAATTGTCTTTGAAAGCTCAAAGCAAATCCACAAGACCTTACCAGTTTGTGCCAGTTACTTTAAAAGAGGAAGCTGTAAAGGACTTTCCTCATGGACCAGTGGTTAAGACTATGTGTTCCCAATGCAGGTGGCATGGATTTAATACCTGGCTGGGAAACTAAGGCTCTCCAAGCTGTGTGGAGAAAAAAAAGGAGCTGTAAATGTTTTTTAAGTACATAAACATGTCATAACAATATATTGTATTTTGTTCTTTGCTTATCCAAGTTATTGCATTTTGAATAAGAGTTCTTTAAAAGAATGTTGGACAGGAAACATGACAGTTTGAATTCTTTTAAAATTTATTTTCAATATCCCTTGCTAATATAAATATTTTACACAATTTTGACATACTGTTTTTGTTTGCTTATTTATTTACAGTAGAGCAGATGCTCACACTTAATTCATTAAGGGTTTCAGGTTGATCAGATTTGTCTGTGTATTTTTTAAACTAATAATAAATCATTTTGTTGATGGCTCAATCAATTTTTGCCATTTATTATTCCATTTCATCACCTACTTAATTCTCCAAATCAATCTTTATTTGTAAAAAAAGCTTGTCCTCTTCCCCTTCTGTGTCATAATTCATGCTATACATTTTGATCCCTATGGACCAAGGACAGAGCCAGAATGTGAAAGTAGATACAGAGTACAACAGAAAAAGCAGAGACACCATTTGGCCACATGCTGGAGTAGAAAACATAGTATATCAAAATTATCTTGCTGCTGCTGCTGCTGCTAAGTCGCGTCAGTCATGTCCGACTCTGTGCGACCCCATAGACGAAAGCCCACCAGGCTCTTCTGTCCCTGGGATTCTCCAGGCAAGAACACTGGAGTGGGTTGCCATTTCCTTCTCAAATGCATGAAAGTGAAAAGTGAAAGTGAAGTCACTCAGTCGTGTCCAACTCTTAGCGACCCCATGGACTGTAGCCTACGAGGCTCCTCCGTCCATGGGATTTCCCAGGCAAGAGTACTAGAGTGGGGTGCCGTTGCCTTCTCTTAGCTTCATTTAAAGATAAACCTTTCTTACAATTATTAATTTTACAATTGTGCCATTTTTTAAAAAGTTAATAAAACTATGTCTTTTGGTAATATAATTTATAAACTGGAGCTGGGCATATTATCTCATATCTAAAATCTGTGACTACATTTATAATTCATTCAATTTTCTTATAGAAAAGTAAAGCTTCTGTCTCCGGAAATAATAAATCCTCTTTCTGATAGTTTATTTCCACATTTCAATGTTCAAAGTTTGTTTGGAATTAAAAAAAATTCTAATAGTTATTTGTTGTTTAAGTTAAAACCAATAATATAGTATAATTTCTAACACCCATTTGTAATTTTTATTATATTCATTCATTCCATTAAGCATTTATTTTATCATCTACTATATGCCAGACACTGATCCATCTGTACTTTTAAAATTTTAATATACATATGCATAAACTCTAAAATACAGATTCTGCACTGCTAACAAACCAGATTATACCAACTGTACTTTGAGTAGCAAGGGTCTAATCCATATTGAGGCAGGAGGCAGATGAGAGAAGCCCCATGAGTTCCCCAGGGTAAAGTAATTGGAGATTCATTCTCTATTGACCAAAACTCAAAGATAAGGATAGTAGGGCAATTAAGGGAGGAGGCTGGACCTTGCATAGACCACATATGTCTCATTCCCAAAGTTAGGAGAACTCCCTGACCACACATGCACAGAAAAGGCTTCTTGGAGGCCAAAGGGGAGTCATGTTAAGGGATGTTCTACCCAGAGATCTTTTTGGTAGGATCCATCTTGGCTAAGAGATACCTGCACATACATGGAAGTAACCTGAGATATACCAAATATGGACTATGCATCAGGCAAATCAAAATGACTGACCAAAGGAAACCCAGAAAAAATGTCCCACATAATTGATTTAAACTACTATGTGGGGTGACTCAGACTCTCCCTCTGAGTCTGCCTGTATGTCTTTCCACATGTATTGTACTCTTTCTTCTCCTAGTAAATACTTTACTTGCTTCACTACTTTCCATCTTTGTGGAAATTCTTTTCTGGAAAGCCAAAGGGCCAGGTTTCTTGTCACTGACCAGTGATCTAGTGGCTAGGATTTGGTGCTTTCACCACTGCGAGTGAGCCCCAGTCTCTGGCTGGGAACCCAAGCCCCGCTCCAAGCCATTGCAGGCTGAGGCCACCTGAGATCAATATGTCTAACTTGAAAAGAATAAAGAAAACATCTCAATAATACCATCCTAGAAGAATATGTAATCTGTCATTGTAGACTGCAGTCAAAGTATTGATTGTAGTAAGGATTATTGTAGTTTTAAAACTACTACAAAAGCTGTGCTGTGCTTAGTTGCTCAGTCTTGTCCGACTCTTTGTGACCCCATGGACTGTAGCCCGCCAGGCCCCTCTGTCCATGGGGATTCTCCAGGCAAGAATACTGGAGTAGGTTACCATGCCCTCCTCCAGGAGATCTTCCCAACCCAGGGATTGAACCCAGGTCTCCCGCATTTCAGGCAGATTCTTTACCAGCTGATCCATAAGGGAAAGCCATGAATACTGGAGTGGGTAGCCTATCCTTTCTCCAGGGGATCTTCTAGACCCAGGAATTGAACCAGAGTCTCTTGAATTGCAGGCTGATGCTTTACCAGCTGAGCTACCAGGGAAGCCCATAAGAACAGCTAAGGAATTTAATATGACCCAGTACACAAAAGACAATTAATACTACCAGAACATAATGAGTAGTGCCAGTGTCAGAGAGAAAAATATAATACAGAGATAACTGTATATTTCAAGGATTAATAACTTATTGCTAGTTGAGATAACTTATTGCTATCATAGGAATTTTAAAAATGTAAGGATAGAAGGAGGGAGCTTGGCTGATCCTGAAGGCAAACAATAAACGCTTGCTGAAGAACGACAGACCTCATGGCACTGTACTCTCAGGCTAAAAGGGAATCTCTATAGTCAACTCTAGCTGTTGACCTAATGAGAACTGTGATGTATTCCTATGACTGGAGAAAAATGTCATAGAGCAACTAAGGAATATTTTCCCAAGTAAACAGAGAATACAAGTAGAAAAGCAACACCACCTGGGCCGTAGCAAATTTTAGAAAACAGAGTACAACATCACTCTCCTCTTTCTCCAAAGCAGTCAGTATGCTTTTTTTGATTATGGATTAAAAGGAATTAGACATACAAATAGGAATGTGTTTCAAGAATAGTAACACATACACAAGTTTATTTTTTGTGTATTTACACTTACTTATATATGGATCTAATTGAATATTCATTGGAATCATTATGAGTACCATTTAAGGAATTGGCATTAACACTCAAATTAAGTTTTTTGATATTAGTCTGTTCTCATATAAGATAATCTGACTTTCAATTAGAATTAATAGCGAAGGAAAAATAAGGTGTATAATATCATTGTCATGATGATAAAAATTTTCACGTCTAAACAAGTCCAGAAGAGCAGAAAAAGAAATAAAATGAATCCAGATTGGTAAAGAAGTAAAACTCTCACTGTTTGCAGATGACATGATCCTCTACATAGAAAACCCTAAAGACTCCACCAGAAAATTATTAGAGCTAATCAATGAATATAGTAAAGTTGTGGGATATAAAATTAACAGAGAGCAATCCCTTGAATTCTTATATACTAACAATGAGAAAAAAGAAAGAGAAATGAAGGAAACAGTTCCTGATGTGATGTATGTTGGAGAGTGTTTTGCCTATGTTCTCTCTCCTCTAAGATTTTTATAGTTTCTGGTCTTATGTTTAGATCTTTAATCCATTTTGAGTTTATTTTTGTGTATGGTGTTAGAAAGTGTTCTAGTTTCATTCTTTTGCAAGTGGTTGACCACTTTAATTAAAGAGATTGTCTTTTCTCCACTGTATATTCTTGCCTCCTTTGTCAAAGATAAGGTGTCCATATGTGCGTGGATTTATCTCTGGGCTTTCTATTTTGTTCCATTGATCTATATTTCTGTCTTTGTGCCAGTACCACACTGTCCTGATGACTGTGGCTTTCTAGTAGAGCCTGAAGTAAGGCAGGTTGATTCCTCCAGTTCCATTCTTCTTTCTCAAGATTGCTTTGGCTATTTGAGTTTTTTTTTGTATTTCCATACAAATTGTGAAATTATTTGTTCTAGCTCTGTGAAAAATACCATTGGTAGCTTGATAGGGATGGCATTGAATCTATAGATTGCTTTGGGTAGTATACTCATTTTCACTATATTGATTCTTCCAATCCCTGAACATGGTATATTTCTCAGTCTATTTGTGTCGTCTTTGATTTCTTTCATCAGTGTTTTATAGTTTTCTATATATAGGTCTTTAGTTTCTTTAGGTAGATATATTCCTAAGTATTTTATTCTTTTCGTTGCAATGGTGAATGGAATTGTTTCCTTAATTTTTCTTTCTATTTTCTCATTATTAGTGTATAGGAATGCAAGGGATTTCTGAGTGTTAATTTTATATCCTGCAACTTTACTATATTCATTGATTATCTCTAGTAATTTTCTGGTGGAGTCTTTAGGGTTTTCTATGTAGAGGATCATGTCATCTGCAAACAGTGAGAGTTTTACTTCTTCTTTTCCAGTTTGGGTTCTTTTTATTTCTTTTTCTTCTCTGATTGCTGGGGCCAAAACTTCCAAAACTATGTTGAATAGTAGTGGTGAGAGTGGGCACCCTTGTCTTGTTCCTGACTTTAGGGGAAATGCTTTCAGTTTTTCACCATTAAGGATAATGTTTGCTGTGGGTTTGTCATATATACCTTTTATTATGTTGAGGTATGTTCCTTCTATTCCTGCTTTCTGGAGAGTTTTTATTATAAATGGATGTTGAATTTTGTCAAAGGCTTTCTCTGCATCTATTGAGATAATCATATGGCTTTTATTTTTTCAATTTGTTAATGTGGTGTATTACATTGATTGATTTGTGGATATTGAAAAATCCTTGCATCCTTGGGATAAAGCCCACTGGGTCATGGTGTATGATCTTTTTAATGTGTTTTTGAATTCTGATTGCTAGAATTTTATTAAGGATTTTTACATCTATGTTCAGCAGTGATATTGGCCTGTACTTCTCTTTTTTTGTGGCATCTTTGTCAGGTTTTGGTATTAGGGTGATGGTGGCCTTATAGAATGAGTTTGGAAGTTTACCTTCCTCTGCAATTTTCTGGAAGAGTTTGTGTAGAATAGGTCACAGCAGGATACCCTATGACCCACCTCCCAGAATATTGGAAATAAAAGCAAAAATAAACAAATGAGATCTAATTAATATTAAAAGTTTCTGCACAACAAAAGAAACTATAAGCAAGGTGAAAAGACAGCTAATCAATGAATATAGTAATAGCAAATGAATATAGTAATAGTAGCAATTAGAGAAGAAAAAGAAATAAAAGGAACCCAAATTGGAAAAGAAGTCAAACTCTCACTGTTTGCAGATGACATGATCCTCTACATAGAAAACCCTAAAGACTTCACCAGAAAATTATTAGAGCTAATCAATGAATATAGTAATAGCAAATGAAGCAACTGACAAACAACTAATCTCAAAAATATACAAGCAACCCCTGCAGCTCAATTCTAGAAAAATAAACGACCCAATCAAAAAATGGGCCAAGAACTAAATAGAAATTTCTCCAAAAAAAAAAAAAAAAACATACAGATGGCTAACAAACACATGAAAAGATGCTCAACATCACTCATTCTCAGAGAAGTGTAAATCAAAACCACAATGAGGTACCATTTAACACTACTCAGAATGGCTGCTATCCAAAGGTCTACAAGCAATAAATGCTGGAGAGGATGTGGAGAAAAGGGAACCCTCTTACACTGTTGGTGGGAATGCAAACTAGTACAGCCACTATGGAGAACAGTGTGGAGATTCCTTAAAAAACTGGAAAGAGAACTGCCATACGATATCCCATTGCTGGGCATACACACCGAGGAAACCAGAACTGAAATCAACACGTGGACCCCAATGTTCATCACAGGACTGTTTATGATAGCCAGGACATGGAAGCAACCTAGATGTCCATCAGCAGATGAATGGATAAGAAAGCTGTGGTATATATACACAATGGAGTATTCAGATCAGATCAGTTGCTCAGTCGTGTCCCACTCTTTGCGACCCCATGAATCACAGCACGCCAGGCCTCCCTGTCCATCACCAACTCCCTGAGTTCCCTGAGACTCATGCCCATCCAGTCAGCGATGCCATCCAGCCATCTCATCCTTTGTCGTCACCTTCTCCTCCTGCCCCCAATCACTCCCAGCATCATAGTCTTTTCCAATGAGTCAACTCTTCGCATGAGGTGGCCAAAGTACTGGACTCTCAGCATTAGCATCATTCCTTCCAAAGAACACCCAGGACTGATCTCTTTCAGAATGGACTGGTTGGAACTCCTTGCAGTCCAAGGGACTCTCAAGAGTCTTCTACAACACCACAGTTCAAAAGCATCAATTCTTCAGTGCTCAGCCTTCTTCACAGCCCAACTCTCACATCCATACATGACCATAGGAAAAACCATAGCCTTGACTAGATGAACCTTTGTTGGCAAAGTAATGTCTCTGCTTTTGAATATGCTATCTAGGTGGGTCATAACTTTCCTTCCAAGGAGTAAGCGTGTTTTAATTTCATGGCTGCAGTCACCATCTGTAGTGATTTTGGAGCCCAGAAAAAATAAAGTCTGACACTGTTTCCCCATCTATTTCCCATGAAGTGGTGGGACCGGATGCCATGATCTTCGTTTTCTGAATGTTGAGCTTTAAGCCAACTTTTTCACTATCCACTTTCACCTTCATGAAGAGGCTTTTGAGTTCCTCTTCACTTTCTGCCATAAGGGTGATGTCATCTGCATATCTGAGGTTATTGATATTTCTCCCGGCAATCTTGATTCCAGTTTGTTTTTCTTCCAGTCCAGCCATCTCATCTTTGCTCATCACGTTTCTCATGATGTACTCTGCATATAAGTTAAATAAACAGGGTGACAATATACAGCCTTGACGAACTCCTTTTCCCATTTGGAACCAGTCTGTAGTTTCATGTCCAGTTCTAACTGTTGCTTCCTGACCTGCATACAAATTTCTCAAGAGGCAGGTCAGGTGGTCCGGTATTCCCATCTCTTTCAGAATTTTCCATAGTTTATTGTGATCCACACAGTCAAAGGCTTTGGCATAGTCAGTAAAGCAGAAATAGATGTTTTTCTCGAACTCTCTTGCTTTTTCCATGATCCAGCAAATGTTGGCAATTTGATCTCTGGTTCCTCTGCCTTTCCTAAAACCAGCTTGAACATCAGGAAGTTCACAGTTCACATATTGCTGAAGCCTGGCTTGGAGAATTTTGAGCATTACTTTAATAGCGTGTGAGATGAGTGCAATTGTGTGGTAGTTTGAGCATTCTTTGGCATTGCCTTTCTTTGGGATAGGAATGAAGACTGACCTTTTCCAGTCCTGTGGCCACTGCTGAGTTTTCCAAATTTGCTGGCATATTGAGTGCAGCACTTTCACAGCATCATCTCTCAGGATTTGGAATAGTTCAACTGGAATTCCAACACCTCCACTAGCTTTGTTCATAGTGATGCTTTCTAAGGCCCACTTGACTTCACATTCCAGGATGTCTGGCTCTAGGTCAGTGATCACACCATTGTGATTATCTGGGTCATGAAGATCTTTTTTGTTCAGTTCGTCTGTGTATTCTTGCCATCTCTCCTTAATATCTTCTGCCTCTGTTAGGTCCATACCATTTCTGTCCTTTATCGAGCCCATCTTTGCATGAAATGTTCCTTTGGTATCTCTGATTTTCTTGAAGAGATCCCTAGTCTTTCCCATTCTGTTGTTTTCCTCTATTTCTTTGCATTGATCCCTGAAGAAGGCTTTCTTATCTCTTCTTGCTATTCTTTGGAACTCTGCATTCAGGTGTTTATATCTTTCATTTTCTCCTTTGCTTTTCGCTTCTCTTCTTTTCACAGCTATTTGTAAGGCCTCCCCAGACAGTCATTTTGCTTTTTTGCATTTCTTTTCCATGGGAATGGTCTTGATCCCTGTCTCCTGTACAGTGTCACGAACTTCATCCCATAGTTCATAAGGCACTCTATCTATTAAATCTAGGCCCTTAAATCTATCTCTCACTTCCACTGTATAATCATAAGGGATTTGATTTAGGTCATACCTGAATGATCTAGTCGTTTTCCATGCTTTCTTCAATCTAAGTCTGAATTTGGCAATAAGGAGTTCATGGTCTGAGCCACAGTCAGCTCCTGGTCTTGTTTTTGTTGACTGTATAGAGCTTCTCCATCTTTGGCTGCAAAGAATATAATCAATCTGATTTCGGTGTTGAGCATCTGGTGATGTCCATGTATAGAGTCTTGTCTTGTGTTGTTGGAAGTGGGTATTTGTTATGACCAGTGTATTTTCTTGGCAAAACTCTGTTAGTCTTTGCCCTGCTTCATTTCGTATTCCAAGGCCAAATTTTCCTGTTACTCCAGGTGTTTCTTGACTTCCTACTTTTGCATTCCAGTCCCCTATAATGAAAAGGACATCTTTTTTGGGTGTTTGTTCTAACTAACTATACTTAATGGCTATACTCAGCCGTTAAAAGGAATACATTTGAATCAGTCCTAATGAGGTGGATGAAACTGGAGCCTATTATACAGATTGAAGTAAGCCAGAAAGAAAAACACCAATACCATATACTAACGCATATATATGGAATTTAGAAAGATGGTAATGACAACCATGTATGCGAGACAGCAAAAGAAACACAGATGTATAGAACAATCTTTTGGACTCTGTGGGAGAGGGAGGGGGTGGTGATTTGAGAGAATGGCATTGAAACATGTATAATATCATATAAAAAAATGAATCATCAGTCCAGGTTCGATGCAGGATACAGGAAGCTTAGGGCTGATGCACTGGGATGGCCCAGAGGGATGGTATGGGGAGGGAGGTCGGTGGGAGGGTTCAGGATGGGGAACACGTGTACACTCATGGTGGATGCATGTTGATGTATGGTAAAATCAATACAATATTGTAAAGTAAAAATAAACTAAAATAAAATAATACATGTTAAAAAAAAGAAAGAAAGAAAGAAAACAGTTCTATTCACCATTGCAATGAAAAGAATAAAATACTTAGGAATAAATCCACCTAAAGAAACAAAAGACCTATATATAGAATACTATAAAACACTGATGAAAGAAATCAAAGACGACACAAATAGATGGAGAAATATACCATATTCAAGGATTGGAAGAATCAATATACTGAAAATAAGTATACTACCCAAAGCAATCTATAGATTCAATGCCATCCCTATCAAGCTAACAACAGTATTTTTCACAGAACTAGAACAAATAATTTCACAATTTGTATGGAAATACAAAAAACCTTGAGTAGCCAAAGCAATCTTGAGAAAGAAGAATGGAACTGGAGGAATCAACCTGTCTGACTTCAGACTCTACTACAAAGCTACGGTCATCAAGACAGTATGGTATTTGCACAAAGACAGAAATATAGATCAATGGAACAAAATAGAAAGCCCAGAGATAAATCCACACATGTATGGACACCCTATCTTCGACAAAGGAGGCAAGAATATACAACGGAGAAAAGGCAATCTCTTTAACAAGTGGTGCTGGGAAAACTGGTCTGTTGCTGCTGCTAAGTCACGTCAGTCATGTCTGATTCTGTGCGACCCCATAGACGGCACCCCACCAGGCTCCAACCACTTCTAAAAGAATGAAACTAGAACACTTTTTAACACCATACACAAAAATAAACTCAAAATGGATTAAAGATCTAAATGTAAGACCAGAAATGATAAACCTCCTACAGGAAAACATAGGCAAACACTCTCTGACATAAATCACAGCAGGATCCTCTATGACCCACCTCCCAGAGTAATGGAAATAAAAGCAAAAATAAACAAATGGGACCTAATTAAACTTAAAAGCTTTTGCACAACAAAGGAAACTATAAACAAGGTGAAAAGACAACCTTCAGAATGGGAGAATATAATAGGAAATGAAACAACTGACAAAGAATTAATTTCATTACAGCTCAATTCCAGAAAAATAAACGATCCAATCAAAACATGGGCCAAAGAACTAAACAGACATTTCTCCAAAGAAGACATACAGATGGCTAGCAAACACATGAGAAGATGCTCAACATCAGTCATTATCAGAGAAATGCAAATCAAAACCACAATGAGGTACCATTTCACACCAGTCAGAATGGCTGCTATCCAAAAATCTACAAACTATAAATGCTGGAGAGGGTGTGGAGAAAAGGGAACCCTCTAACACTGTAGGTGGGAATGCAAACTAGTACAGCCACTATGGAGAACAATGTGGAGATTCCTTAAAAATGAAGCGGATGAAACTGGAGCCTATTATTCAGAGTGAAGTAAGCCAGAAAGAAAAACATCAATACAGTATACTAACACATATACATGGAATTTAGAAAGACTTTAACAGTAACCCTGTATCAGTCAGTCAGTTCAGTTCAGTTCAGTCAGTCGTGTCCGACTCTTTGCGACCCCATGAATCGCAGCACGCCAGGCCTCCCTGTCCATCACCAACTCCCGGAGTTCACTCAGACTCACGTCCATCGAGTCAGTGATGCCATCCAGCCATCTCATCCTCTGTCATCCCCTTCTCCTCCTGCCCCCAATCCCTCCCAGCATCAGAGTTTTTTCCAATGAGTCAGCTCTTCACATGAGGTGGCCAAAGTACTGGAGTTTCAGCTTTAGCATCATTCCTTTCAAAGAAATCCCAGGGCTGATCTCTTTCAGAATGGACTGGTTGGATCTCCTTGCAGTCTTCTCCAACACCACAGTTCAAAAGCATCAATTCTTCGGCGCTCAGCCTTCTTCACAGTTCAACTCTCACATGCGTACATGACCACAGGAAAAACAATAACCTTCACTAGACGAGCCTTTGTTGGCAAAGTAATGTATCCGCTTTTCAATATGCTATCTAGGTTGGTCATAGCTTTCCTTCCAAGGAGTAAGCGTCTTTTAATTTCATGGCTGCAGTCACCATCTTCAGTGATTTTGGAGCCCCCAAAAATAAAGTCTGACACTGTTTCCACTGTTTCCCATCTATTTCTCATGAAGTGATGGGACCAGATCCCATGGTCTTCATTTTCTGAATGTTGAGATTTAAGCCAATTTTTTTCACTCTCCATTTTCACTTTCATCAAGAGGCTTTTTAGCTTCTCTTCACTTTCTGCCATAAGGGTGGTGTCATCTGCATATCTGAGGTTATTGATATTTCTCCCAGCAATCTTGATTCCAGCTTGTGATTCTTCCAGCTCAGCATTTCTCATGATGTACTCTGCTGCTGCTGCTGCTGCTGCTGCTGCAAAGTCGCTTCAGTTGTGTCCAACTCTGTGCGACCCCATAGACAGAAGCCCACCAGGCTCCCACGTCTCTGGGATTCTCCAGGCAAGAACACTGGAGTGGGTTGCCATTTCCTTCTCCAGTGCATGAAAGTGGAAAGTAAAAGGGAAGTCGCTCAGTCGTGTCCGACTCTTAGCGACCCCATGGACTGCAGCCTACCAGGCTCCACCATCCATAGGATTTTCCAGGCAAGGGTACTGAAGTGGGGTGCCATTGCCTTCTCCAGATGTACTCTGCATATAAGTTAAATAAGCAGGGTGACAATATACAGCCTTGACGAACTCCTTTTCCTATTTGGAACCAGTCTGTTGTTCCATGTCCAGTTCTAACTGTTCCTGATCTGCATACAAATTTCTCAAGAGGCAGATCAGGTGGTCTGGTATTCCCATCTCTTTCAGAATTTTCCACAGTTTATTGTGATCCACACAGTCAAAGGCTTTGGCATAATCAATAGACCCTGATGTATAGAACAATGTTTTGAACTCTGTGGGAGAGGGAGAGGGTGGGATGATTTGGGAGAATGGCATTGAAACATGTATAATATATATGAAACGAGTCACCAGTCCAGGTTCGATGCACGATACTGGATGCTTGGGGCTGGTGCTCTAGGATGACCCAGAGGGATGGTAAGGGGACGGAGGAGGAAGGAGGGTTCAGGATGGGGAACACGTGTATACCTGTGGTGGATTCATATTGACATATGGCAAAACCAATACAATATTGTAAAGTTAAAAAAAAAAAAAAAAAAAACTAGAAATAGAACTACCATACGACCCAGCAATGCCACTGCTGAGCATACACACCAAGGAAACCAGAACTGAAAGAGACACGTGTATCCCAATGTTCATCACAGCACTGTTTATAATAGACAGGGCATGGAAGCAACCTAGATGTACATCAGCAGACGAATGGATAAGAAAGCTGTGGTACATATACACAATGGAATATTACTCAGCCATTAAACAGAATACATTTGAATCAGTTCTAATGAGGTGGATGAAACTGGAGCCTATTATACAGAGTGAAGTAAGCCAGAAAGAAAAACACCAATACAGTATACTAATGCATATATATGGACTTTAGAAAGCTGGTAACAATAACCCTATATGTGAAACAGCAAAAGAGACACAGACGCATAGAACAGTCTTTTGGACTCAGTGGGAGAGGGCAAGGGTGGGATGATTTGGGAGAATGGCATTTAAACATGTATATTATCATATATGAAACAGTTCGCCAGTCCAGGTTCGATGCATGAGACAGGGTACTCGGGACTGTTGCACTGAGATGACCCACAGGGATGGGATGGGAAGGGAGGTGAGAAGGGGTTTCAGGATGGGGAACACATGTACACCTGTGGCAGATCCATGTCAATGTATGGCAAAACCAATACAATCTTGTAAAGTAACTAGCTTCCAATTAAGATAAATAAGTTTATATTAAAAATAAATAAGTAAATGAACTAGTCCAGAGAATATATTTATTGTGGACCAAACCCAGACTCATTACTCTGCTCATTTGCCAAAGCTTCCACTCAGACCACCGAAGTCTAGCCTTTAAATTTTATCTCTGTTTTCATCTTTAAGTATCACAGGCACAAGCCATTTGTCTTGGGAAAAATCAGAAGCATTTAGATAAACACAAGAATTTTCTATATCATTAATCCCTATAATATATGCAGCTAAGCTAAAATTGGTCTGCTGTATTTTCTGATTGCCTCAATTTGAGGTACTTTGTGTTGAACTGTGATTCATGAGTTGTTGAAAACTCATCAATATACTGCTTAGTTCCAAACAAAAATTTAAAACAAAGCCATTTATGATAAATAACTGAAGTAAAAAGGCAAAGATTTCCATTGCATTGTATTATTTCCATTTGAATGATCCTTTGTGACAGATTTGCAGGTGGTAATGACTTGCAAATTAAGTTGTCTGGAAACTGGTCTGTGGTGACCCAGTGACCAATATTTCACAGAGCTAACAATGAACACTGGGCATTCGGAGGCTTCAGACTTTATTGCTTATGTGCAGGATAAGAATGCTTTTTGCAGCTTTCTTCAAAGAACAGCACTAATGAGTATTGTCAGTCGACCATTTCATAGTTAGATAACAAGAGGTTAGCATCTCTGCCTCAACACTAATTGACTGGTTGAAGTGCTTGACCAGTAAATTATTTCTTTTCCTTTTCAGTATCTTCTCAGTAAAAAAGATTGCTACCTTTTAACACCAACTCCACTTAACATCACAGTCATGCTCTTTTAGAAATGAAATTCAATATAAAATTTCAATTTACATACAGAGTACACACCCCTGGGTTCAATTAATCTTTGAACTTTGCACAGATGTTCATTCAGTCATAACAGTGCAAGATGGTTCAAGGGAGCCATGAGTCGTTGAAGAATTGAACAAAAAAGAGGAGATATCTAGTCTAAAATAAAATGAATAATGTGGTCACTCAGATGCTATTTGTAGATTCTATACACCAACTGACACATTTCCTTTTTATAATTTCAATCTACCAATAGTTAGAGCTTTCACTGACAGGGTTTTTCAAAGTACATGATTTAGCAAACAGGAAATTTGTCATGTGTATGTTTCAGCTTGGAGGGCTGATGTCTCATTCTTGTTGCACCTAAATATAAATGTGCACATGTGAAAGCAACAAGTTGAGCTGAAGAAAATGTCAATGTCGACTGAAAAAAAAATGCACAGTCTAAAAGTTGAGAGTTATGTTTTATTTGGTGGATATTCTGAGGACTTCAAGCCTGGAACACAGCATCTCTGTTAACTCTGAGAAATGATTCCAAAGAGGCAAGTGGAGACCTAGGATATATTAGAGTTTTTGCAACAAAAGACTAGGTAATAGGAACAGCAAAAGATTATTGTTTATAAAAGTAAACCAAATATCTCAATGTAATGCTCAAAATTCTCCAAGCCAGGCTAAAGCAATACATGAACCATGAACTTCCAGTTGTTCAAGCTGGCTTTAGAAAAGGCAGAGGAAGCAGAGATAAAATTGCCAACATCCCTTGGATCATCAAAAAAGCCAGAGAGTTCCAGAAAAACATCTATTTCTGCTTTATTGACTATGCCAAAGCCTTTGACTGTGTGGATCACAATAAACTGTGGGAAATTCTGAAAGAGATGGGAATACCAGACCACCTGATCTGCCTCTTGAGAAACCTGTATGCAGGTCAGGAAGCAACAGTTAGAACTGGACATGGAACAACAGACTGGTTCCAAATAGGAAAAGGAGTTCGTCAAGGCTGTATATTGTCACCCTGCTTATTTAACTTCTATGCAGAGTACATCATGAGAAATGTTGGGCTGGATGAAGCAAAAGCTGGAATCAAGATCACTGGGAGAAATATCAATAACCTCAGATATGCAGATGACACCACCCTTATGGCAGAAAGTGAAGAAGAACTAAAAAGCCTCTTGATGAAAGTGAAAGAGGAGAGTGAAAAAGTTGGCTTAAAGCTCAACATTCAGAAAACTAAGATCGTAGCATCTGGTCCCATCACTTCATGGGAAATAGATGGGAAAACAGTGGAAACAGTGTCAGGCTTTATTTTGGGAGGCTCCAAAATCACTGCAGATGGTGATTGAAGCCATGAAATTAAAAGAGGCTTACTCCTTGGAAGAAAAGTTATGACCAACCTAGATAGCATATTGAAAAGCAGAGACATTACTTTGCCAACAAAGGTCCGTCTAGTCAAGGCTATGTTTTTTCCAGTAGTCATGTATGGATGTGAGAGTTGGACTATGAAGAAAGCTGAGCACTGAAGAATTGATGCTTTTGAACTGTGGTGTTGGAGAAGACTCTTGAGAGTCCCTTGGACTGCAAGGAGATCCAACCAGTGCATTCTAAAGGACATCAGTCCTGGGTGTTCTTTGGAAGGAATGATGCTAAAGCTGAAACTCCAATATTTTGGCCACCTCATGTGAAGAGTTGACTTATTGGAAAAGACTCTGATGCTGGGAGGGATTGGGGGCAGGAGGAAAAGGGGACAAAAGAGGATGAGATGGCTGGATTGCATTGCGGACTCAATGAACATGAGTTTGAGTGAACTCCGGGAGTTGGTGTTGGACAGGGAGGCCTGGCCTGCTTCAGTTCATGGGGTCGTAAAGAGTCGGACACGACTGAGCCACTGAACTGAACTGAAGAAATTCAGTACTTTTCTACATATAGGAAGATGCAAGAGTCTTGGCTTACTGAGAGCTTCCCTGGTGGCTCAGACCATAAAGAATCCGCCTGCAATGTGGGAGACCTGGGTTCAATCCCTGGGTTGGGAAGCTCCCCTGAGGAAGGGAATGGCTACCCACTCCAGTATTCTGGCCTGGAGAATCCCATGGAGAGAAGGCTCACTGAGATCATTCCTTTGCTATCTCAGCTATCTGGAGCCAGCATCCTGTGCTTTCTCATCCTGTCTCCTCAGGATACACCAACAGGGGTTGGCTATAGCAGTTGACTGCTAGACGGCTGGCACCCTTTGTTTCCTTCCTGAGTTCCCTCAGGGCTCACCATCTGCACAGCTATAATGTTGTGGCTTGATGGCTGCACATCCTTTGTTTATTGATATGGCAGTCAATATTTTAGTTCACAAAAGGGAAAGAGGATAGGAAAATAACCTTTATTGAACAGGATCATCTAAGTTCATCCTACTTTATGTGCTTTACCCATTTTAACTTTCACAAGCATCCTGTAATTATATTCGGTTGACCCAAAGTGCAATTGGGTTTTCCATAACTTCTTTTGGAAAAACTCAAACTTTTTGGCCAACTCAGTTATTAGTACTCACATACCTCCCTCAGCTGGTTTTGAAGTTATACAGCCATTAAGTACTAACGCCTTGCTCAAATCCAGCCCTGTTCCATTTAGCTCAATCATTACTTCCTTCAGAAATTCTTTTTATTTTATTTTATTTATTTTTAAACTTTACAATATTGTATTGGTTTTGCCAAATATCAAAATGAATCTGCCACAGGTATGCATGTGTTCCCCATCCTGAACCCTCCTCCCTCCTCCCTCCCCATACCATCCCTCTGGGTCATCCCAGTGCACCAGCCCCAAGCATCCAGTATCGTACATTGAACCTGGACTGGCGACTCGTTTCATATATGATATTATACATGTTTCAATGTCATTCTCCCAAATCATCACCCTCTCCCTCTCCCACAGAGTCCATAAGACTGTTCTATACATCAGTGTCTCTTTTGCTGTCTCGTATACAGGGTTATTGTTACCATCTTTCTTAAATTCCATATATATGCGTTAGTATACTGTATTGGTGTTTTTCTTTCTGGCTTACTTCACTCTGTATAATAGGCTCCAGTTTCATCCACCTCATTAGAACTGATTCAAATGTATTCTTTTTAATGGCTGAGTAATACTCCATTGTGTATATGTACCACTGCTTTCTTATCCATTCATCTGCTGATGGGCATCTAGGTTGCTTCCATGTCCTGGCTATTATAAACAGTGCTGTTATGAACATTGGAGTACACGTGTCTCCTTCAGTTCTGGTTTCCTTGGTGTGTATGCCCAGCAGTGGGATTGCTGGATCATAAGGCAGTTCTGTTTCCAGTTTTTTAAGGAATCTCCACATTGTTCTCCATAGTGGCTCTACTAGTTTGCATTCCCACCAACAGTGTAAGAGGGTTCCCTTTTCTCCACACCCTCTCCAGCATTTATTGCTTGTAGATTTTTGGGTCGCAGCCATTCTGACTGGCGTGAAATGGTACCTCATAGTGGTTTTGATTTGCATTTCTCTGATAATGAGTGATGTTGAGCATCTTTTCATGTGTTTGTTAGCCATCTGTATATCTTCTTTGGAGAAATGTCTATTTAATTCTTTGGCCCATTTTTTTCAGGCTCTACTACAAAGCCACAGTCATCAAGACAGTATGATACTGGCACAAAGACAGAAATATAGACCAATGGAACAAAATCGAAAGCCCAGAGATAAATCCACGCACCTATGGACACCTTATCTTTGACAAAGGAGGCAAGAATATACAATGGATTAAAGACAATCTCTTTAACAAGTGGTGCTGGGAAAACTGGTCAACCACTTGCAAAAGAATGAAACTAGACCACTTTCTAACACCATACACAAACATAAACTCAAAATGGATTAAAGATCTAAATGTAAGACCAGAAACTATAAAACTCCTAGAGGAGAACATAGGCAAAACACTCTCCGACGTACATCATAGCAGGATACTCTATGACTCACCTCCCAGAATCTTAGAAATAAAAGCAAAAATAAACAAATGGGACCTAATTAAACTTAAAAGCTTCTGCACAACAAAGGAAACATTAGCAAGGTGAAAAGACAACCTTCAGAATGGGAGAAAATAATAGCAAATGAAGCAACTGACAAACAACTAATCTCAAAAATATACAAGCAACTCCTACAGCTCAATTCCAGAAATTCTTTCTTAACACCAAAATGCCTGCTACTACCGTGTTTGTTTTTTTAGAAAAACCCCATTGGTGTTCAAGTACGCTATGCTTCTTTCTGTGTTTCCAGGTTGTTTTCTAATTGTCCTTTTCTACATGTTTCTCCCACACCAGACTTTGTATTCTGAGAAAGCGAAGCTATGTCTTATATTTATTCCCTAGTGGGTCTAGCACAGTGTCTGACACACAGCAGTCCCTCAGGAAATGTTTGTTGAATGATGACAAAAATAACTTCAAAATTTATGAACATCAAGCTATTTCCTAATATTTTTATCTCCTAACCACACCAAATCAGAAGTCATATCTTGCTTTTCTGATCTTGTCAAAAAGTTTTTCATCTCTGAAGGCTTTTACTACTTATGGTCTAGAAGTATAGTTATTTTGCATTTGTCATGTTTTCTCTACCATAACATAAACTCTTTGAGTATTGCTCATGTTCCCTTAGCAATCATCCACAGTGGCTCACTAAAGATAACTTTCCTACATATGTTGATTGAACACCTAGTCTGTCCTACTTTTCTTTGCTAGGTACTAGGTAGGTACTAGGTAGGCCATCAAAGTTAAACATTCAGCTTCCTCTCAAGGGGATAGTAGTCTAGTCACAATATTTATAATGGAGTGTGAAAAATACATGATGGATGCATGAGCAAAGTGCTATAGAAGCATACAGAATAAGTTGTGTCTGCTTTTACAGAGGAGATGACATTTAAATGAAGGCTTAGGGCATTGGGTGATAATGTATGAAAAGCACTTTGTATATGCATGGCATGTGATAAATGCTTCATAAATGGTAGTTGTTATTGTTACAAAGGTACAAATATGAAATTTCACAAGCCTATCTGAAGTGGAGTGAGTAAATGAGTTATGTTAAAATCACAGGTTCATATACAAGAATAAATGAAAAAATCTGGGATGGTTGATAAAGGCTAATTTGTGATGGTTTTGAATGTCAGGCTAAGGAATTTAGATTTTATTAGAAAATGTTTTGCCTGGAGAATCCCAGGGACGGCGGATCCTGGTGGGCTGCCATCTATGGGGTCGTACAGAGTTAGACACGTCTGAAGCGACTTAGCAGCATCAGCAGAAAATATTTTACTAAAAATGTTCCATCTTAAGTTAAAATCCATTTATGGATTTACTATTTCAAGCCTCAGTAGTAAGAAAGAATTTGAGAAAGGAGAAAGTAAGTGATTTCAAATATATAGTAATATTGCAGAGCAATAGTACAGGTTATTCTGGTTGTCTTACTCAAAAGTTTTATGAAATTAATCAATAGACACATTTTTAAGACTTCCTTCTTTCCATACTGTATAAAATGTTTGTAATGTCCATTTTTACCTCCCCTCTGCTAGTCTGAGTGATTCAGTGATCTGGTTAACTGATGATAGTTCCTTTTCAAGTACTTAAGGCAACAACACAAGACTCATTTGATTCTGCAAGTTCCATTAAATTAAACCCCTAACAACACTATAAAGCATTAGTTCAGTTCAGTTCAGTCACTCAGTCATGTCTGACTCTTTGTGACCTCATGAACTGCAGCACGCCAGGCCTCCCTGTCCTCACCAACTCCCAGAACCCATGACCATTGAGTCAGTGATGTAATCTAACCATCTCAGCCTCTGCTGTCCCCTTCTCCTCCCGCCCTCAATCTTTCCCAGCATCAGGGTCTTTTCCAGTGAGTCAGCTCTTTGCATCAGGTGGCCAAAGTATTGGAGTTTCAGCTTCAACATCAGTCCAACCAATGAACACCCAGGACTGATCTCCTTTAGGATGGGCTTATTGGATCTCTTTGCAGTCCAAGGGACTCTCAAGAGTCTTCTCCAACACCACAGTTCAAAAGCATCAATTCTTCAGGGCTCAGCTTTCTTTACAGTCCAACTCTTACATCCATACATGACCACTGGAAAAACCATAGCCTTGACTAGATGAACCTTTGTTGGCAAAGTAATGTCTCTGCTTTTGAATATGCTATCTAGGTGGGTCATAACTTTCCTTCCAAGGAGTAAGTGTCTTTTAATTTCATGGCTGCAATCACCATCTGCAGTGATTTTGGAGACCAGAAAAATAAAGTCAGCCACTGTTTCCATGGTTTCCCCATCTATTTCCCATGAAGTGATGGGACTGTATGTCATGATCTTAGCTTTCTATAGCACATGTAATTATAAGTCTTTGGTGTTTATCAGTGGGACACCATCTGAAAATGTCCACCTACCCAAGTGATGGCTCTATTAGTCCATCTAATTGAAACAGGAAATAACAAAGGTGATATACAGCTAAGTATGCCACTTTCTACACTACTGAGACTAGGGGGAGACTATGCTAGAAATTGTCAGTGGTGCTTAATACTCTGTATACCAATTAGACACATGATAGCATAAAATCTAATAGAATAAGAAATATACTTCTGAATCTAAGCTATTGAACTCTGATGAGCACAATATCAAGTTTATGTTAAAAACAATCCCAGTATTTCATGATAAATTTTTGCAAGGGGAATAGATATACTTATGCAGAATAGTGTGATTTTAATTTTAAGTTCCTTTGCTGACTGATTTAAAGCCTGAAAGTGAAAGTGAAGTCGCTCAGTCGTGTACGACTCTTTGCGACCCCATGGACCGTAGCCTACCAGGCTCCTCTGTCCATGGGATTTTCCAGGCAATAGTACTGGAGTGGATTGCCATTTCCTTCTCCAGAGGATCTTCCCAAACCAGAGATTGAACCTGGGTCTCCCGCATTGTAGACAGACACTTTCTTGTCTGAGCCACCAGGGAAGTCCTGGTGATTTAAAGCCTAGTTTATTTCTAACTCTACAAGATGAAGAAGTTTTACTTAAAGTAAACTCACAAAAAGCTCTAATATAGAAGTCATATTATAAAGTAATATATTAGGGTTGACAACTAGGATATGTTGATTTACCAACACCACTGACATTTGGCATTCACTTTAATTTCTAGACATCTCTGATGAGAATCTGAATCAGACATTCATGTAAGAACTCTGAGCAATCTGAAGCGGGTGGTTATCAAAATACATGTGGTGATCTATATATGGGGTTATTCAGTTATACCTTTCATATTTATATTCAATTAACCTGCATCTCACATAGTGCAATATGGACCATCAAGCTTTGAAGAGGCAAAAAGTCTTTTCTTTGAATTCATTGTTCTGCTATCATGGCTTTACCTCAACTGTTTAATAATGATTTTCTTATTTTTTACTAAATAAAAATCTTTCAATTCTGGAACTCAGCTTTTTACTTTACTTGCACTCATCAAAAGATACATTGGCATAAATTTAATGTCAATAACAAACTAAAAATTCATCTAACATGTAATATTACTTATGACTTCCAGCAGACAAAATCAGTAAAGTATTTTTTAACAGGAATTTGATGGAGAATGGGATTGGAGTGTGTAAGATTGATTGGGAAGTGACTACAGGGGAGACCAGTAGTGACTTGCTGGGCAAAGAGAAAAGAGAAGGGTTAAAAAAAAAACAGTGACACCACAAAAACAAAAAAACAGAGAGAGGAAAGATGGCAGAGGATGGAAGAAGAAAAAGAGGTACACACAGGTTCATATGCATGCACACACTAATAATTTCTTCTTTCTATTAAGACAAAACATGTGAGCTAAATATTCACAGTGGCTTAGAAAACAGAGGGATTCACTCACAGGGGATCCCACAATATTGTGAGGTATAACACAGGAGCTCAGTTGGATCCCATAGTAAATGCTTGAGAAAAATCCCCACAGGTTTTCAGCAGTGGGAATGGAAAAGGAACAATTTTTAAATACTTCAGAACTCTCTGTTTCTCTTAATAAGGCCTGCCCTCAGGAGAAACTAGTTAACTAGAGCTTAACCTGCTTGGGTATTATCAGAACCTAACTAACCTGGCCCGCAGTAGTAGATATAATGGTCATCTGAGTTAAATTCACACATTCCAGTCCATTTTAGTTTGCTGATTCCTACAATGTTGGCATTCACTCTTGCCATTTCTTGTTTGACCACTTCAAATTGGCTTGATTCATGGACCTGACATTCCAGATTCCTATGCAGTATTGTTCTTTACAGCATTGGACCTTGCTTCTATCACCAGTCACATCCACAGCTGGGTATTGTTTTTGCTTTGGCTCCATCCCTTCATTCTTTCTGGAGTTATTTCTCCACTCATCTCCAGTAGCATATTGGGCACCTACTGACCTGGGGAGCTCCTCTTTCAGTATCCTATCATTTTGCATTTTCATACTGTTCATGGGGTTCTCAAGGCAAGAATACTGAAGTGGATTGCCTTTCCCTTCTCCAGTGGACCACATTCTGTCAGATCTCTCCACCATGACCCGCCCATCTTGGGTTGCCCCACGGGCATGGCTTAGTTTCATTGAGTTAGACAAGGCTGTGGTCCTAGTGTGATTAGATTGACTAGTTTTCTGTGAGTATGGTTTCAGTGTGTTTGCCCTCTGATGCCCTCTTGCAACACCTACGGTCTTACTTGGGTTTCTCTTACCTTGGGTGTGGGGTATCTCTTCACGGCTGCTCCAGCAAAGCGCAGCCACTAGCTCCTTACGATGGACGAGGGGTATCTCCTCACCACCACCCTTCCTGACCTTCAACGTGGGATAGCTCCTCTAGGCCCTCCTGTGCCCACGCAGCCATGGCTCCTTGGACATGGGGTTGGTCCTCCCAGCTACCGCCCCTGGCCTCAGGCATGGGGTTGCTCCTCCCAGCCACCATACTTGGCCTTGGGCATGGGGGCATGGGATAGCTCCTGCCGGCCCATCGCCCCTGGCCTCAAGCATGGAGACGTGTGGTAGCTCCTCCCGGCTGCCGCCCCTGAGCTCGGACACAGGGTAACTCCTCTCATCACTGCCCCTGAACTCGTGGAGTAGCCATCATGGTCAACAAAAGAGTCTGAAATGCACTACTTGTATGCAATCTCAAAAATGACAGAATGATCTCTGTTCATTTCCGAGGCAAACCATCCAATATCACAGTAATCCAAGTCTATGCTGGAACCACTAATGCTGAAGAAGCTGAAGTTGAACGGTTCTATAAAGACTTACAAGACCTTTTAGAACTAACACCCAAAAAATTTGTCCTTTTCATTATAGGGGACTGGAACTCAAAAGTAGGAAGTCAAGAAACACCTGGAGTAACAGGCAAATTTGGCCTTGGAATATGGAATGAAGCAGGGCAACGACTAATAGAGTTTTGCCAAGAAAATGCACTGGTCATAGCAAACACCCTCTTCCAACAACACGAGAGAAGACTCTACACATGGACATCACCGGATGGTCAACACCAAAATCAGATTGATTATATTCTTTGAAGCCAAAGATGGAGAAGCTCTATACAGTCAACAAAAACAAGACCAGAAGCTGACTGTGGCTCAGATTATGAACTCCTGATTATCAAATTCAGACTTAAATTGAAGAAAGTAGGGAAAACAACTAGACCATTAGGTATGACCTAAATCAAATCCCTTATGATTATACAGTGGAAGTGAGAAATAGATTTAAGGGACTAGATCTGATAGATAGAGTGCCTGATGAACTATGGAATGAGGTTCGTGACATTGTACAGGAGACAAGGATCAAGATCATCCCCATGGAAAAGAAATGCAAAAAATCAAAATGGCTGTCTGGGGAGGCCTTACAAAGAGCTGTGAAAAGAAGAGAAGCAAAATGCAAAGGAGAAAAGGAAAGATATAAGCATCTGAATGCAGAGTTCAAAGAATAGCAAGAAAAGATAAGAAAGCTTTCTTCAGCGATCAGTACAAATACATAGAGGAAAACAACAGAAAGGGAAAGACTAGAGATCTCTTCAAGAAAATTAGAGATACCAAGGGGACGTTTCATACAAAGATGGGCTTGATAAAGGACAGAAATGGCATGAACCTAACAGAATCAGAAGGTATTAAGAAGAGGTGGCAAGAATACACAGAAGAATTGTACAAAAAAGATCTTCACAGGCCAGATAATCACGATGGTGTGATAACTCATCTAGAGCCAGACATCCTGGAATGTGAAGTCAAGTGGGCCTTAGAAAGCATCACTACGAACAAAGCTAGTAGAGGTGATGGAATTCCAGTTGAGCTATTTCAAATCCTGAAAGATGATGCTGTAAAAGTGCTGCATTCAATATGCCAGCAAATTTGGAAAACTCAGCAGTGGCCACAGGACTGGAAAAGGTCAGTTTTCATTCCAATCCCAAAGAAAGGCAATGCCAAAGAACGCTCAAACCACCGCACAATTGCAGTCACCTCACACGCTAGTAAAGTAATGCTCAAAATTCTCCAAGCCAGGCTTCAGCAATATGTGAACCGTGAACTTCCTGATGTTCAAGCTGGTTTTAGAAAAGGCAGAGGAACCAGAGATCAAATTGCCGACATTGGCTGGATCATGGAAAAAGCAAGAGAGTTCCAGAAATACATCTATATCTGCTTTATTGACTATGCCAAAGCCTTTGACTGTGTGGATCACAATAAACTGTGGGAAATTCGGAAAGAGATGGGAATACCAGAGCACCTGTTCTGCCTCTTGAGAAATTTCTATGCAGGTCAGGAAGCAACACTTAGAACTGGACATGGAACAACAAACTAGTTCCAAATAGGAAAAGGAGTACATGAAGGCTGTATATTGTCACTCTGCTTATTTAACTTATATGCAGAGTACATCATGAGAAACGCTGCACTGAAAGAAACACAAGCTGGAAACAAGTTTGCCAGGAGAAAGATCAATAACCTCAGATATGCAGATGACATCACCCTTATGGCAGAAAGTGAAGAGGAACTAAAAAGCCTCTTGATGAAGTGAGAGAGGAGAGTGAAAAAGTTGGCTTAAAGCTCAACATTCAGAAAACAAATATCATGGCATCTGGTCCCAGCACTTCATGGTAAATAGATGGGGAAACAGTGGAAACAGTGTCAGACTTTATTTTTGGGGGCTCCAAAATTACTGCAGATGGTGACTGCAGCCATGAAATTAAAAGACGCTTACTCCTTGGAAGAAAAGTTATGAGCAACCTAGATAGCATATTCAAAAGCAGAGACATTACTTTGCCAACAAAAGTCTGTCTAGTCAAGGCAATGGTTTTTCCAGTGGTCATGTATGGATGTGAGAGTTGGACTGTGAAGAAGGCTGAGCACCAAAGAATTGATGCTTTTGCACTGTGGTGTTGGAGAAGACTCTTGAGAGTCCCTTGGCCTGCAAGGAGATCCAACCAGTCCATTCTGAAGGAGATCAGCCCTGGGATTTCTTTGGAAGGAATGATGCTAAAGCTGAAACTCCAGTACGTTGGCCACCTCATGCGAAGAGCTGACTGATTGGAAAAGACTCTGATGCTGGGAGGAATTTGGGGCAGGAGGAGAAGGGGATGACAGAGGATGAGATGGCTGGATGGCATCACTGACTCGATGGACATGAGTCTGGGTGAACTCCTGGAGTTGGTGATGGACAGGGAGGCCTGGCGTGCTGTCATTCATGGGGTCGCAAAAAGTCGGACACCACTGAGTGACTGAACTGAACTGAACTAACCTGCCGGAAAGGAAACACCCAACTCTAGCCAGCTCTAGCCTCTCATATGGAAGAAGGAAAATACACAATTCCAGCCCATAGTAGCCATCCTCTCCCACTTAAGGAGGGAGGAAAAAAACAGAAATACTTTTGTAGTTCACAGGCCAGAGGCATTAGCTCACTGAAAGACTAAGACTTAACCATACGGCTACAGAAACTTCCTCTACCCCTAACATTTGTTTCTTTCAGCCTATAGTTCATGGCCAACTATCAATAAAAAGCTACAAGTTATACACAAAAGGCAAAAAATACATTGAAGAAACAGTGAAAGTGTTACTTGCTCAGTTGTGTCTGACTTTTTTTTTTTTTTAATTTATTTGTTTTAATTGGAGGCTAATTACTTTACCATATTGTATTGGTTCTGCCACACAACAACATGAATCCACCATGGGTGTACACATGTTTCCCATCCTGAACCCCCCTCCCACCTGTCTCCCCATACCATCTCTCCAGGTCATCCCAGTGCACCAGCCCCAAGCATCCTGTATCAAACCTGGACTGGCGATTCATTTCTTTTATGATATTATACATGTTTCAATGCCATTCCCCCAAATCATCCCACCCTCTTCCTCTCCCACTGAGTCCAAAAGACTATTCTATACATCTGTGTCTCTTTTGCTGTCTCGCATACAGGGTTGTCATAAACCATCTTTCTAAATTCCATAGATATGCATTAGTATACTATATTGGTGTTTTTCTTTTTGGCTTACTTCACTCTGTATAATAGGCTCCAGTTTCATCCACCTCATTAGAACTGATTCAAATGTTTTCTTTTTAATGGCTGAGTAATACTCCATTTTGTATATGTACAACTGCTTTCTTATCCATTTGTCTGTTGATGGACATCTAGGTTGCTTCCATGTCCTGGCTATTATAAGCAGTGCTATAATGAATACTGGGGTACATGTGTCTCTTTCAATTCTGGTTTCCTCGGTGTGTATGCCCAGCAGTGGGATTTCTGGGTCATAAGGCAGTTCTATTTCCAGTTTTTTAAGGAATTTCCACGCTGTTCTCCATAGTGGCTGTACTAGTTTGCATTCCTACCAACAATGTAAGAGGGTTCCCTTTTCTCCACACCCTCTCCAGCATTTATTGCTTGTAGACTTTTGGATCGCAGCCATTCTAACTGGCGTGAAATGGTACCTCATAGTGGTTTTGATTTGTATTTCTCTGAGAATGAGTAATGTTGAGCATCTTTTCATGTATTTGTTAGCCATCTGTCTGTCTTCTTTGGAGAAATGTCTATTTAGTTCTTTGGCCCATTTTTTGATTGGGTCATTTATTTTTCTGGAATTGAGCTGTAGGAGTTGCTTGTATATTTTTGAGATTAGTTTTTTGTCAGTTGCTTCATTTGCTATTATTTTCTCCCATTCTGAAGGCTGTCTTTTCACCTTGCTTATAGTTTCCTTTGTTGTGCAGAAGCTTTTAAGTTTAATTAGGTCCCATTTGCTTATTTTTGCTTTTATTTCCAATATTCTGGGAGGTGGGTCATAAAGGATCCTGCTGTGATTTATGTCAGAGAGTGTTTTGCCTATGTTCTCCTCTAGGAGTTTTATAGTTTCTGGTCTTACATTTAGATCTTTAATCCATTTTAAGTTTATTTTAGTGTATGGTGTTAGCAAGTGTTCTAGTTTCATTCTTTCACAAGCGGTTGACCAGTTTTCCCAGCACCACTTGTTAAAGAGATTGTCTTTTCTCCATGGTATAGTCTTGCCTCCTTTGTCAAAGATAAGGTGTCCGTAAGTGCATGGATTTATCTCTGGGCTTTCTATTTTGTTCCATTGATCTATATTTCTGTCTTTGTGCCAGTACCATACTGTCTTGATGACTGTGGCTTTGTAGTAGAGCCTGAAGTCAGGCAGGTTGATTCCTCCAGTTCCATTCTTCTTTCTCAAGATTGCTTTGGCTATTCAAGATTTTTTGTATTTCCATAAAAATTGTGAAATTATTTGTTCTAGCTCTGTGAAAAATACCGTTGGTAGCTTGATAGGGATTGCATTGAATCTATAGATTGATTTGGGTAGTATATTCATTTTCACTATACTGATTCTTCTGATCCATGAACATGGTATATTTCTCCATCTGTTAGTGTCCTCTTTGATTTCTCTGACTCTTTACAACTCCATGGACCCTATGGAGGACCACCAGGCTCCTCTCTTCATGGGATCTCTAGACAAGAATACTGGAGTGGGTTTCCATTTCCTTTTCCAGGGGATCTTCCAGGAATTTAACTCACTTCTGCTGCATTGGTAGCCATATTCTTTACCATTTGAGCCACCAAGGAAGCCCCAGCAAGCACCCAAACCAGAGCAGGCACTGATGTTATAATTATCAGACTAGATATTTCAAACAAGTTAAAAAAAAAGTATATATGATACACTAAGAAAAAAGAGAAGATAGAATCCTATGAAATTCTCAATTAATACAACAAAAGACAGAAAAAAGTGGAAGATAAAATTAGGAACAAAAAATAAGGGCAACAAATAGAAAAGAGTAGTGAATCTGAGTGTTAGTCACTCAGTTATGTCCAACTCTTTGTGACTCCATGGACTATAACTTTCCAGGCTCATTTGTCCATGGAATTCTCTAGGCAAGAATACAAGAATGGGTTGCTGTTCCCTTCTTCGGGGGTCTTCCTAACTCAGGGGTTGAACACAGGTCTCCTGCATTGCAGGCAGATTCTTTATCATTGAGACACCAGAAAAAGTGAAGTCGCTCAGTCGTGTCCGACTCTTTGCAACCCCATGGACTGTAGCCTATCAGGCTCCTCCATCCATGGGATTTTCCAGGCAAGAGAGCTGGAGTGGATTGCCATTTCCTTCTCCAGGGGATCTTCCTGACCCAGGAAGCCTAGCAATGAATATGGTAGATATTAATCCAAATATATCAAAAATCACTTTGAATATCAGGACTTCCCTGTAGCTCATGATAAATCATTCCAATATTCTTTCCTGGATAATCCTATGGACAGAGGTGCCTGAGGGGCTAAAGTCCATGGGGTCACAAAGAGTCAGACACGACTGAGCGACTAACACACACACCTACTTTGAATGTCAGTGGCTTAAATGTACAAATTAAATGACATTAGTATAAGAGTTGATTAAAAAGCGTAAGTCTTTTGGACTCTGTGGGAGAGGGCGAGGATGGGATGATTTGGGAGATGGCATTGAAACATGTATAATATCTTATGTGAAACGAATTGCCAGTCCAGACTCAATGCATGATACAGGATGCTCGGGGCTGGTGCACTGGGATGACGCAGAGGGATGGTATGGGGAAGGAGGTAGGAGGGGGGTTCAGGATGGGGAACACGTGTACACCCATGGCAGATTCATGTTGATGAATGGCAAAACCAATACAATATTGTAAAGTAATTAGCCTTCAATGAAAATAAATAAATTTATATTAAAAAAAGCATGATGCAAAATGTGTCATCAACAATAAACTCAATTTAAATATAAAGACACATATAGATTAAAGGGAAATGAATGGAGAAAAGTATATCATCCAAACCAATCCAAAGAAAGCAGGAATAGCTATATTAATTTCAGACAAAGTAGACTTCAAAGTAAGGAAAGTCACCAGGGATAAAGGCCATTATATAGTGAGAAAGGGATCAAGTTATCTAAAAAGACATAAAAACCCTTAATGTGTATAACAGCAGAGCATCAAACTATGAAATGCACAAACTGATAGAACCGTGGGGAAAAATAAATGACTCTACTGTTATAGTTGGGTACTCAACACCCTTCTCATAAATGGACAGATCCAGTGCATAGAAAATCAAGTACATAGTTGAATTCAACAACAGCATCAACCAACTGGATATAATCAATATCTATAGGCTGCTTCATTCAACACAGCAGAAAATACATTTTTCTCAAGTTCACATGGGATATACACTAAGGTAAACTACATTCTAAGTCATAAAACACAGCTGAACAAATTAAAAGAAGATAAATCATACAATGTCTTCCATCACACCACAATGGAATTAAGCTAGAAATCATTAACAAAAATAAAACTTGAAAAGCCCTAAATATGTCAAATATTAAACAAAATACTTTGAAATAACACATAATTCAGAGAAGATATCTCAGTTGACATTTAAAAGTATTTTCAACTCAATGAAAATACAATGTATCAAAATTTGTAGAATGCAGTGAAAGCAGTGTTTAGAAAAATTTGTATAACACTGAATATATACATTAGCAAAAAAGGAAGGTCTAAAATCAATCATCTGTTTCCACTAGAAAACAATCAAATTAAATCCCCAAAGCAAGCAAAAGAAAAGCAATAATAAAAATCAGAGCAGAAATCAATGAAACTGAAAAGAGAAAAAAAATGGAAAAAAATTAACAGAACCAAAAATTGGTAATTTGAAAAGATCAGTAAATCAATCAGCCTTTAGCCAGGATAAGAAAAGAGATAAGACACAAATTCCAATAACAGAAATGAAATGACTAACTACAGATTCCATGGGCATCAAAATGACAATAACAGTTCAAACAAGACTATGCCCACAAATCTGATAACCTAGATGAAATTTAGTAACACTATGAAAGTCACAGTCTGCCAAAACTCACACAAAAAGAGATGGTCAGACTAAGCTTATATCCATTAATAAAACTCAACCAATAAATAATAACCTTCCCAAAGAGAAAGTATCAGACCCAGATAAATTTACTATTGAATTGTACCAAACAGTTAAACAAGAAATTATGCCAATTAGCTACAATCTTTTCTCAGAGGACAAAAGCATAGAGAATAATTCCTAACTCATTTCCTGAGGCCAGTTTTACCTTAATATAAAAACCAAACAAGACATTACAAGAAAAGAGTACCACAAACCAATGTATTATGAACACAGTTGGAAATATCCCCAACGAAATATTATCAAATCAAATACAAAAAAATATAAGAAAAAAAAAAGTATAAGAAACCTCACAGTGACTAAGTGGGACTTACCCTAGGTATAGGAGACTGGTTTAATATTTGAAAATCAAGTAATATAATCTACCATATCAACTGATTAAAAAGAAGAAATAACACGATCATATCAATAGATGCAGGAAAAGCATTTAACAAAATCTGTCATTCATGATAAAACCTCTCAGCAAATTAAAAATTGGGGAGAACTTTCTCAGTTTGATAGAGACTATCTACAAAAACTTAAAGCTAACATATGCAATGATGAGAAGCTTCATACTCTGCCACTAAGATCAGGAACAAGGCAAGGATGTCCCCTCTCTTCTCTACCCCTTTTCAGTATTGTACTAGATGTCCTTGCCAATGCAACATAGCAAGAAAAGGAAATAAAAGGTATACAAATTGGGAAAGAAGATATAAAACTGTTTATGTTTGCTGATGACATGATCATCTACATAAAAAAATCTTAAATATTGACAAAAAAATCCTGAAACTAATAAGCTATTAAAACAATTTTGCAAGATTAATACATGCATACAAAAATCAATTACTTTCCTATATATCAACAATGACCAAATGGAGTTTGAAACTGAAACACAATACCATTTACATTAGCATCCAACAAAGCAAAAAAATTAGGTGCAAATCTAATAAAATGTATGCAAGATCTATATAAGAAAAACTACTAATAAAAAGTTCTGATGAAATGAATAAAAAAATAACTAAATAAATGTAAAGATATTCCATATTCATTGATAGGAAAAAAATCAATATTGTGACAATGTCAATTCTTTCCAAATTGATCTATAGATTCAATGAAATCCCAATCAAAATTCTAGCAAGTTATTATATGGATATTGACAAATTGATTCTAAAGTTTACATGGAGAGGCAAAAGACACACAATAGTATTTGTGAAATGAAATGTTTTCTGCTTTAGGCTCTACCAGTGGACAAGTCTTTCACAAACGCAAATATATGAGCCCAAGTAAAACAAAGTCAACGATTTAGAAGCAATCAGCTACCTCTTCCTTGGTAAGTGCTGAGGAGCTGTTGGGGATGTGAGAGGAGGCTGTCTACCACATTCACCATCTCTTAGGGCAAATGAGGAATTGGTATGTGAACAATAGAAAAAACAGGATTGGTCCCAGATAGCTAGACACATATGAAAGACATCATTTCAGCAAAGCCTGGATGCTTGCATCTTTGCATATATCAGTTCAGTTCAGTTCAGTAGCTCAGTAGTGTCCGACTCTTTGCGACCCCATGAATCACAGCACACCAGGCCTCCCTGTCCATCAGCAACTCCCAAAGTCCACTCAGACTCACGTCCATTCAGTCAGTGATGCCATCAAGCCATCTCATACTTGGCCGTCCCCTTCTCCTCCTGCCCCCAATCCCTCCCAGCATCAGAGTCTTTTCCAATGAGTCAACTCTTCCATGAGGTGGCCAAAGTACTGGAGTTTCAGCTTTAGCATCATTCCTTCCAAAGAAATCCCAGGGCTGATCTCCTTCAGAATGGACTGGTTGGATCTCCTTGCAGTCCAAGGGACTCTCAAGAGTCTTCTCCAACACCACAGTTCTAAAGCATCAATTCTTTGGCGCTCAGCCTTCTTCACAGTCCAACTCTCACAATGGTACATGACCACAGGAAAAAATCACAGCCTTGACTAGACGTACCTTTGTTGGCAAAGTAATGTCTCTGCTTTTGAATATGCTATCTAGGTTGGTCATAACTTTCCTTCCAAGGAGGAAGTGTCTTTTAGTTTCGTGGCTGCAGTCACCATATGCAGTGATATTGGAGCCCCAAAAAATAAAGTCTGACACTTTCCACTGTTACCCCATCTATTTCCCATGAAGTGATGGGACCGGATGCCATTATCTTCGTTTTCTGAAAGTTGAGCTTTAAGCCAGCTTTTTCGCTCTTCACTTTCACATTCATCAAGAGGTTTTTTAGTTCCTCTTCACTTTCTGCCATAAGGGTGAGGTTATTGATATTTCTCCCGGCAATCTTGATTCCAGCTTGTGCTTCTTCCAGCCCAGCATTTCTCATGATGTACTCTGCATATAAGTTAAATAAGCAGGGTAACAATATACAGCCTTGACATACTCTTTTTCCTATTTGGAACCAGTCTGTTGTTCCATGTCCAGTTCTAACTGTTGCTTCCTGACTTGCATATAGGATTCTCAAGAGGCAGATCAGGTGGTCTGGTATTCCCATCTCTTTCAGAATTTTCCACAGTTTATTGTGATCCACACAGTCAAAGGCTTTGGCATAGTCAAGAAAGCAGAAATAGATGTTTTTCTGGAACTCTTGCATTTTCCGTGATCCAGCAGATGTTGGCAATTTGATCTCTGTTTCCTCTGCCTTTTCTAAAACCAGCTTGAACAACTGGAAGTTCAGGGTTCACATATTGCTGAAGCCTGGCTTGGAGAATTTTGAGCATTACTTTATTAGCATGTGAGATGAGTGCAATTGTGCGGTAGTTTGAGCATTCTTTGGCATTGCCTTTCTTTGGAATTGGAATGAAAACTGACCTTTTCCAGTCCTGTGGCCACTGCTGAGTTTTCCATATTTGCTGGCATATTGAGTGCAGCACTTTCACAGCATCATCTTTCAGGATTTGAAATAGCTCAACTGGAATTCCATCACCTCCACTAGCTTTGTTCATAGTGATGCTTTCTAAGGCCCACTTGACTTCACATTCCAGGATGTCTGGCTCTAGGTCAGTGATCACACCATCGTGATTATCTGGGTCGTGAAGATCTTTTTTGTACAGTTCTTCTGTGTATTCTTGCAGCCTCTTCTTAATAACTTCTGCTTCTGTTAGGACCATACCATTTCTGTCCTTTATTGAGCCCATCTTTGCATGAAATGTCCCCTTGGTATCTCTAATTTTCTTGAAGAGATCTCTAGTCTGATCTTTGAAGAATGCTTTCTTATCTCTCCTTGCTATTCTTTGGAACTCTGCATTCAGATGCTTATATCTTTCCTTTTCTCCTTTGCTATTTGCTTCTCTTCTTTTCACAGCTATTTGTAAGGCCTCCCCAGACAGCCATTTTGCTTTTTTGCATTTCTTTTCCATGGGGATGGTTTTGATCCCTGTCTCCTGTACAATGTCATGAACCTCCGCCCATAGCTCATCAGACACTCTATCTATCAGATCTAGGCCCTTAAATCTATTTCTCAATTCCACTGTATAATCATAAGGGATTTGATTTAGGTCATACCTGAATGGTATAGTGGTTTTCCCTACTTTCTTCAATTTAAGTCTGAATTTGATAATCAGGAGTTCATGATCTGAGCCACAGTCAGCTCCTGTTCTTGTTTTTGTTGACTGTATAGAGCTTCTCCATCTTTGGCTGCAAAGAATACAATCAATCTGATTTTGGTGTTGACCATCTGGTGATGTCCATGTGTAGAGTATTCTCTTGTGTTGTTGGAAGAGGGTATTTGCTATGACCAGTGCATTTTCTTTGCAAAACTCTATTAATATTTGTCCTGCTTCATTCCGTATTCCAAGGCCAAATTTGCCTGTTACTTCAGGTGTTTCTTGACTTCATACTTTTGCATTCCAGTCCCCTATAATGAAAAGGACATATTTTTGGGGTGTTAGTTCTAAAACGTCTTGTAGGTCTTCATACAAGACCTACAAGACCTTCAACTTCAGCTTTTTCAGCGTTACTGGTTGGGGCATAGACTTGGATTACTGTAATATTGAATGTTTTGCCCTGGAAAGGAACAGAGATCATTCTGTCATTTTTGAGATTGCATCCAAGTACTGCATTTCGAACTCTTTTGTTGACCATGATGGCTACTCCATTTCTTCTAAGGGATTCCTGCCCACAGTAGTAGATATAATGGTCATCTGAGTTAAATTCACCCATTCCAGTCCATTTTAGTTCACTGATTCCTAGAGTGTTGTCATTCACTCTTGCCATCTCTTGTTTGACCACTTCCAATTTGCCTTGATTCATGGACCTGACATTCCAGGTTCCTATGCAATATTGCTCTTTACAGCATCGGACCTTGCTTCTATCACCAGTCACATCCACAACTGGGTATTGTTTTATAGAAGATCACTAAAACTCTTTATGTGTGAGATTTAGTTTTCTCTTTATTAACAGTAATCTTTTCATATTCAGATTACCTGCCCCTTGCTGGAAACTTGTATATAGCCTGGCTCTTCCCCTTCCTCCTCAGAGTAAGCTCTCTCGGGCTCACTTGAGATACTTTTGCTGGGTTCAAGTCTTAACATTCTCACTGAATAAAATTTAACTCTTAACTTTTAGTTTATATTTTTTTAGTTGACAGTTTTGGCAACCAACATGAAGGGACCCAGAGTAGATCTCTCTCCTCCACCTGAACTCTATGAGAAATCAGAGCCATGGTACCAGCAGAGGCCCCTTGTGCCCATCCATTTCCTTGGGAGTTTGGAATGGGTTTGAGAAGTCTGTCCTGATCCTCAGATCTCCCATATTTGTTGAGATCCTGATTTTTTTTTTTTGTGGAGTATAGCAGGTACCTGCCCACCTCTCATTTAAAGAAATGTAGGAGGCCCAGCTGAAAGACCACCAGGACATACTCACCTGGGACCTAGATACTGTGTGGGGCTCAGTTGAAGAATACTGATAAAATAACACCCAGTGGAAAGGCATTGGTGAAGGCAGGCTCAGTCGGATGTTAAGGAGAAATATCTGGGGCTCTGTTGAAAAACACTGAGGTGGTTCTGTTCTAGAAAGACATGAGGAACAGAGCTCATGCTTGCAAGTACCTAGTTAACTGGAGAAATTAAATCTTGCCCTAAATATTGAGGGGGCTCTTTAGTGTGTAAGTAGTCAAAACTTAAAAAGCCAGCTTGGTAAAACCTTAAACAAGGCATTCTAGGGGGAAGCTCAGATTTCTCTGTGTCTTTGAGTTGTAAATGTTCTGTCTGATCTTCCTAGGTTGTTCTATTGTGTGTTGTGTTAGGCCTATAAGAGGGCTTTTTGCATTCTTAATCATTTGCATCTCTCTGGAGAAATAATTTATTGGGGGCCAAATGGGATCCTTTGAAAATTAGAGAAATTAACAAATTCTTAAATCCAGAGCACTCTCATTGTAAACAATTGTTTTGTTTGAACCTATAAAACAAAAGTCAGATTAACCCAAGAACTTTTTATTTTAGAATGAGAAACTGGTTTAGGAAGCTTCATTGAGGCCTTCTCCTCAATGAGCCTTACAGATGCTAATAAGAGCAATTGAGAATATCAACAAAAAGCTTTGGGGGAAAAAGTCTAGCTATTGTTTCAATGACTTTTAAAAAAATTAAAAAGGAGTTACCTAAAATGAATTTTAAAACATTCCTCGGATGGTATTTAGAATGGTGTAAATAAAATAGACATTTATGTGATTAAAATAAGATTTGATATTACTGCACTACCTAAAGTTAATGAGCCAAGAGAGATCCCCCCTACTGGTCCCCAATATTAAAAACCAAAAAAGTTTGTTCTATTTACCCAGTTTACAGTTATATATTTAAGGGGCTAGAAAAATTTACACTGAAATATCTGACCAACAATTATTTTGGGACAGTTAGTTAAAGGTTTAGAAGTTGGTAGAATTTAGATAAAGGTATATAAATTAGTAGATTTAAAGGGGCTTGACATAAAGTCGTTACAGCTCTTATTTAATTATATTGTGGAATAAACAAGGCATATAGATTGCCACTAAGGAATTATTAACTAATTGTACCGAGGAAACCAACAGTTACCTGAGTAATACAAAGTAAGTAAACTGAGAACTAACATGTAAGGGTTAATTTTTTTTTTTTAATAATGATTTTGCATTGATTTAGTTTATAAACTCAGAGAGATCTTTGTTAAATGCCTTATACAAACCTTTGAAGACATGATCAATTAAAACTCTAAAGTTATAAAACATGTTTGTTTGTGCTAAGTCACTTCATTCGTGTCTGACTCTGTGACCCCATGGACTGCAGCCTGCCAGACTCCTCTGTCTGTGGGATTCTCCAACAAGAATACTGGAGTGGGTTGCCATGCTCTTTTCCAGGGGATCTTCCCAACCCAGGAATCGAATCCACATGTTTTATGTCTCCTGCATTGGCAGATGGGTTCTTTACCACTAGTGCCACCTGGGAAGCCTCTAAAAAAAAGTTATGAAAATTTTAAAGCATAGAACTTCTTTTTTTTTTAATTTATTTATTTTAATTAGAGGCTAATTATTTCTTAAATTAAATTTCAGTTTGTTTAAAAATCTTACTTCTGATTTTAGTAACTTTAGATGGCAGAAAGGTTCTTTGGAAAACTGCTTTTGTCTCACATATGTCTAAACCAGAATATGAATAAGGCATCTAGGAGCTAAGACTAAGTCCAATTAAGCAATCAAGACTTGAGAAATCAAGGGGGAAAAAAGTGGCAGTTTTAAATTGAAACTGCTGAGTATGTTCCCTCAGCCAAACCTTACAGATAGTAAGCCTTAATCATCTGAACAAGTAACTTTAAATTATTCCAACTGTTTAACTGTTTGTAAGTTGATATCAATATTGTAATATCTGGTTCATATCTAAGCTTTTAGTGAAGCCATGAGATCTCTAGATTGTCTATGTCTGTGTACACATTATACATATGAGATAGATGGGGAACACATGTATACCTGTGGCGGATTCATTTTGATGTTTGGCAAAACTAATACAATTATGTAAAGTTTAAAAATAAAATAAAATGAGTTGCCAGTCCAGGTTCAATGCAAGATACTGGATGCTTGGGGCTGGTGCACTGGGACAACCCAGAGGGATGGAATGGGGAGGGAGGAGGGAGGAGGGTTCAGGATGGGGAACACATGTATACCTGTGGCAGATTCATCTTGATATTTGGCAAAACTAATACAATTATGTAAAGTTTAAAAATAAAATAAAATTTAAAAAAAATAAAATTAAATTAAAAAAATAAAAATAAAAACAGTGAAGACAGTAAAAAAAAAAAAAGAATCATATTTATAAAGAGCTCTATTTAATTTTAATAAAAAGCACTTAACATTTAAAGAAAACTGGCCAAGATGACTTTCAGGTTCAAGTGAACTGGGAATATTCACTATTAAGTTGATACCTGATGTTTAAATCTGTGGATTGAAATTAACATATGTCAACTACAAATTGGCACTTACTGAGAGCATTGCCAATGACTGAACAACAAAGGCATTTGCCATCTGCCATGGAGATTGAACCCCATGCTGCTATAGCTGTTGACCTTCAACAACCCCTGAGGGAATTCAAGGTGGAGTGAGGCACTCTGTGCTCCAGAGAATCTAGTGAGACAGGTCTTTAGATAGTTGGATGCTTTTAGGAATAGATTTTATGATTTCAATCTTTGCATCTCCTCATATCTAGAGAAGTATTAAATCCCTTAATGGTGACATCAGATCCTCATGACCAAAAAACCTTTTGTAAAATGAGTGTTTTATGGTATTGAACTCCCTCTTCACCAAAACTTTATGCATTGACCTTCCCCTACTGCCGCTCTGGAGCAGTCTCTCGGAGCTATATGAGATGCTGCCTCCCAGGCTGTAGTCCTCATTTTGGCTGAAATAAAACTTAACTTGCAACTCCCAAGTTGCACATCTTTTTTAGTTGACAGTTATTGTGATCACGAAGGGACCCAGAGTGGACTTTCTTACTTCGACTGTACTCCAGGAGGAACTGGAACTCTGGTACCAGCAGTGGCCCCTTGTGCCCATCCGCCTCCTTGGGGAGTGGAAATGAATTTGAGTAAGTCTTTCCTGGTTCTTGAATTTCCCATATTGGTTGAGATTCTGAATTTTATTTGGCAGTGGAGCAGGTTACCTGTCCCCTCCTAGTAGGAAAGATATGGGAGGGGATAAAACATCCAGGGCATACACACTTTTGGTCTAAACACTGAGTGGGACTCAGTTGAAAGATACTGAGAAATTCCTACCCAGGCAAAAGATACTGGATAGGGGACTGGCTGAAAGACACCAGGGGAATTACCCACCCAGTGGAAAGGTACTGGGTAGGGGGGCTTGACTGGGGGAAAAAAATTGAAGAATACCCAGGGTTCAGCTGAAAGATGCCAAGGTCACTCCATTGTAGTGGACTGAATGGTATTGGCTGAGTGGTTAAGTAAGAGGCGATCTGACATTTTTCCTCAATTCGACTGCCATTGTAGAATTTGCCAGGATAAAAGTGAGGAGAATATGGAAGAGCTTTGGTCCAGAGAAAAAGGACAAGTCTCCTCCTGGCCGGTTTCGGTCTTCACAGGTGACTGAAAAATTTACAGGAGTGGTGGAGGCCTAGTCCTCATACCATGCAGTGGTCTCATTAATTAAAATACATGTTCATCCCAAGGTTGCACATAAGAACTGGCCATTTAGCGACCTGAGCAGCCATGGTGGTCTTAGATTGCTGGAGGCAGAATCCAAGATGTGTAAGACAAGCTAAAATGACTCTGGGGTGACTCCTGGAGGAGTTAAGCCCACAAGCAGCACACAGGCCCACTACAGAGTTCACTAGTGATTTTTATCCCTGACAAATTCAACCTAAAATGGGAAACAGAAACTCTCAAAACAGAAACAAAGGGGTGTCAGAAAGCCAGTCTCTGACTAACACTCCAGCCAGATTTATGTACAATACGTACAGAGCTCATACTTGCAAGTACCTAGTTAATTGAAGAAATTATACTGCAAGAGATCTCAACTTAAAATGGCCAAAATGGGATTCTTTTGATATTCCAAAATTGGTATTTTTGCATGCACAATTAAAAAAGGCCAATCATGCTTCCCTTGACTGGTATCTAGAAACTTCTAAATGAGGAAATGATAGAGTAACTTCTTCACAGGAAGCCAACAAGAAATTTCTTGAAACTATATCAGAACTAAAAAGGCTGTTAACACTGACTCTGCCAGGTTGCAGGTCTAGTGGAACTGGGAAGTCATGTTCGGCATGTTTGCCACTTGGCTTTTGATTTCTGGGCATCACTTTACCATCTTTTTGGGGTATTATTGCCTCTTGGCTTTTGATTTCTGGGCATCTCTTTGCCTTTTGTTTCATTTGCAGTATGACTCCTGTCTGGTGAAGTTCTGGTTCAGTTTGGCATTGTTAGTTTGGTTTGAGCGCACAGAGATCTGGTACAAACTGCTCGAGCTAATATGGGAATTGCTCACTCTAAGGTTCCACACTCCACCTGGGAATCCTTTGGGAGAAAAAAAAATTTTTTTTTTTGACTGGTCAATCTATAGCTTTGATCCAATGACATGAAAAATGGCTGAAAATATTAGAACTTTATTGACATAGGAAAATGGACTGAAGTTATGTCCAAGACTTTCTCCTATAATCAACAGCCCAGGGCTGATCAAATTGAGACCCCCACTTCCCCAGAGGGACAGTCCCTGCTGGGATCAATCTGCAATTGTAATCAGGGCCAATTTGAACACTATCTGGTCTAAATTCTGGCTATAAAACTATGATCACAGAAAAATACGATTTTTGACAATGTTGTCACAATATTCTTTAGACTCCAGAGAAAGTTTGAAGAAAAAAAAATATCTCTTTAAGAATTCTTTCCCTGAGGAAATAATTCCTCCTATACCTTTAGATCAGAGCTCTCTGGATCACTTATCTAGACCATCCCTAATTCCTGAAACCAAAAGGAAAAAAAAAGGAGGAACAAAACCTTTAAAAATCTTATTCCAATAATTTGTTTACAACTTGTGAGTTTCATGGAGAAGGCAATAGCAACCCACTCCACCATGGATGGAAGAACCTGGTAGGCTGCAGTCCATGGGGTCGTAAAGAGTCAGACACCACTGAAGCAGCTTAGCAGCAGCAGCAGCAGTAAGTTTCATATTGTACTATCTGATTCATAACTAAGTTTGAAAAACAAAGTTATAGGATCTCTTGTCATGTCTATTTGGATATATGTATTTCTCAGTGTGTGTCTTTGTTTTTTGGGATAATATTGCTGATTGCTGAGATCAGTTTGTAAATGAGCTTTAATCTAATTGGCCTTAAAAAAAAAAATAAGTGCTTACAAACCAAGTAATTCTAAATAGAAGATAAATTAACCTAAATGAATTTCAGGTTCATGTGAACTGGGAAATATTCAGTATTAAATACCTTATATTAATGTTTGTTTGTTGATCTAACTAATATAGACGTGTCTTAGAGTAATTAACATTAAGTAGAATATTTTCATTGTACCTAGGTTTAATAGAAGTTAAATAATATATCTGTTACAACTTTGTCAACAAGGAAATTATCTTGAGTGAAGAAACTTCTAAAAAATGTAAATGGGATATGAGCTGTACATAAACTCTATTAAGAATAATTATGCTTTAGGAATATCTGTCTAAAATAGTCTCTCCAGAGTGGGGTAACTTGAATTTCTAAGGGCTGTGCTAGCTAAGTGTTGGAAGTCTATTGAACAGCTAGGTCATTTCCAAATAAAATAAGATTCTGAAATATTCATTACTGAACACTAACTTCCTCTTACAGAGAAACTAGAGATTATGGACTATTAATGAATAGTGTTTTGTGCCATCCTGAGAAGTTCTCTATAAGAAAGCAAATTTTTCTTTTGTTTCATTTTAGAAATTATTACTCTTATTTATGCTCACCAATCTATAAAATGCTAATAAAAGACAGTTCTTGGTTGCTAAAGGAAAGTAGGAAATGTGTTTCCAGTAAAGAAGGTATGAGGAATGGAGCTGTATTTTGTGAAGGGAAAAGGAAGTAAGCCTGACTTACAGGTGGCTTTTTTAGGATGAAAGAACAGAGTAATGGATACAGAAATTGATAAGGTTTGTGGAAACTGAACCATGAGGAAAGAGTTTTGTACATGGTTAGGACTAACTTTCAAATAAAGTTAAGTTTACCTTTTAAGTAAAGTAAGCTAGTGAAAAAACTTGAATTTAACTTCTCTCTGTTAAGGGGATACATTTTCTTCAGATATTAAACTGCCTTTGATAATAGATTTAAGTTTCTTTATCTCTTAAATGATCTGTTCTGAAATCCTTTATTATAACTTTGGCTAAGTGAATAGCTATTATTTCTAAATGACCTTTAATCCTATCTGACTGAGTGTTCTAAACCTTTTTGATATTTGTTAACAAAGCTTCCTGGGGCTTCCCTTGGAGAAGGAAATGGCAACCCACTCCAGTGTTCTTGCCTGGAGAATCCCATGGATGGAGAAGCCTGGTAGGCTGCAGTCCATGGGGTCGCACAGAGTCGGACACGACTGAAGTGACTAGGCAGCAGGCAGGGGCTTCCCTGGTGGCTCAGAGGTTAAAGCATCTGCCTGGAATGCAGGAGACTCGGGTTTGATCCCTGGGTCAGGAATATCCCCTGGAGAAGGAAATTGCAACCCACTCCAGTACTTTTGCTTGGAGAATCTCATGGAGGGAGGAGCCTGGTGGGCTACAGCTCATGGGGTCGCAAAGAATCAGACACAACTGAGCGACTTCACTTTAACAAAGCTTCCTAAATCATTCTAATGAAGAACTTGATTTATAGCTAACTTTAGGATGCTTCAGAGGGTCCCTGAAATATCCCAAAGAGAGATATTACACTAATTAGGTTCATTTTGTATACAAAATTGGCTGTGCAGTGCTGGAGCAGTGACTGCACAGTGCTGAAGTGACTTTGAGGAGATACCTTATGACCAAGGGTAAAGGAGAAGCCCCAGCAAGACAGTAGGAGGGGCAAAATCACGTTTAGAATTGAGTCAAACCTCATACCAGCCAGAGACACTCAGAGGGTTCAAACAAACCTTGGACCCAGAGACCACACAGAGACTGAGACAGAACTGTGTTTAAGTGTTTCCTGCGGAGGTACAGGTCAGCAGTGGGCTGCTGCAGAGGCAAGGGCTCTGGGTGCAGTAGACCTGGATATGGCATAAGCCCTTTTGCAGGAGGTCACCTTTAACCCCACCATAGAGCCATCAGAACTTACACAGGACTGGGGAAACAGACTCTTGGAGGGCACAAACAAAACCTTGTGTGCACCAGGACCCAGGAGAAAGGAGCAGTGACCCCACAAGAGACTGACTCAGACTTGCCCAGGAGTGTCCAGGAGTCTCTGGTGGAGGCATGGGTTGGCCATGGCCTACTGCAGGCTTGGGGGCACAGAGTATAGCAGTACCTGCATGGGACTTTTGAAGGAGATTGCCAGTATCTACATTACTTCCACCATAGTTTTGCCTCAGGTCAAATAACAGGGAGGGACACACAGCCCCAACCATCAACAGAAAATTGGATTAAAGATTTACTGAGCATGCCTCCGCCCATCAGAACAAGACCCAGTTTCCCCCTCAGTCAGTCTCTCCCATCAGGAAGCTTCCATAAGCCTCATCTTTCTCCATGAGAGGGTAGACAGAATGAAAACCACAATCACAGAAAACTAACCAATCTGATCACAGGGACCACAGCCTTGTCTAACTCAATGAAACTTTGCACCATGCCATGCAGGGCCACCCAAGACAGACGGGTCATAGTGGAGAGTTCTGACAAAATGTGGTCCACTGGAGAAGGGAATAGCAATTGCCTTGAGAACCCCATGAACAGTAGGAAAAGGCAAAAAGATATGACACTGAAATATGAACTCCCCAGGTTGGTAGGTGCCCAACATGCTACTGGAGCTCAGTGCAGAAATAACTCCAGAAAGAATGAAGAGACAGAGCCAAAGCAAAACGACAAACAGTTGTGGATGTGACTGGTGAAAGAAGCAAGGTCTGATGCTGTAAAGAGCAATACTGCATAGGAACCTGGAATGTTAGGTCCATGAGTCAAGGCAAGTTGGAAGTGGACAAACAGGAGATGGCAAGAGTGAATGTCGACATTCTAGGAATCAGTGAATGAAAATGGACTGGAATGAGTGAATTTAACTCAGATGACCATTATATCTATCACTGAGGGTAAGAATCCCTTAGAAAAAAATGGAATAGCCATCATAGTCAACAAAAGAGTTAGAAATGCAGTATTTGGATGCAGTCTCAAAAACGACAGAATGATCTCTGTTTGTTTCCAAGGCAAACCATTCAAAATTACAGTCATCCAAGTCTATGTTCCAACCAGTGATGCTGAGGAAACTGAAGCTGAATGGTTCTATGAAGACCTACAAGACCTTCTACAACAAACACTCAAAAAATATGTCCTTTTCATTATAGGGGACTGGAATGCAAAAGTAGGAACTGAAGAAATACCTGGAGTATTTGGCCTTGGAGTACAGAATGAAGCAGGGCAAAGGCCAATAGAGTTTTGCCAAGAGAACGCACTGGTCATAGCAAACACCTTGTTCCAACAACACAAGAGAAGACTACACATGGACATCACAAGATGGTCAATACTGAAATCAGATTGATTATATTCTTTGCAGTCAAAGATGGAGAATTTCTATACAGTCAGCAAAAACAAGACTGGGAGCTGACTGTGGCTAAGATCATGAACTTCTTATTGCCAAATTCACTCTTAAAGAAAGTAGGGAAAACCACTAGAATATTCAGGTATGACTTAAATCAAATCCCTTAGGATTACACAATGAAAGTGACAAATAGATTCAAGGGATTAGATCTGATAGACAGAATGCCTGAAGATATATGGATGGAGGTTTGTGACATTGTACAGGATACAGGGATCAAGACCATTCTCAAGAAAAAGAAATGCAAAAAGAGAAAATGGTTGCCTAAGGAAGCCTTACAAATAGCTGTGAAAAGAAGAGAAGCAAAAGGCAAAGGAGAAAAGGAAAGATATATCGATTTAAATGCAGAGTTCCAAAGAATAGCAAGGAGAGATAAGAAAGCCTTCCTCAGTGATCAGTGCAAAGAAATAGAGGGCAACAATAGAATGGGAAAGACTAGAGATCTCTTCAAGAAAATTAGAGATACCAAGGGAATATTTCAGGCAAAGATGGGCTCAATAAAGGACAGAAATGGTATGGACCTAACAGAAGCAGAAGATATGAATAAGAGGTGGAAAGAATACACAGAAGAACTATACAAAAAAAAAAAAAAAAGATCTTCATGACCCAGATATTCATGATGGTGTGATCACTCACCTAGAGCCGGACATCCTGGAATGTGAAGTCAAGTGGGCCTTAGGAAGCATCACTATGAACAAAGCTAATAGAGGTGATGGAATCCTAGTTAAGCTATTTCAAATCCTAACAGATGATGTCATGAAAGTGCTGCACTCAATATGCCAGCAAATCTGGAAAACTCAGCAGTGGCCACAGGACTGGAAAAGGTCAGTTTTCATTCCAATCCCAAAGAAAGGCAATGCCAGAGAATGCTCAAACTACCACACAATTGCACTCATCTCACATGCTAGGAAAGTAATGCTTAAAATTCTCCAAGCCAGGCTTCAACAGTACATGAACCATGAACTTCCAGATATTCAAGCTGGTTTTAGAAAAGGCAGACGAATGATAGATCAAATTGCCAACATCTGTTGGATCATCAAAAAAGCAAAAGAGTTCCAGAAAAACATCTGCTTTATTGACTATGCCAAAGTCTTTGACTGTGTGGCTCACTACAAACTGTGGGAAATTCTTAAGAAATGGGAATACCAGACCACCTGATCTGCCTCTTGAGAAATGTGTATTCAGGTAAAGAAGCAACAGTTAGAACTGGACATGGAACAACAGACTGGTTCCAAATCGGGAAAGGAGTACATCACGGCTGTATACTGTCACTCTGATTATTTAACATACGCAGTGTACATCATGAGAAACACTGGGCTGGATGAAGCACAAGCTGGAATCAAGATTTCCAGGAGAAATATTAATTACCTCAGATATACATATGACATCACCCTTATGGCAGAAAGTGAAGAAGAACTAAAGAGCCTCTTGATGAAAGTGAAAGAGGAGAGTGGAAAAAGTTGGCTTAAAACTCAACATTCAGAAAACTAAGATCACGGCCTCTGGTCCCATTACTTCATGGCAAGTAGATGGGGAAAGAATGGAAATAGTGACAGACTTTATTTTGGGGGGCTCAAAAATCACTGTAGATGGTGACTGCAGGCATGACATTAAAAGATGCTTGCTTCTTGGAAGAAAAGTTATGGCCAATCTAGACAGTTTAACACAAATCCGAGACCTTACTTTGCCAACAAAGATCCACGTAGTCAAAACTATGGTTTTTCCAGTAGTCATGTATGGATGTAAGAGTTGGACTATAAAGAAAGCTGATCAAAGAAGAATTTATACTTTTGAACTGTGATGTTGGAGAAGACTCTTGAAAGTCCCTCCATGTAACCAGTCCATCCTAATGGAAATAAGTCCTGAACATTCACTGGAAGGACTGATGCTGAAGCTTAAACTCCAATACTTTGGCCACCTGATGTGAAAAACTGGCTCATTTGAAAAACGCAATGCTGGGAAAGGTTGAGGGCGGGAGAAGTGGACCTCAGAGGATGAGATGGTTGGATGCCAGGAAGCATTTAACAGGCGGCTTCCTGTGTGCTGTTTTGGATCTGTCAAGAAGTCTCTGTTCCTTAGAGGAGAGGCAAGCCTCTCCAGGGGGCTGAGGAATCCAGGCATTTCCTTCATTAGTGTTTCCATATGTTGATAAGTACCCAAAGGAGTCTCTGCACCACTCATGACTGTCTTCTTTGGTTAGGGTACACACAGAGAATTTTTTTATGTTCCTGAGACAAGATGGCCATTTCTCTTTTCATGGCTTATTTCCAGAATAAATACTTTGAATAAGTCACTTAAAACTATTCTCAGCTGATTCTTCCCTACATCTAGTATTTTTCTCTCCTTGATCACACCCAATAGTAAATAATCTTCAAGGTGAGAAAACTTGCTTTCTTGGTATATTTTCACAGAAAAAAATATATTTATATAATCTCAGTTACCCATTCTCTTCAAACTGCATTCTTTTTGCTTTTAATAAAGCTTAAGACACACACAGAAAACACCATTGCATCAAAATGCTTTTAATTAACTCAAAACTAAATACATAATATTAAAATCTTGTTGTTCTTTAGTCACTACGTCATGTCTGAGTCTTTGCGACCCTATGGACTGTAGCCCACAGGCTCCTCTATCCATGGCATTTCCCAGGCAAGAATACTAGAGTGGGTTTCCATTTCTTCCTCCAAGAGATCTTCCCAACCCAGGGTTCAAGTCCACATCTCCTTCATTGGCAGGTAATTCTTTACTACTAAGGCACCAGGGAAGTCCAGAGAATAGTATATTGGAGTTGCATTTTGTGCTTAGCATAGTGCATGTGTGCATGCTAAGTCGTTTTAGCCGTGGGACCCCATGGACCATAGCCTACCAGGCTCCTCTGTCCATGGGGATTCTCCAGGCAAGAGTACTGGAATGGGTTGCCATGCCTTCCTCCAGGAGTATACGATAAATTGGGTAATTAATAAGAGCCCAAAATATACTCACTGTCCTTTTATCTTGCCCTCACTCTGGATCCTCATAGGAGGATTGAACTTTATACATTTTAAAGGCCCTTATAATATATTTTGTTCAGCATCATATTAATTTTTTGTTTTCATAGTCTCTGCCATGAAGGCACCTACTGCACAATGAAAAGAATACCATACTTAGATTGAGACAGATATGAGTTGGAATTCAGATTCTACCATTCAACTACTTATGTGACTGGTTAAGCTCTTTAACCTCTCTGAGCCTCAATTTCAGTATGTGTCAAATAGGTATAGTTATGCTTAGCTGATAAAATTTTAAGAATTAAATAAGATGAGAATGTAAGCTGGTCAATATATATATTTTTTTAGTCCCTCACACATCACCAAGTAGACTGTGAGCTTTTTGTCCATTGTATTTCTTTAATTGATCTTTACTTCTTCATTTCCTCTCAGCCAGTAATTTAAACATGGCATACATTCTGTAACAACATAGAGGGATAGGATGGGGAGGTAGGTTCAAGAGAGAGGACATATGTATACCTATGGCTGATTCATGTTGATGTTTGGCAGAAACCAACACAATTCTGTAAAGCAATTATGCTTCAATTAAAAAGCAAATTTAAAATTAAAAAAAAAACTAAAAAATAATTAAGGCTTAGTGAATAAATTAATTCTATGTAGGTATATCTGTTTTGTGGCTGTTCTTTTCAAGAAAATTTCCTTAAAGGCAAGAGTACCATCATTATAATTTTTCATACTAGCTAACAAGGTTTGAGTTATTACTCTGTGCTAGCTCCTAAGCTAATCAGATGCTTTCTTTTATATGTTGTGGTCTTCTATAGCAACTACCTAATATTTCACTAAGCATTTTATTCATTTAAGAAATATCTATGAACATTATTACTTGAAATTGATATAGAGTATAACATCTTTTTTATCATAATGCTTGAGGAAATGTGACATTTGGTCAAATAAGGGTCACTTAAACCATTTATGACTACAGGTAAATGGTAAAAAATGATCTTATGTCAAAATATACCAAATTCCCTCACACTGTCTTAGTAAAGTATTGCTATAAGTAACGTTCCTTCCTCCCAGTTCCTTCTTTTTCTAGATTTTAGATTTCTGCCCCAAACTTTCCAACTCTAAGCTAAATAAAAAGGAAGAATTGTATAAATAACTATATTTACAAATCCTTAGAACATATTTAACATGATTCTGTATCAGATTCTGAAATTTCCTTTCTCTACCTTTAATTTCCTAAAATACTAAATATTTAAAATATTAAAGCAAACAAACCAAAAAACCCACCATTATTGTTCCAAGACTCCAGATCTCTGCCTCACAGACCATTTGCAAACTACATGGTTGACAAGTACAGTTGACCCTTGAACAAGGTGGGCTTAGGGGCACCAACTCTTTGTGTAGTAAAAAATCTCTAAATGCACTTGACTCACAACATCAGAGATTCCACATTAACGGAGTAAACCAACCATGGCCTGTGTAGTATTGTAGTATGCATTTAGTGAAAACAAAATACATGTGTAAGCCAACCCTCCCAGTTCAAATCCATGTCGAAAAAAAATTTCAGAATTAGATTAAATAGCTTCACAATACTAATTCAGCTTGTAACACTGCTAAACTGCCTTCAAGACACAGTTCAACTTAATTCCATCAAGGCAAACAACTTGGAAACAAAAAATAAGAAAAAAATTACAAAAAGCTGATATATGAATATCACTTCAATGTCCCTTCCTTCTTGATGAAATAAGATACTAAGGAAAACAGGACAAGCAAAAACATGATGATTGTAATCAATGCAGACTGTATCAGGTGTTTAGATGGAAAATTTTTTTTCCCCAGTCAAATGAATCAGACTGTCTGGCTGACAAAACTTCTAAAATAGTAATCATCATCACTTACTGAGAACATATGTGTTAGGCTCTGTGCTAATTTAAGTGTTTTGCATGAATTACCTTATTAAATTATCTATGAGGTAGGTACTGTCCCCAATTTTACAGATGAGGAAAATATAACACATGAAAGTTCAGCAGTTTGCCCAAAGTTCACTGATGACAAGGAGCAGAGGTAAATTTTAAATAATAGGCAGACTCTCTCCAGAGTAAATAGTTTCACACTAGTATCTAAAATAATTCAAATTATTTGAGGGTCCTAGTTAGGAAAGTGCAAGATTATCCATGCTACTGTAGTAATGAAACATTATTTTTCACTAATCTCCATTACACTAGACTGTGAGGCCTTCAAGAGAAAAGAGTACTTATTAATCTTTGAGTCACAGATGTACTAAGATCCTCAACACATAATTCAATACTGAATTAATGCCACTGAGGCAACCAAACAATAAGCAAATGCAATGCTGAAAATATCATTTTCATAAGGAAATCAGTCAGGAGACCATCTAAATTGGTATATCTATGTTCATAAAGATACCTTTGCAGGGCAATGGACAATCTATCTTAAAACATGTTTCACAGTATGAATCTGTGTTTGAAAGGAAGTTTACAGATTTGTGGGCTCCTGGAGTTGATTTCTCATGGCCGATTTTCAAGAAATTGAAAGTGAAAAAACAACTGTGAAAGTTTATTACTTTGAGGATAAAGACAGATGACATTTGGTGGTGTAGCAATACACTTATCCAAAGCAACAAACAAACTTGTTCATTCTTGGATTCATTCAAGAAACATTTGTTGAAAAATAGACTCACAGAGAAAACAAACTTATGGTTACCAAAGGAGAAAGGAGGGAGCGATAAATTAATAGTTTGGAATTAACAGATACAAACTTCTATATATAAAATACATAAACAACAAGGTCCTACTGTATAGTACAGGGAACTGTTTTTAGTATCTTATAATAAACTACAGTGGAAAAGAATCTGAAAAAATATATATGTAACTGGATCACCTTGCTGTACACCTGAAATTAACCTGACATTGCAAATCAACTATACTTCAATATTTTTAAAAAGAAAAAAAAAACATCATATTTTGTTTGTAATTTCAGGTGTATAGCAAAGTGATCCAGTTACATTTTTTTTTCAGATTCTTTTCCATTATAGTTTATTATAAGATACTGAAAATAGTTCCCTGTACTATACAGTAGGACCTTGCTGTTTATTTTATACATAAAAGTATGTATCTGTTAATTTCACGCTATTATATTGGTAAACGTTAATAGGAAATTAAAATATCCCTATTTGATAGTGGGTGAGAGTGGATACACAACTTTACAGATGTGTGACATTTGCACTGAGACCTAAAAGTACCATGTGCACATACACTAAAGTAGGAAAAAGTTTAGCCTGTTCAAGGAGCAGAAAGCAGGCCGGGGTGGTTCTAACAAAGGGAATGAGTGTGAGAAGGGGACAGCATGAAACCAGAGGGACAGGAAGTTGTAGAATCTTGTAAACCACAGTTAGGATTTAAGATTTAATTCTAATGACAGTGAGGATCCATTAGTGGATTTTAATTAGGAAAATGATTTCATCATTTTAGAATGTATAAGAACTTTCGAGCTTAATGGGAGATACCCATTTGAATGTAAAATCTAGCATCTTCCAGAAACAAATCAAAGCTGGCTGTGAATTCTAAGACAAAAATAATAAATAAATAAATAAAATTTTTACCAGAGCTCTAGAAAGAGATATATAGTACTGTTTGGCTAGGGAACAGTGAGAAAGATCTTTAAATATATTTTATTGGTGTGCATCAAGTATTGTAGGGATATGATTAGAGGCAGCAAACTTGTTCAAATAAAATAAGACCTGCAATGAACCTTCGTCCAAGTCTTGAACCAAGCATTTTATTTAAAATGTAGTTCATATAAGTTTACTAACCTTAACGGCATGATCATTTTTCTTTTCTTTATTCTTATAACTTCTCCAAAGCATCAGAAGACCAAATTTGCTTATTTCCTACTTAATCTAAAGCAAAATTATAGGCCTTGATTAATGTTACATTTAAAAGAAAAAAAAAAGGCAAATGTGTTTCTGCTCAAAAATCTAGTTACAGGGACAAGATTAAAATGCAAATAAGAAGACTGCCACAAACTAGACAAATCAGTCTTAGTTCAACCATGTCACTTATCAGAACATTACTGGTTTATTATTTGTCTTTCCCCACCCTATAATATAAAAGCTGGGATCTTATCTGTTCACCCATCTATTCCCAGTTTCTAGCATAGTATCTGCTTCTTAGTAGGGCTCATTAACATTCAATATATGTTGATCGCTTTATCTAAAAATATTAAGTGATCATTAATACACAGTATAAAGTTGCACAAATACTCAGAGTAAAACATGGTTCTCATATTCCAAACACTTATCCTCTGAATTGGCATCTTCAGTGAGGCATGGATGAGCTTTACCGTCTGAGCCACCAGGGAAGTCCAATTGAGAATATGCTGCTGCTGCTGCTAAGTCGTTTCAGTCGTGTCTGACTCTGTGCTACCCCATAGACAGCAGCGCACCAGGCTTCCCCGTCCCTGGTATTCTCCAGGCAAGAATACTGGAGTGGGTTGCCATTTCCTCCTCCAATGCATGAAAGTGAAAAGTGAAAGTGAAGTCGCTCAGTCATGTCCGACTCTAGCGACCCCATGGACTGCAGCCTACCAGGCTCCTCTGTCCATGGGATTTTCCAGGCAAAAGTACTGGAATGGGGTGCCCAGGAAGTCAGTTTACAACCAGAAGAGGGAAAGGGGAATGAAGAGCTACAGCTATAATCCTAAAAGGTCCTTTCCCAACTGCAGGAAATACTATTTTATCGGAAACTCACCTTATCTAGAAGTGAAGAGATTGCCATATCCTCCAAGGGTCAGGTGCAATTGCTGGTCCTTTCAGTTCAGTTCAGTTCAGTCGCTCAGTCGTGTCCCACTCTTTGCGACCCCATGAATCACAGCATGCCGGGCCTCCCTGTCCATCACCAACTCCCAGAGTTCACTCAGACTCACGTCCATCGAGTCAGTGATGCCATCCAGCCATCTCATCCTCTGTCGTCCCCTTCTCCTCCTGCCCTCAATATTTCCAAGCATCAGGGACTTTTCCAAAGAGTCAGCTCTTCGCATCAGGTGGCCAAAGTATTGGAGTTTCAGCTTCAATATCAGTCCTTCCAATGAACACCGAGGATTGATCTCCTTTCGGATGGGCTGGTTGGATCGCCTTGTTCTCAAGTCTTAGCCAACACCACAGTTCAAAAGCATCAATTCTTCACCACTCAGCTTTCCTTATAGTCCAACTCTTACATCCATACCTGACCACTGGAAAAACCATAGCCTTGACTAGACGGACCTTTGTTGGCAAAGTAATGTCTCTGCTTTTTAATATACTGTCTAGGTTGGTTATAACTTTCCTTCCAAGGAGTAAGTGCCTTTTAATTTCATGGCTGAAATCATCATCTGCAGTGATTTTGGAGCCCCCAGAAATAAATTCAGCCACTGTTTCCACTATTTCTCATGAAGTGATGGGACCGGATGCCATGATCTTAATTTTCTGAATGTTGAGCTTTAAGCCAACTTTTTCACAATCCTCTTTCACTTTCATCAAGAAGCTTTTTAGGTCCTCTTCACTTTCTTGCATAAGGATGATGTCATCGTCATATCTGAGGTTATTGATATTTTTTCCCAGCAATCTTTAGGCAGGTGCAATTACATATACATATGTATACATGTATGTATAAATACACGTGACACTGAAACTCCAGTACTTTGGCCACCTGATGTGAAGAGCCAGCTGACTCATTGGAAAAGACCCTGATGCTGGGAAAGATTGAAGGCAAAAGGAGATGGGTGCAGCAGAGGATGAGATGGTTAAATAGCATCACTGACAATGGAAATGAATTTGAGCAAACTCCAGGAGATAGTGAAGGACAGGAAAACCTGGTGTGCTGCAGTCCATGGGGTTGCAAAGAGTCAGACATGAATTAGCGACTAAACAACAACAAATATATGTATATATTTAAATATACATTTTATCATTAGCACATTATAACAAACTATATTTGTTAATAATCCCTATTGCTTTCTGCCAAGAATTTGGAGAAATAGGGGGTCTAAATTATTAGAATAGTTCACTCATGCTTTTCCGGGGCTTAGTAGCATTGATTTGGGCCTTATATATTCCAGTGTTTGTCTGAACTTAGGATGGACATAGATTACTATGGAAATTGGCACACTTTTGTCAATTCCCTGGGTAACGTAGATAAAACAACCAAACATTTCTGTCAAATTTACTTATTTTAACAAAGTACCTTCACATTAAGTTTCTCTTGATGTTCTAATGGTAATCAAATACATAATGCTTCTTTTTTAAAAATGTAGATATCATTTTCAGTATCTGCTACTGCTACTGCTGCTAAATCGCTTCAGTCGTGTCCGACTCTGTGTGACCCCATAGACGGCAGCCCACCAGGCTCCCCCGTCCCTGGGATTCTCCAGGCAAGAACACTTGAGTGGGTTGCCATTTCCTTCTCAAATGCATGAAAGTGAAAAGTGAAAGTGAAGTCGCTCAGTCGTGTCCGACTCTTAACGACCCCATGGACTGCACCCTACTGGGCTCCTCCCTCCATGGGATATTCCAGGCAAGAGTACTGGAGTGGGGTGCCATTGCCTTCTCCATTTCAGTACCTAGATTCATACTATTTGGTTTCTTTTCTCCCTCACCCACATTCCACAACCTATTCCACAATATACCAAAGAGTCCATTAGGTGGTTCATCAGTGTTTCAGACAACATCCTCTATCTTAGCAAAGATTGACCATTATCACTGCAAAATACACATCTGTTTCAAACCACAGAGAAGTATGCCTTTATGTACTTATAGCCATAAAGAGAAAAGCACTGAATACTTTAATATTCAGCTTCCTTATAAGAATGCTGAAATACTTTCTGCCTCAAAGTCAATTATGTGTTAAGTTCTCAAATTAGTCAAAAACAAAATTGGTTTAAAATAACTCTTTTAAATAAGGCACATATCCTTCCCTGCAGTTTTAGATTCCATTTCCCTTAGCCCCAAAAGCACAGACTAGACCTGGTGGTCATGCAGCCAGCCTGGATGGGCCTTGGTAAAGTTGAGTGTCAAAATGTGTGAGAGCTTCGCAGCACTGGGAGCTGACAGACCATTAGGCATATTGGGACTGTGTGCAGCTGTCTGGATGCTGCTGGAATTGCTACATTCTTTGTCACGGGATTATGCTGTCAGAGGGATCGCAGACCCTACTTTTTGAAACACCTTTATTTCCTTTGATGTGAATTTGATCTGTGGGAATTCAGATTTTTTAGAATAGTCTCATCTGGAAAAAAGAATGCTTTCAAATGCCTATATTCTAATATTTTTATGGTAACACAAGCAACTCAACTTTCCCTCATGGTCACTTATGATGATGTGCTGGGATACTTTTTAAAGGATCATTTGAATCCTTATGTTCAAATCCTTTGCAAATTTAATTTTCTTTATTAGCCAAGTATTCTGCATGGATATTATGCCTTTTGATATTATAAATTCTGTTTGTGCTTGTTTTTGCTTCAGCGGGTTTTGAACACTGAATATAAGAAAGTGTATATTCAAAAATCAGTCTACAGGTCGAATTTTGTAAGGTTTAACACTTAAATTCTTACCTGTTTTGATTACCATTAGTAGTCATTAATTGCCTATTTTTTTCAAATTTTAATTACATCCTATTTGTTTAATACCTGTATTTTACGTTGACAAATAGAGTTTCCATTATCATCCTCATGTTTATAATTAACCTGCCAAAGCCATAACAAATATCTTACATCATCTCTGTGGGAGTTTTAGTCATTTGGATGATAATTTCCACTTCACAAAACTACTACTGGTGAGCTTCAAGAAATAATCTACTACAGTGTTCTTGATAAAGATAGAACTTTCTGTTTCTAACTCAAGTGACATGATATACAAGGACATGTCTATGTCCACACCATCCATATGCAGGTACATAGCCTGCGTTTCATGGATTATAATAAAAGTTAAAAGTCAATATATTTTTAAATAATCAGAGGTGTCATAAATATTCACAGTGCAGGATTTCCTCAATAGGCTGTCAGCTTGCTGTAGATTACTCTGCAGACACAGTGTAGCCTTACTTAAAGATGGGTCTCTTGAGAGCAATAGACACACCCTGGAAATTAGGAGGAGATGACACTAATACAAAATGCAAAGACATTTCTGCATTTTACATCAGTGAATTTCGTGATCATCTTTTTTCATCTTGTAAATACGTGGGATGAGTCATTTTTTCCCATCTTTCTCTCACTAAAACTTACCTAGATTTTAGATGTCAATATGAAGAATATTAAAGTTCTAATATTGACCTTTAATAAAGGCTCATTCCAATAAAATTTAGTTCCATTGCATTTCAAATTCAAGTCACTGATATATATGGTGGATTTAAAACTGTAAAACTGGATGCAAATGGAAAGGGAGACCATAAAGGACTTAAACAAGATCCTAATGGGCTGTGCATTTGCACCTTATAAATGGCCAACCTTATGGCTATAAAGAAATGTTACTGCAGTGCTTCATAGGACAGTAAAATACCACATTTCTTAAATCTATACATTTGTGTCTCTGTGTTTAAAACTGAACTCAAATATTTGATTTTTTGTTTGACTTTAGGGTATTTCAGTGATAAAGAGTTGCTTTTCCTCTCTCTGACTCTAGATTAGATTAACTCTAAAATATAAATAGCCATCTCTATGCAATCTCTTACATTCCAATTTCAATGCTGTTTTTATTTTTCCTTTATCACAGCATGAATTGAGAGCAAGATGAAAAAGTCATTTCAAGAACCCAAATGCCAGCATTACATGAACATTTATTTCTCTGGCCTGACCAGCATTCTGCATCCAAGGGTGCTTTGTTTCCTAGGGCATCTTCGTTAAAAGTAGTCTAGGGGTTAAAACTTCTTATTTATGAATCCCTGGTGGACTTAAAATATCTAGTATAAGAACATGCTGCCAAAACTAGCCCCTCCCCGAAGTATTTTTTGCAAATGCTCCCCTATAAAGGAATAGAGAAAAACTGCCACACTGCAGCATCTCTGTTTTGTCCTCTGGAGCTACAGAGAGGAGAAATAATGTTTTGTGATATGCATAGCTCTCACCTCAATTACTCCACTTTCAGTCTGAGAGACTTTCAATGTAAGCATTTTCTAATTATGCTGTATGATGTGTAGAAATTATTTCAAAAATTAAGGCCAGGGTATGTATGGGTCATAAAATAGTGAATCTGATAGAATATCTCTGTTCATCAAAAATAGTCACTAATCACTAATCTTAGAGATCTAAGTGAAGTCCTTGAGGCAGACAGGGCAGATAGCTCCTTTCCACATCAGCTCTGAGCAGGATTGGGAACAAGCCCATTCTCCCACAAAATAGTTTGCAAATCAGTTCAATGAAATAGTTGTCATAAGAATGCTGTTTAGATATTTTTAAACTAAAGTGTGTGTATTAAATATGGGGATGTATTTCTATTATGGGAATACTTGCTAAATGCCAGATATCTGCACACTTTATGGCAAAATCTATTCCACCGACTAGGCTTTTGTGGTTGTTTTTGTTATCAATCTCCAAGACGGTAGGATATAGGAGTTTTTAATTTTTTTCAAAATTTATGTTATTGAGGTATCATTAATTTACAATGTTGTGTCATTTCTACTGTACAGCAAAGTGACTCAGTTTTATATACATACGTACACACACAATCTTTTTCATATTCTTTCCCATTATAGTTTATCACAGGATATTGAGTACAGTTCCCTGGGATATATAGTAGGACTTTGTTATTTAATTTAGCTGGTCCTATCATAGAGACTGCCTATGAATGCTATTTCAAAAACATTGTCAGTTTATTTTCATTATAAGTCTGATATAGCCACATCTTAGTACAGAAGTATCCTAAAAGCACACTCTTAGACACATGCATGTTTCCCCTTTCCATCTCTGTGTCTCTCTCTCTGTCTTTCTTTTAGTGCCTACTCCTGAATATTTGCTTGTTTATGAAATAGCAAGTTCAGACTTAAGCACAGAAACTGGAGGGTTAAAGAAATTTTGGGTGACCATACTCTCTTAAGACTGGAAAATACTTAGAGAGATTATCTAATTTGTTCACATCTAGTACGATGAAACAAACTGTGCTTTGAAAAGACCTTCATTTTCACTGAACAAAGAATTTTATATTATAAAGGCAAGATTTTCAGCTTCTCTTCCTTTTTTGTCAAAGATAGGAAATAATTTGATATGTTCTTGAATCAGTTTTTGCAAGCAAAATTTTTTCAGTGTGTCGATACTCTTACTGAATAATAATGAGGGAATTTCTTTTAGGAATATTATACCATTGCTGTACTATCTACAGTAAGTACTTTGCATGGCCTTTCCAGTTAGTGGGAGAACAAGCACTGTGGTGTGGCAAATTGCAATTCTTCTGATGCACAGTATGACCTTGGGAAGTTATTCTCACTTTTCTGAGTCTCACAATTTGAACATCTATAAAAATATGGCCTACAAAAATGAGGCCTATCTCATAAGGTATCTGTGTGAGGATTAAGTCAAACAATATATGCAAAACACCTAATAAGAGTGTCTGGTTATATGGGAGCTCTTATAAGTATCCTATTTTCTAGAATTGCCTCTCCATAACCCCTATCCTTTCTCTAGTGGGAAAGATTTACAAGGAGATATTTGGACTAACATCTTCAGGTGTCCCAATAATTTATACCGTGTATTTGTGAAAAGATTGGCTACAGTGAAAAGAATGAGGGATCTTTCTAGAGAACTGGGCTTTACCCAAGGTTTCTCAGCCTCAGTATTGTTGACATTTGGGGCTAGATAATTCTTTGTTGTGGAAGATGTTTAATAGCATCTCTACCCACTAGATTCCAGAAGTATGGCCCATTCATGTCCCTGTTTTGGCAGCCAAAATTGTCTCCAGACATTGCCAAATGTCCCTGTCAGGGCAAAAACCCTCTCATTAAAACCGCTGGCTTAAGCTAATAATGGAGCAGAGATGTTAATCTCATGATTGCTATTGATTAACCCACTGAACTAAATCATATACCTGTATGTGAATATGATTTAATGACTCTAAAAAGACTTTGAAACATTATAGTTAATGAAATGAAGTGCTTTTCTGATTAGAAAATTAACTCTTAACTCTAAAAAAAATGTAATTCTAAGTCACACATTTTTGCTTTGTTCTCTATTTGCTATATCCTTATTCTAATAACAACTATTGCATGGATAATTTGGTGCAAATTTATGCATGTACAAACCCCATTTGAAAAAATTGAAATTTGAAGAAAAACCCATTTGTAAAAGCATCTATGATCTATAGATGTTGCATTTTGATTCACACAATGAGACAATTGAAGTTAAAATACAGGAGTGGGTCCATTATAGTATAAAAGGAAAGCACTTTATTTCCATTATAATAATCATGTATTTTTAATAAATGTCAAGTTTTCATAAGATGTATATAAAATAAAACAATTCAGAAGGGTGGGAAGGAAACAATGATAACCAAATAAAGTAAAATGAAAGGATTAGCCATAATCATGTTAAATCTTCTCTTAATCATACTGTGAGTTACAGTGGAAATGCTTTCACCTTTTTATTATAAAACAAAGAAAGAAATGGTAGAATGGGACAGAAAGAGGAAAATAGCAAAGAGGACCTTTTAAGATTATGATTTCTACACCCCGATAATTCAAAAATTTGAATGAAGAGGAGGATAGATGCCAGAGAAATCCAATCCAGAAAGTCAGAGAATCTCATGGCAGCATATCATTCAATTTGCCCTCTATATAGGGACTAGTACAGTCAGGGTACTAAAATGAAACACATTTTTCCTTTGTGATACATGCATCTGCTGCCACTAAGATTCAGATACAACAGTCTCCTAAACAGCTTTTGGACATATCTAGTACCCTGTTTAGCTGGTGTCCCCTGATGACAGCTGAGCAATTCTCTACTTAAACAGGTTCAAGTCCCATTGAAGCACAAAATACTTCTCTCTTTGCCTGGGTCAGAGTATTCTGTGAATATGGAATGATTATTAAAAGTGCTTGTGGATGTCTCATCAACAGTCTTTATTCAACATTCATATTCCTTCATCTCTTTGCACAATAGGAAATTGTCCTACAAGTCTCTAACAAATTAATAAACTGAAACTTAGGGTTGAGAGACCAGATGGAGGAGCTCTCACACCTTGAAATGATAATAGAGCACAACAGGAAGAGGAAAGACTCTTTTCCTGGCAAGGGCTCAGCCAATGAAAACCATGAACTCTGTTTACTGTAGACCTCCTAACTTTCTTTTCCTTCCTATGAAAGCATTCTCTTTCCCTTGCTGGATAGGGTCTTGCATGTAGCTCACCATGATTGCAGAGCCCAAACTTCAATTACCTTCTGATCGCAAATAAACCTATCTTCACTGGTGAAATATTTGGCTGTCTATTCATTTCAGGCCAACAAGTTCAGTTTTCTTAAAACTTGGCTTTGTGTGGCAAGTTATATACCTCCTCTTTCCTCTCTGCTACCTATACTTTATCTCCATCACAGGTTTCCTTTCCTCCTCCCACACAGAAATATGAATATTACTTAAGGATCTATCCTTTGACTGTTCTAATTTTTATTTATTATACTTTTCTTTCTAAAGGCCATTTACTTGTGCCTTAAACTTTCTATCATTTTTTAGTTGGATGACCCCCAGATTTTTCTCCAGAACTAACAACGCTGATCTTTAGTCCCGTATGTCATGTTGTCTACAGTGTAATTCTAGTGATAGCTGTTTTTGGTAGCAAGTCATGCTGAGCATTGCTTCCTTTCCAAATCTAAGTTTCTTCTTTGGTTTTCGTTTTTTCTTCCTCAAACCATAAGATAAATATTTCTAAAACACAAGTCTATTCATATTACTTATACATTGCTCATATCTTCCCATAGCTCCCCTTGTGTGTTAGGTAAAAGGTCAAATGCCTCCATCTGACTCTTATAGTTACCCCAAGTCTGGTAGTGAGGTATAGTGGAAAGAGAGATTCTTATACTATTAGTTTAAAATCAAACAGATTTGGGTACAAGGCTATGCTTAGCCACATAATAGCAAAATAGTATTGAATAAGTCAATTGATGTTTTGGGATCTCCATTGATTTCTATAAAATGAATGGTTTTAAACCAGAAGATTTCTGAGGATCCTTCTAAATTCAATTTCATATAACTTTGGTTTTACTTTATAAGCTTATCTCTCAGCAATCTCGTAATACATATTCTACACTTTAACCATTCTAAAACTTATTACCTCTTGAGTATGTGCATTCCCACCACCATTCCTTTGTCATGACTATACATTTTCTTTTAATTTATTTCTTTTTATGTCTATTGAATACTTCATCCATTTTTAAGGCCTTGCTCAAATTTCACCTTCTCCAATAAAAATGGTTTGGTATCCCTATCCAGAAGGAATCTTTGGTCTTCACAACTTCAATAGTATCTCATTTATGTCTTTAGACATTTATCATATGCTTCTTTATATTTTCACTATATCTACTCACTGGATAATTATTGCCAGAAGGAGAAAACATCATGTCTTAAAAATCATAGAATTTTGATACAGAAGAGAACTCATCTTGTACTAGTTCCCATATAATACAGGAAGCTGTTTTTTTTTTTCCTAATATTATTCACAAATAATAATATAAACAATGCTCAAATAATTTCTTTCTTATGAGGCAGCCTATCCAATGGATAGGAACATTTAATGATGGAAAATTTCTTCCAACTAGTAAAATAAAACAGATTTCTCCATGACTTCTACATAGTCTTACTTTTCTAATTGGTAGCCTGTGTTTCCTAAGTATTTTTCTTTTTTTCAGTTATTGTTCCCATCATGGGGAACATTCCAGCTTCATCAAAAGTAGATCCATGACATAACTCCAGTGCTGCTGACTTTCTGCTCCACTTTCTCCTCTCTGTCACACCAGACTCACTACAATATTGATAATGATTTCAGTGCCCTGTCTTCTTAGGATGATCTTCACTGTCCATTTCTTTATGATCATTGTTTCATTTAGTATTGGGCTCCTTCATCCTATCAAGTATACCAGAGATCAGGAGCTCACTCTTCAAGCTCATTAATCCATCCATCCTTTCAATAAATATGGAGTGTCTATTATATGCCAAGCACTGTGTTGGACTCTGGGGGAAAAATGTAAACAAAAATAGACACGGACTATGATATATTGAAGATCACTATGTCATCACCAAGACAGATCTTATTAAAAAGTTATTATTTAAAGAAAAAAAAAACCTGCAAGAATACTAAGGCTTTGAAGGAGAGGAGCATTGAGCAGTGTTTAATAGAAAGGGTTGTTCTAGTTAGGGAGGTCTGGGAAGGCTTCTCTGACAAAGTGATATCTAAACAGAAATATGAGGAATGAATATCAAGCAAGCAAAACATAGGGAGTTAAAGGAAAACCCAGTAGAAAGAAAAAGATACGCAGGGATCTGGAGCCAGGGAGCACAAAGACATTTTGATAAACTGAAAAAAAAAAAAATTAGAATGACTGGAATACAGAAAGTATGGTGGAAGTTGAGGGCAGAGGAAAGCAAGAGCCAAAGATGGCAGAGGAAAGCAAGAGCCAAAAACTATAAACCATATAAATGATTTTAAATATATCTTAATAACAAGAGAAACCTGGATATGGAAATGACAACCCACTCCAATATTCCTGTCTGGAGAAACCCATGGACAGAGGAGCCTGGTGGGCTACAGCCCATGGGGTCACAAAGAGTTGGGCACAACTTAGTGACTGAACAACAACAAAAGAAAACACTGAATTTGGGTGTGGGGGCAGGATGGTAAATGATCAGATATGCATAATTTTTTCATCTCACACAATGAAATACTCATATCTTAAGGGTTCTGATGAATGTATATCAAGTTACAGAATTGCTCCATCATGCCAGAAAATTCCCTGTGCTCCTTCCCAGTCAATCCTTAAATCTCAGAAATGAAGTGAAGTGAAAGTCACTCAGTCGTGTCTGACTCTTTGCAACCACATGGACTATACAGTTCATGGAATTCTGCTGGCCAGAATACTGGAGTAGGTAGCCTTTCCCTTCTCCAGGGAATCTTCCAAACCCAGGGATTGAACCCAGGTCTCCCGCATTGCAGATGGATTCTTTACCAGCTGAGCAACCAGGGAAGCCCAACCACTAATCTATCATCTTAGGTTAGTATTGCCTACCTCAGTACTTCATGTAAGTGGAATCATGCAATACATAATCTTCAAAGAAACTTCTTTCACTCAACATACTAATTTTAGCATCTGTTTTCTATAACTATACACTTATAAGAGAAGTGTTCATAATATGTCTCATCTACAACCCCGAATAGATATTGGAAGGAATGATGATGAAGCTGAAGCTCCAATACTTTGGACATCTGATGCAAAGAGCCGGCTCATTGGACAAGACCCTGATGCTGGGAAAGATTGGGGGTAGGAGGAGAGGGAGTGACAGAGAATGAAATGGTTAGATAGCATCACCGACTCAATGGATATGAGTTTGAGTAAACTCTGGGAGATAGTGAAGGACAGAGAAGCCTGGCATGGTGCAGTCCATGGGATCACAAAGAGTTGGACACATTAGGAACTGAAAAACAACAGCAATGTTGTTGTACGTATTAGTTTATTTATCCATTCTCCTTTTTATTAGGCTGTTAAGAATGGATGAGAAATAAAGTGAGACTCAAAGTAGATTCTTTTAGAAGGTTCTTACTTTATGTAGTAGAAAGTATATATAGAAAAAAATGCACAACCTAAAAGTTGAGAATTATGTTTTATTCAGCAGACACACTGAGGACTTAAGCCCAGGAGACAGGCTTTCAGATAACTGTGAGGGGCTGTTCTGAAGAAGTAGGGAGGAGCCAGAATATATTGGAATTTTTGCAAAGAAACAAACAAAAAAACAGGTAGTCAGAGCATCAGGATGGGGAACACATGTATACCTGTGCCAGATTCATTTTGATATATGGCAAAACCAATACAATATTGTAAAATTAAAAAATTAAATTAAATTTTAAAAAGAATATTATTATTAATTAAAGAAAAAATAGACATCTGAAGTTAATGAATTTGGCACTTTTCTATGCATGGGAAGATGCAAGAGTCTGGGCTTTTAGAAATCACGCCAATGATATGCATCTTAACTATTTAATGCCAGTATCCCGTTTTTCTCCATGCTGAATCTCCCCAGGGTACACATTCAGGGGCATCTCGATCACCACAATATCCTTTGCTTACTGATGTGGTAGGTGATGCTTTTCATTCATAAAGGTAAAATTTTAAATAGTTTGAATGGTTTGTTTAATTGGGGATGGAAGCAAATGGGTGATTTCAAGAGAGATTTAGGAAGAGGTAAAATAAATGGGATTTAATGACAGATTGGAAGTAGAAGTAAAAGTGATAAGAGAGATTGAGAGTAACTCCATCTTTTTGGCTTATGCAACTACATTCACAGTAGTTTCATACAGAAAACTAGGGAAATGTGAAGAGAACCATATTTAGAACATGTTGTGAACATCCTACATATTCTATTTTGAGCATACTGTATTGAGTTTGAGGTAGTACTTTTGATTTATTCAAAGTGGCAATGTCAAGTAAACTACTTAATATATGCATCTGTAGCTCAGAGAACAAGCCAAGATCACCTCCTGGATGAACTTTTTCATCTCTGTTCCTAGCAGGGAGACCAGTTTTCATTTATACTATGCAGAAATGGTGGCTGCCTCAGGCCAGAACACAAATGCTGCAGCTTTTCCCACACTGACTGACCAGATTTTGCAGGACTAAAATTAAACTATTAAACTTCTAAAAGATCTTTAAACAGATGTAACCCTCTTATTTCCAAGTTCTAGGGGCTCCTGGGAGCATTAATTTATGGGAGACTAATTGACCCTTTCTCTTCCCTACTAACTTTCCCAAATTGCTAGATAGTAGAAATTCACTCCTTTTTCATGGTTAGACAGGAGGCTAACATCTTTAGTCAAAAACAACAAATATATAGGTACAAAAATCTTCTTACTAATTTTAGCATCCGTTTCCTGTAACTATACACTTCTAAGAGACCACTTTCATGTATTAAATATTCTATAAATGTATGCTTACGTCCAGTGTAGCCCATCTTCAACAAGAAACAGATAAAAAGACCTGTGACTTATTGAGCTGTACTCTCTAATGCCTTATACAGTACCATATACATGAAAGTACTGAGTAAATCAAATCATGACTTTAGGCTCAGGTAGATAAGAGATATTAAAGAATATGGGAGATAACTATTCTAATGTATAAATTTCATTTGTCCCATGATTAAAAGTGTTTTATAAGAAACGGAAGATGAAGTTATTCTAGAGTGCACCAATTCTTAATTCATAATATAAAAAATAAGACATTATGTGGTTCTTGAATCTAAAATAAATAAATAAATAAAAAGTCTGTGAAAAGAACAAGGAAAAAGGCATTTCAATAAAAAAAGCAAGTTTTTCAATATTTAAATAGACTACCTTTCCAAAGTATTTCTTCCTCCAAAAATTCTCATTAAGATGCATTTGCTCATTTGTTTCAAAGGAAATTTAAAGTGAATTAAGTTTGAAAACTGGGCTGAAATGAAGCTCATACTTATGCAGGGATGTAAGAATATAAGTATGAATATGAATTGAATTCTTTATACTTTACACCTTGGTCAATCGCACTGATTCATATATTCTACCTAAAACCAGTGGTTCAGAAGCACCTACTCTAGTCTTTCTCAAAGTGTGTTTCAAGGATCATACTTAATGCCTAATCCTGAGAGATATCCAATTAAAAGAGGTATCCATGGCTATATAACTTTGGGAAAGCATATATAATACCCGACTGTTGTTTCACAGTATATCATGCCATATTAATGCTTTGAAAGTCCTGAGAAGTCTCCTAGTAATAAAATCTAGAATACTTACTATGTTTTAACAGGCTTTATGTAATCTAGACCTTCACTGCACCTTGTTCCCCACCACAATTCACCTTACAGTTATGCTCAAGTCACACTGGCCTTATGTTGGTCCCCAAATACATCGAGCATATTCCCATATGAGACCCTTTGAATTTGCGCTTTCCTCTACTTCGAAACTGGAGTAGGAATTGCAACCCATTCCAGTATTCTCTCCTGGAAAATCCCATGGACAGAGGAGCCTGGTGGGCGACAGTCCATAGGGTCTCAAAAAGTCAGACATGACTGAGCACACATGCACTATTTTGAAAACTCTCCTCACCCCACACTCAATCATAGCACAATTGGCTCCAAGTTTTTCCAAGAAATTCAAGTTTCTGCTCAGATCACAGCTTCTCTAAAAGGTCTTTCTTTACCTCCTGTCTAAAATGAACCTCAAAACTCCATCACTCTTCATCATCTATCCTGCTTTAATATCCTTCACAGCAGTTTTATCTATCTAGTATTAACATGACATAGCAAGTATTAACATATTTGTTGTTCATTTATATCTTTCCCTAAAGTCACAGTGTCATGATGGCAAGGCCTTATTCTGTCTTGTTGAACAATGATTAAACAATACTTGGAGAATAAATATTCATTGAATTAATGAATAAATAAATAACCCTCTTCACATTTGCTTAACCAAGTGTTCCAAAAATTGTTTGATTGTGGTATTATTTTCTTATGTAACACATATTAAACATCTAAAGGAACCAATGTTCTACAGAACAAACATCTTTTGGAAATTCTGATTCAGGCTAATATAATCTGATAAAGAGAACATTACCGGAGGCTTAAGAATAATGAAATAGTCTAGTTGGTGGAATATCTAAGACATCTGGGGAATTATTAGTGTTATAATTGAGAAAAAAATAAAGACAATTAAATGTTCCAATTAATGTTTAGTCAATATAAAAACATTATTTCAATTATTTTCAAAGATTCTTTGAGCTTATCAGACTGATAAACTTATAAATTGTGTTAGATTTGTATGCTTAAAAAGAAGCAGTGCAAGAGGAGGCAGAGGTTATGTTAAGCAAACATATTCTAATTGTATTAATTCAATAAAGTATGTTATGATTGTTACCTACAGAAAGAACTAAGCCAGGCAGCTTAGTTAATTAGTGAACTTAGTTAAGTAAAAGGGTAAAGTGATATGACTCATTCTTTACTTATGATTTAAGACTTATGGTCTCCAGCATATAAATATTATCACTTTTTTTCTTTCCTATTATGTTGACATAAGTTTTTTAACTTCACACCTAGAAAAGTTTGATTAACTCTTAGAAGAATTTAAATGATACAACTGTGGTCTTAAATAAATGCTGCAGTACAGCTGGACCTGCTCTTATTGTTCCCATTTATTTTAGCATATATGAAGTAAACTTGTACAATTAAAGATAATGAGGTCTTTATTTGCCAAGAGGTAGAAGGGTACTTTTTATTGTATTACAAAGTCAAAACTAATGTCAGCAAAGCCTCTGTTCAAAGTCTAGGACATAACAAAATTTCCTTCCAGCTGCCTGAGTGAGGGTAGGTGGAGGTGGAGGTAGCACAAAGAGACAATTACTATTATCACACTTAGGGTGTTCTTTCTCTGACTACTGGAAAATAAGAAGCAAAAAATGAACAATCTTCCTGATTTTTCATCCCACAAACAGCAGTTACAGCATCTCAGGAGAAATGTGTTTGATGGAGAGATAAGGTAAAGCAGTGATGAAGGGTTTCAACTGTCTGTTGGTACAGAAGGAAGGAAAGATGGTGAAAGAAAGAAAGTGTGTTTTTCCACTTTAATGCTAGGATTGGCACAACTACAGAAAGAACTTTAGATATTCTGCTTTTTCAAGGGATACTAAGGAACTGTTAGATGTGACTGGGTCCTATTTCCCAGAGCTTGCATTATGCAATAAGGACAATACATTTATGTTATAATCAGCACACCTAGGCTCCTGAGTATCCAAAACTAAAAGTAAAAAGATGATACTGAATAAGAGCTACTTTTCTGACAGGAAAGGGTACTGATGATATATGTATTATGATGCAATTTTCAAATAATTTTTATATATATTTTTTAGGTAGAAGGATAGATTATCCCCAATCTAGCCACATTTTGTCACTAGTAATCTTCCACAATCAGTAACATGCCTTAGGAGACATATGGATGGAGTTAGAGATAGACTCTATATTGTTTGAATGGAGAAAGGTAACTGATCTCCATGGAGATTTAATTCTTAAATTTCAAATTTCCAGGTTTGGTTTCTAACATAATGATTCTCAAATGCTACTTGATGGGCCATGGTGCTGGTTAAGGTCTCTTTTTTTACTTATCTGTAGTGAAATTGCAAAAAGCAAAATTTTATATATAGTCAATTTAATCACCCACTGTCACTTTTTCAAAAGGATTACTCATTTTATTCTACTTTTTTTTGATGTTAACATGTCCTTTCTTACATGAAATAAGTGTATGATAGCATGTGTCTTAAACACTATACTTTCTTAAACTTGTTCCTCAAAATTTGGGGAGGAGTATTTCATTTTAACCCCCAAATTTTGAACCCAATGTATAGTCCAACTTTATAGCACACCAATTTCTGAGATATTTAAAATCAATTGAGTATTATTTTGACCAGGGATTGAACCCAGGACATGTTATTGAGAGCCCATAATCATAATCACTAGACCACCAGGGAACTCCCTAGAGGTACATCTTTACATAGGCAGTTATTCCTATCTATCAAGGAGTCCAATTCTCTTTACATACTGATGAATTCCTGTAAAATACCAATAGACTTTATGGGACTTTCATTTCCAGAGCTATGAAAATTTTTTTTTAAAAGAAAACCAAAGAGCAAAGTAATATGACTGAGAACCAACAGAAACAGACAATAGAATAGTAATCCAATAAGAATTAAGGAATTGGAACTATAAAACACATGATATTAAATAATTGTGTTTAAAGTTTCAAAAAATAAAGGAGAGCCTTGAAAACAAAAATAATGGCAAGATATCTAAACATGAAAATTTTTCAAGCTTTTTAATTTATATTTTATAATTAAAAAAATCTCAACCATGAGTAAAAGCATTAAAGGGACGTTGTTATTGTTTAATCATTACGTCACATCCAACTCTTTTGCAACCCCATGGACTGTAGCCCACCAGGCTTCTCTGTCCATGGGATTTCCTAGGCAAGAATACTGGAATGGATTATCATTTCCTTCTCCAGAGGATCTTTCTAATCCAGGGATTCAACCAGGGTCTCCTGAATTGACAGGAAGATTCTTTACCACTGAGTCTCCAGGGAAGTCCCATTAAAGGCACCTAATAACATAGAAAGCTGGAAGATAGACCTAAATAAATCATTAGTATGCCATATGGAAAGACAGACATGCAAAATATACAAAAAGGATTTAAGAGACATGGAACATGGAGTAAAAGTTTTAACATCCATATAATTGAAGTTCCAAAAATAGAAGAGGGAGAGAAAGGGGTAGAGGTAATATATGAAGATTGAATGGTTAAGAAGTTTCCAAACCTTGGGCGCAAAAGGGCCTAGAGGAGCTATCCCACGTTGAAGGTCAGGAAGGGCAGCAAAGAGGAGATACCCCTCATCCAAGGTAAGGAGCAATGGCTGTGCTTTGCTGGTGCAGCCGTAAAGAGATACCCCACGCCCAAGGTAAGAGAAACCCAAGTAAGACGGTGGATGTTGCAAAAGGGCATCAGAGGGCAAACACACTGAAAACATACTCACAGAAAACTAGTCAAACTAATCACACTAAGACCACAGCCTTGTCTAACTCAATAAAACTAAGCCATGCCCGTGGGGCAACCCAAGATGAGCAGGTCATGGTGGAGAGATCTGACAGAATGTGGTCCACTGGAGAAGGGAATGGCAAACCACTTCAGTATTCTTGCCTTGAGAACCCCATGAACAGTAAGAAAAGGCAAAATGATAGGATACTGAAAGAGAAACTCCCCAGGTCAGTAGGTGCTCAATATGCTATTGGAGATCAGTGGAGAAATAACTCCAGAAAGAATGAAGGGATGGAGCCAAAGCAAAAAGAATACCCAGCTGTGGATGTGACTGGTGATAGAAGCAAGGTCCAATGCTGTAAAGAGCAATATTGCATAGGAACCTGAAATGTCAGGTCCATGAATCAAGGCACATTGGAAGTAGTCAAATAGGAGATGGCAAGAATGAATGTCGACATTCTAGAAATCGGCAAACTGAAATGGACTGGAATGGGTGAATTTAACTCAGATGACCATTATATCTACTACTGCAGGCAGGAATCCCTCAGAAGAAATGGAATAGCCATCATGGTCAACAAAAGAGTTCAAAATGCAATACTTGGATGCAATCCCAAAAACGACAGAATGATCTCTGTTTATTTCCAAGGCAAACCATTCAATATCACAGTAATCCAAGTCTATGCCCGAACCAGTAATGCTGAAGAAGCTGAAGTTGAATGGTTCTATGAAGACCTACAAGACCTTTTAGAACTAACACCAAAAAAAAAAAAAAAATGTCCTTTTCATTATAGGGGACTGGAATGCAAAGGTAGGAAGTCAAGAAACACCTGGAGTAACAGGCAAATTTGGCCCTGGAATATGGAATGAAGCAGGGCAAAGACAAATAGAGTTTTGCCAAGAAAATGCACTGGTCATAACAAACACCCTCTTCCAAGAACACAAGAGAAGACTCTATACATGGACATCACCAGATGGTCAACACCGAAATCAGATTGATTATATTCTTTGCAGCCAAAGATGGAGAAGCTCTATACAGTCAGCAAAAACAAGACCAGGAGCTGACTGTTTCTCAGACCATGAACTCCTTATTGCCAAATTCAGACTTAAATTGAAGAAAGCAGGGAAAACCACTAGACCATTCAGGTATGACCTAAATCAAATCTCTTATGATTATACAGTGGAAGTGAGAAATAGATTTAAGGGCCTAGATCTGATAGATAGAGTGCCTGATGAACTATGGAATGAGGTTCGTGACATTGTACAGGAGATAGGGATCAAGACCATCCCCATGGAAAAGAAATGCAAAAAAACAAAATGCCGGTCTGGGGAGGCCTTACAAATAGCTGTGAAAAGCAGAGAAGTGAAAAGCAAAGGAGAAAAAGAAAGATATAAACATCTGAATGCAGAGTTCCGAAGAATAGCAAGAAGAGATAAGAAAGCCTTCCTCAGTGATCAATGCAAAGAAATAGAGGAAAACAACAGAATGGGAAAGACTAGAGATCTCTTCAAGAAAATCAGAGATATCAAAGGAACATTTCATGGAAATATGGGCTCAATAAAGGACAGAGATGGTATGGACCTAACAGAAGCAGAAGATATTAAGAAGAGATGGCAAGAATACACAGAACTGTACAAAAAAGATCTTCACGACCCAGATAATCAAGATGGTGTGATCACTGACCTAGAGTCAGATATCCAGGAATGTGAAGTCAAGTGGGCCTTAGAAAGCATCACTACCAACAAAGCTAGTGGAGGTGATAGAATTCCATTTGCCCTATTTCAAATCCTAAAAGATGATGCTGTGAAAGTGCTGCATTGAATATGCCAGCAAATTTGGAAAACTCAGCAGTGGCCACAGGACTGGAAAATGTCAGTTTTCATTCCAATCCCAAAGAAAGGCAATGCCAAAGAATGCTCAAACAATTGCACTCATCTCACACGCTAGTAAAGTAATGCTCAAAATTCTCCAAGACAGGCTTCAGCAATACATGAACTATGAACTTCCAGATGTTCAAGGTGGTTTTAGAAAAGGCAGAGGAACCAGAGATCAAATTGCCAAAATCCGCCGGATTATCAAAAAAGCAAGAGAGTTCCATAAAAAAACATCTATTTCTGCTTTATTGACTATGCCAAAGCCTTTGACTGTGTGGATCACAATAAACTGTGGAAAATTCTGATAGAGATGGGAATACCAGACCACCTGATCTGCCTCTTGAGAAATTTGTATGCAGGTCAGGAAGCAACAGTTAGAACTGGACATGGAACAACAGACTGGTTCCAAATAGGAAAAGGAGTACCTCAAGGCTGTATATTGTCACCCTGTTTATTTAACTTATATGCAGAGTACATCATGAGAAATGCTGGACTGGAAGAAACACAAGCTGGAATCAAGAATGCCGGGAGAAATATCAATAACCTCAGATATGCAGATGACACCACCCTTACTGCAGAAAGTGAAGAGGAACTACAAACCCTCTTGATGAAAGTGAAAGTGGAGTGTTAAAACATTGGCTTAAAGCTCAACATTCAGAAAATGAAGATCATGGCTTCCGGTCCCATCACTTAATGTGAAATAGATGGGGAAACAGTGGAAACAGTTTCAGACTTTATTTTTCTGATCTCCAAAATCACTGCAGATAGTGACTGCAGCCATGAAATTTAAGGACGCTTACTCCTTGGAAGGAAAGTTATGACCAACCTTGATAGCATATTCAAAAGCAGAGACATTACTTTGCCAACAAATGTTCATCTAGTCAAGGCTATGGTTTTTCCTGTGGTCATGTATGGATGTGAGAGTTGGACTGTGAAGAAGCCTGAGCACCAAAGAATTGATGCTTTTGAACTGTGGTGTTGGAGAAGACTCTTGAGAGTCCCTTGGACTGCAAGGAGTTCCAAACAGTCCATTCTGAAGGAGATCAGCCCTGAGATTTCTTTGGAAGGAATGATGTTTTGGAAGGAATGAAGTTTCAGTTTTAGGCTGAAACTCCAGTATTTTGGCCACCTCATGCGAAGAGTTGACTCATTGGAAAAGACTCTGAAGCTGGGAGGGGTTGGGGGCAGGAGGAGAAGGGGACGACAGAGGATGAGATGGCTGGATGGCATCACTGACTCGATGGATGTGAGTCTGAGTGAACTCCGGGAGTTGGTGATGGACAGGGAGGCCTGGCGTGCTGCGATTCATGGGGTCGCAAAGAGTCAGACACGACTGAGCGACTGAAATGAACTGAACAAACATACAGTAAGAGTAGAAAGAAAGTAAGAAAATGATATATAAAAAATTTAGGATAGAGAATGTCAATAAAAGGAGGGATGGGTGGGGCACTCGGAGAACTTGAAAGAAATGATAATATTATTCTTTTTAAACTGGGTGAGAAAAAAGTGTTCATTATAGTGCATTGTATCTTACATATAATTTATAAATAATGCATTCTTTTGTATATTCTCAATGTTGAATACAATGTTTTAAAGAATAGAATTCCTCACAATTTTTTTTAATTTTAATTTTTTTAAATTTTATTATATTTTTAAGCTTTACAATATTGTATTAGTTTTGCCAAACATCAAAATGAATCCGCTACAGGTATACCCATGCTCCCCATCCTGAACGCTCCTCCCTCACAATTTTTTAAAGAATAGACAAACCAATATTTCGTTTGTCTCCTGCATTGTCAGGTGTGTTCTTTACCACAAGCACCACCTGGGAAACCCCATATGGAAAATTTGTTGTTCAGTCACTCAGTCATGTCTGACTTTTTGTGACCCCACAGATTGCAGCATGCCAGGCTTCCCTGTCCTTTACCATCTCCCAGAGTTTGTTCAAACTCATGTCCATTGAGTTGGTGATGCCATCCAGTCATCTCATCCTCTGTCATCCCCTTCTCCTCCTGTCTTCAATTTTTCCCAGCATCAGGGACTTTGATGAAAAAATAGTTGCTACAATTTTTTGAAGAACAGTGAATTTGGTAAGCAAGATCAAACTCCAGCTTAGCAGCTGAAGCAAAATTTCTAGGGGCAGTTTGCCATCTTGTATTGATGTAGTGTGAAGCACACTTTTTGTGTGAAGCAGTGTCTCTCAAAAACATACCTGGAGAACAGCCAAATGCCAAAGCTGACTGTCAACCTAAGAAAAGCAGTATAATCTTGGCACAAAACTAGAAACCCATTGAATTTGCCTTTCCTATGTAGTTAAAAAAATCTTGTGAGGTTGTTCCACTAGTAAGGAAATAATAGGCAGCAAACAGTATAACCACAGAAGCACTGAACTTTACCGAACAGAATCTTAGAGTTTACAGTCAGTTGTCCCAAATATGAAAGCAGTACCTCTGAAGGATAAAAACACATAGGAGTTCTGCTTCAGGGAAGGACACTTATTGAAATTCAGATATAACTTATAATCGATGGTGAATTCTCTGGAATATTTTTATAACCAAATTGCTATGTAGGCTAAAAATATATCTGAAGTTCACCCTCTCCATAGTACATGAAAGATGCATGCATGCACATTAAGTCATTTCAGTAGAGTCCAGCTCTTTGTGACTCTATGGAACGTAGCCCACCAGGCTCCTCTGTCCATGGGATGCTCCAGGCAAGAATACTGGAGTGGGTTGCCATGACCTCCTTCAGGGGATCTTCCTGAACCAGGGATCAAACCCATATCTCATTCATCTCCTTCATTGGCAGGTGGGTTCTTTACCACCAGCACCACCTGTGAAGCCTCATATGGACGATTTGTTGTTCAGTCACTCAGTCGTGTCTGTCTGACTCTTTGTGACCCCAGAGGCTGCAGCATGATAGGCTTCCCTGTTCTTTACCATCTTCCAGAGTTTGTTCAAACTCACGTCCATTGAGTCAGTGATGCCATCCAATCATCTCATCCTCTGTCATCCCCTTCTCCTCTGGCCTTCAATCTTTCCCAGCATCAGGGACTTTTCCAGTAAGTCAGCTCTTTGCATCAGGTGGCCAAACTATTGGAGCTTCAGCTTCAGCATCAGTTCTTCCAATGAATATTCAGGACTGATTTCCTTTAGGATTGACTGGTTTGATATCCTTGCTGTCCAAGGGACTCTCAAGAGTCTTCTCCAGGACCACAGTTAGAAAGCATCCATTCTTTGGCACTCAACTTTCTTCATGGTCCAACTCCCACATCCATACATGACTCCTTGAAAAACCATAGCTTTGACTAGACAGACCATGGTTGGCAAAATGATGTCTCTGCTTTTTAATATGCTGTCTAGGTTTGTCACAGCTTTTCTTCCAAGGATAAAGCATCTTTTAATTTTATGGCTGCAGTCACCATCTGCAGTCATTTTGGAGCCCAAGAAAATAAAATTTGTTACTGTTTCCATAGTTTCCCCATTTATTTACCATCCAGATGCCATGATCCTAGTTTCTTAAATGCTGAGTTTTAAAGCAGCTTTTTCACTCTCTTCTTTCACCTTCATCAAGAGGCTCTTTAGTTCCTTTTCGTTTTCTGCCATTAGGGTGGTATCATCTGCATATCTGAAGTTGTTCATATTTCTCCCAGTATCTTTATTCCAGTTTGTGATTCATCCAGCCTGGCATTTCACCTGATGCACTCTGCATAAAAGTTAAAAAGGCAGAAATAAGCAGGGTGACAATACACAGCCTTCATATACTCCTTTCCCAATTTGGAACCAGTCCGTTGTTCCATATCCGGTTCTAACTGTTCCTTCTTGACCTGCATACACATTTCTCAGGCAGCAGGTAAGGTGGTCTGGTATTCCCATATCTTTAAGTATTCTCCACTAGTGTAGTCAATGAAGCAGAAGTAGATGTTTTTTTCTGGAATTCTCTTGCTTTTTCTGTGATCCAACACAAGTTGGCAATTTGATCTCTGGTTCCTCTGCCTTTTCTAAACCCAGCTTGAACATCTTGAAGTTCTCAGTTCATGTACTGTTGAAGCCTAGCTTGAAGGATTTTGAGCATTACCTTGCTTGCATGTGAAATAAGCATAATTGTATGGTAGTTTGAACATTTTTCAGCTTTGCTCTTGTTTGGGATTTGAATGAAAACTGACCAGTCCTGTGGCCACTGCTGCATTTTCAAATTTGCTGGCATATTGAGTGCAGCACTTTCACAGCATTGTCTTTTAGGATTTGAAATAACTCAGCTGGAATTCCATCACTTCTACTAGCTTTATTAGTAATGATTCCTAATGTCCACTTGACTTCATATCAGGGCTCAAATGGGAGTATTAGAAGGATTAGACATGTATAAGATTATTAGATATTTGCCTATATACTCCAATAAAGTTCAATGTCAACCTTGAAGTTCTGTACAGTTTTTATAGTGGAGAAAATACAATAGTTGGAGTCTGGAGCTATGGATTTTGCTGTCATTCTCATTTCTAGAAATAATTTTCAGTGTTTTGATAATATAGCTGTCTCAAACCTATTCTGATTGTTATATCTCATCTGTTACATATTGTTATATTCAAATAGTGACAACTTTGAAAAAGAGTCTAGGAGCACCTAGAAAATACTTTGTTTTTTAGAAACTACTTCTCTAGACTTCAACTGGATTTAAGGGAAGAAAAATATGCTTGGTAAGCAATAATTTGAGCAAAAGGATACTAATTATTTTGGATTATCAAAATATTTTTAACAACTACTAGTAGGTTTTTCAGGTGGCACTGGTGGTAAAGAACCTGCCTCCCAATGCAGGAGACATAAGAGATATAGGTTCTGTCCCTGGATTGGGAAGATTCCAACACTGGATTGGATGTAGGTTCGATCCCTGGATTTGGAGAAGGGAATGGACACCCATTCCAGTATTCTTGCCTGGAGAATCCCATGGACAGAGGAGCCTGGCAGGCTACAGTCCATAGGGTCGTAAAGAATCGGACAGGACTGAAGCAATTTAGCATGCATGTGGTGGCATAATGACTTGAAAGATAAATGTATAGACACTATTTCAAGCAACATTAATAAAAGCTCCTGTTACCATAGTTTACCCTTAAAAACTTTACCATTAACCCTGAGATTTTAACAGTATAATTATACAAATATACTGCTTTGACAGGGTTTATTTTGGCAATCAAGCAATTTTTAGTATAAATTCTAACGTCAGGCTTTATGGTCACAAGAATCAGAAGTCCTCTGGAAAATCAGAAATTTAGAGAGTTATCTAAATGTTACTTACTCGTTGGCATACTAAACTCCCTTGAGAAATGTTGGGGAAATGTAAGAGAAAAACATTCCACAAATTACAACTATTGTCAAGAAAACCAGCAGAATAGGGTGGTACCATGCTGATTGTTGGGAATACAGTATGTGTAGAAACTGGGAGAGACAGACAAGCTCCCTCCAAAACTAGGGCAGAGAGAAACATCAAACAAGATTTTACCTCCTAGTTTTACAGAAATACAGAATTTATGTAATTGTAAAATATTATGATTTATGTAATTATAAAAAGATTGTTACCCAAACTATCTTCAGTATTGGTACTATGCAGGAGAAATGAAAAATGTGGGTCTATATAAGAGAAAGGAAAATAAGTAAATGTGGTAATTTCTAGATTTGGCCAGGTATAATGTAATGAATGGAAGGAGATGGAAAAGCTAACAACAAATTTGCACCCCTGAGACAATTTTTTAAGTTTTACATGGCCTTTTAACTGAATGAAATTTATCTCATTTCATTTTTGTTTATACTATCTCATGGCTTAAAATAAGGAAACTCTTTATTAAATGAGAGATTCACTTTTTACATCACTTCTTCATGTAACCTTTTGCAAATACTTGATTTTTTAAGAGACTGCATGGGTAGAACACAGACTTCATGGTAATGAATTTCAAGCACAGTGTTTTAATTATCCTAGTGCTTCAGCACCAAGCAATGGACTGCATGGTCAAGTAGTTGTACCAATTTAAGAAGGAAAAGGACCATAAATATTTCTGGCTACTGAAATCATATTAACAGTACTTAACTGATACCCAGTTAAGTCATCAATAAATGCAAATAAATCAATAAATATAACAAAATATATCCAAATTCTCAATATATTCATGGGATGATATTCTACAAGAGAAATCCAAAATTATGATAGCCACTTTTCTCTTTATAGGAATATATAATTTCTGGAGAATTTTTACATTCTCTCAGAAAACTCTATTTTATATGAAATATTTACTGATTAATAGACAGCTAGGTCTTGATGCACAAAAGTTGTTTTCTGACTCCTCTGAGCAACATACCTCATACCAGAGAAACTCTCCTCAAAAAACATCTAGAAACCTGAATAGAGGGACCACCAGGCTATGACAACTATCTTTATTTTCCAGCTCTCTACTTATATTTAAGAATATACATTGTACAGATTTTAGTTTGGTTTTCACCCTATTTCATTCAAAATAAAAGTCAATATGGTCTTATTTATATCCAGAGTAAAATAAAATGTACTTAACTGAAATATAACTGATTTACAATGCTGTGTTAATTTCTACTATAAAGCAAAGTGTCTCAGTTATACATATTTGTATGTGTATGTATACATACACTCACACACATTCTATTTCATATTTTTTTCCATTATATTTTATCACGGGATGTTGAATAACCCTAGCCCTGTGATATAGAGTAGAATATTTTCATTTATCCATTCTATATATAATGGTTTGTAAAATGTATTTTAATTACATAAATTTCACTATAAATCTAATCTACAGTTAGTTTTGCTGATACTTTCTAAAAAAGCTAGAGTGTGCCTAAACAACATTAAGCCATGACTGGGGATAAATATGCTATTCATTCAGTTTTTAAATCAATTTTTTTTTCACTCAAAGTATTTTCTTTATGTTCTAGCTTCTTGTTCCAAGTTCTTAACTGCGAAGGCATCACTGAAATGTTCCCAAAGCAGAGATGGCTGTGTGCCAGAATGCTACATAACCTTGCTAATGCTCAGTCACTAGGAACTACTCCATCTGTGTTTCTGTCCATCCAAAGAACCAGCTGCTCTAAACAAATGCTTTCCTCATTTTGCTTGTTGTATCACTAGCTGAAATATGCCTCTGTCATAATTACCATTCTCAGCTTCTTGATAGAGCCAGAAACCAACCAACAATTTATTGAGTACACAGGCTGGTGCTAATTGCTTGGTCACATAATTGGGTGTAGGATTATTTTATTACTGCTGACTAGAAGCAGCTGTACTCCCTGAAAACTCAATGGGGACAACACATTTGCTTACACATGGAACATGTATCTGCAATATGGAGGTAAATATTAAGAGGTGACAAATGTGAAAGGTCGTGAATCCCTGAGGAGGTCTTCTACCCAGCAAAAGTGCTCAGATTAGGAGTGATTATTGATATTGGGAAGGTACTGTTTACAATTGCTTTTTATTACCACCTATCTGGGGATACAGCTTGCTGAGAGAAGTGTGACATTTACTGTGATGTCCGTAGGGATTTTCTGGATACTCCTCTTTAGCCTCAAGACTAATTCCTATAACAGTGTGCATGTGTGCTAAGTTGCTTCAGTCATGTCCAACTTTTTGCGACTCCATGGACTTTAGCCCACAAGGCTCCTCTGTCCATGGAATTCTCCAGGCAAGAATACTGGAGTGGCTTGCCATGACCTCCTCCAGGAGATCTTCCCAACCCAGGGATCGAACCCACATCTTTTATGTCTACTGCAATTGGAAGTGGGTTCTTTACCACTAGCACCACCTGGGAAGGCCAACAGTAGCACTGGGGAAAAAGGAAATACAAAATAGGAGCAATGCAGGAAGCTAGATCTAGCTTTCACTAAGCCCTGTGCCTGAATAAATGAGAGTAACTGTGTAAAGTGACCTCATATTATCCATGTAAGCCCCCTACTACAATGCAACTGAGGGGAAAGAATGTTCTGTCCAACTGGTACTTAGATTACTGTCTGATATATCAGTTCAGTTCAGTTCAGTTACTCAGTAGTGTCCGACTCTTTGCGACACCATGAATCGCAGAATGCCAGGCCTCCCTGTCCATCACCAACTCCCAGAGATCACCCAGACCCACGTCCATCGAGTCAGTGATGCCATTCAGCCATCTCATCCTCTGTCGTCCCCTTCTCCTCCTGTCCCCAATCCCTCCTAGCATCAGAGTCTTTTCCAATGAGTCAACTCTTCACATGAGGTGGCCAAAGTACTGGAGTTTCAGCTTTAGCATCATTCCTTCCAAAGAAATCCCAGGGCTGATCTTCAGAATGGACTGGTTGGATCTTCTTGCAGTCCAAGGGACTCTCAAGAGTCTTCTCCAACACCACAGTTCAAAAGCATCAATTCTTCAGCACTCAGCCTTCTTCACAGTCAAACTCTCACATCCATACATGACCACAGGAAAAACCATAGCCTTGACTACACGGACCTTTGTTGGCAAAGTAATGTCTCTGCTTTTCAAAATTCTATCTAGGTTGGTCATAACTTTTCTTCAAAGGAGTAAGCGTCTTTTAATTTCATGGCTTCAATCACCATCTGCAGTGATTTTGGAGCCCAAAAAAATAAAGTCTGACACTGTTTCCACTGTTTCCCCATCTATTTCCCATGAAGTGATGGGGCCAGATGCCATGATCTTCGTTTTCTGAATGTTGAGTTTAAGCCAACTTTTCCACTCTCCACTTTCACTTTCATCAAGAGGCTTTTTAGTTCCTCTTCACTTTCTGCCATAAGGGTGGTGTCATCTGCATATCTGAGGTTATTGATATTTCTCCCAGTAATCTTGATTCCAGCTTGTGTTTCTTCCAGTCCAGCGTTTCTCACGATGTACTCTGCATATAAGTTAAATAAGCAGGGTGATAATATACAACCTTGACATACTCCTTTTCCTATTTGGAACCAGTCTGTTGTTCCATGTCCAGTTCTAACTGTTGCTTCCTGACCTGCATACAGATTTCTCAAGAGGCAGGTCAGGTGGTCTGGTATTCCCATCTCTTTCAGAATGTCCCACAGTTTATTGTGATCCACACAGTCAAAGGCTTTGGCATAGTCAATAAAGCAGAAATAGATGTTTTTCTGGAACTCTCTTGCTTTTTCCATGATTCAGCGGATGTTGGCAATTTGATCTCTGATTCCCCTGCCTTTTCTAAAACCAGCTTGAACATCAGGAAGTTCACGGTTCACATATTGCTGAAGCCTGGCTTGGAGAATTTTGAGCATTACTTAATTAGCGTGTGAGATGAGTGCAATTGTGTGGTAGTTTGAGCATTCTTTGGCATTGCCTTTCTTTGGGATTGGAATGAAAACTGATCTTTTCCAGTCCTGTGGCCACTGCTGAGTTTTCCAAATTTGCTGACATATTAAGTGCAGCACTTTTACTGCATTATCTTTCAGGATTTGAAATAGCTCAACTGGAATTCCATCACCTCCACTAGCTTTGTTGGTAGTGATGCTTTCTAAGGCCCACTTGACTTCACATTCCAGGATGTCTGGCTCTAGGTCAGTGATCACACCATCGTGATTATCTGGGTCATGAAGATCTTTTTTGTACAGTTCTTCTGTGTATTCTTGCCACCTCTTCTTCATATCTTCTGCTTCTGTCAGGTCCATACCATTTCTGTCCTTTATCGAGCCCATCTTTCCATGAAATGTCCCCTGGGTATCTCTAATTTTCTTGAAGAGATCTCTAGTCTTTCCCATTCTGTTGTTTTCCTCTATTTCTTTGCATTGATCTTTGAAGAAGGCTTTCTTATATCTTCTTGCTATTCTTTGGAACTCTGCATTCAGATGCTTATATCTTTTTTTTTTTCTCCTTTGCTTTTTGCTTCTCTTCTTTTCACAGCTATTGTTAAGGCCTCTCCAAACAGCCATTTTGCTTTTTTGCATTTCTTTCCATGGGGATAGTCTTGATTGCTGTCTCCTGCACATTGTCACGAACCTCATTCCATAGTTCATCAAGAACTCTATCTATCAGATCTAGGCCCTTAAATCTATTTTTCACTTCCACTGTATAATTATAAGGGATTTGATTTAGGTCATACCTGAATGGCCTAGTGGTTTTCTCTACTTTCTTTAATTTAACTCTGAATGTGGCAAAAAGGAGTTCATGATCTGAACCACAGTCAGCTTCTGGTCTTGTTTTTGTTGACTGTATAGATCTTCTCCATCTTTGGCTGCAAAGAATATAATTAATCTGATTTTGGTGTTGACCATCCGGTGATGTCCATGTGTAGAGTCTTCTCTTGTGTTGTTGGAAGACAGTGTTTGTTATGACCAGTGCATTTTCTTGGCAAATCTCTGTTAGTTTTTGGCCTGCTTCATTCCGTATTCCTAGGCCAAATTTGCCTGTTACTCCAGGTGTTTGTTGACTTCCTACTTTTTCATTCCAGTGCCCTATAGTGAAAAGGACATCTTTTTTGGGTGTTAGTTCTAAAAGGTCTTGTAGGTCTTCATAGAACCATTCAACTTCAGCTTCTTCAGCATTACTGGTTCAGGCATAGACTTGGATTACAGTGATATTGAATGGTTTGCCTTGGAAACGAACAGAGATCATTCTGTCATTTTTAGGATTGCACCCAAGTACTGCATTTCGGACTCTTTTGTTGACCATGATGGCTATTCCATTTCTTCTGAGGGATTCCTGCCCACGGTTTCTTCTGAGGGATTCCTGCCCGCAGTAGTAGATATAATGGTCATCTGAGTTGAATTCACCCATTCCAGTCCATTTCAGTTCACTGAGTTCTAGAATGTCGACGTTCACTCTTGCCATCTCTTGTTTGACCACTTCCAATTTGCCTTGATTCATGGACCTGACATTTCAGGTTCCTATGCAATATTGCTCTTTACAGCATTGGACCTTGCTTCTATCACCAGTCACATCCACAACTGGGCATTCTTTTTGCTTTGGCTCCATCCCTTCATTCTTTCTGGAGTTATTTCTCCACTGATCTCCAGTAGCATATTGGGCACCTACTGACCTGGGGAGTTCCTCTTTTAGTATCCTATCATTTTGCCTCTTCATACTGTTCATGGGGTTCTCAAGGCAAGAATACTGAAGTGGTTTGCCATTCCCTTCTCCAGTGGACCACATTCTGTCAGACCTCTCCACCATGGCCCGCCCATCTAGGGTTGCCCTACAGGCATGGCTCAGTTTCATTGAGTTAGACAAGGCTGTGGTCCTAGTGTGATTAAATTGACTACTTTTCTGTGAGTATGATTTCAGTGTGTCTACCCTCTGATACCCTCTTTCAACACCTACCACCTTACTTGGGTTTCTCTTACCTTGGGCGTGGGGTATCTCTTCACGGCTGCTACAGCAAAGTGCAGCTGCTGCTCCTTACCTTGGATGAGGGGTATCTCCTCACCGCCACCCTTCCTGACCTTCAATGTGGGATAGCTTCTCTAGGCCCTCCTGTGCCCACGCAGCCAGGGCTCCTTGGATGTGGGGTTGGTCCTCCCGGCTGCCGCCCCTGGCCTTGGGCTTGGGGCATGGGATAACTCCTCCCGGTTGCTGCCCCTGACTTCGGATGTGGGGTAACACCTCTCGTTGCCGCCCCTGACCTCGGACATGGGCTAGCTCCTCTCAGCCGTTCCTGTGCCGTCACAGTCTGGCACTCTCAGCCACTGCCCCTGACCATGGACGTGGGGTAACTCCTCTTGGCTGCCGCCCTTCAGGCATGGGGTCCTCCCGGCTTCTGCCCCTGACCTCGGACATGGGGTAGCTCCTCTTGGCTGCACTTAGTGCACCGGTTGCAGCCTCCTGTGCTTAGTGCACCAATAGTAGATGCTTAATAAACATTTTCCTAGTAAATGTGGAACAAATTAGAGCTTAAAGCAACTGATTTTTGCAGTTATCCTTCAATGTTGGATGTCCACCATGTTATCTAATACACATAATATTAGTACCTAATTGTGATTTATGTTTATTGAAATTTAAAATGCATATACGTTGGCCACTTGATGCAAAGAACTGACTCATTTGAAAAGACCCTGATTGTGGGCAAGATTGAAGGCAGGAGGAGAAGGGGATGACAGAGGATGAGATGGTTGGATGGCATCACTGACTCAATGGACATGAGTTTGAGTAAACTCCAGGGGTTGGTGATGGACAGGGAAGCCTGGATTGCTGCAGTCCATGGGGTCACAAAGAGTCAGACATGACTGAGTGACTCAACTGACTGACTGATCCCCTTTGAAGCATTTCTAAGAATTTACCTAGACATATGCTTGCATATGCACACAAAGGTATACATGCAAGAAGATTCATTGCAAAGCTTTCTATAGTACAGAAAGATTGAAAAAGCCCTAAGTAGTCCTTCAGTAGGTGATAGGTTACATAAATTATAGTACATCCATAAGATGGACTACCATGCAACTGCTAATAAGAATAGAAAACTCTGTTTATACTAAAATAAAATTATAGTCAACATATATTTTTAATTTAAAAAGGAAGATGCACAACAGAGTGAGGAGCGAGCTCCCATTATTGTTAAAACAAATGAAGATGCATGCACATAGATATGATTACATATTCATAGAATATCTCTGGAAGAATATCCAGGGAATCAGTAATATAGATTTTCTCTGGGGAACAGGGAACTAAAAGCACGAGGATTAGTTATGTGAGACGTATTTGCCAACACTGAACTTTTTGACTAGTACAATACTTGTCATGTGCATTAATTATCCTGAATAAAAATAAATTTTAAAACAAAAGAACATAATGCAATTTGTTTATATAAATATGCATACTGGAAGAAATAACTGATTGGCCAAACTCTTTCAGCACACACATGTTAGTATTTTGGGGGAATAAATCTGGCAATTTCCAGATCATTTGAGAATGCAGTATGCTGCTAAGTTGCTGCTAAGTTGCTTCAGTCATGTCCGACTCTGCGCGACCCCATAGATGGCAGCCCACCAGACTCCCCCGTCCCTGGGATTCTCAAGGCAAGAACACTGGAGTGGGTTGCCATTTCCTTCTCCAACACATGAAAGTGAAAAGTGAAAGTGAAGTCGCTCAGTCGTGTCCAACTCTCAGTGACCCCATGGACTGCAGCCTACCAGGCTCCTCTGCCCATGGAATTTTCCAGGCAAGGGTACTGGAGTGGGGTGCCATTGCCTTCTCAGAGAATGTAGTATAGGGGTCCCATAAAACCTGGTTCCCCACTATTCCCTTTCTGCTTACAGTTTTCCAAGAGCCAGTCCTTCAGTTTATGATTTACTGACAGATATAGAGCAAATTTGGAGAAGGCAATGGCACCCCACTCCAGTACTCTTGCCTGGAAAATCCCATGGATGGAGGACCCTGGTAGGCTGTAGTCCATGGGGTCATGAAGAGTCGGACACTTACTGAGTGACTTCACTTTCACTTTCATGCATTGGAGAAGGAAATGGCAACCCACTCCAGTGTTTTTGCCTGGAGAATTCCAAGGACAGGGGAGCCTGGTGGGCTGCCGTCTATGGGGTCACACAGAGTCGGACATGACTGAAGTGACTTAGCAGCAGCAGCAGCAGCATAGAGCAAATTCAATCTTGGGCAAAACTGTGAAGAAGGCTCATTGATATTTTGTAAAACTATCTCTCTCTTCTTACCTTTTCTACCACCTTACCCAGGGTCTGGACCCACACATATACACTTACTCCAAAATAACTCCTATAGAATACCTTCCTAGATTCAGCATTTATGAACCAAGTCATCACCCTCCACTATGGAAAGTTTTCTTTCCAATTCTCTTCTTAGCTGTGTTCTCTTTTTAATTTTTAAATATATTATATCTGAAAACCTGAATGCATTAATGCTATTAAAGAATATTAAACTTTACTTTTCAATGGCCAACTAAGTCTTGGAGGGTCTTTCTAGGTAGAGACTCAGTCAGACCAAGTGGGGGAGTTAATTTGGAGTCAAGAAGATAGTATAGATCTCTAACCATGCGCTGATCCTATCTAATGAACATTAACAACTGTCAACATTTTATGACTCAGCAAATCTCTTTCCAAAGATGGGAGAAACCATGGCTCAAGAAGAGGAAATAAGATCAAAGCAGAGGGGGACTTGGTTTCTGCTGGTGCATTGTTTGCAATCTGAGAGGAGTGAGTCAAGGAAATTAAGTCTAACTGTTGGCCTATCATATGCCTTTTCTACAAGTCTTTTACTACTGGATGGGGCTTGAAAATGTTAATGAAAAAGCATATTCTTGATTTTTGTTTTGTTCACCAGTGCTATCTTCTAGAAGCCCAGCCTATTTGAGGAAAGGACATTCTCTTTGTTTATGACACAATAGGAAGCAGTAAAGGAGGTTTTTAAGAAGGTTTAAAATAAGTTCCTCAGAAAGGAAAATAAATATATGCAGAAAAATAAAATTATAAGAATTTTCAACACATTTAAGAAAGGAAACAAACTCAACACTTATGATTCCTCAACTCTAAGAGTTTCCTTAAGTAGAATATTACATTTAATTAAATATATGTTGACTTGAAGAGGAGTGTATATGTAACCTTTCTAATTTCCATAATTTGGTACATTTTCCACAGGAGTAAAAATTCATTATCTTTGATATATCACATAGCATATTTTGTCTATGCACAAAGTATATCAAATATAACAATATGTTCTAACTACATCAAGATAATGAATGGAACTAATTCATAGTATTTTCAATCAAGGTAGAAGGGAGAAAATTAAATATATTCAGTTTCCTGCAACAATAAGAACATTTCTATATCTAAACATATTAAATTGAACACATTTTATGCAAGTAGAAGATAAAAATTACATTTGAAATATGTTTCATTGGCTTTAATATTATATACTTTATATGATGTAAAAATGTTACTTTCAAAAAGTAAGTTTAATTCACAAAGCAAACTGAACTATACTTATTTGCATTTGCTTTAATGATGAAAAGTCTTCAAATGTAGAGTCCTTATTAAATGTATTTCTATCCTCTGTAGTCCCTAATATAGTGTGTTACATACGTGATATTTATGGTTTTATAGTTAAAACTATTTATGGCTTTTTTTTTTCCTAAAAGATTTGAAGAAGCTATTTGTTATAAACTGAATGTTTGTGTCCCTCCAAAATCCATATGTTGAAATCCTAAATCCCAATATGATGGTATTTGGAGATGGGACCTCTTATAAATAATTAGGGTTAGATGAAGGCATGAGGGTGGGGCCCTCATTATAGGATTTGTGCCCTTCTAAGAGACACCAGCAAGCTCTCTTTTCCCCTGTCTCCTAGGATGCACAAAGAAAAGGTCATATAAGCACACAATGAGATGAGAGATGAGACCACAAGCCAAGAGAAGAGATCTCAGAATAAAACCTACCTTGATGGCACCTTAATCTTAAACTTCTTGCCCTCCAAAAGTATGAGAAATAAATTTGTTGTTTAAGCCACTCAGTCTATGACATTTTGTTATAGTAGCCCAAGCTAAGATATTATCAAAATAATGTAATGTAATTCATGATATTTAAAGGTTAAAACAGAATAGGATAATTAAATAGATCTAGAGAAACTAAATGTTCTTAGGTACCTGTAGTAGTGGTAGTAGTTTAGTTGCTAAGTCATGTACCACTCTTGCAACCCCATGGACTATAGCCCACCAGGCGCCTCTGTCCATGGGATTTCCTAGGCAAGGATACTGCAGTGGGTTGCCATTTCCTTCTCCAGGGGATTTTCCTGAACCAGGGATTGAACCTGGGTCTCCTGCATAGCAGGCAGTCTCTTGCATTACAGGCTGATTCTTCACCGACTGAGCCACCAGGAAGCCTTTAGGTACCTGAGATATGCTAATTACTATGGTTTGGGACTGAAATTCTCTCTGTTTTCTAGCAGGTAAGGCACAGCAGGAAATATGCTGAATTATATAGTATTGAGGTACCAAGTCTTCTAATGTCTCATTAGAAACATTATTGTAAGAAATGGTAAGAAATTTCCACAGAGCACACAGAGCACGGGCAGCTGTGACAGCACACAGAGCGCGGCTGAGAGGAGCTACCACACGTCCAAGGTCAGGGGCAGTGGCCAAGAGTGCCAGGCTGCGATGGTGCAGGAACGGCCGAGAGGAGCCAGCCCACGTCCGAGGTCAGGGGCAGAAGCCAGGAGGACCCTATACCCGAGGGGCAGCAGCCAAGAGGGGCTACCCGGCATCTGAGGTCAGGGGCAGCAGCCAGGAGTGTCAGGCTGCGACAGCGCAGGAGCAGCCAAGAGGAGCTAGCCACGTCCGAGGTCAGGGGCAGAAGCCGGGAGGACCCTATGCACGAGGGGCAGCAGCCAAGAGGAGTTACCCCACGTCCGAGGTCAGGGGCAGTGGCCTAGAGTGCCAGGCTGCTAAGGTGCAGGAACGGCCGAGAGGAGCTACCCCATGTCCGAGGTCAGGGGAGGTGGCTGGGAGGAGCTACCCACTGCCTGAAGCCAGGGGCAGCGGCTGGGATGAGCTACCCCACAGCCCGAGACCAGGGGCTGCAGCCAGGAGGAGCAACCCCACGTCCAAGGAGTGGTGGCTGTGTGGGCACAGGAGGGCTTAGAGAAGCTAGTCCATGTTCCAGGTCAGGAGGGGCGGTGGTGAGGAGATACCCCTCGTCCAAGATAAGGAGCAACGGCGGCACTTTGCTGGAGCAGCCGTGAAGAGATACCCCACGTCCAAGGTAAGAGAAACCCAAGTAAGATGGTAGGTGTTGCAAGAGGGCATTAGAGGGCAGAAACACTGAAATAATACTCACAGAAAACTAGTCAATTTAATCACACTAGGATCACAGCCTTGTCCAACTCAATGAAACTAAGCCATGCCCCTGGGGCCACCCAAGATGGGCAGGTCATGGTGGAGAGGTCTGACAGAATGTGGTCCACTGGAGAAGGGAATGGCAAACCACTTCAGTATTTTTGCCTTGAGAACTCCATGAACAGTATGAAAAGGCAAAATGATACGATACTGAAAGAGAAACTCCCCAGGTCAGTAGGTGCCCAAGATGCTACAGGAGACCAGTGGAGAAATAACTCCAGAAAGAATGAAGGGATGGAGCCAAAGCAAAACCAATACCCAGCTGTGGATGTGACTGGTGATAGAAGCAAGATCCAATGCTGTACAGAACAATACTGCATAGGAATCAGGAATGTCAGGTCCATGAATCAAGGCAAATTGGAAGTGTAAATACAAGAGATGGCAAGAGTGAACGTCGACATCCTAGGAATCAGTGAACTAAAATGGACTGGAATGGGTGAATTTAACTCAGATGACCATTATATCTATTACTGTGGGCAGGAATCCCTTAGAAGAAATGGAGTAGCCATCATGGTCAACAAAAGAGTCTGAAATGCAGTACTTGGATGTAATCTCAAAAATGACAGAATGATCTCTGTTCATTTCCAAGGCAAACCATTCAATATCACAGTAATCTAAGTCTATGCCCCAACCAGTAATGCTGAAGAAGCTGAAGTAGAACGGTTCTATGAAGACCTACAAGACATTTTAGAACTAACATCCAAAACGATGTCCTTTTCATTATAGGGGACTGGAATGCAAAAGTAGGAAGTCAACAAACACCTGGAGTAACAGGAAAATTTGGCCCTGGAATACGGAATGAAGCAGGGCAAAGACTAATCGAATTTTGCCAAGAAAATACACTGGTCATAGCAAACACCCTCGTCCAACAACACAAGAGAAGACTTTACACATGGACATCACCAGATGGTCAACACCAAAATCAGATTGATTATATTTTTTGCAGTCAAAATGGAGAAGTTTTATACAGTCAATAAAAACAAGACGAGGAGCTGACTGTGGCTCAGATCGTGAACTCCTTATTGCCACATTCAGACTTAAATTGAAGAAAGTAGGGAAAACAACTAGGCCATTCAGGTATGACCTAAATCAAATCCCTTATGATTATACAGTGGAAGTGAGAAATAGATGTAAGGGCTTGGATCTGATAGATAGAGTGCCTGATGAACTATGGACGGAGGTTCGTAACATTGTATAGGAGACAGGGATCAATACCATCCCCATGGAAAAGAATTCAAAAAAGCAAAATGGGTGCCTGAGGAGGCCTTACAAATAGCTGTGAAAAGAAGAGAAGTGAAAACCAAAGGAGAAAAGGAAAGATATAAGCATGTGAATGCAGAGTTCCAAAGAATAGCAAGAAGAGATAAGAAAGCCTTCCTCAGCGACCAATGCAAAGAAATATAGGAAAACAACAGAATTGCAAAGACTAGAGATCTCTTCAAGAAAATTAGAGATACCAAGGGAACATTTCATGCAAAGATGGGCTCGATAAAGGACAGAAATTGCATGGACCTGACAGAAGCAGAAGATATTAAGTAGAGGTGGCAGGAATACACAGAAAAACTGTACAAAAAAGATCTTCATGACCAAGATAATCATGATGGTATGATCACTCACCTAGAGCCAGACATCCTGGAATGTGAAGTCAAGTGGGCCTTAGAAAGCATCACTACCAACAAAGCTAGTGGAGGTGATGGAATTCCAGTTGAGCTATTTCAAATCCTGGAAGATGATGCTGTGAAAGTGCTGCACTCAATATGCCAGCAAATTTGGAAAACTCAGCAGTGGCCACAGGACTGCAAAAGGTCAGTTCTCATTCCAATACCAAAGAAAGGCAATGCCAAAGAATGCTCAAACTACCACACAATTGCACTCATCTCACACACTAATAAAGTAATGCTCAGAATTCTCCAAGCCAGGCTTCAGAATATGTGAACCTTGAACTTCCAGATGTTCAAGCTGGTTTTAGAAAAGGCAGAGGAAGCAGAGATCAAATTGCCAACATCCGCTGGATTATTAAAAAAAAAAAAAAAGAGAGAGAGCTCCAGAAAAACATCTATTTCTGCTTTATTGACTATGCCTAAGCCTTTGACTGAGTGGATCACAATAAACTGTGGAAAATTCTGAAAGAGATGGGAATACCAGACCACCTGATCTGCCTCTTAAGAAATCTGTATGAAGGTCAGGAAGCAGCAGTTAGAACTGGACATGGAACAACAGCCTGGGTCCAAATAGGAAAAGGAGTACGTCAAGGCTGTATATTGTCACCCTGCTTATTTAACTTATATGCAGAGTACATCATGAGAAACGCTGGGCTGGAAGATGCACATGCTGGAATCAAGATTGCCTGGAGAAATATCAATATCCTCAGATATGCAGATGACACCACCCTTATGGCAGAAAGTGAAGAGGAACTCAAAAGCCTCTTGATGAAAGTGAAAGTGGAGAGTGGAAAAGTTGGTTTAAGGCTCAACATTCAGAAAACGAAGATCATGGCATCTGGTCCCATCACTTCATGGGAAATAGATGAGGAAAAATTGGAAACAGTGTCAGACTTTATTTTTTTGGGCTCCAAAATCACTGCAGATGGTGATTGCAGCCATGAAATTAAAAGACACTTACTTCTTGGAAGGAAAGTTATGACCAACCTAGACAGCATATTCAAAAGCGGAGACATTACTTTGCCAACAAAGGTCTGTCTAGTCAAGGCTATGGTTTTTCCTATGGTCATGTATGGATGTGAGAGTTGGACTGTGAAGAAAGCTGACCACTAAAGAATTGATGCTTTTGAACTGTGGTGTTGGAGAAGACTCTTGAGAGTCCCTTGGACTGCAAGGAGATCCAACCAGCCCATTCTGAAGGAGATCAACCCTGGGATTTCTTTGGAAGGAATGATGCTAAAGCTGAAACTCCAGTACTTTGGCCACCTCATGTGAAGAATTGACTCATTGGAAAAGACTCTGATGCTGGGAGGGATTGGGGGCAGGAGGAGAAGGGGACGACAGAGGATGAGATGGCTGGATGGCATCACTAACTCAATGGAGGTGAGTTTGAGTGAACTCCGGGAGCTGGTGATGGACAGGGAGGCCTGGCGTGCTGCGATTCATGGGGTGCCAAAGAATCGGACACGATTGAGTGACTGAACTGAACTGAACTGATATAATATTGATTATTTTTTGTATTTTTTAAAGCAAATATTTTGGCTGTTTTAAACCTTTGTTTGGAAGGATAACAACCAAAACAAAGAATCTGTATGGAAATGCTCCAGGAGGACCCAAGGATCCTCAGTGAATGTTTCACTGCCAAAGAAGGCCTAAATTGGGCATAGCATTGAATAGCCAATAAGACAAACCTCTCACCAATGAAACAGTCTTCATCTTGCCTTACTTTGGAAAGGATAATCCTAGGCCCAGTGGAATAAGCATCAACTTTCACTGCTGGGGAGTCCCAACTGTTTAATAATACCTTAAAAAACTGGAAATAGAACTGCCTTATAACCCAGAAATCCCACTGCCGGGCATACACACCAAGAAAACCAGAACTGAAAGAGACACATGTACCCCAATGTTCATCGCAGCACTGTTATAATAGCCAGGACATGAAAGCAACCTAGATGTCCATCAGCAGATGAATGGATAAGAAAGCAGTGGTACATATACACAATGGAGTATTACTCAGCCATTAAAAAGAATACATTTGAATCAGTCCTAATGAGTTGGATGAAACTGGAGACTATTATACAGAGTGAAGTAAGCCAGAAAGAAAAACACCAATACAGTATACTAACACATATATATGGAATTTGGAAAGATGGTAATGATAACCCTGTATGAGAGACAGCAAAAGAGACACAGATATATAGAACAGTCTTTTGGACTCTGTGGGAGAGGGCGAGGGTGTGATGATTTGGGAGAATGGCATTGAAACATGTATAATATCATATAAGAAACGAATCACCAGTCCAGGTTTGGTGCAGGATACAGGATGCTCAGGGCTGGTCCACTGGGATGACCCACACGGATGGTACGGGGAGGGAAGTGGGAGGGGGGTTCAGGATGGGGAAAACGTGTACACCCGTGCTGGACTCATATTGATGTATGGCAAAACCAATACAATATTGTAAAGTAATTAGCCTCCAATTAAAATAAATAAATTTAAATTTAAAAAAACCCTCTTGATGAAAGTGAAAGAGGAGGGTGAAAAAGTTGACTTAAAACTTAACATTCAGAAAATAAATAACATGGCATCCGAATATATATATATCTATATCTTTTTTTTAACAACCTTGATGATATGCTTAAAGTTACAGTATTTGTTCCTTTATGTTGAGAAAAACTATCTCCAATAATTCATCATTAAGATGCAAATTAAATCTCTCATTTAATAAAAGCTGAAAACTCTTTTGATAATGTTTGTGTATATACACAGAAACTTCTTTTAGTACAATTAATATGAAATATTTGGGAACAATTTTAAAAGAAGGAAATTCTAATTCAGTGCTGCACTACTTTTTAAGGCTTGTGATGTGGACACTAATTTTAATCTAAAAAAAAATGTTCTCATTGGTGCTGCGGTGCTTAGTCGCTCAGTCATGTCCAAGTCTTTGCAACCCCATGGATTGTAGCCCACCCGGCTCCTCTGTCCATGGGGATTCTCCAGGCAAGAATACTGGAGTGAGTTGCCATGCCCTCCTCAAAAGGATCTTCCCAATCCAGGGATTGAACCCAGGTCTCCTGCAATGCAGGCAGATTCTTTACCAGCTGAGCTACCAGGAGAGTTGGTCCCCAAGGAATATATTTTTATGTTTCTTTTAGAGTTTGGATCTTGAATATTCTTGATGTCAATCACCATTGCACTGACCTGTATAGGAGACTGGGTTGATTGTTTATAGATATCTATCAGGATGTACCCTAGGATTTTCCTGTTTTTTTTTTATTAAGTTCCTGCTTTCTAGTATAATAATTTGCCTCTTTCTTCTAAAAAAATAATTTAAAAAGTGAATGTCAATATTTGAATGATTATGATTCAATTAATTGGCATTTTATTGCATCATGAGAGAGGCTATGTAAGGAAAGAACAAGGCAAGCTCCCTCAAAAAGTTTTTAATTAAAATCAATGTCCAAATTACAATCCTAAATAAATACTGCAATGCTCAATTAAATTTCCTTCTTTCAAAATTCTTCCCAAATATTTCCTCAGATTAATTGTCACTGTATAAAAGAAGGTGCCATGTGTACAATGGTAACCATGGAATCCTTCACATTATCTGCATATTGCATGTGTAATTAATTCCTATGCAAAACATAATTAGAATGTAGTATACTTCAGTTTCTCCCGAAGCATCCCAAGGTCATTATATGAAATGCATATAGTCAAACCATAGGTGCTGTCACAAAGGGGAATAAAAGGACAAAAGAAAAGAGAGAAAAGAATTAGGTTAGTATTACTTGTATAGATTGTGTGACCACCAGATTAGTCACAAATAGTTGGAAACCATCTCTTTGACATGCAGAATCCCAGCTATACTAACTTGTTTCCCTATTTTATGACCAAAAGGTGGCAGTGTTCCATTTATTATGAGCTTGGCGTACTACAGTCATTCGGTAATGTTCTCCACTGAAACTAGCAAGGTGTGCGTCATTAACCATTCTGCTTCACAGGTCCTGATATCAAGAGGATCATACCAGCAGCTACTGCGACATAACTCATTAAGAAACTGTTGTAAATAAGAATCTTGTAGAAAAGCATAACGGCAGGTCAAATCAGCTCCCCCACCTTGGAAGGAAGCTAAATCCTTGTGGCTGACCTGCTGTTGGGCAAAAATAAATTACTATTTGCATCATAAAAGATGGGAGCATTCCGCCAAGCACAGAGACAGCTACAGCTAAGACTCTGTGACATTTGGTTCATTTTTCTCTCCAAGCCCCATCCAAGCAAGGTGATTTATTCTCCCAAAGCAATGACTGAAATGTTTACCTATTTACCTGGTCAGACAGTCACAAGCACATTTTAAACAGCTATGGGAAATGGTTTTAACTGACAGTAGAGGTGCCCGATTAAGAGCAAGATGGGTGTCTAACTTTTTGAAACAAATTTGCCAAAATGAAAGTTAAAAAAAAAAAGTCAAAACAAAAAAACTGGCTGGAGGCTTTACCCAATGTCTCATCAGCATTCAACAACAGCTCCTTAGGGCTTAAATCAAACAAGAAAAAGAAGATCCTGAGACATATGCAGAAGAGATCAGTGAAAATTTCTCATCACTTACACAGTCAGCCACAGGGAATAGAGATAGGAGCTGCTTAAATGCCTCTTCTTTTTTGGTGGAAATATGATGGCCATGAATGAAGAAGTAAGATGTAGCTCCCAAAATATATTTCGTCAAGTACAAACAGAATACTATATATAATTGCATTACATTACAGCTTGTATTGATTGGTTAGATTTTCCCCATGGCACAGTTCCATTTCACATTCTCAACCTCGTTGTAACAAAGGATTACAAGAGTTCTGTATACCATTAGGATTTATTTAATCTGCGTTTTCTTGTCAGTAAATATATTCTGAGTTCAAAACACAATGGAATAAATACTTAGGCAATTTTGGGCAAAAATGAAAAATAAAAGCCAAATTCTGGATAATTTGTGAAACTGAATTCTTCAGTTCTTCACTTTTCACTCTGTCAGTGGAAACGTGACCTTTTAATGCAATGGCATAACACAGTTGAAACGGCTCAAGTTGTCAGGAATGAAAGAGAGGCAGGTTAAATTCAAATGATGGAGTTCTCTAATTACTGAACACTATACTGGACATGGAACAACAGACTGGTTCCAAATAGGAAAAGGAGTACGTCAGGGCTGTATATTGTCACCCTGCTTATTTAACTTATATGCAGAGTACATCATGAGAAACGCTGGGCTGAAAGAAGCACAAGCTGGAATCAAGATTGCCGGGAGAAATATCAATAACCTCAGATATGCAGACACCACCCTTATGGCAGAAAGTGAAGAGGAACTAAAAAGCCTCTTGATGAAAGTGGAAGTGGAGAGTGAAAAAGTTGGCTTAAGGCTCAACATTCAGAAAACGAAGATCATGGCATCTGGTCCCATCACTTCATGGGAAACAGATGGGGAAACAGTGGAAACAGTGTCAGACTTTATTTTTTTGGGCTCCAAAATCACTGCAGATGGTGATTGCAGCCATGAAATTAAAAGACACTCCTTGGAAGAAAAGTTATGACCAACCTAGATAGCATATTGAAAAGCAGAGACATTACTTTGCCAACAAAGGTCCGTGTAGTCAAGGCTATGGTTTTTCCTGTGGTCATGTATGGATGTGAGAGTTGGACTGTGAAGAAGGCTGATGCTTTTGAACTGTGGTGTTGGAGAAGACTCTTGAGAGTCCCTTGGACTGCAAGGAGATCTAACCAGTCCATTCTGAAGGAGATCAGCCCTGGGATTTCTTTGGAAGGAATGATGCTAAAGCTGAAACTCTAGTACTTTGGCCACCTCATGCGAAGAGTTGACTCATTGGAAAAGACTCTGATTCTGAGAGGGATTGGGGGCAGGAGGAGAAGAGGACGACAGAGGATGAGATGGCTGGATGGCATCACTGACTCGATGGACGTGAGTCTCAGTGAACTCCGGGAGTTGGTGATGGACAGGGATGCCTGGTGTGCTGTGATTCATGGGGTCGCAGAGAGTCGGACACAACTGAGGGACTGAACTGAACTGAACTGAACTGATAGCAGAGTACCTGCCTAACACAGACTTTACTGAATGACCCTCTGTTGACCACCTAATACACCTAATAATAAACAGCGTCAGGACACTGTTGATTCAGTGACCAAAAAGGAGAATGCTTTCTGAAATCCTATGTCAGGGAGATTACAATTATACTCATTAAGGAAAAGCTATAAATCTCACTATTATGAAATGAGACTTCAGAATTAATTTTTATTCTGTGCTATTTTCTTAACATCCACAAGAGCTGATGCCTAATCTCTCTCTTTAAATTAACAAGTGAAAACCAGTATTTTAGATATTGATGAAGGAAAACAAAGAGGACACAAATATTCCTGGAGGGTGGTAACAAGCGGTAACAAGGATGGTTTCATGTACACACCTATAAGCTACCTCATCTCAATGTCTTACTCCTTCTTTTTGAACTTGCAGGTCTGTTGGAACACACTGTTTTGTGTACATTTTGTTAGCAGGAGATATGGAAGATTTTACATCTTCCTAGTTTTAGGGATTAGTAGGTATTGGCACTGTTTGAGAAGATGGAAAAGGAGGGGTCAGTAACGGCTACTGGACTGACCACAGCAACTCCTTAGTTCACCTCCTCTCCCTCCTCCCACCAGGAGGCAAACATTGCAAAATACATATGTGGGCACTTTTCATATATTGATAGTCACGTGAACCGAAATTTGCCTGAAATACTAATTCTCATCTAAAGAGAATTCTGTCAGAAATAACTACAATAACAATGATACCACTTTGCAGTCAATCCACAATAGCTTCTATGGAATTGTATACACACATGCAACTAACAGCAAGATTAATGTAAAAGAGCCTTCCTTAGCACCTGTGTGAGGTGCCATGTGAAGCTCGCAAAAACCTCACACTTTGCTCCTGTCATTTTCTGGACCCAAATACTCTGCCTTTCATTCTGTCCCATCATTCTCTGCTGCTTGCCTAGGTCTGTTTTTCTGCAATTTCTAATTCAATCTCCAACCGCTATGTGATATTTTTACAGGCCTCACTAATCCACATCTAGATTTTTATAACCCCCTCCCACAAATATCACGTATATCTCTGTATTGCCAGTAAAGTGCAGTAATAGTGCTTTATACGTTTATACACGATAGCATTTTAATAAGTTTTTGGTTGTTATAGCTTTTAACTCACTTGATATTTGCTCTCCAGAATTCTAACAAACATCTAGGATAAATATGGTGATATAATCACCCTCTCTAAAAAGAAAATGAACTTTCCAACGTATAAACTATTAACTAGTTAACTAACAACTTATCAATTGTTAACATGAGGTACAGACAAAAAGATATGTGCATATCAGAGGTGGTGACTAAAAACAGTTTTAGAAAGTGCATGTTTATGCCAAGTAAACCCAAGATGAAATGTACAATCCAGGCAGTTCTTACAAGATACACAGCTAAGAGCACAGGTGTACAATCTGGAAATCTCATGGTAAATTGTTCTTGTGAGATTGAGCTATTAAGCTCATGTTATCAAACCTAAGTGATCTGGATAAGCATAATATTATTTTCAGCCAAATCCAAGTATATGCATATTTTTTCATCACAAATTTAAATAGCACATGAATGTGACTGGTGATATAATATGTGTTGTAACAACTTACTAGTTAAAATTACCATTCAAATCCTTTTAAGACAAAGTTAAATAAAGGGGAAAATCCACACATCTTTTCACTGTGGAGCACTTGCTATTACCAAGGTGGGTGGTCTTTCAGAGGGAATGGCAGCATGATTACAAAGCCTTAGACTTTCTGCTGCAACATAAAAACTTGAGGGTACATTTAACTTAATGCTACTCAAGTCAGAAGATGTAAAAGCAACTGTCCCAACACTTTGCATTTATAGACAATTCAGTCAGATTCATTTTTAGGCAATTTAATAATTTTCATTTCAAATAATTTTTCAAGTACCATAAAATAAAGGAAGTCACCATGTTGTTTTACTTTTCATTTTATATGGAACAAAAATTCTTTGCCTCTCCTATAATGTGTAATCCCTTTATTTTTTCACTCACTAGAATTTTAGAATTACAATCATAGAAATAATTATGGGCATTTTGGACAATAGATACTCTTTATTTCTGCTTTGAACTAGAACTTATTTATGGTATTGGTTACAGCATAGTATAAAAAAGATCCACATTATGGAGCAAATTTCCACATAGGCCAGTAGGTTTCACTTCATATTCTGATTAGAGAAGCCACCCTCAGTTAGTTGGCTATATTGCAACTGTGTGCCACAAGTCATAAGACAAAAGTAATGAAAATTATTTTGCACACAGCATCATCATGCTTTTGACTAAACAACTTAAAGCTCGGTTCTATACTATTCATCACTATTATCTATGAAGATTAAATATATATCATTTCTTATAAAACCACTTGATTTCCAAGATATATACCTTTTTAACAATGTGCAAAGCACACGGTGCTTTGATATTTACTCTATCTGTCCTAACTTTTCTTATTGACGTCCATTATAATGATATACACTAAGTTATTGAATTAGAAAAGACTTTTTTAAATGAAATGCTATTGAGAGTAGTTTCCAGGGTAGTACTCTGAATCAGTGATACTAGCAACATACAACTACAAAATTGAAAAAAAAACAAATGTGAAAACAAATTCATTGTGGTGGGAAAAGATATATATTCTGAGTCCTTGTAACAATTCTATTACAGTTTTAAACTAGTTTTAAACAACTATAGTGAGTTTGATTATTCTTCTAAGCTAGATTTCCTGGGCTATGGGAAAGATCAGGAGGTATGCTACTCAGTTCTTGCCTTGATAGAAAGAAAAGCATCTAAGTCCTGGAGAAGATGGCACAAACTATCTCTGATATACTAGTTGCAATAGTATACATTCCCAACTCTGAGTTATATGTAGACAGTAGATGAGGTGAATGATCATGTCCACCCTCAATCTGTACAATTAACAGGTTTTGTTGAGGTTGTTCTACAGCTCTGAAAAACTTTATCCTATCCTCATGCTGGAAGACAATTATGGACAATTTGTTTCCATGAAGACCCTGACTGTATGGCCCATGGATGTGCATAAGGAAGCAATAAACAAGTTGCAACCCACAGCCCAAGGTGTTGACCTGCAATACCAACTGACTGCCTTTCAGCACAGCTTGTTGTCAAAAAGCATGTTAGCAGATGTAGAGCCACATTTTGATATTTATAGCTTTAAAAGCATTAATTCCATTATAAATTTGGAAAATTCACTTTACAGATGTTGACTGTCTATCTGTGTTTGTTTCTCCTTTCTGTATGATGGTCATAAAGGGAGGGCAGAAATAGTTCCTCTCTTCAAGTGACTGTGGTGAGCTCATTCTTATTAACAATGCTGCTGATTTTGATGACATGCATTGAAAGTGAAAGTGAAGTCTCTCAGTCGTGTCTGACTCTTTGCAACCCCATGGACTGTAGCCTATCAGGCTCCTCCATCCATGGGATTTTCCAGGCAAGAGTGCTGGAGTGGGTTGCCATTTCCTTCTCCAGGGGATCTTCCCAACCTAGGAATCGAACCTGGGTCTCCTGCATTGCAGGCAGACGATTTACTGTCTGAGCCACCAGGGAAGCCCAGACATGCATTATATTCATATAATAATAAAAAAAAACTTTCCCCAGTTCTTAGTACTATAAAAAGATTGATTAGGCAATTTGTTCTTTAAATTTTGTTAACTAATAAGATATCAGTTGAAAGAACAAGGAAAGCCAGTAGAAGGCATGGATATTAATATGGAAAAACCTCTGTGAATGGGAGATGCCTTAAGGACCAAAACTGAATAGGAGATATGCCAAAATGTTTTAACTGCTTAGAGTAATAGCAGAAGCCTTATTAAATGCAATTAGATTTACCATGGCTCTGCTAAACAGTCAAGCATGGCAAAAAGGATAGTTTTCCTATGGCTTCAAGAAATGTAGTCATAGCAGTGTTGACACCTGTGTTAACTTACGGTATGGATTTTAAAGACCCACTCAGTTTTTAAGTTTGCAATCATCTTGTAAACAATTTTTGAATTTTTCAAGTCTACATAAGCTTTATTTCTTTTTTGCCTTAAGAATTTTATATTTGCAATATACTTTTCTTCTCACTTTATTTTTTAATTAATTAATTTATTTTAATTGGAAGCTAATTATTTACAACATTGTGGGGGGTTTTGCCATACATTGACATGAATCAGCCATGCGTGTACATGTGTCCCCCATCCTGAACCTCCCTCCCACCTCCCTTTCCATCGCATCCCTCATTGTTGTCCCAGTGCAACGGCTTTGAGTGCCCTGTTCCATGCATCAAACTTGGACTGGCGATCTATTTCACATATGGTAATATATGTGTTTCAATGCTATTTTCTCAAATCATCCCACCCTCGCCTTCTCCCACAGAGTCCAAAAGTCTGTTCTTTATATCTGTGTCTCTTTTGCTGTCTCACATATAGGGTATCATTACCATCTTTCTAAATGCCAGTCTTTTGGACTCTGTGGGAGAAGGCAACAGTGGGATGATTTGGGAGAATAGCATTGAAACATGTATATTATCATATGTGAAACAGATCACCAGTCCAGGTTTGATGCATGATACAGGGCGCTCAGGGCTGGTGCACTGGGATGACCCTGAGGGATGGGATGGGAAGGGAGGTGGGAAGCGGGTACAGGATGGGGAACACATGTACACCCATGACTGATTCATGTCAATGTATGGCAAAACCACTACAATATTTTTAAATAAATAAATAAATTTATTTGAAATCAATATATATGCATTAATATACTATAAATAAGTATATATGCATTAATATACTATAAATAAGTATATATGCATTAATATACTATATTGGTGTTTTTTTTCTGACTTATTTCACTCTGTATAATAGGCTCCAGTTTCATCCGCCTCATTAGAACTGATTCAAATGTGTTCTTTTTAATGGCTGAGTAATATTCCATTGTGGATATGTATCACTGCCTTCTTATCCATTCATCTGCTGATGGACATCCAGGTTGCTTCCATGTCCTAACTATTGTAAACAGTGCTGTGATGGACATTTGGGTACACGTGTCTCTTTCAATTCTGGTTTCCTCAGTGTGTATGCCCAGCAGTGGGATTGCTGGGTCATGTGGCAGTTCTATGTCTGGTTTTTTAAGGAATCTCCACAGTGTTCTCCATAGTGGCTGTACTAGTTTGCGTTCCCACCAACATTATAAGAGGGTTAACTTTTCTCCACACTCTTTTCAGCATTTATTCTTTGTAGACTTTTTGATAGCAGCCATTCTGACCAGCATGACATGGTACCTCATTGTGGTTTTGATTTGCATTTCTCTGATAATGAGTGAGGTTGAGCATCTTTTCGTGTGTTTGTTAACCATCTGTATGTCTTCTTTGGAGAAATGTCTGCTTAGTTCTTTGGCCCATTTTTTGATTGGATCATTTATTTTTCTGGAATTGAGCTGCAGGAGCTGCTTGTATATTTTGAGATTGATTCTTTGTCAGTCATTTCATTTGCTACTGGGGCTTCCTTGGTGGCTCAGATGGTAAAGCAGCTGTCTGCAATGCGGGAGACCCGGGTTCGATCCCTGGGTTGGGAAGATCCCCTGGAGAAGAAAATGGCAACCCACTCCAATACTCTTGCCTGGAAAATTCAATAGACTGGGGAGACTTGTAGGTTACAGTCCATAGGGTCACAAAGAGCTGGACACGACTGAGCAACTTCACTTTCATTTGCTATTATTTTCTCCTATTCTGAAAGCTGTCTTTTCACCTTGTTTATAGTTTCCTTCATTGTGCAAAAGCTTTTAAGTTTAATTAGGTCCCATTTGCTTATTTTTGTTTTTATTTCCATTATTCTGGGAGGTGGGTCATAGAGGATCCTGCTGTGATTTATGTCAGAGAGAGTTTTGCCTATGTTTTCCTCTAGGAGTTTTATAGTTTCTGGTTTTATGTTTACATCTTTAATCCACTTTGAGTTTATTTTTGTGTATGATGTTAGAAAGTGTTCTAGTTTCATTTTTTTACAGGCGGTTGACCAGTTTTCACAGCACCACTTGTTAAAGAGATTGTCATTTCTCCATTGTATATTCTTCCATCCTATGTCAAAGATAAAGTGTCCATAGGTGTGTGGATTTATCTCTGGGCTTTCTATTTTGTTCCATTGATCTCTACTTCTGTCTTTGTGCCAGTACCATACTGTCTTAATGACTGTAGCTTTGTAGTATACTCTGAAGTCAGGCAGGTTGATCTCTTCAGTTCCATTCTTCTTTATCACGATTGTTTTGGCTATTCAAAGTTTTTTGTATTTCCATATAGATTGTGAAATGATTTGTTCTAGTTCTGTGAAACAGAGAAGGCAATGGCAACCCACTCCAGTACTCTTGCCTGGAAAATCCCATGGACAGAGGAGCCTGATAGGCTCCAGCCCATGGGGTCCTGAAGAGTCAGACATGACTGAGCGACTTCACTTTCACTTTTCACTTTCATGTATTGGAGAAGGAAATGGCAACCCACTCCAGTGTTCTTGCCTGGAGAATCCCAGGGATGGTGGAGCCTGGTGGGCTGCCATCTATAGGGTTGCACAGAGTCGGACACGACTGAAGCAACTTAGCAGCAGCAGCAGCGGTTCTGTGAAAATACCATTGGTAGCTTGATGGGAATTGCATTGAATCTATAGATTGTTTTGGGTAGTTACTTATTTTCACTATACCGATTCTTCCGATCCATGAACATGGTATATTTCTCCATCTATTTGTCATCTTTGATTTCTTTCATCAGTGTTTTGAAGGAAACGGCAACCCACTCCAGTATTCTTGCCTGGAAAATCCCATGGACGGTGGAACCTGGTAGGCTACAGTCCATGGGGCCACAAAGAGTCGGACACGACTGAGTGACTTCACATATATAGGTTTTTTGTTTCTTTAGGTAGATTTATTCCTAAGTATTTTATTCTTCTTGTTGCAATGGTGAATGGAATTGTTTCCTTAATTTCTCTTTCTGTTTTCTCATTGTTAGTGTATAGGAATGCAAGGGATTTCTGTGTGTTAATTTCATACCCTGTAACTTTACTATATTCATTGATTAGCAATTTTCTGGTCGTGTCATTAAAGTTTTCTATGTAGAGGACCATGTCATCTGCAAACAGTGAGAGTTTACTTCTTCTTTTCCAATCTGGATTCCCTTTATTTCTTTTTCTTCTCTAATTGCTGTGGCCAAAACTTCCAAAACTATGTTGAATAGTAGTGGTGAGAGTGGGCAGCCTTGTCTTGTTCCTGACTTTAGGGGAAATGCTTTCAATTTTTCACCATTGAGGATAATGTTTGCTGTGGGTTTATCATATATAGCTTTTATTATGTTGAAGTATGTTTCTTCTATGCTTGCTTTCTGGAGAGTTTTTATCATAAACGGATGTTGAATTTTGTCAAAGACATTCTCTTCATCTATTGAGATTATCGTGTGGTTTTTATCTTTCAATTTGTTAATGTGGCGTATCACATTGATTGATTTGTGGATGTTGAAGAATCCTTGCATCCCTGGGATAAAGCCCGCTTGGTCATGATGCCTGATCTTTTTAATATGCTGTTGCATTCTGTTTGCTAGAATTTAGTTGAGGACTTTTGAATCTATGTTCATCAGTGATATTGGCCTGTAGTTTTCTTTTTTGTGGCATCTTTGTCTGGTTTTGGTATTAGGGTGATGGTGGCCTCATAGCTTTATTTCTAATGGCAAACTATGGAAGTCTTTGCTTAACCACACAGAAAGTTATATACTTGGGAGTGCAGGTCTTTGCTGATGATCTTATCTATGTGCTTAACCCAGTTACACCAGTCACATAATGGGTACATCTCCTTAATTGGTTGTCTTGCCTTATTTACATGCTTACTTATTTACATAAGTGTGAATTTTGTAAATTATCCATTGTGCTAGAGTGAATTTTACAAATAATAATAATGAATATTACTTCTTAGTAAGATTACGTTTAATGATTTTTCTCAGGGAATTTTCTAGAAGCAGTGAGCTTTTCTCAGTGAGGTAGAAGTAGAATATGGGAACCTGTAAAACCCAAAGATATATACTCCACCATGAGACAGACTGTCCTTTGAGTCTTAGACTACTACCAGAAAAGGAGAAAGGGGTTCTAAATGTGGAGGTAACAGGCAACTACAGATTAACCTCATCCACTTTATAATTTTGATGCATTTCAATTTTACTACATACAGTACAAATTCAGAATGATGTCATTTCAGTTCATATAACCAAATGGCTTTGAACTTAGTGACCTTGAAAGTCAAATTGATCTCCCAAGTGACATCAAACAGTGGACAGTGCTGCTCTCTGGGTTGTAGTTGGGAAAAGCCCAGTTCATTGGGTGGGAAAGTGAATCATTAAGTAGTATAAGAATTTCATGAATTGCTGCTGTTTTATGAATCAATGCAGAACAGCTTTATTACTTACTGTGTAAAATATAGCTTTCTGTTGCAAAGATCAAAATGCAATCAGCACAATAGTCAACATAATCCATATCAAAGAATGAGGCAAACTCATTTGGGTTCCTCCCAGTGCCGTAGAATGGTATGCTTAAAAATGAACAAACCCACCTTCCTATCTGCTTGAAAATCTCTGGAGCATTTATGTGACTTGGAGTTATTTTATTTTGTCACCACTTATATTAAAAAAAGAAGGCAGCTTACCAGAATGTTTATTTTCATCACATAGGAAAATACATTACATTCAAGCTTTATGATCCTGAATGTATTTCTAGTTAATAAATAACTTAAATTAGCTCTTATTTCTAATTATAGCACATCAAGTCCATGACTTGGCAATCATCTTTTTTTTTCCATTATCTATACAAAGACTTTGAAATGAATTGAAAATTACTTTTTTCCTTATTTTGCAGAATATTTTGTGTACATGTGTGTAACAAAAGCTTGAGAAATTTTCTCTTACTGGGTTAAAAGGCAAAGATATATTTAATACATTAATCTTTTAAATAGCATAGGTAGAGGTACACAAATCAAACACAGCACCTTGGCCTATCTTGATGATTTTATTTTTCTTTTCTTAAATACAGTTGTACAGTTTTCTAAAAGTAGTTTAATTCTCCTACTGCCACTTTTAGATCTGTATTGATAAATACAATCATTAACATCCTGGATTCTGAATCCTCAATACAGCATTTTTATCAGTGCTATGAATGAAATCCCAGGTGGCAGTAGTGGTAAAAAACCTGCCTGTCAATGCAGGAGACGTAAGAGATATGAATTCGATTCCTGGGTTGGAAAGATCCCCTGGAGGACAAAATGGCAACCCACTGCAGTATTCTTGCTTGGAGAATCCCATGGACAGAGGAGCCTGGCAGTCTACAGTCCATGGGGTTGCAAAGAGTTGGACACGATTGAGCAACTTAGCACATACATGAATGAATTCAAGTGTGAATTGAGATATTAGAGATAAAACTAACTCCTATGGTTTAATCTTTTCTTTTTGAAATCAGGATCTATGATGAAATCATGCTACACAAAATTTTACTCCATCATGCATCATTATAAAGGCATCTGTGTTATAAAACATGTACTAATGGATATACTACCTAAAAGACAAAGTACAGAAATTTAACCAGACACCTTTCCAATCACTTAGGTAAAATTTTTTTCCTTGCTTAAATTGTATGAAATTTTGCTAAAGGTCACTATTGATTCAAGATGTACTATAGAGTCTATCTAACAACCACAGCATTAGATTTGAGACTTCAGAATGCCTGTAGCATAATCTTCTGAAATACTAACTTTAAAAATGGGGCATAGCTTAACAAGTTCAGAGAAAAGTATTGCTAGATCTGTTGATTATTCATGAAAGCAAGCACTTTCTGGTATAATACCATCAGAGCTAATTGATAACAACTGGTGTCTGCTGTGTACCTGCATTTTTAGGGCATTTAAACATTAAAATGGATTAGTGAAGGTGATTTTTCCCTAAAGATCTTAAAATGTAAAGCTTGTAAATGCTTGGGACAATTTGGTGCATCCTTCTAGAAGGCAACAGCATGTACTTAACATTATTACTGGATTCTTTTCTTTTTTCCTTCAAATCTCATAAATCAATCTTATGAGAAAGTATGTCTGGCCCATTTTGAAGGCTATTTTCTTTTGGTTAAGGAGAAACAAGGCATAAGTTATGTTTTGGAATAACATCTATATTTACATTACTTATCCAATGTAATTAGAGAACAAAAAATTCATTATTTTCATCTAGCTATAAAGAGCCCAAGACTACCCAAACCTGCTAGATATTACTTAATTTTATCTTTGATCATAGTAAAGTGGCACAATCTATTGGACAACTCACAATCAAAAATAACATATCTTCAAGAGAATGACTTTTCAATATCAAGACTTTTATAAAATAGAGCTAGAATTATGAATAAAGTTACTTTTGCCACTGTCATCAAAGCAACAGGAGGCAGTTTCTCACAAATGTGGAAAGTAAAAGAACAGAATACTGTGTAAGTTAATGATCATGGTGTTAAACAGCTTTCTAGGTGGTGTTAGTGGTAAAGAATCTGCCTGCCAATGCAGGAGACATAAGAGACCAGGGTTCAGTCCCTGGGTTGGGAAGACCCTGGAGGAGGGCATGGCAACCCACCCCAGTATTCTTGCCAGGAAAATCCCATGGACAGAGGAGTCTGGTGGGCTACAGTCCATGGGGTCACAAAGAGGCAGACATGACTGAAGCAACTTAACACACAACACATACACATGTTAAAAATCATATGCTTATTATGGATTATGGCAGGCTCTTAGGATCAAAAGCAGCAATAAAAGGAACAGAGAATAAACCTGGTTGAAAATGGGATGTGTTTTCCTCTGTCATAACTGTTTCATAAAAGAAAGATGGACTTTTTGTAAATAGCCCTTTGCCCATGAGGCTCTAGTGAGCTGTTTTTTCTCCAGTTTGGAGACAGTGAAGTGACAGGTATACCAAAGTGACCTAAGCCCCCGCCTCCCACCAAAATCTTGCAAAAATATGTATATGATCAGAAACAGGTTACATTGAGTTACCAAGTGGAAGACAGTAGTAAGTGTGATCGTGCTTCTTCCCAGGAAGAAAAATGTTAGAGATAATAAATCTAATTTCTATGAAGAATATTCACTCAGTGATTTAGAGAATGAAATAAGGATAATTTATCTATGTAATAAATGATTGCTTAAGAAACGAAACAATTTTAAAAACCTGAAACTAAGAATTGTATGTCCCTGTAAGATACTAAAGGGGAGAAGATTTTGCATCTCCAAAATATGCCTCTTTGGTTCAGTTCAGTTCAGTTCAGTCACTCAGTCGTGTCCGACTCTCAGCGACCCCATTAATCGCATCATGCCAGGCCTCCCTGTCCATCACCAACTCCCAGAGTTCACCCAGACTCACGTCCATCGAGTCAGTGATGCCACCCAGCCATCTCATCCTCTGTCGCTCCCTTTTCTTCCTGTCCCCAATCCCTCCCAGCATCAGAGTCTTTTCCAATGAGTCAACTCTTCACACGAGGTGGCCAAAATACTGGAGTTTCAGCCTTAGCATCATTCCTTCCAAAGAACACTCAGGGCTGATTTCCTTGAGAATGGACTGGTTGGATCTCCTTGCAGTCCAAGGGACTCTCAAGAGTCTTCTCCAACACCACAGTTCAAAAGCATCAATTCTTCGGTGCTCACCTTTCTTCACAGTCCAACTCTCACATCCATACATGACTACTGGAAAAACCATAGCCTTGACTACACGGAACTTTGTTGGCAAAATAATGTCTCTGCTTTTGAATATGCTATCTATGTTGGTCATAACTTTCCTTCCAAGGAGTAAGCATCTTTTAATTTCATGGCTGCAATCACCATCTGCAGTGATTTTGGAGCCCAAAAAAATAAAGTCTGACACTGTTTCCACTGTTTCCCCATCTATTTGCCATGAAGTGATGGGACCAGATGCCATGATCTTCGTTTTCTGAATGTTGAGCTTTAAGCCAACTTGTTCACTCTCCTCTTTGACTTTCATCAGGAGGCTTTTTAGTTCCTCTTCACTTTCTGCCATCAGGGTAGAAATGGTATGGACCTAACAGAAGCAGAACATATTAAGAAGAGGTGGCAAGAATATACAGAAGAACTATACAAAAAAAGATCTTCAAGACCAAGATAATCACAATGGTGTGATCACTCACCTAGAGCCAGACATCCTGGAATGTGAAGTCAAGTGGGCCTTAGAAAGCATCACTATGAACAAAGCTAGTGGAGGTGATGGAATTCCAGTTGAGCTATTCCAAATCCTGAAAGATGATGCTGTGAAAGTGCTGCACCCAATATGCCAGCAAATTTGGAAAACTCAGCAGTGGCCACAGGGCTGGAAAAGGTCAGTTTTCATTCCAATCCCAAAGAAAGGCAATGCCAAAGAATGCTCAAACCACCGCACAATTGCACTCACCTCACACACTAGTAAAGTAATGCTTAAAATTCTCCAAGCCAGGCTTCAGCAATACGTGAACTGTGAACTTCCAGATGTTCAAGCTGGTTTTAGAAAGGGCAGAGGAACCAGAGATCAAATTGCCAACATCTGCTGGATCATGGAAAAAGCAAGAGAGTTCCAGAAAAACATCTATTTCTGCTTTATTGACTATGCCAAAGCCTCTGTGGTAGATTTATCTTAAAAAAAAAAAAAAAAAAAAAAAAAAAAAAACAGCAAACATAAAATAAGCTCTTAAAATTATCATTTTACAATCAACATTTACATTTATAAGGGAAATTTCCATTTGTAAGGATACCTCCCTCTCTGTACCAGGAAGAAACTCTTAGCAGTGAAGAAGGCAAGGACTTAAATCTGCATAAAAATCATAACTTTGTTTACTCTGCTTTTCCGGATCACTTCCAATAACTGACTCTCCACCCAAAACATTTTTTTTTTGTCTTTAGCCGAAAATGGTATTTAAGGTGATGGCTTTGACTATTTCAGAGAATTACCTCATTTTCCGGGGTCTATCTCACCTGTATAAGAAGTATGTATGCTATTAAATTTTTGTTTTTATCCTGTTAATCTGTCTTATGTAAATTTGATTATTAGACCAGCTAAAGACACTGCCATGTGTAAAACAGAAAGCTTGTGGGGAGCTGTTGTATAGTGCAAGGAACTCAGCTTAGTGCTCTGTGGTGACCTAGATGGATGGGATTGAGGTTGGGCAAGGGAGATCCAAGCGTAAGGGGGATATACGTATACATATACCTGATTATTTCCTTGTACTGTCAGTAATGCCTAACGTGGAACTTGCCTAAAGCGGAACATGCCTAACGTGGAACTTAACCATTACTCTGGTTAAGTGAAAGGACCTCCTTACTAGAGCGTGGAAAGGGCCAGATATACTGCTAACTTGTGGGAGAGGGTATGCTTGTGTGTTTCCACAGGATTCCACTTCTTCTATTTGGACCCCTGAGGTTACTAAAATCCCTGGGGTCCTGGAGTCCAGGACTGAAAAAAGATGGGGAGACCAGAAGCTCGTTGAGTCCAGACCTGAGGGAGCCAAGGAAAAGCCAAAGGGCGAGTGACTCTTCACCTCAGGCTTCACCGCTAGTACATCACTTCAGGCACCTGGAGCTTCAGGAGAGACATGCTGATTGAGTTCAACCGTATTCTGCCCCACCTCGTCACTGTCATCGAACTTAAACAACCACCTCCAGCACAGTACCAACTTGGGGCCAGCTAAAACATCTCGCTCAGTGGGCTGAAGAATTAATAGAAGGGGAGAGATATGAGGCCACCCCTATGGTAATGTTTGTGGCTATGCTTGCTGTGTTGGCTTGTCAGCCGAGGCCCTCCAGCACAGAAAAAGTTCACTGGGCCTATTTGCCTAATCCACTTTCTTTCCAGCCTGTTGATTGGATGAATGAGCCCATTCATGGTTTTGTTTTTTTTTTTTTTTTTTTTTTTTTAAATGATAGTCTTCTCTTGGATGGGGCTTCCATCTATCCTAATAATGTTAAAACAGTGGTCAGCACTCCCTTCAATTTTTCAGGCATGTCCATTTATCCACCTATTTGCTTTGCCATACCTTCCTCTTTATAAGAAGCCCCTCCAGTTTTGAATGGATGCGTTAGCACTTCCTTGAAAGGCATGCTTACTGATTCTCCAAGAAGCAATGGCAAGAGAGACTTTTGGTCTTTACAGCTGCTGATGCCGGGGGTGCAAGAAAGACTATTTGATGCCTTAAAAAAAAGCAGCCCCTCATTTAAAGGACTATCTGAGCTGTGCACTCCCCACTTCGGACTCTGATGAACAAGGACTACAGGCCTGGGAAAGCATAAGCAGAATTTCTGGCTTTCCTCGTTGGAAAGACTGCATGTACGCCATAAAGTTATCTATTCCCATTGCTGCCACCAAACATTTTCTGACCGAATGGGGGTACCCCTATCTTTCAAATCAACGATAGGGCTTGATTTATGTAGAACCTTATAGGTCCACATGGAATAATTCATTTCTCCCTATGCCTTTAGTAATTACCAGGTGGCATGCTAATGGATGGGTTCCTCCTTTAGTGAGCTTCGATGGAACGGGTCCCATGCAGCCTGAGTTATGGAAAGCATTGACTGCTATGGAACCTGTGATTTTACATAGACCTTTAAATGAACAAATATATATTGTATGGGCCTGCATGCATTCTCCCTATGCCTTTTTGTTGGCCAGAAATCAGAGTGATTTGGAAGTTTCTGAGGGAGAAATTGTTTACAATGTTATATGTGTGAATTGTTTTATATCAAATTGTGTTGATGGGAATGATTATATAATTATAAGGCTGTGATGATTGTAAAGCAACCACCATACTTGATGGTTACTGTAAAATTAGAGGGACAATGGTTTGATGATTATACATTGAAAGTTTTATGTAAACTTAATGGCTTAATTTCTTGACCTAAGCGATTCATTGCAGCTCTGGTTGTGGGAATAACTGCCTTGATTGCCATAATTGCATCAGTTACAGTTTCTGCTGTTGCCCTATCAAAAGAAGTGCATATGGCCTCGTTTGTCAATCAGCTGTCCAAAAATGTCTCCATAGCTCTTACTATGCAGGAAATTATAGATAAGAAAATAGAAAATAAGGTCAATTCTTTAGAAGAAGCAGTTCTGCTTATGGGGCAAGAAATTACAAATTTAAAAATTAAATTGTCTTTAAGGTGCCATGCTGAATTTAAATGGATGTGCGATACCCCTCTACAAGTGAATTAGTCCATGCACTCTTGGGAACGTATTAGAAATCATATTTTAGGCATCTGGAATCATTCAGATTTTAGTATTGATATTTCTAAGTTACATCAGGATATTCAGAATATGAAGCAGGTAGAGTCTGACTTTTCCTCTCAATGGCTTTTTAAAATTCCCTCTTGGAAAATCTGGAGGGGTATCTTTCCCATGGATCCTTTTCTACAATAATGATTAATGCAGCCATGTGCTTATGCCTGTTAGTTCTGATTTGTGTAACAGCCCCATGCCTTTTCAGAATACTCAACCAAAGTGTTCCTGCTCTATCTACTGAGTTTCATACCTATGCTCTAAAAAGTAAAAAAAGGGGGAGACATCGGGAGCCGTGTTAGGCATTATTGACAAAATGGAGGCATGGCCCCAGACCCCTCTCCTTATTCCGCAGGCACGGTCCCAGGATGAAGGAGTTAGGCCTTGCAATTCTGACTTGTCTTTTCCTCTCCTCAGCCGAGTTGACTGAAAAGGAACATTAAGGTGCTTATTGTTCTTGAGAGGAGCATGAGAAGGCACAAAGCGCCTTCTGCAGCTATGCTCAGAAAATAATTCATAAAGTTAATCATTGACATTTGTTTAAGGACTTTAACAAAAGAGTGTTCCAGGATGAGCACATAGGCCGTAGCTTGAGGCCTTGGGAGGGATTGATATCTGAAGCCTATTTGTGAGGAGAATGTTTATGGCAAAGGAGTTTACTTAATTTAGGGCTTAGAAATAATTTAAAAAGTTAGAAGTTAAAGATTTAAGGAAAGTTTTAAAGTTAGCATATTTTACTATAGCTTATAGAAGTTAGGAATTTTTAGAGACACTATAGCTAGAAGCCTTGTTAATAGATAGTGAGTTCAGGATGTTAGGGGCAAACAGGATTTACGAAGATAAGTAGTAAACTGAGGAATGTAGCATGAGTTACAATGTAATCACAAGTTAACTATAGGACACAATAGAAGAGGTAGATAATAGATGATAAGAATCACTGAAGCAGGAACTCTGTTTGAAGAGCAACAATGATTTATGGAGATAATAAATCTGGGATAGGGGGAACTGAAAATGTCAAACATCTGGCCTAATGTTTCTGTAAAAGTATAAAAGAGAATCTTAAACTTGAAATAAACACACAGTCCATAGAAAAATGAGAGGCCGTCTCATCACCAACACCGTTCATCTCTTCAGGTAGAATCCCTAGCTGCTGGAGTCGGACTCCAGCATTGTAAGGTAGAAACTAACCCAACATTGTAAAGCAACTATCAGATCAGATCAGATCAGTCGCACAGTCGTGTCCGACTCTTTGCGACCCCATGAATCGCAGCACGCCAGGCGTCCCTGTCCATCACCAACTCCCGGAGTTCACCCAGACTCACGTCCATCGAGTCAGTGATGCCATCCAGCCATCTCATCCTCTGTCGTCCCCTTCTCCTCCTGCCCCCAATCCCTCCCAGCATCAGAGTCTTTTCCAATGAGTCAACTCTTCGCATGAGTTGGCCAAAGCACTGGAGTTTCAGCTTTAGCATCATTCCTTCCAAATAAATCCCAGGGCTGATCTCCTTCAGAATGGACTCGTTGCATCTCCTTGCAGTCCAAGGGACTCTCAGGAGACTTCTCCAACACCACAGTTCAAAAGCATCAATTCCTGGGCGCTCAGCCTTCTTCACAGTCCAACTCTCACATCCATACATGACCACAGGAAAAACCATAGCCTTGACTAGACGAACCTTTGTTGGCAAAGTAATGTCTCTGCTTTTCAATATGCTATCTAGGTTGGTCAGAACTTTCCTTCTAAGGAGTAAGCGTCTTTTAATTTCATGGCTGCAGTCACCATCTGCAGTGATTTTGGAGCCCAGAAAAATAAGTCTGACACTGTTTTCACTGTTTCCCCATCTATTTCCCATAAAGTGGTGGGACCGGATGCCATGATCTTCGTTTTCTGAATGTTGAGCTTTAAGCCAACTTTTCCCACTCTCCACTTTCACTTTCATCAAGAGGCTTTTGAGTTCCTCTTCACTTTCTGCCATAAGGGTGGTGTCATCTGCATATCTGAGGTTATTGATATTTCTCCCAGCAATCTTGATTTCAGTCTGTGTTTCTTCCAGTCCAGTGTTTCTCATGATGTACTCTGCATATGAGTTAAATAAACAGGGTGACAATATACAGCCTTGATGAACTTCTTTTCCTATTTGGAACCAGTCTGTTGTTCCATGTCCAGTTCTAACTATTGCTTCCTGATCTGCATACAGATTTCTCAAGAGGCAGGTCAGGTGGTCTGGTATTCCCATCTCTATCAGAATTTTCCACAGTTTATTGTGATCCACACAGTCAAAGGCTTTGGCATAGTCAATAAAGCAGAAATAGATGTATTTCTGGAACTCTCTTTCTTTTTCCATGATCCAGCAGATGTTGGCAATTTGATCTCTGGTTCCTCTGCCTTTTCTAAAACCAGCTTGAACATCAGGAAGTTCACGGTTCACATATTGCTGAAGCCTGGCTTGGAGAATTTTAAGCATTACTTTACTAGTGTGTGAGATGGGTGCAATTGTGCGGTAGTTTGAGCATTCTTTGGCATTGCCTTTCTTTGGGATTGGAATGAAAACTGACCTTTTCCAGTCCTGTGGCCACTGCTGAGTTTTCCAAATTTGCTGGCATATTGAGTGCAGCACTTTCACAGCATCATCTCTCAGGATTTGAAATAGCTCAACTGGAATTCCATCACCTCCACTAGCTTTGTTCATAGTGATGCTTTCTAAGGCCCATTTGACTTCACATTCCAGGATGTCTGGCTTCAGGTCAGTGATCACATCATCGTGATTATCTGGGTCGTGGAGATCTTTTTTGTACAGTTCTGTGTATTCTTGCCATCTCTTCTTAATATCTTCTGCTTCTGTTAGGTCCATACCATTTCTGTCCTTTATCAAGCTCATCTTGCATGAAATGTTCCTTTGGTATCTCTGATTTTCTTGAAGAGATCCCTAGTCTTTCCCATTCTGTTGTTTTCCTCTATTTCTTTGCATTGATCACTGAAGAAGGCTTTCTTATCTCTTCTTGCTATTCTTTGGAACTCTGCATTCAGATGTTTATATCTTTCCTTTTCTCTTTTGCTTTTCACTTCTCTTCTTTTCACAGCTATTTGTAAGGCCTCCCCAGACAGCCATTTTGCTTTTTTGCATTTCTTTTTTATGGGAATGGTCTTGATCCCTATCTCCTGTACAATGTCACGAACCTCTTTTCATAGTTCATCAGGCACTCTATCTATCAGATCTAGGCCCTTAAATCTATTTCTCACTTCCACTGTATAATCATAAGGGATTTGATTTAGGTCATACCTGAATGGTCTAGTGGTTTTCCCTTTCTTCAATTTAAGTCTGAATTTGGCAATAAGGAGTTCATGGTCTGAGCCACAGTCAGCTCCTGGTCTTGTTTTTGCTGACTGTATAGATCTTCTCCATCTTTGGCTGCAAAGAATATAATCAATCTGATTTCGGTGTTGACCATCTGGTGATGTCCATGTATAGAGTCTTCTCTTGTGTTGTTGGAAGAGGGTGTTTGTTATGACCACTGCATTTTCTTGGCAAAACTCTAGTAGTCTTTGCCCTGCTTCATTCCGAATTCCAAGGCCAAATTTTCCTGTTACTTCAGGTGTTTCTTGACTTCCTACTTTTTCATTCCAGTCCCATATAATGAAAAGGATATCTTTTTTGGGTGTTAGTTCTAAAACATCTTATAGGTCTTCATAGAACCGTTCAACTTCAGCTTCTTCAGCATTACTGGTTGGGGCATAGACTTGGATTACTGTGATATTGAATGGTTTGCCTTGGAAATGAACAAAGATCATTCTGCTGTTTTTGAGACTGCATCCAAGTACTGCATTTCAGACTCTTTTATGACCATGATGGCCACTCCATTTCTTCTGAGGGATTCCTGCCCGCAGTAGTACCTGAATTTAAAAAGAAAAAAGAATCTAGAAGGAAAGAAGGGAAATTTTTTCCACCTCTTCAATATTGTGATGGCTAGTTTTATATGTCAACCTCAGTAGGCTGCAATACCTAGATATTTAATCAAAATCTAGGTGGAGCTGTGAAGGTACTTTGTAGACATGGTTAACCTCTACAATCAGTTGATTTTAAGTAAAGATGACTATCCTCAATAATGTAGGTGGGATTCATCCAATCAGTTGAAAGACCTTAAGAGCAAAAAGTAAGGCTTCCCAGCAAGAAGAAATTCTGTCTCAAGACAGCAGACACTCTTTGAGTTTTCAGCCTGCTAGCTTTCTATTCAAATTTCATACTTGCCAGCCCCTACAGTTATGTGAGCCAATTCTTTAAGGTTTGTTTGTTTGTTTTGTTTTGTTTTTCTCTCTCTGTCTGTCTCACACACATTCTCTCTCTCTCTCTCTCTCTCTCTCTCTACACACACACACACACACACACACACATACACATGCACACACACACATACAAAATCTCTTTATAGTTTAGTTTCTTTCTCTGGAGAACCCTAACTGATACAGATATATGCACATACTAACATACACACACAGTTTTTAAAACATTTTCACAATGGAAAATGACACAGATTCTTGTCTTTGAATTATCTGCTAATTGAAACAATACACTATCCATACCTACAACTTATGTCTTGTATTTCATAACATGGCTCAGAATATAAAGGTCAAAATTTAGATGAGGTTACATCTCAACATGACACTGAATTAAAGCAAACTGGAATTTCTGTTTTAAAATAATGGTTTCACAATTATACAATTATTTACACAGAGCCAAACAAACAGATCAACCTAAGGAACAAACAATTTTGTGAGTGACTACATCAGTATTTTCATACTACTGAAGCATCAAAATAATTGAGTGACTTGCTTCACATCTCCTTAAGTTCTTTAGGAACAATACCATAAAAAAAAAAAAATCAGGAAACAACTACCCTGATCCAATATGAACCAAGTGCAAAACAAAGCCATCCAACTTCTTGTGAAAATTGACAGTTCTTTCAACCATGGATATATAAATCAGATCTATGTGTTGGAGAAAGAAAAACCATTACATCAATAGGATTCTCTTTATAGGTCACTGTTAAAATACAAGTGATTATTTGATTAAGGAGTGTACCATCTTTTTGGACAGATATTGCAGTCAAATAGTGTAATCAATGGTGTCCTTAAGCGATTAAATGGAAACCCAATTTGCCTATTTCTCTCTCTTTAAACATTTGATGGGTATTCTAAGACAGTTTTGTCACTGAAATGTTTACTTCCATTTAATCATTTAAACATATGTACATGTTTTTTACAGCCTAGATTTGAAATGTTTCTTTACCATTGAGCCTGATCTTGTTAGAAACGCCAAGTACCTGACTGATACTTGAAATTATAACTGATATCAGCATCTTCTTTCTTTGAGGTTAGCTCTTTGGGAAAGAATACAACCTTCTCCATGGGAGAAACAAACAAACCTAAGAAGATAAAAGAAAATATATTTGGCAAATCTAATACAGTTATGTAAAGTTTAAAAATAAAATAAAATTAAAAAAAAAAAAAAAAAGAAAATAGAAATGGTTATCTTTTATCCCAGATAATTTTCTCTTCAGTTAGTTCAGTCACTCAGTCATATACAACTCTTTGCAACCCCATGGACTGCAGCATGCCAAGCACACCTAATTTTCTGTTAGGATTCATCAAAAGCCAGGCTACTTGTGAAGTAATGAATATTCAATAGAGTATTCAGCTGCTACAGTGTTCTAAGTGGGATTGACCCCAAAACAACAACAAAAAACAAACAAAAATGCATGCAACCAGCTATCACACCACCACTTTAAAAAATGTCTTTCAATTTCAACTATAATGTACTTCCTTAAGTAGTTTCAAGCAAAATATGCCCGTTCTTTTTTTCCTCTGGGAAACAGTTCAATCAGTATAATTTTATGTTTTGTTTTGTTTTTTTTCTTTTCGTGAAGGAAAGGGAGCCTATTCGAATATTTCTTGCAAATCTAAAGAGAAAATGGAACAAGGGCTAAGTTATAAGCAAATAGAATGGCGATGTTACAAAAATTATTTAAGAAATATGCCTACTCACAGTCATGTGACTAAGCACCTTCCTTCTTTTATTCTTATCCTCTAAAGAGTTTACAGAAAAAGCTCATAGTTTTTAAAACTTCATAATTAGAAAATTGATTACCTAGAATCATCATTAGGTTTCAAACTCTTATTATTACTAAATAAGTGCTTAAAACTAATATACTAAATATATATAATATTTAGAAGATTATAAATAGAATGTTACTGTTCCTGATGATTAAGGATCACCTTAATGAATTCAAGGTGTATGTAGTAGGAGTCTGTGCCCCCATAAGACTACTATGATTTGTGCATTTTGTTCATTTCCTCCTGAATATAAGAAAATTCACTATGATTTTCCTGTCATTAGAGAGCCTGCCTATAATAGTAACATTTCCCTTTCGTCATTTGCAGCTTCTTTCCTGCTAATGGTTTTAGAAACCATATAAAGCTTTTGTGTCATTTGAAAAGAAGGCAAAAGACTCTGAACCATGGTCTGGAGAAACTACGTTATTTATAAAATACATAAGTATTATAGCACATGTAATATATTGCAAACCCCAAGAAGCCATAATTCTTCTGTAATGGGTACTGCTCACCTATTTTGCCCACTCTGAATATGATCATCCTGGTTGAAAACATCAGTCAAGATCTATATCTGTATACTTTGGTTACAAGTAACAACAACAAAAATAAAATATAACTAGGGGAAAAAAGGGAAAGGAAAGAAATCTATTGTTTCTAATTAATGAAAACAGAGTTGGGCTAGCTTCAGGCAAAACTTGATTCCTACTGTTTTTGATGCTCAGGTTCTACAGTGAAATTTCTGTACCTGTCAAATCCAGACTCCTGCCTTATAGCTATAAAATTGCTTTAGCAACTGCACGCCTCATATTCTTTTTTTTTTTTTTTTAAGCCTCATATTCTTGTCTCATGCTCTCAAAGGGAATAACAAAGTCCTTTGTGGTAGAAATTGTACTACTTCTAAATGACCTAAATTAACCGCCCTTAAACCAATCACTATTGCTGGGGGTGGGGTGGGGGGGGGTAGGGGTGGGGATTGCATAGTCAGCCAATCAGAGCTTTGAATGAGGTAATCATATATAAATCACTTGACCTATAATGGTTGAAGTTATTATTTATGTGAGGAATGGGGAAACAACAATTTCCATGAGGAGGTTCAGAAATTTATTTATTACAATATGTAGAGAGACTCCGTACATAGCAGATAGCCCGGTTGACTTGGTGAGTAAGTCTGATGAAGCTTCCATAAGGAGTGTTGAAAAGCAGTTTTACCAGGCCATAGGCCTGGCAGAATTGTAGTCTCTGTTCAGGTTATGATCAACCTATTTGGATACTAGTAAAGAATTCTTGCTGTTCAGCATTTAATATGTGCTTATAATTTGTACCAATTGACCTTTCCTGAAATCATGCAGTATTGAGTCATGTCATTAAATCTGTTTCCATGCCAGAATCTTACCAATATGTAAGAAATTTAGAAAGACTAGGTGCCAAAATACCCAGCACAATACTTGTATATTTTTAGTATCATATAGAACAAATCCCAGGAACTATGAACACTCTGGACCTTATGTGGTTTATTCCTTGCATCATTTCAAACATAGAAAACAGGGCCTATGAGGTTTGCTTGCTCACAATATGTTTACATCTCCCACACTCATACCAGTATCCATCAGATTTGCTCCCTTTTTAATTAACCAAGTCTTACAGTGATTATTTAATATCTTTCTATAAATCTCATTTTATGTTGTAGAAGGCCTCCATTTTGAAAATCTACATTGTACAGAAGCACATGTCTTTAATGTCTCCAGATAAAAGCCTTACAGTTCATTTTAATGTTTGCACTTTGGGGTGCATCTTACAGGGAGGGCCTGAAAAAAGAATGGGAGGGGACTATTAAGTATTTTTAGTAAAATGTTGCCTTTGTCTTGTGCAGAACATGTAGAATATGCGCTTTAATTTAATAAATATTTTTTAAAAGGTAGAAATACTTTGTTACTGTAACTAAAACAATTCTTAATCAAAATTTCTGAAATTCTTGTAATTTTTTTTCATACTTACCTGAAGTTGTTTACCAACTTAGTTTTGTTTGAAGTGTGATTCCCAGCCTCTCTTGCAAAAAAAAGTGGGTTTCTGCTAATGAATTGAGCAGACATTTAATATTTTATATACCTTTTGAGCTGTGTAACTTAATATTTGGATACTTGACAATTTGTTTTATTATGTAATTGATAAAATGGTGATGTGTATTAACGTTAGCTCAACAATATATTTATACTGTCCGGGAACAAGTGGTTGTAGTTCTGTGGGAGAAATAATTTGTCAGTGTTCACCAGCTTGTAAAAATCTAGTGCAAGAGCTTAAGCATTAAATAAACGATGATATGCGTTTATCGTCAAAAAAAAAAAGTGTTAAAAAATATACACAGTAATTTTTAGCTTGTACTTGACTAGGTTAACAAAACTAATGTGTATACTCAGTGTAAAGATTCATATATGCTAAGAAGACTTGATCTTACATTAAACAACAAAGATCCTATCTAAAAAGTCAATGAGAAAAAAATTCAAGTCATATTATTTGATCAAAACCCAATAAAACTAAGAATATTTAAAGACCCGTCAAGTATCAATATTTGAAAAATAATCTCAAATAACATAATAAAAACATAAAAACAAATTGAGATTTAGTGAAAACTATATACAGAAGCAAATACATAGCCTTAAGGTTCACTTTTAGTGAGAAAAAACAATCAATAAAATAACCATTTAATCCAATAGTAATTAAAAGTGAAACTAAAGGACTCAGATGCTTGCTTCCAACCAGCATGGAGTAACAAAGACTGGATATACTCGTCCACTTGAAGCAGTTGTGGGAAAAAAAAAATGCAAAAATATATGGAACAGTGGTTGTTAGGACACCATATGCAGACAATGAAATATAATAATCCTTATAATGAAATGTAATAATTCTTGTGAGGTAGAAATTAAACTAATTGAGGTCTATGACTTCTCAAGATTACTTTATTGAGAGAGTTCCAGATTTCAACATGGAGGGAGAACACAGGTGAAGACTGGCAAACTCTGTAAGTTGACAAAACAGAGCTGAGAGTCTGGAGGGATCCAAGCAGCTTGAATTTGCAGAACAGAGCAATAGAGATGAGAGCACTACAAAGAGAGAAAAATTCAGAGATCCACAAAAGCTTGCTCAAGTATTCAGTGGCTATTGATCAGTATGTTAGAAAACTACACAAGAATAGGAAGAGCAGCACCATAAAGGATTTGGAGTAATGGCATACTGTACTCACACCGGGCTGAGAATAGAGCCTGCAGCTACCAGCCAGACAGGAAAACCTCATGATGCATGGTGTGTTGAGAATCATAGTAAGTACCTTTCCTCAGTAGTATGGAATAATTAGCCTCAGACTGAATATTACTCTTGTCCTGACTGAAAAATCTTAAAAGCACATGCCCCAAAGATCAAACTGTTTCCAATTATCTTAACTGCTATCCACAACAAAGCTCAATTCTGGCTTCCTTGGTGTGTATGCCCAGCAGTGGGATTGCTGGGTCATAAGGCAGTTCTATTCAGTTTTTTTAAGAAATCTCCACACTGTTCTCCATAGTGGCTGTATTAGTTTGCATTCCCACCAACAGTATAAGAGGGTTCCGTTTTCTCCACACCCTCTACAATATTGTAAAGTAATTAGCCTACATTTACAATAAATAAACATATTTTTAAAAAAGTTAAAAAAAAAAAAAGCTCAAGAACATTTATAGGAATGCAAAAATATCTAGCATCCAAAAAGATAAAATGGATAATGTCTGACATCCATTCAAATATTACCAGGTATGAAAAGAAACAATAAAATAAAAACAATAATGAAAACAAAAGTTAGTTCATGAAAAGCAAACCGGAACTGACACAGGTATTAGAATTAGTAGATAAGGACTTTAAAATAATTATTATAACTACATTCCACATGTTCAAGAGTTTAGTAGAAACATAGAAGATATTTTAACTGACCCAAATTAGATTTCTAGTGATGAAAGCTATAATATTGGATATAATAAATATATTAGATTAATATATGAGTGGTTAGATATTATAGACAAAAGTGACAAACTTGAAGATATAACAAAAAAACTATCTAAAATGAAACAGAGGAAAAATAGAATTTAAAAAAAAGAATAATAAATAATCAGTGATTTGTAGAACATGTTATAGCAGTATAATATATATGTAATGGAGGGAGACAGAAAAATATTTGAAGAAATAATGACTACAAATTTCCCATATTTAGTGAAAACTATCTGGTTGCTCAGATGGTAAAGAATCTGCCTGCAGTGCAAGAGACCAGGGTTCAATCCCTGGGTTGGGAAGATCCCCTAGAGAATGGAACAGCTATCCACTCCAGTATTCTTGCATGGAGAATTCAATGGACAGAGGAATCTGGCCGGTTACATTCCATGTGGTCATAAAGAGTCAGATACCATTGAGTGACTAACACTTTAATTTTTTCAAAATTCTATAGATGCAAAAAGCACAATATCCCAAGAGCATTAACACATGAAGAAAGCCACAACATGACATGTAATAAACAAATTGCTCAAAACCACTGATGTAGAGAAAATGTCAAAAGCAGTCAGATGATGGCCAAATTCTTGCTAGAAACAATGCAAGTGAGAAGACAGTGGGGCTACATTTTTAAAATACTAAAAGGCAGAAAAAAAAATCAACCTAGAATTCTGTACTCCAGGAATTTATCTGGCAAAAATAAAGGTGAAAAAAAGTCTACTTCAGACATATAAAGGCTGAAAGAATTTAGATGCAACAGACCCATACTATAAGAAATATTAAAAGGAGTCCTTCAGGAAGAAGGGAAATATACCAGATGACAATCTGGGTCTATAGAAAGAAAAGGAGAGTACTAGAAATGGCAACAACTTGGGTAGATAGTAAGGATTTTTTTTTTTTTTTATCCTTATTGTTTAAATCTCTTCCAAAGATAACTACTGACTAAAAAAAAATTACAAATTATAAACTTTCTTACATATTCTATACATAATTGTATTTGCTAAGTGGTGTATCATTTGAAGCTTGGCTGTGACAAGTTAAAGATGTATACACTATCAATCCAGTTCAGTTCAGTCACTCAGTCGTGTCAGACTCTTTGCAACCCCATGGATCGAAGCACGCCAGGCCTCCCTGTCCATCACCAACTCCCGGAGTTCACCCAGACTCACGTCCATCGAGTCAGTGATGCCATCCAGCCATCTCATCCTCTGTCGTCCCCTTCTCTTCCTGCCCCCAATCCCTCCCAGCATCAGAGTCTTTTCCAATCAGTCAACTCTTCTCATGAGTTGGCCTAAGTACTGGAGTTTCTGCTTTAGCATCATTCCTTCCAAAGAAATCCCAGGGCTGATCTCCTTCAGAATGGACTGGTTGGATCTCCTTGCAGTCCAAGGGACTCTCAAGAGTCTTCTCCAACACCACAGTTCAAAAGCATCACAGTCCAACTCTCACATCCATACATGACCACAGGAAAAACCATAGCCTTGACTAGACGGACCTTTGTTGGCAAAGTAATATCTCTGCTTTTGAATATGCTATCTAGGTTGGTCATAACTTTCCTTCCAAGGAGTAAGTGTCTTTTAATTTCATGGCTGCAGTCACCATCTGCAGTGCTTTTGGAGCCCAGAAAAATAAAGTCTGACACTGTTTCCACTGTTCCCCCATCTATTTCCCATAAAGTGATGGAACCAGATGCCATGACCTTCATTTTCTAAATGTTGAGCTTTAAGCCAACTTTTTCACTCTCCATTTTCACTTTCATCAAGAGGCTTTTGAGTTCCCCTTCACTTTCTGCCATAAGGGTGGTGTCATCTGCATATCTGAGGTTATTGATATTTCTCCCAGCAATCTTGATTCCAGCTTGTGCTTCTTCCAATCCAGCGTTTCTCATTATATACTCTGCACATAAGTTTAATAAGCAGGGTGACAATATACAGCCTTGACGTACTACTTTTCCTGTTTCGAACCAGTCTGTTGTTCCATGTTCAGTTCTAACTGTTGCTTCCTGACCTGCATACAAATTTCTCAAGAGGCAGATCAGGTGGTCTGGTATTCCCATCTCTTTCAGAATTCCCCACAGTTTATTGTGATCCACACAGTCAAAGGCTTTGGCACAGTCAATAAAGCAAAAATAGATGTTTTTTTCTGGAACTCTCTTGCTTATTCCATGATACAGCGGATGTTGGCAATTTGATCTCTGGTTCCTCTGCCTTTTCTAAAACCAGCTTGAACATCAGGAAGTTCATGGTTCACATATTGCTGAAGCCTGGCTTGGAGAATTTTAAGCATTACTTTACTAGTGTGTGAAATGAGTGCAATTGTGCAGTAGTTTGAGCATTCTTTGGCCTTTCTTTGGGATTGGAGTGAAAACATACCTTTTCCAGTCCTGTGGCCACTACTGAGTTTTCCAAATTTGCTGGCATATTGAGTGCAGCACTTTCACAGCATCATCTTTCAGGATTTGAAATAGCTCAACTGGAATTCCATCACCTCCACTAGCTTTGTTCAATCCAGAGGCAACCACTAAAGTAACAAAACAAAAAGTTTTAGCTAATAAGCCAACAAGAAGATAAAATAAATCATAAAAGAAAATAATTAGCTGAAAAAAAGACAGAAAGACACTAAATAAATAATAAGATGATCAATTTAAACATATGTCAATAATTGCATTGAATCTAAATTGTCTAACCTGGAGAAGGATATGGCAACCCACTCCAGTATTCTTGCCTGGAAAATTCCATGGACAGAGGAGCCTGGTGGGCTACAGTCCATGGGGTCACAAAGAGTTGGACACGACTGAGTGACTAACACACACAAATTGTCTAAACATCCCACTTAAGAGGCAGATGTTTTCAGATTGGATAAAAAGCAAGAACCAACTATATTCTCCCAGCAAAAAAAAAAAAAAAAAAAAAAAAAAAAAAAACTCACACTATGTATAACACAAAAATAAGCACAAAAGTATGGGGGAAATATGCCTTGCTAATATGAATTAAAATAAAACTGGAGAGACTAAGTCCATTCCAGAGCAAAGATTAGTAAGGATGAAGTTCATTTTACAGTGATAAAGGGGTTTTATTCCACAAGAAGACAAAACAATTCTAAATGTTTAGGCATCTAATAATAGAACTTCAAAATACAGAAAGCAAAAACTGATAAAACTGCAGTGAGAATAAGGTTTATCATTTCTTAAACTTCTATTATGTTTTTCTGAAGAAAGTTTTATAGTCCTCATCATATAGACTATTTTCTGTTAAATTTAGGCCTATGTACTTCATATTGTCTTGCACTTTTTTTGATATGTAGTGATTCAGAATTTAGACTTCTAGTATGTTCTTCACTTATATTTCTAGCCATAGTAACTGCCAAGATCCATTCTGCTGTGAAATTTCTGAATGTTTGTTCTACTTTAATGCACTTTACAAAATTCCTGCTATAGATAATTTTCAGCCTATGAATCACATTCAGTACCCCTTCAAGTCAGAGGGCTTTTTGAGTCATATATTCTTGATGTGTCTTTCTGTTCAATTCTGCATTTTTTTCTGACTCTACTAAATCAATACAAGAATTTACATTGAAGTCACTTTCTTCTAATTTTTAAAGCATATTTTTACCTTGGAAAGAGCTGAAAAGGTCTCCCACAATGAACCACACCAAAATCTACAGTGCAAAAGAACCTAGTGTTGTCTAATCATTTTAGACCTGTTTTGAAACAGATTATACTTATTCCTGACATTGTTTCTGATGGATTATGGTATTTTGCTGGTCAGTTCAGTTCATTCACTCAGTTGTGTCTGACATTTTGCGACCCGATGGACTGCAAAAGACAATGCTTCTCTGTCCATCACCAACTCCCCTAACTTGCTCAAATTCATGTCTATCCAGTCAGTGATGCCATCCAACAATCTCATCTTCTGTCATCCCCTTCTCCTCCCACCTTCAATTTTTCCCAGCATGAGGGTCTTCTCCAGTGACTCAGTACTTTGCATTGGGTGGCTGAAGTATTGGAGCTTCAGCTTCAGCATCAGTCCTTCCTATGAATATTTAGGACTGATTTCCTTTAGGATGGACTGGTGTTATCTCCTTGCAGTCCAAGGGACTCTCAAGAGTCTTCTCCAACATCACAGTTTAAAAGCATCAATTCTTCAGTGCTCAGCTTTCTTTATAGTCCAACTCTCACATCCATACATGACTACTGGAAAAACCATAGCTTTGACTAGACTGACCTTTGTTAACAAAGTAATGTCTCTGCATTTTAATATGCTGTCTAGGTTGATCATAGCTTTTCTTCCAAGGAGCAAATGTCTTTTTATTTCATGGCTGCAATTACCATCTGCAGTGATTTTAGAGCCCCCAAAAATAAAGTCTGTCACTGTTTCCCCATCTATTTGCCATGAAATGATGGGACCAGATGCCATGATCTTAGTTTTATGGATGCTGAATTTTAAGCCAACATTTCACTCTCTTCTTTCACCTTCATCAAGAGGCTCTTTAGTTCTTCTTTGCTTTTTGGCATAAGGGTGGTATCACCCGCATATATGAGGTTATTGATATTTCCCCTGGAATCTTGATTTCAGCTTGTGCTTCATCCAGCTTGGCATTTCACATGCTGTACTCTGCATATAAGTTAAATAAGCAGGGTAACAATATTCAGCCTTGACGTAATCCTTTCCCATCTTGGAACCAGTCCATTGTTCCATGTCTGGTTCTAACTGTTGTTTCTTGACCTCCATACAGATTTCTCATGAGTCAGGTAAGGTAGTTTGATATTCCCAGGACTTTAAGAATTTTCCACAGTTTGCTGTGACCTACACAGTAAAGGCTTTGGCATAATCAGTACAACAGAAATAGTTGTTTTTATGGAATTCTCTTGCATTTTTTTATGATCCAACTGATATTGGCAGTTTGATCCCTGGTTCCTCTGCCTTTTCTAAATCCAGTTTGAACATCTGGAAGTTCATGGTTCATGTACTGCTGAAGCCTGGCTTGGAGAATTTTGAGCATTACTTTGCTAGTGTGTGAGATGAGAGCAATTGTGCTTTGTACACTGTGTACCATACAGTCAGCAAAAACAAGACCAGGAGCTGACTGTGGCTCAGATCATGAATTCCTTACTGCCAAAATCAGACGTAAATAGAAGAAAGTAGGGAAAACCACTAGACCATTCAGGTATGACCTAAATCAAATCCCTTATGATTATACAGTGGAAGTGACAAATAGATCAAGGGATTAGACCTGATGGACAGACTGCCTGAAGAACTATAGATGGAGGTTGTGACATTGTACAGGAGGCAGTGATCAAGACCACCCCCAAGAAAAAAGAAATGCAAAAAGGCAAAATGATTGTTTGAGGAGGCCTTACAGATAGCTGAGAAAAGAAGAGTAGCTAAAGGCAAAGGAGAAAAGGAAAGATATACCCATCTGAATGCAGAGTTCCAAAGAATAGCAAGGAGAGATAAGAAAGCATTCCTCAGTGATCAATGCAAAGAAATGGAGGAAACCAATAGGATAGGAAAGACTAGAGATCTCTTCAAAAAATTAGAGATAGCAAGGGAACATTTCATGTCAAGATAGGCACAATAAAGGACAGAAATGTTATGGACCTACCAGAAGCAGAAGATACTAAGAAGAGGTGGCAAGAATACACAGAAGAACTGTACAAAAAAGATCTTCGTGACCCAGATAACTACACTGGTGTGATCACTCACCTAGAGCCAGACATCCTGGAATGCAAAGTCGAGTGGACCTTAGGAAGCATCACTATTAACAAAACTAGTGGAGGTGATGGAATTCCAGTTGAACTCTTTCAAATTCTAAAAGATGATGCTATGTAAGTGCTACACTCAACATGTCAGCAAATTTGGAAAACTCAGCAGTGGCCACAGGACTGGAAAAGGTCAGTTTTCATTCCTATCCCAAAGAAAGGCAATGCCAGAGAATATTCAAACTACTGTACAATTGCACTCATCTCAAATGTTAGCAAAGTAAAGTTCAAAATTTTACTGGTCACTTCATGATTATTAAGCTTCATACACATTTGGTTTCTCAAGAGTTGACAGTTTTTTTTCCAAGCATCAGTTCATGTATTTATCAATGTACATTTATTGATCTTCTGGTTTTTCCCCATACAGAGTTTTGGGCTCTAAAGATAAGAGAATGAGCAATGCAGTCTCTATTAGGGCAACTTGTACATTCTAATAAAGGGGGTAATTTGGAGACACAAACAAAAATACATCTTTTCAGTTGCTACTATATTATTTAAAAAAATAAACTGCGGTGAAAATAAGAGAATGAAAGCAGTTATTATTTTATGAAGCTTGGTCAGGAGAGATTTCTTTCATAAGGCAATATTTGAGTGTAGACTAGAAAGTAACACTAAGTTATTTAACTATGAAATATGTTACCCAGATAGCACTGGTTTCCTTCTAACCACCTGGTATGTATCAGTGCAAAATGGAGATGATATGGGATTAGATCTATTGTGCTGTTTCTTATTCTTCTTAACAAAATTTTAATAGAAGATCTCTTTGAAGGATCTAATGAAATCTATAGATCTTCTCCAGGCACTGTGGATGTAACAAAAATTTACAATTTCAAGAGAAATTATTAACATATTCTTTAGGATTGAGAACCTCTTCTTCACAATTTGTGGTTCAAGTCATCATGGGCTGATATCATCTAACACATGCAACAAATACTGAGCACTTAAATTTAGCCAGAGAATCTGCTAGATACTACACATTTGGGGCAAATAAAGGTATTTGGGAACTGATATTTCCTCAGATGAGGTAAAGCAGAAGATTAAATCAGTTATTTATCCCAATACAGCAAGTAAGTATGAAGGTGAGAATAAAGGGTTCTGCATTACTTGATAAATGTTATCTGATACATTCAGTTCCGCTTCACTATGCCTTTGAAGGTCTGGGCTTTGGCTTTAGACCTAGAACATGGTAAATTATGACATTTTTATTATAGGATGATCACTTTTATTCACAATTGTAGAAAATGCTCTTATAAATAATGAAACAATGAAAACTAAGCATTCAGAAATATTTTAAAAAATCTCAGAACTTCAACTGGATTACATTCAGAACCAGCATATTATTTTCAAACCTCACAAAATGCTCACATAACATGTAAAGGAAAAAATGAATTCAAGTTTTAAATTTGCACTAAATGTGAATGCAGGAATTATAGCACAGGAAATATATTTCACTGAGAAATTCCAGATGTTCAAGCTGGATTTAGAAAAGGCAGAGGAACCAGAGATCAAAAGGCCAACATCTGTTGGATCATAGAAAAAGCAAGACAGTTTCAGAAAAATATCTGTTTTATTGGCTATGCTAAAGCCTTTGACTGTGTGGATCACAACTAACTGTAGAAAAATTTTAAAGACATGGGAATACCAGACCACCTTACCTGCCTCCTGAGAAATCTGTATACAGGTTAAGAAGCAACAGTGAGAACCGGACACAGAACAAAGTACTGGTTCCAAATTGGGAAAGGAGTATGTCAAGGCTGTATATTGTCACCCTGCTTACTTTACTTATATGCAGAGTAAATCATGCAAAATGCTGGACTGAATGAAGCACAAGCTGGAATCAAGACTGCCAGGAGAAATATTAATAACCTCAGATATGCAGATGATGCCAGCCTTATGGCAGAAAGTGAAGAGGAACTAAAAAGCCTCTTGATGAAAGTGAAAGAGGAGAGTATAAAAAGTTCGCTTAAAGCTCAACATTCAGAAAATGAAGATCATGGCATCCAGTCTCATCACTTCATGGCAAATAGAGGGGAAACAATGGAAACAGTGACACTTTATATTCTTGGGGTCCAAAATCACTGCAGATGGTGACTGCAGCCATAAAATTAAAAGATGATTGCTCCTTGGAAGAAAAGCTATGGCCAACCTAGACAGCATATTAAAAAGCAGTGACGTTACTTTGTTGACAAAGTCCATCTAGTCAAAGCTATGGTTTTTCCAGTAGCCATGTTTGGATGTGAGAGTTGGATTATAAAGAAAGCTGAGTGCTGAAGATTGATGCTTTTGAACTGTGGTGCTGAAGAAGACTCTTGAGAGTCCCTTGGACTGCAAGGACATGAAACCAGTCAATCCTGAAGGAAATCAGTCCTGAATATTCATTCGAAGGACTAATGCTGAGGCTCCAATACTTTGGCAACCCAGTGCAAAGAACTGAGTCACTGGAAAAGACCCTGATGCTGGGAAAGATTGAAGGAGGGAGGAGAAGGGGACAACAGAAGAAGAGATGGTTGGGTGGCATCACTGACTCGATGGACATGAACTTGACCAAGCTTCTGGGGTTGGTAATGGACAGTGAGGCCTGGTGTGCTGCAGTCCATGGGGTCGCAAAGAGTCAGACATGACTAAGCAACTGAACTGAACTGAACTGAATATATTTCACACAACTCCACCAACATTTTCCTCTATATTGATTTCCTACTGGCTGCACAGGTTTGTTGTGATGATCAAATGAAAACATACAGGAGACACTCCTGGAAAGTGTCTTGAGAAGGTTTATTGTTATGACTCATGTTCAAAAGGAAACTGATTCTTGAAATTTGGGGGCTAATTATGTTAAAAGTTGCTTAATCAAAGATTCTTAATCATAAGGATTAATGTCCTAGCATTTGTTTTATGGAATCATCTTTTGAAATTCCTGCCATTAGTCACCTCCCATTTACCCTTCAAGATCACTGAGAATGAGGCCTATCCCCAGCACTCTCTCCCAAAAGGAACAACTGCTTGTATCTTAATGACAGTTATTTCTTCTGTATGTGCAATCAATATGCTTAAGGTATATTCATGCCAAAAACACTGGTAATGATGAACACTCATTTAGCATTTATAATATGTCAGACACTGTTCTAAAGACTTGACCTATCTTAATCCAACTACCTCACAATATAAATGGAGGTACAATCAATCTCTCATGGGAAATAGATGGGGAAACAGTGGAAACAGTGTCAGACTTTATTTTTCTGGGCTCCAAAATCACTGCAGATGGTGACTGCAGCCATATTAAAAGACGCTTACTCCTTGGAAGGAAAGTTATGACCAACCTAGATAGCATATTGAAAAGCAGAGACATTACTTTGCCAACAAAGGTCCGTCTAGTCAAGGCTATGGTTTTTCCTGTGGTCATGTATGGATGTGAGAGTTGGACTGTGAAGAAGGCTGAGTGCTGAAGAATTGATGCTTTTGAACTGTGGTGTTGGAGAAGACTCTTGAGAGTCCCTTGGACTGCAAGGAGATCTAACCAGTCCATTCTGAAGGAGATCAGCCCTAGGATTTCTTTGGAAGGAACGATGCTAAAGCTGAAACTCCAGTACTTTGGCCACCTCATGTGAAGAGTTGACTCATTGGAAAAGACTCTGATGCTGGGAGGGATTGGGGGCAGGAAGAGAAGGGGACAATAGAGGATGAGATGGCTGGATGGCATCACTGACTCGATGGATGTGAGTCTGAGTGAACTCCGGGAGTTGGTGATGGACAGGGAGGCCTGGCGTGCTGCGATTCATGGGGTCGCAAAGAGTCAGACACGACTGAGCGACTGAACTGAACTGACAATCAATCTCTGGAGAGCTGAGAGTAGTCTGTCAAAATTCGCTACAATTCCACTGTTCAACAACTTGGTTAAAATTGCAAAAGCACTATCTCATAGTTTAGCCTAAGTGTTACTCCCTTAAATAGAAGAAATAATTTGAATTCCATCATTTCAGACCTGTGCCTATTCATTAAGTTATGCTAGAATTTTCTCTGGAGAGGGGTTGGTTTTTTAACACATACAACTTAACCAAGTGTGTGTTATCATGAACCATATGGATATAGAATTCTGACGGTGAAAATTATGGGCTGGTTCAACAAAGAAATCATGATTATAGCCTTTTTATTGTATACTTTCTCCCTTTGCATTTTTGGCATGTAAATGGCATCCCTATTTATTATCATCAGCTATTTTCAAAGTTGAACCACCCATTTTAATAATAATAATTATTATTATATTTATAGAAAACTGACAAAATTGATACAGTTTGCTATTCACAGAGTTACAGGTTTTCCAATAAGGAAGGTGATAATTATGACAGTAAAACTTATATTTTGCATATGAATAAGAGAGCACAAGAGTGACACGTTTCTTAAGCTTTAGTGTGACAAGTAGCTGGTTATGAGGGTCAGCTTCCATATTTTTTTAATTTATTTATTTTAATTGGAGGCTAATTACTTTACATTATTGTAGTGGTTTTTGCCATACATTGACATGAATCAACCATGGGTGTACATGTGCTTCCAGATTTAAACAGCCTTTCAGTAAGAGCATCCTAATGCTTCCTGTATACTAAACAATGATTAAACGAGAATGGAAATTGTGGGAAAAAAAAGTGTATTTTAATAGGAGAATTTTGTGGATTATTTAATGCTTTGTTCTGAAAACAGAAGTATCTGATTTGTCTTCTAGCTTATTTGTAGGATCATATCTTCTCATCTCAGAAAAAGGCTACAGGGATATATGATGGTAGGACCAAGGCTTTTCACAAAAAGCGACATTGGATCCACTCACATACTCCAAATCTAAGAGTTCTAAACAACAGTGTATCAAAAAGATGATGTTTTCCTAGAAGATTTTGAATAATTTTTCATCAATTTTTTAAGTAGAAATGCTTTCCTATGGTTAGCCAGAGTGAGATAACTACAACATATACAAGGTCACTGGATGTAGCACACTTAGACTGCATTCAGCACTATGTGTCTAGGAGAAGAAATGACGAGCAACGCATACGGTCTGGATTTGATGTGCCCTTGGGATTGCTCACAATGAAAAGGTGAGAGAACAGGCAGGCTGCTTAATTATTACCAGAAGTTCGTTTTTAGTTGAGTTAAAATTATCAGAAGTTAGGAATTATGCTTCTTCAATTTCTTGATGGCAGCTCAAATTAAGAATTGCTTACTAAGGTTCTAAATAAACCATTCTCTTCATGTTAATGACTCTATGGCATAGAACTGATGTAGTATGAGTAACCTTAGTCGATTTTCTAAAAACTTTTTTATGGTCAACTGAATTTTTTATTGAAGTATAGTTGATTTACAATATTGTCTTAATTTCTGCTGTACAAAAAAGTGATTTCATTATACATATATATATGTGCATGCATGCTAAGTCACTTCGGTCATGTCTGATTCTTTGTGACCCTATGGAATTCTCCAGTCAAGAATACTAGAGTGGGTTGCCATGCGCATCTCCAGGGGATCTTCCCAACCCAGAGATTGAACCCACGTCTCTTATGTCTCCTGCATTGGCAGGTGAGTTCTTTACCACCAGCACCACCTTGGAAGCCCTCTATATGTGTGTGTGTGTGTGTGTGTGTGTGTGTGACACACACACATATATATATTATATATATAATGTATATATGTTATATATTACATACAATATATATAATTATATTGTGTAATATATGTGTGTATATATGTATATACACACACATATATATATACATGTATTATATATATTTATTAAGTGAAAAGTAGTGGAAGTGTTAGTCACTCAGTCACGTCCAATACTTTGCGACCCCATAGACTATAGCCTGCCAGTCTCCGCTGTCCATGGAATTCTCCAGGCAAGAATATTGGAGTGAATTGCCATTCCCTTCTCCAGGGCACCTTCCTGACCCAGGGATCGAACTCAGGTTTCCTGCATTGCAGGCCAATTCTTCACTATCAGAGCCACCAGGGAAGCCCGCGTGTGTATGTGTGTGTGTGTGTGTGTGTGTGTGTATCTCTACATATATAGAGAGAATATAGATATGTGTTTTTTTCTTTTATTCTTTTCCATGATGGTTTATCTGGAGAAGGCAATGGCAACCCACTCCAGTACTCTTGCCTGGAAAATCCCATGAGCAGAGGAGCCTGGTAGGCCATGGGGTCTCTAAGAGTGAGACATGACTGAGCGACTTCACTTTCACTTTTCACTTTCATGCATTGGAGAAGGAAATGGCAACCCACTCCAGTGTTCTTGCCTGCAGAATCCCAGGGATGGTGGAGCCTGGTGGGCTGCCGTCTATGGGGTCGCACAAAGTCGGACATGACTGAAGCGACTTAGCAGCAGCATGATGGTTTATCAGAGGATATTGAATACAGTTCCCTGTGCTATACAGTAGAATCTTGTTGTTTACCCATTTCATATATAATGGCTTACATCTGCTAACATCAAACTCCCACTCCATCCTTTCCCCTCACTCACCCTTGGCAATCACAAATCTCTTCTGTATGTCTGTGAGTCTGTTTCTGTTTCAGGGATGAGTTCATTCATGTCATATTTTAGATTTCACATATAAGTGATATCATATGGCATTTGTGTTTCTCTTTCTTACTTACTTCACTTTCACTTAGTATAATAATCTCTAAGTCCATCCATGTTGCTGCAAATGGCATTATGTCATTTTATTTTATGGCTGAGTAGTATTCCATTTTATATACTATATATAATACTATATATATATATATATATATATATATATATAAAATCACATTTTCTTTATCCATTCATCTGTAAATAGGTGTTTAGGTTATTTCCATGATTTGGCTATTGTGAACAGTGCTGCTATGAACATAGGGGTGCATGTATCTTTTCGAACTATAGTTTTGTCTTGGTATATGCCCAGGAGTGGGATTCATACAGCAAATCTTTTTTGCTTTGGACAGCTGAATTTTTAAATGAGTCTTTTAGAATTGTTTTAGATTTACAGAAAAATTATAACAGACTAGTACAGAGAGTTACTGCATTCCCTGCAACCAATTTCCCCTATTATCAATATCTTATATTAGTATGGTACACCTGTTACAATCATTGAACCAATACTGATATATTATAACTAACTAAAGTCCTCACTTTATATTTTCTTAGTTTTTGCTTAATGTCTTTTTCCATTCCAGGATCCCATCCAGGGTATCATATTACATTTAGTTATCATATCTCCTCATGTACTTCTTGTCTGTTACAGAATCTCAGATTTTCCTTATTTTGAATGAACTTGAGAGCTTTATGGAGTACCTGTCAGATATTTTGTAGAATATCCTTCAACTGGGATTTGTCTGATGCTTTTCTCATTATTAGATTAGGGTTATGGATTTGGGGGAGGAAGCCCACATAGGTAAAGTGCCATTCCCATCACACAACAAGAGCACACACCATCAACGCAACGTGTCAGTGATAATGCTAACCACGATTACCTGGTCAGGTAGTGCTGCTTAGCATTATTCACTACAAAGGTGCGCTTTTTTGACCCTTTCCATATTGACATCAGGAAATGACTATGCACAGCCCACACTAGAGGAATGGGGAGTTGAGGGTGGAGCATCTATATAAGTTATTACTAGAGAAAATTCAAATATCTATCACTTAAGATGGACTATACTAAAAGTGAATATGAATTGTATTGAGTATTCAAAAGAAGTAGTTTAATTTGCTTGCCAAACATTAGTTTCTGAGATAAGCAAAGGCGAAAATAGCTAATTGCTTAGGTAAACTTGGTTTATGGTCATCAGTACTTTACTCACCCATTACTTGCTGCCTTATTTGACTGGTAATTTGACCACTATTTCATAGTTTTCTGATGATTTTAATCTTTAAAATTATCTAATATAAAATTCATATTTATAGTAAAACTAATAAATACATTATTATCTGAATTGTAACAGCATTGGTCACAGAACTATTGCCTAACAGCACAGAATGTTATGAAGTAGAAGAGACCAACTTAAACCATTTCAAGTTCAAGTTTAAAAGGCATGGGGAACACATGTATGCCTGTGGCGGATTCATTTCGATATATGGCAGAACCAGTACAATATTGTAAAATTTAAAAATAAAATAAAATTTAAAAAAAGAATAATAAAAAAATAAAAATAAAATAAAATAAAAGGCAGACGTGCACAGTGGAGGGAAGACTGGCTTTGGAGTCAGGCCCACCTATATTTGAAACATATCTCTGCCACTCACATTATGCAACCTTGGGAAAGTTACTCCATGTCCCTGAGAGTCAGTTTTCACATCTGTAAAATGGTACCTAGCTCACAGGATGTTTTGAAGAACAGATAAGATAATATATATATATATATACTGGGACGACCTAGAGGGACAGGGTGAGGAGAGAGGTGTGAGGGAGGTTCAGGATGGGAGGGACACATGTATATCTATGGCCGATTCATGTTGATGTATGGCAAAAACTATTACAATATTGTAAAGTAATTATCTTCCAATTAAAATAAAGAAATTAATTAAAAATAAAATTAAAATAATAATTAAAAAATAAAATCTGGTGCACAACAATACATTTTCTTTGACTTACTCTTTTAACACATTTAGCAAGTTGAGTTCCATAATGGGAAATGACTAAACATATTTTGATATGGCAAAACTGAAATTACACTAAACCCCAGAATTCTGATTTGTTATTTCAGTGTCCATTTCCCTGGAGTTTTACAGTATTGGCCCGTAATTATTTCCTTTCTTTTAGAAGTATACATTTTTCAAGTTATAGAGTCATTCTCAATCAGTGGTTCTTAAGCTTCAGGGTATAATAAAACCACCTGAGAGCTTGTTAAAGGCAAATCTCTGGATGGTACTCCCAGAGTCAGTTGGGCAGAACTGAGGATGGGGCCCAGAATTGAAATTTTTAACAAACATTTCATATGATTTCCATGCAGATGGTCCCCAGACACACTTTTAGGAATCTGACTAATCTCTAACACTGGAGATTTTTCATTTGAGTTGAGGTTGCTACAATGGCAATAAACTAGATAAAGCAATAGTAAACACCAGATCTTTGAGTAGCGTGAGAAGGAAGTGCCTACCACAGATCAAACAAGCTTGACAAGCAAGACTTGTAGCAATTTTTTTCAAGTTAATTTTTAAAACTTTAGACATAGTTGATGTACAACATTACATAAGTTACAGGTGTACAGCATAGCGGTTCACAATTTTTTAAGGTTTTGGGCTTCCCTGGTGGCTCAGAGGGTAAAGTGTCTGCCTGCAATTCATTAGTAATCCAGCCAAAATTGCATTGTTATAGTTTTCCACTGACCTTAATCACAGGGCATAATATTAAGAGATATTAAGGGATCTCCTTTATTCCATTCAGACATACTATTTCTTATTTCCATTATGGAATAACAATTCACTTTCTCCTTAATGGTCAGAATCATTAAAATCAGTTTACTAGGGCTATGTGATGGCTAATTTTATATGTCAACTTGACTGGGCCATGGGATGTTCAGATATATGGTCAAATATTATTCTATGTCAGTGAGAGTGTTTTTGGATAAGATTAACACTTGCATCTGTAGATTGAATAAAGTGATTGCCATCCCCAATATGAGTGGGCCTCACCCTATCAGCTGAGGTCCTAAATAGAAATATAAAAGGCCGATGCTTCTCTGTGTAATAAAGTTCTTCCTAGCTGACTAGCTTCAAATTGGAACACTGGCTTTTTATCAGCCTTCAAGAGTCAAACTGAAATATTTGTTCTTCCAGACTCTCAAGCCTGTGGACGTTTGGACCAGAACTCCACTTTTAGCTTTCCAGGTTTTCAGGCCTTCATAGTGGAACTAGAACTAAACCGTCAGATCTCCCACCTCTCCAGTTTGTCTTTTCTTTCACCAAATATTGAGACTTATTCCATATAATAAATCATAGTTTTTAGGATAAAAATATATTATATATAAAACCTTATTTATTGATAAATATATATATTTATTATAAGGACTATGATATGTAACTCTGAAATTTATGTATTTATTATAAGGACTGTGATTTATCATTAGGGTTCTCTGGAGAAGCAGAACCAATAGGATGTATACATTTACTGGTTCTGTTCCTTTGGAGAAGCCTAATACAAAGGCACTATGTGGTCAACAAACATTTACGCTATAAACAACTGGCAGGGATATGTCTAGGACTGAATTACTGTCCTTGGGAAACTGACAACTAACTCTAACCATGATACGCATGATGATTCCTCTCCTTGCATGGCCCTTCCACCAATGCAGGCACCATACCTTGAAAGGTTTTCAAGTTATAAACAATCCCTTTAGAAGGATATAAGACCCAGGTGGCTCAAGTGGTAAAGAATCTGCAAGCCAATACAGGAGATGCAAGAGGCACAGGTTTTACCCCTGGGTCAGGAAGATTCCCTAGAGGAGGAAATGGCAAGCCACTCCAGTATTCTTGCCTGGGAAATCCCATGGACAGAGAAGCCTGGTGGGCTACAGTCCATGGGGTTGCAAAGAGTGGAACATGACTGACCACACGTAAGCACTCAAAATATACAAAGGAGTGGTTTGACTGAAAGTAAAGGATGAAAATTAAGCAGAAAATACTGAGCTATACAGGCTTGTGGAGACAAGAAAGGAAAGAAAGAAACTTAAGACAGGAAATTGGGATTTTAAACACCCGCAACTCGGATGAAAAAAAAAAAACATAGCAAATAAAACAGACAATGCACATGATCCTTATTATTAAAGGATATGGTTAAAACGAGGCTTCATGGGCAGAGTGACCAGACATTTTCTGTAACCAGGAGAGCCTTAGAGAAGACACTGAAAGAAGGAAAATTTAATGGTATCTCAAAACTTGAGCAATTTCATGTATTCCTTGTGCTCAATTATATAAATAAACACTAAAATTAATTATTAACATGTAATATATTCCCTCCTTTGTCAGTTTTCTAAAAACCAGAAAATACTACACCTTTATATGAAAATTAAAATGAGAAATATAAAACAAGTAGGAGCAGGAAAAATAAAACAGCATATGGTTAAGGCATTATACAATGTTGCAAGACAGACTATTTCTGTACCCTAGACATTTCCTGTTCATAACAAGAAGATGGGCTACATGTTTTTTTACATTCCATAGATGTTTTCAAAGAATTAACCAAATTCCTCTTTTTTAGTGTCTTTACTCAAAACCTCAGGCTGGAGAGAGATGGGATTTGGTCACGCCCAGTGGAAAGTCAACAGGAATTTGCTGTTTATTTTGTTTCAACTTGGGTGACTTCTGGCATTTAAGTAATCAAGCAGCAATGTGTGGGTTATATCATTATTTTTTTTCCATAAAAATAGGGAGTATTATCATTCCCCATGCTTTTCTTCATTAGTGTGTGTTTGTCAAAAGTAACTTAATAAAATTTATTTTAGGGGGAAATGGTAAATCTATAATTCAGTGTGACAGGATCTAGCAAATCACCCCATGAATGAAGATAAAAAGGAAAGACAGCCTCAGATTAGACCTTCTTGAGTCAGTAAATCTTGCTCTACGTTTTCATTTACTAAGGTGTTAATATTTAATTTCCATTGCATTTTAGCTATAATGGCTGGCTTAAATCTTATTTTTGGTCAAAATTTCCAGTTCTTCATGTAAAATGTTGGCAAAATATGCAAATATCCCTTGAAATATAATGTAAATAAATATGAGTTGCAATATAGATTATTACCAATAGGCATTCCATAGATTTTCATTTGCTCTTCAGTTTTATCTAGCATACTCCTGTTTATTGAACCAGCTTGTAACCATAAAAAAATGGGTATTTCTCTCAAAAATATAGTTCTCTGAGGCACTCAGAAGAAGTCAAAAGGAGCACTATGAGAAAAATTGGCAGTTACTTTTTTCCAGGCAATTGAAACACACAAACATTCTGAGGTCTTAAAGTCTGAGTCACTATATATAACTAAATCAGGCAGGCATGACCCTAAGACCTCTGGACTCTTGATTGAAGAGTTTAAGGCAATTATCTTTATGACATTACCACATATTTTGGTCTATATAAGTAAAAGTTTCCATTTCAATAATATCTCTAGAAATGACCACTGTTCTCTTAATTTTGAGGTCCCAGAGGACAGAGATCTTATTTTAACTTTTGTAATTTTCAAATCCTTCCTCACTTCAGCATGGTATACACTCAACATTGCTTTTTATTGGACAAACTGGCAATTAAAATATTACTTAAAATTAAAAATAAAGTATTACTTGACATTAAACACATGACATTAAAAAGATGCAGTAATTAAGGATAACTGAAAGTAAGAATGGGGAAATACTAAAAAAAAAAATCAGAACCATACTGACACTTTCAATTGCTACAACAGCTCAGTTGAAAACCTTTCTTTTTTTGGAAAATCATAAACCCTTGTTTTCTACTTCTATGGCTCTGGTGTTATAAAAGCTTTTGCACCCAAATCAGCCAGTAACAGCCAGCTTCTGCTCCTTGAGACAGCAGTACATTTACTTCCAGTTTTTCCTTTTTCGTTTCAGGCTTTCCTCTTCAGAACAACTATGCTCTTATTTTTTTAATTAATTAATTTATTTTAATTGGAGGATAATTACTTTACAATACTGTAGTGGTTTTGCCATACATTCACATGAATCAGCCATGGGTGTACATGTGTCCCCCATCCTGAACGACCCTCCCACCTCCCTCCCAATCCCATCCCTCAGGGTTGTCCCAGTGCACCAGCCCTGAGCCCCCTATCTCATGCATGGAACCTGAACTGGCGATCCATTTCACTTATGATAATATACATGTTCCAATGCTATTCCCTCAAACCATCCCACCCTCACCTTCTCCCACAGAATCCAAAAGTCTGTTCTTTACATCTGTGTCTCTTTTGCTGTCTCAAATATAGGGTCATCATTACCATCTTACTAAATTCCATGTATATGCCTTAATATATTATATTGTTTTCTTTCTTTCTGACTTACTTCACTCTGTATATTAGGATCCAGTTTGATCCACCTCATTAGAACTGATTCAAATGTGTTCTTTTTAATGGCTGAGTAATATTCCGTTTCGTATATATACCACAGTTTTCTTATCCATTCGTCTGCTGATGGACATCTAGGTTGCTTCCGTGTCCTGGCTATTATAAACAGTGCTGCAATGAACATTGGGGTACACATGTCTCTTTCAATTCTGGTTTCCTTGGTGTGTATGCCCAGCAGTGGGATTGCTGGGTCATATGACAGTTCTATTTCCAGTTCTTTAAGGAATCTCCACACTGTTCTCCATAGTGGCTGTACTAGTTTGCATTCCCATGAACAGTGTAAGAGGGTTAACTTTTTTTGGCACCCTCTCCAACATGTATTGTTCATAGACTTTTTGACAGCAGCCATTCTGACCAGCGTGAGATGGTACCTCATTGTGGTTTTGATTTGTATTACTCTGATAATGAGTGATGTTGAGCATCTTTTCATCTGTTTGTTAGCCATCTGTATGTCGTCTTTGGAGAAATGTCTGTTTACTTCTTTGGCCCATGTTTTGACTGGGTCGTTTATTTTTCTGGAATTGAGCTGCAGGAGTTACTTGTATATTTTTGAGTTTAATTCTTTGTCAGTTGCTTCATTTGCTATTATTTTCTCCTATTCTGAAGGCTGTCTTTTTACCTTGCTTATAGTTTCCTTCGTTGTGCAAAAGCTTTAAAGTTTAATTAGGTCCCATTTGCTTATTTTTGCTTTTATTTCCATTACGCTGGGTGGTGGCTGTGATTTACGTCAGAGAGAGTTTTGCCTATGTTTTTCTCTAGGAGTTTTATGGCTTCTGGTCTTATATTTAGATCATTAATACATTTTGAATTTATTTTTGTGTATGGTGTTAGAAAGTGTTCTAGTTTCATTCTTTTACAAATGGTTGACCAGTTTTCCCAGCACCACTTGTTAAAGAGTTTGTCTTTTCTCCATTGTATATTCTTGCCTCCTTTGTCAAAGATAAGGTGTCCATAGGTGCGTGGATTTATCTCTGGGCTTTCTATTTTGTTCCATTGGTCTATATTTCTGTCTTTGTGCCAGTACCATACTATCTTGATGACTGTAGCTTTGTAGTATAGTCTGAAGTCAGGTAGGTTGATTCCTCCAGTTCCAGTCTTCTTTCTCAAGATTGCTTTGACTATTGGATGTTTCTTGTATATCCATACAAATTGTGAAATTATTTGTTCTGGTTCTGTGAAAAATACTGTTGGTAGCTTGATAGGGATTGCCTTGAATCCATAGATTGCTTTCAGTAGTATACTCATTTTCACTATATTAATTCTTCTGATCCGAGAACATGGTATATTTCTCCATCTGTTTGTGTCATCTTTGATTTCTTTCATCAGTGTTTTATAGTTTTCTATATATGGGTCTTTTGTTTCTTTGGATAGATTTATTCCTAAGTATTTCATTCTTTTCATTGCAATGGTGAATGGAATTGTTTCCTTAATTTCTCTTTCTGTTTTCTCATTGTTAGTGCATAGGAATGCAAGGGATTTCTGTGTGTTAATTTTATATCCTATAACTTTACTATATTCGTTGATTAGCTCTAGTAATTTTCTAGTGGTGTCTTTAGGATTTTCTATGTACAGGATCATGTCATCTGCAGACAGTGAGAGTTTTACTTCTTTTTTTCCAATCTGGATTCCCTTTATTTCTTTTTTCTTTTCTGATTGCTGTGACTAAAACTATGATGAATAGTAGTGGTAAGAGTGGGCACCCTTGTCTTGTTCCTGACTTTAGGGTAAATGCTTTCAATTTTTCACCACTGAGGATAATGTTTGCTGTGGGTTTATCACATATGTTTTTTATTATGTTGAGGTATGTTCCTTCTACGCCTGCTTTCTAGAGAGATTTTATCATAAATGGATGTTGAATTTTGTCAAAGGATTTCTCTGCATCTATTAAGATAATCATATGGTTTTTATCTTTCAATTTGTTAATGTGGTGTATCAGATTGATTGATTTGTGAATACTGAAGAATCCTTGAATCTCTGGGATAAAGCCCACTTGGTCATGATGTATGATCTTTTTAATATGTTGTTGGATTCTGTTTGCTAGAATTTTGTTGAGGATTTTTTCATCTATGTTCATCAGTGATATTAGCCTGTAGTTTTTTTGTTTGTTTGTTTGTTTTGGCATCATAGTCTGGTTTTGGCATTAGGGTTATGGTGGCCTCATTGAATGAGCTTGGAAATTTACCTTCCTCTGCAATTTTCTGGAAGGGTTTGAGTAGGATAGGTGTTACCTCTTCTCTAAATTTTAGGTAGAATTCAGCTGTGAAGCCATCTGGTCCTGGGCTTTTGTTTGTTGGAAGATTTCTGATTACAGTTTTGATTTCCTTGCTTGTGATGGACCTGTTAAGATTTTCTATTTCTTCCTGGTTCAGTTTTGGTAAGTTATACTTTTCCAAGAATTTGTCCATTGGAACAATTACACACTTTATCCAACACTGTCCTTATCTAATACCAGAAAATCCAAAGACAGAAAAATCATATTGTTGTATTTATTTATCAGAAATGAACTTTTCTCCTTCCAAATCATAACCTTAACAAATAATGACATAAAAGGAGTCCACATTGGAGAGGAAGAAAACTATTTGCAGATGATATGATACTATGTAAAGGAAATCTTAAGGACACCACCAGAAAATTATTAGAGCTCATTAATGACTTTGGTAAATTTTCAGGATGGAAAATTGACACACAGAAATCTGTTGCATTTCTGTATACTAACACCAAAACATCAGAAAGAGAATTTAAGAGACAATCCCATTTACCATAAAATCAAAAAGAGTAAAATATGTAGGAATAAAGAGGCAAAAGACTTGTACTTTGAAAACTGTAAGATGTTGATGAAAGTAACTGAAGACACAAATAGATGGAAAGCTGCACCGTGTTCTTGGTTTGGAAAAATCATAATACTGTTAAGATGACCATAAGACCCAAGGCAATCTATAGATTCAATGCAATCCCTATCAAATTACCAAGAACATTTTTCACAGAGCTAGAAAAAATTTTTAAACTTGTGTGGAAACACAAGAAACACTGCAACAGACAAAATAGTCTTGAGAAAGAAGAATGGAGCTAGAGGAATTATCTTCCTTGACTTCAGACTACACAACAAAGCTACAGTAATCCAAACAACGTCATACTGGCACAAAAACAGATGATAGATCTGTAGAATAGCCATTTTCTGCTGCTTGAGACAGTAGTACATTTACTTCCAGTTTCTCCTTTTTCATTTCAAGCTTTCAGATATAAACTCATGTACTTATTGTCAATTAATCTGTGACAAAGGAGACAACAATATACAACGAAGGAGAGATTGTCTCTTCAATAAGTACTGCTGGGAAAACGGGACAGCTTTATGTAAGAGAGGGCTTTCTACGTGGTCCTAGTGGTAAAGAACCTGCCTGTCAATGCAGGAGACATAAGAGATGTGGGGTTCAATCCCTGAGTTAGGAAGATTCCCTGGAGAAGGGCATGGCACCTCACTGCAGTATTCTTGCCTTGAGAATCCCACAGACAGTGGATCCTGGCAGGCTGAAGTCCATAGGGTTGCAAAGAATCAGACACAACTAAAGCAACTTAGCACACCTACATAAAAGAATGAAATTAGAGCATCCTCTAACACCACAAATAAAAATAAACTCAACATGAATTAAAGACCTAAATGTAAAACCAGATACTATAAAACTCCTAGAGGAAAACATAGGCAGAACACTCTGATATAAATTGCAGCAATATTTTTTAATCCATCTCCTAGAGTAATAGAAATAAAAGCAAAAATAAAAAATAATTAAAATTAAAAGCTTTTGCACAGTAAAGGAAACCATAAACAAAAAATAACTTATAGAATGAGAGAAAATATTTGCAAATGATGTGAAAAATAAGGGTTTAATTTCTAAAATATACAAACAGCTCTAATAGCTCAATATCAAAAACAAAAACAACCCAATCGAAAACTGGGCATGAGACCTAAATTGACATTTCTTCAAAAACACAAACAAACTAACATACAGATGGCCTTGAGACACATGAAAATGTGTCTGAACATCACTAATTATTTGAGAAATGCAAATCAAAACTACAGTGAGGTATCACCTCACACTGGTCAGAATGGTCAGCATTTAAAAATCTACAAATAATAAATGCTGTAGAGGGTGTGGAGAAGAGGGAAACCCCCTACATTGCCGGTGGGAATGTAAATTGATGAAACTACTATGGAGATCAGTATGGAGGTTCCTTAAAAAACTAAAAATAGAGTGACCACATGATTGAGTAACCCCACTCCCGTGCATATATTCAGAAAAGATGAAAACGCTAATTCAAAAAGATATATGCACCTCATTGTTCATAGGAGCACTATTTACAATAGCCATGGCATGGAAGCAGCCTAAATATCCATTGACAGATGAATGGATAAAGAAGATATGGTGTATATATACACAATGGAATATGACTCATGCATATTAAGAATGAAATAATATCATTTGCAGCAACATGAATGAATCTAGAAATCATCATAGTAAGTGATATCAGAAAAATACAAGTATCATATGATACCACTTATATATCAAATCTTCAAAAAATGATACAAATGAACTTATTTATGAAACAGAAATCAACTCACAGATATAGAAAATAAACTTATCCTTACCAAATGGGAATGAAGGGGAATAAATTAGGAGTTTCTGATGAACAGATACAACTATATATATTAAAAAATAAACAACAAAGACCTACTATTCAGCACATGAAACTATATTGAATATCTTGTGACAATGTATAATGGAAAAAATCTGTGTATACACACACACACACACACACACGCATGCATAGCTGAATCACTTTGCTGTATACCTTAGTCGCTCAGTCGTGCCCGACTCTTTGTGACCCCATGGACTGCAGCCCACCAGGCTCCCCTGTACATGAGATTTACCAGGCAAGGATACTGGAATGGGTTGCCATTTCCTTCTCCATATATACCTGAAACTACAGTTTAAATCAACTATACTTCAGTTAACAAGATAAGGACAATACATATTAACATTTATATAGCACTTCAAGATTTTAAAAATATGACACAATTACTCTTTCAAGACAATGTGATAAGAAACTTCGAACTCCCCTGGTATGCCCCTCTTAATATGGCAGAGATTACCTATGTGATCACATTATTAGCTTAGCTAATGTTATTATTTATTTTAGACTTCTCACTCTACAGTTTTTCAGTTCAGTTGAGTCGCTCAGTTGTGTCCGACTCTATGTGACCCCATGGGCTGCAGCACATGAGGCTTCCATGTCCATTACCAACTCCCAGAGTCAAACACATGTCCATCGTGTCAGTGATGCCATCCAAACATCTCATCCTCTGTCGTCCCCTTCTCTTCTCACCTTCAGTCTTTCCCAGCATCAGGGTGTTTTCCAGTGAGTCAGTTATTTGCATCAGGTGGCCAAAGTATTGAAGTTTCAGCTTCAGCATCAGTCCTTACAAAGAATATTCAGGATTGATTTCCTTTAGGATGGACTGGTTAGATCCCCTTGCTGACCAAGGGACTCTCAAGAGTCTTCCGCAAAACCACAGTTCAAAAGCATCAATTCTTCAGTGCTCAACTTTATTTATAGTCCAACTCTCACACCCATACATGACTACTGGAAAAACCATAGCCTTGACCTTTATTGGCAAAGTAATGTCTATGCTTTTTAATATGCTATCTAGGTTGGTCATAGTTTTTCTTTCAAGGAGCAAGCGTCTTTTAATTTCATGGCTGCAATCACCATCTGCAATGATTTTGGAGCCCAAAAAAGCAATCTCTCACTGTTTCAATTGTTTCCCCATCTATTTGCCATGAAGTGGTGGTACTGGGTGCCATGATCTTAGTCTTTTTTTTTTAAGCCAAATTTTTCACTCTCTTTCACTTTCATTAAGAGGTTCTTTAGTTCTTCTTCACTTTCTGCCTTAAGGGTGGTGTCATCTGTGTTTCTGAGGTTATTAATATTTCTCCCGGAAATCTTGATTCCAGCTTGTGCTTCATCCAGCCTGGAATTTCCCATTCTGTACTCTGCATATAAGTTAAATAAGCAGGGTGACAATATACAGCCTTGACGTACTCCTTTCCCAATTTGGAACAAGTCCATTGTTCCATGTCTAGTTCTAACTGTTACTTCTTCTCCTGCATACAGATTCCTCAGGAGGCAGGTAAGGTGGTCTGGTATCCCTATCTCTTTCAGAATTTTCCACAGTTTGTTGTGATTCACACAGTCAAAACTTTGGCATAGTCAATAAAGCAGAAATTTTCTGGAACTCTCTTGCTTTTTCTATAATCCAGCAGATGTTGGCCATTTGATCTCTGGTTCATCTGCCTTTTCTAAATGCAACCTGAACATCTGGAAGTTCACATTTCATGTACTGTTGAAACCTGGCTTGGGGAATTTTGAGCATTATTTTGCTAGCGTGTGAGATGAGTGCAATTGTGCAGTAGTTTGAACATTCTTTGACATTACCTGTATTTGGGATTGCAATGAAAACTGACCTTTTACAGTCCTGTGACCACTGCTCAGTTTTCCAGATTTGCTGGCATATTGAGTGCAGCACTTTCACAGCATTATCTTTTAGGATTTGAAATAGCGCAACTGGAATTCCATAACCTCCACTAGCTTTTGTGTAGTGATGCTTCCTAAGGCCCACTTGACTTTGCATTCCAAGATATAGCTCTAGGTGAATGAGCCCACCATCATGGTTATCTGGTTTATGAAGATATTTTTTATATAGTTCTTCTGTGTATTCTTGCCACCTCTTCTTAATATATTCTGCTTCTGTTAGGTCCATACCATTTCTCTCCTTTATTGTGCTCATCTTTGCATGAAATATTCCCTTGTTATTCTAATTTTCTTGAAGAGATCTTTAGTCTTTGCCATTCTATTGTTTTCCTCTATTTCTTTGCATTGATCACTGAGGAAGGCTTTCTCATCTCTCCTTGCGATTCTTTGGAAATCTGCATTCAAATGGGTATATCTTTCCTTTTCTCCTTTGCTTTCAGCTTCTCTTCTTTTCTCAGCTCTTTGTAAGGCCTCGTCAGACAACCATTTTGCCTTTTTGCATTTCTTTTCCTTGGGGATGGTCTTGATTACTGCTCCATGTACAATGTCACAACCTCAATTTTTGTATGAAGAATTTATATAGATTTGGATTTTAACAGTAAAACTGGTGACCCCAGTACTTTTGACACATTTTTTCAGATAAGGCAGCTCTCTGCTTAACAGATTTTTTTATTTTCCTACATTAGATATTAAATATTTTTGAACTAACTTAAAATATTGTGGTAAAACATCATCAACATCCTCCTCATCATCATCCCTCACCCAGACTATAGAAATGGCCTCCAAAATAAACGATCTGTCTGTTTCTACTTGTTCCATCCTTAAACTATTCACACAGCAACAAAAGTAAATCTTTTTTAAAAAGCATTACTCAGATTACATGATTGTCCTGGTCAAAATTGCCAAAGAGCTGTGCCCTATCTTTCTTTCCAACACTGTCTCCTAGTGCTCTACTACTTGCTTGCTTTACTCTAGTTACAGTAGCCTTGACTAGGTCAAGCTCATTCTCACCTCTGTGATCATTTTACTTGTTTTTTCCTCTGCCTAAAGGCATTTTCACTGATTTTTGCATGACTTGCTCTTTGACACAAATCCCATCTAAAATAGTGTATTAATCCATGCTTATACCTATTAAAGTAAAAATGAAAATGTTAGTCTCTAAGTTGTGTCCAACTCTTTGTGACCCCATGGACTGTAGCCTGCCAGGATCCTCTGTCAATGGGATTTCCCAGGCAAGAATACTTGAGTGGGTAGCCATTCCCTTCTCCAGGGGATTTTCCTGATCCAGGGATTGAACCAGCATCTCCTGCACTGGCAGATTCTTCACCGTGTGAGCTACCATATCTATTAAAATATCCACTTATTCTAGATTTTTTCTTCACAGCATTATCATTACCTCACATTATATATTTATTATTTTTCCAACAAAAATATAAGCTCCTTAGAGAACTGGACCTTTTTTTTCTTCACTGTATTGCTAGCACCTGGTAATGTGCCTAATGTATTAAAAACTATTCAGTGATAATTTACTAAGTGAATAAATGAATTAATTACCAAAAGAATGAGTACTTAGTTTTGACTCATATTCTCAATGATTTCAATATACGCACGGATGATCCTTCTAATATCATGGCTTCCCTATTTCTTATCTTTCCTCCAATTAGCTTGTCTTGTAACCTACTTCAGCTGTCAAGTCCCTTGGATATATAACCCTAGATCTTGTCATTACCACTAACAACAATGCCTCCATGGGTTTCCCAGGTGTCACAGTAGTAAAGAATCTTCCTGCTAAGCAAGACACCAGGGTTAGTGCCCTGGGTCAGGACGATCCCCTGGAGAAGGAAATGACAAACCACTCTAGTATTCTTGCCTGGAAAATTCCATGGACAGAGGAGTCTGGTGAGTTACAGTCCTGCTACTGCTACTGCTAAGTCACTTCAGTCGTGTTCGACTCTGTGCGACCCCCTAGATGGCAGCCACCAGGCTCCCCCATCCCTGGGATTCTCCAGGCAAGAACACTGGAGTGGGTTGCCATTTCCTTCTCCAATGCATGAAAGTGAAAAGTGAAAGTGAAGTCGCTCAGTCGTGTCTGACTCTTAGTGACCCCATGGACTGCAGCCCACCAGGCTCCTCCATCCATGGGATTTTCCAGGCAAGAGTACTGGAGTGGTCCAGGGGTCACAAAAGAGTCAGACACAACTTGGCTACCAAACAAGAACAACAGCAATGCCTCCATAATCTCAAATTCACATATCTACATCTCTAACCACTATCTTCTATCTTTCCAACTTATTCCCATTAGTTCTTCAATAATAACGAGTATTGTATCTTTCTAGGGCCCAAAATGTATGTATCCTGTTATCTTTTCAAAACCTCTCACCATCAAATCCTCATTTTCCTTCTTATCCTATTTAAATTCTATTTAAATATTCCAAATCCTTTGCTCATACTCTTAAATCCCTTGTTTCCTTATCCCTCTACCATCATGTGGGGGAAAAAAAACATAATTTTGTATCTACTCTGTGCTATACCAGTGATTGAACATGGCTGGAGAAAATTACAACCATGACAGTTCATCTCATTTTCAATTATATATATATATATATAAAGCCTCAAGTCAGCCATTAGAGCTGCTTTGCAATCTTACTACATTTTGCTGGTCAGTTCACTCTTCCACCCTCCATGAAGATTAAACCACACTTTATGCTTTCTCTTTTCAAACCTCTAATATCTCTTTTCTCATCCTTAACTCTCAGCTGATGGCCTTGTCTCTTACTTCTCTCTTTGGATCATTCTCAGCATACAAACATTCTGCAATATCCAGTTGCTACCACATACTGCAGTATGGCCTTCAGCAAGTTATTTCACTGCTCTGTGCCTCTGTTTCCTTATTAATATACATCTCTGTGCGTGGGGGTGTGGGTGTGGGTGTGTGTGTATGAATTAAATGAATCAGATATGTGAAGCACTTAGAACTGTACTTGGGGCTTGGTAAGGGCTATTTCAGTATTATTATTCTACCTATTACTATTTTTTAAAGTCTCATTTGATGTCACATTCCCCTTCAATAAATGCCCCCTTTGTCTGCTCCTCCTCACAGCAAATTCTTAATTTGCCAATACTTGCTATCTTTACTTCCTCTCTTCCCATTTTAACTTTTTATGCTGATATAAAGCTTACCAGAAAATTGCAAGATGAGTACAAAGAAGCCCTTTGTCTCTTCTACCCTTACCCAGATTCACCAGTTGCTACCATTTTGCCACATTTGCTTTATCATTCTTTTTAAACACATAATATATATGCACATGGGGCTTCCCAGGTGGCTCAGTGGTAAAGAATTCACGTGCCAATGCAGGAGACCCAGGTTTGATCTCTGAGTCAGGAAGATTCCCTGGAGAAGGAAATGGTAACCCACTCCAGTATTCTTGCCTAGGGAATTCCACGGACAGAGGAGCCTGGTGAGCTACAGTCATGGGGTTGCAAAAGAGATGGACACGACTTAGTGACTAAAAAAAAAAAAAAAAATTTATATGCATATGCATAAATACATATTTTTCCCAAACAACCTCTTAAGAGAAAGTTATCAACACTATGTTCTTTTATCCAAAAATATTTCAGTGTGCATTTCCTGGGAACAAAGACATTCTCTTACATAACTACAATACAATCATCAGAAAAATTAAGTTAAACTTTATGAAACATTATTTTCTAATGCAAATATTGCCAATTGACTGACTAATATCTTTTATCGATTGTTTTTCCATTCAAGATCCAAATCTGGATCATGCATTGCATTTAGTTATGTCTTTTAATCTTCTTTAATCTGGAATAGTTCTTCAGTCTCACTTAATTTTTATTCACCTTAATATATTTAAAGAATATAGGCCAGCTATTTTGTAAAATTTGCTTGGTTTCAGGTTTTCTGATGATTCATAATGACAAACTCCATATTATGCAATGTTGGCAATAATACTACTCTTTTTTTAAACCTTCATTTATTATTTTTCTTATATTCTTCAACTGTTTTTTTTATTTGTATCGAAATATAATTAATTTATAATGTTCTGCTAGTTTCAGCAAAGTGGTTCAGTTATACATATGTATAAATGTATCTATTCTTTTTTAGACTCTTTTCTATTATAGGTTATTACAAGATATTGAGTAGAGCTCCTTTTGCTGTAAAGTAGGTCTTTATTAGCTATCTATTTTATATATAGCAGGATGTATATTTTTATCCCAAGCTCTTAACTTATCCCTAATACTACCACTGTTGGCTAAGGTGGTGTCTGACACATTTCTAATTCATACCATTCCTTTCAGCTTCGTAATCTGTTATTTGTAGTATTTTTTGTCTTCTTGTAATGGAAATGAGTTATGTGCAGCTTAATTTGTTCTGTTAATCTTTAGAGTTACTTTTGGGATGTGTGATGCATTTGATTTTTTTTTTTTTAATTTTATTTTATTTTTAAACTTTACATAACTGTATTAGATTTGCCAAATATCAAAATGAATCCGCCACAGGTATACATGTGTTCCCCATCCTGAACCCTCCTCCCTCCTCCCTCCCCATTTGATTTTATGCAGTCTACTATGAAGTCTCATTTTCTCTCTATTTCAATCAGGCTTTCACCATCCTATTCACCTATTCTAGGGTCACCAATGAGCTATATTTTGACAAATGCAATGGTTATTTCCTAATTCTTATAATATTTATCTTGTAATATCAGCCTGGAAGTATAGTTTGACGCTCCCTTCTTCTTGAACAGTTTTTTTATCTGGTTCTGAGACTCCTCTCTTAATTCTTCTATTTTACCAAATTTTCCTTCTTTGTGCCCCTGATGTCCAGACTTATGCATCCAAATTCTTATGAGATATTTTCACTTGGTTGTCTTATAAGCATCTCAGTATAACACCTTATTATATGACTGTCTCTCCCTCTTCCTTATCATAGTAAATTATATTCCATTTGTTCAACTGGTGAGATTTAAAAACAAACAATCTTGTAGTCGTCACGACTCCTCTCTTTCCATCACACTTCATATTTAATCCAGCAGCAAATCCCATTGGCTCTATCTTCAAAGCATATCAAGACCCTTACCACTTATTGTTCTCAATACCAACACCACGGACCAAGCAATTAAGACCTAACAGTTCAATATCTTCAACAGCTCTTAAAAGGTTTTATGCTTTCATTCTTGCTCCTCATATACTATTTTCTTCACAGAGTAGTCAGCATAATTATTTAAAATATCATAAATCATATCATGTCTCTTCACTTTTGAAATCTTCCAATGATTTCTTACTTCAGTGTAAAAACCAACCTCCTTAATATGGCTTTATATGTTTTATGAGTGAACCATAATATCTATAGCCCCAGAACTACCTGTGTGGGCTAATTTCCTTCCACAGTGCTCTAAGCTTACCATATACCATCCACCATCCACACTAGCCTCTTTGGTTTTGCTAGAATACCTACACTCTCTTGCTTCAGGGTGCCTACACTTAGCATAACCCTGATATTTGAGAAGAAAAAGAGTTTGGCAGAAACCATACAGTGAAGAGGAACTAAAAAGCCTCTTGATGAAAGTGAAAGTGGAGAGTGAAAAAGTTGGCTTAAAGCTCAACATTCAGAAAACGAAGATCATGGCATCTGGTCCCATCACTTCATGGGAAACAGATGGGGAAACAGTGGAAACAGTGTCAGACTTTATTTTTCTGGGCTCCAATATCACTAGAGATGGTGATTGCAGCCATGAAATTAAAAGATGCTTACTCCTTGGAAGGAAAGTTATGACCAACCTAGATAGCATATTGAAAAGCAGAGACATTACTTTGCCAACGAAGTTTCGTCTAGTCAAGGCTATGGTTTTTCCTGTGGTCATGTATGGATGTGAGAGTTGGATTGTGAAGAAGGCTGAGCGCTGAAGAATTGATGCTTTTGAACTGTGGTGTTGGAGAAGACTCTTGAGAGCCCCTTGGACTGCAAGGAGATCCAACCAGTCCATGCTGAAGGAGATCAGTCCTGGGATTTCTTTGGAAGGAATAATGCTAAAGCTAAAACTCCAGTACTTTGGCCACCTCATGCAAAGAGTTGACTCATTGGAAAAGACTCTGATGCTAGGAGGGATTGGGGGCAGGAGGAGAAGGGGACGACAGAGGATGAGATGGCTGTATGGCATCACTGATTCAATGGACGTGAGTCTCAGTGAACTCCAGGAGTTGGTGATGGACAGGGAGGCCTCGTGTGCTGCGATTCATGGGGTCACAAAGAGTCAGACACGACTGAGCAACTGATCTGATTTGATATAACAGCAAAATGTTGGAGGTCTTCTATAGTATCAAGGCAAAATGAATAAGCTGTCATTCAAGATAATGTCTATTCTACATAGAAAATAAATTTTGGAGTATCAATAAGAGGACCTTTTAAACACTCAACATGTATTAACCAATTTAATTTTCACAATAAGCCAATGAACAACTAGTACAATGTTAGCACTGAGTCAACATCCAAGTGTCAAGAGTCATCAGTAGAAAGGATGGATTTCTGATTTGGCAAGAATACTGCCTGCCTCCATGCCTTCTTTTCACTTCCTCCCTCCCATAATGGAGAAACAGCACCTGACAAACATTTGGATACTGGAGAAACTATCATTACCTCATTGTAAGAAAAAATATCAAGGCATATCATAATCAAACTACTCCAAACAAGTGACAAAAAAAAAAATTAATTAGCTGGGGGGGGGCACATTATGTAGAGAGGATAAAAGATAAAAATTACAGAAGATCACTCATCAGAAACAATGAAAGTGAGCTGATAGTGGAGCAATATGTCTAAAGTAATAAAAGAAAAAAAATCTTTAAATCTAGAAGTCTACACCTAGGGGGGAAAAAAAACATTAAAAATGTTTCTGGGTTTAAAAATTAGCCTAGTTTGTATGCCTGTTTACCTATTTCTTACCATAGAATTATGCAGTAACCATGAATGAAGTAAATGTGGTTTCTTTTGCCAGCAGCCTTGTGCAAGAGAATTGAGACTGTAGAAGTGGGTTAAACTGAATTTCAATATACAGATGGAAAAGATAGAAAATGAGAGCTAAAAGAGTCATAAAAATTTAAAAAAAAAGTCATGAAAATATTGAACATTTGAAGGGGGACATTCTTTTTTTCCATAATTATGTGATCTATTTCAATTAATAAGATCCTTGACTCAAGTAAGCTATAAACAATGCTGTCACAGTACTTTACATACAGACGTTTAATGTTAAACTGTGAAGTCATTATTGATTGAGTGTGGGGTAAAGAGTGACCTGCCTTTTGAGAAATCTGTATGCAGGTCAGAAAGCAACAGTTAGAACTGGACAAGGGACAAAAGACTGGTTCCAAATAGGAAAAGGAGTACGTCAAGGGTGTATATTGTCACCCTGCTTAGTTAACTTATATGCAAAGTACATCATGAGAAACGCTGGATTGGAAGAAGCACAAGCTGGAATCAAGATTGCCGGGAGAAATATCAATAACCTCAGATATGCAGATGACACCACCCTTATGGCAGAAAGTGAAGAGGAACTAAAAAGCCTCTTGATGAAAGTGAAAGTGGAGAGAGAAAAAGTTGGCTTAAAGCTTAACATTCAGAAAATGAAGATCATGGCATCTTGTCCCATCACTTCATGGGAAACAGATGGGGAAACAGTGTCAGACTTCATTTTTTTGGGCTCCAAAATCACTGCAGATGGTGATTGCAGCCATGAAATTAAAAGACACTTACTCCTTGGAAGGCAAGTTATGACCAACCTAGATAGCATATTGAAAAGCAGAGACATTACTTTGCCAACAAATTTTCATCTAGTCAAGGCTATGGTTTTTCCTGTGGTCATGTATGGATGTGAGAGTTGGACTGTGAAGAAGGCTGAGCGCTGAAGAATTGATGCTTTTGAACTGTGGTGTTGGAGAAGACTCTTGAGAGTCCCTTGGACTGCAAGGAGATCCAACGAGTCCATGCTGAAGATCAGCCCTGGGATTTCTTTGGAAGGAATGATGCTAAAGCTGAAACTCCAGTACTTTGGCCACCTCATGCGAAGTGTTGACTCATTGGAAAAGACTCTGATGCTGGGAGGGATTGGGGGCAGGAGGAGAAGGGGACGATAGAGGATGAGATGGCTGGATGGCATCACTGATTCGATGGACGTGGGTCTGAGTGAACTCCGGGTGTTGGTGATTGACAGGGAGGCCTGGCGTGCTGCGATTCATGGGGTCACAAAGAGTTGGACACGACTGAGCGACTGAACTGAACTGAACTGAACTGAAAGAGAGTCCCAACAAACTCTCAAAGACAACTGCGAAACATGATCATTCAGTGTAGCAGGCCATTTTTTGTTCATTTCAATCACAGAGGAAGTTGCTATTTTCAAGTTTACCAGGCAAAGAAACAGTTCCATTCAGTGATGAGTTCTATTGATGGTAACAAAAACCATAGAGACAATCATTGTCATTATACAGGATAGATAGTGCTGCCTGCTCATGGAGGTGTCTTTATTCCTTTCTACAACATCTATAATGCCTTTGTTGTGACCACTGTAGGAAAAAATAATAAATTTGAGATAAGCCAATGGAGGAAGTAATTATGTGCAATCTCATAATTTGAGTTAATTACTGTATGCATTTGATATATTTCTTTGAGAAACTTTTCTGTTATAGAGCACTTGTTAAATTCCAGGTGCTAATTAAATAGTTTAATCTTCAAAATAATACTAAAAGATAAGTACAATTATTAACTCCATTTTCAAATAATGACTATGAGGAAAAGAGAGGTCAAATACCTGGTCAAAGTCAGACAGAGAGCAAATACATACTGTTTTACATCCTGTTTTGTGTCAATATATCATGAAAAACTTTCAGTGATATTTAATGTTCTTCTTGCTTTGAAAACATTTCTCTATTAAAAAATTCTCAGAATGAACCCATCTGTAAAGTAGATAAAAACAGGAGTGATGTATTTGGACTGCTGCATAGGGGTCTAAAGTACCTGACAACCTGTCTTCACCCCATTTTTTGGAACCTTTTATATTACACTGAGTAATCACTAAGTCTTCAGAGAGCAGATTGAAAACATTTTCCTGCTATGTTATACCTAGGGGCCACGTAGTTTCTATTAAATAGATAGCCTTTATTTATTTACTTTTAAACACCATATTACTGGGCATTCAGAATGCTTTGAGCACAATAGCTTGAAATATAGTCTTGATTTCTGAGATTTTGTCCTTCTCTTTGATTTCTTTCATGAGTTCAACCATAATTTCATTTCTTCTTATTGCTTATCCATTTCTATTTGCAGCTTTTGAATTTAAATTCTAGGTGCATTTTCATTTCTTCAAGTGATTGAGGATATTTAATTCAGTCTAGTCTGAGGTATTTTTAGATAAATTCCTTTTACTTTTTAGTTGGAGGAAGCAGGGTTAGTACCTGAAATGTTTTGACTCAGTTTCTTGTTTATTATTACAATAAATTTTTTATAGATGCAAATAGATTTCACATATTCATTTTATAGGCAGGGGTGGATGTCTAGGGTGGTTTATAAGATTTCTAATTCAAAAGTGTCCCTCTCTTTAAGTATGCATGTGTGTGTGCATGCTCAGTTGTTCTGTTGTGTCCAACTCTTTGCCAACCCATGCGCTGTAGCCTACCAGGCTCCTCTATACATGGATTGTTCCAGGCAAGAATACTGGAGTGGGTTGCCATTTCCTTCTCCAGGGAAGCTTCCTGACCCAGTGATTGAACTCATGTCTCCTGTCTCTCCTGCATCAGCAGGTAGATTAATTAACACCAAGCCGCCTGGGAAGCCCTGTACAGCAAGTGTAAATTCTTTAGTAAATAGATTTGATCTTTTGTTGGTGGTGGTGGTGACAGTGATGAGGGAACAAGTTGTGTTCTATAATTATTCACTTGTTTTGTTTTCAGGATTTTCCCCTTTTATTTTCTCCCCTTTAATGTCCTGTCTTATAAGAGCACCTTCTCTTTTCTTTTAATCTCTTTATTCCCAGAGGTAAGGCCTGCTGAGATATGCTGCTGATGCTGCTGCTAAGTCGCTTCGGTCGTGTCCGACTCTGTGCGACCCCATAGACAGCAGCCCACCAGGCTTCCCCGTCCCTGGGATTCTACAGGCAAGAACACTGGAGTGGGTTGCCATTTCCTTCTCCAATGCATGAAAGTGAAAAGTGAAAGTGAAGTCGCTCAGTCGTGTCCGATTCTAGCGATCCCATGGACTGCAGCCTACCAGGCTCCTCCATCCATGGGGTTTTCCAGACAAAAGTACTGGAGTGGGTTGCCATTGCCTTCTCTGGCTGAGATATGAGTCCTACACAATTCCAAGGTCAGTTACTTTGCTTACCTACTATATTTTGAGAAGTTTCACACTTTTGGTGGGCTTTCTTATTCTGGGAGTGAGTCTAGCACTACTTTTCTCTGTTTAATATAATTTTTCGAGACTCCCCTTACTCTCTGAAAAGACTTTCAGTAGGAGCTTGAGAGAGGTTTGCTGACTAAATATTTTTCTATTTTCAAGTAATTTGAAGTGCAGAGTATTCTCTGTCTTCTAGCTATTCTAAAGGTTTGACTTATTTGAGGTTTTGTTTGATTTTTTGGTTGATATATTTTAATGGAAGATGTCTAGAAAAACACAAACTTGGGTGGCAGTCATTCTCTTAGGGTTACCCAGTGTTCAGAGTATTTTAAAAATCAACCATATACAATAATGTCAGAATGTAAAATATATCATATGGGAGCCCTTGGGCAATTACTTTAGCAATTACATGATATATATGATAATTATATTTATGACAATTATATTAATACAAATATAAACTCAAAGTAGATATATTTAGTACTTTGTCTTTCTATCCCACCTGCCCTACCACTCTCTAATCCTAAATTAACACTAACATTTGCTTTTCTATCTCTCGCTAAAGAATTGTTAAAGAGTTACTAAAGAAAATTGTATAACTCCTCTCCAGAACTTGTGAGCTAGCATCTATTTTGCGAAAGGAAAATGAGATTGTAAGTGATCAATTTTGTCAACATGCCTCTCTCCTACCTCTATGTGTATATGTATGTATTTATGCACCTGTCTTTTTTTTTAATTTATTTTTATTGAAGGATAATTGCTTTACAAAATGTTGTTTTCTGTCAAACCTCAACATGAACCAGTCATAGGTATACATATATCTCCTCCCTTTTGAACCTCCCTCCCATCTGCTTCTCCATCCCATCACTCTAGGTTGATACAGAGCCCATGTTTGAGTTTCCTGAGCCATAAAACAAATTCCCATTGGCTATCCATTTTAATGTAAGAATCAAGATTGCCGGGAGAAATATCAATAACTTCAGATATGCAGATAACACCACCCTTATGGCAGAAAGTGAAGAGGAACTAAAAAGCCTCTTGATGAAAGTGAAAGAGGAGAGTGAAAAAGTTGGCTTAAAGCTCAACATTCAGAAAACTAAGATCATGGCATCTGGCCCCATCACTTCATGGGAAATAGATGGGGAAACAGTGGAAACAGTGTCAGACTTTATTTTGGGGGGCTCCAAAATCACTGCAAATGGTGATTGCAGCCATGAAATTAAAAGACACTTACTCCTTGGAAGAAAAGTTATGACCAACCTAGATAGCATATTCAAAAGCAGAGACCTTAGCCAACAAAGGTCCATCTAGTCAAGGCTATGGTTTTTCCAGTACTCATGTATGGATGTGAGAGTTGGACTGTGAAGAAAGCTGAGCACCAAAGAATTGATGCTTTTGAACTGTGATGTTGGAGAAGACTCTTGTGAGCCCCTTGGACTGCAAGGAGATCCAACCATTCCATTCTAAAGGAGATCAGTCCTGTGTGTCCTTTGGAAGGAATGATGCTAAAGCTGAAACTCCAGTACTTTGGCCACCTCATGCAAAGAGTTGACTCATTGGAAAAAACTGTGATGCTGGGAGGGATTGGGGGCAGGAGGAGAAGGGGACGACAGAGGAAAGGATGGCTGGATGGCATCACAGACTCAATGGACATGAGTTTGAGTGAACTCTAGGAGTTGATGATGGACAGGGAGGCCTGGCATGCTGCAATTCATGGGATCACAAAGAGTCAGACACAACTGAGCAACTGAACTGAACTGAATGTAAGTTTCCATGTAATTCTTTCCATACCTCTCATCCTCTCCTCCCCTCTCCCCATGTCGATAAGTCTATTCTCTGTGTCTGTTTCTCCACTGCTGCCATGAAAATCAATTCTTCAATACCATTTGTCTAGATTCCTTATATACGTGTTAGAATATGATATTTGCCTTTCTCTTTCTGACTCATTCACTCTGTATAATAGGTTATAGGTTCATCCACCTCATCAGAACTGACTCAAATGTGTTCCCTTTTATGGATGAGTTCCATTGTGTATATGTACCAAAACTTCTTTATCCATTCCTCTCTCTATGGACATCTAGGTTGCTTCCATGTTCTAGCTATTGTAAATAATTCTGCAATGAACAATGGGATTCATGTGTCTTTTTCAATTTTGGTTTCCTCAGGGTATATGCCTAGGAGTGAGATTGCTGGGTCATATGGTGGTTTTATTTAGTTTTTTAAGGAATCTCCATACCGTCTTCCATAGTGGCTGTATCAATTTACATTCCCACCAATAGTGCAAGAGCATTCCCTTTTCTCCACACCCTCTCCAGCATTTATAGTTTGTAGGCTTTTTGATGATGGCCATTCTGACTGGTGTGAGGTGATATCTCACTGTAGTTTTGATATGCATTTCTCTAATAATGAGTGATGTTGAGCATCTTTTCATGTGTTTGTTAGCCATCTGTATGTCTTCTTTGGAGAAATGTCTGTTTAAGTCATTTTCCCACTTTTGATTGAGTTGTTTCTTTTTCTGGCATTGAGTTGTATGAGCTGTTTGTATATGTTGGAAGTTAATCCTTTGTCCATTGTTTCATTTGCTATTATTTTCTCCCATTCTGAGGGTTGTCTTTTCACCTTGTTTATAGTTTCCTTTGTGCAAAAGCTTTTAAGTTTAATCAGGTCACACTTATTTATTTTGTTTTTATTTCCCTTACTCTAGGAGGTGGGTCATAGAGGATTTTGTGTTGATTTATGTCATCGAGTGTTCTGCCTATGTTTTCCTCTAAGAGTTTTACAGTTTCTGGTCTTATATTCAGGTCTTTAATCCATTTTGAGTTTATCTTTGTGTATGGTGTTAGGAAGTGTTCTAATTTCATTCTTTTACATGTAGCTGTCCAGTTTTCCCAGCATTATTTATTGAAAAGGCTCTCTTTGCCTCATTGTATCTTCTTGCCTCCTTTGTCAAAAATAAGGTATCCCTAGGTGCATGGGTTTATCTCTGGGCTTTCTATCTTGTTCCATTGGTCTATATTTCTGTTTTTGTACCAGTACCATACTGTCTTGATGACTGTAGCTTTGTAGTATAATCTGAAGTCAGGAAGGTTGATTCCTCTAGCTCCATTTTTCTTTCTCAAGACTGTTTTGGCTATTTGGGGTCTTTTGTGTTTCCATATGAATTGTGAAATTTTTTGTTTTATTTCTGTGGAAAATGCCAAAGGATCACATTAAATCTGCAGATTGCATTTGGGAGTATAGTCATTTTCACAATATTGATTCTTCGTACCCAGGAACACAGAATATCTCTCCATCTGTTTATGTCGGCTTTGATTTCTTTCATTAGTCTTATAATTTTCTGTGTACATACAGTTCTTTTGTCCCCTTAGTTTGTTGGTTCCTAGATATTTAATTCTTTTTGTTGCAATGGTGAATGGGATTGATTCATTAATTTCTCTTTCTGATTTTTCATTGTCAGTATATAGAAATGCAAGTGGTTTCTGTGTATTGATTTTGTATCCTGCAACTTTGCTAAATTCACTGATTAGCTCTAGTAACTTTCTGATACTATCTTTAGGGTTTTCTGTATACAGTATCATGTCATCTGCAAACAGTGAGAGCTTTACTTCTTTTCTGATCTGGATTCTTTTTATTTCTTTTTCTTCTCTGATTGCTGTAGCTAGAACTTCCAGAACTATGTTGAATAACAGTGGTGAAAGTGCACCTCCTTGTCTTGCTCCTGATCTTAGTGGGGGATGCTTTCCATTTTTCACGATTTAGAATAATGTGTGCTGTAAGCTTATCATATATGGCCTTTACTATGTTGAGGGAGGTTCCTTCTATGCCCATTTTTTGAAGAATTTTAATCATAAATGGGTGCTGAATTTTGTCAGAGGCTTTTTCTGCATCTATTGAGATGATCATGTGGTTGTCTTTCAATTTGCTATTAAAATGTATCACATAGATTTATTTGCATAAATGGAAGAATCTTTGAATTTTGGAATAAACGCAACTTGATCATGGTGTATGAGCTTTCTGATGTGTTGCTGAATTCTGTTTGCTAAAATTTTGTTGAGGATTTTTGCATCTATGTTCATCAGTGATATTGGCTTGCAGTTTTCTTTTTGTGTGTTGCCTTTGTCTGTTTTTGGTATCAGGGTGATGGTGGCCCTGTAGAATGAGTGTTATGCACCTGTTTTTAATTCCTGCTTGTGTGCTGGAGGATAAGGTTCACTTCTTTGTAAAATTTATTTTATTTGTGGTCTTTATTCCTATCTTCCTACTGCTTCTGGATTATTCCTTTCTTCTACCATTCATATGCCCTCCTTATTTGTTCCTTCTGCTTATTCTAGGAACCAGTCTCCATTCATACATAGATGCTACATTCTCCTCAACTTAAGTTCAGTTCAGTCGCTCTGTCATGTCCGACTCTTTGCAACCCCATGGACTGCAGCACATCAGGCTTCCCTGTGCATCACCAACTCCAGGAGCCAACTCAAACTCATGTCCATCACATCAGTGATGCCATCCAACCATCTCATCCTCTGTTGTCCCCTATCTCCTCCTGCCTTCAATCTTTCCCACCATCAGGGTCTTTTTCAATGAGTCAGTTCTTTGCAGCAGGTGGTCAAAGTGTTGGAGTTTCAGCTTCAGCATCAGTCCTTCCAATGAATATTCAGGCCTAATTTCCTTTCAGATGGACTGGTTTGATCTCCTTTCAGTCCAAGGGACTCTCAAGCATCTTTCCAATACCACAGTTTCAGCACTCAGCTTTCTTTATACTCCAACTCTCACATCCATAAATGACTACTGGAAAAACCATAGCTTTGATTAGATGGACCTTTGTTGGTAAAATAATGTATCTGCTTTTTTAATATGGCGTCTAGGTTGGTCATAGCTTTCCTTCCAATGAGTAAACGTCTTAATTTCATGGCTGAGGTCACCATATGCAGTGATTTTAAGGCCAAAATAATAAAGTCTCTCACCATTTTAATTGTTTTCCCATTTATTTGTCATGAAGTGATGGGACTGGATGCCATAACCTTAGTTTTCTGAATGTCGAGTTTTAAGCCAACTTTCTCACTCTCCTCTTTCACTTACATCAAGAGGTTCTTTAGTTCTTCTTTGCTTTCTTCCAATAAGGGTGGTGTCATCTGTGTATCTGAGGTTATTGATATTTCTCCCGGATATCTTGATTCCAGCTTGTGCTTCATCCAGCCTGGCATTTCCCATGCTCTACTCTGCATATAAGTTAAATAAGCAGGGTAACAATATTCAGCCTTGATGTAATCCTTCCCTGATTTGGAACAGGCTTTTTGTTCTATGTCCAGTTCTAACTGTTGCTTCTTGACTTGCATACAGATTTCTCAGGAGGCAGGTAAGGTGGTCTGGTATTCCCATCTCTTTCAGAATTTTCCAGTTTGTTGTGATTCACACAGTCAAAGGATTTGGCGTGGTCAATAAAGCAGAAGTAGATGTTTTTTGTTTTGTTTTGTTTTGTTTTGGGAACTCTTGCTTTTTCAATGATCCAGCAGATGATGGCAACTTCTGGTTCCTCTTCCTTTTCTAAATTCAGCTTAAACATCTGGAAGTTCATGGTTCTTGTACTGTTGAAGCCTGAAGTGGAGAATTTTGAACATTACTTTGCTAGTGTGTGAGATGAGTGCAATTGCGCAGTAGTTTGAGCATTTTTGGCATTGCCTCTATTTGGGATTGGAATGAAAACTGACCTTTTCCAGTCCTGTGGCCACTGCTAAGTTTTCCAGATTTGCTGGCATATTGAGTGCAGCACTTTCACAGCATTATCTTTTAGGATTTGAAATAGCGCAAATGGAATTCCATCACCTCCACTAGCTTTGTTTGTAGTGATGCTTCCTAAGGCCCACTTGACTTTGCATTCCATGATGTATGGCTCTAGGTGAGTGAGCACACCATCATGATTATCTGGGTCATGAAGATCTTTTCTGTACAGTTCTTCTGTGTATTCTTGCCACCTCTTCTTAATATCTTCTGCTTCTGTTAGGGCCATACCATTTATATCCTTTATTGTGCTCATCTTTGCATGAAATATTCCATTGGTATCTCTAATTTTCTTGATGAGAGCTCTAGTCTTTGCCATTCTATTGTTTTCCTCTATTTCTTTGCATTGATCATCGAGGAAGGCTTTCTTATCTCTCCTTGCTATTCTTTGGAACTCTGCATTCAAATGGGTATATCTTTCCTTTTCTCCTTTGCCTTTCACTTCTCTTATTTTCTCAACTCTTTATAATGTCTTATCAGACAACCTTTTGCCTTTTTCCATTTCTTTTTCTTGGGGATGATCTTGACCATTGCCTCCTTTACAATGTCACAAACCTCCATCCAAAGTTCTTCAGGCACTCTGTCAGATCTAATCCTTTGAATCTATTTCGTTCTTCCACTGTATAATTGTAAAGGATTTGATTTAGGTCATACCTGAATGGTCCAGTGGTCTTCTCTACTTTCTTCAATTTATGTCTGAATTTGGCAATAAGTAGTTCATGCTCTGAGCCACAGTCAGCTCCCAGTCTCATTTTTGCTGACTGTATAGAACTTCTCCATATTTGGCTGCAAAGAATATGATCAATCTGATTTTGGTATTGACCATCTGGTGATGTCCATTTGTAGAGTCTTCTCTTGTGTTGTTGGAAGAGGGTATTTGCTATGACCAATGCATTCTCTTGGAAAAACTCTGTTAGCCTTTGACCTGCTTCTGTTAGACTTTGACCTCCTCAATTTACTGACCTCTTTTCATGGTTCTTTCAATATGGTTAAAATTAATTATATACATATGTCATTAATTTACATCTTTCCCCCAATCTAAATAGCATGTTAAAAAGCAGAGACATTACTTTGCCAACAAAGGTCCGTCTAGTCAAGGCTATGGTTTTTCCAGTACTCATGTATGGATGGGAGAGTTGGACTGTGAAGAAAGCTGAGTGCCAAAGAAATGATGCTTTTGAACTGTGGTGTCAGCGAAGACTCTTGAGAGTCCCTTGGACTGCAAGGAGATCCAACCAGTCCATTCTAAAGGAGATCAGTCTTAGGTGTTCTTTGGAAGGAATGATGCTAAAGCTGAAACTCCAGTACTTTGGCCACCTCATGTAAAGAGTTGACTCATTGGAAAAGACTCTGATGCTGGGAGGGATTGAGGGAAGGAGGGGAAGGGGACGACAGAAGATGAGATGGCTGGATGGCATCACCAACTCGATGTACATGAGTTTGAGTGAACTCCGGGAGTTGGTGATGGACAGGGAGGCCTGGTGTGTTGCAGTTCATGGGGTCTCAAAGAGTCAGACACGACTGAGCATCTGAACTGAACTGAACGTAATCAGTCCTATTTAAACTGCTATTTCTAAGGTCACCAATGATGTCATAATTGATAGATGCAGTGACCTCTTTAAAACTATTGTACTATGGAAAATGCCTTATTATTCATTCATCTAGTAAATTATTTAATAAAAATGTACTAAAATTCTACAATAAGCTAGACATTATGCTAAGCACTGGAACACCAGTTGTGAGCAAAAACAGGCATGATCCTCAGCCTTTATGCAGCTTACCATCTAGTAGTGAAACAAAACAAAACAAAAATGCTAATTGTAAGATCACATTAAAAATGTAAATTCATATCTGTGAAAGTGCCATGAGAGAGATAACAATAAGACATAATCACTGAGCTAGCCATGGTTCATCTGACCATTGGAAAGGCTAGTGTGTCCAGAGTGTGGGAAATTAAGGAGACAGTTGTGTGAGATGAAGTTGGAGAGGTAGGCAGGGTCAAACTCAGGCAGACAAAGTAAAAATGCAGAATCTGACAAAAATTGCTAAAGGTTTTTGCCTTCATCTTGAGAATAATGGGAAATCATTGAAGCTTTTTCAGTAAGAGATATGAACTGTTCTAGTTTCTTAGCACTACTGTAACAAAGTACCACATATTGGGTGGTTTAAAACAGAAATTATATCCTCTAATAGTGCTGGAGCTTTGAAATAAAATATCAAGATTTTGCCAAGACCATATTTCTCTCTAGTGGAGGACCCTTCCGCAGTTACAGCTAACCCTTCACAATCTTTGGTATTCCTTGGTTTAGGGAAACATAATTCCAATCTCTGCCTTTGTCTTCTCATGGCCATTTTTCTTCCTTATCTGGCTGTATCCAAATTCCCCTCTTCTTTTAAGTTCACAAGTCATTTTAAGTAGACAAGGCTTTCTCTAGTCCAGTATGACCTCATGTTAATTATATCTGCAAAGGCTCTATTCCTCTTTTGTTTGTTTTTTGAACTTTTTTAAAGCACAAAAATCCTACATACTAAAATTGTACACATCACATATTGGTCCAAACTTATATCTATTTACAATTAAACAGCGCCATGGTTTTCTCACCTAGGCTCTATTTCTAAATAAAATTACATTCACAGGTACTTGGCATTAGAACTTGAACATTTCTTTTGAGAGACACAATTTCACCCACAACAGTCTGCCCTCTGGTCCCCCAAAGTTCATATCCTTCTCGTGTACCAATTACATGTACCTCAGTGTTCATAGCAGTATTATTTAGGTATTATGTTAGCCGAGATATGGAAGCAATCTAAGTGCCAATCAACAGATGAATGGATAAAGAAGATGTGGTATATGTATAATGAAATATTATTCAGCCATTAAAAGGAATGAAATTCTGTCATTTACAACAATATAGATGGACCTAGAGGGTGTTATGCTTATTGATAAGTCACACACAGAGAAAAAAATACTCTGTGTTATTACTTATATGTATAATAAAAAAAATAAACAAATGTATATAACAAAACAGAAATAGAGTTGCAGACATAGATAACAAACTGTGGACACCAGTGGGGAGAGGGAAAGGGGAAGGAACAAATTAAGGGTATGGGGTTATAAGATACAAAATACTATGTATGAAATAAATAAGCAGCAAGGATATATGGTACAGCACAGAGAATTACAGCTGCTATTCTGTAATAATGTCAAATGGAGTATAATCCATAAAAATATTGAATGTCTCTGCTGTATACCTGAATCTAATATAATTTTTGTAAACCAACTATACTTCAGTAAAAAAAAAAAAAAAAGATAGGACTTACAAAAATAAAATAGAGATAGTAATAGTACTTCACAAAGAAGGTTGCTGTGATTGGAGTATGATAGTTGGCATTTTCTGAGCTGATTATATTTAGATGCAATTTTTGGACTTACAATTTGAACAAAGAATCTGCCTGCGATGCAGGAGATCTGGGTTCAATCCATAGGTTGGGAAAATCCCCTGGAGAAGGGAATGGCTACCTATTCCAGTATTCTTGCCTGGAGAATTCCATGGACAGAGGAGCCTGCCGAGATATAGTCCATGGGGTTGCAAAGAGTCAGACACAACTGAGTGACCACTCACTTTTCAGTTTTGGACTTAGAATGGATCTTGCTGCTGCTAAGTCACTTCAGTCATGTCTGACTCTATGGACCATAGCTCTCCAGGCTCCTCTGTCCATGGGATTCCCAAGGCAAGACTACTGGAATCAACTGCCATGCCCTCCTCCAGAGGCTCTTCCCGGCCCAGGGATTGAATCCACTTCTCTGACGTCTCCTGCATTGGTTAGCAGGTTCTTTACCACTAGGGCCACCTGGGAAGCCCAGAGTAGATTCTAAAATGGGTTAAGATTTGGGGGAATGTTAACATGAGGCAATATGTATTACAAAGCTCTCAGAAGACTTTTTTACTATAATTAGTAAGCTTTGGGTTCCACTGATTACTAAAACTCTTCAATAGTTGCAACCAGAGATTTCCAACACTTTAGTCAAATTTTCACCCTTCCTTCTTTATCTTATTTTTTTTCAGACTTCTGTGATTTTTATTTTATGTATATTGCTTAGGCAACCTTTCCCCTTTTCTCTCTAGGCAAAATATCTTATTCATTATTTAAGCTCCAACTCAAATACCTTGTTTTGTGAAATTTCCTAATTCTTCCTGAGAAAATAATTTATTTCCTCTGTGTCTTGAAACAACTTGGTGCAACATTCCATTTTAGCACTTGTTACATTATTATAGTTATTTACTTATATAACTTCTCCAGTGTAGTCTAAGAACTCCAGCTTTTAGGCACTGAAGCTTACATCATCATATCTCTCCCTGACCAGTACACTGAACACAACAGATTCTCAGTACATAATTGATAATAATACTTATTGAATAGATGAGAATTGATACTCTATCATAATGATAATAAGCAAAAAATGTATTAGTCTTAACACACTTCCAGTACTTTAAAAAGAGATATTTATTAACATGAAAAAACATAATGCCATGCATAAATTTCACTTTTGAGCAATAAAATGTTAGAACTCCTGTTTTTTTTTTTTTTTCCATTAAACTTTTTTCTCACACTTAAATGATCTGGTGTTTCTATAAAAGCATATGCATTTTTCTTTCTTACCCCTGTTAAGTTTGATACATAGATTATCCTGTGTGCTTATCAGGGGAGGCACTTAGCCAAAAGGACCTTCTCAACCCTCTGGGTGATACTCTGTGTCCTTCATTGAAAATCACAGAGCAGAATTGTAGAAGTCACCCCAAACTTTCTGAAGCCATTTGTCTCATATTGTCATTACAGTGAATTGCTTTTATTGAAGTATAGCTGATTTACAATGTTGTGTCAATCTCTACTGCACAGCAAAGTGATTCAGTTATACACATATATTCTTTTTTAATATTATTTTCCATTATGTTTTATCACAGGATATTGAATATAGTTCCCTGTGCTATACAGTAGGACCTTGTCATTTATCCACCTTATATATAACAGCTTGCAACTGTTAATCCTGAACTCCCAGTTCTCCCCTCCCCCTACACCCCTCCCGCTTGGCAACCACAAGTCTTTCCTCTTTTGTAGATAGGTTTTGTTCCATATTTTAGATCCATGTGTAAGTGATATGGTATTTACCTTTCTCTTTCTGACTCACTTCACTTAGTATGATAATCTCTAGTTGCATCCATGCCACTGCAAATGACATTATTTTGGTCTTTTTTATGGCTGAGTAGTATTGCACTATATATATGTACCACGTCGTCTTTATCCATTCATCTGTTGATAGACATTTAAGTTGTTTCCATGACTTGGCTATTGTGAATAGTTCTGTTGTGAAAATAGGGGTGCATGTATCTTTTTGAATTACAGTTCTGACTGCGTATATGCTGCAGGAGTAGGAATGCTGGATCATATGGTACTCCTATGCTTTGTTTTCTGAGGAACCTACACACTGTTTTCCATAGTGGCTGCACCAACTTACATTCCCACCAACAGTGTAGGAGGGTTCCCTTTTCTCCACAATCTCTGCAATATTTGCTATTCATAGATAGTTTAACGATGGCCATTCTGAACAGTCATTACAGGGAATTTTTAAGCATTGCCTTAAACTGTCAAATGAACAGGCACCTCCTTCAATAGGACAGAATATTTAGGGATGGGGTTATAAGTGTGAGGGGTTGCCCTCAGAAATGCCCTATCATTTACAAGATTTTAAATGTCCATGTAAAATATTTATTTCCTCTTTTACCATTCTATTTCCCTAAACTCTGAGTGGCCAATTAGCACTGCCTCTAAGTATTCCATTTGGAAAAAGTCTGATAAGATGACGGGCAAATTAAATGCAAGGTTTTTTTTAAAAGCACATTTTCAAACACTGAATTATGTAAGCTAATTTGGTCACCACCCCTTTCCCAGTAGTTTTAAAGTTCAATTTGATTCACTGGGGTATCAGAGTCCTTTTCATTATTTGACTCTCTGTTACTTGTTTCCAGGCAACTACCATGATGTTGTCTCATATGCATATTAATAATGAACTGTTTCTGTGCTTTTTAAGGGAAGCTCTGGTTCTAGCCTTCTTCCTTCACAGCGCTCTCCTTCACCTACGCTCACACACACACATACACACACACACACAAACACACACACACACACTAGCTGCCTTCTAATTTTCCTTGAAATTTTGCTGGGAGACACATATTTCATATTAGTACTTCAAATGCTAGCATTTTCCAAGAGATTTTACTTTTTAAAAAATGAGAAAGAAAAGACAAGTTTGCTATACTAGACATCTGCAGTCAGACCATGTACAGTAAGCTGTGCCAAAACACGTTCAAATTATAATTAGTCAATAAGGAAATCAAGGCAACATTTTCAAGATGATTTTGATAAACAATTTAAGATCATCAAAAATGAGTTCCTCTCTCTCCCAACAAAGAACAACATCTCTGCTTATGACAAATATGAATTATTCATTTGGCAGTTAGGGAAATAGGAAGTTCTCTGAGACAAAGAAGTGCTAAGTTTGGGAGATTCTATGTCATAAAAGCATCACATTCTCTTTTAAAATTCAACAGAAAAAATTTATTTCTCTAGTCTTTTTCTTTAACAAAAATCACTGATAAAAATGGGAATGTCATCAATTATTAATCAGAGGCTTTGGCATGGAAGCAACATCACACATGTAAATAATATTTCAAGGGAGAATAGATGCAATTTCAAGAACTGATATAAAACCAGAATACAGAGAAATGTTTAATTTTTCAGGAAAACAAAAAGTGGAGTTCTTTTTATTATTCTCAATTTTGTGTTCAGAGATCTATACAGTCACTTAAAGCATTTTTACTTATGAAAACTTGTATTTGTTTTAGTAGAATTCTTCAAAACATTTTCTATATTTTAGAGGATTTAAAGAAATATAAGGTAGAATTATTTCCTTCAAGGAACTTGTCATATACTTTAGATAAGGTACAAATAATCCAAGACATATGGGACTTGGTCCCAAATCAGTGGTAGAAGTGGGAAATGCTCATTTAGTACAGCGGGGTAGATATCACTAAGTACCGATGTTATTGTGAAAGTCTTTCCAGCTATAGTATTTGTTCTGAGTGTTGAAGAATGGGTCAATTTTAGTGGAAGAAGTAAGAAAAAGGAGGAAATGAGTAGGAAAAGAATGCTTAGATTACTGACAGGAGCAAAGGAATCCTATTAAAGGACAGTAGAATATAGTATTGGAAAAGTATGCATAGGCTAAGAAATGAAAGTCCTTAAATGCTATCTGAAAGAACTTGGATAATGTATCTATGAAGGTGCTTGAACAAGAGACTGTTAAAAATGGCAGTGGGGAGGGGTGTGGGGGAGGTTTTTCATGAAGATAAAGCTGATCATAATATGAAGAATGATTTTCAATGGGGAGATGAGAGTTCTCTGTAAGAACTGTGGAAAGAATTTAAGAAAATTATTGAAGCATGACTCAGTGATAGATTTAATATGGGGGCAAGGGAGACATAAATGTCATAGATGATTTCAAATTTTTAAGGCTGAGTTACTGGGAGAATGATGGTTTCATTGACTAAAAATAGAAATAATGTTCCCTAATATGAATTATTTCCCTGTCAATTTTACCAATTAGAAAGAATATACTTAGTGAATGTCACCGTAACAAGAGATATTTCTAAATGACTTCCAAGTTGAAGAGTTGCAGAAGATTTACATAAATCCAAAGGCTACTAATCTGTCATCCATAGTATTAATAGTTTCCTGATACCATGAAAATGATAGTTCCAAAAGGTGTAACTGATATTTTCCCATGTGCCCACCAGTGCCCCTCTTCCCTACTGGCCACTCAAAATAGGACAGTGGTACAGACGTAAGCCAGGTCCAACACTGCTTCATGATTGGATCATAGAGATCCTAATCTGTCTCCTGTACTCTTATCCTCTGACCCATATATCAAAACATAAATGTTTTATATTCCATTTAGCAGCCTTATCTCAGAATTCTGTCAGTGAAAAATGATCTTATACTGTCAAGAATTTCTAAAACTATATCAAGAACAGAAGTATAATATATGATTTATTCTAAAAAGTCTTCATGATCACATAGGCTTTGGAATTGATACATATCAATATTTTACTTTTTTTGACGTATCACAGTGCACTGACTACAAGATCTAAGAAGTCTCCCCGAAAAAGACACTTGCTTAATTTTATTTATAGTTTCTCCAAATTTATTTATCATGGGAAAACAACCAACAGCTTTTGGATATAGTATTCCAAACAACACAATTTGGGACATAGAGGATTATGTTGCCTGTGATACAGAGTTTACATTTTAACAAGAGACAATAACTAATCAAATGGAATAAATCCTAAACATATAATTTAAGATATTATCACAGATCATAAGGAGAAATCATTGTTGAAGAAAATAATCCCATGTAGAGAGGTGATCAACTATTTCACTTATACATAAGGTTAGACATGCTAACTAGTCTGAGCATGAGTAGTGCTCCACAAAGGTTCCAGGAGTGATTCTTCTTACTCTCATTATTAATGGTTATGGATATATTCTTAACCTTGGCCTTTTTCCAAGTCCTAAGTCATTATCTCTAATTGTTTGCTGGATATTTCCACCTGAGCTACCAGGGAAGCCCAAGAATACTAGAGTGGGTAGCCTATCCCTTCTCCAGAGGATCTTCCTGATCCAGGAATTGAACCAGGGTCTCCTGCATTGCAGGCAGATTCCTTACCAGCTGAACTACCAGAGAAGACTGCTGGATATTGCAACTTGATATATTGCCCACAACTATGGCTAAATTGTAGACAAAAGACTTGATAAGCTTGTTGCAAGGTTTATAAAGACACTTGTATCTTTGATTTTTGCTTAAAAAATAAAAAAAGAAAGCTACTCTTTATTATAAATGAGGAATAAGGCAGGGGTGGTAGAAGACTGGAAAAGTTGAGGGAGGATATTTTTCAGTATGTTTAGGGCAGTATAAAAAAGTTTCTTTTTTCCCTCCTGAATATAATAATAATGCCAAAAATGCATGTATAAAACCACACAAATCACGTTTCACTGAAAACAAGCCTTGGCTATAACCTACAAATGCAAACATAACGCCTGCAAAACACAGCTCAGATTGGTGCAGGGATCTTGTGTGTGAACTACAGCAAAATATTTCCAAGGCTAATCAAACAGAGTCCTACAGCAGCCTATGTTCAGAAATACTAGCAAAAAATTATATAACTGTATGCTGCTGCTCCTGCTGCTAAGTCGCTTCAGCCATGTCCAACTCTGTGTGATCCCATAGACAGCAGCCCACCAGGCTCCCCTGTCCCTGGGATTCTCCAGGCAAGAACACTGGAGTGGGTTGCCATTTCCTTCTCCAATGCATGAATATGAAAAGTGAAAGTGAAGTCGCTCAGTCACGTCTGACTCTTCGCGACCCCATGAACTGCAGCCCACCAGGCTCCCCTGTCCCTGAGATTCTACAGGCAAGAGTACTGGAGTGGGTTGACATTTCCTTCTCTAATGCATGAAAGTGAAAAGTGAAAGTGAAGTCGCTCAGTCGTGTCCGACTCTTCGCGACCCCATGAACTGCAGCCTACCAGGATCCTCCGTCCATGGGATTTTCCAGGCAAGAGTACTGGAGTGGGGTGCCATTGCCTTCTCCGATATAACTGTATACATACATGTAAATGTGCATAGGTATACATGTAATCATTAATATGCACATGTGTGTATACATACATTAATATGTGCATATGTGTATATGTATAGGGCTTCCCTGGTGGCTCAGTGGTAAAGAATCCACCTGTAATGCAGGAGACTCAGGTTCAATCCCTGAGTTGGGAAGATTCCCTGGAGAAGGAAATGGCAACCCACCCCACTATTCTTGCCTGGAGAATTCCATGGACAGAGAAGCCTGGAGGGCTACAGTCCATGGAGTTGCAAAAGAGTTGGACATGACTTAGTGACTAAGCAACAACATATCTATATATGTGTGTGCATATATATATATGTATACATTAATATATGTCTATGTATATGCATGTATACATTAATACGTGTTTATATGTATGTATATATTAATATGTGTCTATGTCTAAAAGTACATATACATATACAAACAAACACATTTATATACATACATATAAGACAAAGTAAAAGTGGTACAACTGAAAAGCAAACTTCATGACTCAAAATGAATTGAAAACCTATATATTAGTTAAAACTGCAAAACTCTTAGAAGAAAATAGAGATTGAATTTTCATGACTTTGGGTTAGCCAACTATTTTGGGGGGATATAAAACCAAAATAACAATTAATAAAAGAAACAAATAGCTATTTGGTCATGGAAGGAGGTATTCAGCACTGAGAACTGGATCCCAAGTGCCAGTAACACCCCTATATTCTTCAGTATATCACTCTTCCAGGTTTCTGGGCATCCTCCTGCTTGGTCCAAAGATGATAATACAACTCTTGCTAGCCTCCCTGCTTTGAGTTTCTTCCCTTCCCCCAATCTCACACATCACTATGCTGGTACTGCTGCTAAGTAGCTTCAGTCGTGTCCAACTCTGTGTGACCCCATAGACGGCAGCCCACCAGGCTCCCCTGTCCCTGGGATTCTCCAAGCAAGAAGACTGTAGTGGGTTGCCATTTCCTTCTCCAATGCATGAAAGTGAAAAGTGAAAGTGAAGTCGCTCAATCGTGTCCGACTCTTAGCGACCCCATGGACTGCAGCCTACCAGGCTCATCTTTCCATGGGATTTTCCAGGCAAAAGAACTGGAGTGGGGTGCCATTGCCTTCTCCTAGACACATCACTATGTTCTGCTCTTAAATCATCTTTCTCTTCTGCTTAAAAACCCTCCATGGGATTTCTACAAGCTACAGGATTAAGTCTAAATTTGTCAGTCTTGCACTCAAGAATGTCTAATCTAGCCTGACCTCTCTTTTCCAGCCTTCTCTTTGGTTTCACGGTGTATGTGTCTCTATTCCTGCAAAAAAAAAAAAAGTGGGGGGGGCGGATATTTTCCTTTTGGTCCTCCTAAACACACTTCTGCCTTCCTACTTTTGGAACATGCAAGGTCATTTTACTACTCTACATTTAGCTGACCCCTATGAATTGACCCAGATTTGGCCCAAATCCCACTTTAATACTGAAACCTTTCTTGGAAAATAAGTCAAATAAGATTCTTTCTCGTCTGTGAGTTTGAAACTAGTATTGCTTATGTATATTAATTGTTTACTCAACTATTTTCCCTCAGATTATACCTTGCCTGAAGACCAGGGCTGTACCATGAAAAAAAAAATACCTTGCACATAATAAGTGATTATTTAGTATTCACTGATAACATATTTAAGGGGCAATGTAACTTAATAGAATCATTTAAAGTTCTCCTGAATTCCAAGGGACTGACTCACCCTTCAGAAATATTTGTATCTCAGAGTAACGTTTTCCCCTCACTACAAGTAACTACTATTCACCAGGATCCTAGGAGTTAAGATATCTATGAAATGCCTGTCTTCAGTTTCTATAAATAATTTGTAATAATTGATATTAGAAAATTATAAATCAGGAAGATTATATATAGAAATAAGCCAAGCAAACATTGTGCTATTATGAAAATGTCCAGTGAAAGAAGCCATGGGGAGCTGAATGAGCTGTTGTTGTAGCCCTTAATCTTTTTCTTTGTGAGTTCATTTTACTTTAATTGCATTTCTGAGCGGCATCTAAGTTTACAATGGGAGATAAAAATATGGAAGAAAATAGTGTTATGACTATTTTTACTGCCATCCTTTATTGTTATTCACAATAAAAAGCACAGTATATTCAGGATGTATTAAAAAAATAGAAACTATAAAAAGCTATTAAAATAGAATGTATATTATGTTCACTGAGAACATTACAGGATTGAGAATTGAGGTGCCATCCTCTGCCACAAATTAGAGGTAAAGAAAATTGTTTAGAACCCAGAAGCTCAAAACCAAACTTTAAGTTGTATTATCTATCAATATTGCATGATGACCACACACCTTAGAAAGAAATCCCAGATGCTTTTACAATGCTAATTTGTATGGGCATTTGATAAAGGTTTAGCTTATTTAGTAAGACTTACTCTGTCCTAGGTGTTATGCGGCCAGAGGGATTCAAAGATTTATCAAAGGTAGCTAGCTCTTTTTCTCAAATAAATAACACTAAGGAATTGCTCTCTACCCCCAGTTCACAACAAAAGTATAATAATAATTAGGATTGTGAGGCTCCTGATAAAAACACAAGACATTTCTTTATCAAGAAAGAAAAACTTGTGATGTGATGAAAACTTTGGACATGTGATGAAAACTTTGCACATCTTTTCTATCGAATTTCCTTGAATGGACTTCCACAGAGGCTTCAAAAATTTCTGGTGTTGCAAAAAAAAAAAAAAAATACAGTATGTATTTCTGAAAGCAAATACCCAAACATTTTTTATAGCTTTTGTCCTCACAAACTATTTCCAAATAGGCAAAAGGCAAGTCTGATTATCTCTCCCAGATAGAAATGATTCAACCAAGTGGCTTTTTCACAGAAACCAACACAGACAGAAGTATCAGTCAGTTCTTTTTCTTATATCCAAGTACTACACAACATTGCCTTTCTGGAGATATTCCAAAGGGTTTAATGTCTGGAATTTGACCTTCACAGCCAAGGATGATCCCATTTTAAATTCAAAAGTGAAATCAAACCAGCATAGTTTGCCTTGACATGTTTGTGAATCTTCACAGCCCTTGTCTGATTTATTGAGGAAAGGGAATTTGGAAGCACATGAAAAGTTTACTCAAAGCTTTCTTTGCAATGTAAAGGCACTTTCATGGTTGTTTTAGATTTATTCTTGAAAACTCTATAATAGGTTAAAAAACTTTTCTAGGTAAAGAGTTCCAGGCTGGAAGAGAATTTATTCAAAAGCTTCGGTGTTTTTCTAGCTGATAGGGAGGCTGGAAAAGGGACACTGCAATGAGCAGTCTTTTTATTTAGAACCTTGGTCAAACTATGGGGGTAGGGTGGGGAATCAGCTAGAGGGCTTTCCAGAGCAGAAGAGTCCCAGACTTCAGAAAGGCCACCCACCACAGAGAAAGCCACCAGCTGAGGTCATTATTTTACCCTGAGGCACTGATGCAAACTTGTTTAAAATGAGAACATCATTAATATTGGGATAACCCTCCACTCCCTCAGTGTTAGAGAAATGATAGCAATAAAACAAATGTATTGACAAGCATAAAACCCAATAAAGGTGCTGTACCCAGACTATTTATAACCAAATGAATTGCAAATTCTTAGGGTCACCATGACCTTCTGGTTTCTGGTTTCTGGGTTGTTGCCTAGAGGCAAACACACTGTGGGAATTCAAAGGTGTTACATATTTAGATAGATTTGTAACTTTTTAATATTTTTGATTCAATTATAAACTTACAGAAAAACTGCAAAAATAGTATAAGAAATTCCCATATACCCATCACCCAGAGTAATGAATTGTCAACACTTGTTACATGTGTTTTATCCTGCCAGGCACCTGTGGAAATGTCATTCCAGGCTTTACTAATTGCCTAAAGCTGTAATTTATTGTAATATAATACCTAATTATTAGTGACAGAGCTGATCTATATAGAATAATGTTAATGATAACATTAAATAATTATAAAAACCTGACCCTACAGCTAGTGTTCAAAAACATTATTGAGTACCTCCTCTTATCAAACGTAATAAGAAGATTCATTTTCCTTAGTCTATCTGATCCCCAGTGGGTTAGCCCTTCACTTGAGAATTTCATCCATATACATAAGGGCTTTACAATCTGAGAACATAAATAAGTAGCAAAAAAATGCAGCTGTGGCTGAGGAAAATTTTAGTGTTTATCCTTCAGGATGATGTCCTTTTTAATCTTCAAAGTTGAAACATTTGCATTTGGGGTGGAGGGAAACTAGTATGATTGTGGGCCTTTTTTTGATGTTTAAATGCCTATTTCCAGACTAGGCTTATCTGAATGAGAAAGCCTTTGAGAGTGTGTCCAGTCTACCTACCACCACATTATTTCCTGTGACAACAGTAGCTCAGACTTTGCTACTATACTAGACATTGCTGCAGAACAGCCAAGGTAATGAGGGTAAAATGAAATAAACTTCTCAGTGACTCAACCTGTAAGTTCACCACTAAAACAGTGGAATAGTCAAAGAAGTTCCTGCCAGATTGCTTAATGATTCTTGAAAATATAAGATAATTCCAGCAGGTGTCAGCCTGTGTGCTTGTATGTGTGTGTGTCTGAGTACTTGTGCGTACACTGAACATGCCTTTGAATGGACGTGAATGTACTGATATATGATGAGTATAGTATGTCTGTTTCTAACAAGACCTTAGCCTTCTTTGATTCTAAACAGTAACACTATTCTCCCAGCAAGACTTTATTTCTAAGAAATGAGAACACTCTTTTTAAAGTCAGAAAATTCATCTTTGATTTTTCCGTTGTTTCTTTTTGCTTTGACCAAGTGTTTTATCACAAGGGCTTCCCTTGTGGCTCAGCTGGTAAAGAATCAAGACCTGGGTTCGATCTCTGGGTTGGGAAGATCCCCTGGAGAAGGGAAAGGTTACCCACTCCAGTATTCTGGCCTGGAGAATTCCATAGACTGTATAGTCCATGGGGTCACAAAGAGTCAGACATGACTGAGGGACTTTCACTTCACTTTGTAAGAGGTTACTAAAGAATCTTCCCCATTTCCAATAGACAATAGTAATAGATCAAGAACTACACTTGCTCCTGAATACACACTAAGGCCATGGTAGGCCCACAGAATTTTGGCTGCTTTAGTTACTTTCTCTGAATAAGTAAGTTCAAAACTTGTTTCCTTAAGTGTTAGAGAAATAATATAATCTATGAGCTAATTTCCTAAACTTTAAACCAAGACTGTTCAATTTAATTGGTTAGCAGTAATAATTCTAAGGTTTCCATTTTTTGGAAAGTTAAAAGCTTGATCAAGTTTATACATTATCTTATCTGGTGCACCTTGACTAATTAATTCAATAAAATACATTAAAAGGCTGTTGTGCTAGGCATAAAAATATAAAATTAAAAGGGTATTGTTTCATTAATATCATTAACAATAATAGAGGATACTATTTATGGAACGCTTACTAGTGATACTCAATGTGCTAAGTGTTTTATGTAAAATTCTAAACATTATCTCATGTATCTTTTACAATAATAAATAAGTATTAATACTATCCTCATTTTAAAGACTAGAAGGGTTTAAAGAGGTTAGGAAACTTGCCACATGGAAGATCTGGGATCAGAATCCAGGTCAGTGTGACTGAAAACCTTATATCTTTTTATATTGGGCTATATAGAAAAAGACATATTTATTCAATAGATGCCCTGAAGTTTTATGAGTGCTATAATAGAAGTATGTCCAGTAAATCATAAAATAAAACATTCAAAAGATGACTGTTGATAGTTTCAAGAGACTCTAAAGAAGTGGAATAGCACTTCTTTGTAGGGAGCTCTTATTGGGATCAAATCTGTAGACATTATCCAACTGCGTTAATAAACTGACACTGGCATCTCAGAAAAAGTTCATCACTGGGGTCATCTGAAAGACAAGCTTGAGAAAGAATACAATATATGCAAAATCCCAGAGCAGTTCAGGATCATATGAATTAGACTTGTAAACTTTAATATGATAGCCACTAGCTATTTGTGCCTTGTAAGCACCTAGTTGAAATGAAAACATTCAGTAAGTGTAAAATATTCATAAGATTTCAAAGAGTTCAAAAAATACAAAACGTTTCATTATTAATACTGACATGTTGAAATATTCTGTGTATAGAGAATAAATAAAAATATTCAAATGAATATTTAAGCATTTTCTTTTATTTAATATGGTTACTAGAAAAGTTAAAACTACACATGTGTAATTGCAATTGCGGCTTATATTATGTTTCTCTTGAACACTGCTGGATTAGAGTTTCTTTTCCTGACCTCTAAGGCTAAGGGCAGTTTAGATTTGTATCCCTAATATTAACTCTGAAAATAAACAAATTCTAGGCATGTTTTTGCAGTATTCACTAGCTACTTTGTTCAGTAGCTAGTGAATCATCATACTTTGATCATCATTATACAAAATATAAATTCCTTCAGTGTAGGCATTGAGTCTGATCTATCATCAGATGCTTAACCTAATATCTTACATATAGTATCACTCAATTAATGTTGAGTAGCATTATCATGGGCATTCTCAATAGTGGCAAAACTGTGAACTTGAAGGTTAGATTAAGAAAGCTCTTAAAGATCAATTCTTCTTCATAAGGTTGAGCATCTTTCACCAGAATGTGAATCATTTCTCTTACATCAAAGTTTTTCTGACTTTTTCCTCATCTGTAATCATTTATTTTGAAAAGGAAGACTGGGCTGAAAAAGGAGTCGACCAGGTCAGATTTCTGTATTGAGGTATCTACATAGCTATTCACCAAATCTTCCTCTTTTTGTTCTTGCTCTAAACATCAATTATAGTTGAAAAATTAACAACTCATATGATACTTGAGAACTCTATGAACAGTATGAAAAGACAAAATGATAGGATACTGAAAGAGGAACTCCCCTAGATCGGTAGGTGCCCAACATGCTACTGGAGATCAGTGGAGAAATAACTCCAGAAAGAATGAAGGGATGGAGCCAAAGCAAAACCAATACTCAGTTGTGGATGTGACTGGTGACAGAAGCAAGGTCCGATGCTGTAAGGAGCAATATTGCATAGGAACCTGGAATGTCAGGTCCATGAATCAAGGCACATTGGAAGTGGTCAAACAGGAGATGGCAAGAGTGAACGTCGACATTCTAGGAATCAGCGAACTAAAATGGACTGGAATGGGTGAATTTAACTCAGATGACCATTATATCTACTACTGTGGGCAGGAATCCCTCAGAAAAGATGGAGTAGCCATTATGGTCAACAAAAGAGTCCAAAATGCAGTACTTGGATGCAATCTCAAAAACGACAGAATGATCTCTGTTCATTTCCAAGGCAAAGCATTCAATATCACGCTAATCCAAGCCTATGCCCCAACCAGTAACGCTGAAGAAACTGAAGTTGAATGGTTCTATGAAGACTTACACGGACTTTTAGAACTAACACCCAAGAAAGATGTCATTTTCATTATAGAGAACTGGAATGCAAAAGTAGAAGTCAAGAAACACCTGGAGTAATAGGCAAATTTGGCCTTGGAGTATGGAATGAAGCAGGGCAAAGGCTAATAGAGTTTTGTCAAGAGAATGCACTGGTCATAGCAAACACCCTCTTCCAACAACACAAGAGAAGACTCTACACATGGACATCACCAGATGGTCAACACTGAAATCAGATTGATTATATCCTTTGCAGCCAAAGATGGAGAAGCTCTATACAGTCAGCAACAACAAGACTGGTGCCAGAGTCCAGCTCCAGCAGCCAGGGATTCAACCTGAAGGGGTGAGCAGTGTCGGCGAGAAACTGAGGCAGCCTCTCATTTTTCTTGGACTGCCTGTTTATTTCAAGCTTATGATTCTCTTTTATAGTTTTACAAAAGCATTAGGTCTGAGGTTTGATATTTTTAGTTCCCATTGACCCAGATTTATTTTTCTCCAAAAATCATTGTTGCCCCTCAAAAGGAGTTCCTTCCTCAGCGATTCTCTTATCTACTTTTTCTCATGTGTCCTTGTGAATACACTGTAACTCATGCTAATGTCTGGGCTGCATACCACATTCCTCAGTTTAATTCTTATCTTTCTAAGTCCTGTTTGTCCCTAGTATCCTAAGCTCACTATTTTTTAGAAAGGGCTTCTAGCTAATAATATCTCCAAAGTCTCTAATTTCTATAAGCTATAGTAAAATATGCTAACACTACAGCAATTCTTAAATTTTTAGCTTCTAACTATTTTAATTATTCCTAAGCCCTAAATTCAGCAAACTCCTTTGCCATGAACACTTTTCTCACAAATGGGCTTCAGATAGCAATCCCTCCCATGGCCTCAAGCTGCGGCCTGTGTGCTCACCCTAGAACACTTTTTTGCAAAAGTCCTTGAACAAATGTCAGTGATTAACTTTATGAATTATTTTTTGAACACAGCTGCAGAAGGCTTTATGCCTTCTCATGCTCCTCTCAAAAACAATAAGCACCTTAACATTCTCTTCAGTCCACTCAACCGAGGAAAGGAAAAAAACAAGTCAGAATCACAAAGCCTAACTCCTTCATTCCAGATCCGTGCCTACGGAACAAGGGGAGGGGGTTTAGGGCCGTGCCTTCATTTTGTCAGTAATGCCTAACGCAGGTCCCGACAGACCAGGAGCTGACTGTGGCTCAGATAATGAATTCCTTATTGCCAAATTCAGACTTAAATTGAAGAAAGTAGGGAAAACCACTAGACATTTCACGTATGACCTAAATATAATCCTTTAAGATTATACAGTGTAAGTGAGAAATCGATTAAAGGGACTAGATCTGATAGACACAGTGCCTGATGAACTATGGATGGAGGTTCGTGACATTGTACAGGAGAAAGGGATCAAGGCCATCCCCATGGAAAAGAAATACAAAAAAGCAAAATGGGTGTCTGAGGAGGCCTTACAAATAGCTGTGAAAAGAAGGGAAGCCAAAAGCAAAGGAGATAAGGAAAGATATAAGCATCTGAATGCAGAGTTCCAAAGAATAGCAAGGAGAGATAAGAAAACCTTCCTCAGTTATCAATGCAAAGAAAAAGAAGAAAACAACAGAATGAGAAAGACTAGAGATCTCTTCAAGAAAATTAGAGATACCAAGGGAACATTTCATGCAAAGATGGGCTCATTAAGGACAGAAATGGTATGGACCTAAGAGAAGAAGAAAATATTAAGAAGAGGTGGCAAGAATACACAGAAGAACTGTACAAAAAAGATCTTCATGACCAAGATAATCAAAATGGTGTGATCACTCACCTAGAGCCAGACATCCTGGAATGTGATGTCAAGTGGGCCTTAGAAAGCATAACTATGAACAAAGCTAGTGGAGGTGATGGAATTCCAGTTGAGCTATTTCAAATCCTGAAAGATGATGCTGTGAAAGTGCTGCACTCAATACATCAGCAAATTTGGAAATTCCAGCTGTGGCCACAGGACTGGAAAAAGTCAGTTTTCATTCTAATCCCAAAGAAAGGCAATGCCAAAAAATGCTCAAATTACTGCACAATTGCACTCATCTCACACACTAGTAAAGTAATGCTCAAAATTCTCCAAGCCAGGCTTCAGCAGTACGTGAACCGTGAACTTCCAGATGTTCAAGCTGGTTTTAGAAAAGGCAGAGGAACCAGAGACCAAATTGCAGCATCTGCTGAATCATCGAAAAAGCAAGAGAGTTCCAGAAAAACATCTATTTCTGCTTTATTGGCTATGCCAAAGTCTTCAACTGTGTGGATCACAATAAACTGTGGAAAATTCTGAAAGAGATGGGCATACCAGACCACCTGATCTGCCTCTTAAGAAATCTGTATGCAGGTCAGGAAGTAACAGTTAGAACTGGACATGGAGAAAGACTGGTTCCAAATAGCAAAAAGAGTACATCAAGGCTGTATATTTTCACCCTGCTTGTTTAACTTATAGCAGAGTACATCATGAGAAACGCTGGGCTGGAAGAAGCACAAGCTGGAATCCAAATTGCCGGGAGAAATATCAGTAACCTCAGATATGCAAATGACACCATCCTCATGGCAGAAAGTGAAGAGGAAATAAAAAGCCTCTTGATGAAAGTGAAAGAGGAGAGTGAAAAAGTTGGCTTAAAGCTCAACATTCAGAAAACTAAAATCATGGTATCTGGTTCCATCACTTCATGGGAAGTAGATGGGGAAACAGTGGAAACAGTGTCAGACTTTATTTTTCTGGGCTCCAAAATCACTGCAGATGGTGACTGCAGCCGTGAAATTAAAAGACGCTTACTCCTTGGAAGGAAAGTTATGACCAACCTAGACAGCATATTCAAAAGCAGAGACATTACTTTGCCAACAAAGGTCCTTCTATTCAAGGCTATTGTTTTTCCGGCAGTAATGTATGGATGTGAGAGTTGGACTGTGAAGAAACCTGAGTGCCAAAGAATTGATGTTTTTGAACTGTGGTATTGGAGAAGACTCTTGAGAGTCCCTTGGACAGCAAGGAGATCCAACCAGTCCATTCTTAAGGAGATCAGTCCTGGGTGTTCATTGAAAGGACTGATACTAAAGCTGAAACTCCAGTACTCTGGCCACCTCACGTGAAGTGTTGACTCATTGGAAAAGACTCTGATGCTGGGAGGGATTGGGGGCAGAAGGAGAAGGGGACAACAGAGCATGAGATGGCTGGATGGCATCACTGACTCAATGGACCTGAGTTTGAGTGAACTCCGGGAGTTGGTGAGGGACAGGGAGGTCTGGCATGCTGCGATTCATGGGGTCGCAAAGAGTCAGACAGGACTGAGCAAGTGAACTGACTGATGATACTGACACTGAATAGTTAGAATAGTTTCTATAAATCAAATGATTATACCAGCACAACTTAATATCAGCCTCACTCTCAGTACAACTGAAATACACAAAAATAGTGTTTTCCACACTTAATATAAAATTTTTGTCCTTATAAATGAGCATTTTCGATTTTAAGAGGATATCTATATTGGAGCTCTGGAAGATTTCTTGTGAATTTATATCACTTCCTTTTTCACCTTACTAGGATCAAAATCTTATGGACAGAGGAGACTGGTGAGCTGCAGTCCATGGGGTTGCAAAGAGTTGGGCATGACTGAGTGACTAACACTTTCTCAGGATCAATAGCAAAATATTGTATTTTATGGTTCTCTTGAAAATAATTTCTGGAGACCTGTTCTGGCATGTTTCCACCCATCTTTAAGAAATGTGATCCTTAGTTTGGGTAAAAACTCTGATTTTAAGTAAGTAGTTGAAGACGTCCTGTAGTATTACGGTCCTGTAATAGTATATGTAGTATTCATATCACAAGTTCTGTAATATTAACCAGCTTGGGCCACCATTACAAGACACCATAGAATAGGTGGCTTCAACAACAGAGACTGATTTTCTCACAGTTCTGGAAGCTGGAATTTCAAGATCAAGGTGCCAACAGGCTTGGTTTCTGGTGAGGCTTTTCCTGCTGGCTTGCAGATAACTGCCTTCTTACTGTATTTTTACATGGCCTTTTGTGCACACGAGGAAAGTGACCATAAGCACAAGCATGAGCTTGAGCAAGGGCAAGCCAGGGAGCACTGGCATCTTTTCCTTTTCTTATAAGGACATCAGTCCTACCAGATTAGGGCCCCACTACTATGAACAAATTTAGCCTTAATTATCTCCTTAAAGGCCCTGTTTCCAAATATAGTCACAATGGGGTTAATGGCTTCAATATATATATTTTAAGGGGACACACTCCTGTTTATAACATGGCAGTGGCACCCCACTCCAGTACTCTTGCCTGGAAAACCCCATGGACTGAGGAGCCTGGTAGGCTGCAGTCCATGGGGTCGTGAAGAGTCAGACATGACTGAGTGACTTCACTTTCATTTTTCACTTTCATGCATTGGAGAAGGAAATGGAAGCCACTCCAATGTTCTTGCCTGGAGAATCCCAGGGACGGGGGAGCCTCGTGGGCTGCCGTCTATGGGGTCGTACAGAGTCGGATACGACTGAAGCAACTTGCAGCACTTCTGTTTATAACGTCCTGTATGGGAGTATTATTACTGCTGTAATATGCGCTTTCTGGTGTTATGTTAAAATATTCTTCTTTCCTCATACTTCTTTCCTCACTGCATATTCTGGTGTTATGTTAAAATATTCTTCTTTCCTCATACTTCTTTCCTCACTGCAATATTCCTCTTTGAATAGTCATCCAAGTCATTTACCTCTATTAAATGGCTTAAAATTTTGGTATGAAATGTTTTTTGTTTTGTAAGAAATAATTACATTGAATTATGAAAAGTGTGTGACATTTTCTCAAAAGCATAAGCTTTTAACAGATATTTGATATAAATAATGCATAAAAGTCTCATGATAATTTAAATAGAAATCTGTAGAGACTGTTATAAATGCTATCATGATATGAGGTTTAACAAAACTCCACTCGGACCTTGTTACAAAAGCAAAATGTGTCAAAATAGCGTGCCTCCATGATAAAGAAAACAAACAAATAAAACAATAAAATACTAAGCATATAACTTTAAAAAAATTTATTTATTTTAATTGGAGGCTAATTACTTTACAACATTGTATTGGTTCTGCCACACGTCAACATGAATCCGCCACCGGCTTACACGTGTTTCCCATCCTGAACCCCCCTCCCACCTCCCTCCTCATACCATCCCTCCGGGTCATCCCAGTGCACCAGTCCCAAGCATCCTGTATCAAACCTGGACCGGCGATTTGTTTCTTATATGATATTATACATGTTTCAATGCCATTCCCCCAAATCATCCCACCCACTCCCTCTCCTGCAGAGTCCAAAAGACTGTTCTGTACATCTGTGTCTATTTTGCTGTCTCGCATACAGGGTTATACTTTCAGCTGGCATTTCTGAAGATGTAAATTAAAGAGTTTTAAAAAACGTTATTTATGATCTTCCATTTTCAAAGCAGAATTGTTGATTATTTAGAAAAAATAAGTTATAATTGTCAGTAAGTTGCCTTTACCATCATTATCACATTTATCTATTGAGTATTCTAATTTTCATGACATTATGTTAGATGCTTTACAGGACATTGCCTATGACTCCAAATTAATGTACCATGGCATAGTCAATCCAATGTTTTTGTCCATTTCAAGAATCCAGTTGGACCAAAGCACATTCAAACTAATGGACTGCGATACAAGCAATCATTAAGAAAGTCTAAGCCACCCAACAGATTGTGCCATGGCCAATTGAGTAACTCTGTATAGACTTGGACATAGAGAAGGCACAACCCCTGATCTTGAGGCAATTACTTTCTAAATCACTAAAACATTATTGTTATAACCAAACCAAATTGATGAAACATAATGGCACTCAAATTTTCTGGCTCCAGTTAAATGCTCCGTGACTGCAAATAGAATATAGTAATATTTTTAAAAGGAAGTCCAGAAAAGGTCAAATGTTGAAGGTCTGAACCATGATTAGTTACTTTATAAGTCTGAGCAACAATAGAACCCTACATGTATGTTTATAGAATAAGTTTTAGCTAAGTCATTCAACAGATATATATTGAGTACTTACAATGTACCAGGTACTACACAAGAGATAAAAGATCCTCACTTAGGAACTATAAGACCTTAGATAAATCAATTGACTTATCAATTCCTTCTTCATTGTATGTAAAATAAATATAATAATTTCAATACTCTACCTCACTGCATTATTGGGAGTATCACATAAGGTAAGATATGTGAAGGGTAAATAATGCATTTCTTTCTGACTAAATATCAATCCAAAAATCAGTAAAATCAGCCAATAAAATGATCCAAGAAACAGTTGTTGTTAACATTTTGTACTTCCAGTATTGTATTTTTTTTTTAATTTATGGATTTATGACCCATTTAAAACATTCTGGATCATATATCTTTAAGAGCATTTGTCTTCATCCTTTAAAATTTTAAAAATATGATGCTTATAACTTGAAAATATAGATCTACCATATTTATTTAACCAAACTGTTTTCAAATATTTAATGGTTTTAATTTAATTTTTGTGCAATTTAAATGCTGTGAATATCTCTTTGTGTGTGTGTATATATATATATATATATACATTAAAGGTGTGGACAATATATATATATATATATATAATCATTGTCCACACCTTTAATGTATTTCCTTAGAATATATTCATACAAGTAGAATGCTTGGTTAAATGGCAAAAACCTTTTTGAAATTCTTGACACATAATTTTCTTTGATATTTTAGAAACTATCAATTTAAACTCCCCATTATTATCCTCGGTACTACTGAACACTCATACAAGAGACAAAAACAATCCAATATACTGGTCAAGAACACGATACTTTTCTGTTCTAATGTGTACTTTTTTAAACTACTACTAGTGACATGGAATTTGTGTGTCCATGTTTATTAGCCATCTGTGCTCCTTGCCTACCTTGTATATGTGAGTATTAAAGGCCTTTTTCCCCCTTTAACTGTATGCACTTTGTCTATGTTATAGGTATTAACCTTTCATCTGCCTCATTTATGTTCCTAATTTGTCCCCTGCTTTCTGAGTTGATTCGTGGTGTTTTTCAGTGTTCAGAAACTTGCAATACTTCACATAGTTCACTCTATCACGCAATCTGTATCTTTTTTCATGACTTAGGTTTTAAAAAGTTCCTATCCATTCTAGACTGACCTATATTTAACTGATTTTCAAAATGTTATCTTTTTGGAATTTATTTGGAGGTAATATATGGTAGAAGTGAAAATCTTACTGGATGTTTTTTGGCCAATTACATGGACAAATTTCCACTCTCAACTAACCTTTACTATTGGTTTATAATGCTTCCGTTGTCGTATATTAAATTCTTGTCTATTCTACTCTCATACAGCAATTTATTGTATTCCATTTATCTGACTATAGATTGTAGCACTATTGTGCTATGATTTTAATTATTATATTTAAGAAAAGGTCATATTTTGTGGTAAGATAAGTACTTTCTTTATAACTTATTTTACAAAATTCCTTTAGATACTCTTCAAGATTGACTTTAGAACAATTTCAGGGATTGTGTTAGTTCTATACATCCTACAAATTGATTTGGTTATTGTATTTAATATTCTTATCCAAGAACATGGCATATTTCTTTTTCTCAAAAAATTTAAATGTATTTTAGCTATGAATTTTATTTTTCATTTCTTACTGTTTTGGGGGTATTCCTAGGCATATTGTGTTTTTGTAAATATAAGGTTACACCTACTAGAGCTACTATTATTGGTATATAGGAATGACATTGATTTATTTATGTAAATAAATATATATATATATATATATATATATATATATATATATATCTTGTAATGGGCCATTTACTGCAATGTCACTCTCAATTTTACACTTTATTTTCATGGGTTTTTAGGTGTATAATTCTATTTTCTACAAATAATGTTACTTTTCTCCTTTCAACTAGTTATATTTTTTTATCCTTGATATGGTTCTCTTTTTCAGCAAACAAAAGACACTCATCATAAAAATTATTTTTAGTTCCATGAGCATCTATTTTCCTTGATCCTTTAATCTCTCCACCTAAAAACTTAGTTCTGCTTTTTTCCTCAAGTTTTACCATCAGATATCACTCACCTTTCCCCAGCCTTTTCTTGACCCTATAGTTGTAGATTCTGAGCACATAATTAGTTACTTTTCCAATAGTAACTTCAATGTCCCAGTACCTGAGCTTCCAGAAATCTGTAGGGAATTCACCAAACTACTTTAGGTATCAACTCTTTCTCCTCACACTGTGCAACCTAGCATGTAGAGGAAAAGGTAAATTGTATGTGTGTTTGTGTTATGTGTATGTGTGTGCTGGGAGAATATAGGATGAAAGATTCAGAGAATGAATAAATGATGTTTTAGTCCTACCTCTCTTAGTAGCTCATTTTTCTCTGTTTCTCAAATTTTACACCAACTCCTATTTCCTATGTGCACGCTAAGTTGCTTCAGTCATGTACAACTCTTTGCAATCCTATGGACTATAGCTTGTTAGGCTCCTCTATCCATGGGATTTCCCAGGCAAGAATACTGGACTGAGTTGCCATTTTCCTCCTTCAGGGCATCTTCACAACACAGGGATTGAACTCGCATGTCCTGTGCTTCTTCCAATGCAGGAAGACTCTTTACTGCTGAGCCGCCAGCCCCACAAATCAATGCTCCCTCTCATACCTGTATACAACAGTGATATGCAGAAAAAGATTACCAAATGCTCCCTGAAAAGCTTCCAAGACTACAGTTTCCATAAGGTCATAAATCTCATTTCTTATATTTACAACTGAATACACAATATTTAGCAAAATCCCTCATACATACTAAATGACTTATCCTATATTTATTGGACACATTAAATCCTCCCAAAACTCCTACAGCTGCTATTCAGTAATTATTAATGATGGCATAGATTGTTTTCTAACCCCACAATCCTAAGTTCTATCTAGGAGGTAATGCTGAAGCAACTGATACAATCAGTACCACAGTCACTCAATTTATTCATTCATTTATTATATACTTTCCTAGCATGTACTATGTGAGAAACACTGTGCTAGTAGGTTAAGCACCGAGGATACAGCATTAAACATGAGACACACAGTGCCTGCTCTTATATTATCATGAAGGAAAGAAACAAATACAAGAAAATGTTGTTACAGTACATAATTAAAATAGTAAAGTTGTGAAAGAAATAAAGAAGGCTAAAACAGGGAGTAAGGGGGGAAAGCTAGTTGAAACTTGTGGTAATGAAAGCCATGTGAAGATTTAGAATAGAAGGTTCGGGGCAGATGACTGCATGCAGTAAGAGTAGTTAGTAAAAATGACCTATGCCTGGCAAAAGCTTTATAAGTTTCAGGAACAGAAAAAAGAGCTGCTGTGATCAGAACATTGCAAATGAGGGGAATCATGATGAATAAGGTCAGAGAGGTAGACAGGGGCCATATTCTAGAGGGTCTTTTTAGGCCACATTAAAGACCACAGCATCTATTGTAAGTTCAATGTGTAGCCATTGAAGAGTTAAAATAGCAATGTGGTGCGACTTCATTCAATTTTTTAAAAGAATTCTCTGCATAGAATAAACTATAGAGTTATAAAAATTGAAACAGATAATCAGTTAGATGGCTGTTTGAATAGTCCAGGTAAGGGATTCTTGATGTGAACTATAAATGTAGATAATTGTATGGATTTAAAATATATTCTGGGCTTCCCAGGTGCCACTGGTTGTAAAGAACCCATCTGCCAATACAGGAGATGTTCAATTCCTGGGTCAGGAAGAGCCCTTGGAGGAGGGCATGGCAATCCATTCCAGTATTCTTGCCTGGAGAATCCCATGGACAGAGGAGCCTGGTGGACTACAGTCCACGGGGTCACGAAGAGTCAGACACGACTGAAGCAACTTAGCATGTATACACAATATATTACAGGGTCTTCCCTGGTGGTCCAGTGATTAAGACTATGTCTTCCAATGCAGGGTTTGTGGGTCTGATCCCTAGTCACTAAGCTAAGATTCAACATGCCTTGCAAGCAAATAAATAAATAAAACAGAAGCGATGTTGTAATAAATTCAATACAGACTTAATAAAATATATTCCAAAAGAAGTTTAAATCATACTTATGAAGAATTAGATATAAATATGAGGAGGATGAGGCAATAACAAACACTCTAGTCTCTGCCTTGTAGAGCTGGGTACCATAGATTTACTGAGTCGGGAGATCAGCTTAAATGGGAAAAACAGAGTATACTTTGGACAGTACATTTAAGATGTTTTCAAGACATGCAAGTGGAAATGTCAAGTAGGCAGTGGCTCAGGAAGATATATGAGTAGGGAATATACATCCAATGCAGCATTTAATTAATAAATAAAAATCAGTAAGACCAACTTGGGTTTCAAACCAACATGGGTTTTAAAAGTACCTAAGAATATGCCCTAAGTTATTCTAACATTTAGAGGATTTGTAGAGAAGTAAAATTCAGCACGAAAGAATGAATATTAAGATCCAGGTTATGATCACTGCCAGAGAAGGCAATGGCAAGCCACTCCAGTACTCTTGCCTAGAAAATCCCATGGATGGAGGAGCCTGGTAGGCTGCAGTCCATGGGGTCACTATGAGTTGGACGCAACTGAGCGACTTCACTTTCACTTTTCACTTTCACACAATGGAGAAGGCAATGGCAACCTGCTCCAGTGTTCCTGCCTGGAGAATCCCAGGGACAGCAGAGCCTGGTGGGCTGCCGTCTAATGGGGTCGCACAGAGTCGGACACGACTGAAGCGACTTAGCAGCAGCAGCATGATCACTGCAAACAGTAACTTTGATAAAGTGTATGAAAAGATTTCTGGAAGAGAGTGAGATCAAGGGATTGAGTTACCAAGCCACTGAATGATTCAGAAAGGTATGTAAAACTAGAAATCATAAAAAGTTTAGGTATGAGGAGTAAGAAAGTGTGCAGGATGCATGAATCAGGGAGTTTGACTAGGATGTTGATTCTTCTTGTTCAGTCAGTAAGTCCCCTCCATCTCGCTGTGACTCCATTGGTTGCAGTACTCTAGGCTTTCCTGTCCTTCATAATCTCCTGTTGATTGCTCAAACTCATGTCCATTGAGTTGGTGATGCCATCCAGCCAGCTCATCCTCTGTTGTCCACTGCTCTTCCTGCCCTCAATCTTTCCCAGCATCAGGGCCTTTTCCAATGAGTTGGCTCTATAAAGTCTATAAGGCCTTACAGGTCTTCACAGAACCATTCAACTTCAACTTTTCCAGCATTAGTGATTGGGGCATAGACTTGGATTACTGTGATGTTGAATGGTTTGCCTTGGAAATGAACCAAGGTGATTCTGTCATTTTTGAGACTGCACTCAAGTATCGCATTTTGGACTGTCTTGTTAACTATGAGAGCTAGTCTATTTCTTCTAAGGGATCCTTTGCCACAGTAGTATACATAATGGTCATCTGAATTACATCCGCCCATTCCTGTTCATTTTAGTTCACTGAATCTTAAAATTTCGATGTTCACTCTTGCCATCTCCTGCTTGATCACATGCAATTTACCTTGATTTACTTGACATTCCAGGTTCCTATGCAGTATTGCTCCTTACAGCTTCAGGCTTTACCTTTACCACCAGGCACATCCACAACTGTGCATTGTTTCCACTTTGTCTCAGCTGCTTCATTCTTTCTGCAGCTATTAGCAATTGCCCTCTGCTCTTCTCCAGTGAATGTAGATGAAAAGAAGAAGTATTAGCAGATGACAGTAGGTGACAGCATTATAGCATGAAAGTAAAAAATGCAGAGAGTATTAAATAGGAGAACGGAGGAATAGTGATCTATAAAGAACAATGGGGATCAAGGAATATAATTATCCAATGTCTTTTACCTAAGGTTTATGTGGTACGAGAACAGTTTCTTTGAATTTGAGAAAACTGCAAAGAGCCTGGTTTTAGTTAAGATAAAGAAGTGAAGAAAACAAAATGAGAAAAGAGAAATTTGTTGCTCATAGAAAAGGAATATCAGTTTTCATTGGTGTATAATAAAGCATCTTCAAATTGAGAAGCTTAATAAAACAACTATTTTATATATTTATGATTCCATAGGATGGTCTCAGTTAGGCGATCCCTCTGATGCTATCAACTTCAGCTTCTTATTGACTCAGCTGAGAATGAATTATTCCATATGGCCTCACTCGTTTGTCTGGAAGTTGATATGAGCTGTAAAATGGACCATGTGATCTCATCCTCAGACATCATCCCAGGCTTTATTGACAGGAAAGTCTCCAGGCAGCATTATAGTGAGAGCAGAAGTTCATAGGGTTAAGGTTAGAACTCCAAAAATCACTTCCACCACATTTTATGAATCTAAGCAAGTCAAAATTTTAGCCTAAATTCATAGGGAAATGGATATACAGTCTATCTCTTGAGAGGAGCAGCAGAGTCAAATTACAAAATTACATAATATGGGATAGATAAATTATAACAGCCAATTTTCCAAAATCTATCATAGTATACTCTGTTCAAAATAGTTCAACCTGCTTTTCTTTATCAGTTTGGTAGTGTTGTATTCTAACCAGATAGAATAAAAGTAAAGAGAGAAATATATACCAAGGTAACATAATCAAATGAAATATGGAGTAGCTATATTAATTTTATTAAAAAAAATTATTTCAGAGGTAAGAAAATCATCAAGACTAAATGGGGGTATTACATAATGATAAAGGGGTAGATTCTCCAGAAAGAGTTAACAGTCCTGGATGTGTATGTACCTAGATATAGAACATGAGAATATGTGAGGCAAATGTTGATAGAACTGCAACGCAAAATACACAAATCCACTACTAGAGTTGGGAGATGTCAACATACTTCTATAAGTAATTGACCAATTCAGCAGGAAGGAAATAAGTAAGGATATACAGTAAGTCACCTACACACAAATGCATACTATGAATGTGTATATACTACATAGTTTAAAAATATTTTGAATTAAATGAAAATGGAAATGCAGCTTATCAAAATGTGTAGGATACAGTGAAACCAGTGCTTCCATCTAAGCACTGGTTTCACTGTATCCTACACATTTTGATAAGCTGCGTTTCCATTTATATATATATATATATATATATATAATTATATAGATACACACACACACACACACGTGTGCCTGTGTATGTATGTATATTAGGAAAATAGATCTGAAATCAATAATCTAAGTATACACCTTAGAAACAAGAGAAAGAAAAGAAAATCTAAAGAAAGAAGAGGAAAATTAATAATAAAAATGATAAAATGTAAAGAAAACAATAGAGAAAAATCAACAAAATTAAAAGTTCTCTGACAAGATAAATAAAACAGTTGACCTAATTTTAGCCTGGCTGGGCTTCTCTGGTGGCTCAGATGGTAAAGAATCTGCCTGCAATGCAGGAGACCTGGGTTCAATCTCTGGGTCTGGAGGATGTCCTGGAGAAGGGAATGGCTGCCCACTCCAGTATTCTTGACTGAAGAATCTCATGGATGGAGGAATCGGACAGTTCATGGGGTCACAAAGAGTCAGACACAACTGAGCGACTAACAAACTACCCTGGCTAAAGCCTATTATATTATAATCAAGAAAAAAGAGATTGCACTAGTTACTAATATCAGAAGTGAAGAGAGATCATCACTACTGATCACATAGACATTAAGGAATATTATGTCCACACATTCAACAACTTAGTTGAATTTCAGTTGAAATTGGAAAGACAGTGAAAAACATTGTGTCAATCCATTTGAGCTGACATGACAAACTGCCATAAACTGGGTGACTTATAAACATCAGAAATTTCTCAATTTTGGAGGCTGGGCAGTCCAAGACTAAGGTGCCAACAGATTCAGTGTTTAGTGAGGACCTCATGGTTCATAGATGAATGACTGTCTCCTCACTATGCATTTACACAGCAGAAGTGGCTAGGGAGCTTTCTAGGGTCTCTTTATAAGCTCACTAATCCCATTTATCAAGGCTTTGTCTTCATGAACTAGTAACCTCCTAAATGGCCTTACCTCCGAGCAACAAAACATTGGCAAATAAATTTCAACATCTGAATTTTGATGAGATACAAACATTCAGTTAGTAGAAGACAAAATCTACCAAAACTCAGAAGGGAAAATGGCCAATCTGTTTTTCCCACATCTATTAAAGAAATTAAATCAATAATTAATAACCTTTCAAAAGAACACACTAAGCCCAGATAGTTTCGTTAGTAACTTCTACCAAATATTTAAGGAAAAAAACATCAATTCTGTACACCTCTTCTGAAAAATAGCAGCACAGTGAACAACTCCTGACTCATTCTATGAGGTCTGGTTAATACTGAAAAAACACATTATAAAAAAGGAAAACAATAGACCAATCTCTCTCATAAACATAGCTGCAAAAGTCAACAAAATATTAGTAAATCAAATCCAACAATGCATAAAAGAATTATGCACCATGACTGAATGGGATTTATTCGAAGTGTTCAAGGTTAATTCAACATTTAAATTTCAATTAATTTAATCCATCATATTACCAGGCAATAGAAGAAAAATCACCTGATCTTTTCACTAGATAAAATAAGCCCAACAGTCATTCATGATAAAAACTCTCAGCAAATTAGAAAGAGAGGAACTTCAAGTTGATTTTTTTTAAATCTACAAACACACACACACACTAAAATTAATATTATATTATGGTGAAAACTAAATGCTTTCTCATTAAGATCAGGAACAGGACAGGGAAGTGCCCTCTCATCACACCTAGTCTACATTGTTCTGAAACTTCTAACTAGTGTAACAAGACAAGAAAAGGGAATAAAAAATATACAGAGAGGGAATGAAAAAATAAAACTGTTTCCAGATGACATAATTGTGTAGAAAATGCCAAGAATCAACAACAAAAATCTTCCAGAACTAATAAGTAATTATAACAAATTTGTAGGATACATGGCTGATATACAAAACCAGTGGCTTTCCTATATACTAGTAATGAATAATTGGAATTTGAAACTTAAAACACAATACCATTTTATTAGCACTTCAAAAATGATTTAGGAATAAATCTAATAAAATATATGCAATATCTATATGAGAAAAAATATAAATCTTATTGACAGAAAACATAGAAGACTTAAATAGATGAGGAAATATTCCGTGTTCATGGATAGGAAGACTCAGTATTATTATAATGTTGATTCTTCCCAATATTCAGTATTAACTTAAACAAAAGCTCAATTATTAATTTTGTGGATACTGACAAACAGGTTATCAAGTTTATATGCAAAGGCACAAAATGCAGATAGCTAACACAAGACTGAAGATGAATAAAGTCAGAAAATTGATACTATTCAATTTCAGTTCAGTTCAGTTCAGTTCAGTAGCTCAGTCGTGTCCGACTCTTTACGACCCCATGAATCGCAGCACGCCAGGCCTCCCTGTCCATCACCAATTCCCAGAGTTCACTCAGACTCACGTCCATCGAGTCAGTGATGCCATCCAGCCATCTCATCCTCTGCCGTCCCCTTCTCCTCCTGTCCCCAATCCATCCCAGCATCAGAGTCTTTTCCAATGAGTCAACTCTTTGCATGAGGTGGCCAAAGTACTGGAGTTTCAGCTTTAGCATCATTCCTTCCAAAGAAATCCCAGGGCTGATCTCCTTCAGAATGGACTCGTTGGATCTCCTTGCAGTCCAAGGGACTCTCAAGAGTCTTCTCCAACACCACAGTTCAAAAGCATCAATTCTTTGGCGCTCAGCCTTATTCACAGTCCAACTCTCACATCCATACATGACCACAGGAAAAACCATAGCCTTGACTAGACGAACCTTTGTTGGCAAAGTACTGTCTCTGCTTTTGAATATGCTATCTAGGTTGGTCATAACTTTCCTTCCAAGGAAGAGTTACTATAAAGTCATAATTATCAAGTGAGTGTGATATTGGTGAAAGAATAGACGAATACATCAATGGAACAAAATAGAAAGCCCAGAAATGGACTCACACAAATATAGATAACCAAACTTTAACAAAAGAGCAAATGCAATTCAATGGAGAAAAGATGGTTTTTTTAATAAATGATGATAGAATAACAACTCTCACATGCAAAAAATGAATCTACATACAGACTACTTATCAAAAATTTAACTGAAAATGAAGTATAAACCTAAATGTAAAATGCAAAATATAAAATTTCTAGGAGGTAATTGTGATATTATGATTTATAATAAGAAATATATATTTGGATTTCATGTCTGTTTCTGGCACATAACTCCTAAAACTTTTTAAAAATTTCCTAAGTAGTTGGAGTGCTAAAAGGTGTCTTTTTCATGTTAATGAGGTATCTTGGACCCCACCTAGGGATGGATACTGATTGCTTGTCCCCCTCTTCCACCAAATGGTGGCTAGAGGTTTGAACCAGTCTCCAACACCTCACATGGGAAATTTCCACTAAAACTCAAAAGGACAGTGTTTGGAGAACTTCTGGGTTGCTGAACACATGGAAGTGATGGGACAGTGAGTGACATGCCTAGAGAGGCATGGAAACTCCTTGCTCCTTCCCACCCTTGCCCTGTGCATCTCTACCATCTGGCTGTTCCTGAGTTTCATCTTTTTGTAATAAACTGGTGATCTAGTATGCTAAATGTTTCTGAGTTCTGTGAACTGCTCTAGCAAATCAGTCAAACCTGGGGAAAATGTCCTGGGTTTGCACCTCTGATGTACAGCCAATTGGATAGAAGCTCAGGCGATAAACTGGACTTCCATTTCATATATGAAGGGCAGGGAGTAGGAGGACATTCTTGTAGGACTGAACCCTTTGTGTCAGAATTAAGTTTAATTGTAGTACATCCAGACGATGGTGAAGAACGGCTTGGTGGTGTGGGGGAAACCCCTATTCATTTGGTTTGCCTATGGCTTTTTTTCACAATAGTAAAAGATGTTTATCAGTTTTCACAGCCAACGGTCAGATAAAAAATAAAAGATAATTACAATTCCAAGCCATAATGGAAACATGATTAACCTAATAATATAAAATAATTACATACAAATTGGGGGTTAAGTAGAGTGATGTGATAAGTGGAAGTGCATGCATGTATAGGTTTTCATCCGCCTGGGCAGTCTATGTCTTTTGGTTGGTGCATTTCATCCATTTACATTTAAGGTAATTATCAATATGTGAAGTGAAGTGAAGTGAAGTCGCTTAGTCGTGTCCGACTCTTTGCGACCCCATGGACTGTAGCCTACCAGGCTCCTCCATCCATGGGATTTTCCAGGCTAGAATACTTCAGTGGGTTGCCATTTCCTTCTCCAGGAGATCTTCCCGATCCAGGGATTGAACCTGGGTCTCCCGCATTGTAGGCAAATGCTTTACCGTCTGAGCCACCAGGGAAGCTCAATCATACATATCAATATGTACGATCCTATTATCATTTTCTTAATTGTTTTGTGTTTGTTTTATTTAGGTGTCTTTCTTCTCTTGTGTTTCCTGCCTAGAGAAGTCCCTTTAGCATTTATTGTAAAACTGGTTTGGTAGTGATGAATTCTCTTAACTTTTGCTTGTCTGGAAAGTTTTGATTTCTCCATCAAATCTGAGAGAGGGGCTGCTGGGTAGAATATTCTTGTATAGGTTCTTCTCTTCATCACTTTAAATATATATTACTATTCCCTTCTGGCTTACAGAGTTTCTGTCAAGAAATCAGCTGATAACCTTATGGGAGTTCCCTTGTATATTATTTGCTGCTTTTCCCTTGTTACTTTTAATATTTTATCTTTGTCTTTAATTTTCTTTATCAGTTTGATTACTGTGTATCTCGATGTGTTTCTCCTTGGGTTTATCCTGCTTAGGACTCTCTGTGATTCTTGGATTTGTTTAACTATTTCCTTTCCCATGTTAGGGAAGTTTTCAGCTATTATCTCTTCATATATTTTCTCAGATCCTTTCTTTCTTCTCCTTCTGGGATCCCTACAATTTGAATGTTGGTGTGGTTCATGTTGTCCCAGAGGTCTCTTAGGCTCTCTTCATTAATTTTCATTCTTTAGTCCATATTCTGTTTTGCAGCTGTGATTTCCCCCATTCTGTCTTCCAGGTCACTTATCTGTCTCAATTATTCTGCTTTTGATTTCTTCTAGTGTAGTATTCATTTCTGTTTGTTCTTTAGTTCTTGTGAGTCTTTGGTAAACATTTCTTACATCTTTTCCATTCTTTTTCTGAGATCCTGGATCATCTTCACTATGGTTACTCTGAATTCTTTTTCTGGAAGCTTGCCTATTTCCACTTAATTTAGTTGTTTTTCTGGGGTTTTATCTTGTCCTTTCTTCTGGGACATAATTCTCTGCATTAAAAAAATTAATTTATTTATTATAATTGGAGGCAAATTACTTTACAATATTGTGGTGGTTTTTGCCAGACATTGACATGAATCAGCTGCAGGTGTACATGTGTCCTCCCATCCCGAATCCTTCTTCCACCTTCCTCCCCCTCCCATACCTCTGGGTTGTCCCAGGGCACTGGCTTTGAATGTCCTGTTTCATGCATCACAGAGTAAAGTAAGTGGGAAAGAAAAATACCAATACAGTATATTAACACATATATATGGAATTTAGAAAGATGGTAATGATGACCCTATGTAAATTTTTTCTAATAACTTTCTGTGATGTAGTTTCCATGTGGTGCCTGTGGAATTGTAGTTCTTCTTGCTTCTGCTGCCTGCCCTCTGGTGGATGAGGCTAAGAGGCTCCCTGATGGGGGGGACTGTCAGTTCAGTTCAGTTCAGTCGCTCAGTCGTGTCCGACTCTTTACGACCCCATGAATTGTAGCACGCCAGGCCTCCCTGTCCATCACCAACTCCCGGAGTTCACTGAGACTCACGTCCATCGAGTCAGTGATGCCATCCAGCCATCTCATCCTCTGTCATCCCCTTCTCCTCCTGCCCCCAATCCCTCCCTGCATCAGGGTCTTTTCCAATGAATCAACTCTTCGCATGAGGTGGCCAAAGTACTGGAGTTGCAGCTTTAGCATCATTCCTTCCAAAGAAATCCCAGGGCTGATCTCCTTCAGAATGGACTCGTTGGATCTCCTTGCAGTCCAAGGGACTCTCAAGAGTCTTCTCCAACACCACAGGCAAAAGCATCAATTCTTCGGTGCTCAGCCTTCTTCACAGTCCAACCCTCACATCCATACATGACCACAAGAAAAACCATAGCCTTGACTAGATGGACCTTTGTTGGCAAAATAATGTCTCTGCTTTTGAATATGCTATCTAGGTTGGACATAACTAGATAGGTTGGGAGGGGCTGGTGGTAGGAAAAACAGGATCTTGTTTTGTTGGGCAGGGCCATGCTAAGTAAAATGGTGATCCAGTTGTCTGCTGATGGGTAGGGTTGTGCTCCATCCATGGTAGCTGTTTCACCTGAGGCAACCCATTCTACAGGCTATCACTTCCGTTCAATTCAGTCTCTCAGTCTTGTCCAACTCTTTGGGACCCCATGGACTACAGCATGCAAGGCCTCCCTGTCCATCACCAACTCCTAGAGTTCACTCAAACTCATGTCCATTGAGTCGGTGATGCCATCCAAACATCTCATCTTCTGTCATCCCCTTCTACTTTCACCTTCAATCTTTCCCAGCATCAGGGACTTCTCCAGTGAGTCAGCTCTTCTCATCAGGTGGGCAAAGTATTGGAGTTTCAGCTTCAATATCAGTTCTTCCAATGAATATTCAGGACGGATTTTCTTCAGGATTGACTGGGTGGATCTCCATGCAGTCCAGGGGACTCTGAAGAGGCTTCTCCAATACCATAATTCAAAAGCATCAATTCTTCGGTGCTCAGCTTTCTTTATAGTTCAACTTTCACATACATACACGACTACTGGAAAAACGATAGCCTTTACCAGACAAACCTTTGTTGGCAAAGTAACGTCTCTGCTTTTTAATATGCTGTCTAGGTTGGCCATAACTTTTTTCCCCAAGGAGTAAATATCTTTTAATTTCATGGCTGCAGTCACCAACTGCAGTGATTTGGTAGCCCCAAAAATAAAGTCTGTCACTGTTTCCACTGTTTCTCCATCTATTTACCATGAAGTGATGGGACCAGATGCTATCATCTTTGTTTTCTGAATGTTGAGCTTTAAGCCAAATTTTTCACTCTCTTCTTTCACTTTCATCAAGATGCTCTTTAATTCTTTTTTAATTTCTGCCATAAGGGTGGTGTCATCTGCATATCTGAGGTTATTGATATTTCTCCCAGAAATCTTGATTCCAGCTTCTCCCTCATCCAGCTCAGCATTACTCATGATGTACTATGCATATAAGTTCAAAATGCAGGGTGACAATATACAACCTTGACATACTCCTTTTCCTATTTGGAACCAGTCCGTTCTTCCATGTTCAGTTCTAAATGTTGCTTCCTGACATGCATACAGGTTTCTCAAGAGGCATGCCAGGTGGTCTGATATTCCAATCTCTTTCAGAATTTTCCACAGTTTATTGTGATCCACACAGTCAAATGCTTTGGCATAGTTAATAAAGCAGAAGTAGATATTATTCTGGAATTCTCTTGCTTTTCCATGATCCAGTGGATGTTGGCATTTTGATCTCTGGTTCCTCTGCCTTCTCTAAATCCAGCTTCAACATCTGGAAGTTCATGGTTCACGTATTGCTGAAGTCTGGCTTGGAGAATTTTGAGCATTACTTTACTAGCATGTGAGATGAGTACATTGTGCGGTAGTTTGAGCATTCTTTGGCATTTCCTTTTTTTGGGATTGGAATGCAAACTGACATTTTCCAGTCCTATGGCCACTGCTGAGTTTTCCAAATTTGCTGACATATTGAGTGCAGCACTTACAAAGCATCATCTTTTAGGATTTGAAATAGCTCAACTGGAATTCCATCACCTCCACTAGCTTTGCCCAGAGAGATGCTTCCTAAGGGCCACTTGACTTCACATTCCAGGATCTCTGGCTCTAGGTGAGTGAGCACACCCTAATGACTATCTGGGCTGTGAAGATCTTTTCTGGACAGTTCTTCTGTGTATTCTTGCCACCTCTTCTTAGTATCCTCTGCTTCTGTTAGTTCTATACCCTTTCTGTCCTTTATTGAGCCCATCTTTGTATGAGGTGTTACCTTAGTATCTCTAATTTTCTTGAAGAGATCTCTAGTCATTCCCATTCTATTGTTTTCCTCTATTTCTTTGCACTGATCACTGAGGAAGGCTTTCTTATCTCTCCTTGCTCTTCCTTGGAACTCAGCATTCAGATGCTTATATCTTTCCTTTTCTCCTTTGCTTTTCACTTCTCTGCTTTTCACAGCTATTTGTAAGGCCTCCCCAGACAGCCATTTTGCTTTTTGCCATTTATTTTTCTTGGGGATGGTCTTGATCCTTGTCTCCTGTACAGTGTTATGAACCTCCAACCATAGTTCATCAGGCACTCTGTCTATTACATCTAGTCCCTTAAATCTATTTCTCACTTCCACTGTATTATCATTAGGGATTTGATTTAGGTCATAAAGCCTTTAACTGTGTGGATCACAATAAACTGTGGAAAATTCTGAAAGAGATGCGAATACCAGAGCACCTGACCTGCCTCTTGAAAAACCTATATGTAGGTCAGGAAGCAACAGTTAGAAGTGGCCATGGAACAACAGACTGGTTTCAAATAGGAAAAGGAGTACGTCAAGGCTGTATATTGTCACCCTGCTTATTTAACTTATATGCAGAGTACATCATGAGAAACGCTAGGCTGAAAGAAGCACAAGCTGGAATCAAGATTGCCGGGAGAAATATCAATAACCTCAGATATGCAGTTGACACCACCCTTATGGCAGAAAGTGAAGAGGAACTAAAGAGCCTCTTGATGAATGTGAAAGAGGAGAGTGAAAAATTTGGCTTAAAGCTCAACATTCAGAAATCGAAGATCATGGCATCTGGTCTCCAGACATGAAATTAAAAGACGCTTACTCCTTGGAAGGAGCCTCATGCGAAGAGTGGACTCATTGGAAAAGACCCTGATGCTGAGAAAGATTGGTGGCAGGAGGAGAAGTGGATGACAGAGGATGAGATGGCTGGGATGGCATAACTGACTCGATGGACATGAGTTTGAGTGAACTCTGGGAGTAGGTGATGGACAGGGAAGCCTGGCGTGCTGTGATTCATGTAGTCGCAAAGAGTCGGACATGACTGAGTGACTGAACTGAATGGTCTAATGGTTTTCCCTACTTTCTTCAATTTAAATCTGAATTTTTCAATAAGGAATTCATGATCTGAGCCACAGTCAGCTCCTGGTCTTATTTTTGCTGACTCTATAGAGCTTCTCCCTCTTTGGCTGCAAAGAATATAATCAATCTGATTTCGGTATTGACCATCTGGTGATGTCCATGTGTAGAGTCTTCTCTTGTGTTGTTGGAAGATGATGATTGCTATGACCAGTGCGTCCTCTTGGCAAAACTCTATTAGCCTTTGTCCTGCTTCATTTTGTATTCCAAAGCCAAATTTTCTTGTTACTCCAGGTGTTTCTTGACTTCCTACTTTTGCATTCCAATCCCCTATAATGAGGAGAATGCAATGGCACCCCATTCCAGTACTCTTGCCTGGAAAATCCCATGGATGGAGGAGCCTGGTGTGCTGCAGTCCATGGGGGTCACTAAGAGTTGCACACGACTGAGAGACTTCACTTTCACTTTTCACTTTCATGCATTGGAGAAGGAAACGGCAACCCACTCCAAGTGTTCTTGCCTGGAGAATCCCAGGGATGGGGGAGCCTGGTGGGCTGCCGTCTATGGGGTAGCACAGAGTCAGACATGACTGACCCGATTTAGCACCAGCACCCCTATAATGAAAAGGACATCTTTTTGGGTGTTAGTTCTAGAATGTCTTGTAGGTCTTCATTGAACCATTCAACTTCAGCTTCTTCAGCATTACTGGTTGGAGCATAGACTTGTATTACTGTGATATTGAATGGTTTGCCTTGGAAACGAACAGAGATCATTCTGTCGTTTTTGAGATGGCATCCAAGTACTGCATTTTGGACTCTTTTGTTGACTCTGATGGCTACTCCATTTATTCTAAGGGATTCTTGCCCACAGTAGAGGGCTAACTCCAAGGGGAATCTCTCAGGATTGCTGCTACCAGGGCCTCCATCCATGCAGTAAGCCACTGCTGACCCATGCCTCCACAGGAGACCCTTCAACACTAACAGGTAGGTCTGGTTCAGTTTCCTGTGGGGTCATGGCTCCTTTCACCTGGGTCCTCGTGCATGTAAGATTTTGTTTACAAGATTGTGGTCTCTATTTCCCCCAGTCCTTTTGAAGTCCTGCAATCAAATCCTGCTGGCCTTCAAAGTCTTATTCCCTGGTGTCTCTAGTCCCTTTGCTCGATCCCCAGGCTGGGATGCCTAATGTGGGGTGCAGAACCTTCACAACAGTGGGAGAACTTCTTTGGTATTATTATTCTCCAGTTTGTGGGTCACCCACCTGGCCAGTATGGGATTTGATTTTATCATGATTGCACTCCTTCTACTATCTTGTTGTGGCTTCTCCTTTGACTCTGATGTAGGGTATGTTTGTTTATTTGTTTGTTTGTTTTCATAAGTTTCTGCATCTTCTTGCCAATGGTTGTGCAATAGCTAGTTATGATTTTCATACTTTAACAAGACATGAGTGCATGTCCTTCTATTCTGCCATCTTGAACCATAAAAGGCTTTTTAGATTAAAAAAAAAAAGTATGACTCATGAAAGGAAAAATTGATCAGTGCACTTCATGAAAATTAAAAACATGTGTTCTTAAAAAGACACCATAAGATAATGACTAAAAAAGGACTGGGAAAAATATTTGAACAATGTATATCTGATAAAGAACTTATATCCTAAATATGAAAAGAACACTTTAAACTCAACAATAATAAAACAAGTAACTCACTTAAAAAATGGGCAAAAGATGTGAATAGGTATTTCTACAAATAGGGTTGCAAATAAACATATTAAAAGATGCTCTACATAATATATTAGAAAATTTAAATTAAAATGATGAGATACTACGACATACTCACTAGAATGACTGAAATCATAAAAAACTGACAATATCAAATGCTGAAGTGATATGGGGTAATAGGAGATCTCATTCATTTTTGGTGGGAATGCACAAAGTTACCACCATTTTGGAAGATAATTTTGCAGTTTCCTGCATAGTTAAATGGCTTCCCTAATAGCTCAGTTGGTAAAGAAAATGCCTGCAATGCAGGAGACCCCAGTTTGATTCCTGGGTCAGGCAAATCCGCTGGAGAAGGGATAGGGTACCCACTCCAGTATTCTTGGGCATTCCTTATGTCTCAGTTGGTAAAGAATCCACCTGCAATGTGGGAGACCAGGGTTCAAGCCCTGGGTTGGGAAGGTCCCCTGGAGAAGGGAAAGGCTACCCACTCCAGCATTCTGGCCTGGAGAATCCCATGGACTTTGCAAAGTCCATGGGGTTGCAAAGAGTCAGGAACACGATTGAGTGACTTTCACTTTCAGAAGATTAAATATCATCTTACCAAATAATCCAGTAATGACACCCCTAGCTTGTAGGCAGATCCACATAATACAGAATTCAGAACATAATACAGAATCTAGAAATTGATTTATAAATATATGATCAATTAATTTTCAATGAAAGTGCTAAACTATTTCAACAGAGAAGGGAAAGTCTTTTCAACAAATGGTGCTAGGAAAAATGGATGTTCAAATGGAAAGTAATAACCATAGACCTTCACCTTATACAATATACCATAATTAATGTGTGGATCAGGAATCTAAATGTAAAAGTTAAATCTATAAAACCTCTATAATTACAGTGTTTAATACAACAATCATATATCTCAATTTATATTTAATGTTAAAAATAAAGTGAAATTAAAAAATAAGCTCTTCAGTCTCACTAATCATATCTCAAGTGCTTGGTAGCCAAAATTAGCTAGCTGTATCCATTTTGGACAGGGCAGCTATGGACTATTTCCAACAATCAGAAAGTTCTACTGAACAGTTTTATTCTAGAAGAAAACATGGGAGAAAATATCTGTGACATTTAGGTTAGGCTTCTTAAAGATACAAATGAAAAGCACAAATGGTAAAATAAACAATTGATAAACTCTACCCTTTAAAAATTTAAAAATGTTGATCTTCAAAAGATACCAAGAAAAACTTGATGCAAAATGGGAGATAATGTTTTCATTACATTTTTCTGAGAAATGATTTACATTAGAATATAAAATGATTCAAGTAATCACAAGGCAAAAATAATAAAACATGAACAAAAAGTTTAAACAGACACTTCACAAAATATATAAATAGCCAGTAAGCATATGAAGAGATACAGGACATCAGAGAAATGCAGATTAAGAGAACAACATACCATTGGTTCCAAATAGGAAAAGGAATATTTCAAGGCTGTATATTGTCACCCTGCTTATTTAACTTATATGCAGAGTACATCATAAGAAATGCTGGGCTGGAGGAAGCACAAGCTGGAATCAAGATGGCTGAGAGAAATATCAATAACCTCAGATATGCAGATGACACCACCCTTATGGCAGAAAGTGAAGAAGAACTAAAGAGCCTCTTGATGAAAGTGAAAGAGGAGAGTGGAAAAGTTGGCTTAAAGCTCAACATTCAGAAAACAAAGATGATAGCATCTGGTCCCATCACTTCATGGTAAATAGATGGCGAAACAGTGGAAACAGTGTCAGACTTTATTTTTCTGGGCTCCAAAATCACAGCAGATGGTGATTGCAGCCATGAAATTAAAAGACATTCCTTGGAAGGAAAGTTATGACCAACCTAGATAGCATATTAAAAAAGCAGAGACATTACGTTGCCAAAAAATGTCCATCTAGTCAAGGCTATGGCTTTTTCAGTAGTCATGTATGGATGTGAGAGTTGGACTGTGAAAAAAGCTGAGCACCGAAGAACTGATGTTTTTGAACTGTGGTGGTGGAGAAGATTCTTGAGAGTCCCTTGGACTGCAAGGAGATCCAACCAGTCCATCCTAAAGGAGATCAGTCCTGGGTGTTCATTGGAGGGACTGATGTTGAAGCTGAAACTCCAATACTTTGGCCACCTGATGCAAAGAGCTGACTCATTGGAAAAGACCCTGATGCTGGGAAAGATTGAGGGCAGGAGGAGAAGGGGACAACAGAAGATGAGATGGTTGGACGGCATCATCAAGTCGATGGACATGGGCTTGTGTGGACTCTGGGTGTTGGTGATGGACAGGGAGGCCTGGCGTGCTGTGGTTCGTGGGGTTGCAAAGAGTTGGACACGACTGAGTGACCGAACTGAACTGAACTGATACCACTATAAAACTTTTAGAAGTCTAATGCTATAAAAAGAAAAGAAAAATATCACAAATTAGCAAGGAAGTGGATTGAATGAAACTATTGTAGCAAAGATGTGGACTGAATAGAACTATTGCAATGTCCATGTGAGAATGGATATTACAATAGTTTAGAGAACTGGTCAGCAATTACTTTAAAAAATCGAACATACACCTATCATATACCCTATTCACATTCCATGAATGATATTTATCCCAGAAAAATCAAGATATATGTCCACAAAACCCTTGTACATGCATGTCCATAGCAGCTTTATTCAGAGTGCCTAAAACTGGAAACAATCCAAATACTTATAAACAGTTCAGTTCAGTTCGGTCGCTCAGTCGTGTCCAACTCTTCGCGACCCCATGAATTGCAGCACACCAGGCCTCCCTGTCCATCACCAACACCCGGAGTTCACTCAGACTCACGTCCATCGAGTCAGTGATGCCATCCAGCCATCTCATCCTCTGTCGTCTCCTTCTCCTCTTGCCCCCAATCCCTCCCAGCATCAGAGTCTTTTCCAATGAGTCAACCCTTCGCATGAGGTGGCCAAAGTACTGGAGTTTCAACTTTAGCATCATTCCCTCCAAAGAAATCTCAGGGCTGATCTCCTTTAGGATGGACTGGTTGGATCTCCTTGCAGTCCAAGGGACTCTCAAGAGTCTTCTCCAACACCACAGTGCAAAAGCATCAATTCTTCAGCGCTCAGCCTTCTTCTCAGTCCAACTCTCACATCCATACATGACCATAGGAAAAACCATAGCCTTGACTAGACGAACCTTTGTTGGCAAAGTATGGTCTCTGCTTTTGAATATGCTATCTAGGTTGGTCATAACTTTCCTTCCAGGGAGTAAGCGTCTTTTAATTTCATGGCTGCAGTCACCATCTGCAGTGATAAGTAGATGAATAATCAATGGTAGTACATACTCATCAATAAAGATGAATGAATAACTGGAACATGTAACAACAAGCATAAATCTCAAAATAATTATGCTGATTGAAGCCAGATACAAAAGAATACATAGGTGTGATTCTATTAATATAAAACTCTAGAAGATGCTAACTAATTTATGACAGAAGACAAATCAGTGTGGCCTTGGGATCAGAGACAGAGGTAGGGGTGGAATGCAAAGTGGTATGAGGAACCTTTTGTGTTGTTAGAATTGTTCTATATATTGATTGAGGTGATGGTTTCACAGAGGTAAACATCTGTCAAAATTCATCAAAATTTACATTTTAAATAGATGCATCTGATTGTTCATCACATCAGAACAGATCAGTTGCTCAGTCATGTCCGACTCTTTGCGACCCCATGAATCACAGCACGCCAGGCCTCCCTGTCCATCACCAACTCCCAGAGTTCACCCAGACTCATGTTGATCGAGTCAATGATGACAGCCAGCCATCTCATCCTCTGTCGTCCCCTTCTCCTCCTGCCCCCAATCCCTACCAGCATCAGAGTCTTTTCCAATGAGTCAACTCTTCGTTGAGTTGGCCAAAGTACTGGAGTTTCCGCTTTAGCATCATTCCTTCCAAAGAAATCCCAGGGCTTTTCTCCTTCAGAATGAACTGGTAGGTTCCCCTTGCAGTCCAAGGGACTCTAAAGAGTCTTCTCCAAAACCACAGTTTAAAAGCATCAATTCTTCAGCACTAAGCCTTCTTCACAGTCCAACTCTCACATCCATACATGACCACAGGAAAAACCATAGCCTTGACTAGACGAACCTTTGTTGGCAAAGTAATGTCTCTGCTTTTCAATATGCTATCTAGGTTGGTCATAACTTTCCTTCCAAGGAGTAAGAGTCTTTTAATTTCATGGCTGCAGTCACCATCTGCAGTGATTTTGGAGCCCAGAAAAATAAAGTCTGACACTGTTTCCACTGTTTCCCCATCTATTTCCCATGAAGTGATGGGACCAGATGCCATGATCTTCGTTTTCTGAATGTAATTCAGATATTGCTGAAGCCTGGCTTGGAGAATTTTGAGCATTACTTTACTAGTGTGTGAAATGAGTGCAATAGTTCGGTAGTTTGAGCATTCTTTGGCATTGCCTTTCTTTGGGATTGGAATGAAAACTGACCTTTTCCAGTCCTGTGGCCACTACTGAGTTTTCCAAATTTGCTGGCATATTGAGTGCAGCATTTTCAGAGCATCATCTCTCAGGATTTGGAATAGCTCCACTTGAATTCTATCACCTCCTCTAGCTTTGTTCCTAGTGATGCTTTCTAAGGCCCACTTGACTTCACATCCCAGGATATCTGGCTCTAGGTCAGTGATCACACCATCGTGATTATCTAGGTCATGAAGATCTTTTTTGTATGGTTCTTCTGTGTATTCTTTCCAACTCTTCTTAATATCTTCTGCTTCTGTTAGGTCCATACCATTTCTGTCCTTTATCGTGCCCATCTTTGCATGAAATATTCCTTTGGTATCTCTGATTTTCTTGAAGAGATCCCTAGTCTTTCCCATTCTGTTGTTTTCCTCTCTTTCTTTGCATTGATAGCTGAAGAAGGCTTTCTTATCTCTTGTTGCTATTCTTTGGAACTCTGCATTCAGATGTTTATCTTTCCTTTTCTGCTTTGCTTTTTGCTTCTCTTCTTTTCACAGCTATTTGTAAGGCCTCAGCAGACAGCCATTTTGCTTTTTTGCATTTCTTTTCCATGGGGATGGTTTTGATTCCTGTCTCCTGTACAATGTCACGAACCTCTGTCCATAGTTCATCAGGCATTCTATCTATCAGATCTAGGCCCTTAAATCTATTTCTCACTTCCACTGTATAATCATAAGGGATTTGATTTAGGTCCTACCTGAATGGTCTAGTGGTTTTCCCTACTTTCTTCAATTTAAGTCTGAATTTGGCAATAAGGAGTTCATGATCTGAGCCACAGTCAGCTCCTGGTCTTGTTTTTGCTGACTGTATAGAGCTTCTCCATCTTTGGCTTCAAAGAATATAATCAATCTGATTTTGGTGTTGACCATCCGGTGATGTCCATGTGTAGAGTCTTCTCTCATGTTGTTGGAAGAGGGTGTTTGTTATGACCAGTGCATTTTCTTGGCAAAACTCTATTAATCTTTGCCCTGCTTCATTCCGTATTCCAAGGCCAAATTTGCCTGTTACTCCAGGTGTTTCTTGACTTCCTACTTTTGCATTCCAGTCCCCTATAATGAAAAGGACATCTTTTGGGGGTGTTAGTTCTAAAAGGTCTTGTAGGTCTTCATAGAATCGTTTAACTTCAGCTTCTTCAGCGTTACTGGTTGGGGCATAGACTTGGATTACTCTGATACTGAATGGTTTGTCTTGGAAACAAACAGAGATCATTCTGTCGTTTTTGAGATTGCATCCAAGTATTCCATTTCGGACTCTTTTGTTGACCATGATGGCTACTCCATTTCTTCTGAGGGATTCCTGCCCGCAGTAGTAGATATAATGGTCATCTGAGTTAAATTCACCCATTCCAGTCCATTTCAGTTCGCTGATTCCCAGAATGTCAACATTCACTCTTGCCATCTCTTGTTTTTACACTTCCAATGTGCCTTGATTCATGGACCTGACATTCCAGGTTCCTATGCAATATTGCTCTTTACAGCATTGAACCTTGCTTCTATCACCAGTCACATCCACAGCTGGGTATTGGTTTTGCTTTGGGTCCATCCCTTCATTCTTTCTGGAGTTATTTCTCCACTGATCTCCAGTAGCATATTGGGCACCTATTGACCTATGGAGTTTCTCTTTCAGTATCCTATCATTTTGCTTTTTCATACTGTTCATGGGGTTCTCAAGGGAAGAATACTGAACTGGTTTGCCATTCCCTTCTCCAGTGGACCACATTCTGTCAGATCTCTCCACCTGACCCGCCCGTCTTGGGTTGCCCCACGTGCATGGCTTAGTTTCATTGGGTTAGACAAGGCTGTGGTCCTAGTGTGATTAGATTGACTAGTTTTCTGTGAGTATGGTCAGTGTGTTTGCCCTCTGATGCCCTCTTGCAACACCTACCATCTTACTTGGGTTTCTCTTACCTTGGGCGTGGGGTATCTCTTCATGGCTGCTCCAGCAAAGCGCAGCCATTGCTCCTTACCTTGGACGAGAGGTATCTCCTCACCGCCTCCCTTCCTGACCTTCAATGTGGGATAGCTCCTCTAGGCCCTCGTGTGCCCCCTCAGCTGAGGCTGTTGGACGTGGGGTTGGTCCTCCCAGCCACTGCCCCTGGCCTCGTGCATGGGGTTGCTCCTCCCGGCTGCCGCCCCTGGTCTCAGGTGTGGGGGCATGGGGTAGCTCCTCCCGGCCACCGCCCCTGACCTCGGACGTGGGGTAACTCCTCTCGTCATAGCCCCTGACCTTGGACGCTGGTTATCTCCTCTCAGCTGCCCCCCCGATCTCAGACGCAGGGTAGCTCCTCTTGGCCATTCCTGTGCCATCCCAGTCTGGTACTCTCAGCCACTGCCCCTGACCTCGGACGTGGGGTAACTCCTCTTTGCCTCTGCCCTTCGGGCATGGGGTCCTCCCGACTTCTGCCCCTGACCTCAGACTTGGGGTGGCTCCTCTCGGCCGTGCTTAGCTCTCCAGTAGCAGCCACCTGCGGTTAGTGCGCCGTTCACAGCCGCCTGCACTGATTGTTCATAAGCCACCCCAATAATATTGATACAAAAATACTGAAACTTAGAAGCAGCAAATTTTAAAACAGAATGTAATCCTTTCATTTGGGGTCCAGAGATAATCCACTGGGAAAACCTGAGTAGGATATGTTTTGAAACTCACTGAGACACTTATTTTCCAACAAATGGCTCTCTTGTAGGCTTGAATCAGATTCCTAGCAAATCTATCCAAGGATCTCCTACTAAAACTAATGAGTAAAATCACATCTAAAATTCTCATCACTAATCAAAATCACTGGCTTAGCTTACTGTGACATGACATATCCCTTTTGGAAACTGGTAAAATATAAATTATCAACAAGCAAATGGCTTAAGCCATCAGGTGTTAATCACTCAGTCATGTCCAACTGTTTGGGCCTCTCTAAAACCACTTGTGAAATTCAAAAATAGTATTTGAAAAAGTGACATTAATATGATTTTGTTACCTTGTAATTCTTTTTTTTTTAATTAAAAAAAAATTAAGTTTTTTTTTTATTTTTGGCTCTGCTAGGTCTTCGTTGATGCAGGGGCTTTTCTCTAGTTGTGGTGAGTGGGAGCTACTCTCTAGTTGAGGTATGTGGGCGTCTCATTGCCATGACTTCTCTTATTGTTGAGCACTGGCTCTAGGGCACAGGGGTTTCAGTAGCTGCGGCACATAGGCTCAGTAGTTGCAGCTCCCAGGTTCCAGAGCATAGACTCAGTAATTGTAGAGCAGGGGCTCAGTTGTTCTACAGTATGTGGGCTCTTCCTGGATCAGGAATTGAACCTGTGTCTCCTGCATTGTCAGGCCACTGAGCCAATAGAGTAACCCACCTTGTAATTCTTATAGTATGATCCTAAAGATATATCATAAGTACATTTCAAAGCAGGTTGAACAGATATGAAAAACACTGGAAGTATAGAAATTCATTAGGAAAGAGACTCAACAGTTTAAAGGCACTGGGAAAAGGTAAACAGACAAGAACAGGAGGGACACTAAAGTCAAATAAAGTCATTTGCTTGATTGCTAAAACTTTTGATTTAGGAAATATCAAGGAATCTTATGTAAGATTTTACTATGAGAAAATAACTGTCACTAATCTGAAATCTCAACATTCTTGGTAAAAAAGATATTTCCTTATTCTAATCTGCTATTCCCTCCTGCTACCCTCCTTTCCCTTGTTCGTTTTGGAGCTTAATTATTAAGTATTTACAACAAATGCTATACTTGCCTACCTAGTTTCTCATTTACAAATATAGCATCATCCTCATTTCAGAGCTAAGTATTCATCATAAAATTATTTAAACAGAGAGGTTATATCTCTATTTTTTCATACCTACCCCAATTTTAGCCTCTTTCAAACTGCTGTTTGTTCTCAACATTTCACTGAAACTGTTTTCTAAAGTGACAAAGAACTGGTAACCAAATCTAATGACTGCCTACCTATTCTTTAAGGTCCAGTTCAAGTGTCACCCCATTCCTAATGTCTTTCCTGGTATTCCTACCATTCCCTTCTCCAAGCTTTAAGCAATATTTCCCTATTCTATGTCTCTGTACCCATTGCTACAAGGTTGATCAGATTTTTCAGTCATGTGATTATGCCTTTATTTACATAGTCACATTTACCATTAATTTATTGAACACATATTGTGTCATTCACTGTGCTCAGTAAGGAGAGAATAGAGATGATTAAGGCATAATCTCTCTTCTCCTAAAGAACATAGGGGAAAAGGTAAACAACAATTATAAATCAGTGCAATGAACTACTCAAAAGTGGCACAGGTTAGACAACCAAAAATATTTGTGGGCCAAATGCATTATTCTTCTATTTTCAAAATAACTAAAGGAAAGCATGTACTTGAGGTATTCCTATAGCCATGCTAATACTTACCACTTTGTGGGACCTGAAAAACTATGAGTTGATTACTTTTAGCCAAATATTATATAGTAATTATCTTAAACTCTCTGGGGGCAGGTTGTTGTTGTTTAGTCGCTAAGTCATGTCCAACTCTTTTGCAACCCCATGGACTGTGTAGCCCTCTAGGCTCCTCTGTCCATGGGATTCTCCAGGCAAGAATACTGGAATGGGTTGCCATGCTCTCCTCCAAGGGATCTTCCCAACCCAGGGATCGAACTCATGTCTCCTGCATTGGCAGATGGATTCTTTACCATTGAGCCACCAGGGAAGCCCCTGGGGGCAGGTATAGACATCCAAGTGGAAAACTTAGATTTGGGCTGTGAACATAAAACATTTCATATACCCATCCTGTCCTCCAAATCTACACAGAAATCCATTGCCCTAGCACATAAAAGCAAATCTTCTAGTTAGAGTATACATAGATACAGCAGTAATAAAATATTTATATGGAAATCTTATTGAAGGAGGAAACAGAACAGGCTCTATCTTGAAAGCAGGACTCCATCTTGGGCTGGACTGGACTTTGAGCTAGATGCCCAGTATCTATGGAAATGACATACCAACGGGAAAACCAGGCCCCTGGGAGGAAGAGCCCCAGTGCTTTTCCTTGCCTAAAAGAATACCCTAATTATCTGTGTGACCGAATAGAATCATACATTCTATTATGCTTATTGGGGAATGACCACAAGCCTATTGATAATTGTCCACTGTTAACTACCTAGGTTAAAGGCATATGAATCACAGGTTGACTTTGATTGTATCTTTCTTTTTCCTTTGTTCAGACTAGCTTCATGGAATTTGGAGAGATGGGTTTAGGCACGTATGTTTAGGGTATATAAGGTTTTCACAAAAACTGGTCAGGGCCCTTGGCTAAGAGGAGACTCTGCCTTGGGCTTGCCAGTGTAATAAACTGTACTCCACTATCTGCATTGTCCTTCTGAGTGAGTTTGTTTCCCAGGACGCGTGGCTACAATATTATTAGATTTGAGAGACGTACAATCTTAATGCCATGAATTCTTAAGACAGCTCTGAATCAATCAATATAATATAGGCTTTTGAGTATAGCCATTTTGTGGGATGAAATAGTTAACGATGATGCACACCTTGGCTGATTTTCTCTACAGAGTATATACCACTAAACATCTCATCTGTGCTCCATTTTTCATTTGCTATAGTCATAAACCTTGAGAAAATTTAAGAGCCGCTTGCTATTTAATAACATCTAAAATTTTCCACAATATTAAACCTGTAGTCTAGATTCCCAGGGCCTGACTTCTGAAACTTAAGTGCTTAGATATTTGGAGTTATATGGATACAGTGAAAAATTGAATGCAGTTTCTTGAGAGATCTATCAAAACAGAAGTCCTCTGGAAATAAACAGCTATGGCTTGGCAGATAGGTACAGCATCAGCTTTTGCCTCTTTAATCTTGGCATAAAATAATACACTTATAGTGACAAACCAACAAATGCACTTCTCTTGCTCTCTTTAAAAGTAGCATTTTTGTTGAAAACATTACAAAACAAATGTTTAAAAGATAATTATGTGTTCATCAAATGCCCATATGGTCATTAAATATCTGCCTCTGTGGAGTAAAAACATGGGTTGTTCTCATGGATAACTGCCCATTTTAAACTTCACTTAACAGGTTACAAACTATTTCATGCTTAGAAGGCAAAAAAAAAAAAAAAAAAAAGATAGCAAGCTACATAAGCCTACAATGGATTTATCCTTTCTGTTTAAATAAGTTTCTTCTTTCAAGAAACAAAGGTTTCTTTTGTTTGCAAGAGGAAAAAATGACAGATACTATAGCATCTTCATGCACTGATGTTCTTCTCCCCACATATTTTATTCTAGAATTTTTTTTGTCCAACCTGGAGCAAACATTCCATTAAGACAAACCATAGTCTTATAGAAATGGTCTTTACTAGTTGACTTAATGGTTCAAAAATGTTAGCTCATGTATGAAAAAGTATTACTTTGCTTCACTTGAATTTCAACATAACCAAAAACAAAACCAAAAGACTGAGATCTGGACCATGGCTTAAATGGTTCACTTATTTTAATACATGAATTTTTAAAAAGGGAATATTCCTTGCAGTGACAGTACAGCTGAATTTGAGTAAGGCAAGAATATGAATACAAATGTATGACTCTACATGTACAACAATTTTTTGCATTTTTGAATCTGAATGTCCCAAAAGGCAAGGCAAACTAATGATGCTATCAATCTCATTTCACCCATTTCATTTGACACTGTGTATTACAGACAGCATCCTTTGAAATTCATCTCTCTCTCCTTTGTGGGTCTCTTTCTCCTTCCAAATTCATTCCACATTCAAGGACAACCATATACAGCTGCTTGCCTACCACACATAATTACCACCCTCCATGAGGCTATGCTGAGAGAGCCAAGAAAAGCAAAGGGCCTTGCACTTATTTAGCTAAATTAACTACATCTCTACTGTTAATCAAGGCAATTCAGGCAGGGGCAACATGTTGGGATTTTTCAAAGCCAACAAATAAGTGTGCAACGTTTTAGCTCTATAAACAAGGCTGGGCAGAGTTCATAAGTTGAATGGCACTGGCAATGATTATTGTAATCACAAGGCAATCCTCAGTATTGGTAATAGAAACAAACCATCACAGTCACTGTATTCAATGTCTCTGGCCAACATCCAGTGAAGGGTCCTACTTGCTGTAGTTACTAAAGCACAGAACTCAAGTAACCAAGAAACTGAGTCATTGAGTTTCATTTTCTCTATATTTTTAAACCACATACTCCCAAGGCTTTCTGACGGGTGACGAGTTAGACACTTACATTTTGGATAGCTTCTCTAACACTAAGTATCTTATAAATTCTTGAGACCTTATTATTCAAAGGGTACTGACTCTAAGAATTTTCAACTGTTTTCTACTGACCAGAGTTGGGCATTCATTTCAGAGAGAGCTACTGGCAGGTTCTTATTTTAATGCAGCATCATTTAAAGGTGCCAAATGTGTTCCTCTATCTGAGCAATAAAGCCAAATGAATTTTATTCACTGACTCATCACATAGCAGTAAGTTCTTATTCCACAAAAAAATGCATTCCTATCATCACACAAGTGTAGTGTCAAAGAGAAAGGATATACATTGTAGTGATTAATGACATGACTTCAAATTTAGTCCTAGCGCCTTCCCTATGTAACTTTGGGAAGCTTTTTAACATTCTGAAGGTCATTTTTTTGTCATCACTAAAATGGGTACAATGGTGTTAACCTCATAGTTATTTGGTAGGAATTAAATAATATAATGCAGCATTGTATCTGGCATGTATTAAATACTCAAAAAATGCTAGCTAGTAGTGGTTGGGAGGAGGTAATATCTATGGTGGTCTACATATTATTTGACATTCCTCCCACCAAGACTTGGAAAATGAATCCTCCTTCCCTGAATATGAGTGAGCATATATAGCTTCTTCCTCATGTGTTCACTCTTTGCCTCTCTGTCAGTGCATATGTAGGTGTTCCAGTTCATGTAACCATGAAAAGTTCTAACCTACAGCCAGCAGCAACTGTCAGACATGTGAGTGAGTTTTCAGGTGACACCAGCCTTCAAACCTCCCCAGGCTGATATCAAGCAAAACAGAGATTAGCTGCCCTCACCAATTCTGCCCAAATCACAGATTCTTGCTGTTGTTTCAGGCCACGAAGTTCAGGGCTGGTTTGTTACACAGCAATAGAGAAGTGGTACATCATTGAAGGAACATGGGGACTAGTCACCAAAATCTGACAGAAGTGTCACTTCCATTGTAGGCTAAGGCATGAAGTACCATCACCACCACAGCAAATGTTTGTGGACAAATATATAGTTTACAAGGGCTTCCCTTGTGGCTCAGCTGGTAAAGAATCTGTCTGCAATGTGGGAGACCTGGGTTCAATCCCTGGGTTGGGAAGATCTCCTGGAAATGGGAAAGGCTACCCATTCCAGTGTTCTGGCCTGGAGAATTCCATGGGTCCATATAGTCCATGGGGTCCATAATTCCATATAGTCCATGGGGTTGCAAAGAGTTGGATATGACTGAACGACCTTCACTTCACTTCATAGTTTATAAAGCAGTTTCTTAATTGTCATCTCATTTGATGCCCTACAACAACTCTAAAATACAGGTAGAATCACTGACCCCTTTTATAGAATAGACAATCAAGGTTCAGAGAATTTAGCTAATTTGTATGAAATCACTCAAATATTAAGCAACACAGTCAAATATGGACTCTACATACTGATCTTTATTATGTGTGACAATACATAGGATTCCCCTTAGGTTTTATTTTCTTCCCTAGAACCATTTGGTCTCATATCTGGTGGTCACTTCTATGGGCTTCCTTTACTTTTATTCCCAAAACAGTTATTGGCATTCTGGAGTCTGCTTGATACACGGAAAAAGGGCTTTTCCATCGGATTGCTAATAATCTAAAAAGAGGCTAGAAACACGTGACACTATATGAAAGACACAGTTAGCAAAAAATGGCAATGACACAACACCAACAGAGAATATTACTCTTGACAAATCATTCAACTAGCAATAATAGCATAATTATATGGTAATATGTCTGTCAGGCACGGGCAGAATTGCATGGAAAAGATTCTAGGTCAAAGGATGAGATGCTAGAAAAAAATTTCATCACTGGGCAATGGAAACAATGTGAAATAGGCCATTCTGACCTCTATGATAGGAAATAGATGGCCATATATGGCAACAACCTGATATTTTAAGGTTGGGGATAGTAAAAAATTATAATAATAATAATTTGAGAAGCTAAAGGCAAGGAAAAAGACAGAGAGGGCAAGATGAGAAATTTTTCCAAAATCCTATTAGCATACTAAGCACATATATAGCAGTTTAATATTTTTGAAATATTAAGTACTTTTTTTTTTCTTTGCCTTCCTGTCCTCCCACCAGTTTTTCAAACTTGGGCAATTTGATCCGATGAAACAAAAAGTTAATAAAAGTAGCTAACATTTGTTGAACACAAACTGGACCAGTCACCTCCATAAGAATTTTGCATTCATTATTTAACCCACATAACAATATTCTGAAGTAGATCTTCCTTTTACAGCTAAGAGAACGGGCATGAAGAGGTTGAAAATGTTGCCCAGTGTTAAACTGTCCTTGGTACTTCGGTACTTGGTGGGGTTGGAACTCAGAAGTCTGTCTCTAAAGCATATCCTCTTAATCTCTACCCTGTACCACATCGACTCATTTAAAGTGCATAGTGTAGAGTGTTAGTATAATTACAGAGCATTATGAAAGAGATAGAGTCTTTAATTTTCCTTTCTAGATGATGCTGCATGCAAACCATGCCAGAAATTTTTTAGTTCCTTTCTCAGTGTGGGCACAGATTAAGTCCATGTCATTTTCTCTGTCCTCTGCCTAGTATGTAATCTCAGACACCTGGTGTTTGAAAAGTATAATTTTACAAGGCTAAATAGATGTCAGCTATAATCAGTATTATTAATATAGGGTAGTTTTCATTATACAATTAGTGATCTCTTTACGTGTAAAATAGTTTATGTCTCTACTGTTAGGATACATAGATTTATAAATGATAAGCGAGAGGTAATTTTAAGTCATGGTACAATTAAACCCGAAAATACAAGTCCATATTTTCTTTAGGGAAATGCTGCATCTTGTCCATGAGAATTTCAGCTTGTATGTCAACCAGATTCATTTTTATCACTCTGTGTGCTAAGTCGTTTCAGTAGTGTCTGACTCTTTGCAACCCTATGGACCATAGCTTGCCAGGTTGCTCTGTCTATGGGGATTCCCCAGACCATAATACTGGAGTGGGTTGCCATGCCCTCCTCCAGGGAATCTTCCCCACCCAGGGATTGAACCCATGTCTCTTATGTTTCCTACATTGGCAGGCAGGTTATTTAGCACCAGTGCCACCTAAGAAGCCCTCTATCACTCTAGTGTCTACATAGCTGCAATCAGATGACAATAGAATAGTAACAGTGCTAGTAGGCAGGCATATGATCAAGTTAAGTCAATTCTCTCTCTCTCTAATGGGGAAGAATTATCCACTGTGAGTATTTAAAACATTAGAACCAAAATAAGGAATTTCATTAGTTTGGAAATTCAGCCAGTACTGCAGTAGAGCGGTTTCACAAAAGCATCCCTGAAGAGTGTGTCGAACTTTGACCCACCTAGAACCCACCCCCTCCCTACCCTCTACCAGTATGTTCAGTCACTCAGTACTGTCTGACTCCTTGTGACCCCATGGACTGCGTGCAGCACACCAGGCTTCCCTGTCCTTCACTATCTCCTGGACTTTGCTCAAACTCTCCACCAGTATGGTGCTAGTTAAAAGGTAATGGAAGGCCAGTCCCCTGGCATGCCACTCCTACTCTCGGCTCCACCTTAACCACAATTACCATGAATAGATGAAGTAGATGAGGCAGTACCGTGTGACACCCTTATTCTTCTGGACTTGAGAACCAAGTTTCCTGGCCATGAGAATAAAGCAGGGCAGGGGCCAGAATGAGAAAGACAGGCACAGCAAACTTGAGCTTTTTTTTTCCACCTTGGCTTGACTAGAAAAAACTCCTTTGCTGAGGAATAAGAAAGATCACTCTGAAGACAATGGAGTTCAAGCCCCACTCCTAGTCACTCAGCCGTCTCCTTCATAAACCCTATGGGAGATTTCTGGTTATTATTAGTACCTCCAATATTATTTTTTCTCCCTTAAAATGTGGGCTTGGAATATCTTTTCTTCTTTCCAAGCCCATGCAGTTAAGAAGTTCACTCCTCCCTGAGAGGATAGATTAGAGCTCAGCAAACAAATGGCTGCTTATTCTTTGACAAACATAGTAAGAGTAAAAAAGAAGTTTCCTGTAGCACTGGGGAGAGAATGAAGGTAGTTTAAGAAAAGGAGTATAAATAGAAAACAATCATCTGCAATATAATAAAATCATTAATATGCTTCTCAACAATATTACTGTTGTATTACATGCATGTCACTTATTTTCTGCATTTCTTAACAGGAATTAAATGTTAATCCCCAACACATGATTCCCCCCATCCCAGTCTGTCTTCTTCTCTAGCTACAAATAATAAAGCCTAGAGCATATGGATAGCTCCTTCTCTACTGTATTTTTTAATCTCCTTTACACTCATGTCATAGTCATTATATTAAAAAAATGCTTTTTCTTTAAAAAAAAAAAATAAACCCTATGCTACATTTTTCTTTCGGTCCCAGCCAAGATTCAGCATTTACATTCCCAAACATTTTTTTGTATCATCACATCTGGTGATTACATCCTATTAATTAGAATTTTTTTCATTTTTACATTTCTGTCCTACCAGATCAGCTCAAGTTATTAGAGATGTAAGGTTTAAGCATTGCAGGCACCAGTGACATCATGGTTACCATAGAAATAAAAATCTAGCAACAATAATACTAGGTTTCTTTCTTTATCAGCCATGCTGCATCGCTGGTGTTCAAATCTTCCACCTGAGGATAAAAGCTCAGAAGCTTCCTGTCATTACATAACCTATACTATTCCAAACACATTTTCAGAATTTAAAAATGAGAAGAAGAAGAAGAAAAAAAAAAGAGCGAGGGTTATTTATATCCAATCTGTCAACTTACATAATTAGTCACAGGTACTTCAAAGCCCTAAATGAAGATAAGGTAAATAAAACATACACTTGAAACCTGGAGATAAACAAGACTTCTATTACATGGTATTATTCATGACCAAAATAAAAAACTGTATCATAAGCTAAATGACAAATTATAAAATCCCTAGGCGTGAAGTCTGCCTTCCTTTTACAAACTCATTCTAGATTCTTTTCTATACCATTTTAATTAGTGTCTGAAAACAGGACTGTACCTTTAAAGAATATTTCCATTTTGAAAGCAAGGAAAGAGGTTACTCTGGGCTGTTTTTCACCTTCTACTTGAATTCTTACAGCAAGCCATCTGCTTTTAGACTGAAGAGCTAGATATTTTCTGTCAGTTACATTTATGAGAGAAAAAAGATTACTGTCAGAAACCACTCAACCTGATTGCGGCCTGCTAATATCAGGTTGCTATTAACCTTGATATAACTACATACACATGCTTCACCCTACTCTGTTTAACAAAATGTAACATCATTTTGTAATTTTAAAATTTTAATTTATATTCTCTCTTTCTCTCTCCTTTCTCACCTCCCTTGCCCTCTTCCTCTCCCTCCGCCTCCCTCCCTTCCTCACTCTGTCTCTCTGAGAAAAGCTGTGGCTCAAATTGGGAATGATTTTGAAATAAGTTCTCAACTTGCCAAAATCTCCAACCAGCTTCCATAAATTAATGACTCTTTTAGTAATCAATATCAAGACATGATTTCCCACTGAATTCCAACACCGCAGATCAATCTTTGGTTACTACTACCTCCACGACTTAGTGTTCCAAAGATTTATGATGGTGGAAAATATGCTTTATTGAAATACAACATGAACCTAATTGAGTACAATCCTGTACAAATTTCAAAGATATGTAACGCTGCAATTAATGTAATTAGAGAGGAAAATTGATAGTCATTACAAATGCAATCAGAGACTTTTACATTATTATATTTATCATAGTAATGGGCTTATTGTCACTATAAAATACATGCCCATTTTAACAGTAAAATTGAGTAAAAATACCAATAAAGTAAAATAAACAATAAATGGGGTGTTCTTTGAATGATTTAGGAGTAGCTTTAGGTAGTGGCAAATTCATACCACAGCACTGTCAGTCCATTAATTTCAGCCATTTTCCTGATTAATTCTGATCACCACACCTGGATCAATTAAGTGATGATCCTCATTGATCACTGAGGCAATATAAAATGAATGCATTTTAATTTCCATACACCATTTATTTTGTGGCTACTGGCAGAGTCATACTCTTTGATCCTCTGGATAAGCAAGGCTAGCAAACAAATGGTTTTGCCATTCAAAATGCTACTTTACTTTGTCAATGCCAGACAGAGCAGTTGCCACATAAGTATAACTATACACAAATATCTCAGACTGTTTCTATAAAACAGCAAGCCTAGCTGAAAAAAAAAGTAAATGTTACTCACGATTCTAATCTGACATCATGTGGACAGAATCAAAGCATTTTTTCTTAATTCAGGTGAAAGCAGTTGTGGGTTTAGAAGTTGTCTGCATCTGGAAGTCAGGGAGTACATATACTTGAATGAAGAGTTAGAAAAGACAGCTCATAGATAGATGGACACTAGCACAGGCACTGCAGACTAGAAAAACCTGATTGGTTTCAGACCATGGATGTCGAAAACGAATGAATCATCAAATAGCCTACTCAATTTTCTCATTGAAATGAAAATAACTGAAGACTAAAATAGCTTGAGGTATGCTATGAGTAGCTGCACCAGCATTACACTGAAGAGACCTCAAAGGAACATCACAGGAGCCCAAGGAAAAGTTCAAACCCTGCTGGAACTGTGGGTTCAGACAGGCAACTTCATGATGACCACAGCCAACAATTTGTGTGTGTGTGTGTGTGTGCGCGAGCATGCGGGCACAGGCATTGGGGTAGGGGAGGGCCGCCAGGAGGAGAGCTCTATTTCTGCTTCCGGCAGGCTCCTGCAATTGGAAAATTCCTGGGGTTCTGAAGAACTCCCAGAAATTTTAATTTACCCAGATTATTGTTTATGTTCAAAATAGAGTTTTTCTAGAAAGAGGATTTGAAACATCAATATATATTCAATATATAACTCATGAATTAATTTAGAGAAATCTTAGATTATCTTGATATTTTTCAGCACCAAAAGAAAATGTATAATCCATTTTAACAAGTTAATACTAGTGTTTTTTCAACCCTTTCAACTCAGGAGAAATTGTATCATCTGTTATTCTGACAAGAGTGTGAAAGGTGGACAAAGGCTCTTAATTTCTAAATCTGAGGAGCTCAAAATTTTTTACTTTATCATGAAGAGACTGTTTTACATTGTGAATTAGTACACATGCATGTGTATCTGCATACCTTCGCATGTACCCCTGAAACCAGGTTTTAGAAATCAGAACTTTATATGTGATGCACACTGATATGTTTCATTCTATTCTACTTTTTAAATATGCTAGTTGTAACCTACGTAATAGATTTTATAATCCTCTAATAGTTCTCAAACTGTAGCTTGAAAAGCATTGTTCTAAACCATAGTTATTGGTAAGTTTCTAAAAGCCATAGCTTCCATGGCCACTGGCATTCAATTATAATATCCATGGTTTTCCTCAGGAAAAACTACAACCTTACCCCAAGAAGCAAAAACCAACCCCCAACACACACACCCTGACATTTAGAAATGACAAACAGAACCCCAATCACTTCAGCTGAATAGTTATGAGTTAAAACATAGCTTTTCCTGTATCATCACTCTAATTTTTCAAGTGGCTTTCTTCCAAGGCCAGAAAAAGGAGCTTCCTCTCAGAACTCAAATTATTATTGAAGTGCTAGTAACTCTCAGAGATAAGGCAGGCAAATAATTTCAATTTCCTCCATTTATTTTCTTTCTTAATTTAATTAAAACATGGATCATTTCAGGTTTTTGCCCCTATCATATAGTTATAGAGTTGAGAGAGCTATTTAGCTTATGAGTTTATACCTAGGCAGTGTGAAATACTGGCAAATGGAAAACTTGATAGTAGCCAGGAAAGCACACTACAGATGGCTCCCAGTCAGTCTACCAAAACTTTGAGAGGAAATTTATCAATTGCAAAATTTAGAATGGCTCTGTGGTTATCTTTGCTGACAAAGAATGCAATAAGTTGCACTGTAACATGATGTTCAGCCAAGGATTTCAGAGTATAGGAATGATACCAGATTTGGAGCCATGATCCAAAATTGCTAATATCTATATCCAACTGACAAGTAGATAATGGGAAATTTCATTAAACACAAGACAGACAATATCATTCACATTGCATAAAGCAAGTTATTGCAATAAGTAAAGTTCTTTTTCTTTGTGGAAGAGATGTGTTTCCAAAAATGTGGCTGTAAAACTAATTCATGTAAAATAAATCTTACATTTCCATTGGTTTCCATTATAAAATTTGAGATAAGTGCCCAGCAAAAAGATATTTTAACAGACTGAATTCAAAAGGTTTGGTAACTAGCTGAGTTGGTACTGTGTTTATAGACTAAATAAGTTATTACCAAAACAGTATGATTTAGAGCTAAAAAAAAAAAAAAAAAAACCTGTCTGCTCCAAAGAACCTACAACATTGCCTTCTAGTCACCATCAATTCTTTGAGTTTAATAGCATTAGAAAATGACTTTAATCAAGAATATATATATGTGTGTGTGTGTGTGTGTGTGTGTGTGTGTGTGTGTATACACATATATATAATGACAGGTCACCAAGGAGTAGATCTTTAATTTGAATTTAAAAATTCAACAAACATTTACTGAGCACCTAATATATTCTAAACCATCATCTAGGAACTGAAAATATAGACTTAAAAGTTTTCTGCCCTTAAACATATGATTGTGGAGTAGATAAAAAAATGTCTATATGTAACTGTGGAAAGTAACTGGCATTAAGTAAGAAAGTGTAACCTCTTCACCATGCTTTCTCAAAGGGCATTTGAGGAACAAATCACTACCAGAAAGAGGGGATTCCAGAACTGTGGTCAAAGGAATACTGGACCAGCTATCTGTGGGATACAGTTAAGTACAACTATGAAAAATGGGCATGAGAAGGAGAGGTAGAAGAAATGTTTTATCATTAATGGAAATTAAGGAGGCCTGGCAATGTAAACCCACTCCAGTACTCTTGCCTGGAAAATCCCATGGCCAGAGGAGCCTGAAAGGCTACAGTCCATGGTGCCGCTAAGAGTTGGACAAGACTGAGCGACTTCACTTTCACTTTTCACTTTCATGCGTTGGAGAAGTAAATGGCAACCTACTCCAGTGTTCTTGACTGGAGAATCTCAGGGACTGGGGAGCCTGGTGGGCTGCCATCTATGGAATCGCACAGAGTCGGACATGACTGAAGCAACTTAGCAGCAGCAGCAGCAGCAACCTATTTTTATTTGGTTATAGTTTTCTAAATTCTTTTAAATATATATATATATATATATATATATATATATATACTCCTTACTTAGAGAAGGATATAGTAGATATGAGTATGGACTCTTGACCAAGAGTGCCTAGATCTGAATTCTGGATCAGGATGCAATGGCTTATTTTATTTATTTTTTAACACTTGTGTGCCCAGCTTTCCTCATTTGTTACATGGAAATAACATTATTACCTATTATTTACTTAACAGGGTTATTGTGGGAATGAAACTGACACAAAGTAATTGTATCTCTTTTTATCATTATCACCATCAACAACATCATACAGTTAAGGATACTGTGAATTGTAGAGGAATTAAGAAATGTTATCAGACTCATAAAATTAGCAAGTGGTATGGTTGGAGTTTAAATTTAGGTTATTCTAAATTCTACTTTATAACTTTGTTTTTATTTATTGAAATAAAATGCACATAGGAAAATGGAAAGATAAAAAGTATACAGATAGATGTTTTTTCACAAGTCTGGTTAAGAAACTTAATTATTGGGAACTGAAAACCAATCCTTCTCATGTTCTGTCCACCTACTTCCTCCTCTTAGCACAACCACAGTATTGAGTCTAAAACAGGCTGCTGCTGCTGCTGCTACTGCTGCTAAGTCACTTCAGTCATGTCCGACTCTGTGCGACCCCATAGACGGTAGCCCACCGGGCTTCCACGTGCCTGGGATTTTCCAGGCAAGATCACTGGAGTGGGTTGCCATTTCCTTCTCCAACGCATGAAAGTGAAAAGTGAAAGTGAGGTCGCTCAGTTGTGTCCGACTCTAGCGACCCCATGAACTGCAGCCTACCAGGCTCCTCCGTCCACGGGATTTTCCAGGCAAAAGTACTGGAGTGGGGTGCCATTGCCTTCTCCGAAAACAGAAGCTAGTTTTGGTTTTTCTTGAACTCAATGCAGATAAAGTTATATAGTATTTACTCCTTTGTGTCTTGCTGTTTTCAAGGTTCTGATGTTCATCCATATTATTTAGTGTAGTCATAAATCCTTTATTCCTATTGCTGTGGAGCATTGTATTGTATGGCCATACCACAACCAATTGACCCATTCTATATTCAGAGATTTGGGGCCACTTTCCAGTTTTTGTGTGTAACAAATAGATCTGTTTTGAAAATTCTAGTATATACCTTTTGGTACATAGGTATGACTTTGTTTTGGGTATATACCTGAGAATAGAATTTCTGTGTTTTAGTTATGCCTATATTTAATTTTATTGTATACTACCAAAACAACTTATAATAATTTACATGTTCACCACAGTAGTATGTGAGTTCTAGTTGTCCCATATCCTTTGCAATACTTGGTATCTTCCATCTTTTTATTTTAGCCATTCTGGTGGGTATGTGCTGAGTCATACTGTGGTTTTAATTTATATTTTATCAGAGAGAGAGGAGAGAAAGGCTTGCTTTATAAGCACTCTTGAAGATAGTAAAAGTTCTCAGCAATCAAGCAAATGCCCAATTAAGAGAAAGCCACATTCAAGCTGGTAGAGTAGTTGTGGCACTTTCACTTGCCTTGGTCCCAGCCCCTCCCTGGTATGGCACAATCTTCTTTGGAAAAGGTGGAAATCTGGTTTCAAATTAGTCTCAAACCAGAGGAGGCAGAACATACTTTATCTGTAATCTTCTAACCTGTCAGAGAGTTGCCTGATGAACTAGTCTCTCTTTTACCTAACATATAGTTCAGACAGGGTAAAGCAGGATAACTTGGATCTCAGAGTGGAGAAAGAGACAAAGTGGTAAGCATTGGTCACAAAAGCTGCAAGGGAGCAACAGACCTGCACAGGTTTAGGGCAACAGAACACAGGTGGAGGCATAAAATAAGCCATTTAAACTCATTAGGGGATGATGGGAAGGGGACCTCTTTGGGAAATTTAGACTTTCAAAACCATATTTTATGTACACAAACACACACACACATATATACATGTGTATATATATATATATATATATATACACACACACACACATATACACACATGCATACATATACATAAAGGAATCAAAAACCCATATACAGGCTCAGACAAGATAAGAAAAGACTTGAGAATAGCTTCAGCCTTCACCTGGGGCTTTTCCTAAAACCGAAAGCATATCCAGCTAATAAGTACTCGACTGCTCTAGTACAGAGCCAATCCACATAAACTGGAAGAGGTGGCTGGTTTGGATTCCCCAAAATCTTGGAGGCCAGAGGCAGCAGGATGATATTTTTAAGAGTACCAAAAGGAAAAAAAAAATCTGCTGACTAAGAATTATATATCCAACAAAACTGTTTTTTAAAGATGACCTTGAAAATAAGACATCCCCAGAAAAACAAAAGCTTAGGGAGTTCATTACCACTAACCCTGCCCTATAAGAAATGCCTAAAGAAGTCCTTCAGGCTGAAATGAAGTAACACACAGAAACTCACTATAGAGATATAATGATCTCAGTTCAGTTCAGTTCAGTTCAGTCACTCAGTCGTGTTCGACTCTTTGCGACCCCATGAATCGCAGCATGCCAGGCCTCCCTGTCCATCAACAACACCCAGAGTTCACTCAAACTCATGTCCATCGAGTCGGTGATGCCATCCAGCCATCTCATCCTCTGTCGTCCCCTTCTCCTCCTGCCCCCAATCCCTCCAAGCATCAGAGTCTTTTCCAATGAGTCCACTCTTCGCATGAGGTGGCCAAAGTACTGGAGTTTCAGCTTTCGCATCATTCCTTCCAAAGAAATCCCAGGGCTGATCTCCTTCAGAATGGACTGGTTGGATCTCCTTGCAGTCCAGGGACTCACAAGAGTCTTCTCCAACACCACCATTCAAAAGCATCAATTCTTCAGCACTCAGCCTTCTTCACAGTCCAACTCTCACATCCATACATGACCACAGGAAAAACCATAGCCTTGACTAGACAGACCTTTGTTGGCAAAGTTAATGTCTCTGGTTTTTAATATGCCATCTAGGTTGGTCACAACTTTTCTTCCAAGGAGTAAGCGTCTTTTAATTTCATGGCTGCAGTCACCATCTGCAGTGATTTTGGAGCCCCCAAAAATAAAGTCTGACACTGTTTCCACTGTTTCCCCATCTATTTCCCATCTCAAGCAAAGATAAATACATGGGTAAAGTAAAAAATACTCCTTAACTGATTCTATCAGGCTAGCTTTACCCTGAAACCAAAGCCAGAAAAAGATCCTACAGAAAACTACAGGCCATTATTCTTAATGAATACTGATGTAAAATTTTCAACACAATATTAGCACACTAGATTCAGAAGCATATTAAAAGGATTATACACCATGACAAAGGGAGATTTATTTCTGGAATTCAGGGATGTTTGAACATATGTAAATCAATCAGTGTCATACACTACACTAACAGAATGAAAAAAAAAAAAGATGGTGCTCTAAATAATATAGGGAAAAAAAAAAAACTTCTGACAAAATTCAACATCCTTTCATGATAAAACTTTTCAACAAACAGAATAAAAGGAAACTGCCTAAACATAATAAAGGCCATATATTAAAAAACCTACAGCTAAAATCAAACTCCGTAGTGACAAAATTGAAAGCTTTTCCTCTAAGGTCGTGAATAAGACAAGAAAGCCCGTTTTCACCATTTCTACATATAAAACCCTAAATATCACACACACACAAACACACACCTGTTAGAACTAATAAGTGTATCCAGCAAAGTTACAAGATACAAAATCACTGCTCTTCTGTACACTTAAATTATCTTAAAAGAAACAATTCCATTCACTACAGCATCAAAAATACTTAGGAATAAGCATAACCAAGGAGTTGAAAACTTAGTACACTAAAAAACTACTAACACTGCTAACAGAAATTTTAAAAGACATGTATAAATGGAAAGACATTCCATGGTAATGGGCTTGGTAGACTTAACATTAAGATGACAATACACATGAGTTTGGGTGAACTCCAGGAGTTGATGATGGACAGGGAGGCCTGGCGTGCTGCAGTTCATGGGGTTGCAAAGAGTCAGACACAACTGAGTGACTGAACTGAACTGAACTGAACTACTGAAAGAAATCTACACATTTAATGCAATACTATCAAAATCTCAATTACATTTTTTTCAGAAATAAAAAATTCATACTAAAGTGTATATGGAATCTCAAGGGACCACAACAGACAAAAAATATTAAAACAAAACAAAACAAAATCCGGAGACTCACGATTTTCTATTTCAAAACTTACTACAAATCTACAGTAATCAACACAGTGTGACACTGGCATAAAGACAGAGATACAGATCATTGGAACAGAATAGAGAACCCAGAAATAAACCCACTGCCTCACACATACATATATGTATATGGTGAAATGATTTTTTTTTTATAAAAGTACCAAGACAACTGAATGGTAAAAGGACAGACTTTTCAACAACTTGTTATTGGAAAATGGGATATCTATGTGCGAAAGAATAAAGCTGGATCCTAATCTAATATAGAAAGAAAGTAGATCAAAGAGCTAAACATACACCTAAAGATATAAACATTTCAGAGGAAAACATAGAGGGAAAGCTTCATAACATTATATTTGGTAGTAATTTCTTGGTATGATACTAAAAGAATAGACAAATTATATTTCATCAAAATTAAAAACTTTTCTGTATCAAAAGGACACTATCCACAAGTGAAAGAGCAATCCACAAAATGGGTGAAACTATCGTGAAGTCATACACTTGATCAGGGATTACTATTTAGAATATACAGAAAAAACAGTGAAAGTGTTAGTCGCTCAGTCATGTCCAACTCTTTGCAATCCCATGGACTGTAGCCTGAGAGGCTCCTCTGTCCACAGAATTTTCCAGACAAGAATACTGCAGTGGGTAGCCATTCCCTTCTTCATGGGATCTTCTCAACCTAGGGATAAAACCCGTGTCTCCCACATTGCAGGCACATGCTTTATTCTTTACTGTCTGAGCCACCCACCACAATTCAAGAATAAAGGGAAAACAAACAACCCAACTGAAAAATGGGCAAAGACCTTGAATAGATATTTCTCCAAATATATACAGATGTCCAATAAGCATTTGAGAAGATGCTCAACATCACTAATCATTAGGTAAATTCAAATAAAAACTACAAGGAAGTACCATTGCAATTCCATTAGGATGGCTATTACAAAAAGTTTTAAATAAAAACAAAAACAAGATAGAAATAACAAGCATAAGATAGGATGTGGAGAAACAGGAAACCTTATGTTTTGCTGGTGGGGATATAAAATAGTGCAGCCACAGTAGAAAACATCACAGTTTCAAAAACTTAAACAGAATTACCATATGATTGAAAAATTCCACTTTTGATTATATACCCAAAAGAATTTAAATCAGGGACTCAAACAGACATTTGTACACCCATATTCATAATATTTCACCCATAATTCACCCATTATTCACAATATTCAAAAGGTATCCCAGGTATGGAAAACCTGAGTTGTTTCCATATTTTAGCTATGGTAAATGGTGCTATTGTGAACATTGGGGTGCATGTATCTTTTCAAATTAGTGTTTTTGTTTTATTCAGATAAATATCAGGGATGGAATTGCTGGATCATATGGTATCTTTATTGTTGTTTGTTTGTTTTTGAGGAATCTTCATATGTTTTCCATAGTGGCTGCACCAATTTGCATTCCCACCAACAGTGCACATGGGTGGCTTTTTATCCACATACTCGCCAACATTTGTAGACTTTTTAATGATAGCCATTCTGACAGGTGTGATTTTCAATCTTCTTTTGGTTTGCATTTCTCTAATAATTAGCAATTCAAGATTGCTGAAGTTGTGGTACATATATACAATGGATTATTACTCAGCCATAAACAGTAATAAATTTAAGTCAGTTCTACTGAGGTGGATGAGCATAGAGCCTATTATACAGAGTGAAGTCAGAAAGAGAAAAACAAATATCATATATTAACACATATATATTGATTCTAGAAAGATGGTACTGATGAACCTATTTATGGGGTAGGAATAGAGGTGTAGACATACAGAACAGATTTCTGGATGCAGCGGGGGAAGGAGAGGGAAGGGCGAATTGAGAGAGTAGATTGAAACATATATATTACTACATGTAAAACAGATAGCTAGTGGGAAATTGCTGTATAACACAGAAAGTTCAACCTGGTGCTCTCTGACAACCTAGAGAGGTGCGATGGGGTGGGGAGTCAGGATAGAAGTTCAAGAGGGAGAAGATATATGTATACTTATGATTCACATTGTTGTATGGAAGAAAACAACATACCATTGTGATGCAATTATCCTCCAATAAATTTTTTTTAAGATATGGAAGCAACATAAGTGTCCCTCAACAGACAAATGCATATAGAAGATACAGTATATATGTATATATGTGTGTGTGTCTGTACACACAATAGACCATTACTCAGCCATAGAAAGAATGAAATTCTGCCATTTGAAGTGACATGAATAGACCTAGAGAATACTATGATTAATGAAATAAATGGGACAGAGAAAGACAAATACTGTATGATTCCATTTGTATGTGGAATCAAAAAAATAATACAAACAAATGTATATAGCAAAACTGAAACACACAGATACAGAAAGCAAACTAGTGGTTACTAGTGGGGAGAGGGAAGGGGAATTACTATGTTTAAAATACATAAGCAACAAGGCTGTATTGCACAACACAGGAATTATTAGCCACTATCTTGTAATAACTTTTAAAAAATATTTATTTATTTATTTTTGGCTGCACTGGGTCTTTGTCACTGCATGTGAGCTTTCTCTAGTTGTGGCAAGTAGGGGCTATTCTCTAGTTGTGGTGTGTAAGCTTCTCAATCCAGTGGTTTCTCTTGTTGCAGAGGATGGGCTCTAGCATGTGTGGGCTTCAGTAATTCTGTCTCATGGGCTTTGTTTCCCTATGGGCTTGCAGAATCATCCTGGGCCAGGGATCAAACCCGTGTCCCCAACATTAGCAGACAGATTCTTAAGCACTGGACCACCAGCAAAGTCCTTGTAATAACTTTTAATAAAGCATAATCTATATGATTACTGAATCACTATGTTGTACACCTGAAATTAATAAAACACTATAAATCAACTATACTTCAATGAGAATGGCGGTAACAATCCAACTATACATTTATGGATAAATGGATAAACAAAATGTAGCACTTGCTTAGAATGTTGAAAGTGAAAGTCATTCAGTCGTATCCGACTCTTTGTGATCCCATGGACTCTACATGGAATTCTCCAGGCCAGAATACTGGATTGGGTAGCCTTTCCCTTCTCCAGGGGATCTTCCCAACCCAGGGATTGAACCCAGGTCTCCTACACTGCAGGCATATTCTTTACCAGCTGAGCCAGGATGGAAGCCCATTCAGCTTTAAAAATGAATGAGATTCTGATATACTACAACATGGTTGAACTTTGAAGACATGATGTTAAGTGAAAAAAGCCAGTTACAAAAGTAAAAATATTATGATTCTACCCAGATGAGGTACTAAGGATAATCAAATTTATAGAAACAGAAAGTACAATAGTGGTAACCAGAGACCAATGGAGAAGAAAGAATGGGAAGTACAGGGTTTCAGTTCAGGATTCTGGAATAGGATAGTGGTGATGGTTGCACAGCAATGTAAATGTATTTAATGCCACTGAATTGCACTTAAAAGTGGTTAAAATTGTAAATTCTATGTCATGCATATTTTAGCAGAAAAAAATAATCTTTCGTAGGTAGCACAATGGTGAGGGGCTCTAGGTTTATACTTGCTTGGACTTAGTGATAGTTCTGAGTCAGAGGAAATTATCTTGCCTTAAAAGTGAGTCATAGGGAAGAAAATTTTAAAGTAATTATTAGTGATATGTGAGGTATCATTAAGGTGCCAGTACTGGGTCAATTCAAGGTAGGATTCCACCAAAAACTCAGGATATGGACAATTGAGTCTACTTTTCATGATAGTGGTAGGTGAAATTTCAAGAGCATTAAGTCACCAGATAGTTGGACTGTGACTTAAAACAGGCTTAAATTCTAACAGACAACTTGAATGGTATACAGGAAAACTGAAATTGAAGCTCAACTATATATATTGAGCCAAATGAGAAGCTAGGCATTGGTGGCAGTGAGTATTGGCATTAAAGAGGATTGGAGGCCACATACCCCAGATCACAGCAGAAACTCCATTTAGGGAAACATGATTTTAATTCTCAAGCTAAAACACAACATTGAGAAAATTAAGATCATAACATCTGATCCCATCACTTCATGGCAAATAGAATGGGGGAAAAGGGGAAAAGTGGAAACAGGGTTAGATTTTACTTTCTTGGGCTCCAAAATCACTGTGAACAGTGACTGAAGCCATGAGATTAAAAGATGCTTGCTCCTTGGTGGGGGGGGAGGGAACTGTAACAAACATAGCAAGCATATTAAAAAGCAGAGACATCTGTATAGTCAAAGTTATGGTTTTTAAAGCAGTCAAGTACAGATATGAGAGCTGGACCATCAAGAAGGCTGCTGCTGCTGCTGCTAAGTCACTTCTGTCGTGTCCGACTCTGTGCGACCCAATAGACGGCAGCCCACCAGGCTCCGCCATCCCTGGGATTCTCCAAGCAAGAAGACTGTAGTGGGTTGCCATTTCCTTCTCCAATGCATGAAAGTGAAAAGTGAAAGTGAAGTCGCTCAGTCGTGTCTGACTCTTAGTGACCCCATGGACTGCAGCGCACCAGGCTCCTGCGTCCATGGGATTTTCCAGACAAGAACACTGGAGTGGGGTGCCATCAAGAAGGCTGAGTGATGAAGAATTGATGCTTTCAAACTTTGGTGCTAGAGAAGGCTCTTGAGAGTCCCTTGAAACGCAAGGAGATCCAGTCAATCCTAAAGGAAATCAACCCTGAATATTCATTGGAAGAACTGGTGCTGAAGCTGAAGCTCCAATACTTTGGCCACCTGATGCAAAGACCCTGTAATAGACCCTGATACTGGGAAAGATTAAAGACAACAGGAGAAGCAGGTAGCAGAGGATGAGATGGTTGGATGGCATCCCCAACTCAATGGATACGAGTTTGAGCAAATTCTAGGAGATAGTGAAGGACAGGTAAGCCTGGCATGCTACAGTACATGGTGTTGCACAGAGTCAGACACAACTTAGTGACTGAACAACAACAAGGCCTTTTTAATATATTCTGCCTTGGTCAAGTCTGGACTTCAGATCTGGAGTAGGCCTGGGGCCTCTGGCACCAAATCAATATATACAGCTGCCCTGGTATCCTCAAAGTGGCTGGGGATGATAAGAACATGAAATTAGTGGGGATTGAAAGACTGAAAGAAGAGGATGATTTTAACCAGGAAGCTACTAGTTAGAAGGTGCCAGTGTACAGCTCATAGAGGCAAGAGACCTATTTAAAGAATGATCCTAAATAAGAGGACAGTCATTCATTTGCTCCAGAAATCCAAATGTTTGCCCCAAGGGGACTGAGCAAGCACAAAGTATCTAATTGACTAGAATAGCTCATACTGAAATTTGGTGACTACTCAAATATCAAAAGGGAAAAATATATTTAATTATTTATATTTAACTCATGTTACATATATATATTATATACACACATGTGTTAGTCTTTCAGTCATGTCTGACTCTTTGCTACCCCATGGACTGTAGCCCACCAGGCTCCTCTGACAATGGAATTCTCCAAGCAAGAATACTGGAGTGGGCAGCCATTCCCTTCTCCAGGGGATCTTCCTGACCCAGGGACCAAACCTCGGTTTACGGCATTGCAGGCAGATTTTTTACCATCTGAGCCATGAGGGAAGCCCCATATACACACATACAGATATGAAATCTTCCAACTTTGTTGCAATATTCATATATTTTATACATTCATTCTAGTTTTACATTCTTGAAACAGAAGGTTTAAAAACACAAAATACAAGTATATAAAATCTTTGCAACCAAAGATGGAGAAGCTCTATACAGTCAACAAAAACAAGACTAGGAGCTGACTGTGGCTCAGATGATAAAGTCCTTAATGCCAAATTCAGACTTAAATTGAAGAAAGTAGGGAAAAGCACTAGGCCATTCAGGTATGACCTAAATCAAATCCCTTATGATTATACAGTGGAAGTGAGAAATAGATTTAAGGGCCTAGATCTGATAGATAGAGTGCCTGATGAATTATGGAATGAGGTTCGTGACATTGTACAGGAGACAGGGATCAAGACCATCCCCATGGAAAAGAAATGCAAAAAAGCAAAATGGCTGTCTGGGGAGGCCTTGCAAATAGCTGTGAAAAGAAGAGAAGTGAAAAGCAAAGGAGCAAAGGAAAGATAAGCATCTGAATGCAGAGTCCCAAAGCATAGCAAGAAGCGATAAGAAAGCCTTCTTCAGCGATCAAGGCAAAGAAATAGAGGAAAACAACAGAATGGGAAAGACTAGAGATATCTGCAAGAAAATTAGACATACCAAGGGAATATTTCATGCAAAGATGGGCTCAATAAAGAACAGAAATGGTATGGAACTAACAGAAGCAGAAGATATCAAGAAGAGGTGGCAAGAATACACAGAACAACTGTACAAAAAAGATCTTCATGACCCAGATAATCACAATGGTGTGATCACTCACCTAGAGCCAGACACCCTGGAAGGTGAAGTCAAGTGGGTCTTAGAAGGCATCACTATGAACAAAGCTAGTGGAGGTGATGGAATTCCAGTTGAGCTATTCCAAATCCTGAAAGATGATGCTGTGAAAATGCTGCACTCAATATGCCAGCAAATTTGGAAAACTCAGCAGTGACCACAGGACTGGAAAAGGTCAGTTTTCATTCCAATCCCTAAGAAAGGCAATGACAAAGAATGCTCAAACTGCTGCACAATTGCACTCATCGTACATGCTAGTAAAGTAATGCTCAAAATTCTCCAAGCCAGGCTCCAGCAATATGTGAACCGTGAACTTCCTGATGTTCAAGCTGGTTTTAGAAAAGGCAGAGGAACCAGAGGTCAAATTGCCAACATCTGCTGGATCATGGAAAAAGCAAGAGAGTTCCAGAAAAACATCTATTTCTGCTTTATTGACTATGCCAAAGCCTTTGACTGCGTGGATCACAATAAACTGTGGAAAATTCTGAAAGAGATGGGAATACCAGACCACCTAACCTACCTCCTGAGAAATTTGTATGCAGGTCAGGAAGCAACAGTTAGAACTGGACATGGAGAAAGACTGGTTCCAAATAGGAAAAGGAGTACGTCACGCTGTATATTGTCACCCTGCTTATTTAACTTATATGCAGAGTACATCATGAGAAACACTGGGCTGGAAGAAACACAAGCTGAAATCAAGATTGCCGGGAGAAATATCAATAACCTCAGATATGCAGATGACACCACCCTTATGGCAGAAAGTGAAGAGGAACTAAAAAGCCTCTTGATGAAAGTGAAAGTGGAGAGTGCAAAAGTTGGCTTAAAGCTCAACATTCGGAAACGAAGATCATGGCATCCGGTCCCATCACTTAATGGGAAATAGATGGGGAAACAGTGGAAACAGTGTCAGACTTCATTTTCTGGGGCTCCAAAATCACTGCAGATGGTGACTGCAGCCATGAAATTAAAAGACGCTTACTCCTTGGAAGAAAAGTTATGACCAACCTAGACAGCATATTGAAAAGCAGAAACATTACTTTGCCAACAAAGGTCTGTCTAGTCAAGGCTATGGTTTTTCCTGTGGTCATGCATGGATATGAGAGTTGGACTGTGAAGAAGGCTGAGTGCCAAAGAATTGATGCTTTTGAACTGTGGTGTTGGAGAAGACTCTTGAGAGTCCCTTGGACTGCAAGGAGATCCAACCAGTCCATTCTGAAGGAGATCAGCCCTGGGATTTCTTTGGATGGAATGATGCTAAAGCTGAAACTCCAGTACTTTGGCCACCTCGTGCAAAGAGTGGACTCATTGGAAAAGACTCTGATTCTGAGAGGGATTGGGGGCAGGAGGAGAAGGGGACAACAGAGGATGAGATGGCTGGATGGCATCACTGACTCGATGGATGTGAGTCTGAGTGAAATCCGGGTGTTGGTGATGGACAAGGAGGCCTGGCGTGCTGCGATCCATGGGGTCGCAAAGAGTCGGACACGACTGAGTGATTCAACTGAACTGAACTGATATATAGTTTATAAAATATGTAATTAAAGTTTTCATTACATTCTGCTGATAGAAAATTTTTGGTAAAAATAAATTCAAACATTCAATAAAGTGAGTTTGGAAAGAAAATGACATGTATCTAATGAAGCCAACAATCTAAATTTTGATACGTGTGAATTTTCTCTCTTCAAATTTTCAAAGATGTGTGTTAAGGTTATTTCTAACAGGAGAAAAAATGTAATAAGATAGCCACCCTCTGCTAATCAGATGTAGAGCCTGTATGGCAGTTAAAATGGACATCATCTCAAGTCTTCTCTTTCATGCAATCTGAGCTCAGATCCTAATTTGTGAATTATAGCAGACCAGCTGGAGCTGAGGCTGATTGGAAGTATTGGCAATTCATATTTGGATGCCCAAATATCAGCTTTGTAGAATCACTTTCAAGTTATTAGTAAGGAACAAATGTTCCTTTCTATCTCATACTTTATTCTTCAAATATGACTCTGAACACATACCTTGTCTGAGGATTATCAAGTCTTAAGGAAGTAAAATCAAAGAGATCAGCAAAGGACTGAGCTATTGCATGTGGAATATTGGTAACTGAAGAGGGTTGCCTGAAAACAGCTCACAAAGTAATTCTCTAATCCTGGACTCGAGTCAAACTGCCTGGATTTCAATTCTTCCACTGTGAGTTTTGAGAACTTGAGCTTGTCACATACCTCTTACTTCACATTTGTGAGGATTAAATGATTTACTGTGAAGAATGAATGAGTTAACACAGTTAAAACATGTAGAGCTGTGTTCAGTCATATCCAGCTCTTTGTGACCCCATGAACTGTACCCCACCAGGCTTCTCTGTCCATGGTATTTCCCAGGCAAGAATACTGGAGTTGGTTGCCATGCCCTTTTCCAGTGGGTCTTCCCGATTTAGGGATCGAACCTGTGTCCTTTGCATCTCCTGCACTGGCAGGCAGAGTCTTTGCTGCTGAGCCATTGGGGAACCTCTCTTATTGGAGATTTGGACCATGTTTTAAGTGTATTAAAGGCCCTGAGAAGTTTATGATAAAGAAAACAAATTTCATTTAGCCCATCACTTTAGCCCATGTCCTCCATTGGCAGGATGATTCTTTATGACTAGCATCACTTGGTAGAGAAGTATCAAGATGATGATTAGCGAAATACAAACATGAGCAATTATTATTTTGGCTTTTATTTATTTATTTTTCTTTTGAAAAATAATTTTCTTCCAAAGTACTTATTTATTATTTTTTATAAATTTATTCATTTTAATTGGAGGCTAATTACTTTACAATATTGTAGTGGTTTTGCCATACATTGATATGAATCAGGGACGGGTGTACATGTGTTCCCCATACTGAACCGCCCTGGAGGTTTTTGGATGAGCTCTTATTGATTAATGTTCCCTGTAGTCAGGAGTTCTCTGGTGTTAGGTTTTGAACTTAAGCCACCTGTCCCTGGATTTCCATCTTATTCTTACAATAGCCTCAGGACTTCTCCATCTATACAGCACCAATGATAAAATATTCAGGTTAATGATGAAAATGTGAACCCAGAGAGGTTCACAGAGTTACATGGAGAAGAGAAGAGGGAGGAGGGATACAGAGGTGGCCAGGAGGAGAAGACGGGGAATCAAAAGGGGCGAGAGCAAGCTAGCCAGTAATCAATTCCCTATATGCTCGCCACAGCCCAGAACACACAAAGAGATTCACGGAGTTGGGTAGAGAAGAGAAGGGGGAGGGAGGAGATAGAGGTGACCTGGTGGAGAAAAAGTAGAGTCAAATGGGGGAGAGAGCAATCAAGCCAGTAATCACACTCCCAAGTAAAAATGGGTACTGAATATTGGGTTCTTAAAGGTACAAAATTGATAACAAATACCAGCAAGCAAAGATTAAAAATCTAGAGTAGAGGTTAGACTCTCAAAAATACAATATTAAAAAAACAAAAAAGTCACAAAAATTATAAAATATATATATGAAGTTTGCTTTAAAACTAGGGTCTTTTTTTGCAAGGTAATAGTAGATTATAAAAATGAAAATTAAAGAAGTAATAGAGAACTTAAATTTAAAAATTAAAAAAATGATAATAGTAAAAATATATCTAGGAATTTCTCTGGAGCTGTTGCAGGCAGTGTGGGGTCAGTTCAGTTTCATATAGTTCCTTGATCTGGCTTATGCTTCTCAAGATTTGTAGGCCCCTTCCAATGTAGTCGGTGCTAACTACAGGGTTTTAATCTGTTGCACCTGTCACTTCCAAAGCGGTTCCCTCTGTTTATTTTAGCTCCTTCTGTTTGCTGGTCTCTTCAGTGTTTAATTTCCACCCTGACACAAGGGGGCGAAGGTGGTCACTTATTTAGGCTCACTTGTTCAGTCGTCCTATGAGGGGGGAGGAACAGTGTAAACAAATACCACGTGTGTGGGAAGTGCTCACAGTGTTTCAGCCGCACTGGGTTTGCCCTCGCTCACAGTGGATGTGTGTGTTTTCATGGTCTACACTTCTCAGGCTCTAGGTTGCTCTGCCGGGAACTGTCTGCGGCAGGCCCTGGATTGCATGCACTTCCCAGGTCTAAGCCACTCAGGTTCAGGTTCTTGGATACTCCACAAAGGCGCAGACTCAGTTGGGCCTGTGTTTTGTGCCCTTCCCAGGTCCGAGCAGCTCAGGTGACCAGGTGCTTGGTGAGCGCAGTCATCCCCAGGTGGGCAGTGTGTCTTATCACCTCCCCCGTACCAGCCACTTGGTATTCTGGGTGTACAACAGGCGTGCCTTTTCAGATGTGCTGTGTGTCTCTTCTGGGGAGCTGATGTCTGGCTGCGACCCTCCTGACAGATGTCAACCGTCCAAAATCCCAAAAACTCTTGATTAGCAACCTGTTTGCAGTTTGGTAGAGGATGCCTCTCTGGGGTCATGATTGCCCCTTTCTGGCTCTGGCTGCCAACCCCCCCTCCCCACTGCCTGCTTGTCTCCTGTGGGGGATGGGCTGGTCCCCAGCCTGCTAGCTCTTCTCTGGTATTTGCTCAGTCCTTTTTACTGTGAGTGGGCCTGGCAGTGCCTCAGGTTAGGGCTTTTTGCAGGATAGTTCTCTCTCTCTCTTTCTCTTTCTCTCTCTTTCTCTTTCTCTCTCTTTCTCTTTCTCTCTCTTTCTCTCTCTTTCTCTCTCTCTCTCTCTCTCTGGCTATCCCACAGATTGGGTTGCTATCTCACGTTAGCTCCCTCAGATTGCCCTCAGGGCATTCGGACCCGGTCCTTACCCTAAGCAATGCAGCCCACACCTCCCTGTTCAGCTCCCGCTTGCTGGTGGCGGCTGCGAGTACTAGGAGTTGCCGTTAGGCACGTAATCTGTGGGTTTAAATTATTTATTTAATTATTTTTCCTCCTGGTTATGTTGCCCTCTGAGATTTCAAGATTCCCCACAGACCCTTGGAGAGAGTGTTTCCTGGTGTTTGGAAACTTCTCTTTTAAGACTCCCTTTCCAGGATGGATCTCCGTCCCTACATATTTTGTCTCTCTTTTTATCATTTATATTTTGCCCTACCTCCTTTTGAACACAATGGGCTGCATTTCTGGGTGCCTGACGTCCTCTGCCAGCATTCAGAAGTTGTTTTGTGGAATTTTCTCAGCGTTCAAATGTTCTTTTGATGAATTTGTGGTGGAGAAAGTAGTCTCCCCATCCTATTCCTCTTCCATCTTAGGACCACCTCCCCCCCTTCCCTATTTTGACTTTTAAAAAGTAATATAATCAAAGCAAGGAGCCCAAAGGCTCTTGCCATCCTGAAAACATGCAGTTCAAACTTAATCAAACTCACACAAGACAGAGTAAGTTATAAAGCTTGTAAGATCATCCCATATTTCCAGGTTAAGATCAAATGGGCAAATTCCATCCCTGTATATATAGGGGTTACCTTTTGTAAGTTTCAAAACCAGAGGTTAACAACTAATACAACTTCAGTTCAGTTGCTAAGTATTGTCCGACTCTTTGTGACCCCATGGACTTCAGCATGCCAGGCCTCCCAGTCTATCACCAACTCCTGGAGTTTAACCAAACTCATGTCCACTGAATCGGTGACGCCATCCAACCATCTCATCCTGTGTCATCCCCTTCTCCTCCTGCCCTCAATCTTTCCCAGCACCAGGGTTTTTTCAAATGAGTCAGCTCTTCACATCAGGTGGCCAAAGTATTGGAGTTTCAGCTTCAACATCAGTCCTTCCAATGAACACCCAGGACTGATCTCCTTTAAGACAGACTTGGTGGGGGCGGTCCTAAGATGGCAGAGGAATAGGACGGGGAGACCACTTTCTCCCCTACAAATTCATCAAAAAGAACATATATATGCTGAGTACATTCCACAAAACAAGTACTGAATGCCGGCAGAGGACATCAGGCACCCAGAAAAGCATCCCATTGTCTTCAAAAGATGTTTTATCAATGGTGCTGTATAGAAGGAGAAGTCTTGAGACTATTGTAAAAATAAGACTGAAAACCAGAAGCAGAAGGCTTAAGTCCAAATCCTGAGAACATGAGAGAACTCCTGACTCCAGGGAACATTAATGAAGAGGAGCTCATCAAAAGCCTCCACACCTACACTGAAACCAAGCACCATCCAAGGGCCAACAAGTTCCAGAGCAAGACATACCATGCAAATTCTCCAGAAACACAAGAACACAGCCCTGAGCTTCAATATACAGGCAGCCCAAAGCTACTCCAAAACCATTGACATCTCATAATTCATTACTGGACACTTCATTGCACTCTAGAGAGAAGAAATCCAGCTCCACCTTCCAGAACACCGACACAAGCTTCCCTAACCAAGAAACACCAATACAACCCCACCCACAGCGAGGAAATTCCACAATAAAGAGAACTCCACAAATTGCCAGAATACAGAAAAGCCACCCAAAACTCAGCAATTTAAAACAAGATGAAGAGACAGAGGAATACCCAGCAGGTAAAGGAACAGGATAAATGCCCACCAAACCAAACAAAAGAGCAAGAGATAGGGAATCTACCTTATAAAGAATTCCAAATAATTATAGTGAAAATGATCCAAAATCTTGAAATCAAAATGGAATCACAGATAAATAGCCTGAAGACAAGGATTGAGAAGATGCAAGAAAGGTTTAACAAGGACCCAGAAGAAATAAAAAGGAGTCAATATATAATGAATAATGCAATAAAGGAGATCAAAAACACTCTGGAGGGAACAAACAGAATAATGGAGGAAGAAGATAGGATCAGTGAAGTAGAAGATAGAATGGTAGAAATAAATGAATCAGAGAGGGAAAAAGAAAAACGAATGAAAAGAAATGAGGACAATCTCAGAGACATCCAGGACAATATTAAACGCCCCAATATTCGAATCATAGGAGTCCCAGAAGAAGACAAAAAGAAAGACCATGAGAAAATGCTTAAGGAGATAATAGTTGAAAACTTCCCTAAAATGGGGAAGGAAATAATCACCCAAGTCCAAGAAACCCAGAGAGTCCCAAACAGGATAAACCCAAGGCAAAACACCCCAAGACACATATTAATCAAATTAACAAAGATCAAACACGAAGAACAAATATTAAAAGCACCAAGGGAAAAAAAAAAAAAAAAAACAAAACAAAACAAATAACACACAAGGGGATTCCTATAAGGATAACAGCTGATTTTTCCATTGAAACTCTTCAGGCCAGGAGGGAATGGCAAGACATACTTAAAGTGATGAAAGAAAAGAACCTAGAGTCCAGATTACTGTACCCAGCAAGGATCTCATTCAAATATGAAGGAGAAATCAAAAGCTTTACAGACAAGAAGAAGCTGAGAGAATTCAGCACCACCAAACCAGCTCTCCAAAAAATGCTAAAGGATGTTCTCTAGAAAGGAAAAACAAAAAGGGTGTATAAACTCGAACCTAAAACAATAAAGTAAATGGCAACATGATCATACTTATCAATAATTACCTTAAACATAAATGGGTTGAGTGCCTCAACCAAAAGACAAAGACTGGCTGAATGGATACAAAAATAAGACCCCTATATATGTTGTCTACAAGAGACCCACCTCAAAACAGGGGACACATGCAGACTGAAAGTGAAGGGCTGGGAAAAAGATATTCCATGCAAATAGAGACAAAAAGAAAGCAGGAGTAGCAATACTCATATCAGATAAAATAGACTTTAAAACAAAGGCTATGAAAAGAGACAAAGAAGGTCACTACATAATGATCAAAGGATCAATCCAAGAAGAAGATATAACAATTATAAATATATATGGACCCAACATAGGAGTGCTGCAATATGTAAGACAAATGCTAACACGTATGAAAGGGGAAATTAACAATAACACAATAATAGTGGAAGACTTTAATACCCCACTAAATACCTATGGAAAGATCAACTAAACAGAAAATTAACAAGGAAACACAAACTTTAAATGATACAATAGACCAGTTAGACCTAATTGATATCTATAGGACATTTCACTCCAAAACAATGAATTTCACCTTTTTCTCAAGCGCACATGGAACATTCTCCAGGATAGATCACATCCTGGGCCATAAATCTAGCCTTGGTAAATTCAAAAAAATTGAAGTCATTCCAAGCATCTTTTCTGACCACAATGCAGTAAGATTAGATCTCAATTAAAGGATAAAAAATGTTAAAAATTCCAACATATAGAGGCTGAACAACAGGCTGCTGAATAACCAACAAATCACAAAAGAAATCAAAAAAGAAATAAAAATATGCATAGAAATGAATGAAAATGAAAACACAACAACCCAAAACCTGTTGGACACTGTAAAAGCAGTGCTAAAGGGAAAGTTCATAGCAATACAGGATGACCTCAAGAAATGAGAAAAAAGTAAAATAAAAAAACTATCTACACCTAAAGCAACTAGAAAAGGAAGAAATGAGAACCCCAGGGTTATTAGAAGGAAAGAAATCTTGAAAATTAGGGCAGAAATAAATTCAAAAGAAACAAAAGAGACCATAGAAAAGATCAATAAAGCCAAAAGCTGGTTTTTTGAAAGGATAAATAAAATTGACAAACCATTAGCCAGACTCATCAAGAAACAAAGGGAGAAAAATCAAATCAAAAAAGTCAGAAATGAAAATGGAGAGATCACAACAGACAACACAGAAATACAAAGGATCATAAGACACTACTATCAGCAAATATATGCAAATAAAATAGACAACGTGGAAGAAATGGACAAATTCTTAGAAAAGTACAACTTTCCAAAACTCGACCAGGAAGAAATAGAAAATCTTAACAGACCCATCACAAGCACAGAAATTGAAACTGTAATCAGAAATCTTCCAGCAAACAAAATCCCAGGTCCAGACAGCTTCACAGGTGAATTCTACCAAAAATTTAGAGAAGAGCTAACACCTATCCTACTCAAACTCTTCCAGAAAATTGCAGAGGAAGGTAAACTTCCAAACTCATTCTATGAGGCCACCATCACCCTAATACCAAAACCTGACAAAGATGCCACAAACAAAGAAAACTGCAGGCCAGTATCACTGATGAACACAGATGCAAAAATCCTTTAAAAAAAGTAAAACAATCAGAATCCAACAACACACTAAAAAGATCATACACCATGACCCAGTGGGCTTTATCCCAGGGATGCAATGATTCTTCAATATCCGCAAATCAATCAATGTAATACACCACATTAACAAATTGAAAAATAAAAACCATATTATTATCTCAATAGATGCAGAGAAAGCCTTTGACAAAATTCAACATCCATGTATGATAAAAACTCTCCAGAAAGCAGGAATAGAAGGAACATACCTCAACATAATAAAAGCTATATATGACAAACCCACAGCAAACATTATCCTCAATGGTGAAAAAGTGAAAGCATTTCCCCTAAAGTCAGGAACAAGACAAGAGTGCCCACTCTCACCACTACTATTCAGCATAGTTTTGGAAGCTTTGGCCACAGCAATCAGAGCAGAAAAAGAAATAAAAGGAATCCAAATTGGAAAAGAAGAAGCAAAACTTTCACTGTTTGCAGATGACATGATCCTCTACATAGAAAACCCTAAAGACTCCACCAGAAAATTACTAGAGCTAATCAATGAATATAGTAAAGTTGCAGGATATAATACCAACACACAGAAATCCCTTGCATTCCTATACACTAATAATAAGGAAATAGAAAGAGAATTTAAGGAAACAATTCCATTCACCATTGCAACGAAAAGAATGAAGTACTTAGGAATATATCTACCTAAAGAAATTAAAGACCTATATATAGAAAGCTATAAAACACTGGTGAAAGAAATCATATAAGACACTAATAGATGGAGAAATATACCATGTTCATGGATCAGAAGAATCAATATAGTGAAAATGAGTATATTACCCAAAGCAATCTATAGATTTCCCTATCAAGCTATCAACGGTATTTTTCACAGAGCTAGAAAAAATAATTTCACAATTTGTATGGAAATACAAAAACCTCAAATAGCCAAAGCAATCTTGAGAAAGAAGAATGGAACTGGAGGAATCAACCTGCCTGACTTCAGGCTCTACTACAAAGCCACAGTCATCAAGACAGTATGGTACTGGCACAAAGACAGAAATATAGATCAATGGAACAAAATAGAAAGCCCAGAGATAAATCCATGCACCGATGGACACCTTATCTTTGACAAAGGAGTCAAGAATACACAATGGAGAAAAGACAATCTCTTTAACAAGTGGTTCTGTGAAAACTGGTCAAACACTTGGAAAAGAATGAATTAGAACACTTTCTAACACCATACATAAAAATAAACCCAAAATGGATTAAGGATCTAAACATAAGACCAGAAACTGTAAAACTTTAGAGGAGAACATAGGCAAAACACTCTCCGACATAAATCACAGCAGGATCCTCTATGACCCACCTCCCAAAATATTGGAAATAAAAGCAAAAATAAACAAATGGGATCTAATTAAATTTAAAAGTTTCTGCACAACAAAGGAAACTATAAGCAAGGTGAAAAGACAGCCTTCAGAATGGGAGAAAATAATAGCAAATGAAGTAACTGACAAAGAACTAATCTCAAAAATATACAAGCAACTCCTGCAGCTCAATTCCAGAAAAATAAACGACCCAATCAAAAAAATGGGCCAAAGAACTAAACAGACATTTCTCCAAAGAAGACATACAGGTGGCTAACAAACACATGAAAAGATGCTCAACATCACTCATTATCAGAGAAATGCAAATCAAAACCACAATGAGGTACCATTTCATGCCAGTCAGAATGGCTGCTATCCAAAAGACTACAAGCAATAAATGCTGGAGAGAATGTGGAGAAAAGAGAGCCCTCTTACACTGTTGGTGGGAATGCAAACTAGTACAGCCACTATGGAGAACACTGTGGAGATTCCTTAAAAAAACAGACATAGAACTGCCGCATGACCCAGCAATCCCACTGCCAGGCATACACAATGAGGAAACCAGAATTGAAAGAGACAAGTGTACCCCAATGTTCATCGCAGCACTGTTTATAATAGCCAGGACATGGAAGCAACCTAGATATCCATCAGCAGATGAATGGATAAGAAAACAGTGGTACATATACACAATGGAGTATTACTCAGCCATTAAAAAGAATACATTTGAATCAGTTCTAATGAGGTGGATGAAAGTGGAGATTATTATACAGAATGAAGTAAGCCAGAAAGAAAAACACCAATACAGTATACTAACGCATATATATGTAGTTTAGAAAGATGGTAATGATAACCCTGTATGCGAGACAGTGAAAGAGACACAGATGTATAGAACAGTCTTTTGGACTCTGTGGGAGAGGGTGAGAGTGGGATGATTTTGGAGAAAGGCATTGAAAGATGTATAATATTATATAAGAAATGAGTCACCAGTCCAGGTTCAATGCAGGATATAGGATGCTTGGGGCTGCTGCACTGGGATGACCCAGAGTGATGGTACGGGGAGGGAGGTGGGAGGTGGGGTTCAGGATGGGGAACACGTGTACACCTGTGGTGGATTCATGTTAATGTATGGCAAAACTAATACAATATTGTAAAGTAATTAGCCTCCAATTAAAATAATTAAATTTAAATTAGATTTAAAAAATAAAAATAAGTAAATAAATTAAAACATATAAACTTTCTCTAAAACTCAAAGAAAAAAAAAAAGATGGACTTCCTGAATTTCCTTGCAGTCCAAGGACTCTCAAGAGTCTTCTCCAACACCACAGGTCAAAAGCATCAGTTCTTCGGTGCTAAGCTTTCTTTACAGTCCAACAGTCACATCTATACATGACTACTGGAAAAACCATAGCCTTGACTAGACAGTCCTTTGTTGGCAAAGTAATGTCTCTACTTTTTCATATGCTGTCTAGGTTAGTCATAACTTTCCTTCCAAGGAGTAAGCATCTTTTAATTTCATGGCTGCAATCACCACTTAGGAATAAACACAAACTTTGACATTACTGTAGAGCCAAAAACTATTTTATATGATGAAATTGAAGGGTTAAATATTACTTTTTCTTGGATAAACTAACAGTTGTCACTAATATATCTTGCAACAGTACATGGTTGGACCTTGAGGCCTTATCACCAAGATAACATCAATTCAAAATATAAACAGCTGCTTCTGACTGAGGCAGAAGTAGGTCACAGCAGTGGGTTTTCCCTCCTTTCTTTTGGCTATGCAATTACAGAAGTAAATTTCTTAATCAGAAAGCAGACACACTTGTGGCTTCTTTTACATGTTGATTTCATTTAAATTAGCCCTCTTGAAAGCAATCTTTAATACAGCACAGTCAACGAATATTTCAACAACGTATTTATTGAAATCAGAAGATTTCCACAGCAAACACAATGACAACTTTCTGGTATTGAAAAATTTTAATCTTAAAAAATAAAAGCAGGAGTATCCCCCTCTAAGTCTCAAAAGTACATTTCACGGTTGCAGAAAATTTATAGCAAGAAAGAACACTGCTCTGAGAATCCGAAGATCTATTTCAAGGTTCATCTCTACTGGTAACACATTTAGGAAATCCGGATTTTCCAACAATTTGATTCTAAAATTCTACAGAAAAGTAAAACCTGTTTGCTCTAAACTGTTCTTTCTGTAGATTTCCCTGGTGGTTCAGATGGTGAAGAACCTGTCTGCAGTGCAGGAGACCCAGGTTTGATCCCTGTGTCATGAAGATCCCCTGGAGAAAGGGATGGCTACCTACTCCAGTATTCTTGCCTAGAGAAGTCCTTAGACAGAGGAGCCTGGTGGGCTACAGCCCATAGGATCACAAAGAGTCAGACTGAGCAACTGAGTCATGACTGAGCAACTAACACTTTCACTTTCATTATTTTTGCAGGTGAAAGTTCTGAGGTCCAGGGAAATGAAGATCCTAAGGTTAGTTAGCAACACAACAGGGAATAAAGTGTCATTACTCCTGACACCAACATATGACCTTTCCTTTAGAACATTCTGCTTGCTAAAAGATTCAATCAGTATTTATTGAGCATTTCCTATGAAATGAGCACTGTAGTAGATATTTTCACATGTGTTATCTTTCATGAAAAGTGAAAGTGTTAGTTGCTCAGTGGTGTCAGACTCTTTGCAATCCCATGAACTGTACCTTGCCAGGCTCCATTTTCTTTTCCAGAGGATCTTCTGGACTCAGGGATCAAACACAGGTTTACTGCATTACAGGCAGATTCTTTGCCATCTAAGTCACCAGGGAAGCCCTATCTCTCATGGGATCATTTTAAAAATGAATTATATTAGTTTGCTATGGTTTCCATAACCAAATACCACAGGATGGATGACTTAAAGAATATAAATTAATTTCCTTGCATTTCCGGAGGCTGAAACTCCAAGGTCCAGGTGTTCATAGGATTAGTTCCATTCTGAGGCCCCTCTCCTTGGCTTGCAAATGGCTACCTTCTCCCTGTGTCCTTGTATGATCACCATCTCTCCTGTTGTCTGTACCTTAATCTCCTCTTCTTATAGGGACACAATCCTATTGGATTAGGGACCAGTCGTATGAAATTAAAAGATGCTTGCTTCTTGGAAGGAAAGCTATGACAAACCTAGACAGCATATTAAAAAACAGAGAAATCACTTTGGCAGGCAAGGTCCATGTAGGCAAAGCTATGGCTTTTCCAGTAGTCATATAAGGATGTGAGAGTTGGACCATAAAGAAGGCTGAGTGCCAAAGAATTGGTGCTTTTGAACTGTGGTGCTGGAGAATACTCTTGAGAGTCCCTTGGACAGCAAGAAGATCAAACCAGTCAATTCTAAAGGAAGTTAACCCTGAATATCCATTGGAAGGACTGATGCCAAAGCTGAAGCTCCAATACAATTGCTGACTCATTGGAAAAGACCCTGATGCTGAAAAAGATTGAGGGCAAGAGGAGAAAGGGGCAGCAGAGGATGATATGGTTAGATGGCATCATTGACTCAATGGACATGAGTTTGAGCAAACTCTGGGAGATGGTGAAGGACAGGGAAGCCTGACATGTTGACCCCATGTCCATGGGATCACAAAGAACTGGACATGATTTAGAGACTGAATAACAACTTATGACTTCGTGTTACCTTAATTACCTTATTAGAAGCCTGATCTCCAAATACAGTCACATTCTGAGATACTGGACGGTAGCAGGTGCTGATTTTCAACATCCCCTGAAAGGAGTTCAGGGTGGAGAGAAGAAATGAGTCACTCTGTGCTGGGGGTGGAGAGGGGGACTAGCAGGACAGGTCTTCAGACAGTTAATTTTCAGTAGCTGATTTTATGAGCCCAATTCTTGTATCTCCTGATATCTACAAAAGCACTAAAATCCTTCATGGTGATGACTGTTTCTCATAACTAGCAGGAGGCTACATCAGATTAGAAGAAATTTTCTGGAAAAATATGTTCTTGACTGCATGTATTTTCCCACCACCAAAATCACATATATACTGACCTCCCCTACCTATTTGGAGTAATTTCTCAGAAGTATCTGAAATGCTGTCTCCAGGGATGCAGTCCTCATTTTGCCCCAAATAAAGCTTAACTCGCCGCTCTCACGTTGTGCATTTTTTTAAAGTCAAAAATATTGGTACTTTAAAGATAGATACAACTGAGTCCATGACAATGGTTTCTACCTCACTCTAGCATGCTGCTGCTACTGCTGCTGCTAAGTCACTTCAGTCGTGTCCAACTCTGTGCGATCCCATAAACGGCAGCCCACCAGGCTCCCCCTTCCCTGGGATTCTCCAGGCAAGAACACTGGAGTGGGTTGTCATTTCTTTCTCCAATGCATGAAAGTGAAAAGTGAAAGTGAAGTCGCTCAGTCATGTCTGACTCTTAGCGACCCCATGGACTGCACCCTACCAGGTTCCTCCATCCATGCGATTTTCCAGGCAAGAGTGCTGGATAACCTGTTATAACTGAACTTGTAAAACCTTAACCTGTTGTCTCCTCCCACTTCAGTAACTGCTTACTCGCCTCTTCAAACTAATCCTGTTCTAAACCAAATGCACCATTTTCTTTCATCTTTTCCTTTTTCTAAATGTCTCTGAATTATTTTTTCCTTTTCCTCTAACTTGCCTCATTTGTAATAAGAGTTACTATTATATAAAATGCTAGGCTCCCTAATCTTTCATATAATCTCTTATGCTTTTCACAATGAGCAGAGAAGGCAAATTTTAGTAAGCCCATTTCATAAATGTAAAGTGAAAGTGAATTCGCTCAGTCATGTCTGGCTCTTTGCGACCAGGTGGATTGTAGCCCACCAGGCTCCCCTGTCCATGGGATTCTCCAGGCAAGAATACTGGAGTGGGTTGCCAATGTAAAAGCCAAGGTTTAAAAAAGTTGAGTAACTTTCCCAAGTCACACAACAAGTAAAGGAGGATCTGTAGTTTGAACTCAGATCTGACTCCCAAATCTATTCTTTCATTTCTCATAACTTAACCACTTCTATTTTTTTTTTCTTATTATTTGCTAATACCTTAGGCCTGGCAGTTTTCAATGACACTGAAGAGCCATGCTGAAGGAACACCTAGTGATGAAACGAGTGCCTTTAAAAAAAAAATCAGGTGTCTTACATTTCCTGTTGTTACCAATTTAATTAATGTAATGAGTGAATGAATTATATTAGATGAGAACTGGGCTTAAGGTAAAAGGAAAAAAGGTCTTAAGTGTTTTAAATACCTTCATAAAATTGGTTCTGTTATAAATTAAATATATTATTCATCCTACTTGCTTACATCTGCCTGTATCATATGAATGTGAAATTAGGGCTTTTCCACCTGAACTCAGAGAATGATAGACAATCTCTCATTACCCTTAGTGTAAACTATATTAATACCTTTGAAAATAGCAGATGCCCTGAGTATAAACCCAAGCACAGTGGAATAGACTGCAATTCTTCCACGATCTCTTTCATTCATACAACAAATACCTATTGAACACTGCCACAATGCCAGGCCCCGTGGGAGTTTCTGGGGCTAGCACTATGAACAAGACAAGGAGAGTCTCTGCCTTCCTGAAATTCAGAATTTAATGGGGAAGAAAGACATTAAATAATGATTTGCATAAACAGCAGAAGAGTTACAATTTGTGTTAGCAAAATGAGGTGAGCAGATAACTGGCAAGTTTTTTTCTATTCTGTAAGACCAAGAAAGACATTCTGAAGAAAGCAGCATTTAAGTTAAGACAAAAAGGAAGTTAAGATGTGGAATCTAAAAATATTTGATACAAATTAAATTATTTACAAAATAAAAATACATTTACAGACATAGAAAAAAAAAACACGGTTATCACAGGGATAGCAGGGGATGAGGGAGAACAAATTAGGAGTTTGGGATTAACATATACATACTACTATATATAAAATAGGTAACAAGGACCTATTGTATAGTACAGGGAAGTCTACTCAATATTCTTTCATGACCTATAATGGGAAAGAATCTGAAAAAGAATACACACACGAGTAAATCACTGTGCTGTATACTTGAAACTAACACAACATTGTAAATTAAGTATACTTCAATTAAAAAAAAGAATTACTTAGAAACTAACAAGTACACAATTTTAAAGTCTGGAACAGATGGTTTACTTGAGTTAAAAAAAAAAAAAAGATCTTTGCCAAATAAAGAAGGAAAAAGCTTTTCAGGGAGAGAGAACAGCATCTACAATGGTCATGAGGGAGCGAGGTGCTCAGGGAACTGGAAAGACAGAGGATGGTCAGGGAGGCTCTCAGGAGGAGTAAGGAGATAAATGTGAAGAGGGTGGCATAGACCAGACATACAGGACCTTGTAGGTGAGGAAGACAAATCAGAAAGAAAGATATAACCCAGTTTACTTTTGAGGAAAATGCTATTGTGATATTTTCATTGCTATTGTTTAGTCAAGTCATGTCCAACTCTTTGTGACACCATGGACTGAAGCACACCAGGCTTTTCAGTCCTCCACTATCTCCCAGTGCATGCATGCTCAACCTCTTAGTCATATCTGATTCTTTGCGACCCCATGGACTGTAGCCTGCCAGGTTCCTCTGTCCATAGAGTTTTACAGGCAAGAATACTGGAGTAGGTTGCTATTTCCTACTCCAGAGGATCTTCTTGACCCAGGGATTGAACTCGAGTCTCCCAAGTCTCCTTCATTTGCGGGCAGATTCTTTACCACTGTGCCAACTGGGAAGTCCCAGAGTTTGCTTAAACTCATGTCTATTGTGTTGGTGATGCTATCTAACATCCCATTTTCTGTCACCTCCTTCTCCTCCTGCCCTAAAATTGTCCAGGATCAGGGTCTTTTCACAATGAGTCAGCTCTTTGTATCAGGTGGCCAAAGTGCTGGAGTTTCAGCTTCAGCATCAGTCCTTCCAATGAATATTCAAGGTTGATTTCTTTAGGATCGACTGGTTTGATCTCCTTGCAGTCCAAGAGACTCTCAAGAATCTTCTCTAGCACAACGGTTTGAATGCATCAATTCTTTGGTGCTCAGCCTTCTTTATGGTCCAACTCTCACATTCATACATGACTACTGGAAAAACTATAGCTTTGACTATACAGATCTTGATCAGCAAAGGGATGTCTCGGCTTTTTAATATACTATCAAGGTTTGTCATAGCTTTACTTCCAAGGAGCAAGTGTCTTTTAATTTCATGGCTGCAGTTACCGTCTGCAGTGATTTCAGAGCCCAAGAAAATAAAATCTGTCACTGGTTCCAATTTTTACCATTCTATTGTGATGAAATGATGGAAACTGATGCCATGATCTTAGTTTCTTGAATGTTTAGCTTTAAGCCTGCTTTTTCATTCTCCTTTTTCACCTTCATCAAGAGGCTCTATGGTTCTCTTAACTTTTTGCCATTAGGATGGTATTATCTGCATATCTGAGGTGGTTGATATTTCTTTCAGCAATCTTGATTTGAATTTGTGATTCATCCAGCCCGGCAATTCACATGATGTACTCTGCACAGAAGTTAAATAGGGTGATTGAATGTGAATGTGAAGTTGCTTAGTCGTGTCCGACTCTTTGCGACCCCATGGACTGTAGCCTACCAGGCTCCTCTGTCCATGGGATTTTCCAGGCAATAGTACTGGAGTGGATTGCCATTTCCTTATCCAAAGGATCTTTCCAACCCAGGGATCGAACCAGGGTCTCCCACATTGTAGACAGAAGCTTTACTGTCTGAGCCACCAGGGAAGTTAAATAAGGTGATTATATACAGACTTATTGTACACTTTTCCCAACTTTGAATCAGTCCATTGTTTCATGTCTGGTTCTAACTGTTGTTTCTTAACCCTCATTACAAGTTTCTCATGAAGTAGGAAAGGTGGTCTGGTACTCCCATCTCTAAGAATTTTCCACAGCTTTTTGTGATCCACACAGTTAAATGCTTTAGCATAGTCAATGAAGCAGATGTTCTCTTGGAACTCCCTTGCTTTCTCCATGAGCCAACAAATGTTGGCAATTTGATCTCTTGCCAGGGTCCAGCCCCGGCTGATCCAGGGTATTTGAAGCGGGGACGGCGTCAGTGAGGATAAGGATACAATAGCTTCAATTAGTTATTAATTAAAGATATAAAGAGTAATAGAATGAGGATAGCTCAGTAGGAAAATTCAGTGGAGAAAAGAGGCTGAGTAGCTTGGTTTACGCGGGAGACCAATAAAACTTCAAGACAAGAAGTTTGCACCACTTACGTAGGCCGCAGGCGTCCTTCCGTTCTCCCGAAGGAGAGGAGACACTGAGGCCTCCCCGGTCGGATCTTAGAAGCCCAGGCATAATTAGCAAGCATGGCGGGTTCCGCGCTCCGGATGGAGACTCAGCCAGAATTTGAAAGAGAGAGCGACATGGGGAGACCAAGTTTCAGTGAACAAGGCCCGCACTTTATTTTCCAAAGTAGTTTTTATACCTTAAGTTGTGCATAGAGGATAATAGGGAAAGGGGTGGAGTCATGCAAGGACAGCAGTTCCTGGTCCTAATCGAAGCCAGGCTTTCAAACTTATCACATGCAAAAGTTCAGGTGAATTACATCATCTTCTGGCCAGGAGGCCTGTTAACATTTTAAGAAACTTATTTTTCTCTAAAGGTGATTATTCCAAAGCCAGGCACCAGCCTCCAAAAAAGCATTGGACAAAGCTGCATTTTACATTTCTATACACCCATTATATCAATCAATACACTGCCAAGGACACAGTAGGTAAGGAGTATGGAGACTTAGCAGCAAACATTGCCTCAATAAGTGAAAAACCCTTCACCAATACAATTTCTAATCAATCTTTTAACTACTCAAAAGAATCTGTGTTTAGACAGTTTAGAATATCTCCTGCCTCTCACAGTTGGGAGGCTCTGAACAATCACATGTGGCTGGAAAAACCTATTCAGGCAGGCTAGAGGATTTCCAAAGGAGTTTGTAGGTTGAAACACTGTCACACCCAGGAATTATTAACTGGAGCTGTAAGCTAACTCTTTTTTCAGAGAGAGGTAGTTGGGGACAGCCCCCGTAAAGTCAGAGGTGTAGGTGAGAGCACAAAGCTGAAAGTAGGCAGACTCTGGTTTGGGGGTAGATGCTCGAGAATTTCCAGGGGGACTCCTGAGGCTCAATCCCGCCTTTGCGTGTGCCGAGCCTCCTTCCTCATGACCTTTGCCATGGGCGGAGTGCCTCATGCTGGCTCCCAGCAGTGATAGAATTCTAGTTGAGCTATTCCAGATCCTGAAAGATGATGCTGTGGAAAGTGCTGCACTCAATATGCAATATGCACTCAATATGCAATATGCCGGCTCCTGGCAATCTCTGGTTCCTCTGCCTCTTCAAAACCCAGCTTGTACCTTTGGAATTCTTAGTTTATGTACTACTGAAGCCTAGCTTGAAGGATTTTAAGCATTATGTTGCTGGTATATGAAATAAATGCAATTGTATGGTAGTCTGAACATTCTTAAGCATTGCCCTTCTTTGGGATTGGAATGAAAACTGACTTTTACCAGGCCTGTGGCCATTGCTGAGTTTTCCAAATTTGCTGACATATTAAGTGCAGCATTATAACAACATCTCTTTTAGGATTTTAAATAGTTCAACTGGAATTCCATCACCTCCATTAGCTTTGTTTGGAGATTAGCTTTGTTTGGAGGGGGAAATGGAAACCCACTCCAGTATTCTTGCATAGAGCACCCAATTGACATTACGAAAAGGCAAAGATGAGATGAGCCTCTTAGGTTAGAAGGTGTCCAATGTGCTACTGGAGAAGAGCAGAGGGTAATTATTAACAGCTCTAGAAAGAAAGAAGAGGCTGGCCCAAAACGGAAATGACACTCAGTTATGGATGTGCCTGATGGTGAAAGTAAAGTCCAATGATGTAAAGAACAATATTGTATAGGAACCTGAAATGTTAGGTCCACTAATCAAGGTAAATTGGACATGGTCATCATGAGATAGCAAGACTAAACATCAACATCTTAGGAATCAATGAACTAAAATGGATGGGAATGGGCAAACTTTGTTCAGACGACCATTATATCTACTACTGTTTGCAAGAATCCCTTAGAAGAAATGGAGTAGCCCTCAGAGTCAACAAAATAGTTCAAAACACAGTACTTAGGTGCAACCTTAAAAATGACTGAATGATCTCAGTTCATTTCCAAGATAAACCATTCAACATCATAGTAACCCAAGTCTATGCCCCAACCACTGATGCTGAGGAAGCTAAAGTTGACCAGTTCTATAAAGACCTACATGACCTTCTAGAACTGACACCAAGAAAGATGTCCTTTTCATCATAGGGGACTGGAATGCAAAAGTAGGAGATCAAGAGATACCTGGAGTCACAGGCAAGTTTGCCCTTAGAGTACAAAATGAAGCACAGCAAAGGCCAACAGAGTTTTTCAAGAGAATACACTGGTTATAGTAAATACCCTTTTCCAACAACCCAAGAGATGACTCTACACATGGACATAACCAGATGATCAATACTGAAATCACGTTGACTATGTTCTTTGCAGCCAAAGATGGAGAAGCTTTATAGAGTTGGCAAAACAAGACCTGGAGCTGACTGTGGCACAGATCATGAGCTCCTTATTGTAGAATTCAGGCTTAAAATGAAGAAAATAGGGGAAATAACTAGGCCATTCAGATATAACCCAAATCAAATCCCTTATGATTATTCACTGGAGGTGAGGGATAGAGTAAAGGGATTAGATCTGGTAGACACAGTGCCTGAAGAACTATGGATGGATATTTTCATAATTAAAGACAAATCTAGTTCACTGTGTCTTATTACAAAAATGAAGAAGAAACTCTGTATCATTACAATAGAAATGCAACCTCCTGTAACACATCACTCTGAGGTACATTTCATTGGCCCCCATGAGTATTATTCTGTGTATTATCTAGAAAAGTAGAAATGGATAATAATAAGGGATGGTAACAACCACAACAATGAAACCTTGCTATCATCATGGAAACCTCAAAAGAAAGCTGAGAAATTTGCTATTAGTTAAAGAGTAGACTTCAGTGCAGCTGGCCAACAAGCACATAAAAAATATTCAACCCTGTGTACGAGACAGCAAAAGAGACACTGATGTATAGAACAGTCTTATGGACTCTGTGGGAGAAGGAGAGGGTGGGAAGATTTGGGAGAATGGCATTGAAACATGTAAAATATCATGTATGAAACGAGTTGCCAGTCCAGGTTCGATGCACAATACTGGATGCCTGGGGCTGGTGCACTGGGACGACCCAGAGGGATGGAATAGGGAGGGAGGAGGGAGGAGGGTTCAGGATGGGGAACACATGTATACCTGTGGCGGATTCATTTTGATATTTGGCAAAACTAATACAATTATGTCAAGTTTAAAAATAAAATAAAATTTAAAAAAATATTCAACATCACTAATTATTAGAGAAATGTAAATCAATACTATTATGAAGTATCACCTCCCACCAGTCGGAATAGCCATCATTAAAAAGTCTACAAATAATAAATGCAGGACAGGCTGTAGAGAAAAGGGAACCCTCTTACACTATTGGTGGTAATATAAATTATTGCACCCACTATGGAAACAGTATGGAGGCTCTTCAAAAAAACTAAAAATTGAATTACCATATGATCCAGCAATACTGGGCATATATCCAACAACTCCTGGGCATATATCCAGACAAAGCTGGATTTATATGTAAATAAAAATTACATATTTCTACTTGTAATAATAAATAAATAACTGTTGTGCTGGAGAAGACTCTTGCTGGAGAGTCCCTTGGACAGCAAGGAGATCAAGCCAGTAAATCCTAAAGGAAATCAACCCTGAATACTCTTTGGAAGGACTGATGCTGAAGCTGAATCCCCAATACTTTGGCCACCTGATCTGAATAGCTGACTCATTGGAAAAGACCCTGATGATGGGAAATATTGAAGGTGGGAGCAGAAGGGGATGACAGAGGATGAGATGGCTGGATGGCATCACTGATGCAATGGACATGAATTTGGGCAAACTCTGGGAGATGGTGAGGGACAGGGAGGCCTGGTGTGCTGCAGTCTGTGGGGTCATGAAGAGTTAGACATGACTTGGTGACTGAAAAACAATAGCATATAAACTCATATACACAGGGGAATACTACTCAGCCATAAAAAGAATGAAATAATTCCACTTATAGCAACATGGATTGATCTAGAGATTATCATACAAAGTAAGAAAGAGAAAGCCAAATGCAATATGATATCACTTATATATGGAATCAAAAATATGACAAAAATGAACATACCTGCAAAAGAAAAACAGAGTCAGATACATAGAGAATAGACTTCTGATTACCAAGGGGGAGTAGGGTGAGGGAGGGAAGAATTGGAAGTTTGGAATTAGCAGACTCATTTTATATAGGATGGATAAACAAGATCCTATTGTATAGCACAGGGAACTACAATCAATGGAAGTGAAAGTGTTAGTCATTTAATCATGTCTGACTCTTTGCGACCCTGTGGACTATAACGAACCAGGCTCCTCTGTCCATGGAATTCTCCAGGCAAGAATACGGAGTGGTATTCTTCTCCAGGGGATCTTTCTAACCCATGGATCAAACCTGTGTATCCCACATTGCAGGCAGATTATTTACTGTATAAGCCACCAGGGAATATCCTGTGGTATATCATAATGGAAAATAATATGAAAAATAATAAATATATGCATTATTCAATCACTCTACTGTACAGAAAAAATTAAAACAACATTGTAAATCAACTATACTTCAATAAAATTAAAAAAATAAAAGTAGATGTCAGTTGTTCTTACCACACATAGACACAAAATGGTAACTATGTGAGGGATGGATATACTAATTAGCCTTACTGTAACATTCATTTCACTATATGTATTTATATAAAAATAGCATCATGTTTTAAACATTAACTATATACAACTTTTATTTTAAAAAAAGGTGAAAAAAGCAAAATGACACTCTCTCTGAGATTTTGCAAATCAGCCTGGCTAAAGAAGGTGGCTGATTTTAAAAGCAGTACTACTGAACTAAAAAATTCAGGGAACTTTCCTAAGATTATAGCAACTCTTGAAAATTCTGACTTTCCTCCACGGCTGCTTTCCCATTCCCTTTAGTCATTTCTTCTTAAATGTTTGTTCTCACAAAGACAAGTGTAAATAGAAGTCAACATTAAATAAAAATGTATAAGATTTCTAACTTAAGTATCAATATTAGGCAAATAAAATACTATATTTGCTATTTCTGCTAATATGTAAAAGCATATGCATGTAGAAGTGACACTCTTCATCATCGGTAGTTATTGCCTCACTGTGACAAAATATTTATAAGACACTGATAAAAAAGTAAGATATTTTGATCTTTATGGTAAACTACAAAGAATGCATATTAGAAAAAAAAAACAAACAAAAAAAAAAACAGAAGGCTGACAAAATGTGCAAAGTCCAGTCTGCCATAACACTGATACCAATACCTAACATTTGTTGAGTTTGCAAGGCACTATAGTTTGCAAGGCACTATTCTAAGGTTTTTATATCTGTTTTCTCATTCATGTTTCACATTACACAGATGAAGACCTAAGGCACAGAACAGTTAAATAAATATATTTTCAACTAGTCTAAGTGAGAACTAACACTTAATAGAAATGAACTCGTACTGTAAGTGGTTTATACATATTACCTAATTTACTCTCCATAAAAATATTTTGTAATTGGTATCATTGTCCCCATTTTTTTCAGATATGAAAACTGAGATTCAGAGATAAAAAGTGATAACTAGTATATGATATTGCTGAGATTCAAATAAAATATACCTGTATATAACACACTACCAGACATTATGAATTATAATAGATAAAGATATACCATTTTAGGTCATGTCTTTCTGACATAACAAGGGTGATATTTATGATATTAACATAATAATATATTGAGCTAATTTGAAAAGATACCTATACCCCTGTGTTTGTTATAGCATTATTTACAGTAGCCAAGACATGTAAACAACTTGTTGAAAGATGAATGGATAAACATGTGCCATATACACACATACGCAGACATATATACATACATACATACATATATATATATATATGCATATGCAATGAAATGTTACTCAGCAATAAAAAGAAAGCACCCCTGCCATTTGTGACAACATGGATAAACCTTCTCAAGGGCATTATGCTAAGTGAAATATGCTAAGAGAAAGACAAATATGATTTCAATTATATGTAAGATCTAAAATATAAAAACACCTAATAGATATAGACAACAAATTGGTGGTTGCCAGAGATGGGGATGAGGGTGGGGGAAATGTGTGAAGTGAGTCAAAATGTACAAACTTCCAGTTATAAAATAAATAAGTCCTGGGGATGTAATATACAACGTAGTAACTATAGATAATAATACTGTATTGAATATCTAAAAATTGCTCAAAGAGTAAATATTAAAAGTTTTCATTTAAAGAAAAAAAAATTGAAACTGTGTGGTGATGGGTGATAAATAAACTAATTGTGGGGATTTTCATAATACAATATATAGAAATATCAACTTATTATGCTATATACTAGAAACACACACAATAAACACAATTTTTGAAAGTATATAAACTTTATTAAATGTTAAAATAATAACAACAGCCAACCCCTCACAGTGAATGACCACTTATTGATATTGTTATTCTGGTTTTGAAGTGAAATGTGACACTTTAAGTAATAAAGGATTTAGAAAAAGAGAAGAAAGGGAAAGCAGAACAGGAGTGAAAATTTATGCATGGAGAAATAGTAGAGATGTTTGAATGCAGACAATTTGGCATCTAAAAGATTCTGGGTTGCAAATCAGGCAAAGAGGGTGGACTCTGGGTAAGAAAAGGAGAAACTTTGCCAGGTATTTCTCACCATCCAATTGCCATCCTTCTTTTGCCACACAGTCTCAAAACTGGGAGAAGTCCGGTGCCCCCTGTCCCATGATGATGCTCATCCTTAGCTGAGGGACATGAGTACACACAATCTTAAATATAGTTTAATGCATTATTGGCTACCTTCAAGGAATCCATCAACTGGCACACACTAATGAGGATCCTGAGAAGCCAGGGTAAGGCCCATGAACTATGGCACTGAAAGATGAGAATGGAAGCTTTCAAAAACACCTCTCTCCCAATGCAGTTGTCCCTGATGCCTATCCATCACACATGATTTATCCAGGCATAAGTAATAATATGCCACCATTTTTTTTTTATCTTTCTATCACTTATTTTTAGATACCTATTATGTGTAAGGAACTGTGTTTGGCTCTTAAAACATAAACACACACAATATAGTCCCTCCCTTAATGTTCAGTGAAGAAATCACACACACACACACACATACACACACACACATACATATACAGACAAAGTGAGAGACAAAGGCAGAGAGATCCAGAGAAAGAAAGAGACAGTGAGAGACATAGAGACAAAGGGACACAGAAACAAAATGGCACTACAAAACACAGTGCAGCTTGCTATGGGTACCTCTAGAAGGCTCACTTGCTATCTAACAAGATTGAGGGCTTCAGCATTCACCTACCAATGGGCAGCAAACAGGAATTTCACACAAACACAAAGCATGATCATGCATGACTGAGTACTGTAACCCACAATAACATGGAGTTGAGAAGTGACGTGATCAGAGATATGGATTACAAAAATTTAATTGGCAGTACAGGATAAATTTTAGAGGTCAGGGTGGAGAGAAAGAAAATTAGAAGGCTACCATAATAGTTGAAAAGAGAAGTTAGGAGGGTGTGAGATGATTCAGTAGCCAAAGGAATGGAAAGGAGGGGACAGATGAGAGAAGGGTGAATCAAAAGAAGCTGATGAACATGAAAGGCTGTAAGAATGGTGGACTCCAGGATTCTTATCTATTGAGCCAGCATGATTGGGAAAATGGTGAGATAAGAGAAGCTATTTTCATGAGCTCCATTTTGGGCCTGTAGAATTTTAGACACCAGAAAGAGATGCCAGATAGAGGTATTCAGTAGGCAATTGTAAATTCAGTAACTCTTTTTGGGAGGGATATTGCATTTTCTGAGAACTATAGTCAGTCACTTATTCATTTACTGAACCCAAGGATATACCAGCATTCTACAAGGCACTGAAGAAATAAAGATGAATAATAACACAGCATTTTGCCATCAAAAAGTTGGAGATGTGTGGAAGCTTGTCTTCAAGATGGCCATCATGAATTCCTTCCCTTCCTTATATGTGTATACCCTCCCTTCATGTGTGTGCAAAGTCGCTTCAGTCATGTCCAACTCTTTGCAATCCTATGGACTGTAGCCCGCCAGGTTCCTCTGTCCATGGGATTCTCCAGGCAAGAATACTGGAGTGGGTTGTCATGCCCTCCTCCAGGGGAGCTTCCCAACCAAGGGACTGAACCTGCATGTCTTATGTCTCCTGCATTGGCAGGCAGGTTCTTCACCACTAGCGCCACCTGGGAAGCTCATCCACCATCCTTTAATGGAGAGGCAGAAACTATTTCTCCCCTTTTCTTGAATGAAAGCTGACTTAAAAACACATTTTACTAATTCAGTGTGGGAGAAGTGATGTTCTAAGAGTTTTGAAGCTAGGTCAAAGCAAGTCTTGCCACTTCTGCCTGGGCCTCTGGGAATACTTGCTCTGGGGAAAGCCAGCTACCATATAAGAAGCATGATCACTCTGAGACTACCACGCTGTGAGAAGCCCAGGCCACACAGAGAAGTCCTGACTAAATGAGACACCAGTTGAAGAAAGAGGGAGAAGTCAAGGAGCACCAAGATATCAGAAGATATTTGTGTCAAGAAATCATATTTTACATAGGTCGTCCAGCATCAACTGCCTAGACTTATGCCATGTAGGTCAGAGTTGAACCACCCAGCCAAGCTCTTGCCAAATTTTTCACCCACAAATTCATAAAATATAACACTATTACAACTACAACTCTTACTACCACTAGTATTAACAAGAAGCAGCACAATAAGAGAAGAAGAATGTTGTTGTTTCAGGCCACTTTAAACCATCAAGTTTTAGAGTATTTTTTATGAAGCAATAAATATCCAGAACAAGATGTGATAATAAACTAGATGACACAGTATACATGGAGAGGCAGGCATGCAGCAATTGATAATGCTGTATGACAGATGTAATCTTTTAACTAGAGAGAGAATACAAAGAGAGAAGAAAAGATGACCCAAAAGTGACCTTTTTTTAAAAGGACCAAAGAAAATTAAATTAGCAATCTGTTCCAGATAATTGAGAATATATATTAGAAAGATATATTTTACTCACTTCATTTATTTACTTTCATGGTTTCCATTCAGTTTCACTTCAACAATAAATGCAAGCAGTATTCAAAGAGAAATTACAAACTATCACAAGCAATTGTAAAGTTGATTATGGCAATTTAGAGGTGTGAATGCCATTTACGAGTTACAGTTTCAGTCAGTAACAATAGAGTGGGAAGATGTATACAATTCATGGCAGTTTGAAGACAAATTAGGTCTAAATAGTTTCAATTAAGCTTATATATATATAACTATCATGGAAGTCAGGCCTCTCTGTCCATCACCAACTGCCGGAGTTTACCCAAATTCATGTCCATTGAGTCGGTGATGCCATCCAACCATCTCATCCCCTGTCATCCCCTTCTCTTCCTGCCCTCAATCTTTCCCAGCATCAGGGTCTTTTCCAATGAGTCAGCTCTTCACATCAGGTGGCCAAAATATTGGAGTTTCAGCTTCAACGTCAGTCCCTCCAATGAACACCCAGGAATGATCTCCTTTAGGATGAACTGGATCTCCATGTCCAGATGGTTGGATGGACAACCGACTGATCTCCTTTAGGATGGTTAGATCTCCCTGCAGTCCAAGGGACTCTCAAGAGTCTTCTCCAACACCACAGTTCAAAAGCATCAATTCTTTGGTGCTGAGCTTTCTTTATAGTCCAACTCACATCCATACATGACTACTGGAAAAACCATAGCCTTGACTAGATGGACCTTTGTTGGCAAAATAATGTCTCTGATGTCTCTGCTTTTGAATATGCTGTCTAGGTTGCTCGTAACTTTCCTTTCAAGGAGTAAGCATCTTTTAATTTCATGGCTGCAATCATCATCTGCAGTGATTTTGGAGCCCAGAAAAATAAAGTCTGACACTGTTGCCTCATCTATTTGCCATGAGGTGATGGGACTGAACGCCAATATCTTAGTTTTCTGAATGTTGAGCTTTAAGCCAACTTTTTCACTCTCCTCCCTCACTTTCATCAAGAGGCTCTTTAGTTCTTCACTTTCTGCCTTAAGGGTGGTGTCATCTGCATATCTGAAGTTATTGATATTTCTCCCAGCAATCTTGATTCCAGCTTGTGCTTCTTCCAGTCAAGCATTTCTCATGATGTACTCTGCATATAAGTTAAATAAGCAGGGTGACAATATACAGCCTTGACGTACTCCTTTTCCTATTTGGAACCAGTCTGTTGTTCCATGTCCAATTCTAACTGTTGCTTCTTGACCTGCATACAGGTTGCTCAAGAGGCAAGTCAGGTGGTCTGGTATTCCCATTTCTTTCAGAATTTTCCAGTTTGTGGTGATCCACACAGTCAAAGGCTTTGACACAGTCAATAAAGCAGAAGTAGATGTTTTTCTGGAACTCTCTTGCTTTTTCAATGATCCAGCGGATGTTGACAATTTGAACTCTGGTTCCTCTGCCTTTTCTAAAACCAACTTGAACATCAGGAAGTTCACGGCTCACATATTGCTGAAGCCTGGCCTCGAGAATTTTGAGCATTACTTTACCAGCGCGTGAGATGAGTGCCATTGTGCCTGCTGTGCTGTGGGTCATGGGGTCACAAAGAGTTGGACAGGACTGAGTGACTGAACTGAACTGAACTGATCATGGAAGTTGTCTTTATTTTACTGAAAATGTGCTTGTGAATATGTCAGTTCTACTATATAAAACACAATAAGCTTAGTAATATAATTACTAAGATGATACACAAAGTATGGTCAATAAATAGTAAGTTAATACTGTATATAAACAAAGGAACAAGACTATCTTAGCTTCTATGTTACTATATATTGGCATCTGAGTCTTAAGGTGAGATAAATCAAGTATGGCGTTATTATTTTCCACAAGCCCAATATTGTTTCATTTCTAAAAGAACAATGCAGTACAGTGTTTATGAGTATTTTTAAATGCCACTCAACCCGAAACGTTTTTGATGATGATTTAATTTAATAGATCAGGCCACATTTTTAAGAACACAGGAGTCTAAAAAGCAAGGTCTTCTAAAAAAAAAGGCCTTCTGATAACACAAACTTTATTTACAAGGAGCAAAGAAATGAATGCTTAAAGGCTGGGAGGGATTGGGGGCAGGAGGAGAAGGGGACGACAGAGGATGAGACGGCTGGATGGCATCACCGACTTTATGGACATGAGTTTGAGTGAACTCCAGGAGTTGGTGATGGACAGGGAGGCAGGCAATGCCTGCCTTTGGAGAAGGCAATGGCACCCCACTCCAGTACTCTTGCCTGGAAAATCCCATGGATGGAGGAGCCTGGTATGCTGCAGTCCATGGGGTCGCTAAGAGTCGGACATGACTGAGCGACTTCACTTTGACTTTTCACTTTCATGCATTGGAAGAGGAAATGGCAACCCACTCCAGTGTTCTTGCCTGGAGAATCCCATGGACAGAGGAGCCTGGTGGGCTGCCGTCTATGGGGTCACACAGAGTTGGACACGACTGAAGCGACTTAGCAGCAGGGAGGCCTGGCGTGCTTCAATTTATGGGTCGCAAAGAGTCAGACACGACTGGGCGACTGAACTGAACTGAACTGAAAGGCTACCCACAACCCTTACTGGACAATTTCCTATGTTAACAAGTGTCATCTTTACAACTGTTGAAACAAAGTTACCATGCTATTTTTCTTTAAGAGAGAAAAGTCCTGTCCGAGAATATCCAGTGGTTGTTTGGGAAAAGGCTTTGGCCTCTTCTGGATACTGAGGATTCAGAGTAAAATGCCTACGGATGTATTATTTAAGCTCATTCCTACTGATAACAATCAGGTCAGTCAGTCTTTAATTCTGGATTCTATTATTTACAAGGCCAACAGGTCTGAAGTGAGTGGTAATGTTATTAAGCCTGGACCATCAAAACACATGTGTACATGTCTTACTTGAAATTTCTCTCACCTCTGTTTATTGGTCTGTCATCTAACTGGTTCAGGGACTCTTTTTGGTTGATATGGAGGTTCTATTTTGTTTATCTGCCAATGCTTCTTTAAAAATCTTAATCATTTCTATCTCTCTAGTCCCCTTTCCCCTTTGAATCCAGAAACCCCTCAGATGTGCCTGTCAGAAACCTGAATCAAAGAACTTTAAGCCATATCAATAAAGCCATACTGCATTTAGTTGAAGAAAAATTAAGGGCACCTGTTTCAAAGGACGACATGGGCTACTATACTATGAAGCCATTTCCACTTCAGAGGCACTAAGAATGTGTAACTGGCTCCACTGCTAATCTGTGATAAACCTGTCTATCTTAGCCATCCTGTGAATTCAGAGCCCTTAATCACCACAACATCTAGGACCTTCAATAAGAAAATATCAAAGGAAGGAAGTAAAGGGAATCTAATAGGACTGACTGATGGGAACACTAGCATATACAGGAGGAGATGTGAGAACGGAGAAGGGAAGAGAGAGAAGATGAGAAAAGAATATTTCAAAGAAAAGCATTGATGGAATTAAGCAAAAGAGCATTTACAAAGAGAAGAGCCTGGAATATGTATGTTTAGAATGTTTTTAAAACCCCAAATGGCAAATTCTAAGCTGCACATTTTCTACACCAATCATCCATATTCATAAAGTTATGAATTGTTTTTACTTATATAAGAAACATTCAATTGGGGATGGGATCCTGAGGCATTTAATGTCAGTGTATAGTAATACTGTGAAGCATACATGAAATGACATGAGGTTAAGCAAAACAAGCATTATCATTTAGTATTTTCATTCAATATCAGAAAACAAAAGGGCTTTTCCCCTCCTTTTTCCATTGTCCTTAATCCTTTCTGAAAGGGGACACTATACTCCATAAATATTTTAGGATTTTGTTTGATGATCATTTTCTTTGTTCCATAGATTAAAAAAAATAAATATTTCTCTTTCAATGAATCTTTCTAAATTATGTAATAAGCACCTGAATGTTAAGTGTAAGAAATGAATTTCAATAATAAACATATAGAAGCATTCCCTAGGATGCAGAAAAGTATTATAATAAAAAGGATGCTTACAATAAAACCTAAATTGTCCTCAGAAACTGTCTCTTAAATCACATTTTTCAGGAAATATTTCACATGAGCACATTTCTTAAATGAATAAATAATACAAAGAAAATAGATAATTATGTTTCCCATATCTTCAAATAAAATTTAAAAGGTGCAACATATAATACATTCTGGATGGGGAGAGAGAAATTATTGATTCTGGTCCTAATTCTGTCACAAACCAGCTTCTGTGGACCTCATTTTCCTCTAATTAAGTTACCTTAACAGTGCTTCCCAGCACCAATGTGCTGTAAGGAACACATTACAAATTTTACAAATATATTGGCACACAAGCACATGATTAAAGTTGGATCCTGCCATTTGGTCATATTTACCTCATGAACTTATTAGGGTAAGAACTAGGAATTCTAGGGCATCCTAACTTACCAGTAAGTGTAATTCATCTAAGAAGTAGTAATAAGGAGATAGCCACAGGTGGTCAATTTTGCTTTTGTAAGATTTCCTCACTCTAATTTTAAAAGTGCTCATCATATTAAATTAAATGTGTAAGGGATTTTCCAAAATTAGTAGAATCTCTCTTCAATCAAAAATATTAGCAAGAGATCCAAGGGTGAGCAACAGCCCCCCATTTTAGCTCCCCCGCAATGAATTGTTTTCCATATGAAACAGAGTGGTACAACAGTACTAATTAACTAGATCAAATTTGACTAAATAAAGTAGTCAAACATCCACATTGTCTGGTGCAAATTATTCTGCATACAACACTGCAGATGCATATCCAGAGCTGGTGTTTGTAATTTTGAATGAGAAATACAAGGGAAACAATTCTATAGTTTCATTAAGTGAGGTGAAATACATATAACATTCTTGGAACATCAGCTGCCTTTTGTAATTAATGATCATGCACACCATTAAAGAGTAGTTTTATTTGTCTGTAAGTTTACTGAGAAAGTCATGTCTAGATGACACATATTAAATAGGTCCAGCTGCTAAAACCCACTAGAGATGGGTCACTAGGTGACTCTCTAACTTAATGAACAAATTATCTCTGACCACCTAAATCTATCTTGTAAAAAGTATTATTATTATTATATTTTCAATCATTTGCAAAATATTTGATGATGCTCTGCAATCCCAGATTGACTTTTCCCTTGTCATCTGTGGGTGCTCATATCACAAAGACCCATGTAGGAATCTCAGCTAGTTTACTTCATTTCAGATAAACATTTCCAGGTAAGAAGTCTGACGTTTTTACTCTATTTCCCTTAAACAATGGGAAAATTCAAAATACTGCAGACCTAATGCTCTCTCCCTGCTCTCAAATAACCCTGCATTATACCCATTCCCCAAGATTGATGTCTCACTGTTAAAAGCTAAGGTACTTCCTTTCAGGCAAACTTAGTTGAATAACATCTGGGTCTGAATTCCAACTCTGTCATTGACTAGCTATGCAAATGTGGGCAAGTCATGTGCTCTCTCTGAGCTTCTGTAGCAGATTTGTAATTTGGAGACAACATTGTTAATAATAACACAGGTTCTCCCATCCCCTACTCCAAAATGGCATAAAGCAAAGAAGCAATGATTTTATCACATCTTGCTAACAGATACACAAAATAAATCAAGATAAAGCACAAACGCTCACAGACACAGTTCAAAGCTCTGGTGACTTAATGCTGAGAGGCCAAGTGTATCTGTCTTGGAAGGAGCTTGGCAGTGCCACTTCTCTTGCTCAGGGTTTGTGCTGCCTTTAGCTTGCTAGAAAGCAAATACTGAGCACTATTTTTGCTTTTCACTTTTTTCCCATAAAAGTAAAACCTTCTTTGGATTTCTTTCCATTAGAGAAAACTGGTATTAACGTAGCTTTTAAGCAAAGTGAAATTACTTAAAGCAAACTTTCAAAAAGGAGGGGTACTCGTAATACTTTCTGGAATGTTTTGATAATTACATGTTCTAAATCCGTAAACTTCCTGCCACAGAATAGGAACTAAATTCAGAGTAGCTGTTGCCTGGAATGTCATCCAAATTATATTTCTTTTCCTACTTAACAAAGATGCCTTTGCAAACAGATTATTCATTTCTCACTCCCTCATAGTTTTACTTATTAGGGATGTGGTCAGATCAAATGCTATATTTTTCTCAGTAAAGTCATACAAAATATTGATTATATGCTTAGACATTAAATGTGTACTATTGCAATCAGGGGAACAAATGTTTAGATACCACTGAAGACTTTAGGTTGTGCACATAATATCTTACTTTTACATGTATTTTTTTTTTTTCAAATAGATTCTATCTTCCCAATCTGGCCAATTAAATCTTTGTTTATCCTTTTATTTTCATGCTGAATATAATACAATTTTGCTAGAAAAATGTCTTCTAGCACAACTATCTGGAATAGACAACCTACTCAATGGATATAAATGGAAAGACTAGCATTCTATATTGGAGAAGGCAATGGCACCCCACTCCAGTACTCTTGCTTGGAAAACCCCATGGACAGAGGAGCCTTGTAGGCTGCAGTCCATGCGGTCGCTAAGAGTCAGACACGACTGGCGACTTCACTTTCACTTTTCACTTTCATGCATTGGAGAAGGAAATGGCAACCCACTCCAGTGTTTTTGCCTGGAGAATCCCAGGGACAAGGGAGCCTGGTGGGCTGCCGTCTATGGAGTCACACAGAGTCGGACAAGACTGAAATGACTTAGCAGCAGCAGCAGCAGCAGCATTCTATATGAAATGAGAGAAACCATGATTGTTCTTTTATCCCTTCCAATTAATTCTGAAACTTCCATATGTATATGTATGATAGCTGGCATGCCCACCAACAGTTGTAAACATTTGTATTCTCAAACTTCATTCCACAGATTTTATAATTTTCACAACCCACCACATTTTAATATTATAGAATTCCTGTGAGAATAGTGTCATCTTAACTCTGCATATAGGCAGTTGGAATAATGTGCTATCTACTGAGACCAATATCTGTGGTGAAAGTTTCATACAAACTGTTCTCAATGTTGCTAAGGAAATACATATTATACACTATTTTATCATAAATCTGCTATTGTTCATGATGAAATTTCTTAGTATTTCTCTATTACTATTAGAAAAGTTAAAGCCAAGGCATTAAATAATCATACAGGGAATGTGATAAAGTTGTTTTATTTATTATAATGAAATATTTGAAAGATGACCCATGAACTAAGTTTTAAACATATTTTTTCTCTTATACCTAAATGGGCATTTATCAAATGCTTATTAAGTGGCTTGAAAACAAGAAAAATGATGAATCCCTCATCAAGAAGGATTGCATTTTTTCTTCTTTTAACAAAGTAACATTCATCATTTCACCCTTCCTCTACTCCACTCCTGATTCCTGTTCAATTGATGGCTTTAGATTTGGATTTTTGCTTAGGAATCCCATTTATCAAGCAAGATGAATGAAATCAATACTCCTACAGGGAAAATGAGTTCACTAATATTTACATTTATTTTATTTCTTTCTTTTCAAGTCTCAAATCTGTTACCATTCCACATAACTTTCAGGTGACTCTTCAATGCTTTCTGGTTAACAATGAATCAACAGAATTTTTAGCCATTCTTTCTTTTACACAATTGAAATCTCTTACTAATGGCAATGCTGTAGAACAAAGAGAAAACCCCATAAAAAGAGCTTTGAAGAGAAGTGATAGGAACCATATTAGTGGCTTATCAAAAACAAATTAGAACAGGCAGACTAGAGTTTTAACAAATGATTGCATTCAGTGAATATGTAATTGAACTTTTAAAGGTGACGCCACTCTTTCCTTAATAAATTCTTTTTTTTTTAAATTTTATTTTATTTTTAAACTTTACAAAATTGTATTAGTTTTTCCAAATATCAAAATGAATCCACCACAGGTATACACGTGTTCTCCATCCTGAACCCTCCTCCTTCCTCCCTCCCCACACCATCACCCTGGGTCGTCCCAGTGCACCAGCCCCAAGCATCCAGTATCGTGCATCAAACCTGGACTGGCAACTCGTTTCATACATGATATTATACATGTTTCAATGCCATTCTCCCAAATCTTATTGTGGAAGTTTATGTTCCTGACATTAGAATTGGCTTTTTTGGCTGCAAACTGATATATCTTTATAAGGTTGTTCCCATTGACATTTTTTTCAAATTAAAATATGTCTTTGCATGTTTTTTTGGTTTAGCTTGTTCTGTTAATATAAACAGTTGCATCCAATTTGATGCATGATACAGGATGCTTGGGGCTGGTGCACGGGGGTGACCCAGAGGGATGGTATGGGGAGGGAGGTGGGAGGGGGGTTCAGGATGGGGAACACGTGTACACCCATGGTGGATTCATGTTGATGTATGGTAAAACCAATACAATATTGCAAAGTAATTAGCCTCCAATTAAAATAAATAAATTTATATTAAAAAAAAGAAAATGTTTCTTATATACTGAAAACTTGAAAATGACTTTGATACTTAGAGGAAAAATTAGTTCTTAATTGAATTCCATATTTCTAAGATTATAATTGCTGGTATTAAAAATCTTTTACAGGGAATAAAATAAATATACATTATTAATTCACATTCAACTAAATACAAATGAACACAGTGATTTTTATATTGCTTCAATAACTTTCTGAAATTAAAATTCCAAATTATTCTATTCAATTTGTCTTAAAAGACTTTAATCAATGTCTTTTATTACTCATTTGTATTACTTAGGATATCATGGAAATGACCCTGATCATTCCCTCTGAATATGTTTCTTTTTTCTTAAATGTACTCAATAATGAGGTAAAGATGGTTGGATGTCATCACTGACACAATGGACATGGGTTTGGGTGGACTCCGGGAGTTGGTGATGGACAGGGAGGCCTGACATACTGAGGTTCATGGGGTCGTGAAGAGTCGGACATGACTGAGCAACTGAACTGAACTGAACGAGGTAAAAATGCCCCCACAAAACAAAATGGGTCAATCATGATTCTTAGAAGGATAAATATTACTTAGAGAGTGAATACTAATGGAATAACAAACCAAATGATTGTTTTAAACACCAGATTAACATTTGGATGGTCACTGGCCAAGCACAAGTCCATCCCTCCTTCTTGACGCACATATTCACACTGACAGTATTTTTGACTGTTTTTCTGTTTGGTTACTTTGGGGATGGGAGTAGTGTAACATTTTCTTTGGTCCCCTATAATTTTTATTCTAAAATAATTATTAACCAAATGGAAGTTCTCATTTAGGTGTCAGTATGGTTCTGCAGAGGTAAAATTGACAACATCTGTTGGATCATAGAAAAAATCAAGAGAATTCAAGAAAAACATTTACTTCTGCTTCATAGACTATGATAAAGTCTTTGTGTGGCTCACAAAAAACTGCAGAAAATTCTTAAAAGAGATGGGAATATCAGACCACCTTACCTGCCTCCTGAGAACCCTGTATGTAGGTCAAGAAGCAATAGTTAGAACCGAATATGAAACAATGAACTGGTTCAAAATGGAAAGGAGTTTGTCAAGGCTGTATCTTGTCACCCTGCTTATTTAACTTATATGCACAGTACATCATGTGAAATGCCAGGCTGAATGAAGTCCAAGCTGGAATCAAGACTGCCAAGAGAAATATCAACAACCTCAGATATGCAGATGACACCACCCTTATGGCAGAAAGTGAAGAGGAGCTAAAGAGCCTCTTGATGAAAGTGAAAGAGGACGGTGAAAAAGATTGCTTAAAACTCAACATACAAAAAACTGAGATCATGGCATCCAGTCCCATCACTTCATGGCAAATAGATGGGGAAACAATGGAAACAGTGACAGATTTTATTTTCTTGGGCTACAAAATCACTGTGAATGGTGACTGCAGACATGAAATTAAAAGATTCTTGCTCCTTGGAAGTAAAGCTATGACAAACCTAGTCAGCATATTAAAAAGCAGAGATATCACTTTGATGACGAAGTCTGTATAGTCAAAGCTATGTTTTTTCCAGTAGTCATGTAAGGATGTGAGAGTTGGACCATAAAGAAGGCTGAGCACTGAAGAATTGATGCTTTCGAATTGTGGTGCTGGAGAGTCCCTTGGACAGCAAGGAGATCAAATTAGTCAATCCTAAAGGAAATCAACTCTGAGTATTCATTGTAAGGACTGATGGTGAAGCTGCAGCTCCAATACTTTTGCCAAGTGATGGGAACAGCCAACTCACTGGAAAAGACCCTGATGCTGGGAAAGATCGAAGGCAGGAGGAGAAGGGGGCAACAGAAGATGAGATGGTTAGATGGCATCACTGACTCAATGGAGGTGAGTTTGAGCAAACTCTGGGATACAGTGAAGGACAGGGAAGCCTGGCATGCTACAGTCCATGGGGTTGTAAAGAGTTGGACATGACTGAGAGACTGAGCAACAACAACAAATGGTTCTGCAACTCACCCATGCCTCTGCCACCACATCTGCTAAATAATCATATATTGTCAATAACTTTAGTTTATGATGATATGAAAGTTGCATTTTAAGCCTAAACATGCAATTCTTGAAAGTGTATTTGTAACCAAAACTTCCTCAGGATTTTCCAATTTGCACTGTATTAAAGAGTCATAATAACATTAATGCTCAAACCTTACTAGCTTTTTACATTCACCAAACCACAATTAGATCTCAAGCTCCCACCAAATTCACCCACTTCTGGAAATTCCTGAGAGCCCCCCATCCCTACTCCAACCGCAGGGAAAATCTTTTCTCATGGTGATTTAAGGATTTTTTTTTTTTTTTTTTTTTTTTGTCCATGTGCACTACTGGTCAAATCCACTTGAGAGTGGTCTCACCACTGCAGTGCTGCCTCCCTGTGCTTCTTAAAGCAGCACAACATTTTGAGGTGCATTAATAGCACTGTTCCATATTCAGGCTTCAGGATTCTGGGGTCTGACTGAGCCATGGTGTGTTCCAAGCAAAACTGGAGAAATTGTCTTTCTCCCACTCTGTGGCATTCTCAAGCTGGTTCGCTGAGATCCCCTCATGGAAAGAGTTGCCTCTGATTCTGCCTTTGGCTCCATCAGAAGGACTCCAAACCATCCCCTCCATATTCCAAAGGAACCTCAAGTCAACTTAAAGCCCTTCTCCTTCAGCTAAAAAAGGGGTTAACAAAACTTCAGAGATTGAAACGAAGCCAACATAATCATACTAGTCATTTCAATTAGACTTGGTAAGAACTTCTGGGCTTCCCAGGTGGTGCTAGTGGTAAAGAACCCACCTGCCAATGCAGTGGACATAAGAGACGTGGGTTTGATTCCTGGGTTGGGACGATACCCTGGAGTAGGAAATGGCTACCCACTTCAGTATTCTTGCCTGGAGAGTTCCATAGGCAGAGGAGCCTGATGGGCTATAGTCCACGGGGTCGCAAAGAGTTGGACATGACTGAAGCGATCTAGTGCAGCACTCACTAGCTACCCTCTCTCTCTCTGTGTTTTCAGTCATGTCTGACTCTTTGCAACCCCATGGATCATAGCCTGCCAGGATACTCTGTTCATGGGATTATGCAGGCAAGAATACTGGAGTGGATTGCCATTTCCTCCTCCAAGGGATCTTCCCGACCCAGGGATTGAACTGACATCTCCTTCGTTTCCAGCATTTCCAGGTAGATTCATTACCATACAGGGCACTATACCTCATCTGTAATTCCAAAATCTAAAATGCTCTGAAAATAGGAATGCAAGGGATTTCTTTGTGTTGATTTTATATCCTGCAACTTTACTATATTCACTGATTAGCTCTAGTAATTTTCTGGTGGAGTCTTTAGGGTTTTGTATGTAGAGAATCATGGCATCTGCAAACAGTGAGAGTTTGACTTCTTCTTTTCCAATTTGTATTTCTTTTTCTGCTCTGATTGCTGTGGCCAAAACTTCCAAAACTATGTTGAATAGTAATGGTGAAAGTGGGCACCCTTGTCTTGTTCCTGACTTTAGGGGAAATGGTTTCAGTTTTTCACCATTGAGGATACTGTTTGCTGTGGGTTTGTCATATATAGCTTTTATTATGTTGAGGTATGTTCCTTTTATTCCTGCTTTCTGGAGAGTTTTTATCATAAATGGATGTTGAATTTTGTCAAAGGCTTTCTCTGCATCTATTGAGATAATCATATAGTTTTCATCTTTCAATTTGTTAATGTGGTGTATTACATTGACTGATTTTCAGATATTGAAGAATCCTTGCATCCCTGGGATAAATCCCACTTGGTCATGGTGTATGATATTTTTAATGTGTTTTTGGATTCTGATTGCTAGAATTTTGTTAAGGATTTTTGCATCTATGTTCATCAGTGATATTGGCCTGTAGTTTTCTTTTTTTGTGGGATCTTTGTCAGGTTTTGGTATTAGGGTGATGGTGGCCTCATAGAATGAGTTTGGAAGTTTACCTTCCTCTGCAATTTTCTGGAAGAATTTCAGTAGGATAGGTGTTAGCTCTTCTCTAAATTTTTGGTAGAATTCAGCTGTGAAGCCGTCTGGACCTGGGCTTTTGTTTGCTGGAAGATTTCTGTTTACAGTTTCAATTTCCGTGCTTGTGATGGGTCTCTTAAGATTTTCTATTTCTTCCTGGTCCAGTTTTGGAAATAGAAAGAGAAATTAAGGAAACAATTCCATTCACCATTGCAGCGAAAATAATAAAATACTTAGGAATATATCTACCTAAAGAAACTAAAGGCCTATATATATAAAACTATAAAACACTGATGAAAGAAATCAAAGAGGACACTAATAGATGGAGAAATATACCATGTTCATGGATTGGAAGAATCAACATAGTGAAAATGAGTATACTACCCAAAGCAATTTACAGATTCAATGCAATCCCTATCAAGCTACCAACGGTATTTTTCACAGACCTAGAAAAAATAATTTCACAATTTGTATGGAAATACAAATAAAACCTCGAATAGCCAAAGCAATCTTGAGAAAGAAGAATGGAACTGGAGGAATCAACCTGCCTGACTTCAGGCTCTACTACAAAGCCACAGTCATCAAGACAGTATGGTACTGGCACAAAGACAGAAATATAGATCAATGGAACAAAATAGAAAGCCCAGAGATAAATCCATGCACCTATGGACACCTTATCTTTGGCAAAGGAGGCAAAAATATACAATGGATTAAACACAATCTCTTTAACAAGTGGTGCTGGGAAAACTGGTCAACCACTTGTAAAAGAATGAAACTAGAACACTTTCTAACACCATACACAAAAATAAACTCAAAATGGATTAAAGATCTCAATGTAAGACCAGAAACTATAAAACTCCTAGAGGAGAACATAGGCAAAACACTCTCTGACATACGTCACAGCAGGATCCTCTATGACCCACCTCCCAGAATATTAGAAATAAAAGCAAAAATAAACAAATGGGACCTAATTAAACTTAAAAGATTCTGCACAACAAAGGAAACTATAAGCAAGGTGAAAAGACAGCCTTCAGAATGGGAGAAAATAATAGCAAATGAAGCAACTGACAAAGAAGTAATCTCAAAAATAAACAAGCAACACCTACACCTCAATTCCAGAAAAATAAATGACCCAATCAAAAAGTTGGCCAAAGAACTAAACAGACATTTCTCCAAAGAAGACATACAGGTGGCTAACAAACACATGAAAAGATGCTCAACATCACTCATTATCAGAGAAATGCAAATCAAAACCACTATGAGGTACCATTTCACGCCAGTCAGAATGGCTGCGATCCAAAAGTCTACAAGCAATAAATGCTGGAAAGGGTGTGGAGAAAAGGGAACCCTCTTACACTGTTGGTGGGAATGCAAACTAGTACAGCCACTATGGAGAACACTGTGGAGATTCCTTAAAAAACTGGAAATAGAACTGTCTCATGACCCAACAATCCCACTGCTGGGCATACACCCTGAGGAAACCAGAACTGAAAGAGACACATGTACCCCAATGTTCATCGCAGCACTGTTTATAATAGCCAGGACATGGAGGCAACCTAGATGTCCATCAGCAGATGAATGGATAAGAAAGCAGTGGTACATATACACAATGGAGTATTACTCAGCCATTAAAAAGAATACATTTGAATCAGTTCTAATGAGGTGGATGAAACTGGAGCCTATTATCCAGAGTGAAGTAAGCCAGAAAGAAAAACACCAATACAGTATACTAATGCATATATATGGGATTTAGAAAGATGGTAACAATAACCCTGTATACAAGACAGCAAAAGAGACACTGATGTATAGAACAGTCTTTTGGACTCTGTGGGAGAGGGAGAGGGTGGGATGATTTGGGAGAATGGCATTGAAACATGTATAATATCATATATGAAACGATTCACCAGTCCAGGTTCAATGCACGATACTGGATGCTTGGGGCTGGTGCACTGGTATGACCCAGAGGGATGGTACGGGGAGCGAGGAGGGAGGAGGGTTCAGGGTGGGGAACACGTGTATACCTGTGGCAGATTCATGTTGATATATGGCATAACCAATACAATATTGTAAAGTTAAAAAATAAAATAAAATATTAAAAAAAGAAGCAAAAATAAATAAATAAAATAAAATGCTCTGAAAAGAGGGTTTCTTCAAATTTTGTGCCCAACTTATTCAGTTCACCAAAATTTGAACTTATACTGACTGAGGTTTGCATTTCATAAACTTTATGTTTCCCATATACTGTAAATATTTGGATGAGGTGCTGATTCAGACCCACTTGAGCTGTTACCCCAAATCAGTATACTCCATATCACTTTTCTAAAATAAACTTCTGTCTTTGGTCTCCGCGGCAGAAGCAAGATGACGAAAGGAACGCCATCGTTTGGAAACCGTTGGAATAAGACGCACACGCTGTGCCGCCGCTGTGGCTCTAAGGCCTTTTTTTAAAAAAAAAAAAAAAAAATAAAATAAAATAAACTTCTGAATTTCAAAATACATCTACCCCCATGAGATTGTATACCTACGCACATATGTATTTATATGTACACTATTTATTGCAAGGAAGTATAACACATGAAAACAGAAACAAAATTGCTGAATGAGTGATGAGAATCGCTAATGTTTGTTTATTCATTCAAAAAACTTATTAAACCTCATTATGTGGTATCTGATTATAACACATTACAGACTTCCAAGTGCCATATCTATAAGTATTCATTGATCATTATCATTGTTGATTCTTTATTGTTGTTATAACTGATTGTCAAACAACAGGTTAATCACTGACTAATATATCAAAACTAGTATTATTATAAATACTAGATATTTATTTGATTTAAATGATTAGTTTTTTTGGGTTCCTGGACCCAATTCCAACATGTGTAGGGAGCCTTGCCCACACCAACAAGCAATCCTTGGACACTGAATTCAAGATATCTGAGAATTCAAGTCAATTCTGAAACTATCTACCCAGAAATAGACTCAGATTCCACAGGTAAAAGGCTTAGTCCCATAAGATTGCCCTCCACCTCAAACACCAATTGTAAGCTCAGGATATTACCTGACCTACCAGCAACAAATTGGAGCTTCCAATGACTTCCTCCAACTCAGGATGCCAATCATGATTCCAGGTTGATAACCAACTTCTGCCATGCCCTCCTCCAGGGGATCTTCCTGACTCAGGGATCAAACCCAGGCCTCCTGCATTGCAGGCAGATTCTTTACTGTTGAGCCATGGAGGAAACCCTGGAAACTCTATTACTCACAAGATTACCAGTTTATTACAAATGATATTAAAGGATACAAATCAATGGCCAGATAAAGAGATACATAGGGTGAAGTCCTAAACAAAGCACCTTCTGTCCTAGTGGAGCTTTGGGTCCAGCACAACAGCACATGAAAACATTCTGGTTCCCTGATCCAGAAGCTTTCCAAATCCCCTGTTTTTGGATTTTTATGGAGGCTTCACTACATAGGCATAGTCGATGAACTCATTGGCCATTGCTGATTGATTCAACCTGCAGCTCCTTGCCCCTCTCTGGAAATAAAGGGGTGGGACTGAAAGTTTCAACTCTTTATTCATGATTAGTTGCCCTAGGAACCAGCCCCCATCCTTAGTTTCTTTCCAAAAGTTATCTTCATAAACACAAACCCAGTTATGGTGGAAAGGGACTTGTAAAAGTAACATGATACCCATTTCAGCTTTATGGCTCTGAAGTGATTTCAAGAACTGAGGAAAAGATACCAAATAGTATAACAAGAGATGCTCCCTTTGGTCTTATTGCTCAGGAAATTCTAAGGGTTTTGGGAGCTATAAGCCTGGAAATATGAATGAAGACCAAATATATATGAGAAATATATTTTGGTCATCTGAATTACCAAATATATATACATATTTTTCCCTTGAAATCATAATATTTCAATCTATAATAGATATATAAATAAAATTTCAACTCACACCGAGAAAGCCTTTCTTAAACTGGTCTTTGATTCACTACAATGTTTTTGAAAATCATTTAAAGGACATATTTAATTGCTCTATATTTGGTCACCTTATTGGCTTATCTTATATATTAATATTTGTTATATAATTTTATATTCTTTATAATCCTGTGCTAAAATTATTTCAAATATTATTTTTTAACTAAAATTAGGGATTTTAAATCTTGGAAATGACCTGGGGAGTCCATCTTACAAGTGACCTAGGAAATATATCATTCAAGTCCCTAGTGAGTTCATATATTTTTTTTCAGGAATGGGTAAGTTTAAGTACTCTCTGTTTTACCTTAAATCTTAGTCATATATGCGTCCCAGAGCATATACCAGGGAATAGTTAAGAAAATTACTGTGAAGCATACATTGTCTTCTAAATGACTAAAACAGCCCTTTTACAAACCAAATCTAAAGATTATCATACTAAGTGAAGTAAGTCAGACAGAGAAGGACAAATATCATATGAGATCTCATATGTGGAATCTTACAAAATGATAAAAATGAACTTATTTACAAAATAGAAAAAGAATTAGGCATAGCAAGCAAATGTATGGTTACCAAAGGGGAAAGGCAGGGGAGGAATGACTTAGGAGCTAGGGATTAACAGATGCACATTACTAAATATAAAACAGATAAAAGTAAGAACCTACCATATAGCACAGGGAACTATATTCAATATCTTATAATAAGCTATAACTTTGCTATACACCTGAAACTATCACAACATTGTAAATCAGCTATACTTCAATTCAAAAAAAGAAAAAGAAAAACCAATATCAGTGCAGCTTACATCTGTTCTGTGTTTGTGTGTATGTGTGTGTGCATGTGCCTTCTCTCACATTTATATAACATTGCTTAACATGTCAATATTCTCTCTTTTTCTTTAGTTTGAAATCATAAAAATCATATGCAGTAATTAAAGCATAGATGTGTTCTCCATTTTACAAAGAAGAAAATTAAAGTCAAGATAGAGCACTTTGTATAAGAACAGAAAAGCATTCTGTTGCAGAGTAGATGGGCACAAGAACACCATTCTTCTACATAACCCTCCTTGTCTTTGTCATCCAGTGGTATTCCTAAATCAGGCTGCAGCATAAATATGTTTATAAATTACTTTTCTGCTCTTAAAATAATGACTTTCTTTCACCTGGTGCTTCCCTGGTGGCTCAGGTGGTAAAGCGTCTGTCTACAATGCAGGAGACTTGGGTTCGATCCCTGAGTCGGGAAGATCCCCTGGAGAAGGAAATGGCAATTCACTCCAGTACTATTGCCTGGAAAATCCCATGGACAGAGAAGCCTGGTAGGCTACAGTCCATGGGGTCGCAAAGAGTTGGACACGACTGAGTACACTTTCTTTCATTCTTTCTTTCTTTCACCTAAACATTTGTGCCAAAGGATGATACTATTCAGTACTGCAGGCATTATCTCTTAATTAACCACCAGTTACATTTCTGCACCATTTTATGTACTGTATTTTATTACATCATTAGACTTTATTTTTACATTCATAATTGCTGATAAGTGCTAAATTTTTTAACGTGAAAGAATTTAGTCATTAAAAATGGATAAAATGTTGAAGGCAGAATGTTAAGTAATTATTTCATTTGCAGTTTTTAGATAGATAACAAGGATCCAGTTAGAATGCATATTATCTCTTGTAAATAGATCCTGTGATAGAGAATACCTGCTAGGGTGTAAGTAACGAACTGGGAATCATGCTGGTGAACAGTCCCAAATTAGAAAAGAACATCATCTTTATTTTTTATTCTTTATAGAACTTGAGGATAACTTTTTAATAAGTTTTATGAAATAGGTGATTTATAAGGAAAAAAGTGCTCATAAAAGTAACAGAAGTATTAGCATTCTGTGAGGGAAACTCAGTCTTATGAAGACAGATGTTTTCAAATCATCCATATCCACTGACATTTTAAATCCTTACTCCTAAGAACATCTTCCATGGTTTCTATTAACATACATAATGATTCCACAGTTGTCAATCACACTAACAAAAAGCTACACCCACTATGTTTGAAGGACTGATGCTGAAGCTGAAGCTCCAATACTTTGGCCACCTGATGTGAAGAGCCAACTCATTGGAAAAGACCTTGATGCTGGGAAAGACTGAGGGCAAGAGGAGAAGGAGGTAACAGAGGATGAGGTGGTTAGATGGCATCAGTGACTCAATGGTCATAAGTCTGAGCAAACTCTGGGAGATAGTGGAGGACACAGGAGCCTGCTGTGCTGCAGTCCATTGGTTTACAAAGAGTCATACAGGACTTAGCAACTGAACAACAACAGGCTCTTTACACCAAAGATGTGTATCCTAGGCACTATGCTAGTGGTTGCAGAGAAAACAAAGATTAATTAGATACTGCCTCCACTCTCAAAGATCTTACAGTAAACTTTAAAATAATGAAAAAAGTGATCAATTACATGGGAAGAATACATAGTTATACAAGTTGATCAAGAAGTGAAGTGAAAGTGAAGTTGCTCCATCATGTCTGACTCTTTGTGACCCCATGGATGGTAGCCTACCAGGCTCCAAGATACATGGGATTTTCTAGGCAAGAATACTGGAGTGGGCTGCCATTTCCTTCTCCAGGGGATCTTCCCAATCCAGGGATTGAACCCAGGTCTTCTGCATTGCAGATTACCATCTGAACCACTAGGGGGTTTCACCAAACATCAGAAGTAATATTGAAATAAATCTTTACAGATGGACAGAATTTCAATAGATAAAGACGAAGAAACAAAATGAGTAAAATGTATTAGAGTGGAAAAGCAAGGAAATGACAAAAAATCCAGCTTGGTTAGAGTATATGTTATGTAGGATGATATGATTATACTTGAAAGAAGTTAAAAATAGGAAACATTCCCTGCCTTGGTCATTGCATATTTCAGCCAACAGTAGTGGTGGGCTTGCGTGATAATTATTTTAAAGCAATGTCAAAGTCAATGTTTCTCTATTTTTCTCCCTAGAATTCACTCAGTGGTTTTGTCTTTCCAACAAACCCTATCTTTTTTTTTTTCTCTCTTCTCTCCTCTGCTTGAGAATCTCTGAGTATGTAGGACTGCAGAGTACTAGTTACCTCACAATTAAAGCAGACAAAAACTCCTGTGTCTTGATGGGCAATGATGATTCAGGCCCATGGATCATATTCATTCCCATCACACATGTATTCTAACTACCATACCCATCTTCTTCCTTTCTATCATTCTAATTCTTCTATTCTGTTCTAGATTAGAAAATAAGCAAATTTAGCTTTGGCTTTTAGATATGCTCCCAATGTTCACTAGTTCTATGGTTCTCAGTTATGAACCAGTTATATTCTTATAGATTATGATTTCAGTGTTTGAGGGGCTACAGTAAACATGTGATAAAGACATCAGATATGAGATAAACAAGACTTTCCTTTGAGAGAACATAAGATCAGGACACAGTGAACCAGATGATCATAAAAAGAGCACTGTGATATAAATGTTTATGTCCATCATAAATTCACATGTTGAAATCCTAACCCCTAAGGCGCCCTTGTCCCTTTTCACTATATGAGGATGCAATAAGGTTGCAGCCTACAATTCAGAAGAGAGCACCCACCAGAACCCGAGCATGATGGCACCTTGATCTTGCACTTCTAGCCTCCAAAACTATGAACAATAAATTTTACTGTCTATAAGTCACCTAGTCTATGGTATAATACCCAGACTTTTAGAGAAGCCATAGCAAACTAAGACAAAAAGGTCTCTAGAAAGATGGACTATGTCTCCTATGCCGGCTATTATGTTTTATTCCTCTCTCACAATCACCAGCAATATCCACTTCCACCCTTTTCTTTCCTGCTCTGTTTCCTGGGAGGTTGACTTCTATGGACTAAATTGCTCATGCTCCCTTGCCAGTTACCTTTCCATGAGGTTAGGCAAACAGGAGGCACTAGCAGGAAATGTTAGGGTAGGAGAAGTAAAAGGTCAGAGTCCTTCCCTCAGACCTTCTTACTTCAGCACCTTGTCACTAGAGGTACTAAAGCCCCTCAGAGACTTCACCTTCTGCCTTTAAGAGTGTCCTCCATGGTTCCTGTTTTTATTCAGCTACCTTCAGTACCTTTAAGATTAGTGGTTGTAACAATTTTTAGGGCTTCCTTAGTGGCTAAGATGGCAAAGCATCTGCTTGCAATGCAAGAGACATGGGTTCCATCCTTGGGTCAAGAAGATCCCCCGGAGAATGGAATGGGTAAACATTATAGGATTCTTGCCTGGAGAATTCCATGGACAGAGGAGCCTGGTTGGCTACAGTCCATGGGGTCACAAAGAGTTGAACATGACTGAGGGACTAACACTTTCACTTTTTCATACTTCAACAACTCTTAATTAGTGGTGTGTGCTCAGTTACTCAGTTGTGTCCAACTCTTTGTGACTCCATGGACTCTAGCCTGCCAGGATCCTCTGTCGATAGGATTCTTCAGTCAAGAATACTGGAGTGTGTTGCCATTTCCTGATCCAGGGGATCTTCCCGGCCCAGGAACTGAACCCACATCTCTTGTGTCATTAGGCAGACTCTTTACCACTAGTGCCACCTGGGAAGCCCTTTAACTAGTGATAATTTATGTGTAATTTACATCCATTTATTAATGCTTCTTCATTTGAACCATCTAAAGTGTGGTCTTATTTCTTGAAGCCCTGACTGATACAACTCCAGAGCCCACAGGATTTATTCTAATTTGCTTGAAGTTATTGTCAAATTGAAGTTAAATGAGAAGGTGGTAAGGAAAGGTGAGTCACTGAAATGGAGAAGGAGCACGACAATGGCAAAGGTGGGCAGAGACTGTACAAGCACTGGCCAATAGAGAAAGGGTCTTTAATCATAACTTTTTCATATTTACAGCTGTTTCCAGTGTGAAAATGGAGACAGGATATTGCTGGCCCCAGAGTCAATAATTTTAATTCTATTAGTAAGATCCATTTTATTGTGATTATCGATTTCAGCTTGATAACATCAAAACTTTAATGTCTCATTTTAATTCCATTCTTGCCAAGCAACTTTCTGACTATAACTTGGGTTTCATATAAGTGCTAACAAGAGGGAATATACAGGCTTCAAATATTCCAGTAACTGTGATTATTTTTTTTTAATCACTGCAAACTAATAAATAGCCATTATGTTTTTGCTATTATGACTTGGTTAAATAGAAGTGCTTTCTTGAGATATTTGTCTTCTTTAGGTGTGTTATTAACAACAAGATTCTGAAGGCAAGGCCTTGGACCACCTGTAGCTTGTAACTTGTTTTTACTATTTTGAAATTCTATACTATAATACCTAATGTGTTGAGGAACACTTAGAAGAATATGGGCTGCTAGACTAGGGGAAGCAATTTTATACCAACCATGTTTCTTGGCAGGACCTTGGAACAAAATCTTGGTAAAGACTTCACAGAAGGTAAAAGACCGTACTTAATTTGCCCAGGAAATAAATGGACTAGACCTATCATTTTGTGGCCACTTAATCGTGTTCGGAGTTATGTCAAATAATAAATGTCTCCCCATACCATACAAAGAGTATTTCTGCAGTCAAAAGCTCCTTTTTTAAGGTATTATTCTGTCCATGACGTGCGTTCTAAGTCACTTCAGTTGTGTCCGACTCTTTACAGCCCTATGGACTGTAACCTGCCAGGCTCTGTCTATCCATGGGATTCTCCAGGCAAGAATATTGGAATGGGTTGCCATACCTTCCTCCAGGGATCTTTCTGACCCAGGCATCAAACTCCAGGCTATTACATCTCCTGCACTGGCAGGCGGGTTCTTTACCACTAGCACTACCTAGGAAGCCCCACTATCCATGACAAAACATCATAATTATACAGATTTTGACTTGTTCTTCAACTTCCTCTTATGATCTTAAGTATCAGTTGCTTGGCATAAGCACCATTATTCCTGCTCTTTTACATGTTTATACCAGTCTTGTCCATTTACAATTACTTTGTCACTCAGATGTTTGTCTGTGACATTCTGTGCCACTAGGTTAGTTAAAATACCTTCAGGTGGATGTTTCTAAGTATCCTGTGGGTGTTCAGGAGAAGAAAGAGACAGGAAATAAGTTTCTGTTGTATAATTGCCTCATACTCAAGCAATCTGTCTATCAGAATTCTTTCTTATGGATAGAAATGCTCATTCTACAATGTTCAAAACTCACCCGTGTCCCCTCCACCCCCTAATCAATAAATTCAGAGTTTGAAACTGAATCATTCATGTTAAATACATTTATTTAAGAAATATAACCTACTTTTCCGTAGGAGAGATTGTCTGATTATAACAAGAGAAAAAAGCTCTCTTGACTATCAAAAGACTTTCCCATATTCAATTGTGAAGATTTAGGAATACGTGAATCATCATCAATTGATTAAATTTCTTCTAAGCATGTGGCATATACTTTAAAAGAAAAGCAAAAATGCTTGCCGAATCCCAGAAAGGGCACTTTATTGTCTTCAGAATGATGTGGGAAAGTTCATGAAATTAGCTAATAAACCATTATTTTCTTCTACTTATTCCTTATTCTCTGCCTGTCCTTTTCCCTTCCCGATTTGCTTCTGTGGGATTTCTAATGATGCTCTAATAACAAGAACAGCTGCAGCAGTGGTGGTGGCAACAGCAGCTATCATTTATATATTGACTACATAATACATACTTAGCATTTTGCTCAACCCTTTACAATAATTAATTAGCTACCTCTTTCCTCAATGCTCAGAGGCAGCTACCAAGTCTTTTTCCCTTTTTGCCAATAAAAGAAAATAAATAAAAAAAAAAGAAGAAGAAGAAGAGAGATTAAGTAACTTGGTCAAGGTCAGACAGCTAATAAAGAGATCAACCTATGTTCAGATTTGAACCCAGGGCCATTTGACTCTGGAAGTTATGCACTTAACCATTGTATAATTGTGTCCTTTGGAGGTGAAGTTAGTGAACTGCCCTGCTCTCTGGGAGACTATAGGTGCTATGTAATTGGAAGATCTGTAATCTTCTCAATATTTATATATGCTTATCACTTGCTCAAGGTATATGGAACTATGACCAAAAAAGCAACACAAGGAAGTGTATGTGGCTTCAGCAGGAATCTTAAGGGAAGCAGGAGGACATCCAGCTTAACAGCTATATCAGCTGAATCATCAATTAGGTGGCATATGTCATGGCCAGGTAACAGAAATATTAAAAAAAATAACTTTTTTAGTAGAGGATTTTAAATCATTCATTAATATATTCACATGTTGCAGTATTTGTGGAATTTATATTAGGGTTTATTTACTGCAATTGTGAAAGTCTCTCAGTCATGTCAGACTCTTTGTGACCTCATGGACTATACAATCCATGGAATTCTCTAGGCCAGAATACTGGAGTGGGTAGCTTTTCCCTTCTCCAGGGGATCTTCCCAACCCAGGGATCGAATCCTGGTCTCCCACATTGCAGGTGGATTCTTTACCAACTGAGCCACAAGGGAAGCCCGAGAATACTGGAGTGGGTAGCCTATCCTTTCTCCAGCAGATCTCCCCAACCCAGGAATTGAACCGGGGTGTCCTGCATTGCAGATGGATTATTTACCAGCTGAGCTATCAGGGAAGCCCATTTACTGCAAGGCAATCATCATATTCTATAATTCACTGAAACTGGGGGGATCTATTTTCATTGTTTTTTTTTTATTTATTATCATTATTATTTATTTTTTACTTTACAATATTGTATTGGTTTTGCCATACATCAACATGCATCCGCCACGGGTGTACACGTGTTCCTCATCCTGAATTCCCCTCCCACCCCACTCCCCATACCATCCCTCTGGGTCATCCCAGTACACCAGCCCCAAGCTTCCTGTATCCTGCATCGAACCTGGACTGGCGATTCATTTCTTATATGATATTATACATGTTTTAATGCCATTCTCCCAAATCATCCCCCTTCTTTGAGGATATATTGTCTACATAGAATACACTCTTGAATTGTGACTGAGAAATCATGGATGGAAATAAGCTGTACTTGTGTGTGTGCTAAGTCGCTTCAGTCATATCCAACTCTTTGAGACCCTATGAACTGTATGTAGCACAGTAGGCTCGCTATATGTTGCCATAAGATATTAAAGGTCAAATAAAGTGATGGAAAATAATCAAAACTAGGACCTATACAATTATGTAAAGTCTAAAAATAAAATAAAATTAAAAAAAAAAACAAAAAACAAAAAAAAAAAACTAGGACCTATGATTTCCTAATGAGTGTTTGAATGCAACTAATAATTTACCTCTGACAAATCACTTATCTTTTCTGTGTTTCCCAGTTTTCAGCCATCAAGTGGGGAAATTAATATAAGATCTCTGCTCTGCCCTTGCCTGTCCTAACTTGTCTAAAATCTCAATCACTTGAGCATCTAATGAGCTACCAGCAAGCATCAAAGATGAATGAGAATGCTTGTCCTTCACGTCTTTAGTCCACTATAGGGACTACCAGGAGCTAGAATATGTGGATTATACAGAAACACAAATGAGTTTGTAAACAAATTTAAAGATCCTAGCCAGAAAATGAGTATGGTTTTATGACAAGAGTATACACATCAAGGGACACAAATAAATAGATGGAGAATGAGAAACTCGAGTCAGGAATTTCTTGTCATCTCTCTGGGGTGCAGGCAATGGGCTTATGAAAAACTCAAAAGGAATAAAGAAATCCCATCTGACATTTAGTTCAGACTTTATTAGTGAACATTTTTCACTTATGATATTCACATGTAAATTCCAGACTGCAGTTTCCTTCTTACTGTCAATGGGTTCTGGTTATTGCCCAATTCATCATTAGCAGCTGTAATAAAGCCAATGCTAGTCTTCAGTATATGGTAAACTCACTACTCTCACGTGAGTTGGCATTATGGACCTGGCCAAGTAATAAGCTGAGACACACGGTTGGTGTCTTGGACTTGTTCTGCAAAACAGCAAGTTTCCTATGGGCAGGTTTGAAGTCTGGTAGATTCCATTTATCACTGAACAGGAATATTTAATTATTGATAGTCCTCAAATTAATTTCTTGCAAAGCAACAGAAACTCTCTCTTTTCTCTGCTAGTGAAAAGTCATATTCTGCACACACATGATACGTCTTATTCACAGTTTTGCCATTAGTCCTCTGCTTAGACAACACTTTCACAAAGAACTATTGTGAATACTTCCACCTAAACAGTCTGGAGAACAGCCTACTAGTTCTACCTACTAGACACTCTAAAGATTAATCTCATAAAGGCAGAAACCTTTCTACGGAAGTGCAAAACTACTCAAGGATGAAGACATTCTCATTAAAGGAGAATTAAAGACATTAGGTGCTGAATTCTTAAAGTTACAAAATGGAATTCCTTAACTCAAGAGAGAAAAAGATGTCTCAAATTCTATTTGAGCATAACAATCTTGTCCCCTTTAAAGTGACATATTTTTAACCTAGAGAGCTTTCATGTGTCTATGTGTATAGGTGTGGAAATGTACACAGAACTCACTGTGATACATTAAAATTAGATTAATTTTAAATCAGTCAGATAATACATTACCTTACAAATAAAGTTGTGCTGATTTTAAACTCCCCATATAATCAAACCTTGAAAAATTCACTCTAGCATTAGAAAGCATTTTTTCCCAATTATCTGGCACAGTTCTTTGAAGTGATTACTGAACTATATATGCAAAGACAATGTACATTAATGACATATTGCTACTTCTATCTCTCTTCTGAATATATTTTCCAGAACTCCAATAGGTATTTAATTACAATATTTCCAAATTATGATTCAAAGTACCTTACACAAATCAACTGCTACAGCCTTCAGAGCTAAAGACTGTCATGAAGGATGGTGGGGACATATGTCTCTTTGAGTTAGCGTTCTTGGGATTTTGATATTTGCATTGGAATATTACCCCCTGATGTCTCTGATCTGTATAAAGCAAATTATATGCTACTATTAAAGCAGATTGCAAAAGACATTGACAGTTGGAAAGGCCTAATGACCAGCTGGATGGGAAAATTTCATGTTGTCAAAATGGTAACTTTGGAAGAAGTTTTAGATGCCTTTTATCTGCTACAAACATGAATACCTAAGTCTTGTTTTAAAATAAACTTAGCCTGTTAAATAGTCACATTTGGAGTATAAAAGAACTGCAAATGCTAAGTGGCATATTCTATATTTTGAGACTGTAATCCTTCATTACCTAAATAAATGTTGAATTTATGGACTTTATTTCTTGCTCAAACTTAGTAAAAATGAAATCTATATGAATAAAAAAAGATATCCTGTAATACAGTCAATGTTTATGAAATGTTAAAAAATAGTTTGATGAATCAGGGAGCAAAATCAAACCAATTACACAATGTCCCTTACCATTTCCTTACTCATATTGATTGAGGAGACATTTCACTTTACAACTACCTATGCTGACAAAATAATAATTCCACTTATATGGTGGTTTTTAAAGTATTTTTAAACATTATCTCATTTACTCCTCATAACAATTCAATGATACAGAGTTCCTAGTACTAGATTAGTCCCACTGATACTAGAATTACTTAATTAGAAAAAAATAACCATTTAATACCTTCTCCTTTCTCTTTAAATTTTCAACTTTTTTCCCACTAATTCATCTGACAATCCTATGGCATTCTTCTTAGACATAATGGGTACAATCAGCTGCTAACTGCCTCATCTTCCCATCAACAATTTCACCCACACAGTTGCATCTGTTCCCATATAACAGCAGTGACAACAACAACAATAGCTGGGTTTTACTGAGAACTTGCCATTTGCCAAGTACTACTTTATGCACTTCATCCATCCCTGTGTTGTGTTCCGTAGTATCCAACTCTTTTCAACCCTATGGACTACTGTCCGCCAGGCTCCTCTGTCCATGGGATTCTCCAGTCAAGGATACTAGAATCGGTTGCTGTGCCCTCTTCTAGGGGATCTTTCTGACCCAGGGATAGAACCCACATCTCTTATGTCTCCTGAATAGAAGGAGGGTTCTTTACCACTAGTGCCACCTGGGAAGACCATGCACTTGATCCAATTTGACCTATTCAAAATTTATAACTCTATGAGGTATGTGCTATTATATCCTCTGTATTTAATTTTTCAACTTTTATTGAGACACAATGGACATATAATATTTTAAGATTAAGATTTATAACATAATGATTGATATATGTATATATTGTGAAATGGTGACATAATATGTTTAGTCAATATCCATCACTTCACATAGTTAAAAAGAGTTCCTTTCTTTGCGATAAGAACTTTAAAGATTTACTTTCTTACAAATATCAAATATATAAGACTGCTAACTATAGTCACAATGTTGTACATTACATCTCTAGTACTTATTTATCTTTTAAATAGAAATGTGTACCTTTTGACCACCTTCACCCAGTTCCCCCACCCACTGTCTTGTGCAACCACCAATCTAACACTAACCCTAACTCTGTTTTGATATGTTTGTTTTTTTCAGATACCATATATCAGCCCCATTTTAGAGATGAGGAAATGAAAGCATTCATCTAGGTTTACCAAAATCAAACAAACAGACAAACCACAGGTGGCAAACATAGGATCTGAACCCAGAAAGTCTGCCTCCAGACTAACCCAACTCCATACTCAATTGTCTTGCTGCTATTATAGAAGAGTCCTCTAGGAGTATGCTCCCTTGTGCCTTCCTTGAATCTCAACACCTCTTACCTTCTGAAAGACTTTACTTCTGTAATTATGTCGAGTGCATGCTAGGTCGCTTCAATTATGTCCAACTCTTTGTGATCCAATGGACTGTAACCTGCCAGGCTCCTCTGTCCATGGGATTCTCCAGGCAAGAATACTGGAGTGTATTGCCATTCCCTTCTCCAGGGGATCTTCCCTACCTCTACTCAACTATCAGTTTCTTCCTCTCAATGTCATTCAAATATGTATCACTATCATACACTTTAACTGGAGAAGGCAATGGCACCCCACTCCAGTACTCTTGCCTGGAGAATCCCATGGACGGAGGAGCCTGGTGGGCTGCAGTCCATGGGGTCGCTAAGAGTCAGAGACGACTGAGTGACTTCACTTTCTCTTTTCACTTTCATGCATTGGAGAAGGAAATGGCAACCCACTCCAGTGTTCTTGCCTGGAGAATCCCAGGGATGGGGAGCCTGGTGGGCTGCTGTCTCCGGGGTCGCACAGAGTTGGACACGACTGAAGTGACTTAGCAGCAGCAGCAACATACACTTTAAAAACATGACAAACAAAAATCTCTAAATCTCTCCTTCTATGGTACAAATTCTCCAAATATTTGCCTCTACTCACTAACTAAATTTCTTCATTTATTTTTCAAAACATGGTATTGAAATGCTCTTCCACATATTTATCTATATTCAGTAACTCAATCCCTTCTGTCTTGTAAAAGCTCTCACCAAAGAAACCAATGACTTACATTTTGCCCAAGCCAATGCAGAGATCTCTGACTAATTTTATTGACCCATGAATAGCACTTGGCTTTTTTTGAATCATTGTCTTGTTTTCTATCTCACTAGATACTTTTTCTCAGTCTCCTTCTGGATAAGACTTTAGAAGTTGGAGTACCTCGGGAGTCTTTCCTTACCCTTCATTTCCTCTATATGCAGTCTCCCTAAGCTATCTCATCCAGTACCAAGAGTTCAAATCTATACACTGATGCCTGTCAAATCTATAGCTCCAGCCTGCACTGCTCTCCTGAACTTTAGAAATCATATCATATATACACAACTCCCTACTCCACATTGCCACTTGAAAAGTCTAATAGACCTCTCAACCTTAATAAAACGCAAATAGGATTACAGAGTTTTACTTCTATATCTGCTCCTGGCCAACCCATCTCCTTTTGAGTAAACACCCAGTTCTTGAGACTAAAACAAAATGTAGGAGTCTTCCTTGATTCTTCTTTTTCCATCAAATTTCAGGTCTATCCATCAGTAAGTCCTGTCATATCTCCAAAAATCAATTTCCAAAGGTATTTCTACCCTTGAAATGTTTCAAGTTCGTTTCCACTGGATTTTAAAATACCAGTCCACAGCACTATCATCTCTCATCTGGACTACTGAAATAGTCCCCTAATTTGTCTCCCTGTTTCTACTTATTTCCCCATACAACTTATCTTCTTTATAATACCTCCCTTAATTTTGTGAAAACTATGGTGCTTCACAGGTTAAAACCTCCCAGTGTCTCTCCATGAAACCTAACATAAAATACAAACTCTTTATCTTGGACTACAACTTGTATGTGATATAGCTTCTTTCTGTATCTACCCTCAATCCCCCTCATTAATTATGCTCCAGTTAGATTGGTTCTTCTTACATAGTAAGTTTATTTATGTTTCAGGGACTTTGAAATAGAATAAATAAATATATATGAAATGTGCTGTGTGTGCTAAGTCACTTAAGTCATGTCAGACTCTGCATGACCCTATGAACTGTAGCATGCCAGGCTCCTCTGTCCATGGGATTCTCCAGGCAAGAATACTGGAGTGGGTTGCCATGCCCTTCTCCACTGGATCTTCCTTACCCAGGAACTGAACCTGCATCTTTTATGCCTCCTGCATTGGCAGGTGAGTTCTTTACCACTAGCGCCACCTGACTTTGAAATATATATCAAATATATATATATTGATATACAGAAAGAGATACTTATGCTTGGATGATTTTTTCCTCAAATATTTACATAGCTGCCTCTTTCTCATCTTTCCAGTCTCAAGTAAAACACCATTTCTCCACAAAGGGTTTTCCCAACCACCCTGGCTAAACTGGCCACCCTCTGCGAAAGTATGACAGTTCTTATTACTTTAAGAGCTAGAAATATTCTCATTTATTTGCATTTTATGCTCTATCTTTCCCACTGAAATGTAAGTTCCTTGAGAACAGGGACCAAGTCCATCTTGAATCCTTAGCACAGGGTCTTTAGTACCTAGAAAGCATCTGTACCATGATAGGTGCTCAATAAAGATTTTTAACAGACTCACTATGATACTTTTATGTCTATGTATACAAATTCAAACACAAGGTAAATATGGGGAGTGGTTACATGAGGTCACCAAAAGTGGAACAGGAAACACAATTAAGGGCCTTATTCCAATTATAGAGTAGTCTACATTTAAAAAAACCAAAATCATAGACTGACAAATAGATAGACAGACAGACACACCATTTTGTGGCTTGAATTTTCCAGGCCAATGTGATAATATTTCCACTTAGAAGTGATATAATATCCTTGGAAGTAAGAAAGGCTTGGTAGATTACTATGAATTTAAGTTTGCCAAAGTTCTTAACAAGCGTGAAGTAGATGTTTATAGGGCAAAGAGTCTTCCCAAAATAAAAATATATCTATGTAAAATATAAAATAAACCACCTCCTCTTTCAACCATAGGCTGCTGAAATTGGATGTACACATCCCCAAAACAAAGACTGTTATATGAACTGAATTATAAAGTATATGATCTCTTGATAGATTTTTGAAGCCATAATTGATATATAATAAACTGCACATATTTAATATACACAATATAATGAGTTTGGACTTTTGCATACACCCATGAAACCATCATGAATCAAAGTAGCAGACATATGTATCCCCTCCAAAAGTTTCCTAGTGGGGCTTTTGTTCTTGTTCATTTTTTTTATATTCCATGTTTTTTCCTTCTAATTTTATTGATATATAATTGACATACAGCTTAGAGTGTATAGCATAATGATTTGACTTACATACGTCATGAAGATGATCATATTAAATTTAATGAACATCCATCATCTCATATAGATTCAAAATTCAAAAGAAATGGGGGAAAAATTCCTTCTGATGGGAACTCTTAGGATTTTCTCTCTTAACAACTTTCATATGTAGTATACAGCAGCATAAATTATCTTTAGCATGTTGTACATTACATCCTTTGTACTTATTTATCTTTTAACTGGAAATTTGTACCTTTTGATTGCATTTACCCAATTCCGTCTTCTCCCAATCTTTGTTTCTGGTAACCACAAATCTGAACTCTTTCTCTATGAGTTTGTTTATTTGTTTGTAAGTATAGTTGACCTACAGTACTATGTCAGTTCCCATTACACAACACAGTGATTCAGTATTTCTATACATTTCAAAATGATCACCACAAGTCTACCTGTCACCATACAAACATACAACATAGTTACTCAGTATATCTCCCACACTATATTTTTTATATCTGTGTGTCATTTATTTTGCAACTGGAAATTTGTACCTCTTAATCTCCCTCACCTATTTCTTTCCTCCACCACTCATACAATTTTGTTAGATATAGGGACATTCTTGTACAGTGCTGCTGCTGCTAAGTTGCTTCAGTCGTGTCCGACTCTGTGCAACCCCATAGACGGCAGCCCACCAGGCTCCACCATCCCTGGGATTCTTCAGGCAAGAACACTGGAGTGGGTTGCCATTTCCTTCTGAATGCATGAAAGTGAAAAGTGAAAGTGAAGTCACTCAGTCATGTCCGACTCTCAGCGACCCCATGGACTAAAGCCCATCAGGCTCCTCCTTCCATGGGATTTTCCAGGCAAAAGTACTGGAGTGGGGTGCCAGTAGGTCTCTAGAATTTATTCATCTTATATAAGTGAAACTTTATACCCATAAAACAACAACTCCCCATTTCCCTATCCCTCCAGCTGCTGGCAAGTATCATCGTATTCTCAGCTTCTGTGAGTTGACAATTTTAGATATTGATACAGTCAGTAAAAACAAGACCTGGAGCTGACTGTGGCTCAGATTATCAGCTCCTTATTGGAAAAGTCAGGTTTAAACTGAAGACAGTAGGGAAAACCACTAGGCCATTGAGTTATGACATAAATCAAATCCTTTATGATTATATAGTGCAGTTGACAAATAGATTCAAGGGATCAGATCTGGTAGACAGAGTGCCTGAAGAAGTATGGACAGAGGTTCATAACATTGTATAGGAGGCAGTGACAAAACCATCTCAAAGGGAATAAACAAATTGCAAGAAGGCAAAGTGGTGGTCTGTGGAGGCTCTACAAATAGCTCAAGAAAGAAAAGAAGTGAAAGGCAATGGAGAAAGGGAAAGATATACCCAAATGAATGCAGAGTTCTAGAGAATAGCAAGAAGAGATAAAAAGGCTTTCTTAAATGAACAATGTAAAGAAATAGAAGAAAGCAAGATATTTGGAAAAGGCTAGAGATCTCTTCAAGAAAATTGAAGATATAAAGGGAACATTTCATGCAAAGATGGGCAAAATAAAGAACAGAAACAGTGAGAACCTAATAGAAGTAGAAGAGATTAGAATAGGTGACAAGAATATGCAGAAGAACTATACAAGAAAAGTTTTAATGACCCAGATAATCAGGAAATCAGTCCTGAATATTCATTGGAAGGACTGATGCTGAAGTTGAATCTCCAACACTTTGGCCACCTGACGCGAAGAACCGACTCATTGGAAAAGACCCTGATGCTGGGAAAGACTGAAGGCAGGAGGAGAAGGGGATGACAGAGGATGAGATGGTTGGATGGCATCACCGACTCGATGGACATAAGTTTGAGCAAGCTCCAGGAGTTGGTGATGGACAGAGAAGCCTGGCATGCTGCAGTCCATTGGGTTGCAGAGTCAGACATTACTGAGCAACTGAACTGAACTGAACCATGATGGTGTGGTCACTCACCTAGGACCAGAGATATCTTCCACATCTTGGAGTGTGAAGTCAAGTGGGCTTAGGAAGCATGGAGAAGGCAATGGCACCCCACTCCAGTACCCTTGCCTGGAAAATCCAATGGATGGAGGAGCCTGGTAGGCTGCAGTCCATGGGGTCGCTAAGAGTCGGACATGACTGAGCGACTTCACTTTCACTTTTCACTTTCATGCATTGGAGAAGGAAATGGCAACCCACTCCAGTGTTCTTGCCTGGAGAATCCCAGGGACGGGGGAGCCTGGTGGGCTGCCATCTATGGGGTCACACAGAGTCGGACATGACTGAAGCGACTTAGCAGTAGCAGCAGCAGAAGCTATGAACAAAGCTAGTAGAGGTGATGAAATTTCAGATGAGCTATTTAAAATCCTAAAAGATAATGCTGTTAAAGTGCTGCACTCAATATGTCAGCAAATCTGGAAAACTCAGCAGTGGACACGAACTAGAAAAGGTCAGCTTTTATTCCAATCCCAAAGAAAGGCAATGCCAAAGCAAGTTCAAACTACTGGAAATTATGTTCATTTCACATGCTATGCTCAAAATCCTTCAAGCTAAGTTTTAGCAGTACATGAACCAAGAACTTCCAAATGCACAAGCTGCATTTAGGAAAGGCAGAGGAACCAGAGATCAAATTACCAACATTGGTTTGATCATGGAGAAAGCAAGATAATTTCAGAAAACAATTTACTTCTGCTTCATTGACTATGCTAAATCCTTTGACTGTGTGGATCACAACAAATTGTAGAAAATTCTTAAAGAGACTGGCGTACCAGACCATTTTACCTGTCTCCTGAGAAACTTGTACGTGGGTCAAGAAGCAACAGCTAGAACCAAACATGGAACAACAGACTGGTTCCAAATTGGGAAAGAAGCACAACAAGGCTGTATACTGTCACCCTGCTTATTTAACTTATATGTAGAATACATTATGTGAAATGCCTGGTTGGATGAATCACAACTGGAATCCAGATTGCCAGGAGAAATATCAACAACCTCAGATATGCAGATAATACAAGTGTAATGACATAAAGTGAAGAGTAACCAAAGACTTTCTTGATGAGGGTCAAAAAGTAGAGTGAAAAAACTGGCTTAAAACTCAATATTCAAAAAAACTAAGAACATGGTATCTGGCCCCATCACTTCATGGCAAATATTAGAAAAGGATAAAGTGGAAGCAGTGATAGATTTTCCTTTCTTGGGCTCCAAAATCACTGCAGACCATGCCTGCAGCCAGGAAATTAAACGATGCTTGCTCCTTGGAAGGAGTGCCACAACATATCTAGACAGCATATTAAAAAAACAGAGACATCACTTTACTGACAAAGGTCTGTATAGTCAAAGCTATGGTTTTTCCAGTAGTCATATATGGATGTGAGAGTTGGAACATAAAGAAGGCTGAGTGCTGAAAAATTGATGCTTTTGAATTGTGGTGCTGGAGAAGCATCTTGAATGTCCCTTGCAAAGAGATCAAATCACATCAATCCTAAAGGAAATCAACCCTGAATATTCATTGGAAGTTCTGTTGCTGAAGCTAAAGCTCCATTACTTTGGCCACATGATGCAGAGAGTTGACTCATTGGAAAAGACCCTGAGGTTGGGAAAGACTGAAGGCAAAAGGAGAAGGGGGTGGCAGAGGATGAGATGGTTACATAGCATCACCAACTCAATGGACATGAATATAGGCAAACTCTGGGAGATAGTGAAACACAGAGAAGCCTGGCATGCTACATTCCATGCAGTCACAAAGAGTAGAACATAACTTAGTGTCTGAACAACAGCAACAAGTTCGAACAAATGGAACCATTAGTGTTGGCAATGATTTCTTAGCTATGACACCAAAAGCACAGGCAATAAAACCAAAAATAGAGAAAAGGAACTATATCAAACTAAAAGGTTTGTGCACAGCAAAAGAACTAATCAACAAAATGAAAAGACAATCTATGGAATGAGAGACAGCATCTGCAAGCCATATAAATGATAAGGAGTTAATGTCTGAAATAAACTCCTATAATTCAAAAGTCCAAATAACTCGACTAAAAATGGGGCAAAGGACTTGAATAGGCATTTCTCCAAAGAAGATATCCAGATGCCTAACAGGTACATGAAAAGGTGTGCACCATCACCAATCATCAGGGAAATGCCAATCAAAACCATGCTAAATAAAAATGAAAAGTAAGTGCTGGCAAAAGTGTAGAGAACTTGAAACTCTTGTACTCTATTGGTATGCAAGTAAAATGCTAGATCAGCTATAGAAAACAGTAAAAGTAGGTTTCTCTAAAAATTAAAAATATGATCCAGCTGTATACCCACCTCTGGGTATATAGTCAAAAGAATCGAAGTCAGGATATGAAAGAGATAGTTGCTTTCCCATGTTTATTGCCATATCGGCAACAATCATGATATGTAAACAACTTAAATGTCCACTGACAGATGAATGGATCAAAAAAGTATGCTATATACATACAATAGAACATTACGTAGCCTTGAAAAATAAGGATATCCTGCCAGTTGTGACAACATGGATAATTCTGGAAGACATCATGCTAAGTGAAATAAGCCAGTAACAGAAAGACAAATACTATAGGCATACAATCTTTAAATTTTCTCCTTCCTTCTCCCCACTCACTTCCTAAGTGCATGCATGCTTAGTCGCTTCAGTCATGTCTGACTCTTTGTGACCCCATGGACTATAGCCCGTCAGGCTCCTCTGTCCATAGGTTTTCCCAGACAAGAATACTGGAGTGTGCTGTCATGCCCTCCTCCAGTGGATCTTCCAGATGCAGGGATCAAACCCACATCTCCAGCAGCTTCTGCACTGCAAATAGATTCTTTACCGCTGAGCCACTGGGGAAGCCCCCATTCCCTAAGTATTCTTTAGCTAAATATCTTCAGTATTAGTTTGGTAGGGCTGCCTCAACAAAGTGCCCCAAACCAGGTGGCTTAAAACAACAAAAGAGTAGTATCTTAACTCTTCAGGAGTTCAGAAATCTGATCAAGGTGTGGGCAGGACTGGTTCTTTCTAGGGGCTCTGAGGGAGACTCTGCCCCATGCTCCTCTCCTAGTTTATGGTGGTTAATGCAATCCTTGGCATTTCTTGACTTATAGTTGCATCACTCCAATTTCTTCCTCTGTCCTCACATAGCCTTCTCCCCTGTTCGCATGTCATCTTTAAATATCTCTCCCATTACAAAGGCACTAGTCATGGGGTTCAGGTCTCACTCTAATCCAGTATGACCTCAACTTATCCTGATTAAATCTACAAAGATCCTATTTCCAAATAAAGTCACATTACAGGTACTACGAGTTAGAACTTCATTATTCTTTTTTGGGGGGGAGGGGTTATCTGAACCCATAACACTCTGATTTAGTTCTGTAGCTTATAATTCACACTATTATTATGCATACAGTACCCTAAGCTTCAAGTTTAACAAGGTATGAGTTTGCATCTTATACGTTTGGATTTATAAGCTTATTTTTCTTTAAAAATGATATTTTAAGCCTCCAGATAATATACTTCAAACATAGAAAATCCCAAAATTCCTATTTCTAATAGAAGCATGCTATTTTGGTAATTTTTATTTTGGCTTTTTGCCATGTATTTCAAAGAGAGACAACCATCTGTTTAACTCAGTTAAAAAGTATCTTGGCAAATAAAGAATACTACTGACATGGAATATGAGAGTTGAGGGGTAAAATTCATTTTAATTTAATTTTTGCTTCTAAAGATTGACAGAAGTAGCTGCCACTGATTGGTGCGACTTTGAATGTTGCCAAGTACTGAGGCAACTTTCAGGGTATTCTTCTCTGCTAATGAAATAAAGTTAGTATCATTATAAAATAAAAGTCTAGAAAGAATATATGGAGTTGTCACTCTATTACTGGGACTAGTTCTAAGCGAATACCTTTCAGCCCTTGTTTTAAGAAAATCATTAGCTCATGTAAATAAAAGTATAATTCGTGGTATCCTCTTATCTTTCTCATGTAGTGTTCTGAGGTAGGGCAGTGAGAGTTTTTCAGTTCTTCAATGATTCTTCAATGATCACAAGTAGATAATAGTAATGATACCAGGCCACCACTCTGTTTAATACTTTACTGCCACTGCTAAAGTCGCTTCAGTCGTGTCCGACTCTGTGCGATCCCATAGGCAGCAGCCCAGCAGGCTCCCCCGTCCCTGGGAATCTCCAGGCAAGAACACTGGAGTGGGTTGCCATTTCCTTCTCCAACGTGTGAAAGTGAAAAGTGAAAGTGAAGTCACTCAGTCGTATCTGACTCAGCGACCCCCATGGACTGCAGCCTACCAGGCTCCTCCATCCATGGGATTTTCCAGGCAAGAGTACTGGAGTGGGGTGCCATTGCCGTCTCTGGTTTAATACTTTACAATCATATAAAGAAGGGTGACTTTATGGAATCGCTCATTATGTGGGCTGTGAGTTGAGAATATATGGTTACAGTCCATTTAATGAAGTTCTCCTAAAAACCAAAAGCCCGGAAAACCTGAAACATAAAAATTCCTTTCTGCAAAATCAAATGCTTTGTCATATTCCAGTGTTTTAAGTATCATTTCACTCTTAAATCTCTGAGAAAAGCAAACCCATGTATGCTATTCATAATACTTATGAGCAAGCTATTGTTTTTAATAAAACACAAGTCATTTGCCCCTATAATAAGCAGATGTAACCTCTTTTGCTCTCCTAAAATAGAGTTGTTTGTATTTATGAATGGTCCCAATCAGGTAAATACAGTTTTAATTGGCTCTTTATCAACCTTAACCAGAAAAATTATTCTCTCATTTATTAATTGAGGCCTGAATTTTAAGATCTGAATCATAATGGGTAGCGAAATAAATTTTCTAAATCCTTTTCCATGCAAATTTCAAATTCAGCAATATACATAACAAAATTTTATCATTGGCAAGACTGAGATTTCTTTTGGAAATCACAGAATTCAAAATTAGAAGAGACCTTTGGCAACACTGAGTTATTAGCAGAGCTAGGACAAGACCCTCAGCTTCCTGTTTTCCCATTTTAGTGTTTTCTCTACTGCTGAAGATCTTCCCCAGTGACTCAGTGGTAAAGAGTTCACCTGCCAATGCAAGAAATGCGGGATTGATCCCAAGGCTGGGAAGATCCACTGGAGAAGGAAATGACAATCCACTCCAGTATTCTTGCTTGGGAAACCCCACAGAAAGAGGAGCCTGGTGGGCTACACTCCATGGGGTCGCAAAACAGTCAGACACAACTTAAAAACTAAAAAACAACTAATGCTGACACTACTTCTCCATATAACCAATGATTTATTTGCAGCATCAAAGGCTCAAAGAAATCTAATTGTATTCAATTGGTTGCAATGGATATTTTAAATCGCCAATTATACAAATGACCTAAATAATATCATTTCTAAAATAATCACTCATTCCAAATCCCTTATCAAACATAATTCAGTCTTTTGAGCTGATATTTTTAAAAAGTGTTCCCTCTTTTAACTATACATTTGATCAGTCTTTTTTTTTTTTTTTTTTTTTTTTGACTAATCAGCATCTCCCTGGGATACTTTTCAGAAAGTAAGTATGATGTTTCCCAAACCTGCTAATTGAATAGAATTTTCTCTGTTTTGATATGTGTGTTTGGTTGTGGTATGCTTACAATAAGCAGCATTCAGGGTAGATTAAAACCTTTCATTTCAAGTTAATTATTAATTAATCTCAACAGTCAATTATTGCTTTGTGTATTACAGAAAAATGGAAATCATCCTTTAATTATTGATTCATCCCATAGTAGCTCACCAGCTGTACTACCTTTACAGATCAACATTTCTGTTGATAAATTTTCAGATTGCTTTGCTTTCCTTGTCAAAAGGAGAAATTTTAAAGCCATCTGTTAAATTCAAAACCTCCGTTTTCTCCTACTGATCATTCTGAGAAAAATTATCAGGCACAAAGTCCTCTGCTCCTTGCAAGTATGAAGACATCCCTCTAAGGGCTTAGAATGGCACTGAGCTTCTGGATTAATCAAGATGATTATTTTTCTTTTTACTTTTTCTGAAGAACAATAGGTCAGAAGTAGATTAATCAATGCATATGTTTAACTTTATAAATTATTTTCATGCCACATTGGGGAAATTCCCTCCCAGTAACTACTACATTTATTTTAGTGTTAATTCTGTCAATACATGAAAAATATTTCCTGTGTAATTTGACAAATTTAAACTATGAAAATAAAATCTGCTTTAAATATTTTCTTCATTATACATGGAGAGAGATGCTACAGCAGAATTCTCTGTTTTATGAGCCTTTGCCATGGTTACCAATGCAGAAGTCTCATTTTGATCTGTTGGTTCACTTATTGACAAGTCCACAATCACTAAGAATTTCTTCTAATCCTTTTCTAGAAATAGTGCTTATGTTATGTTAAATACAAAGTTGGCTGTTATAAAGTAAAACCTTGAATACTAGCTGCTTAAATAAGAGAGATTTATTTTTCTTTCACATCAGAACTTGGGTAGGCAGTTTCAAAATCAGCAGGGATCCTGGTTCCTTCAAGCATACTGATCAGATATCATCAATACATAGCTACCATCTACTTGTCCAGGAAAGTCTTATAGCTCCTGTTATCATGCTTACATTCCAGCCTAAAGGAAGGACATAAAGACACAAGACAGGAGATTTCCCTTTCTTTTAAATGAATGGTCTAGACACGAGACACATTGCTTCTGTCCATATTCCATTGACCAAAATCTGGTCACATGGCTAGCCTTACATAACTATCACAGAGCCCATAAAATGTAGTCTTTGACATTTATGTTGATCATGTGCCCAATAAAAATTCTATTCCTATATATGAAAGTGAGAATGAATTTTCAGGGGTCAATTAGCAATCTCTACCACTACACCTACAGAGAGATGTGTTCATGCTGCTCTTTCTGCCTGCAAGGGTCTTTTCTTGCTTGCCTGCCAAACATGCATGCAAATCTGAAGATTCATCTTCAGTGTTATCTCCACCATAACCTCAGAAAAATACTTTCCCGCTAAACTAGGTAAAATTGACAATAACATCTATTATGTTCTCACTCTATCTTGAATAAGTCATAATGTACTGTACCTTTTGTTTTATATATCTGTCTCCTCTTGAGAATATGCTTAGCGGCAAGAAGCTCTTTCCTGGAAATGCCTGGGAGTTTATAGTGCAAAATGTCAGACCACTGTCTCAAGGTGGAATAACTCTGTGATGTCATTCGTGTTCCTGGGCTTTCCACTTGGAGCAAGCTAGACTACAGAACTTTGCCATGGATCTTCCTCCATGTAACTGGTTTTCCTCACTCCCTTAAAGGATTTACTGGCAAGTGATCCCTCAATAAATCAATTTCTCAAAAATCACATTTCAGGCTATCTTTGATGAAATAAGAACTAGTACAGTTGGTATCACAAGAGGCTGTAGAAAAGCATCTCCGTGGATAAATGGTGAGTAGTATTCATTAGTAGTGGTAGGCGGAATGCAGAGATGCACTAGCTTTTGTAAAGTCTCTGGTGTTTGCAAAATATAGAGAGCTTAGTAACTATTCAGACTGGTTTTGGATGGCTGTTGCTAAGCACCACTGATACTTTGAAGAAAGCAAATGAAAGGCTAAGATCACTTAATTACCAACGTCAAGCAATGTCTGACCATCAGAGGGCCTCCTTAGAAGCGTTTTCAAAAGACCTTAATCCCCTTAGAAGAAATGGAGTACCATCATAGTCAACAAAAGAGTCTGAAATGCAGTACTTGGATGCAATCTCCGAAACAATAGAATGATCTCTGTTCATTTCCAAGGCAAACCGTTCAATATTACCGTAATCCAAGTCTATGCCCCAACCAGTAACGCTGAAGAAGCTGAAGTTGAATGGTTCTATGAAGACCTACAAGACCTTCTAGAACTAACACACCCAAAAGATGTCCTTTTCATTATAGGGGACTGGAATGCAAAAGTAGGAAGCAAAGAAACACCTGGAGTAACAGGCTAAGTTGGCCTTGGAGTACAGGATGAAGCAGGTCAAAGGCTAATAGAGTTCTGCCAAGAGAATGCACTCGTCATAGCAAACACCCTCTTCCAACAACACAAGAGAAGACTCTACACATGGGCATCACCAGATGATCAAAACCAGAATCAGATTGATTATATTCTTTGCAGCCAGAGACGGAGAAGCTCTATACAGTCAGCAAAAATAAGACTGGGAGCTGACTGTGGTGCAGATCATGAACTCCTTATTGCCAAATTCGGACTTAAATTGAAGAAAGTGGGGAAAACCACTAGACCATACAGGTATGACCTAAATCAAATCCCTTATGATTATACAGTGGAAGTGAGAAATAGATTTAGGGAACTAGATCTGATAGAGTGCCTGATGAACTATGGATGGAGGTTCATGATATTGTACAGGAGAGAGGAATCAAGAACCTCCCCAAGAAAAAGAAAGGCAAAAAAGCAAAATGGCTGTCTGAGGAGGCCCTAGAAATAGCTGTGAAAAGAAGGGAAGCAAAAAGGAAAGGATAAAAGGAAAGATATACCCATTTGAATGCAGAGTTCCAAAGAATGGCAAAGAGAGATAAGAAACCCTTCCTCAGTGACCAGTACAAAGAAATAGAGGAAAACAATAGAATGGGAAAGACTAGAGATCTCTTCAAGAAAATTAGAGATACCAAGGGAACCTTTCATGCAAAATGGGCTCAATAAAGGACAGAAATGGTATGGACCTAACAGAAGCAGAAGATATTAAGAAGAGGTGGCAAGAATACACAGAACTGTGTAAAAAAATATCTTCACGACCCAGATAATCACAATGGTGTGATCACTCACACTCACCTAGAGCCAGACATCCTGGAATGTGAAGTCAAGTGGGCCTTAGAAAGCATCACTAAGAACAAAGCTAGTGGAGGTGATGGAATTCCAGTTGAGCTATTCCAAATCCTGAAAGATGATGCTGTGAAAGTGCTGCACTCAATATGCCAGCACATTTGGAAAACTCAGCAGTGGCCACAGGACTGGAAAATGTCAGTTTTCATTCCAATCCCAAAGAAAGGCAATGCCAAAGAACGCTCAAACTACCACACAATTGCACTCATCTCACACACTAGTAAAGTAATGCTCAGAATACTCCAAGCCAGGCTTCAGCAATATGTGAACTGTGAACTTCCTGATGTTCAAGCTGGTTTTAGAAAAGGCAGAGAAACCAGAGATCAAATTGCCAACATCCACTGGATCGTGGAAAAAGCAAGAGAGTTCCAGAAAAACATCTATTTCTGCTTTTTTGACTATGCCAAAGCCTTTGACTGTGTGGATCACAATAAACTGTGGAAAATTCTGAAAGAGATGGTATTACCAGACCACCTGATCTGCCTCTTGAGAAATCTGTATGCAGGTCAGGAAGCAACAGTCAGAACTGAATATGGAACAACAGACTGGTTCCAAATAGGAAAAGGAGTATGTCAAGGCTGTATATTTTCACCCTGCTTATTTAACTTATATGCAGAGTACATCATGAGAAACGCTGGACTGGAAGAAACACAATCTGGAATCAAGATTGCCGGGAGAAATATTAATAACCTCAGATATGCAGATGACACCACCCTTATGGCAGAAAGTGAAAGGAACTAAAAAGCCTCTTGATGAAATTGAAAGGGGAGAGTGAAAAAGTTGGCTTAAAGCTCAACATTCAGAAAACGAAGATCATGGCATCTAGTCCCATCACTTCATGGGAAATAGATGGGGAAACAGTGGAAACAGTGTCAGACTTTATTTTTCTGGGCTCCAAAATCACTGCAGATGGTGACTGCAGCCATGAAATTAAAAGACGCTTACTCCTTGGAAAGAAAGTTATGTCCAACCTAGATAGCATATTCAAAAGCAGAGACATTACTTTGCCAACAAAGGTTCGTCTAGTCAAGGCTATGGTTTTCCCTGTGGTCATGTATGGATGTGAGAATTGGACTGTGAAGAAGGCTGAGCACCGAAGAATTGATGCTTTTGAACTGTGGTGTTGGAGAAGACTCTTGAGAGTGCCTTGGACTGCAAGGAGATCCAACCAGTCCATTCTGAAGGAGATCAGCCCTGGGATTTCTTTGGAAGGAATGATGCTAAAGCTGAAACTCCAGTACTTTGGCCACCTCGTGTGAAGAGTTGACTCATTGGAAAAGACTCTGATGCTGGGAGGGATTGGGGGCAGGAGGAGAAGGGGACGACAGAGGATGAGATGGCTGGATGGCATCACTGACTCAATGGACGTGAGTCTGTGTGAACTCCAGGAGTTGGTGATGGACAGGGAGGCCTGGCATGCTGCGATTCGTGGGGTCGCAGAGTCGGACACGACTGAGTGACTGATCTGCTCTGATCTGATCTGATTGAAGGAACAAAGGTATATTCCTTTGTAATCAATAGCCTCTGATGACTGAGATTTTGGTAATTCTCAGAGTGAAAATGGATGAGGAAGTAAAATATTAATAGCTTCAAGCATTTTCCTGGTGATTCAGACAGTAAGAAATCTGCCTGCAATGCAGGAAACCCGAGTTCAATCCCTCAGTCAAGAAGATATCCTGGAGTAGAAAATGGAAACCCACTCCAGCATTCTTGCCTGGAGAATTCCATGGACAGAGGAGCCTGGTGGGCTTCAGTGCATGGGATCGCAAAGAGTAGGACATGAACGGGCAACTAACACTTTCACTTCACTTTTAGAAGATTGAGCAAAAGAGAGCATGGGGAAAAAATAGTGATCATATTTTGAGATGTTAACAGCTATCAACTTTAAAAAATTCACAGGTGAAACAGTGTTCTAGATGGAGCAGTGAAGAGAAATTTGAGTTGAAGTTTGACAAGTTCACTTGGGTAAAAAGGCTTTTTATCAGGAGAATGAATGCCAAGGCTTAAAGCCTTGATTAATCATCTTTTGTAGACCTCTAGGATATCCTATTCTCATTTTGAGAAGGGTGAAGATGATCATAGAGTCAAAAGGCACCTTGAATTTTCAGTCTAGCATTCTATTCAGGTTTTAATCATAGAAAGTTATCATGAGGCAGAGAGACATAAGTTGAGAAACAACCACCTTTCTAAAAATCTCTACTGAAGATGGTTTCAGCCATATCTAGGCTCTTCTTATTTAAGATGACTAAAAGAATTGAAAATTCATACACAAAAGTATAATTCTTTTGCATCTCTGCTTTTCAGTTCACTTTATGATAAAGAGAGGCGAGCATAAAAGAAATTTCAAAAGCTTAGTTATAGTCATAAAGTTTATTGTCTATTGTTTTGTTTTAAAGGATGTTTCAAACCGCATTGTTCTTCTCTTGTATAAAGGCTGTTGTAGTAGCATTGCAGGATCCTTCTATACTAATTTTTTCTCTTACTTCCTTATCTATCTGTGCTGTAGACTCCTTAGAAAAACCATCTGAATCAGCTGCTACTGCTGCTGCTAAGTCACTTCAGTTGTGTCCAACTCTGTGCGACCCCATAGATGGCAGCCCACCAGGCTCCCCCGTCCCTGGGATTCTCCAGGCAAGAATTTCCTTCTCCAGTGCATGAAAGTGAACAGTGAAAGTGAAGTTGCTCAGTCGTGTCTGACGTTTAGCGACCCCATGGACTGCAGCCTCCCAGGCTCCTCCGTCCATGGGATTCTCCAGGCAAGAATACTGGAGTAGGGTGCCATTGCCTTCTCCACTGAATCAGCTAGATGTATGTGCATATATATATATATATATATATATATGTGTGTGTGTGTGTGTGTGTATCAAACTCCATAATTTTTAGTTCGTGTATATCCTCACAGATAGATATACTGAATACCTTTTTAAAAAGAATGAATTGTTTCAGCTATTATGGCTGATGCTCTGATTCAACTAGATAATGTGATTAGCTATTACTAAGTGCCTAAGTAAACTTTACAGAGAAATAAAATTTACCTAGGGAAGTCTCTTTGGAAGTTCAGGAAAAATCTTTGAAGACCTAATCAGAGGGAAAAAGTATGACAAGTGACTTCCATTGATTGGTCATGAATTGTTCTTCCTTGACTCTCTGCACTACATTTTGTATTCCCCATTTTACAGTGATAAAAGTGTAAGGGGGAAATAACCAAGAAGAAATAGAAAATATGAGCAGTTTAATATCAGTAATCAAACTGACTTAGTAATAAAGTGATTCCCAGCTAACAAAAGTCCAGGACCAGGTGGCTTCACAGTTGAATTCTACCAAACATTTAGAGAAGAGTTAACACCTATACTTCTCAAACAGTGCTGAAAAATTGCAGAGGAAGGAATGCTTCCAAACTCATTCTTGGAGGTAAACTTCACCCTGATGCCAAAATCAGACAAAGATATCACACACACACATACAAATTACAAATCAATATCAGTGATGAACATAGATGCAAAAACCCTCAATAAAATATTAGCAAACCAAATTCAACAATACATTAAAGGCATCATACACCATAATCAAATGGGATTTATCCCAAGGATGAAATGGTAGACAAAATTCAACATCTATTTATGATGAAAAAACTCTCATCAAAGCAAATATAGAGGGAACATGCATCAACACAAAGCAGTAAAGAATCCACCTGCCAATGCAGGAGACTCAGGTTCGATCCCCGTATGGGGAAGATATCCTGGAGTAAGAAATGGCAACTCACTCCAGTATTCTTGCTTGGAAAATTCCATGGACAGAGGAGCCTCATGGGCTAAAGTTCATGGGGTCATGAAAAAGTTGGACATGACTGAGCAACTAAATAACAAATGAAGTCCACAGCTAACATCACATTCAACATTGAAAAGCTGAAATAATTTCCTCTAAAGTCAAAAACAAGATAAGGATTCCCACTCTTACCACTTGTATTCAACATACAATTTTGCAAGTTCTAGCCACAGGAATAAGACAAGATAAAGAAATAAAAGGAATCCAATTTGCAAAAGAATAGATAAAACTGTCACTGTTTGCAAATGACATGATATTATATGTAAAAAAATCCTAAAAACACCACTAAAAACTTAATAGAACTCATCAATGAATTTGTTTAAATTGAGTATATAAAATTAGTATACAGAAATCTGTCTCATTTCTATGCATAATCTTTCTCATCTCTAGACACTTAATAATGAACTATTAGAGAAAATGGGGAAAGCAATCACATTTATAATCTCATCAAAAAGAATACAAAACGTAGGAAAAAATCTAACTAAGGAGGTAAAAGACTCATACTTGGAAAGCTATGACACTGATGAAAAAAATTGAAGATAACAGAAAGAGATGGAAAGACAAACCATGTTGATGGATTAAAATAATTAATGTTAAAGTGACAATACTACCAAAGGCAATCTACAAATTCAGTGTAATCTCTATCAAAATATTAATGGCATTTTTCACATAACTAAAATAAATAATTTTTAAATTTTTTGTAGAAACCTAAAATACCCCAAAACAGTTTTGAGAAAGAAGGACAGAGCTAGAGGTATCACACTACCTGATTTAAAACTGTATTATAAGTCTGTAGTAATCAAAAGAGTATGGAGCTGGCACAAAATCAGACACATTGATCAATGGTGAGGAATAGAGAGCCTAGAAATAAGCCCACACACTTATGTTCAATTAATCTATGACAAAAGATGCAAGATTATGCAATAGAGAAAACACAGTCACTTAAATAAGTGGTGTTGGGAAAACTGGACAGCTACAGGTAAAAGAATCAAACTGGACTACTCTCTCATGCCATGCACAAAAATAAATTCAAAATATATTAAAGACTTAAATGTAAGATCTAAAACCATAAAACTTCTAGAAGAAGACATAGGAAGTACACTCTTTGATGTTGGTGTTAGTAATATTTTTTTGGCTATGTCTCCTCAAGCAAGGAAAACAAAAGCAAAAATAAACAAATGAGTCAACATCAAACTAAAAAGCTTTTGCACAGCAAAGGAAACTGCCAATAAAGCGAAAAGGCCACCTACTAAATGGGAGAAGATATTTGCAAATGATATATTCAATAAAGGGTTGGTTAATATCCAAAATATACAAAGAACTCAACTTACCATCAAAAACCCAAACAACCCAATTAAAAAATGGCAAATAATCTGAATATTTTTCTATAGAAGACACACAGATGGTCAAGATGCACAGGAAAAGATGCTTAACATCACTAATCATCAGGGAATGCAAATTAAAACCACAGTGAGATATCAGCTCTCACCGGTCAAAATGACTATTATAAACAACAAAAACAAATAGCAAGCGTTGGCAAAGATATGGAGAACAGAGAACCACAGTGCTCTTTTGGTGATAATGTAAATGGGTAGAACTATTGTAGAAAACAGTGTAGAGTTTCCTCAAAAAATTAAAAATAGAACTACAATGTGATCCAGCCATTCTACTCCTGGTATCTATCTAAAGAAAATGAAAACACTAATTTGAAAAGATCTATGCACTTCTATGTTCATTGTAGGATAATTTACAGTAGCCAAAATATGGTAGCAATTTCTGTGCCCACCAATAGATGGATGAATAAAGAAGATGTGGTGTGTACACACACACACACACACACACACAATGCAATTTATCTTAACCATAAAAAAGAATGAATTTGCAACAATATGGATGGATTGGAGGGTATTATGCTAAGGGAAACAAAATAAATACTGTATGATTTCATTCATATGTAGAATTTTAAAAATAAATAAACATAACAGAAACAGAGTTACAGATACAAAGAACAAACAGGTGGTTTCCAGAGTGGAGGGTAAAGAAAAGGAAAGAATTGGTAAGGGAGATTAAAAGGTACAAACTTCCAGTTGAATAAATGACTCGTGGGCATGAAATATACAGTGTGGAGAATACTGTAAATAACTATGGACTATCTTTGTGTGGTGACATCATAACTAGACTTATCATAGTAATTATTTTTGAAATGCATAGAAATATCAAATCATTATGTTGTTTAGCAGGAACTAACATAGTGCCTTCTACACAACATAGTGGTCAATTATAGTTGAAAAGCATACAAATTCATTGCATAAAGATCAGATTTGTGGTAACCAGAGGTGGAATTTTAAGGGAGGGTGAGTTGGATGAAGGTGGTCAAAAGGTACAAACTTCCAGTTACAAGATAAAATAAGTACTATGGATGAAATGTAAAGCATAATTAATACAATTAACAAATTGCATGTAATAAATGAAAAGTTGTTAAAACAGCAAATCCTAAGAGTTTTCATCATAAGGAAAACATTTGTTTTCAATTCCTTTAATTTTGAATTTATAAGTTCAGTTCAGTTCAGTCACTCAGTCGTGTCCGACTCTTTGCGACCCCACGAATCGCAGCACACCAGGCCTCCCTGTCCATCACCAGCTCCCGGAGTTCACTCAGACTCACGTCCATTGAGTCAGTGATGCCATCCAGCCATCTCATCCTCTGTCGTCCCCTTCTCCTCCTGCCCCCAATCCCTCCCAGCCTCAGAGTCTTTTCCAATGAGTCAACTCTTCACACGAGGTGGCCAAAGTACTGGAGTTTCAGCTTTAGCATCATTCCTTCCAAAGAAATCCCAGGGCTGATCTCCTTCAGAATGGACTGGTTGTATCTCTTTGCAGTCCAAGGGACTCTCAAGAGTCTTCTCCAACACCACAGTTCAAAAGCATCAACTCTTTGGCACTCAGCCTTCTTCACAGTCCAACTCTCATATCCATACATGACCACAGGAAAAACCATAGCCTTGACTAGATGGACCTTTGTTGACAAAGTAATGTCTCTGCTTTTGAATATGCTATCTAGGTTGGACATAACTTTCTTTCCAAGGAGTAAGCGTCTTTTAATTTCATGGCTGCAGTCACCATCTGCAGTGATTTTGGAGCTCCAAAAAAGAAAGTCTGACACTGTTTCCACTGTTTCCCCATCTATTTCCCATGAAGTGATGGGACTGGATGCCATGATCTTCGTTTTCTGAATGTTGAGCTTTAAGCCAACTTTTTCACTCTCCCCTTTCACTTTCACCAAGAGGCTTTTTAGTTCCTCTTCACTTTCTGCCATAAGGGTGGTGTCATCTGCATATCTAAAGTTATTGATATTTCTCACAGCAATCTTGATTCCAGCTTGTGTTTCTTCCAGCCCACACTTTCTGATGATGTACTCTGCATATACATTAAATATACAGCCTTGACATACTCCTTTTCCTATTTGGAACCAGTCTGTTGTTCCATGTCCAGTTATAACTGTTGCTTCCTGACCTGCATACAAATTTCTCAAGAGGCAGGTCAGGTGGTCTGGGATTCCCATCCTTTTCAGAATTTTCTGCAGTTTATTGTGATCCACACAGTCAAAGGCTTTGACATAGTCAATAAAGTAGAAATAGATGTTTTTCTGCAACTCTCTTGCTTTTTTCATGATCCAGCGGATGTTAGCAATTTGATCTCTGGTTCCTCTGCGTTTTCTATCACCAGCTTGAACATCAGGAAGTTCACGGTTCACATATTGCTGAAGCCTGGCTTGGAGAATTTTGAGCATTACCTTACTAGCATGTGAGATGAGTGCAATTGTGCAGTAGTTTGAGCATTCTTTGGCATTGCCTTTCTTTGGGATGGGAATGAAAACTGACCTTTTCCAGTCCTGTGGCCACTGCTGAGTTTTCCAAATTTGCTGGCACATTGAGTGCAGCACTTTCATAGCATCATCTTTCAGGATTTGAAATAGCTCAACTGGAATTCCATCACCTCCACTAGCTTTGTTGGTAGTGATGCTTTCTAAGGCCCACTTGACTTCACATTCCTGGATGTCTGGCTCTAGGTCAGTGATCACACCACTGAGATTATATGGGTCATGAAGATCTTTTTTGTACAGTTCTTCTGTGTATTCTTGCCACCTCTTCTTGATATCTTCTGCTTCTGTTAGGTCCATACCATTTCTGTCCTTTATCGAGCCCATCTTTGCATGAAATGTTCCTTTGGTATCTCTGATTTTCTTGAAGAGATCCCTAGTCTTTCCCATTCTATTGTTTTCCTCTATTTCTTTGCATTGATCGCTGAAGAAGGCTTTATCTGTTCTTGCTATTCTTTGGAACTCTGCATTCAGATGTTTATATCTTTCCTTTTCTCCTTTGCTTTTTGTTTCTCTTCTTTTCACAGCTATTTGCAAGGCCTCCCCAGACAGCCATTTTGCTTTTTTGCATTTCTTTTCCATGGGGATGGTCTTGATCCCTCTCTCCTGTAAAATGTCAAGAACCTCTGTCCATAGTTCATCAGGCACTCTATCTATCAGATCTAGGCCCTTAAATCTATTTCTCACTTCCACTGTATAATCATAAGGGATTTGATTTAGGTCATACCTGAATGGTCTAGTGGTTTTCCCTACTTTCTTGAATTTAAGTCTGGATTTGGTAATAAGGAGTTCATGATCTGAGCCACAGTCAGCTCCTGGTCTTGTTTTTGTTGACTGTATAGAGCTTCTCCATGTTTGGCTGCAAAGAATATAATCAATCTGATTTCAGTGTTGACCATCTGGTGATGTCCACGTGTAGAGTCTTCTCTCGTGTTGTTGGAAGAGGGTGTTTGCTATGACCAGTGCATTTTCTTGGCAAAACTCTATTAGTCTTTGCCCTGCTTCATTCCATATTCCAAGGCCAAATTTTCCTGTTACCCCAGGTGTTTCTTGACTTCCTACTTTTGCATTCCAGTCCCATATAATGAAAAGGACATCTTTTTTGGGTGTTAGTTCTAAAAGGTCTTGTTGGTCTTCATAGAACCATTCAACTTCAGCTTCTTCAGCATTACAGGTTGGGGCATAGACTTGGATTACTGTGATACTGAATGGTTTGCCTTGGAAACGAACAGAGATCATTCTGTCATTTTTGAGGTTGCATCCAAGTATTCCATTTCGGACTCTTTTGTTGACCATGATGGCTACTCCATTTCTTCTGAGGGATTCCTGCCCGCAGTAGTAGATATAATGGTCATCTGAGTTAAATTCACCCATTCCAGTCCATTTCAGTTCGCTGATTCCTAGAATGTCGGTGTTCACTCTTGCCATCTCTTGTTTGACCACTTCCAATTTGCCTTGATTCATGGACCTGACATTCCAGGTTCCTATGCAATATTGCTCTTTACAGCATGGGACCTTGCTTCTATCACCAGTCACATCCACAGCTAGGTATTGGTTTTGCTTTGGCTCCATCCCTTCATTCTTTCTGGAGTTATTTCTCCACTGATCTCCAGTAGCATATTGGGCACCTACTGACCTGGGGAGCTCCTCTTTCAGTATCCTATCATTTTGCCTTTTCATACTGTTCATGGGGTTCTCAAGGCAAGAATACTGAAGTGGTTTGCCATTCCCTTCTCCAGTGGACCACATTCTGTCAGATCTCTCCACCATGACCCACCTGTCTTGTGTTGCCCCACGGGCATGGCTTAGTTTCATTGAGTTAGACAAGGCTGTGGTCCTAGTGTGATTAGACTGACTAGTTTTCTGTGAGTATGGTTTCAGTGTGTCTACCCTCTGTTACCCTCTTGCAACACCTATGGTCTTACTTGGGTTTCTCTTACCTTGGGCGTGGGGTATCTCTTCACGGCTGCTCCAGCAAAGTGCAGCCATTGCTCCTTACCTTGGACGAGGGGTATCTCCTCACTGCCGCCCTTCCTGACCTTCAATGTGGGATAGCTCCTCTAGGCCCTCCTGTGCCCGTGCAGCAAATATTCACTAAATTTATTGTGATAATCACTTCATAATATATGTGTCAAGTCATTATGTTGTACACCTTATAAACTTACACAGTGCTATATGTCAGTTAACAGATTTTTGTAAATTGTTTATATATATACACATTTTTATCTTTTTTTTTTTTTTTTAATCTTTTTGGCTGTGCCCTGCAGCATGCAGGATCTTAGTTCCCTGAAGAGGGATCCATTGTGCACTCCCTGAGTCAGCAGCATGGAGTCTTAACCACTGGTCCACTAGGAAGTCTCCAGTATGTCAATTATATTTCAGTAAAAACTCAATAAATATATGTTTTATACATCTGTGTCTCTTTTGCTCTCTCGCATACAGGGTTATCATTACTGTCTTTCTAAATTCCATATATGTGCATTAGTATACTGTATTGGTGTTTTTCTTTCTGGCTTACTTCACTCTGTATAATAGGCTCCAGTTTCACCCACCTCATTAAAACTGATTCAAATGTATTATTTTTAATGGCTGAGTAATATTCCATTGTGTATATGTACCACAGCTTTCTTATCCGTTCATCTGCTGATGGACATCTAGGTTGTTTCCATGCCCTGGCTATTATAAACAGTGCTGCAATGAACAGATGTATAGAACATTCTTTTGAACTCTGTGGGAGAGTGAGAGTGTGGGATGATTTGGGAGAATGGCATTGAAACATGTATAATATCATATAAGAAATGAATCGCCAGTCCAGGTTCAATGCTGGATACAGGATATTTGAGGCTGGTGCACTGGGATGACCCAGAGGGATGGTACAGAGAGGGAGGTGGGAGGGGGGTTCATGATGGGGAACAGGTGTGCACCCGTGGTGGATTCATGTTGATATATGCCAAAACCAATACAATATTGTAAAGCAAAAAAATAAATAAATACAATAAATAAATACAATAATAATAAAATTGTATTCCTACTACATTTTTATCAAAAAAAAGTTTTAAAAAGTTTAAAAAAGAGTAATGGGAAATAAATAAAATACTACTCAATAAATGAAGACATAAAATATTTTAATAGTAATAATAGCCACAAAACCCCCACAATCATAGAGAGCTACCACAAAGGTCCACAAACATTCTATATTTAATAGTGTGGAAATATTTCAAAACTAGGGATTAAAAAAAAAAAAAAAAACCTAGAAACAGTAGAGCTTCAGCTGTAGGCAGGATTGAGGTTTGAGCAGCCAGTCTGAGGTTTATACAAGAATTGCTACTCGGGAAAGCACTGCAGTTAAGATATTCTCAAACTTAAATGACAGTCAAGTTCACACAGGTAAATTTGTCTACAAGGCAAAAAAATCATTAGCTTACACCCTCAGGAGAACCTTGTCACAGGAGTGCGAAGCTAGCCAAACAGTTTTGGTAGAAGCCACTGTAACTAAAGAAAAGCATAGCTTTCTTCTCCTAGGCAGATTCCCTACAAGCATTTAGTTGACTCATCAATAACCCTGAAAACTCCCCAATAAATCATATTTCTACACATGTATATGAATTGGTCTTATATGAGGCAAATATCATGTCTAATTTTGGGGGACAGGTTCTGTTTTTAGTCTGAGTGTTTTTAATGTCCTTTTATTGCAGATTATGAATTATTTCAGCTGTTGTGTTTGGTTGCTCAGTTGTATGTGACTCTTTGCCACACCATAGACTGTAGCACCACAGGATCCTCTGTCGATGGAACTCTCCAGGTAAGAATAATCGAGTGGGTTGCCATTCCCTTCTCCAGGGGATCTTCCCAACCCAGGGATTGAGCCCAGGTCTCCCACATTGCAGGCAGATTCTTTACTATCTGAGCCACCAGGGAAGCCCCCTATTTCAGCTATTCAACTACAAATAAATAAACAATTTTATTATTTAATAAATAAACAAAACCAGAGTACATACATGGTTTTGCTCCTATAATTCTCATTTCATAGGGCTTGGAGTTGGGACAGTGGCACCCCTTCCTCATTACCATTGTCTAGACTCTTTGAGATCATACTCTTTTTATCCCCATAAAAACACCTACTTACACTCTTATATTAGTAGTCTGCAGATCTCCAGTTCACTCACTCTCATTTCTTTAGCTCCTGCCTGACTGCCACCTTCAAACACTAATTGTCATAATTCTTGGAGATTTAAAATTTCACCAAGAAGATTGTTTCAATAAATCAGTCTCTCAGTTCCCAGACATTCTTCTCTCCCAGAATCTGTTCCTCCATCCTATCCAATCACTTTAATTCCATAGTTATGTTTGATCTTAGAATTAAAATAACTGAAATTACTCCATAATTTTCATTTCAAACATTCCAATATTAAGCCACAAATTCTTATCTTTCCACCTAACTTCCTCTGCTACCTTGACCCCAACAATCATTCCATTGAAGTAAGAAGCACAAACCTTTTCACTGGCCATCACCCCCTTGATATCTCACCCTCCCTCATGATGCAACTTAAATTCCATAGTCAATTACTATAATGAATCTTATGCATATTCTATGTCTTCCCTTTACCTCCAGTGTCTCGCTTTCTCACTTAATTTTACTCAGCTGGTGAGACTAAAACCTTGATGAAATCAAATTTTCCAGCTACTTATTATACTTGCAGCCCCTACAGCTGGACATGGCCATAGGAAACACACAATCACACTGAATGGTCTCACATTTAATTCATGACTATCCACCTCACAAAAGCCCTTAATGCTGAATGGGTAGCATGCCATATTTCCACTAGTGCATTCACTCCCAACACTTCTATCTGACTATTCTATTAATATATTTGCTCTGCTCTTAAACCTTTAGTGTCTGTTCTCCCATCCTCATGCTCAGATGATGACTTTGCTTCCTATTGTATTGATAAAACTAACTATTCCTTTGAGAAAATAATCAGATGAGACCTTCAATGTATTCTCACCACCACATTTATTTACTTACTGGTATCTCTACCCATATATTCTACTTCCATTCTATTTCTATAAATAGACTACACATCCTCCTAGCCTATGTCTCTCCCTGTGAATAAGCCCTTTTCTTCACTCTACCATTCAAAAACATTGCTCCGGACATCCTCCCATTTTTATTATGAATTTTTTCTTCTTTATGGAATAATTCTCATTGGTACATAAATTGTTACTTCTCCCATCACACACACAGGACTTCTCTGACCCATTTCCCCTCTAGCTACCAGGCTACATCTCTTTCTCATTACAAAAAAAAAAATTAAAGAGTTGTCTCTGATCCCATATATAGTATGTCATCTGCATGTAATGACAATTTTACTTCTTCCATTCCAACATATATATGTTTTATTTCTTTTTCTTGTCTGATTGCTGTGACTAGGACTTCCAAAACTATACTGAATAGAAGTGGTAAGACTACAAATCCTTGTCTTGTTCCAGATTTTAGTGGGAAGGCTTTCAGCTTTTCACTGTTGAGTATTATGTTGGTTGTGGATTTGCCATAAATAGGTTTTATTATGCTGAGTATGATCTATAATCTTGTTAACACCTTTCAGATACTGTCACACCTCTTCTCAAAAACCTACGATGGCTTTCCATATTAAGTCAAAGTTCTTACTGTGACAACCAAAACTACACAAGCTGTCCTTCCTTTCTTCTTACATTACCTACTACATACAGTATATGTGTGAGTGTGAGTGTGTGTGTGTGTGTGTGTGTGTGTGTGTGCACTTAGTCGCTCAGTCATGTCTGACTCTTTGTGACCTCATGGACTGTAGCCTGCCAGGCCCCTCTGTCCATGGGATTTCCCAGGCAAGAAAACTGGAGTGGGTTTCCATTCCATTCTCCAGGGGATCTTCTCAACCTGGGATTCTAACCCGTGTCTCCTGCATTACAGGCGGATTCTTCACCATCTGAACTATCAGGGAAGTCCTTATCTCCTACTACTCTTTCCTAGTTCTCTCCAGAGTGATACGCCTTTCTGTTCCTTGAACATATTTCATAAGCTCTTGACTCAAGGATCTTCATACTTATAATTACCTCTATCTGGGATGTCCTTCCTATAGACTGCAGCATGGTTCATGTCCTCACATTACATCAATGCCCATGTGTCTCTAGGTAAGTGAGAACTTCTTGACTATCATATCCAAAACAAAAAAAATTACCTCACTATCTCAAATTCTTAGTCTTCACTTATTTTTTTCTTCTTGTCCCATTTCATACTCTAATATCTTAGGCTTTATTTATCCTGCTTAGTGTAGGTCTTTCCAAGAAGAATGTAAGCACCAAGAAGAATGTAAGAATGTAATGCAGATATTTTTGTCTGATTATTTAATACTATTATCAGTGTTTCCCTGAGTCTGGAACAGTACCCGGGATATGGTATTAATTTTTTTAATAAAGGAATTAATGTATGTATTCTTTTATTACTCTTTATTTCATTTCTTCTATTCTGCTTATATTCAAAGAATGTCATTTATAGTGATCTTGGAACTTGTGAATCGATGTTGTAGATCTACTAATTTTTTTCTCTTATACTTCCTTTTGTTCCAATAGACAGAATATCAGGTGAATTGTGGGCTTAAGGCCTGTGGATTACTGATACACTGATTCATTCCTGTTTTCCTATTTAGCAAGTTCTTTGATATTTTTAAAAATGTTTACAATACTATTTTTAAAGGCTTAAACCCTGTATTTGTAATGTGATTTGCTCTTATCCATTTCCAGAAATTATAGACCATCATGAAATTTTGTTTTAGAAGTTCTACCTCTAATGACAGAATATTTCACATATTTTAACTAAATTTCCACATTAATTAGTATTGAAGAATGAATCATCTTTTAACAATAAAGCACTTGCTCTAACTGAAGCTGAAGACTCAAGGGTCAAGACACTGAAATAACACCTTTGCATAAAGAGATTTAAGAGCCATTTTAACTTTTCTCAAACACAAAGAGAAAGAATTTCAGACAGAAGGAGTTTTTAGTTGACGTTATTTTCTCTAAAGGAGAATAGAGAATAAAAGAAATTTGTATCTTTAAAAACTTTGGACCTTGGTGCTATCATGGGGTTTAGACGAACCTGAGATCAAAAATGAAAAGGGTTGAGGTCAGCCAATGGTTGGTTCCTTTCGAACAAAGAATTCTAATCTTAAAATTACCAGGTTCCAAAAAGAAAAGCTCCATTATATAAGCTGGAAGCGAAATCAAAAGCATCCCATCCATGACAGCATAGGTCAACAAAAGATAAAAACTCCCAACTTTAAACAAAATTTCAAAACCAGCAAGAACAAATTTAAGTTTAAAATCTAGAACTAATCTGACAATTGACATCAATGGGGAGGAAGAAACATTTCTTTCCACTATGATATTTTATTAGATTCTTATAAAATGAGCTCATTTATCCTTTAAATATACTACCCTAATCTGATTTAGTTCACCAAGCTTTTACTGTAGCATTTTACCTTTATTATATAGTCTCAAAAGGGAGACTAGAGTTAATACGGACTTTGAATATTAAATATGTATATTTCATTTTCTTTTAATTTTTGATTTTTTCTTGCTGGGATAATCATCACTGATAAATCATACACAATTATAATAAATGTGTAGAAATCAAATTGCATTTAATATTAACATATGCAAGTTGAAATTAACCATGAAAGTTTGCATAATTAGCTCAATTAAATGTTTCTAATTTATCCATAACTGATATTCTCCAAAATTGTATTTAAGAAACAAACAGAACTTAACAGTGTTAATTTAATGACTGTCTACAAACTGGGTTATTCACCTATACTTTTGTCTTTTTTTTTTTTACATGACATGAACCCAAACCATGACTTTCTATAGCAAATAATAACTATCTCTGGTTCATAAACAGCATTACAAATATATAGTTTGGAAAAAATTTTAATATAATTCATTCATCAAAAAGCATTGCTGTGAAAATACAGCATTCAGAATGGGGGAAAATAATAGCAAATGAAGCAACTGACAAAGAATTAATCTCAAAAATATATAAGCAGGTACTGCAGTCAATTCAAGAAAAATCAATGAACCAATCAAAAAATGGGCCAAATAACTAAACAGACATTTCTCCAAAGAAGACATACAGATGGCTAACAAATACATGAAAAGATGCTCAACATCACTTATTATCAGAGAAATGCAAATCAAACCCACAAGGAGGTACCATTTCACATCAGTCAGAATGGCTGCTATCCAAAAGTCTACAAACTATAAATGCTGGAGAGACTGCAGAGAAAAAGGAACCCTCTTACACTGTTGGTGGGAATGCAAACCAGTACAGCCACTATGGAGAACAGTGTGGAGATTCCTTAAAACTGGAAATAGAACTGCCATATGACCCAGCAATCCCACTTCTGGGCATACACACCAAGGAAACCAGACTTGAAAGAGACATGTGTACCCCGATGTTTATCGCAGCACTGTTTACAATAGCCAGGTCATGGAAGCAACCGAGATGTCCATCAGTAGACGAATGGATAAGAAAGCTGTGGTACATATACACAATGGAATATTCAATTCAGTTGAGTCACTCAGTCATGTCCGACTCTTTGCGATCCCATGAATTGCAGCAAGCTAGGTCTCCCTGTCCATCAGCAATTCCCAGAGTCCACCCAAACTCATGTCCATTGAGTTGGTGATGACATCCTACCATCTCATCCTTCTTCATCCCCTTCTCTTCCCACCATCAATCTTTCCAGGCATCAGGGTCTTTTCATATTACTCAGCTCTTCGCATCAGGTGGCCAAGGTATTGGAGGTTCAGCTCCAACATCAATCATTCCAATGAACACCCAGGACTAATATCTTTAGGATGGACTTGTTGGATCTCCTTGCAGTCCAAGGGACTCTCAAGAGTCTTCTACAACACCACAGTTCAAAAGCATAATATCTTCAGCACTTAGCTTTCTTTTTTTGTTTGTTTTTTTTTTTAACTTTTTTTTCTTTTTTTGTGTGTGTGTGAGTTTGTTGGGTTTTTTTTTTAATTTTATTTTATTTAACTTTACAATATTGTATTGGTTTTGCCATATATCAAAATGAATCTATAGTCCAATTCTCACATCCTTATATGACTACTGGAGAAACCATAGCCTTGACTAGACGGGCCTTTGTTGACAAAGTAATATCTCTGTTTTTTAATATGCTGTCTAGGTTGCTTATCTGGGTTGTGAAGATCTTTTTTTGTACAGTTCTTCTGTGTATTCTTGCCACCTCTTCTTAATATCTTCTGCTTCTGTTAGGTCCATACCATTTCTGTCCTTTATTGAGCCCACATTTGCATGAAATGTTCTCTTGGTATCTCTAATTTTCTTAAAGACATCTCTAGTCTTTCCCATGCTATTGTTTTCCTCTATTTCTTTGCATTGATCACTGAGGAAAGCTTTGTTATCTCTCCTTGCTATTCTTTGGAATTCTGCATTCAAATGGGTATATTTTTCCTTTTCTCCTTTGCTTTTCACTTTTCTTCTTTTCACAGCTATTTGTAAGGCCTCTTCAGACAGCCACTTTACTTTTTAGCATTTCTTTTTCTTAGTGATGGTCTTGATCCCTCTCTACTGTACAATGTCACAAACCTCGATCTATAGTTCATCAGGCACTCTGTCTATCAGATCTAGTCCCTTAAATCTATTCCTCACTTCCACTGTATAATTATAAGGGATTTGATTTAGTTCATACCTGAATGGTCTAGTGGTTTTCCCCACTTTCTTCAATTTAAGTCTGAATTTGGCAATAAGGAGTGCATGATCTGAGCCACAGTCAGTTCCCATTCTTGTTTTTGCTGACTGTATAGAGCTTCTCCATCTTTGGCTGCAAAGAATATAGTCAATCTGATTTCAGTGTTGACCATCTGATGATGTCCATGTGTATATTCTTCTCTTGTGTTGTTGGAAGAGGGTGTTTGCTATGACCAGTGCATTCTCTTGGCAGAACTCTATTAGCCTTTGCCCTGTTTCATTCTGTACTCCAAGGCCAAATTTTCCTGTTACTCCAGGTGTTTCTTGACTTCCTACTTTTGTATTACAGTCCCATATAATGAAAAGGACATCTTTTTTAGGTGTTAGTTCTTAAAGGTCTTGTAGGTCTTCTTAGAACTGTTCAACTTCAGCTTCTTCAGTGTTACTGGTTGGGACATAGACTTGTATTACCATGATATTGTATGGTTTGCCTTGGAAACAAACAAAGATCATTTTTGTAGTTTTTGAGGTTGCATCCAAGTACTCCATTTCGGACTCTTTTGTTGACTGTGATGGCTACTCCATTTCTTCCAAGGGATTCCTGCCCACAGCAGTAGATATAATGGTCGTCTGAGTTAAATTCACCCATTCCAGTCCATCTTAGTTTGCTGATTCCTAGAATGTCGACATTCACTCTTGCCATCTCCTGTTTGACCACTTCCAACTTGCCTTGATTCATGGACCTAACATCCCAGGTTCCTATGCAATATTTCTCTTACAGCATCAGACCTTGCTTCTATCACCAGTCACATCCACAACTGGGTGCTGGTTTTGCTTTGGTTCCATCCCTCCATTCTTTCTGGAGTTATTTCTCCACTGATCTCCAGTAGCATATTGTGCTCCTACGGGCCTGGGGAATTCATCTTTCCGTGTCCTATCTTTTTGCCTTTTCATACTATTCATGGGGTTCTCAAGTCAAGAATACTGAAGTGGTTTGCCATTCCCTTCTCCAGTGGGCCACATTCTGTCAGACTGCTCCACCATGACCCGTCTGTCTTGGGTTGCCCCACACATCATGGCTTAGTTTCACTGAGTTAGATGAGCTGTGGTCTGTGTGATCAGATTAGCTAGTTGCCTGTGATTGTGGTTTCAGTCTGTCCGCCCTCTGATGCCCTCTCTCAGCACCTACCATCTTACTTGGGTTTCTCTTACCTTGGACATGGGGTATCTCTTCACGGCTGTTCCAGCAAAGTGCAGCTGCTGCTCCTGACCTTGGACGTGGGGTAACTCCTCTCTGCCACTGCCCATGACCTTGAACATGGAATAATGCAGTATTACTCAGCCATTAAAAAGAATGCATTTGAATCAATTCTAATGAGGTGGAAGAAACTGGAGCCTATTATACAGAGTGAAGTAAGTCAGAAAGAAAAACATCAATACAGTGTACTAATGCATATATATGGAATTTAGAAAGATGGTAATGATAACCCTATATGCAAGACAGCAAAAGAGACACAGATGTAAATAACAGTTTTTTGGACTCTGTGGGAGAAGGTGAGGTGGGATAATTTGAGAGGGTAGGGTTGAAACGTGTATATTATCATATGTAAAGCAGATCGCCAGTCCAGGTTCGATGCATGAAACAGGGTGCTCAGGTCTGGTGCACTGGGATGACCCTGGGGGATGGGATGGGGAGGGAGGTGGAAGCCAGGTTCTGGATGGGGAACACATGTATGCTTATGGGTGATTCATTTCAATATTTGGCAAAAACCACTATGATATTGTAAAGTAATTAGCCTCCAATTAAAATAAATAAATTAATTAATAAAATAAAATAAAGTGCATTAGTGAGTCCAGAAAAAAGCATTGTTATATTTAGAGGAATTCCAATTGATTTCATGAGATATTGAACTAGCCCACCTCTCTCCAGGTCATGAAAAATCTGTGTTTTAAGAAATAGCTCTAGAAAACTGATTTTCAAACTTGACACCAACCTGTTTGTCACAAAAGGAGAAAATGAACAGATGACAATGAGAGAACTAGAAGCACAGGGAAAAAAGAAAAAAACGTAAATATTCTCATTTTCTCTATCTTCCAAAAGTAAACAAAGTTATTTTAAAAAATAACTGTGACTATTACCCTGACATATTTCCTCTAAACAAAAGACAGTGATCATTACGAGGTATATCTTAGCTCCACTGATGATGAGAATTTTAATTTTGAGAACAAAGAGACGTGATTACCAATGCCCAATTCTTTACATGCTGTGCTCATACTAATAGAAGTTGTGTGAATTGTTTTTGCTACATGATTAACAGTGAAAACAAATAATAACAATATCAATAGTATTTAAGATTTCCTGAGCTTTTGCTATGTGCAAAACATGCTGCTCAGCAGGCTCAGCACTTTAGAAGAATAATTTTAATCTTTAAATAGCTCTCCAAGTTAGAAAATATCATTTGCATTTTATAAAGAGAAAAAAAAAATCGGAGATTCATATTGGTTAAGTAACTTACCCGGATGTTACAAGATTGAAAAAAAGGGGTTATTTCAGGGGGAAGGGGATACAAATTTCTGAAATGCCACACTGTAAAATTTTGGCAAATACAGGAGGAATTTTCATAATTCATTACTATGTGTACGGGAAAATCCTTGGGGATTCTGCAAGGGTGTCATGGTATACATCTGCGGCCTATATAGCTAGAAAAGAAAATGACACCAATATTTTCATTGAGAAACTAGATATGCACTATAGCTATAATTCTCAAAGATATGAGAATACCAGACCACCTTACCTGCCTCCTGATAAACCTGTATGCAGGTCAAGAAGCAACAGTTAGAACTGGACATGGAACAATTGACTGGTTCAAAATTGGGAAAGGAGTATGACATGGCTGAATACTGTCACCCTGTTTGTTTAACTTATATGCAGATTACATCATGCAAAATGCTGGACTGGATGAATCACAAGCTGGAATCAAGATTGCCAGAAAAATATATATAACCTCAGTTATGCAGATGATATCACCATAATGGCAAAAAGTGAAGAGGAACTAAAGAGCTTGTTGATGAGGCTGAAAGAGGAGAATGAAAAAGCTGCTTTAAAACTCAACATTCAAAGAACTAAGATCATTCTATCTGATCCCATAATTTCATGGCAAATAGAATGGGAAAAAGTGGAAACAGTGGCAGATTTTATTTTCTTAGGCTCCAAAATCACTGTGGACAGTGACTGCAGCCATGAAATTAAAAGATGCTTGCTTCTTGGGGAAAAAAAAAAGCCATGACACTCCTCAACAGCATATAAAAAAGCAGAGTCATCACTTCACCGATGAAGGTCAGTATAGTCAAAGATATGGTTTTTCCAGTAGTCATGTACAGATATAAGAGTTGAATCATAAAGAAGGCTGAGCACCAAAGAATTGATGCTTTCAAATTGTGGTCCTGGAGAAGACACTTGAGAGTCCCTTGGATAGTAAGGAGATCAAATCAGTCAATACTAAAGCAAATCAACCCTGAATATTCATTGGAAGGACTGATGCTGAAGCTGAAGTTCCAATAGTTTGGCCACTTGATGCAAAGAGCTGACATTGGAAAAGACCCTGATGCTCGGAAAGATTAAGGACAGGAGGAATAGGGGGTGGCAGAGGATGAGATGGTTGGATGGTATAACTGACTCAATGGAGATGAGTTTGAGTAAACTGCAGGAGACAGTGAAGGACAGGGAAGCTTGGCATGCTGCAATACATGGGGTCACAAAGAATCAGACCAGACTTAGCAACTGAACAACAACAACATAGATGTAAAACTACTGAATTAGAAAAATGTTCATAGTTTTACCCAGTATTCTTCTAGTTGAGGAAAAAAATGGCCACTCAGTGGAGAAGATTTCTGTATGGTAGGAACAATGGTCTATAGAGTGCATCTTCTCAAAATCCTCTCCTACTACAAAGTTTGGTCCCTCATTATCTCCTGTCTGCTGCTGCTGCTGCTGCTGCTGCTGCTAAGTCGCTCAGTTGTGTCCGACTCTCTGCGACCCCATAGACAGCAGCCTACCAGGTTCCCCCGTCCCTGGGATTCTCCAGGCAAGAACACTGGAGTGGGTTGCCATTTCCTTCTCCAATGCATGAAAGTGAAAAGTGAAAGTGAAGTCGTTCAGTCGTGTCCGACTCTTCACGACCCCATGGATTGCAGCCTACCAGGCTCCTCCATGCATGGGATTTTCCAAGCAAGAGTACTGGAGTGGGGTGCCATTGCTGTCTCCGATCTCATGTCTGGGCAACCATAATTATCTCCTTGCTAGTCTTTGCCAACTGTCTCTTCCTTTCTGATTTATCCTATACCCTGCCACATATTTCATCTTCCTGAAGTATAAATGTAATTATATCACTTCCCTGTCCATAAATTTCAATGATTGTCCCACTATTTAGAAATAAAGAAAAAGAGTATAATTTTCAAAGCTGTTCATTATATAAGCTTCCATCTATTTTTCTAGCCTTACCTCAAATATTTCCTGTATTTTGTGCATGTGTGTCTGAGTGTGTGTGTGTGCTCAGTCACATCCAACTCTGTGATCCCGTGGACTGTAGGCTGCCAGGCTCCTCTGTCCATGGAATTTTCCAGGAAAGAATACTGGAGAGAGTGTCACTTCCTGTTTCAGAAGATCTTCCCAACCCAGGGATAGAACTTGTGTCTCCTCCATTGACAGATAAAGTCTTTACCACTGAGCCACTGGGGAAATGCTGTCATGTATTTTATGTTCTGCCTAATGTAAAACTTTTGTTTGTTTCATTCTTATCGTTTTTGTAACATTCTACTGTGTATTTATCTGTAGACTCCCTGAACTGTCGTTTTATAGATATTTATTGAGTAGTTGTTATTGACATGTGCTATTCCTGCTTATTTAACTTATATGCAGAGTACATCATGCGAAACACTGCACTGGAGGAAACACAAGCTGGAGTCCAGATTGCCGGGGGAAATATCAATAACCTCAGATATGCAGATGACACCAACCTTATGGCAGAAAGTGAAGAGGAACTAAAAGCCTCTTAATGAAAGTGAAAGTGGAGAGTGAGAAAGTTGGCTTAAAGCTCAACATTCAGAAAACGAAGATCATGGCATCCGGTCCCACCACTTCATAGGAAATAGATGGGGAAACAGTGGAAACAGTGTCAGACTTTATTTTTTTGGACTCCAAAATCACTGCAGACGGTGACTGCAGCCATGAAATTAAAAGACGCGTACTCATTGGAAGGAAAATTATGACCAGCCTAGATAGCATATTCAAAAGCAGAGACATTACTTTGTCAACAAAGGTCCATCTAGTCAAGGCTATGGTTTTCCTGTGGTCTTGTATGGATGTGAGAGTTGGACTGTGAAGAAAGCTGAGCACCGAAGTATTGTTGCTTTTGAACTGTGATGTTGGAGAAGACTCTTGAGAGTCCCTTGGACTGCAAGGAGATCCAACCAGTCCATTCTAAAGGAGATCAATCCTGGGTGTTCTTTGGAAGGACTGATGCTAAAGGTGAAACTCCAATACTTTGGTCACTTCATGTGAAGAGTTGACTCATTGGAAAAGACTCTGATGCTGGGAGGGATTGGAGGCAGGATGAGAAGGGGATGACAGAGGATGAGATGGCTGGATGGCATCACTGACTCGATGGACATGAGTTTGGGTAAACTCCGGGAGTTGGTGATAGACAGGGAGGCCTGGTGTGCTGCAATTCATGGGGTCGCAAAGAGTCGGATACGACTTAGCAATTGAACTGAACTGATACTTGGTGTTGAGCTTCCCTGGTGGTTCAATGGTAAAGAATCCACCTGCCAATGCAGGAGATGCAACTTTGATCCCCGGGTCAGGAAGATTCCCTGGAGGAGGAAATGGCAACCCTCTCCAGTATTTTTGCCTGGGAAACCCCATGGACAGAGGAGCCTGGCAGACTACAGTCTATGGGGTTGCAAAAGAGTCAGACACAACTTGGCAACTAAACAATACTTGGTGTTAGGTGATACACTGGTGAGAAAAATAGAAATGGCAATTGTCTTACAAGTTTCTTGATGGAAAAGCCTGGATGAATTCATTATTTTACTCTCTGAAACAGTGACTTTCACATAGAATGTGCTCAAAGAGAACAGAGATTGCCTGGGACTGAGAATGGAGAAGGGAGGTAAACTGATTGCAAAAGAGTAAAAAGAAATCATTTAGGCTCTATCAAAATAAATGTTCTACATAAGGATTTGGCTGCTGGTTACATGAGTACATACATTCGTTAAAAGCAATCATACACTTATGATAAGTGCATTTTATCATTAGCAAATCATGCATCAATAAAGTTGATTTACAAAGTATAGATAACCATTGAATTGAATGAATGCAAGAGAATGACTAAGTATTTGAAAAGTGAAGATTGTGGTTATTTTGAGGAGGAAGAAAGATGAAACTGATACTGAGATGCAGCACATGAAAATGTTCATGGGGGAGGTTGTCAATGTTTTATTTCTTGAACCAGATGGTGGTTACACACCTGTTCCACTTATAATAATTCATTAAACTATATATCTGTTTTGTGTGGTGCTCCTGTTTTTTATTTTGTGATCAAACCATGAAATTTTTAATTGAGAGAGATTCTCATTATTACTTGATGGCCACCTATCATCTGAAACACTGAACAATATAGTCATAGAATATTAGTACTGAAAAGAATTGAAGTGATTGACTTGTCCAACCTGTTCATTTCACAAATGGGTACCCAGAGAACCTGAGAAGGCAGCTTTCCTAAAGTCACACAGTGAGTTAGTCCCAGCCCTGGGACTATGTTTACTATGTATACCACACTCTTTAGCTAGTACAGGCAAAAGAAAAATATTTTCCACTAAAAAGGTACTTCAGCTATTTGACAATTCATGAAAGCATACACTATTGCTTAGTTAAGTTGGTAACATATTGTTCATTTAGAACTTGGGAAAAAGAAGACATCTAAGGATTTCAATAAAGCTTGCAAAGATAGTGGCACTGGAAATATCTGTTTTGTTAAATATAAATGACTAAATTTTCATCATCATTCTTGCAGAGCTTCAGTGACTTCAAAGACTATCTTCTTCCACAGGAAAAGTCTACTAGGAGTTGAAGACAGACAACAATTTGGAGGAATATTGCTTTGAACTTGAGCTAATTATTAAAGTTGCAAAATGTCATGCTGATTATGCACAGTTAAAAACTTTACTATTCACTACATAAAGAGATTGGGATATTTTTGTTGATTGCTAATGTTTATTATTATCCTCAAAGGCCACCAATATATTTCAGTCAAGTATGGAACATGGGCTTCCCTGGTGGCTCAGACAGTAAAGAATCTGCTTGCAATGTGGGGGGCCTGGGTTCAGTCCCTGAGTTGGGAACATCCCCTGAAGGAGCATGTGGCAACCCACTCCAGTATTCTTGTGTGGAAAATACCCATAGACAGAGCAGCCTGGCAGGCTACAGTCCATGGGGTCATGAAGAGTTGGACACAACTGAGTGACTAAACACAGCACAGCACAGCACAGCACATGGAACATTGTTATATTTACTTCAGCTCAGATTTTGAAGTATACATCCATTTTCACACATGCTGTAATGTCACTTGATAGTTTTAGAATACACTTTCAATTCTTATGAGATCTTTCTTTCCCGATTTGATTTTCTACCAGCTTCAGAATATATTGTCACCAATAGTGATATAGGAAACAATGGAAACAGTGACAGACTTTATTTGAGGGGGCTCCAAAATCACTGCAGATTGTGACTGCAGCCATGAAAGATGCTTGCTCCTTGGAGGAAAAGTTATGACCAACCTAGACAGCTTATTAAAAAGCAGAGGCATTACTTTGCCAACATAGGTCCATCTAGTCAAAGCTATGGTTTTTCCAGTAGTCATGTAATGATATGAGACTTGGACTATAAAGAAAACTGAGTGCAGAAGAATTGATGCTTTTGAACTGTGGTGTTGGAGGAGACTCTTGAGAGTCCTTTGGACATCAAGGAGATAAAATCAGTTCATCCTAAAGGAAATCAGTCCTGTATATGCATTGGAAGGACTGGTGCTGAAGCTGAAACTCCAATACTTTGGCCACCTAATGTGAAGAACTAACTCATTTGAAAAGACGCTGATGCTGGAAAAGATTGAAGGTGGGAGGAGAAGGGGACAAAAGAGGATAAGATGGTTGGATGGCATTAACGACTCAATGAACACGAGTCTTAGTAAGCTCCAGGAGTTGGTGATGGACAGGGAGGCCTGGTGTGGTACAGTTCATGGGGTCACAGAGTCGGACACGACTGAACTGAACTGAATGATATAGGTCTGCATTTGAACTACAAATCATAAAATTTAACAGAAGTTTAAACTGAAATAAAAATGTTACATACATTAGTTTTAAAAATTAATAAAATTGCTATTTTAAGAACTGAAGTTAAACACAATTACTGAGTAAAATAAATTAATGTAATCATAATTAATATATTTATAAATACATTAAATAGTTTTAAAGGAATCAGCCTAGAATATAAGTAAACAACTACAAATAAATAAATAGTTACAAACCTCTTTCATTTTGTACCCATCATAGTCAAAGCTAACTAATAATGTATTTTCAAACTTTAATTAAGAGTTTTCTCTAGTATACTCTGAAACATGGGACTATATGTCACTCCCTATCAGGCAAGTTTTGGAGGAGGAGGAATATTGACTGGGGCTTCCCCTGTGTTTCATTGGTAAAAAATCTGCCTGCAATGCAGGAGCCACAGGTGATGTGGGTTCGATCCCTGGGTCAGGAATATCCCCTGGAGGAGGGCATGACAACCCACTCTAGTATTCTTGCCTGGGGAATCCCCATGGACAGAGGAGCCTGGTGGGTTACAGTCCATAGGGTCACAAAGAGTTGGCCACAACTGAAGTGACTTAGTATGCATGTAACTACCTAGAAGAATTTAAATTGGGAATTTTCCCAGAAAAAAAGAGTTATTATCAGAGAAAAAGTTTATCTACCAACTGTATAGCCAGGCAAACATCTAACCACCAGACATCTGCTTTTCTTACTGAAGCCAAGTATGACCCAACAGAACTCTTGGGTACAAATCCTTTCTGTATGCCCTGCTTCTTGTTTGTAGGAAATAGGCTTTATTCAGCCTCCATGACCTTCCTTGAGTTTCAAAGGGCAGATTCAAACAGCTGCTCATCAGGGAAGGGAGGGAAGGCAGAAACGGGGGAGGGATAGTCAAGTGGGGATACAGCCTTAGGGCAGGGTTCTGGTTCCTCCTCAAGGAATATACATGATAATATCTTTGAGCTCTTCAGCAGGAACTAAGGCTTCCCCACCAGGTTGAGGCTGGTAACTTCAGACTGAACACAAGACTCCTAGAGGACCACCCTATTATTTTACCACCAACCAATCAGGAGAAAGCCACACAACTTGCAGCCCGCATCTCAAATTTTGCCTATAAAAAATTTCCCCCAAATCCATTGCAGAGTTTGGGGGTTTTGAGAATGAGCTACCTGTTCTCCTTGCATGGCCCTGCAATAAACCTTTCTCTGCTTCAGATTGGGCTTCCCAGGTGGCACTAGTGGTAAAGAACTCGCCTGACAATGCAAGAGACATAAGAGATGCAGGTTCAATCCCTGAGTCAGGAAGATCTCCTGGAGGAGGGCATGGAAATCCACTCCAGTATTCTTCCCTGGGGAATCCCTTGGACAGAGGAGCCTGACAGGCTATAGTTCATGGGTTAGACATGATTGAAGCAACTTAGCACACAGCACACTGCTCCAGATTCCAGTATTTCAGTTTATTTGGCCTCACAGTGCATTGAACATATGAACTTTGTTTGTTAACACCATGGTCCTGTGAATGACCCACCTGTCCTTGAAAGTCTCAGGCCCCTATCCTATTCTGCAGCCCAAGATAGCATATATATATATATATATATATATATATATATATATAATGTTACCTGTCTGTCTCTGAGCCTCTTATGAATGTGGGATCTCTGACGATCTCATATATGACGATCTGTATATATTAATGTAAATTTGATTTTTTCCTTTCAATCTGTCTCATGTCAATTGAATACTTAACTAGCCTGAAGAACCTAGAAGGGTAGAGGAAAGTTTTCTTTCTCTCTGACTGTAATACAAAGGCACCTTTGTACAAAAAAAAAAAAAAAAAGGTATTCTTTCTTTCTAGACTTCTTCCTCCTAACTCTACTACCATTTATCCTTGTGATATCCTTATGAATCTTATGATGGTAACCAGTGATTTTCAGATGAAAGAAACTATCTTAAGATATATGAAGGAAAAGGCCATTCTAAGTATTTACATTCAATTATAATATATTTGTTTCTAATTGCAATCAAAGGAAACATTTTCTTTATGTAAGAACTCAATTCTTTAGAAGTATTAATACAATTGTAGCAGTTGAGGACCAGTAGTTATAAAAGTCATATCTAGAAAGACAGTGTCTTCAGGTAACATATTCACTTTTACATTTCTATTTTATATATTGATTTGTAGTTTATATTTCAGATACCTAATAGGTTGAAAAGAATGTGTTTGTGTGGTGGTGGGGATGGAGGTTGGGGTGGAAGAAGTGTAATCAAGTTATACCCCAGGCACAGTGAGAAACCCTAAATGCTATCATAAAAACTGTGTCTTCCATCACCAAAGCAGAAATCTGTCCCTATGTATTGGATATTGACCCTCTAATGACAAAAATGCCTTCTCAGATTCCATTTCTTTGTTGTTCGGTCACTAAGTCAATTCCGATTCTTATCAACCCCATGGACCGCAGCATTCCTGTCCTTCACTGTCTCCTGGAGTTTGCTCAAATTCAGGTCCATTGAGTCAGTGATGCCAGCCAACCATCTCATCCTCTATTGCCTCCTTTTCCTGCATCAATCTTTCCCAACATCAGGGTCTTTTCCAATGACTTGGCTCTTTGCATCAGGTGAGCAAAGTATTAGAGCTTCAGCATCACTCCTCCCAATAAATAGTCAAGGTTGATTTCTTTTTGGACTGACAGGTTTGATCTCCTCTCAGTCCAAGGGACTCTCAAGAGTCTTTTCCAACACCACAATTTGAAAGCAGCAATTCTTCGGTGCTCAGCATTCTTTATGGTCCAATTCTCACATTCATATATGACTACTTAAAAAACCATAGCTTCACTATAGCGATTTTTGTCAGCAAAATGATGTCTCTGCTTTTCAATATGCTGTCTAGGTTTATCATAGCTTTCCTTCCAAGGATCAAGTTACTTTTAATTTCATGGCTGCAGGCCCCATCATTTCAGTCGCTCAGTCGTGTCTGACACTTTGTGACCCCATGAATCGTCTCTGCATTTCAATATGCTATCTAGGTTGGTCGTAAGTTTTCTTTCTTTTTTTTTTTTTCTTGCCTATTTTTAGTATTTATTTATTTATTTTACTTTACAATATTGTATTGGTTTTGCCATACATAACTTTTCTTCCAAGGAGTAAGCGTCTTTTAATTTCATGGCTGCAGTCACCATCTGCAGTGATTTTGGAATCCCAAAAAATAAAGTCTGACACTGTTTCCCCATCCATTTGCCAAGAAGTGATGGGACCAGATGCCATGATTTTCATTTTCTGAATGTTGAGCTTTAAGCCAACTTTTTCACTCTCCACTTTCACTTTCATCAACAGGCTTTTTAGTTCCTCTTCACTTTCTGCCATAAGGGTGGTGTCATCTGCGTATCTGAGGTTATTGGTATTTCCCCAGGCAATCTGGATTCCAACTTGTGCTTCCTCCAGCCCAGCGTTGCTCATAATGTACTCTGCATCTAAGTTAAATAAGCAGGGTGACAATAGACAGCCTTGACATACTCTTTTTCCTATTTGGAACCAGTCTGTTGGTCCATGTCCAGTTCTAACTGTTGCTTTCTGACCTGCATATAGGCTTCTCAGGAGGCAGGTCAGGTGGTCTGGGATTCCCATCTCTTTCAGAATTTTCCACAGTTTATTGTGATCCACACAGTCAAAGGCTTTGGCATAGTCAATAAAGCAGAAATAGATGTTTTTCTGAAACTTTCTTGCTTTTTCGATGATCCAGCAGATGTTGGCAATTTGATCTCTCATTCCTCTGCCTTTTATGAATCCAGCTTGAACATCTGGAAGTTCACAGTTCACATATTGCTGAAGCCTGACTTGGAGAATTTTGAGCATTACTTTACTAGCATGTGAAATGAGTGCAATTGTGTGGTAGTTTGAGCATTCTTTGGCATTGCCTTTCTTTGGGATGGGAATGAAAACTGACCTTTTCCAGTCCTGTGGCCACTGCTGAGTTTTCCAAATTTGCTGGCGTATTGAGTGCAGCACTTTCACAGCATCACCTTTCAGGATTTGAAATAGCTCAACTGGAATTTCATCGCCTCCACTAGCTTTGTTCATAGTGATGCTTTCTAAGGCCCACTTGACTTCACATTCCAGGATGTCTGGCTCTAGGTGAGTGATCACACCATCGTGATTATCTGGGTAATGAAGAACTTTTTTGTACAGTTCTTCTGTGTATTCTTGCCACCTCTTCTTAATATCTTCTGCTTCTGTTAGGTCCATACCATTTCTGTCCTTTATCGAGCCCATCTTTGCATGAAATGTTGCCTTGGTATCTCTAATTTTCTTGAAGAGATCTCTAGTCTTCCACATTCTGTTGTTTTCCTCTATTTCTTTGCATTGATCGCTGAGGAAGGCTTTCTTATCTCTTCTTGCTATTCTTTGGAACTCTGCATTCAAATGGGTATATCTTTCCTTTTTTTCATTGCTTTTTGCTTCCCTTCTTTTCATAGCTATGTAAGGCCTCCCCAGACAGCCATTTTGCTTTTTTGCATTTCTTTTCCATGGGGATGGTCTTGATCCCTCTCTCCTGTACAATGTCACGAACCTCTGTCCATAGTTCATCAGGCACTCTGTCTATCAGATCTAGTCCCTTAAATCTATTTCTCACTTCCACTGTATAATCATAAGGGATTTGATTTAGGTCATACCTCAATGGTCTAGTGGTTTTCCCTACTTTCTTCAATTTAAGTCTGAATTTGGCATTAAGGAGTTCATGATCTGAGCCACAGTCAGCTCTTGGTCTTGTTTTTGCTGACTGTATAGAGCTTCTCCATCTTTGGCTGCAAAGAATATAATCAATCTGATTTTGGTGTTGACCATCTGGTGATGTCCATGTGTATATTCTTCTCTTGTGTTGTTGGAAGAGGGTGTTTGCTATGACCAGTGCGTTCTCTTGGCAAAACTCTATTAGCCTTTGCCCTGCTTCATTCCGTATTCCAAGGCCAAATTTTCCTGTTACTCCAGGTGTTTCTTGACTTCCTACTTTTTCATTCTAGTCCCCTATAATGAAAAGGACATCTTTTTTGGGTATTAGTTCTAAAAGGGCCCCATAAGGAGAGCTATTTAGGGAACCTAATTCATTGAAGGTGTTAAGCATTGAAAACAAGCTGTAAAACACCTCATTTGTTTTAAATTAAGAATATGGGGTCCAAAATGGTATTAGGGAAATTTCAGAAAATAAATTAAAAGGGAACCCAGCTCTGACCCAGTGAAACTGAGCAGGATCCTGTGGAGCTCCTGGGCAGGGTAGTCTTTTAAGCAGTTGCTAATCAGGGAAGGAAGGGGACACAGAGACAAGGGGAGAGCAGTTAAGAAACAGTAGTGTAGCCTTGGGGCAATATTCTGGTTCTACCTCAAGGGATACACATAACAATATCTGAGGCCTTTACAGAACTAAACTCCCCCAACAAATGGAAGATGCTAGAATTCTTCATTCCAGAGATCAGTTTGATAACCAGAGAAGCTCATCAGGAGACCACCTGAGACGAGATTAAAGGAGTGCAGGGCCTGCACACATCCTAATCTTTATTAGCAACCCCACCCAAAGACCATGGCTATAAAACTCCCAACAAAATCTTTCCTGGTTGGGGCAGGAGACCACTCTGTCCCCCTTTGCCTAGAAAAGCAAATAGCTATTCTCTTCTACTTCATGAAAAACTCAGTTTCAGATTTGATTTGGCACTGGTGCACAGAGAAACTGAGATTTCAGCATCAATGACTTTCAAGAAAAATTCAGTCAGGTAAAGTACCTACCCAGATGTTCCTACCATAAGATGTTCCTACCATTCTTTAAGTGTTGCCAGGAGAGCAAAGCCCTAGTCTTCTCATGTATTTAGAATTATGGAATATTGGTATTTCAAGAATAAACTTATAAATGAAAAAATGACTTAGGATGAGATGGGACTTATTCAAAGCCATATATACTAGTTAACGACAGAAACAGGACCTATATAGCTTGGGGCTTTTTCCAGAATGAACAAGTTTTACTAATACCCCATTTTAACTTCAAATTTCATTTCTCTTAAAAAAAAAAAAAAACTAAAAATAGAAGATGAAAAACATGTTGATGGCTTGTGTTCATATACTATGGCTTGTGTTCATATACTAAGCCATATACTATGGCTTGTGTTCATATATTATCATTATATCAAGGTCAGAATAACATTGAAATTCTGATTAATTTCACTAGTCTTACAATAAAATCATATTTAATCTCCTCAGTAACAGAGTCTGCATTTTAATATTTACTTCCATTATAAGGTTAACAGTAATCCATGAGTAATCCATAAGGATTACTTATGGAAATAGTACATATTGTACACTTCATTATTTCAACTTTTAAGGAATTTAGATTAAAAAAAATCTCTCCTTGGATTATATGAAAACCAAGAAAATGTAAAATGAAACCAGTAATACTTTCATTTGGTGATTAGATGATTCTAATCCTGAACGTTTTTCCACATAGAGATTAGTAAATGTATAAAATACAATTAAATTAATTAAAATGGGTATATTAGCCAGATAGGGAAACAAGTTTTTCATTCTTGACAAACTGGGCCTCTGTGTTTGCAATGGAAATATGGTTTCAAACAAATCTCTCACTCTTTGTGAAACATGTTAACAATATTTCATAGTTAGATGCTCATTTGGCATCACAGAGGCTTATTTTTAAATGGCATTAAATCAAGATTCAACTTCCCTGGTGGCTCAGAGATTAAAGCGTCTGCCTGGAATGCAGGAGACACGGGTTCGATCCCTGGGTTGGGAAGATCCCCTGGAGAAGGAAATGGCAACCCACTCCAGTACTCTTGCTTGGAGAATTCCATGGAGGGAGGTGCCTGGTGGGCTACAGTCCATGGGGTCATAAAGAGTCAGACACGACTGAGCGACTTCACTCACTCAAATCAAGATTCTGCACCTATCATTTGTTTAGCATGCATTTAGCACTGCCTCATTCTCACCGGGGATTCTGTCTCTGGATGATCATAAATGTTCATTACCCCTTATATAAAGTGACTTTTTGCATAATGATTATGTTTAATGTTGTCTCCCTTCCTCCCTCCCTCTTCAGGCTATTATGATCATGACATGTGACTTTTAGTTTTGAATAAAGCAAACTGTTGGGGTGATTAATGGCACAACATTGGAAGTTTTATAGTGTGCAAACAGAACTCTTTTCTTTTGGTATATGAGACTGCTTTATTTTACACAATTTTTGGTTGTTTGGCTTTTCACAGCATGAGTTAAGCTTCTCAACAGACCTCTTTACACAGAAGGGCTCAGATGTCTATACTTCCAGCCCTTTTCTCCTTTTGTATTATAGAGAGGCTTATCTAAGATTGTTAGCAATTTACCCACACAGTCAAAGGCTATGCACTGGCCAAAAGTATGGATTTGCTTCTTATGTATAACATGCTTGGGAAAGGTTGCTACATGGGGGCCTCACAGCAGTACACAGGGGCAGTACATGGGGTTAAATCATCATTGCTCTAGCTTAGAAAAACTAAGGATTTGTCTTCCCAAGATTATGCATGCTAGGTCTATAGATTGAAAATCAAGCTAGTGACAAATCATCCAGTTCTGACATGCCTCACAGGTACTCTAAAATCCAACGCATGCATGCTAAGTCTCTTCAGTCATGCATGCCAAGTCTCTTCAGTCATATCCAACTCTTTGCGACCCTATGAACTGTAATCCACTAGGCTCCTCTGTCCATGGTATTTTCCAGGCAACAATACTGGAGTGGGTTGTCATGCCCTTCTCCAGGGGATCTTCCTGACCCAGGGATTTAATCCATGGCTCTTATGACTCCTGCATTGGCAGGTGTTCAGAAAACCTTCCAAATCAAAAGCAAAAAAAAAATGAACTCATGATAGTATTAGGGTTAAATTCTGTTATGTTTTATTTCAATGGTTTGAGAAATGGAAACTGTATATATGGCAACATTTAACTATCATGAATATGAAATTAACCAAAATACTCAGGTTACTGCAAGTTCACTATTTACTACACTTAGCCTACTTTCAAAATATTGCTAGCAGTATCTTCAATATTACATAATATCCCAGACTATACAAAATCCAGAAAATATTTTCTTCATTTATGAAACATAGGAAAATTTAAAAGGTAGTAAAGGGCCTTCCACCCAGTAAACACTGAATTGATATGTACTAAGTAAATGATTTACTGAGATACAGAGCAGATTAGCATTAGAATTTAGAATTAGGGGTTCTTTAATCTTTATTGATTACCATCAATTCCTTAGGTTCTATGTTACATTCTGGAGAGAAACAAAAACGAGTTGGGTCCAACCATACCTTTGAAAAGCAAAGACTCTGGTGAAAGAAATAATTTAGACCTGATACACATATCTTATAATTCACTAATATGTCTTTTATCAAACACATGCTAAGTGTTGTCTATGTTTTAGGTGCTGAACTAGATGCTCGGCATACAACAAAAATAAAGATAATGACTGTAAGGCTGAATAGGGAAGAAAAGTTAGTAAACAAAAGAAATATTGGCACATCCTATGCAACAAACTGTTATGAATAGTCCATTAAATGGCAAGCACTTGGGATTTTAACTGACAAAGAGAAGTGTTATCTACCTTACGGAATCATAGTCTAATGGCAGTGTCTATGTTTAAATAATATCCATAAAGTAATTCATTACAACAGTGAGGAGTATTTGCAGCAACGTGAATAAACCTAGAAATAATCATTCTAAGTGAATAAAAAGACAAATACCATATAGTACCACTTATATATGGAATACAAAATATGACATAAATCAACTTATTTATCAAACACACTCACAGACCTACAGAATAGACTGTTGGTTGCCAGGCAAGAGGGGGCTGGAGGAGAAATGAATTGGGAGTTTGGGATTAGCAGGTGCCCACTATTATATATAGAATGGATAAATAACAAGGTCCTACTATATAGTACAGGGAGCTATATTCAACATTCTGTGATAAACCATAATGGAAAAGAATATGAAAAAGAATGCATACATAAACTTATGTATAGCTGAATCACTCTGCTGTACAGCAGAAATTAACACAACACTGTAAATTAACTATATATGAATAAAATTTTTTTTAAATAGGAGTATTTTAAAGAGATAGTACAATGTGATACTTGTTATATTTCGTATTAATAGAAGGTAAAATAGCAGCACACACCAAATGGAACTAACTTTACTAAAAAGGTTACTTGAACAGGAACATGTATAGGAGTTTTCAAGGTGGAAAAGAATAGTATGAAAAGCAGGGGAGCCAGCATTCACAAAGGTACAAATTAAGGTCCTTCTAGTTTGGAACAGTTCTATTTCCCCTTTTCAAATAAGAAGCTACAATGTTATTTTGCTTGCTTGCTTGTTTTAGAATTATTCTTGTGATACCTAGAAGTTTATGTCAACTTTTTAAAAAAGTTAGATAAATGTGGAGTCTAGAATTACCTCTTTTATTCCAATACAATGGAATGACATCCAAGAGAAACATAGCAAAAGGGACAAAGAAAAGGTTTGTCAATAAAAAATCAGAACATAAACTACAAGGAGAGCTCTAACAAAAACAACCAGGTACAAACAGCTACGTATATTTTCACTCTGCAGGAGGCCAAGGTGTAAAAAAATGTTGGAGAAATTCACATGTATATAAACAGAGCCTTAAACATCTGGAGGCACTATGAGAAGAAAGAGAAAACAATTTCTGACCTAAAAATAGCTTGGGATATGATCAACTAATTTCAAAATAATTGTCAAATATCTAGCATCTCAAGGCACTTTGCTAATAAATCAGTCAGCCCTTGGTCACAGTGTCTGCCATCAGGAAATGTTCAATCCAACTGAAAAGTTAGAGTAAAAAATATAACAAACTACAGTCTACAGTGTAAGAATATGAGAATTATAAAAAGACAAGGACAAACTAAATGTTCTCAGGTTCAAAGGAGAAAGAAAGTCAAATAAAAGGAATCAGGAAAGAATCCCTGCAGGAAATAGCATCTTGGTTGAACTTTGAGTAATGAGTAGGATCTCAAAAGGCAAATATAAAGGGAGGGCATTTGTGTCAAAAAAGCAAGAACAAAGGCCTGCAGGTGATACTGATCAGATATCAGAATATTCAGATTAAAAGAGTCCATTTTGCCTGAGTAAGGAGTATGGACAGGAGACAAAACTGAAAAGTTAACACAATAATAGTGGGAGACCTTAATAACCCACTCACACCTATGGATAGATCAACTAAACAGAAAATTAACAAGGAAACAAAAACTTTAAATGATACAATAGACCAGTTAGACCTAATTGATATCTATAAGACATTTCACCCCAAAATAATAAATTTCACCTTTTTCTCAAGTGTACATGGAACCTTCTCCAGGAGAGATCGCATCCTGGGCCATTAATCTAGCCTTGGTAATTCAAAAAGATTGAAATCATTCCAAGCATATTTTCTGACCACAATACAGTAAGATTAGATCTCAATTACAGGAGAAAAACTATTAAAAATTCCAACATATGGAGGCTGAACAACACGCTGCTGAATAATCAACAAATCACAGAAAAAATAAAAAAAAGAAATCAAAATATGCATACAAAGGAATGAAAATGAAAAGACAACAACCCAAAACCTATGGAACACTGTAAAACAGTGCTAAGGGGACGGTTCATAGCAATACAGGCTTACCTCAAGAAACAAGAAAAAAAGTCAAATAAATAACCTAACTCTACACCTAAAGCAACAAGAAAAGGAAGAAATGAAGAACCCCAGGGTTAGTAGAAGGAAATAAATCTTAAAAACTAGGGCAGAAATAAATGCAAAACAAACAAAAGAGACCATTGCACAAATCAACAAAGGCAAATAAAATAGACAAACCATTAGCCAGACTCATTAAGAAACAAAGGGAGAAGAATCAAATCAACAAAATTAGAAATGAAAATGGAGAAACCTCAACAGACAACACAGAAATACAAAGGATCATAAGAGAATACTATCAGGAACTCTATGCCAAAAAAATGGAAAACTTGGAAGAAAGGGACAAATTCTTAGAAAAGTACAACTTTCCAAAACTGAACCAGGAAGAAACAGAAAATCTTAACAGACCCATCACAAGCACGGAAATTGAAACTGTAATCAGAAATCTTCCAACAAACAAAAGCCCAGGAGCAGACGACTTCACAGCTGAATTCTACCAAAAATTTAGAGAAGACGTAACACCTATCCTACTCAGACTCTTCCAGAAAATTGCAGAGGAAGTTAAAATTCCAAACTCATTCTATGAGGCCACCATCATCCTAATACCAAAACCTGGCAAAGATGCCACAATAAAAGAAAACTACAGGCTAATATCACTGATGAACATAGATGCAAAACTCCTTAACAAAATTCTAGCAAACAGAATCCACCAACATATTAAAAAGATCATACAAAATGACCAAGTGGGCTTTATCTCAGGGATGCAAGGATTCTTCAATATCCACAAATCAATCAATGTAATACATCACATTAACAAATTTAAAGATAAAAACCGTATGATTATCTCAATAGATGCAGAGAAAGCCTTTGACAAAATTCAACAATTTATGATTAAAAACCCTCCAGAAAGCAAGAATAGAAGGAACATACCTCAACAGAATAAAATGTATATATGACAAACCCACAGCAAACAGTATCCTCAATGGTGAAAAATTGAAAATGTTTCTCCTAAAGTCAGTAACAAGACAAGGGTGCCCACTCTCACCACTACTATGCAACATAGTTTTGGAAGTTTTAGCCACAGCAATCAGAGCATAAAAAGAAATAAAAGGAATTCAGATTGGAAAAGAAGAAGTAAAACTCTCACTGTTTGCAGATGTCATGATCCTCTACATAGAAAACCCTAAAGACTCCATCAAAAAATTACTAGAGCTAATCAATGAACATAGTAAAGTTGCAGGATATAAAATTAACACACATAAATCCCTTGCATTCTTATACACTAACAATGAGAAAACTGAAAGAGAAATTAAGGAAATAATTTCATTTACCATTGCAGTGAAAAGAATAAAATACTTAGGAATAAATCTATCCAAAGAAACAAAAGACCCATACATAGAAAACTATAAAACACTGATGAAAGAAATCAAAGAGGACACAAATAGATGGAGAAATATACCATGTTCATGGATTGGAAGAATCAACACAGTGAAAATGAGTATACTACCCAAATCAATCTATAGATTCAATGCAATCCCTATCAAGCTACCAATGGTATTTTTCACAGAACTAGAACAAATAATTTCACAATTTGTATGGAAATACAAAATACCTCAAATACCCAAAGAAATCTTAAGAAACAAGAATGGAACTGGAGGAATCAACCTGCCTGACTTCAGGCTCTACTACATAGTCACAGTCATCAAGACAGTATGTTAACGGCACAAAGACAGAAATATAGATCAATGGAACAAAATAGAAAGCCCAAATATAAATCCACACACCTATGGACACCTTATCTTTGACAAAGGAGGCAAGAATATACAATGGAGAAAAGACAATCTCTTTAACAAGTGGTGCTGGGAAAACTGGTCAACTACTTGTAAAAGAATGAAATTAGGGCACTTTCTAACACCATACACAAAAATAAACTCCAAATGGATTAAAGATCTAAACGTAAGACCAGAAACTATAAAACGCCTAGAGGAAAACATAGGCAAAACACTCTGTGACATAAATCACAGCAGGATACTCTATGACCCATGTCACAGAGTACTGGAAATAAAAGCAAAAATAAACAAATGGGACCTAATTAAACTTAAAAGCTTTTGCACAACAAAAGAAACTATAAGCATGTTGAAAAGACAGCATTCAGAATGGGAGAAAATAGTAGCAAATGAAGCAATGGACAAAGAATTGATCTCAAAAATATACAAGCAGCTCCTGCAGCTCAATTCCAGAAAAATAAACGACCCAATCAAAAAATGGGCCAAAGAACTAAACACACATTTCTCCAAAGAAGACATACAGGTGGCTAACAAACACATGAAAAGATGCTCAACATCACTCGTTATCAGAGAAATGCAAATCAAAACCACAATGAGGTACCATTTCATGCCAGTCAGAATGGCTGCTATCCAAAAGTCTACAAGTAATAAATGCTGGAGAGGGTGTGGAGAAAAGGGAACCCTCTTACATTCCTGGTGGGAATGCAAACTAGTACAGCCACTATGGAGAACAGTGTGGAGATTCCTTAAAAAACTGGAAATAGAACTGCCATATGACCCCGCAATCCCACTGCTGGCCATACACACTAACGAAACCAGAACTGAAAGAGACACGTGTACCCCAATGTTCATCTCAGCACTGTTTATTATAGCCAGGACATGGAAGCAACCTAGATGTCCATCAGCAGACGAATGGATAAGAAAGCAGTGGTACATATACACAATGGAACGTTACTCAGCCATTACAAAGGATACATTTGAATCAGTTCTAGTGAGGTGGATGAAACTGGAGCCTATTATACAGAGTGAACTTTGGGCGTTGGTGATGGACAGGGAGGCCTGGCATGCTGCAATTCATGGGGCCACAGAGTCAGATATGACTGAGCGACTGAACTGAACTGAACTGAACTGATACAGAGTGAAGTAAGCCAGAAAGAAAAACACCAATACAGTATACTAATGCATATATATGAAATTTAGAAAGATGATAATAATAACCCTATATATGAGACAGCAAAAGAGACACAGATGTATAGTACAGTCTTTTGGACTCTGTAGGAGAGGGTCAGGGTGGGATGTTTTGAGAGAATAGCATTGAAACATGTATATTATCATATGTGAAATAGATCACCAGTCCAGGTTTGATGCATGATAAGGGTGCTCCCTGTATCTCATCCCAGGGATGGTGCACTGGGATGACCCAGAGGGATGGGATGGGGAGGGAGGTGGGCGGGGTTTCGGGATGGGAAACACATGTCCACCCGTTGTGGATTCATGTCAATGTACGGCAAAACTACTACAATATTGCAAAGTAATTGGCCTCCAATTAAAATAAATAAATTTATATTAAAAAAATTTTTAAACTGCTAAAAAAAACCTGAAAAGGTAAGTTGAAACTATGCTGAAGAGGTGAGAATAGCTTCATTCTAATAGTCAATGAGAAACATTCATTTTTTAAAAAATTACTTTTTTGAAGTAGACTTGATTCACAATGCTGTACAAATTTCTACTGTACAGAAAAACGATTCAGTTACATATATGCATATATATTGCTGTTGTTGTTTACTCACTAAGTCGTGTCTGACCTTTGCAACCCATGAACTGTAGCCTGCCAGGCTCCTCCATTCATGGAATTCTCCAGGCAAGAATAATTGAGTGGGTTGTTATTCCCTTCTCCAGGGTATCTTCCTAACCCAGGAATGAATCCGCATCTCATGCACTGGCAAGTATTGGCAGGCAGATTCTTTACTGAACCACACCAGGGAAGCCCAGTATATATACACATTCTTTTTCATATTCTTTTCTATTATGGTTTATCACAGAATATTGAATATAATTCCCTGTGCTATACAGTAGGACCTTGTTATTTTTCTATTCTATATATAATAACTTGCATCTGCTAACCCAAACTCCAGTCCATCTCTTCCCCAAACCCTTCCCCCTTGGCAACCACAAGTCTGTCCTCTATGTCTTTGATTCTGTTTCAATTGAACACTAATTTTTTAAAGGAGAGGAGTGGTGCAAAGGTTCCATGTCTTGGGAATATTACTCTCCAAGAGATTTTAGTCTGAGACACTGTCTACCTCTCTGTCATGAACAATTATTCACTTTGCAGTGATAGGAGCCAGTTTTTGAGTTCAGGTAACTACTGCTATCAGGATCAGATAATGTGAATGAAACAGACTTATTTCAATATTTCTAGCCCCACTCTCCCACTGGAGAAAGTGGCAAATATGTCTCACTGGGAAGGGATTATGAAAAATCATCCCAAAGAGAGACAGGATGGATTAGAAGTGTTTATAGAGACAGGCAGACAAAATAGACAACTCTGGGTCTATGAGACAGTCTCCAAGACTGGAAAGTGACTGTGGTTCTTGTGTCCCCACAGAGCTGGGACATATGCTTTTAAACCCTAAGTCAATAGGGAAGAGATGGAGCCTCATGTGAGTTCCATCAAGAGAATGAATACACTAGTCCTTCCATCCCAGTTCCAAATACTGTGCCCCAGTCAAAGAAGCAGCAGCACCACCTCTCCTTCCCAATGGAAAATGAAGGCTTGGAAACTTTGTGGACCAAGACACTGTGTGTGTGCATGCTCAGTCGTCAAATTTTTTGTGACCCCACCAGGGGTCCTCTGTCCATGGGATTCTCCAGGCCAGAATACGGGAGTGGGTACCCATTCCCTTCTCCAGAAGATCTTCTGAACCCAGAGATGGAACCCATGTCACCTTCATCTCCTGCATTGGCAGGAAGATTTTTTACCATTGAGCCACTTGGGAAACTCAGGGACTTTCTCAAACTCTGGATTGAATAATCCCCTATAGCTTTCCCATAACCCTGGGGAGGTGGGACGGGAGATCCAATAATGAGTGATATTAGATCATTCCACAGTCCCCATAAATGGGACCTCATGTCAGATTTAATTTGGTTTAGAAAATAATAGGATATTTCTTGTATCCAGAAATCTTGTGATGGAGTAAAATTAATACCTGATATACTAGCAGGAAAGCATCTCAGGCTCTGATCTGGAAAACCTGAGTTTTAACAGGTGGCATTAAGTTTCTTAAAAGAGCTCTTTGTTATTGGCTATGATGGTAAATTATGCTGGTATTTTCATGCTTTGCTGAGAGTAATGGGCCCTTTTTGTGTAACAGCAATCTTTGACAATTCCATTCGCTCAATGGCAGGTACCTATAACAAAAAATATAGCTCTCCAACAGAAGAATTAGACAGAGGATTCTACCTAGTTGACAGTTTTCACCCCTGAATATGTCAGAAGAAAGTACAAAATTATTCTTGACTCTTCCTACCTGATCAGATAAAATTTGTATTTCTTTTAAAATTCCACATATTCCCATTCCTTCCACACATGCAATCAGAAAAGTATGCACATAAACACATACATGCATACACACTCACACAACCACACATACACATAAACATTTTAGAGGATTCTTATATTTGACTTCATGGTGGAAATTACTGCCCTATCATTTTAGCATTGGCAAGAAGCCAACCTTTAGCTGAGCCCTACAGCATCCCTAGGTTCCTTGGCTTAATGAAAATTACCAGCAAATCTATAACTATGGGCAGGAATTGAAAAGCCTTGGGTCAACAGTTTAAGCACGGTTTAAAAACCATTTTTCAGTGCCAAATGACTGGATTAGCCTGAGAACTATCTGTGGGTCTTCAGTATTCCATGATGTATAGAAAATACTATCTTGCTTATGGAGGGAATACACTCTCTCTTAACACTTCTTCCTTTCCACCCTCTGTATGCCCTTTTTGAAAATCTCCCTTTTTATCTCCCTCTATCCTACCAAAGCCCCAAGTCTCAAATGCAAACTCCAGCCTCGTGTTATATATTCATCACATCCAGTGCTCTCCACAGCCTAATACAATAAAATCACTGCAACAATGTCACTTGTCAGTCTCTTTGTGCCTAAGATAAAATGATGCCATCTGTGAGACAAAGTAATGTGAGGTAATGAGTCATCTCCAGCTCCCATAAAATAGCCTAGTCAGTCTGGGCCTGCAGAGAAAATGATGAAGAGAGGGCAATCAGAGAATCAGCACAGCACTGATTCATTTCTTAATTTATAGAAATGTGAAATTCTTTTAAGCTGATATGAGCATATCAACTGACAAACCTGCTATGCACATCTGCACTTTTATTATACTTTTATTATACCTGCTAAGCACACCTGCATTTTTATGATAAGAGTTTTCCTGAGGCCATCAGAGCAGCAGGGTCAGGAATACATTAAATTAAAAGAAATATTAGGCAACTTCTGATACATGTAAACAATTAACAGCTCATTAAGGAGAATTTCGCTTCTGTGGGAGTCTATTATTTCCTTGACCGAACTCAAGTTGGCTGATGAATTGAGGTCTCCATCATGAGGGTCAAGAGTCTCACAGGCCATGTCACTGTCTGAATCAGAGTTGTCTTTTAGCACACTTATTGCACTATAATCATCTACTGAATTACCCATATTTATTATGGCAGGCCAGCCATAAAAAATGTACCTTTCTAAATTCTTTTCACAGTCCTGCTTCTGTAATAGCCCAGTCTCATCTTAGGGTATAAGTTAAATATACTGGATGTATGCAGACACATTTTAGCCTCTGGAAAGACTTTCAGAAGGAGAAGTATTATTAGTAAAACTGAGATGCAAAAGGGCTGATGAAGCAGTAAACTGGATGTCTATTAAAAACAATTAACTCCCTTCCCCCCCCCCCAAAAAAAAGAAAGATTAATCATGGTGTAAATTTTTCAAACCCATCACCACACTCCCAATCAAGCTTAGATTTAGCAACATCACAATCTGCCCAATATATTCACTGAAGACATTCGGGATTTATTTGGCATTTTAAAGCTTTACTCCCAAACCAATAATTAAGTGAACTTCACTCTCTAATAAAAAGCCAGATTTTCTAAATGATATCTTTAAATATTTTTTGATGTATAGATCTCTAACTGAGCTTCAAACGCATACTTTGAGATTAAGCATAGAGTTAAAAAGAATGGCACTTATGAAGTTTCATTCTATAGTGAAACAGTACCATTGGATATACAGGAAAATGAGAACATAACTAAGGTAAAAAGGTCTGGTGGTTCTGCATTATTGTTGAAAAAATGCTCGCTCAGGATATAATTTTAAGCTGGTTAATATTGCAATAGGATTTATTTAGTCCTCCAGCTAACACTGATTGGACCCTTACTGTGTGCCAAGAATTGGACTAGGAATACAGGGCTGATATACATGAACATCTTTCCAGGTGCTCTCATTCTACTTGGGGAGACAATGTGTAAATGGCTAATTACACTAACATCCGAGTCAGTATCATAAATTAAGAATGACTTGGCTTGAGTATTGTGAGGGCCCAAATAAAGAAGCAGCCAATTGAGGGTCACCCCATTGAGGTCTGTAGCAGCACCTAGCTGGTGTCTCTCAGTAGAGAATACAAAGAACACACAAAAAACACAAGTCATGCTATTCTCATAGCACCTTTTCTTTTTCTTTGGAACAGTTAGGTTAACAGATAGTTCTTCATGTGATTATTATATGAATGCCTGTCTCTCACGCTCAACCATGAGAACCTTGAAGAGAGAGATTTGTCTGTTTTGGTTCACCATCTCCAGGGTCTACTAGGTTTCTGACATAGAAGAAATGATCAGTTATTATTTGGTAAGTAATTGAACAAATGCTTTCAAGCTACAGGAAGAGATTTATTATGACATCCTTCGCACAATATCAGTAGCTTGAACTTGGCCCTTCTGACAAGCTACTTCTTAGATTTTCATTCAAATAGTTTACCAGGGAACACTCTTGCACTGTTGGTGGGAGTGTAAACTGATGTAGCCACTATGGAAAATAGTACAAAGGTTCCTTAAAAAGTAAAAATAGAGTTACCTTATGATTCAGCAATCCCACTCATGGGGCATATACTCAGACAAAACTACAATTCAAAAAGATATGTGAACCCCAGTGTTCACAGCAACACTATTTACAGTAAGCAAGACATGGAAACAGCCTAAATGTTTCTCGACAGATGAGTGGATAAAGAAGATGTGGAACAATGGAATACTACTCAGTCCTAAAAAAGAATGAAATAATGTCATTTGTAGAAACATGGAAGGAACTAGAGATTATCATACTAAGACAAATACCATATGATATTGCTTATATGTGGAATCTAAAATATGACACAAATGAATATATTTATTAAACAGACACACAGACATAGAGAACAGACTTGTGGTTGCCAAGGGAGGGGGGGTCTGGAGGAGGGAAGGATTGGGTGTTAGGGATTACCAGATACAAACTAGTATATATAGGCTGAATAAACAAGCTCCTACTGTATAGCACAGGGAACTATATTAAATATCCTGTGATAAACGATAAGGGAAAAAAATCTGAAAAATTATACATATATAAGTATATCATTGAGTCACTTTGCTGTACAGTAGAAATTAACACAACTTTGTAAATCAACTATACTTCAATAAAATGTTAAAAACATAGTTCATGCATCCCAATACAGACAGCTATCTTCTGACCTAAGTAGATAAATCTAACATATGCGCTGCCATTGCCAGATACATGACTCCACCACACAGGCTACACAACATATATCATAAAAATACTATCCCATGTCGATACATGAAACTCAGCTTTTGAAGACCATATGTGCTAGCACAGTACATGTATTCTACCCAAAGCTTACCCCATAAGTACACTAATGTGTCCTTGCTCATCATGACCCCATATTCTCCTTTCTTTCCTTAGTAATTTGTACTTCCAGCCAGTGAAAGTCAGTGAAAGTTTCCTTGAATATGTCATATATGTTTAGGTCTTGAATTGACTGGACTCCGTTGAAACCAAAGCTTAGAAAATTTGGTGTTTTCATCAGAACCTTCTGCTTTGTATGTTGTATGTGCTTAATCCTCAGTTGTGTCCAACTCTTTGTGACCCCAAATTTAGCCCGCCAGGCTCCCCTGTCCGTGGGATTTCCCAGGCAAGAATACTAGAGTGGGTGGTCATTTCCTCCTCCAGGGGTCTCCCTGACACAAGGATTGAACCCACATCTATCTCCTGCATTGCAAACAGATTCTTTACCATCTGAGCCACCAGAGAAGCCCTAATCTAAATCATGGTAGGGAAGGTCTCTACATAGGAAATCACATCACAAGGAAATCACCCCACTCAAAATAATCCATTTAAAACTTTCCTGAGGTGTTCTTAAAACTGAGATAAGTCACTGAAATTTAGATACATCTGCCTCTTTCTTTACATAGAAAATTGACTATTAATTAAGGAAAATATAGGACAAATTAATCAAACTTTGATACAGATTTTTTTTGTGTGTTATAACTTTTTAATTAATTAATTTTAATTAGAGGATAATTACTTTACAATATTGTGATGTTTTTTGCCATACATCGACATGAATCAGCCACATATACACATGTGTCCCCCCACTTTGAACCCCCCTCCCACCTCCTTCCCATTCCATCTCTCTGGGTTGTCCCAGAGCACTAGCTCTGGATGTTCTGCTTTATGCATCGAACTTGCACTGGTCATCTATTTAATATATGGTAATATACCTGTTTCAATGCTATTTTCTCAAATCATCCCACCCTTTCCTTCTCCCACAGAGTCCAAAATTCTGTTCTTTACATCTGTGTCTCTTTCGCTGACCTGTATATAGAATCATCATTACTGTCTTTCTAAATTCCATATATATGTGTTAATATACAGTATTTTTGTTTCTCCTTCTGACTTACTTCACTCTGACTAATAGGCTCAAGTTTCATTCATGTCATTAGAACTGACTAAAATGTTTTCCTTTTTATAGCTGAGTAATATTCCATTGTGTACATGTACCACAACTTCCTTATCCATTTGTCTGCTGATGGACATCTAGGTTGTTTCCACGACCTAGCTACTGTGAACATTGTGGTGCTGCAGTGAACACTGGGGCATATTGGGGCATATGTCTCTTTCAATTCTGTGGTACAGATATTTTTTTACATGGATTTCAGTGAAATGATTCAATGCCCATACTTGGTACACGATTGAGACAAACTGATCTGAATGTGGTTCCTGAAATAGACACAAACAATGCAGCTTTGGGGCCTTTTTTTCACATTACCCTCTCTTATTTTCATGTGTCTAAGGAACAATGAAAGCATGACTTCATCCACTAAACCCTGCCCAATCACTTGGTCCTCAGATTATACTCTGTCTTTGAATTCCCATAAATCTCATTGTATGAATTACTTATTAGGCACTTAATGTATACACTCTCCTACTATTATTTGACATTTTACACATGCAGAAAGGCCAGCATCCAGGAGCCTTAGAAAAATTAAAACCATGACTTTGCACAAAATGAATTTCTGAGGAATCTTGGGAGATATATATATATATATATATATATATATATATATGAAGAAAAGCTATTGCAAAGGGCAATATGCTCATTATTTTTGACTGTTCTAAGTACTCCTGTATGTGGGGTAAATACAGCGGTTCTCAAGGCTCCAAAAGAGAACAAGGGCCAATGGTGAAAAACTACTCAGAATCATTTTCAACTCAAGTCGAAAAGGAAATTTCTAATAGTCAGAAGTGATTCAACACAGAATTGGCCACTACTTCAGTAGATAAAAGTCCCTGATATTGAGGAAAGCTAGATTTAGAAAATGCAGAGGAACCAGAGATTAAATTGCCAACATCCATTGGATCATAGAAAAAGCAAGACAATTCCAGAAAAACATCTACTTCTGCTTCATTGACTACACTAAAGCCTTTGACTGTGTGGATCACAACAAAGTATGGAAAATTCTTAAAGAGATGGGAATATCCGACCACCTTACCTGCCTTCTGTGAAACCTGTATGCAGGTCAAGAATCAACAGTTAGAACCAGACATGGAAAAATTGACTGGTTTAAAATTGGGAAAGGAGTACGACAAGGCTGTATATTGTCACCCTGCTTATTTAACTTATATGCATACTACATCACACAAAATACTGGGCTGGATGAATCACAAGCTGGAATCAAGATTGCCAAGAGAAATATCAATGACCTCAGACATGCAAATGATACCACTCTAATGGCAAAAAGCTAAGAGAAACTAAAGGGCTTCTTGGTGAGGGTGAAAGAAGAGAGAAAAATCTGACTTCAAACTCAATATTCAACAAACTAAGATCATTGCATCCAGTGCCATCACTTCATGGCAAATAGATGGGGGGGAAACAGAAACAGTGATAAACTTTATTTTCTTGGCTTCCAAAATCAGTGTGGAGAGTGACTGCAGCCATGAAATTAAAAGATGCTTGCTCCTTGAAAGAAAAGTTATGACAAACCTAGATAGCATATTAAAAAGCAGAGACATCACTTTGCCAACAAAGATCTGTACAGTGAAAGCTATGTTTTTCTCAGTAGTCATGTATAGATGTGAGAGTTGGACCATAAAGAAAGCTGAGTGCCAAAGAATTGTTGGTTTCAAACTGTGGTGCTGAAGAAGACTCTTGAGAGTCCCTTGGATAGCAAGGAGATCAAACCAGTTAATTGTAAAGGATATCAACGCTGAATATTCAATGGCTGTACTGATGCTGAAGCTGAAGCTCCAATACTTGGCCACCTGATGTGAAGAGCTGAATCACTGGAAAAGACCCTGATGCTGAGAAAGACTGAAGGCTTGAGGAGAAGGGGACAACAGAGGATGAGATGGTTTGATGGCATCATCAACTCAAAGGGCATGGTTTGAGCAAACTCCAGGAGATAGTGAAGGACATGGAAGCCTGGCATGCTGCAGTCCATGGGGCCACAAAGAGTTGGACATATCTCAGTGACGGAATAACAACAACTGCTATTGGGAATACTTAATAAGAGATTATGTGATTATTTTATGCGGTTGTAGAGAGGACTTAAGTATCAGATGAGCAAAATAAACGTTATGGACTGTTATGAGCTAAAAGCTTTTGTCCCTTAAAAATTCATATGTTGAAGGCCTATCCCTCAATGTGATGGTATTTTTGTGGGGCCTTTGGGATGTAAAGAAGATTGAGGCCATGAGTGTGGGAACCACATAATGGGATTAGTGCTGTTAGAGGAAGAAGAAGACCAATTATCTCTCTCCCTCCCCTCCCACCCCCTTCCCATGAGCACACATCCAGAAAAGATCATGTTGGCCCCCAGTGAGAAGGCTGGCTGTCTACAAACCAGGAATTGGGCTGTCTCCTGACACCAAATCTGTTGGTCCTTGGTCTCAGACTTCTCAACTTCCAGAACAATAAGAAATAAATGTAGGTTGTTTAGTCACTCACTCTGTGGTATTTCATTAAAGCAACTTGTTCATACTAAGACAGGGGCTTTTTCCACCCACGGATTTTCTGACTTTTGATGTGCTTTATCTTCCCACCTGGACTATAAGCTTCTTAGAGGCCTGAACTTTCAAATCTCTACATACCCTTGTCTTCTAGCTCTGGATCTGAAACATAGTAGATGTAATTTTGTGGTTTCTCAGTGTATACAAAAGCTATGTTTACACTATACTATAGTCTATTAAGTGTTCAATAGCACAATGCCTAAAAAATGTTCATACTATAAGTGAAAAATAGGTATTGCTAAAACATGGAATCACCTGAGCCTTCAGCAAGTCATTATTTTATCCAATAGTAACATTACAGATCACTATAACAAATATAATAATAATGAAAAAGTTTGAAATATTGTGAGAATAAGCAAAATGTGACACATATACATGAAATGAACAAATGCTTTTGGAAAAATGGCACTGATAGACTTTTGAAAGATACAGGGTTGCTACAAACCTTCAATACCAAACTTGACAAAGATGCCACACAAAAAAGAAAAATACAGGCCAATATCACTGATGAACATAGATGCAAAAATCCTTAACAAAATGCTAGAAAACAAAATCCAACAACACATTAAGAAGATCATACATCATGACCAAGGGGGCTTTATCCCAGGGATGCAAGGATTCTTCAATATCTGCAAATCAATTAAGGTAAGATAACAAATTGAAAGATAAAAAGCATATGATTATCTCAATAGATGCAGAGAAAGCCTTTGACAAAATTCAACATCCATTTATGATAAAAACCTTCCAGAAAGCAGGAATAGAAGGAACATACCTCAATATAATAACAGGTGTATATGACAAAGCCACAGCAAACATTATCCTCAATGGTGAAAAATTGAAACCATTTCCCCTAAAGTCAGGAACAAGACAAGGCTGCCCATTCTCACTACTACTATTCAACATAGTATTGGAAGTTTTAGCCACAACAATCAGAGAAGAAAAAGAAATGAAAGGAATCCATATTGAAAAAGAAGAAGTAAAACTCTCACCATTTGCAGAAGACATGATCCTCTACACAGAAAACCCTAAAGACTCCACGAGAAAATTACTAGAGCTAATCAATAAATATAGTAAAGTTGCAGGATATAAAATCAACACACAAAAATCCTTTGCATTCCTATACACTAATAATGAGAAAATAAAAAGAGATATTAAGGAAACAATTCCATTCACCATTAAATGATAAGAATAAAATACTTAGGAATATATCTACCTAGAAACACAAGAGAAGACTCTACACATGGACATCACCAGATGGTCAACACCAAAATCAGATTGATTATATTCTTTGCAGCCAAAGATGGAGAAGCTCTATACAGTCAGCAAAAACAAGACCAAGAGCTGACTGTGGCTCAGATCATGAAATCCTTATTGCCAAATTCAGACTTAACTGAAGAAAGTAGGGAAAGCCACTAGACCATTCAGGTATGACCTAAATCAAATTCCTTATGATTATACAGTGGAAGTGAGTAATAGATTTAAGGGAATAGATCTGACAAATAAAGTGCCTGAAAAACTATGGATGGAGGTTCGTGACATTGTACAGGAGAGAGGGATCAAGACCATCCCCAACAAAAAGAAATGCAAAAAAGCAAAATGGCCGTCTGGAGAGGCCTTCCACATAGCTGTGAAAAGAAGAGAAGCAAAAGCAAAGGAGAAAAGGAAATATATAAGCATCTGAATGCAGAGTTCCAAAGAATAGCAAGGAGAGATAAGAAAGCCTTCCTCAGTGATCAATACAAAGAAATAGAGAAAAACAACAGAATGGGGAAGACTAGAGATCTCTTCAAGAAAATTAGAGATACTAAAGGCACATTTAATGCAAAGATGGGCTCGATAAAGGACAGAAATGGTATGAACCTGACAGAAGAAGATATTAAGAAGAGGTGGCAAGAATACACAGAAGAACTGTACAAAAAAAGATCTTCACAGCCAAGATAACCACAATGGTGTGATCACTCATCTAGAGCCAGACATTCTGGAATGTGAAGTGAAGTGAGCCTTAGAAAGCATCACTATGAACAAAGCTAGTGGAGGTGATGGAATTCCAGGTGAGCTATTTCAAATCTTGAAAGATGATGCTGTGAAAGTGCTGCACTCAACATGCCAGCAAATTTGGAAAACTCAGCAGTGGCCACAGGACTGGAAAAGGTCAGTTTTCATTCCAGTCCTAAAGAAAGGCAATGCCAAAGATTGCTCAAACTACCACACAATTGCACTCATCTTACACGCTAGTAAAGTAATGCTCAAAATTCTCCAAGCCAGGCTTCAGCAATATGTGAACCGTGAACTTCCAGATGTTCAAGCTGGTTTTAGAAAAGGCAGAGGAACGAGACATCAAATTCCTAACATCCGCTGGATCATTGAAAAAGCAAGAGAGTTCCAGAAAAACATCTATTTCTGCTTTTTTGACTATGCCAAAGCCTTTGAATGTGTGGATCACAATAAACTGTGGAAAATACTTCAAGAGATAGGAATCCCAGACCACCTGACCTGCCTCTTGAGAAATTTGTATGCAGGTCAGGAAGCAACAGTTATAACGGGACATGGAACAACAGACTGGTTCCAAATAGGAAAAGGAATACGTCAAGGCTGTATATTGTTACCCTGCTTATTTAACTTATATGCAGAGTACATCATGAGAAATGCAGGACTGGAAGAAGCACAGGCTGGAATCAAGTTTGCTGGGAGACATATCAATAACCTCAGATATGCAGATGATACCAACCTTATGGCAGAAAGTGAAGAGGAACTAAAAAGCCTCCTGATGAAAGTGAAAGAGGACAGTGAAAAAGTGGCTTAAAGCTCAACATTCAGAAAACGAAGATCGTGGCATCCGGTCCCATAACTTCATGGGAAACAGATGGGGAAACAGTGGAAACAGTGTCAGACTTTATTTTGGGGGGCTCCAAAATCACTGCAAATGGTGACTGCAGCCATGAAATTAAAAGACGCTTACTCCTTGGAAGGAAAGTTATGACCAACCTAGATAGCATATTCAAAAGCAGAGACATTACTTTGCCAACAGAGATCTATTTAGTCAAGGCTATGGTTTTTCCAGTGGTCATGTATGGATGTGAGACTTGGACTGTGAAGAAAGCTGAGAGCCAAAGAATTGATGCTTTTGAACTGTGGTGTTGGAGAAGACTCTTGAGAGTCCCTTGGGCTGCAAGGAGTTCCAACCAGTCCATTATAAAGGAAATCAGTCCTGGGTGTTCTTTGGAAGGAATGATGCTAAAGCTGAAACTCCAGTACTTTGGCCACCTCATGCGAAGAGTTGACTCATTGGAAAAGACCCTGATGCTGGGAGGTACTGGGGGCAGGAGTAGAATGGAACGACAGAGGATGAGATGTCTGGATGGCATCACCGACTCGATGGATGTGAGTTTGAGTGAACTCCGGGAGTTGGTGATGGACAGGCTGGCCTGGCGTGCTGCGATTCATGGGGTCACAAAGAGTCCAACACAACTGAGCAACTGAACTGAACTGACCTGACTGAAAGAAACAAAAGACTTATATATAGAAAACTATAAAACACTGGAGAAAGAAATCAAAGAGGAAACTAATAGATGGAGAAATATACCGTGTTCATGGATCAGAAGAATTAATATAGTGAAAGTGAGTATACTACCCAAAGCAATCTATAGATTCAGTGCAATCCCTATCAAGCTACCAATAGTATTTTTCACAGAGCTATAACAAATAATTCCACAATTTGTATGGAAATACAAAAAACCTTGAATATCCAATGCAATCTTGAGAAAGAAGAATGGAACTGGAGGAATGAATCTGCCTGACTTCAGGCTCTACTACAAAGCCACAGTCATCAAGACAGTATGGTACTGGCACAACGACAGAAATATGGATCAATGGAACAAAATAGAAAGCCCAAAGATAAATCCACGCACCTATGGACACCTTATCTTTGACAAAGGAGGCAAGAATATACGGTGTAGAAAAGACAATGTGTTTAACAAGTGGTGCTGGAAAAATTGGTCAACCACTTGTAAAAGAATGAAACTAGAACACTTTCTAACACCATACACAATAATAAACTCCAAATGGATTAAAGATCTAAATGTAAGACCAGAATCTATTAAACTCCTAGAGGAGAATTTAGGCAAAACTCTTTGACATACATCACAGCAGGATCCTCTATGACCCACCTCCCAGAATATTGGAAATAAAAGCAAAAATAAACAAATGGGATCTAATTAAACTTAAAAGCTTCTGCACAACAAAGGAAACTATAAGCATGTTGAAAAGATAGCATTCAGAATGGGAGAAAATAATAGCAAATGAAGCAACTGACAAAGAATTAATCTCAAAAATATACAAGTAACTCCTGCAGCTCAATTCCAGAAAAATAAACGACCCAATCAAAAAATGGGCCAAAGAACTAGACACACATTTCTCCAAAGAAGACATACAGGTGGCTAACAAACACATGAAAAGATGCTCAACATCACTCATTATCAGAGAAATGCAAATCAAAACCACAATGAGGTGCCATTTCACACTAGTCAGAATGGCTGCTATCCAAAAGTCTACAAGTAATAAATGCTGGAGAGGGTGTGGAGAAAAGGGAACCCTCTTACATTCCTGGTGGGAATGCAAACTAGTACAGCCACTATGGAGAACAGTGTGGATATTCTTTAAAAAAACTGGAAATAGAACTGCCATATGACCCAGCAATCCCACTGCTGGGCACACACACTGAGGAAACAAGAATTGAAAGAGACACATGTACCCCAATGTTCATCTCAGCACTGTTTATAATAGCCAGGACATGGAAGCAACCTAGATGTCCATCAGCAGACGAATGGATAAGAAAGCAGTGGTACATATTCACAATGGAGTATTACTCAGCCATTAAAAAGAATACATTTGAATCAGTTCTAATGAGATGGATGAAGCTGGAGCCTATTATACCGAGTGAAATAAGCCAGAAAGAAATATACCAATACAGTATAATAACACATATGTATGGAGACTCCCAAGGACAGGGCAGCCTGGTGGGCTGCCGTCTATGGGGTCGCACAGAGTTGGACATGACTGAAGTGACTTAGCAGCATAGAATTTTGAAAGATGTTAATAATAACCCTGTATGCAAGACAGCAAGAGACACAGATGTATAGAACAGTCTTTTGGACTCTGTTGGAGAGGGTGAGGGTGGGATGATTTGGGAGAATGGCATTGAAACATGTATATTATCATATGTGAAACAAATTGCCAGTCCAGGTTTGATGCATGATATAGGATGCTCGGGACTGGTGCACTGAGTTGACCCAGAGAGATGGGATAGGGAGGGAGGTGGGAGGGGCGTTCAGGATGAGGAACACATGTACACCTGTGGCAGATTCATGTCAATGTTTAATAATTAGCCTCCAATTAAAATAAATAAATTTATATTTGAAAATAAAAATTACAGTATCTTCAAATCATAATAAAGCAAAGCACAAGTTATGCTTTTATATTAATAATAGTGTTTGGGACTTCCCTGGTGGTTTGGAATCTGCCTTGCAATGCAGGGGACATGAGTTCAATCTCTGGTTGGGGAACTATTAATAAGATCCCACATGTCAAGGGGCAACTACTCCTATGTGCCACAAGGAAAGATCCCATGTCCCAAAACTAAGTTCCAACACAGAAAATAAATAAACATTAAAAAAACAATAGTGTTCTTGACTAGCGATAATGCAATACCAATTGTATTAGTATTGATAATATTCAGTTCAGTTCAGTTCAGACACTCAGTCATATCTGACTCTTTGCAACCCCATGGACTGCAGCATGTGATGTTTAATATTAGTATTAAGCCTTGATAAATTTTCAATAGATGCATCATAATAATTGTAGATAGAGTGATAACTGTATGCCAGTAGGTCAGTCAGAAGTAAAATAAAACTAAGTCATATGTGTGACTATGGAAAATGAAAAATGCGACTTTCAGTTTGCCAGAAAAATAGGACAAGTGTGAGAAAAGTTTTAACACTACTTAACATGAATAAGTCCAACGAGAGCTAAATAAAAAATGCATCCAACTAGCCATTCTGGACCTAATAAGATACCCAACTGATGGGATTTCAGAACAATTCACTGAAGGTTAGATGTCAAAAGAGAAATCAGACACTCAACCCTGACTAAGAAAAAAGTACAGTTTTAACTCAGAACATCTCAGTGTGTGAAGGGTACCTGAGTACTAATCCTATATTGTATAAAATCAGTCCAAGGAAATAGAACTCCTGGGAAGCAAACCACCAACATACAAGGCTGAAACTCACTTTCTTACCCTTCCTGTCTTTTGAGTGTGCCATTCTAGTATAATACAAACAGGATGCATGAGAGAATGATTTTGCAAATGTTCAGGGAATTTTGTGTGGGGATTTCTATGTGCAACCAGAGGCTGAAATAGTTGCCTGATAATTCTACTCAAACTGGCAGGTCTAAAACAATCTGGTTGTCTCCAAGTATTGGGGTAAACCCAAGGACTGTCATAGGATTAGCCTGAGTTGGAACTGGAGTATTTCTGGAATTGCAAGGAAGCTTAAGGCAACTTAGCCAGAGGAAGAAATCTAATTCTTATCCAAAACCTAGAAACAAAAAGAACAAAAACTAAAAACAAAAATAATATGAGGTTATAGTTAAGAAAATTAGAAGTTTATGAAGTCCAAAAGGTTAGGTGTTACTTCTATGGTCAGGCCACTCACGATGGTTGTTCTCTTGCTCTCTGTACATCTCCTCTCCAAACAGTGCCTACTTTACCCATACACTACTCACGTGGCTGACCTTCCTACATACTTGTCCCAGGCCCCAGCTAGTGATTGCTTTTATCAAAGAGGTGATGAGGGAAGTGCTCCTCTACTGGTTTTCTTGGTAACTAATAAGTACACCTGACTTCAATTCCCCTATAAATGGTAGTCTCCCCTTCTCGCCAGGAGTGAAGACTGCCACCATGTCCTGCCTGCCATTCACTACACGGGACGGGGTGTCTCTTCAGGACCTTGCTTCAGACATGTAAGCTCCCCCATCCATTAAAACATTGATGTCTCTTACTGATTCTGGGCTCTTTTTTAGGTCTTGAAGCTGGGCAAACACAAGCCTTGTAGGCCTGTGGAGTGCAGCTCAACACTACTATTCATTGTTAAAGGAGAATAAAAATGATATCCAAGTGACTTCCCTACAAGTCCAGTGGTTAGGACTCTGTGCTTCCACGTCAGGGGGCATGGGTTCGATCCCCATACTGGGAACTAAGATCCCTCAAAAAATGATATCTGAAACTGATATTGGTGCAATCCAGGCTCTGGACTGAAGTTGGGAATGCTGAAATGCTATTAGTGTCCCATTTTTCTTCTTTGTCAGTTCATATCCCAGGGGGTAATTCTTGCAGTTAATGGAGCCAGAAAAGATCAAATATAAGCAAGTTTGAGATTTTACATCATGATATACATTAGATGTTTCATTTGGCATTATTTTCCCTTCAATCTACTGGAAATCCCAGACCACTCATCTAATGGCAATAATGCAATGACTATTTACTGTGTTTCTCTCATGTGTCAGATGCTTTACAAATGGTGTTTTGTTTTTTGAATCCTCACAATTTTTAACCCCGTTTTACAGATGATGAAATCCAAGAGTTAATCAGAGAATTGGAGTAACTTTTGTTCTTGTTTGTTGTTCAGTTGCTCAGTCATGTCCGACTCTATGCAATCCCATGGACTGCAGCACACCAAGCTTCCCTGCCCATCACCAACTCCCAGAGCTTGCTCAAACTCGTGTCCACTGAGCTGCCATCCAACCATCTCATCCTCTGTCATCCCCTTCTCCTCCTGCCTTCAATATTTTCCAGCTCAGGGTCTTACACAAGATCAATTACCTGGGCTAAGTTGTGTGGGGTTCTTTGTTGTTGTTTTTTGAGGGTTTTGTTTGTTTGTTTGTTTGTTTGTTTGATTTTGGTCTTCTCTTGCCTCAGAGTTCTGGGCTCTTTCCTTTACAATCTTGCTAAGGAAATATTCAGGATCTGCACTTTAACATGATATCCAGGTGCTTCCTTGCACATTAAATTGGAGAAGCACTGTATTAGGCTACACAACATGCTGTTTTCCTTCTGTTTCCGTCTGTTTCAGTCAAACACACAAACATACTCACACACAGAATAGGGGTTAGGGGAAAGGAAGTAGTGTAAATATCTATCTACTAAAAAAGTAGCAATACACATTTCTTTTCCAACAACCTATGTAAATATTGGATGCATTTGTAAACTGGGTCTTTAAAACTGCATAGATATATATTCTATCACCTATTGAGATTCTGAAGTGTTTACTAAATAACACATTAGGGAAATATTTGGGGGGAAATGGAATGTATTACATTAGGCTTATAGGAGAGCATAAAAAGAGAATAGAGACATAAATCATATTTAAAAAAGCAAGAGTCTGGACTTGCTGTGCTTCACTTTGGTAATAAGTACATTAGCAATTACAAATGATTCTTGAATAGCTGTGGCGTTAGAAAACCCACCAGCTATAATAATTATAATCCAAGCTTTTCAATAGGCTATTTTCCCTGAAACAGCAGAAACGAGGGTGCCATGGGAATTCATGATATTTACATACGTTTACCATTACTTTTGTTTGGCAGTAAACTTTATTTCCAGGTGCTAGGCCACTAAAATCCAAAGGGATGTTAGTGAGAAAGAAAACCAAATGAGAAAAAAGGCTGCATCTGGTCTTATTTTCCCTCCTTAATACATTTTCTCTACTATAGATTCTTTAATTTCCTTTAACCTAAACATCTTATGGGCTTCCCAGGTGGTGCTAGTGGTAAAGAACACTTATGCCATTGTAGGAGACATAAAATACATCGGTTCCATCCCTGGGTCGGGAAGATCCCCTGGAGGAGGGAATGGCAACCCACTCCAGTATTCTTGCCTGGAGAATCCCATGGACAGAGGAGCTGGCAGGCTACAGTCCATAGGGTCACAAAGAGTCGGACATGAGTGAAGCGACCTAGAACACATGCATACATCTTATGTATAGGTAACATTTAAATTAAGTAGACTAACTCAATTTGAAAATTCTTTCAGTAGAGTTTATCTGAAAGCCATACCTGATACAGGAATTAAACATTTTTAGCAAAGATGATTCTCTTTTCTAAGGCTAATGAGACTAATGCCTCAATGCTTCTCCAAAATTTTTGTGCACAGACATCACCTGGGAATCTCATAAAATTGAAGATTCTGTTTCAGTTATACTTGGGTGCATTTCTACAGATAACATTCGAAGTGATGTCATTGCTCCTGGCTCAAGATCTCACTATACATATAGTGAAGAGAAGGCACTACATATAATTTAGCAGTTTTGAAACATGTACCTTTTTTCATTAAGCAAAACTAGGTTATCTTATAAAATTATACTGTAAAAGTGACAGAGAACAAGATGGCGGAGGAGTAGGTGGATGTGGAGTACAACTCTCTCCACGGATACATCAGGAATACATCTTCAGACACAAAAGTGCATGCAGAATACCAGCTGAGAGCAGACAGGAGTACCTAACCAGAGGAAAAGAATATACAGAACCATGCAAAACTCAGTAGGATGAAGAAACGAGGGGGAAAAATAGGAGTATTAGTAGGGTAGGACTGGACCTGCCTTCAGCTGGTGGGGGAACTGAAACAGGGGTCTGATCCCCACATCGGGGCAATTGTCTGAGTCAGAGGAGAAACATTTAAGGCTGAGAGTGAAACAGCTGATCTGTGGCAGCCTAAATGGAATGAGAATCAGACAGTACTTGCCGCAGCCACACATACCCCGGACACGGATGCAAGTTTCCTGGAAGGTGCAGCAGCTGGGAGCTGAAGTTTAGGGATTTTTGAGCAATCCCAGAGGTAGGGTTGCTGTTGACTGCATGGAGACCAATCGAGGGGAAGTGAGGGAAGAGACTGTGGTGGGAAATGCCTGTGGGGGAAAGTCAGGCAGCCATGGAAGCAAAGCGATACTGCTGAGTCATGCGTACAGGGTGGAGCCATCACCATAGCCTCTCTCTCCCCACACGCCGGCATTGACAGCTGAACAATAGAGAGGCTGGCCCATCAAACGCCTGACGCACTGAACTACAGAGCAGGATCCTACCCAGGGTGCTCCTTTAAGTGACTGGTGCCCTGAACTACAGAGTAAGACCCCAGCTGGGGGGCCCCTCTATGTGCCTGACACACCAAACAACAGAGCAGGACCCCAGGCAAGGGAGCCCTCTAAGTGCCTGAACAGGCAGAGTTACAGAGAAAGACTGACCTAAGAGGCTTTCTGATTGCCACCTACAAGAGACTCAAAAATTAAGACTCTGATAGTGCCATAACTCCTATGGTGGAGGCAGTCCGTGTCCCTGCACACTTGACGCTGCAAGGGTCCCTGCAAGGCAAGCAGCTGCACCACCTTCATGCTCAATTCTCACTGGGGCAGAGCTGCCACAGGCAAAAAAGTCTTGCATCTGTGCATGCAGGGTCACTTCGGTAGTATCTGACTCTTGACCCTGTAGACTGTGGCCTGCCAGGATTCTCTGTCGGGGCGGTGGGGGAGGGGGGGCGGTTCTCCAGGCAAGAATACTGGAGTATATTGGCCATACCCTTCTAGAGCACTATATTTCCTGCTGCCTTAGCCACCAACTCCCCTGAGTACTTGGTGCTGCCAAAACCCCTGCGACCTAAGCAGCTCCACTAACTCCACACCTGACCCTCACAGGGGCAAACCCAAGTCCTCCAGGGCAGCCTCAAGAGCAAACCCCAGTGGATGACCCACATGCAGAGGTGGAAATAAAACCACAATTAAAACCCAGGGGCAGTGTGGCTAAGGATGAAGACCCAAAACCTTCCCACCAGCTATACAAGCTACAGATTAAATCTACACAATCAACTAGGCAGATTGTGTGTCTATGGAATATATAAAAGGTCATTGAGAGCTCCCACAAAAGAAAACACACTAGTTCTGATAGCTGTGGACATTGGAGGCAAGAACACATAGGAATAGGACCAGATTGGAATCTGAGTCGCCCCCACAGCGGGTCCAGAGATCAGCACAGTGTTGAAGGGCATCCAAGGGAGGTGAGGTGGATGGTGACTCCCAGCGAGGGAAAGGACTCTGACAACAGTGACTCAAGAAAAACATTTATTATTCTTATGTTTTGACTTGCTCTGTAGATTCTTCTGGATTTTTCTTTTTTTTTTTTTTTTTTTCATTTTCCCCCTCTGTTGTAGTTGTTTTTATTGACACTATGAAATCTAATTAAGCTTTTGAACTTTTACTTTTTTTTAAATTTTTCTCAATCACATTTTTTATTGTTATAAACCTCTGCCTCTACGTTGGGCTTTTGAAGTTCTGTGGAGTATTCCTTTTTTTTTTTTTTTTCTTTTCTTTTCTCTTGTTTTAATTTTTTAAACCTCTTATTATTTTTTCTACATTTATCCCCTTGTTTGCCTTTCTTACTGTTCTTTTCCCCCTTGCAGTTAACCTTTAATGTATATAAATCTTCTTCATCTACCTCTGTATAACTTTGCATATCTATTCTTCCGTTCTTTTATTTCTTTCCTTTCCTCTCAACATTTTATTAGCTTTATTTTCATTGCTGTATTGCCCAATTGACACCTTGCTTTAGTTTTGTTTTCCAGTTTGTGCTTTAGTTAGTTTTGTTCTGGTGGATATAATTTTTGGTTTTCTTTGTTAGCTGGGTCAATCTACTGTACTTTATTTTTGTTGGAATGTCTTGATTTTGCTTATGGGTATATATGTATGTGTGTATATTCAGTCACACTCTTTATTGTTGCTATAAACCTCTGCCTCCACGTTGGGCTTTTGCAGCTCTGTGGAGTTTTCCTTTTTTCTTTCTTCTTCTGTTTGTTTGTTTTCCTTTTCTCTTTTTTAAATTTTATTTTTTTTAAACCTATCATTATTTTACATTTATTTCTTTGTTTGCCTTTCCTACTGTTCTTTCCCCCTTGCAGTTAATTTTTATATAAATCTTCTTCATCTACCTCTATATAATCTACCTCTATTTAACTTTGCATATCTATTCTTTATTTCTTTTCTTTCTATCCTTTCCTCTCAACATATTTGTTAGTTTTGTTTTCATTGCTTTATTCCCCACTTGGAACCTTGCTTTAGTTTTGTTTTCCAGTTTGTGCTTTAGTTAGTTTTGTTCTTAACTGGTAAATATAATTTTTAATTTCCTTTGTTCACCAGTCAATCTACTATACTTTATTTCTGTCAGACTGTTTTGACTTTGCTCATGGGTGTATATTTATATGTGTATATTCTATTATTTTAGTTATTATTTGCCTGATTTTGTAACTGCCATTTGTGTGGAGTTCATCTTTGGTTTCTCGATTTTGGATATTTGTTTTAATCTCACTTAACACCATAATAAACCACTTGCAGAATCTTTGCTCCTGACCAGAGATCAAACCCTGAGCCTTTGGAGTGGGAGTACTGACTCCAAGACCCTAGACTACCAGAAAACTAACACTAGAGAGTATCAAATAGTGAGAACTCACACAAAGGAAACCACTTGACTACAAGACCTGCCATCACCCAACCACCAGTAGCACCCTGTGCAGGACTCCTTTTTTACACAACAAACGAAACAAAAATACAAATCCAATCATCAGCAGACTGGATTATCACCTCACTCAGCCTTTCACATCAGAGGAAAAGCAAACAAACAAAAACTCAGCACAAATCTCACCCTATACAAAGCTTACACAAACCACTGGACCAACCTTAGGAGGGCAGAAACCAAAAAGAAGAAAGAATTCAACCTTGAAGCCTGGGAAAAGGAGACCTCAAACACATTAAGTTTTTAAAAAATGAAAAAAGGCAGAGAAATACTACACAAATTAAGGAACAATCTAGAAATGCAGAAGTCCAAATGAATGAAGAGGAGATAGGCAAACTACCTGAAAAGGAATTCAGAATAATGATAGCAAAAATGATCAAAAACCGTGAAAACAAAATGGAGAAAATGCAAGAATCAATTAACAAAGACCTAGAAGAATTAAAGAATAAACATACAGAGACAAACAAAATAATTATTGAAATTAAAAATACTCCAGAAGGAATCAATAATAGAATATCTGAAGTAAAAGAACCAATAAGTGAGCTGGAAGATAAAATGTTGGAAATAACTTCCAAAGAACAGAATAAAGTAAAAGGATGAAAAGAACTGAGGATAGTCTCAGAGACCTCTGGGACAATATAAAACACACCAACATTTGAATTATAGGGGTCTTAGAAGAAGAAGAGAAAAAGAAAAGGTATGAGAAAATTTTTGAAGAGATTATAGTTGAAAATTTCCCCAATATGGAAAATGAAATAGTCAATCAAGTTCAAGAGGCATGAAGAGTCCCTTACAGGATAAACCCAAGGAGAAACATGCCAGGACACATACTAATCAAACTAACAAAGAATAAATACAAAAAAAGAATATTAAAAGCAGTAAGAGAAAAGTAACAAGTAATATACAAGGGAAACCCCATATGCTTAACAGCTGATCTTTCAGCAGAAACTCTGCAGGCCAGAAGGGAATGGCAGGATATATTTAAGGTACTGAAAGGGAAAAATCTACAACCAAGATTATAGTACTAGACAAAGATCTCATTTAACATTGATGGGGAAATAAAAAGCTTTTCAGATAAGCAAAAGTTAAGAGAATTCAGTACCACCAAACCAGATTTACAACAAATGTTAAAGGGATTTATACAGTCAAGAAATATAACAGAAGAAAATAAATATCTACAAAATCAAGCCCAAACAATTAAGAAAATGGCAATAGGAACATATATATCAATAATTACTTTAAATGTAAATGGTTTAAATTCTCCAACCAAAAGACACAGACTGGCTGAATGGATACAAAAACAAGACCCATATACATGCTGTCTACAAGAAACCCACTTCAGACCTAAAGACATATATAGACTGAAACTGAGAGGATGGAGAAATATATTCCATGCAAATGGGAAGCAAAAGAAAGCTGGATTAGCAATCCTTATATCACACAAAATATACTTTAAAATAAAGAAGATTACAAGAGATAAGGAAGACACTACATAATGATCAAGGGATCAATCCAAGAGGAAGACATAACAATTGTAAATAGCTATGCACCCAATACATAAGACAAACACTAACAGACATAAAAGGAGAAATTGAAAGTAACACAATAATAGTAGGAGAATTTAACACCCCACTCACACCAATGGACAGATCATCAAAACTGAAAATTAATAAGAAAACACAATGTATACCTGTGGCGGATTCATTTTTATATTTGGCAAAACTAATACAATTTTGTAAAGTTTAAAAATAAAATTAAATTAAAAAAAAAAACTACATAAACAAAAAAAAAAAAAAGAAAGAAAAGAAAACACAAGTCTTAAATGATCCATTAGATAAGATGTATCTCTTTGATATATTCAGGGCATTCCATCCAAAAGCAAAAGAGTACACCTTCTTCTCAAGTGCACATGGAACATTCTCCAGGATAGAGCACATCGTGGGTCACAAATCAAACCTTAGTAAATTTGAGAAAATTGAAATCATATCAAGCATCTTCTCCAACCACAATGCTATGAGACTAGACATCAATTACAAGGGAAAAAAATCTGTAAGAAACACAAACACATGGAGATTAAACACCACATTTCTATAATAACCAACAGATTACTGAAGAAATCAAAAGGGAAATCAAAAAATTTCTAGAAACAAATGACAATGGAAACACGATGACTCAAAACCTATAAGATGCAGCAAAAGCAGTTCTAAGAGGGAAGTTTATAGCAATACAATCGTACCTCAAGAAACAAGAAAAACATCGACCAGACAACCTATCTTTACACCTAAAACAACTGGGAAAAAAATAACAACAACAACAAAAAAAACTAAAATTAGTAGAAGTAAAGAAATCATAAAGATCCTATCAGAAATAAATGAAAAAGTAATGAAAAAAAAAACAATAGTAAAGATTAATAAAACTAAAGACTGGTCCTTTGAGAAGATAAACAAAATTGTCAAGCCTTTAGCCAGACTCTTCAACAAAAACAGAGAGAAGAATGAAATCAACAAAATTAGAAATGAAAAAGGAGAGGTACAACAGACAATGTGGAAACTCAAACTCATTCTATGAAGCCACAATCACCTTGATATCAAAACCAAAGACAGCAAAAAAAAATAAAACTACACCAGTTTCACTGATCAACATAGATGCAAAATCCTCAACAAAATTTTAGCAAACTGAATTCAGCAACACATCAAAAAGCTCATACATCATGATCAAGTTGGGTTTATTCCAGGAATTCAAGTACTTTTCAATTTATGCAAATCAATCAACGTGATACAATATATTAACAAATTGAAAGATTAAAACCATATGATCATCTCAATAGATGCAGAAAAAGCCTTTGACAAAATTCAGCACCCATTTATGATCAAAACTTCAAAAAACGGGCACAGAAGGGACCTACTTCAAAAAGTAAAAGCAATATATGATAACCCTACAGCAAACACTATTCTCAATGGTGAAAAATGGAAAGCATCCCCACCTAAGATCAGGAACAAGACAAGGGTGTCCACTTTCACCACTATTATTCAACATAATTCTGGAAGTCCTAGCTACAGCAATCAGAGAAGAAAATGAAATAAAAGGAATCCAGATCAGAAAAGAAGTAAAGCTCTCAGTGTTTGCGGATGACATGATACCATAAATAGAAAACCCTAAAGATAGTATCAGAAAATTACTAGATCTAATCAGTTTAGCACAGTTGCAGGATACAAAATCAATGCACAGAAATCACTTGCATTTCTATATACTAACAATGAAAAATCAGAAAGAGAAATTAAGGAATCAATCCATTCACCATTGCAACAAAAGAATTAAATATCTAGGAATAAACTTACCTAATGAGACAAAATAACTGTATACAGAAAATTATAAGTCACTAATAAAAGAAATCAAAGATGACATAAACAGATGGAGAGATATTCCATGTTCCTGGGTAGGAAAAATCAATATTGTGAAAATGACTATACTCCCAAATGCAATCTACAGGTTCAATGTGATCCGTATCAAATTACCAATGGCATTTTTCACTGAATTAGAACAAATAAACTCACAATTTATATGGAAACACATAAGACCCCAAATAGCCAAAGCAGTCCTGAAAAAGAAGAATGGAGCTGGAGGAATCAACCTTCTTAACTTCAGGTTATACTACAAAGCTACAGTCATCAAGACAGTATGGTACTGGCACAAAAACAGAAATATAAACCAATGGAACAAGATAGAAAGCCCAGAGATAAACCCATGCACCTATGGGTATCTTATATTTGGCAAAGGAGGCAAGAAGATACAATGGGGCAAAGATGGCCTCTAATGGTGCTGGCAAAACTGGATCAGTTCAGTTCAGTTCAGTTGGTCAGTCGTGTCCCACTCTTTGTGACTATAAATTGCAGCATGCCAGGCCTCCCTGTCCATCACCAATTCCCAGAGTTCACTCAAACTCACATTCATCGATTCAGTGATGCCATCCAGCCATCTCATTCTCTGTCGTCCCCCTTTCCTCCTGCCCCCAATCCCTCCCAGCATCAGAGTTTTTTCCAATGAGTCAACTCTTCCCATGAGGTGGCCAAAGTACTGGAGTTTCAGCTTTAGCATCATTCCTTTCAAAGAAATCCCAGGGCTGATCTCCTTCAGAGTGGACTGGTTGGATCTCCTTGCAGTCCAAGGGACTCTCAAGAGTCGTCTCCAACACCACAGTTCAAAAGCATCAATTCTTCGGTGCTCAGCCTTCTTCACAGTCCAACTCTCACATCCATACATGACCATAGGAAAAACCATAGCCTTGACTAGACAGACCTTTGTTGGCAAAGTAATGTCTCTGCTTTTGAATACGCTATCTAGGTTGGTCACAGCTTTCCTTCCAAGCAGTAAGCGTCTTAATTTCATGGCTGCAATCACCATCTGCAGTGATTTTGGAGCCCAGGCAAAACTGGATAGCTACATGTAAAAAAATGAAATTAGAACACTTCCTAACACAATACACAAAGACAAACTCAACATGGATTAAAGACCTAAATGTAAGATCAGAAACTATAAAACTCTTAGAGGAAAACATAGGCAGAACACTCAATGACATAAATCAAAGCAAGATCCTCTATGACCCACCTCCTAGAGTAACGGAAATAAAAACAAAAGTAAACAAGTGGGACCTGATTAAACTTAAAAGCTTTTGCACAGAAAAGGAAACTATTAGCAAGGTGAAGACGACCCTCAGAATGGGAGAAAATAATAGCAAATGAAACAATGGACAAAGGATTAATTTCCAACATATACAAGCAGCGCATACAACTCAATACCAGAAAAACAAACAAGCCAATCAAAAAATGGGAAAAAGACCTAAACAGACATTTCTCCAAAGAAGACACAGAGATGGCTAAAACAAACACATGAAAAGATGCTCAACATCGCTCATTATTAGAGAAATGCAAATCAAAACTACAATGAGATATCACCTCACACCAGTCAGAATGACCCTCATCAAAAAGTGTTCTGCATCCTGAACATGTGTTCCTAGTTTTTTAAGGAATCTCCATACCATTTTCCATAGTGGCTGTATCAATTTACATTCCCAATAACAGTGCAAGAGCATTCCCTTTTCTCTACACCCTCTCCAGCATTTATTGTTTGTAGACTTTTTTTTTTTTTTTTTTAATTTTATTTTATTTTGAAACTTTACATAACTGTATTAGATTTGCCAAATATCAAAATGAATCCGCCACAGGTTTACATGTGTTCCCCATCCTGAACCCTCCTCCCTCCTCCCTCCCCATTCCATCCCTCTGGGTCGTCCCAGTGCACCAGCCCCAAGCATCCAGTATCGTGCATCGAACCTGGACTGGCAACTCATTTCATACATGATATTTTACATGTTTCAATGCCATTCTCCCAAGTCTTCCCACCCTCTCCCTCTCCCACAGAGTCCATAAGACTGTTCTATACATCAGTGTCTCTTTTGCTGTCTCGTACACAGGGTTATTGTTACCATCTTTCTAAATTCCATATATATGCGTTAGTATACTGTATTGGTGTTTTTCTTTCTGGCTTACTTCACTCTGTATATAGGCTCCAGTTTCATCCACCTCATTAGAACTGATTCAAATGTATTCTTTTTAATGGCTGAATAATACTCCATTGTGTATATGTACCACAGCTTTCTTATCCATTCATCTGCTGATGGACATCTAGGTTGCTTCCATGTCCTGGCTATTATAAACAGTGCTGCGATGAACATTGGGGTACTCGTGTCTCTTTCCCTTCTGGTTTCCTCAGTGTGTACGCCCAGCAGTGGGATTGCTGGATCATAAGGCAGATCTATTTCCAGTTTTTTAAGGAATCTCCACACTGTTCTCCATAGTGGCTGTACTAGTTTGCATTCCCACCAACAGTGTAAGAGGGTTCCCTTTTCTCCACACCCTCTCCAGCATTTATTACTTGTAGACTTTTGGATTGCAGCCATTCTGACTGGCGTGAAATGGTACCTCATAGTGGTTTGATTTGCATTTCTCTGATAATGAGTGATGCTGAGCATCTTTTCATGTGTTTGTTAGCCACCTGTATGTCTTCTTTGGAGAAATGTCTATTTAGTTCTTTGGCCCATTTTTTGATTGGGTCATTTATTTTTCTGGAGTTGAGCTGTAGGAGTTGCTTGTATATTCTCGAGATTAGTTGTTTGTCAGTTGCTTCATTTGCTATTATCTTCTCCCATTCTGAAGGCTGTCTTTTCACCTTGCTAATAGTTTCCTTTGATGTGCAGAAGCTTTTAAGGTTAATTAGGTCCCATTTGTTTATTTTTGCTTTTATTTCCAATATTCTGGGAGGTGGGTCATAGAGGATCCTGCTGTGATGTATGTCAGAGAGTGTTTTGCCTATGTTCTCCTCTAGGAGTTTTATAGTTTCTGGTCTTACGTTAGATCTTTAATCCATTTTGAGTTTATTTTTGTGTATGGTGTTAGAAAGTGTTCTAGTTTCATTCTTTTACAAGTGGTTGACCAGAGTTCCCAGCACCACTTGTTAAAGAGATTGTCTTTAATCCATTGTATATTCTTGCCTCCTTTGTCAAAGATAAGGTGTCCATATGTGCGTGGATTTATCTCTGGGCTTTCTATTTTGTTCCATTGATCTATATTTCTGTCTTTGTGCCAGTACCATACTGTCTTGATAACTGTGGCTTTGTAGTAGAGCCTGAAGTCAGGTAGGTTGATTCCTCCCGTTCCATTCTTCTTTCTCAAGATCGCTTTGGCTATTCGAGGTTTTTTGTTTTTCCATACAAATTGTGAAATTATTTGTTCTAGCTCTGTGAAGAATGCTGTGGTAGCTTGATAGGGATTGCATTGAATCTATAGATTGCTTTGGGTAGTATACTCATTTTCACTACATTGATTCTTCCAATCCATGAACATGGTATATTTCTCCATCTGTTAGTGTCCTCTTTGATTTCTTTCACCAGTGTTTTATAGTTTCTATATATAGGTCTTTAGTTTCTTTAGGTAGATATATTCCTAAGTATTTTATTCTTTCCGTTGCAATGGTGAATGGAATTGTTTCCTTAATTTCTCTTTCTGTTTTCTCATTATTAGTGTATAGGAATGCAAGGGATTTCTGTGTGTTGATTTTATATCCTGCAACTTTACTATAGTCATTGATTAGTTCTAGTAATTTTCTGGTGGAGTCTTTAGGGTTTTCTATGTAGAGGATCATGTCATCTGCAAACAGTGAGAGCTTTACTTCTTCTTTTCCAATTTGGATTCCTTTTATTTCTTTTTCTGCTCTGATTGCTGTGGCCAAAACTTCCAAAACTATGTTGAATAGTAATGGTGAAAGTGGGCACCCTTGTCTTGTTCCTGACTTTAGAGGAAATGCTTTCAATTTTTCACCATTGAGGATAATGTTTGCTGTGGGTTTGTCATATATAGCTTTGATTATGTTGAGGTATGTTCCTTCTATTCCTGCTTTCTGGAGAGTTTTGATCATAAATGGATGTTGAATTTTGTCAAAGGCTTTCTCTGCATCTATTGAGATAATCATATGGTTTTTATTTTTCAATTTGTTAATGTGGTGTATTACATTGATTGATTTGCGGATATTGAAGAATCCTTGCATCCCTGGGATAAAGCCCACTTGGTCATGGTGTATGATCTTTTTAATGTGTTGTTGGATTCTGATTGCTAGAATTTTGTTAAGGATTTTTGCATCTATGTTCATCAGTGATATTGGCCTGTAGTTTTCTTTTTTTGTGGGATCTTTGTCAGGTTTTGGTATTAGGGTGATGGTGGCCTCATAGAATGAGTTTGGAAGTTTACCATCCTCTGCAATTTTCTGGAAGAGTTTGAGCAGGATAGGTGTTAGCTCTTCTCTAAATTTTTGGTAGAATTCAGCTGTGAAGCCGTCTGGACCTGGGCTTTTGTTTGCTGGAAGATTTTTGATTACAGTTTCAATTTCCGTGCTTGTGATGGGTCTGTTAAGATTTTCTATTTCTTCCTGATCGAGTTTTGGAAAGTTGTACTTTTCTAAGAATTTGTCCATTTCTTCCTCGTTGTCCATTTTATTGGCATATAATTGTTGATAGTAGTCTCTTATGATCCTTTGTATTTCTGTGTTGTCTGTTGTGATCTCTCCATTTTCATTTCTAATTTTATTGATTTGATTTTTCTCCCTTTGTTTCTTGATGAGTCTGGCTAATGGTTTGTCAATTTTATTTATCCTTTCAAAGAACCAGCTTTTGGCTTTGTTGATTTTTGCTATGGTCTCTTTTGTTTCTTTTGCATTTATTTCTGCTCTAAGTTTTAAGATTTCTTTCCTTCTACTAACCCTGGGGTTCTTCATTTCTTCCTTTTCTAGTTGCTTTAGGTGTAGAGTTAGGTTATTTATTTGACTTTTTTCTTGTTTCTTGAGGTGTGCCTGTATTGCTATGAACTTTCCCCTTAGGACTGCTTTTACCGTGTCCCACAGGTTTTGGGTTGTTGTGTTTTCATTTTCATTCGTTTCTATGCAAATTTTGATTTCTTTTTTGATTTCTTCTGTGATTTGTTGGTTATTCAGCAGCGTGTTGTTCAGCCTCCATATGTTGGATTTTTTAATAGTTTTTCTCCTGTAATTGAGATCTAATCTTACTGCATTGTGGTCAGAAAAGATGCTTGGAATGATTTCTATTTTTTTGAATTTACCAAGGCTAGCTTTATGGCCCAGGATGTGATCTATCCTGGAGAAGGTTCCATGTGCGCTTGAGAAGAAGGTGAAATTCATTGTTTTGGGATGAAATGTCCTATAGATATCAATTAGGTCTAACTGGTCTATTGTATCGTTTAAAGTTTGTGTTTCCTTGTTAATTTTCTGTTTAGTTGATCTATCCATAGGTGTGAGTGGGGTATTAAAGTCTCCCACTATTATTGTGTTATTGTTAATTTCTCCTTTCATACTTGTTAGCATTTGTCTTACATACTGCGGTGCTCCCGTGTTGGGTGCATATATATTTATAATTGTTATATCTTCTTCTTGGATTGATCCTTTGATCATTATGTAGTGACCATCTTTGTCTCTTTTCACAGTCTTTGTTTTAAAGTCTATTTTATCTGATATGAGTATTGCTACTCCTGCTTTCTTTTGGTCCCTATTCGCATGGAAAATCTTTTTCCAGCCCTTCACTTTCAGTCTGTATGTGTCCCCTGTTTTGAGGTGGGTCTCTTGTAGACAACATATGCAGGGGTCTTGTTTTTGTATCCATTCAGCCAGTCTTTGTCTTTTGGTTGGGGCATTCAACCCATTTACGTTTAAGGTAATTACTGATAAGTATGACCCCGTTGCCATTTACTTTATTGTTTTGGGTTCGAATTTATACACCATTTTTGTGTTTCCTGTCTAGAGAATATCCTTTAGTATTTGTTGGAGAGCTGGTTTGGTGGTGCAGAATTCTCTCAGCTTTTGCTTGTCTGAAAAGCTTTTGATTTCTCCTTCATACTTGAATGAGATCCTTGCTGGGTACAATAATCTGGGCTGTAGGTTATTTTCTTTCATCATTTTAAGTATGTCTTGCCATTCCCTCCTGGCTTGAAGAGTTTCTATTGAAAGATCAGCTGTTATCCTTATGGGAATTCCCTTGTGTGTTATTTGTTGTTTTTCCCTTGCTGCTTTTAATATTTGTTCTTTGTGTTTGATCTTTGTTAATTTGATTACTATGTGTCTTGGGGTGTTTCGCCTTGGGTTTATCCTGTTTGGGACTCTCTGGGTTTCTTGGACTTGGGTGATTATTTCCTTCCCCATTTTAGGGAAGTTTTCAACTATTATCTCCTCAAGTATTTTCTCATGGTCTTTCTTTTTGTCTTCTTCTTCTGGGACCCCTATGATTCGAATGTTGTAGCGTTTAATATTGTCCTGGAGGTCTCTGAGATTGTCCTCATTTCTTTTAATTCGTTTTTCTTTTATCCTCTCTGATTCATTATTTCTACCATTCTATCTTCTAATTCACTAATCCTATCTTCTGCCTCTGTTATTCTACTATTTGTTGCCTCCAGAGTGTTTTTAATTTCACTTATTGCATTATTCATTATATATTGACTCTTTTTTATTTCTTCTAAGTCCTTGTTAAACCTTTCTTGCATCTTCTCAATCCTTGCCTCCAGGCTATTTATCTGTGATTCCATTTTAATTTCAAGATGTTGGATCAATTTCACTATCATTATTCGGAATTCTTTATCAGGTAGGTTCCCTATCTCTTCCTCTTTTGTTTGGTTTGGTGGGCATTTATCCTGTTCCTTTATCTGCTGGCTATTCCTCTGTCTCTTCATCTTGTTTAAATTGCTGAGTTTGGGGTGTCCTTTCTGTATTCTGGCAGTTTGTGGAGTTCTCTTTATTGTGGCGTTTCCTCGCTGTGTGTGGGTTTGTACAGGTGGCTTGTCAAGGTTTCCTGGTTAGGGAAGCTTGTGTTGATGTTCTGGTTGATGGAGCTGTATTTCTTCTCTCTGGAGTGTAATGAAATGTCCAGTAATGAGTTATGAGATGTCTATGGTTTTGGGGTGACTTTGGGCAGCCTGTATCTTGAAGCTCAGGGCTGTGTTCCTTTGTTGCTGGAGAATTTGCTTGTTATGTCTTTCCCTGGAACTTGTTGGCCCTTGTGTGGTGCTTGGTTTCAGTGTCGGTATGGAGGCGTTTGATGAGCTCCTGTCAATTAATGTTCCTTGGAGTCAGGAGTTCCCTGGAGTCAGGGATTGGACTTAAGCCTCCTACTTCCAGTTATCGGTCTTAATTTTACAGTAGTTTCAAAACTTCTCCTTCTATACAGCACCACTGATAAAACATCTACGTTAAAGATGAAAAGTTTCTCTACTGTGAGGGTCACTCAGAGAGGTTCACAGCGTTACATGGAGAAGAGAAGAGGGAGGAGGGAGTTAGAGGTGACCCAAATGAGATGAGGTGGAATCAATAGTGGAGAGAGTGGGTTAGCCAGTAGTCACTTCCTTATGTGCACTCCACAACTGGACCACTCAGAGATGTTCACGGAGTTATACAGGGAAGAGAAGAAGGAGGCAGGAGACAGAGGTGGCCAGAAGGATAAAAGGGGGAAATGAAAAGGCGGGAGACAGATCCAGCCAGTAATCAGTTCCTTAAGTGTTCTCCACCGTCTGGAACACACAGAAATTCACAGAGTTGGGTAGAGTAGAGAGGGGTTAGGGAGGAGATACAGGTGACCTGGTGGGGAAAATGGAGAGTCCAAAGGGAGAGAGAGCAGTCAAGCCAGTAATCTCGTACACTAGTGAAAAATGGGTCCTGAAGATTGGGTTCTTAAAGGTACAAAATTGGTAACAAATACATAAAAACAAAAATTAGAAATCTAGAGTAGAGTTTGGAATTTCAAAAATGCGATGTTAATGAAAAGGAGAAGGAAAAGAAAGAGAGAAAAAAACGAACAAAGAAAAACAAACAAGGTCGTGAAAGTAATAAAGAAACTACAGGTACAAATTGATAACTAATACCAAACAGCAAAAATTAAAAATCTAGAGTAGAGTTTGGAATTTCAAAAATACAACGTTAAAAAAAAAAAAAAAAAGAAGAAGAAGAAGAAAAATAAAGAGAGAAAACAAACAAACCAACAAAAACAATGTCGCAAAAATTATAAAGAAAATACAGGTACAAAATTGATATCAAATACCAAAAAGCATAAATTAAAAATCTTGAGTAGAGTTTGGAATTGCAGATATACGATGTTATATAAAAGAAGAAGAGAAAGAAACAGAGGAAAAAAAAAGTCACAGCAATTATGAAAAAAACTATAGGTACAAAATTGATAACATATATCAAAAGGCTAAAATTAAAAATCTAGAGTAGAGTTTGGAATTTCAAAAATGCAATGTTAAAGAAAAGAAGAAAAAAAAAAAAAAAAAAAAAAAAAAAACCACGGTCAAAAAATTATAAAATATATATATGAAGTTTGCTGAAGAAGAAGAGAAAAAAAAAAATAGGGTCTTTTTTTTTTTTTTTTTTTGCAAAGTAATAGTTATAAAAGTGAAAATTAAAGGACAATAGAGGACTTAAAAAAAAATTTTTTTTTTTTTTAATTAAAAAAAAAAAAAGAAAGAAAGATTGATCGTAAAAATAGTAAAAATATATCTAGGTCTTTCTCTGGTTTTGTTGTGAGTATTGTGGGTTCAGTTCATTTTTGGCAGTTCCTTAGTCCGACTTATATTTCTCAAGATCTATAGGCCCCTTCCTATGTAATCCGTAGTAACCACAGGGTTTTAATCTATGGCCTGTAGCTTCCAAGGCGTTTCCCTCTGTTATAGCTTCTTCTGTTTGCTGGTCTCTTCAGTGTCTGGTTCCCGCCCTGACACAAAGGGGACGGTGGAGGACCCTATTTTTTTTTTTTTTTTTTTTTTTAATTTAGGCTCACTTGTTCAGCCACGCTGTGGGGAGGGAGGGAGGGATGCTGCAAACAGATAACACTGGCGTGCGCTCGAAGTGCCTCGGCCACACTGGGTCTGCCCCCGCTCACGGCGCGTGTAACCTCCCTGCCCACACTGCTTGGCTCTAGGTTGTTCCGCCGGGAACAATCAGAGGCCGGCCCTGGACTGAGCTCCCAGGTCCAAGCCGCTCAGGTTCAGGCACTCGGGTAGTCCTCAGAGGCGCAGACTCGGTTGGGCCTGCGTTTTGTGTTCTTCCCAGGTCGAGCAGCTCAGGTGATGAGGTGTTTGGCGGGCGCCAATGCTGCGACTTATCGCCTCCCCGCCACTCGGTTATCTGGGTGTAAAACCGGCGCACCTTCTCAGGCAGATATTGACCGTCCAGACCCCCAAGAAGTTTTAGTTAGCAAAGAAGCCTGCTTACAGTTTTATAGATAGTGTCTCTCTGGGGCTGCGATTGCCCCCTTCCGGCTCTGGCTGCCTGTCACCGGAGGGGGAAGGTCTGCAGCCGGCTACCTCTGTTCAGTCCTTTGTTCTGTGCGCGGGCCTGGCGGTGTCTTAGGTTAGGGCTGGCTTTTCGCGTGGTAGATATCCCACAGTCTGGTTTGCTAGCCCAAATTATTTCGCTCAGATAGCGCTCAGGACATTCGGCCCGATTCTTACTCTAAGGGACACAGCCCGCGCCGCACTTCCCTGCCCAGCCCCCGCTTGCTAATGCCGTGTGCTGGCGTCTGCGCTGCTTCTCCGCTGGGGGAGTTCCCGTAGGGCTCACAATCCGCGATTTTTAATTGTTTATTATTTTTTTTTTTTTCCCCTCCCTTTTATGTTGCCCTCTGTGCTTCCAAAGCTCGGCACAGATTCGGCAGTGAGAGGGTTTCCTGGTGTTTGGAAACTTCTCTCTTTTTAAGACTCCCTTCCCGGGACGGAACTCCGTCCCTCCCTCTTTTGTCTCTTTTTTTGTCTTTTATATTTTTTCCTACCTCCTTTCGAAGAGTTGGGCTGCTTTTCTGGGTGCCTGATGTCCTCTGCCGGCATTCAGAAGTTGTTTTGTGGAATTTACTCGACGTTTAAATGCTCTTTTGATGAATTTGTGGGGGAGAAAGTGTTCTCCCCGTCCTACTCCTCCGCCATCTTGGCTCCTCCCCCCTGTTTGTAGACTTTTTGATGAGGGTCATTCTGACTGGTGTGAGGTGATATCTCATTGTAGTTTTGATTTGCATTTCTCTAATAATGAGTGATGTTGAGCATCAACACGTGTACACCCATGGCAGATGCATGTTGATGTATGGCAAAACCAATATAATATTGTAAAGTAAAAAATAATAATAATAATAATAAATAAAATAAAAACTAGGAATAAAATCACCATATGAGTCAGCAATCTCACTCTTAGGTATATAACCTGAGGAAACCAAAACTGAAAAAGACACATGTACCCCATTGTTCATTGCAGCACTATTTACAATAGCTAGAACATGGAAACAACCTAGATGTCTAGCGACAGATGAATGGATAAAGAAGCTGTGATACATATACACAATGGAATATTACTCAGCCATACAAAGAAATACTTTTGAGTCAGTTCTGAAGCAATGGATGAACCTGCTGCTGCTGCTGCTAAGTCACTTCAGTCGTGTCTGACTCTGTGCAACCCCATAGACGGCAGCCCACCAGGCTCCCCCCTCCCTGGGATTCTCTAGGCAAGAACACTGGAGTGGGTTGCCATTTCCTTCTCCAATGCATGAAAGTGAAAAGTGAAAGTGAAGTCACTCAGTCGTGTCCGACTCCTAGTGACCCCATGGACTGCAGCCTACCAGGCTCCTGCATCCATGGGATTTGCCAGGCAAGAGTACTGGAGTGGGTTGCCATTGCCTTCTGTGATGGATGAACCTAGAACCTACTATACAGAGTGAAGTGAGTCAGAATGAGAAAGTTATACTATCATATTCTAGCACATATATACAGAATCTAGAAAAACGGTACTGAGGAGTTTATTTATAGGAGATCAACTGAGAAAGAGACATAGAGAATAGACTTATGGACAGAGAATAGACTTATGAACATGGGGAGAGGGGAGGCGAGGGTCAGATGTATGGAAAGAATAACATGGAAACTTATATTACCATATGTAAAATAGATAGCCAACGGGAATTTGCTGTATGGCTCAGGAAACTCAAACGGGGGCTCTGTATCAATTTAGAAGGGTGGGATGGGGAGGGAGGTTCAAAAGGGAAGGGATATATGTACACCTATGGCTGATTCATGTTGAGGTTTGACAGAAAACAACAAAATTCTGTAAAGAAGTGACAGTAGTCATACTTTTTTTTTTTTTAATTATGGATAACTTGGAAAACCAGATAAGTCAAGAGACTAAATTAACATAATCTGACCATTCAGACATAACTATTACTCACATATGGCTCTATTTCCTTCCAGTCTTTTTTCAGGGCACATACATCTATTTTTATAAAATGGATATTTTACTATCCATTTCATTTTAACAACCATATCTAGACCATCTCACACTGCTGCAACTCAGTTTTCTATCATATCCAAATAATGTATTTTATCCCAGACATATACACCAGGCAGAACTTTGGGTAAAATACCAGCTATCAGACACACAGCAACCTCACAGCTGGTTATCTAAACCATGAAACACAAAACAGTGATAATTCTATAAAACCTTGAAATGTGGTATACCACAAGTATTATAATGATGTCATAACTGCATATGCTGTGGAGACAGAGGTAGGATCTCCTCTACTCAAAAATATATTTCATGTTTACAGAGTGTTGCATTTCTTTTTAAACCCATTCTCCAGAGACACCTCTTGGAACATTTTACAGTCATTCTCTCATATTCAGTGGGGCCAGTTTGCTTAGAGGAGTGTAAGCTGTGTCCTCTTTTTATTTTTTTTTTTTTCTTTCTTACAAAGCTTGCTTGCCCTTCTTGACCTTTTCTTGGCAGGCTGTAGATCACAGCTGTTTCAACTGATGGGGTAAAGATCAGAGACTCTGCTCTTCTCAGGTGTTCCTTTTCATTAACACTGGGTCTATTCAGGCTTTTCAACACACTGTTACACTGTGACAACCCAACAGTTGGTAGACAACAGATACAGATGGGCTACCATTTACTTGTATATTATTTGAAAGGGCTACACTTGTCACTCATCTGTAACAGTAAATTATATGACAGAAACGGGTTATATGCCAATATTGTATGCTATTCAATATTCATGAAGTGCATATGACAAACTGGAAAGAGCAAAACTATACCTGGAATGAAAATTTAAATGAAAGTACTCAGCCAAAATGTAATCATGACAATGGATTGGTTTTCCTATAGAAGCACTGCCATGATAAAAAATATTTTTTCATAATTTTTAGCTAAAGTAATGAACAATGTTCAGAAAACTAAGTGAAATCCTTTAGTGTCAGCAGCACAAACCGGGGTCTGGTAAACTAATAATCTCACGTTAACCATTTCTGGGTACATTGCCTAGACTTGTGTTTGTCAGATTAGTGGACATGAGATTCATCCAGAAGGCTTGTTAAAACAGATTGCTGGGCCTAACTCCTAGAGTTTCTGATCCAGTTGGTCTGGAATCACTCCTAAGAATGTACATTTCTTAATGCCATTTGCAGCAACATGGAAGGCCCTTGAGATTACCGTACTAAGGTAAGTCAGTCAGATGAAGAAAGACAAATATCATATGATATCACTTATATGAGCAATCTAAAATACAACACAAATGAATGTATTTAGGAAACAGAAACAAACTCACAGACATAGAGAACAGACTGATGGATGCCAAGGGGTGGGTGGGGTGGGGGAGGTAAAGACTGGGAGTTTTGGATTAGCAGGTGTAAACTATTATATATAGAAAGGATAAATAACAAGGTCCTACTATATAGCACTTGGCTTCCCAGATGGCACTACTGGTAAAGAACCCACCTGCCAATGAAGGGAATATAAGAGATGCGGGATCAATCTCTGGGTTAGGAAGATCCCCTGGAGGAGGGCATGGCATTCCACTCCAGTATTCTTGCCTGGAGAATCCCCATGTACAGAAGAGCCTGGTGGGCTATGGTCCATAAGGTCGTAGAGTTGGACACAACTGAATGACTTAGCACACATGCACTGTATAGCACAGGGAACTATATTCAATATTGTGTGATAAACCATAATGGAAAAGAATATGAAAAAGTGTGTGTGTGTGTGTGTGTACGGCTTATCTAGTGGCTCAGATGGTAAAGCGTCTGTCTGCAATGCAGGCTCGATCTGTGGGTTGGGAAGATCCCCTGGAGAAGGAAATGGCAGCCCACTCCAGGATTCTTGTCTGGAAAATCCCATGGACAGCAGAGCCTGGTAGGTTACTGTCCATGGGGTTGCAAAGAGTCAGACATGACTGAGCGACTTCACTTTTCATATATATATATATATATATATATATATATATATATCTGAATCACTTTGCTGTATAGCAGAAATTAACACAAGATTGTAAGTCAACTACAACAAAAAATTTTAACAGAATGAATGTCTAAGTTCTCAGGTGATACTAATGCTGCTGGTGTGATGCCCAAGCTGAGAACACTGCTTAAGAGAAGTGGTTCTCCAACCTCAATTAGCATAAGAATCACTTGAGGTGGGGGTGGTGGCTTAGTCACTAAGTTGTGTCCAACTCTTGTGACCCCATGAACTATATGCAACCCCATGGACTGTAGCCCCTTAGGCTCCTGTGTCCATGGGATTTCTTAGGTAAGAATACTGGAGTTGGTTGCCATTTCCTTCTCCAGGGGATTTTCTGCACCCAGGGATTGAACCAGGTCTCCCCTATTACAGGCAGATTCGTAACTGACTGAGTTAGATTTCAAGGCATCAACTTCTAGAGCTTATAATGATTCTGCTGCAGGTGGTCCTGGTAAACCACATTCTGATGAGCACTGGTTTTAAATAAATTGGTTTCATACCTTGAAGATTATCAGAACTACTTAGCAAGAGCATCCCAAACTTTCAAGTGCATACCAATTTCCTGAGGATCCTGTTAAAATGTAGATTCTGATTCAGTGTATCTGGGAGGGAGCCTAATATTCTGCAATTCTATAAGCTCCCAAGTGATGCTGGAAAAGCTATTACATGATAGATTCACAAGTCCCATCCCATAGATTCTTACATCAGTAGAATAGGAATATATTTGCAACTTAAAGGAATGCATCTATAATACATTCAATAGATCTACATTCTTTTGGTCACTCTCTGTTACCAAATTTTTCAGATTGATTTTTGAAGGATTGATATAGTTACCATTGATATCGTATAGAAAGTCTTTAGAGAACAACTTTTCTGGAATCTTTCAGTAAAATTAAGAAGAAATTGTAGCAAATGGTGAGAAAGGTAAATGGTCTAAGGCAGATGAGTGGTTCCTTGAAATGAAAAATATTCGGTGTGAGAACAAGACAAGGGTGCCCACTTTCACCATTACTATTCAACATAGTTTTGGAAGTTTTGGCCACAGCAATCAGAACAGAAAAAGAAATAAAAGGAATCTAAATTGGAAAAGAAGAAGTAAAGCTCTCACTGTTTGCAGATGACATGATCCTCTACATAGAAAATCCTAAAGACTCCACCAGAAAACTACTAGAACTAATCAATGACTATAGTAAAGTTGCAGGATATAAAATCAACACACAGAAATCCCTTGCATTCCTATACACTAATAATGAGAAAATAGAAAGAGAAATTAAGGAAACAATTCCATTCACCATTGCAACGGAAAGAATAAAATACTTAGGAATATATCTACCTAAAGAAACTAAAGACCTATATATAGAAAACTATAAAACACTGGTGAAAGAAATCAAAGAGGACACTAGGAGATGGAGAAATATACCATGTTCATGGATTGGAAGAATCAATATAGTGAAAATGAGTATACTACCCAAAGCAATCTATAGATTCAATGCAATCCCTATCAAGCTACCAACAGCATTCTTCACAGAGCTAGAACAAATAATTTCACAATTTGTATGGAAATACAAAAAACCTCGAATAGCCAAAGCGATCTTGAGAAAGAAGAATGGAACTGGAGGAATCAACCTACCTGACTTCAGGCTCTACTACAAAGCCACAGTTATCAAGACAGTATGGTACTGGCACAAAGACAGAAATATAGATCATTGGAACAAAATAGAAAGCCCAGAGATAAATCCACGCACATATGGACACCTTATCTTTGGCAAAGGAGGCAAGAACATACAATGGATTAAAGACAATCTCTTTAACAAGTGGTGCTGGGAAATCTGGTCAACCACTTGTAAAAGAATGAAACTAGAACACTTTCTAACACCATACACAAAAATAAACTCAAAATGGATTAAAGATCTAAACATAAGACCAGAAACTATAAAACTCCTAGAGGAGAACATAGGCAAAACACTCTCTGACATACATCACAGCAGGATCCTCTATGACCCATCTCCCAGAATATTGGAAATAAAAGCAAAAATAAACAAGTGGGACCTAATTAACCTTAAAAGCTTCTGCACATCAAAGGAAACTATTAGCAAGGTGAAAAGACAGCCTTCAGAATGGGAGAAGATAATAGCAAATGAAGCAACTGACAAACAACTAATCTCGAGAATATACAAGCAACTCCTACAGCTCAACTCCAGAAAAATAAATGACCCAATCAAAAAATGGGCCAAAGAACTAAATAGACATTTCTCCAAAGAAGACATCCAGATGGCTAACAAACACATGAAAAGATGCTCAACATCACTCATTATCAGAGAAATGCAAATCAAAACCACTATGAGGTACCATTTCACACCAGTCAGAATGGCTGCGATCCAAAAGTCTACAAGTAATAAATGCTGGAGAGGGTGTGGAGACAAGGGAACCCTCTTACACTGTTGGTGGGAATGCAAACTAGTACAGCCACTATGGAGAACAGTGTGGAGATTCCTTAAAAAACTGGAAATAGACCTGCCTTATGATCCAGCAATCCCACTGCTGGGCATACACACTGAGGAAACCAGAAGGGAAAGAGACACGTGTACCCAAATGTTCATCGCAGCACTGTTTATAATAGCCAGGACATGGAAGCAACCTAGATGTCCATCAGCAGATGAATGGATAAGAAAGCTGTGGTACATATACACAATGGAGTATTACTCAGCCATTAAAAAGAATACATTTGAATCAGTTCAAATGAGGTGGATGAAACTGGAGCCTATTATACAGAGTGAAGTAAGCCAGAAAGAAAAACACCAATACAGTATACTAACGCATATATATGGAATTTAGAAAGATGGTAACAATAACCCTGTGTACGAGACAGCAAAAGAGACACTGATGTATAGAACAGTCTTATGGACTCTGTGAGAGAGGGAGAGGGTGGGAAGATTTGGAAGAATGGCATTGAAACATGTAAAATATCATGTATGAAACGAGTTGCCAGTCCAGGTTCGAAGCACGATACTGGATGCTTGGGGCTGGTGCACTGGGACGACCCAGAGGGATGGAATGGGGAGAGAGGAGGGAGGAGGGTTCAGGATGGGGAACACATGTATACCTGTGGCGGATTCATTTTGATATTTGGCAAAACTAATACAATTATGTAAAGTTTAAAAATAAAATAAAATTTAAAAAAAAAACAAAAAACAAAAAAAAATAAATAACTTTAAAATAAAAATATCTGTAATATAAATTTAATATTAGCTTATTATAAAAAAAAAGAAAGAAAAATATTCAGTGTGATTGATTGCATTTTCCCAAAATGACTTAAACAATAATTCCCATCCTACTTGCTTTTCTATGATATAAACTTGATGCTCCTCCTATTGAGAGGTGGGGATCTATGTACACTTCCCTTGAATCTACGTGGATTTTTTACTTCCTTGTAATCAAAAGAATGTTGCAGAAGAGGAGCCACATGAGTTCCTGACTTTTGAGGTAAGGTCAGCAAAGGCAGTGTAGCCTCCACCTTGTTCTCAGAAGACACCTGTCTGGATTCCTGAGGCACCACAGACAGTCTGACTACCCAGAGTCCTCCATGCTGGGAGGAAACCAAGCCACACAGACAAGCCACATGTAGATGCTCCCACTGACCATCCTAAGCTTCAAATGATCCTGATCCCCAAAATCAAGTTACAGCCAGCCTGTCAGCCTTCCCACTTTGAGGTCCTGAATATTATACAGCAGAGACAAGCTGTTCTCCCTGCATCCTTTCCTAATACTTGATCTAACAGTGTCCATGAAACATAAAATACTTACTGTTTTACATCATTATGTTTGAGCAGTTTGTTACTCAGCCTGGAGTACTGAGTACTGTTACTCAGTAGGAGCACTGAGATGATACAACTTAAGAAGACCATGTAATTCTCCACAGAGATAAATGAAGAGCCTAGAGACAAAGAGCACTTATTTTAGGCCCACTGTATAGGAAATGAAAACAAATCTGCTATCTGAATATCCATAATAATATCAACAGCTTACATGTCCTCAAGTACTTATTGTGTGGCAAATACTTTATGTATGTACCAGGGAAAAACATCAAAATGCCTCCTTGGGCTCAGAGGGAAATCAGTGTCTATTAATACTCTCTCCCCATTCTTCCATTTGCAAACTATTGGTACCGAAGTTCTGATGTCTAAGAAAATGACCCATGAAGAGCTAAGCAAGTATTTGATTTTTGTAACTATTTATTTTTATATAATTTTGCATTTAAAGTAAAGCATTGAACACAGTATTAGGAATTTCTGTATATTCTGTATCCAGATTCACTGATTGTTTATAATCTCTCTCTCTCCCTACACACACACACATATATATACACACATGCACATTTAAAAAAATTTTTTAACTGTTTGAGAGCAAGCTGGAATCACTATGGATATGTTTTACCACTTTATCCCTAAACATTTTAGTATGTTTTTCCTAAAAACACAAAATTCTTGTCCATAACCATATTGTGTCAATTGTCTCAGTGAAGTAACATTTTTATCTATTTTTCCTAGTCCAGGATCCAATTAAGATCAAACATTGTACATATTTGTCTTGTATCCTTTCATCTAAATCAGTCTCCCAGTATTTCTTTACCTTCGTTGACCTTGACATTTTTTAATTATTTTTTTAATAGTATGGGACAATTATTTTGTAGGATATTTCTAAATTTGGATGTGTTGAATGTGTCCTCATGAATATATTCAAGTTATATACTTTGGCAGAAATACTGCAGAGGGATTAACACCCTTCTCAGCATATAATATCAGGAAGTACATAATGTTGATATGCTCCATAATTGATGATAATAACTTTGATCAATTAGTTAACTTAATGAATGCCAAGTTTCTCCATTATAAATTTACTAATCTTTCACTTACAATTAATGATTTGTGGAGAGATGTGTTGAAATTATGCATATATCCTGTTTTTCATCAAAGTTTTGCCCAGTAATTTTAACATTTATTGATGATTTCCTACTCAATCATGCTTTCTAATGGAAATCTACTGTAAGAAAGAGCTTTTCCTTCTCATTCACTGGCTTATTAAATAACTGACTACTTTTATCAGTATTTATTCATAGATTCTTATTTTACTCAATGGGCTGGAAACCAGTAACCTCATTATTAGTTTTGATTTTAAAATCATTCTAGATTTGTCTAGTGAAAACACTCCCAGCTAGCTTCAGTGTCATTTTGATTTGTCTCCATTGTTTTGGGGGGTCTTCCCTACTTTTTGGAACAATGAGCTATTCCTGGGTCATCTTGTACTGTCTGGAATTTATGACTAAAGATCTGGGACCTAGTTGTGCTCATTGCTATCAGTGTGGAATTGCTTCCAGGCCCATAGAGGTAACACGGATATATATATATATATATATATATATATATATATATATATAATGTTGAAACCCAATAAAAATTACAAAGTATGTCCTAATATCCCCCCTTTGCATATTAGTACCTCTGTTCTCTACTTTGAAAACACTGGTTCCATTATGCTCAAATTATCTATTCATTGGCTCCAGTCTAAAATATACCACCAACAATGAAAATTTTCTAACCTTAATACTTATTTTTTAATGCTTTTTGTAAAATTTACATCTATGTAACCTACTCTTTAGCAAGATACAAAATATTTCTATATCCTGAGAGAGTTCCTTTTTGCCCCTTGTAAATCAATCCCACCACCCCACCTTTATCTAAAGACAACCATATGTCATTTCTTATATTGTTTTTCTAACCTGTTTTAGAGCTACATATGCATCACATAGTATGGATATATTTGAGTTCAGCTTTTCCTGAACATAATATCCATGTGATTTATTGATGTTATTCCATGTATCAGAAGTTCTTTTCATTATTGAGTAGTATTCCATTAATGAATATACTATAATCCCTTTATCCATTCTCCGGCTGATGGATATTTGAGTTGTTCCCAGGTTTTTGCTATTGTTAATAAAGCTGGTACGAACATTCTAGAAGAACAACTCTTTTGTGAAAACTATGATTTTTTGAGCATATATGTAGTTTTTATTTTTAAATATAAACTTATAGGACTTTTCAAATAAATACATGATCCTATGTATACTTCTCACAACTTCCCCCAATAGTGACATCTTGAATAATGATAGCACAATCATATCAAAACCAGGAAAGAGACTTTGGTATAATCCACAGAACTTATTAAGACTTCACCAGTTTTACATGTACTTGTATGTGTGTGTGTAGTCTGATGCAGGCTTATCACATGTGTTGATTCATGAAACCATAACTCTGTCAAGATCTAGAACTCTTCCATCACCATAAGGCTCCTTTGTGCTACCCCTTTATAGCCACACTCACCCTCCTGTCCCTAATATTTATTTTCCAATTGTTTTATGCTACTATATAGAGATACACTTTTTCCATTTTGATTTGTATGTTGTGACATTGCTAATTTCACTCTATTTCAATATCCATATGATTTTAAAGAATATTCATCCAAATTTTGGAAATGGGTAAAAGAGATGGCTGGATGCCTTTTCAATGGAGTTCTGTGTAATGTCTTGCGAAAGAGTTAGCAACTTTTTTCTGTAAAAGGTAAAATAGTAAATATTTTAGGTTTAGGGGCATACAACCTCTGTGAAAACCACTAAAATCTGTCACTATATTCCAAAAGCAACTATGGACAACACAGACTTTGGCTGTGTAACAATAACACTTTACTTATAAAAACAGATTTGGCTATAAAACTAGAGATTTCAGATTCCTAGTTCAGCAGAACCTCTGGGGATTAACTGTTTAAAGTATAAATATACAGGTAGACCTCAGAGATACTGTAGATTCAGCTCCAGACCACAGCAATACAATGAATATCTCAATAAAATGAGTCATGTGAATTTTTTTTCATTTCCCAGGTCATGTAAAATTTTGTTTACACTATACTATACTCTATTAAGTGTGCAATAGCATTATGTCTAAAAAATGCACATCTTCATTAAAAATATTTTATTTATAAAAAATGCTAACCATAATCTGAGCCTCCAGAAAATTATAATTTTTTTGCTGGTGAAGGTTCTTGCCTTGATGTTGATGGCTGCTCACCGATGAGGGTGGTTGTTGCTGAAGACTGGGGTGGCTAGGGAAAATTATTCCTATAAGACCACAATAAAGTTTGCCCCACCAATTTACTCTTCTTCTCATTCCTCTGTTGCATGTAATGTTATTTGATAGCACCCACCCACAGTAGAACTTCTTTCATAATTGGAGTCAATCCTTTAAAACCCTACTTCTGGTTTAGCAGCTAAGTTTAAGAGATATTCTGAATTCTTTGTTGTCATTCAAAAATCTTCACAGTTGTTTCACCAGCAGTTTCCATGTCAAGAAACCACTTCTTTTGCTCATCCATAGAAGTAACTCCTTATTCTTTCAAGTTTTATCATGAGATTTCAGGGATTCAATCACATCTTCAGGCTCAGCTTAGAATTCTAGTTCTATTTCTATATTTCCACATATACAGTGACTTCCTCCGCTGAAGTTCTGCCTCCCTCAAAGTCATCCATGAGGGTTGGAATCAGCTTCTTCCAAAATTCTGTGAACATTGGTATTTTGACTTCTTCCCATATATCATTAATGTTCTTAATGGCATCTAGTATGTTGAATGCTTTCCAGAAAGTTTTCAATTTACGTTGCCCAGATCCATCAGAGGAAATACTCTCTATGGCAGCTATAGCCTTATGAAATAATGAGACTTGAAAGTCAAAATTACTTGTCGATCCATAGGCTGCAGAATGGATACCGTGTTAGCAGGCATGAAAACAATATTAATCTTTGTCCATCCCCATCAGAGATCCTGGGAGACCACATATATTGTCAATAAGCAGTAATAATTTGAAAGGAATCTTTTTTATGATCTCAACTGTGGTCTTAAAATATTTGTTATTAATGTTTATAATATATGTTATAAACATATAAGTGCTGTTATCCAAGCTCTGTTGTTCCATTTAGAGAGTACAGTCAAGATTTAGTGTAATTCTTAAGGGCCCTAGGATTTTTAGAATGGTAAATGAACACTGTCTTCAACTTAAAATCATTGGGTATGTTAGCCCCTAACAAGAGAGTCAGCCGATCCTTTGAAACTTTGAAGTCAGGCATTGACTTCTCCTCTCTAGCTACAAATGTCCTAGATGGGGTCTACTTCCAAAAGAAGGCTCTTTCATCTACATCAAAAATCTGTTGTGTAATGTAGCCATCTTCACTCTATTAGCTAGATATTCTGAGAAACTTGCTGCATCTTCAACATCAGGATCTGTTGCTTCTCCTTGTACTTTCATGTTATGGAGCCAGCTTCTTTCCTTAAACATCATGAACCAATATCTACCAGCTTCAAACATTTTATTTATTTATTTATTTTAATTGGAGGCTAATTACTTTACAATATTGTATTGGTTTTGCCATTATTCCTCAGTTTCCTCATCTCTTTCAGCCTGCATAGAATTGAAGAGAGTTAGGGCCTTGCTTTGGATTAGCCTTTGGTTTAAGGGAATGTTGTGGCTGGTTTGATCTACTATCTAGATCATTAAAATTTTCTCCACATTTTCAATAACCCCATTTCACTTTCTTTTCATTTATGTGTTCACTAGACTAGCATTTTTAATTTTCTTTAAGAAAATTTCCTTTGTATTCACAATTTGGCTAACTGATAGACTTACTCAACTACATACAGGATTGCCAGAAATTTTCAGTTTGTAAAAAATTCAGTATCTGTGAAGTAGAATACAGTGAAGCATAAGAAAACAAGGTATGCCTGTACCTCTGAATGAGTCTATTGATTGTTATTTTTTATCTCTATAGAGGTAGAAGTTACCTTGTAGGAAAAATAGTAACAATTAAAATAATTCTTGTCAGAGGATAATGCAAATGATTCCTGTTCATGGCATGCACATGAATTTTATCCAGCCAGATGCAATTTATTTCTACCCAGTAGAAAAGATAAATATAGTTTATTTTTATTTGGGATATTAACTTTTTGCATTTATTAACAAATTTGTCTTAGTAGGACTTTGACTATATAAATCTTTGTCCCTCAATTTTCCTTTTGCACCACTGTTAAAAACTTACTGGATCCCTCTTTAATTAATGAGTCAAATAAATGTGTGACTTGTATTTATTATTAACATGAGTCATGTTTTAACTTTAAACATTATATTTTAATATAATATTTTACATTAAAATTGATAATGTATGTTAATAGTTATTTTACTTTTTCCTTTCACATCTTTATGTTTTGTAATATTTATTTCTTACCTTATTACACTGGCTTTGCTCTCTAGTATAAATAAATATTTTACCTCTGTTTTTTCCAGTAAGTTTTAAATATGTTGGGGATTTGGGGCTGCATATACTCAGGTTAGATTGTACATTTTGCTTTAAGAACACTTCATGGTTGGCCCTTGTAGTTGAAACTAAGCCATTCCTGACCCAGAATGTTCCTCTCACAATAATTTGAGAGTTTTGAGACACAGACAAATATATAATCTGTGCACTGCAGAACAATAACTTGGGATTTGTTATCAGAGGATTGAAAGTGAAATTCAAAGAATATCAGAAAAATCATCAAGGAAAGAGATAAGAGGTGGCTCTGAGAGTCTAGCAAAATGTCAGCAGACCTGTTCCTAAGGACAGACACATTACATTTCTCAGGTAAAGGAAACTGCCAGTAAAATTTTTGGAACAGTGATATATAACTTTCATTAGATACTTTCCCTTCTTGGGCAAACTTACCTATCATTTCTGTAAATCATCTCATGCATTTTGGTTATACACAGCAGCTTTTTGATAAACTCTTTTTGAAGAAGAGATTAACTACATTAATTTCCTTAATTAGAATGATATAGACCAGACACTGTGTAGCAGATACAGGAAACAAAATGACACCAGGAATCTGGAAACAAATGTTCACTAACAATTTGGAGAGAGTAATAGGAGAGCAGAACACTATTATGCATATGCAAACCACACACACACACACATGCACGTATCTGCTCTTTTCATGAATGCTTAGAAATATTGTGAAGCTTGACGATAGTCCAACAATATATGAAATGTGGGAATAAATTTAATTTGCCTGAGCACAGAAGTAAAGGAAAGGATAGGGGAAAAAAGTGAATCCAGAAAATTGGAGAACCTATAGCTATTTTGGTTACCTATGTATCATCTCATGCAACACCAGTATAACGGTTTAAGCAAGATAACCCTAAATTTTAGTAATATAACCCTAAATTTATGCTTATAAAATTTGTGCTAACAGGAATTTTATAGAATAGGAAATACCAATAGCCAGATAACATGGGTTCAATCTCATTATTAATTATGTAAATGCAAATTAAGATGTGATTTTATATTCCTCAGATTCATAACAATTGAATGCAAAATACCAATTAGTGAGAATGCAGAAGAAGAGAGATTATCATACTCTGCTTACAGGAGTGCAAATTGTATATCCATTAGGGGAGAAATTTAGGAATAGCTACTATATTTGAGGACATGTGTAGTGTGTGACTCTGCAGGTCTACTTTTTGCTGTAAAACCTAGAAAACTGTCACAAGTGTGAACCTTTCTCATTGTAACATTGTAATAGTGACAGAGAGAAAACAACTTAAACTCACAGCAACAGGAATTGATTGAATAAATAGAAGCATATTCATATAATGCAATACTGTGAAACAACAACAAAAAATGAATGAAAATGAACTAGAGCTGTATATTTTACATGGATAAATCTCAAAACCATTGTGTGTTTAAAAGGCAAATTTCAGAAAGATATATGTTCATATGTGTATATGATATACTATTTATTTAAAATGCAAAATGAAACAATATTAAATATACACACATGTATATTTAATTTTACACATGTATGTATGTATAAAATTTGCACATGTATGTGATATGTAAATACAAGGATACATCAGCAAATTGGTGGGCTAAGAAGCTACAGGCTTTACAACCTTTACAACACTGCAACTGATAGCATAGAAATAAAAGATCAAAAGCAGCTATTATTAGTAATTGTATGCCAAAAAATTGGACAGCCTAGATAAAATGGATAAATTCCTAGACACATACAACATATCAAGACTGAATCACAAAAAGACAAAAAGACCAAACAGACCAATAAAAAGGGGATTGAATCAGTAATAAAGAATTTCCCAACAAAGAAAAATCCAGGACCAAATGCCTTCACAGGTGAATTCTACCAAATAAGCAAAGAATTAATATTAATCTTCCTTATACTCTTCCAAAAAACAGAAGATGAGGGAACACTAAAAACCCATTTTATGAGACCAGCATCACTCTGATACCATGCCAGGCAAAGATACCAGTAAAACACTACAGACCAATATCTCTGATAAACATGGATGCAAAATCTTCAACAAAATATTAGCAAACCAAACTGAACAGCACATTAAAAGGATCATGCACCATGCCCAAAAGAGATTTATCCTGGGATTCAAGGATGTTTCAACACATACAAAACAATCATTGTGATATGCTGCATTAATAGAATGATAGATAAAATCATAAGGTCATCTCAATAGATGCAGAAAGAGCAAGTGACAAAATTTAACATACTTTCATGATAAAAACGGTCAACAAATTAAGTGTATAGAAGGAATTTACCTCAACACTATAAAGACCATATATGAAAAACCCACAGCTAATATACTCAATACTGAGAAATTGAAAGCTTTTCCTCTAAGATCTGGGACAAGACAAAGATGCTTACTCCTGCCACTTCTATTGAACATAGCACTGACTGTCCTAGCTGGAGTGATTAGTCAAGAAAAGAAATAAAAGGCAACCAAATCTGAAAATGCTTCCCAGGTGGCACAGTGGTAAAGAATATGCCTACAATGCAGGAGATTTAGGTTTGATCCCTGGGTCTGGAAAATCCCCTGAAGGAGGAAATGGCAACCCACTCTAGTATTCTTGCCTGCAGAATCCCATGGACAGAGGAGCCTGGCAGGCTACGGTTCATGGGGTCACAAAGAGTAGGACATGACTGAACAACTAAGCATGCATGCAAATCTGAAAAGAAAAAGTAAAATTATCCCTGATTGCAGATGAATGATCTTATATGTAGAAAAACTCTGAAGACTCCACACACACACACACACACACAACAGAACTAATCAACATATGAAAATCAGTTATGTTTCTGTACACTATCAATTAACTGTCCAAAAAAGAAATCAAGAAAATTATATTCACAAAGCATCAAAAAGAATAAAATACTCAGGAGTAAAGCTTACCAATGGGGTGAAAGACTTGTACACTGAAAACCTCAAAATAATGCTGAAAAATTTTAAAGAAGACAGAAGTAAATAGAAAGATACCTCATGTTTATGGATTGGGAGACTAATGTTAAAATATCCATACTACACAAAGCAATCTACAGATTCAAAGCAACCCTTATGGGTAACCCAATGGCATTTTTTACAGAAATTTTTAAAATTTCAAAATTAATATGAAACCTCAAGGGACTCCAAATAGTGAAAATAATTTGAAAAAGAATAACAAAGTTGGAAAACTCACTCTTGATTTAAAAATGTATTACAAAACTATAGTAATCAAAACTCTGTAGTGCTGAAATAAAGACAGATAAATACACCAATGAAATAAAATAGAGAGCCCAGAAATAAACCCTAATTTTTGGCCAAATGATCTTATCCAAGGATGTCAAGACCACTCAATCAGGGAAAAGACAGTTAGTTAGATTTTCTATAGATTAAATGGCATGAAGAAATTCTACTGTTTCATAGCCATAGCAAGTTGTAGATTTTATCTCATCTAGAGTTCATGTGCAAACAAATATTTTCTTCCAAATATTTGGAAAGGCTGGAAAACAGCTCATTGTTCACAAAGCTTTATCTAGTCAATGGTGATCTACTTTTAAATCCTGATTTTGAAGGAGGGGCATCATTCCAGATTTTATTGCTTATCACTCACCATTGGCCATGCATGCTATTATATCAAATCACTAACAACCACACTAATGTCATTAACTACAAGATTAGCCTTGGTTTAATTATGTTGCTAAATATTAAAAAATCATTTTTGATAAACAAAAATTCAATTCTTCAAAGTAATTTCTATTTTTTATGTACCAAACAAAGGAATTCTAATTATCTCCTTTGATCTAAAGAAATCTAAAGCAAATCTTCATCTAATAGTAGATTACCTTAAACTCTCATTCACTGTGGTCTATATTTGGAAGGAATTTTTTTTCTGGTAAAGAACATTGTGATTTCTGATAAACTTTATGTATTTATATTCATCATGGATCATTACTTTGCTTTGCATGTGTGCCCAGTCATGTCTGACTCTTAGGGACGCTATGGACTGTACCCACCAGGCTCCTCTGTCCATGGGATTTGCCAGGCAAGAATACTGGAATGGGTTGCCATTCCTTTCTCCAGGGGATGTTCCTGACCCAGGGATCAAACCCCAGTTATCCTTCACTGCAGGCAGATTCTTTACCACTGAGCCACCAGGGAATCCCGGATTATGTTTCTATTCACCTAAGTTCTCCATGTCATTTTGATATATGTTTTTAAGAGATGATATAACAGATAAAAGCAGCTCATTCCAGAAAGGAACTACCATCTATGTTACAGAAACTCCCAGAGCCCTATAGCACTATTCTTTGACCCTGATACAAGGGCCATCCACAAAAGTCAAATTATGACACAAGTCTCAGGGAAAAGATGTAATTATCTTCTGTTTTGCCAACTAGGCCTTGAAAAACAGCTAGAGTATTGAGAAAGAAAGGAGAAATAAGAGGTAAGCTATTAAGAGAAGAAAAGCTGGCATTTACTGAAAAGCTATCTACTAGCTCTAAAGTAGAAGAGGGGGCATTTTAAGCATGCACGTGTCTCACACTCAATACATTATTTTTTTTTCAAAGGTGGACTCTCAAATGGACTCTCAAAACCTTACCCAATTATCTAAATCCTGGGATTCATACAGTTTTCCCATTGGCCTCTGGTGATGGGTTTTTGTTTTGACATGTTGCAGTAAGAAGAAAAATGTGTTCCCATGACATGGGCGTTGATTGAAGCTGTTTGATGATTGTTGCAAGTTCATCCCAATTTTCTCTCACAAATGTATGCAATGCTGCCAGTTCTGCAGCTCTGGTGTTCCATATACCCTTTTGGTGTCTAAATGTTCCTCCATCTGAAAGAGCAGTGCTGATAAAATCTGTTAGAAATGGTGACCACTCTGCCAAGTATTTGTCAGATTTCTCTGAGAAACCTTCAGGATATCCATCCAGCCTCAAATATTGCCAGTGCCTTCATCAAATTGAAGAGGCATGGATTTCTGATAGTGTGATGATCTATAACACATTTCTTCTGATGAGAGAAGCCCCTCAAATAGAGATAATCAAGCACTCTACAGAGTTAGGCCAAATCTCCAACAGAGGAAGAGAAAAAGCAAGGCAAGAACATCATTTGAAAAGAGGTTTTCCCATGTCTGAGACCTAGGTATCCTAAAATAAATGATACTCAAAGTTCTAAAGTTAACAAGTAAACAGATTACATTTTCTGTTTGTTTTGAGAAATTACTCTGGAACAATACATTCCAAATAAAATGGATTTTTATTCTTATCTCAAAAAATCTGATTCCGAAAACCCCCTTTTCTACTGTCATTTCACAAAACACATTTAAAATACAACTCTGTGTATATGTGTGTTTGTAGTGGGGGAGGGCATGCACACAGGTAGGTTTCAGATGTAAACTTTTTGCAAACAGATGAGTCTTGCTTTTAATGTATATAAAGTATATCTTTGAAAAACATAATTTAAATATGTCACTACAGGAAAGAATCAATTCTCTAGAAAATGAACAAAAATGATTGAAAAATAAACCTTTTCCATTAAATGTTAAGTCTAAATATTCAGACTATAGTCACCTAAACAAGAACCATGTCTGAAAGCACAGTGATGTCTCTTACCTTTGCTTCCTGGCTTTAAGTTAGCAAATCCTATGTTTCTGAATTTTAATCATCCATCAATGATATGTTTCCAAATTTATTCTACTTCTTGGCAGTAGAATCAGCAAAACATTTGTTCCCTTTCTTCTGGATACAGCTGCAATCAATTGGATGCACAAATGGCATGAAGGATGCTACAGGGAATATCTGCCCCTTCATGAAATGGAACAGAAATTTGGATGATGATAGTTTTTACACAATCAAAACAAAAGAGCCAGAGCAAAAAAGATAATCAAGCCAACACTCTCCAAGTATTCAACTGGAAAGGCATATTCCCCATCCTAATTCTTCATGCTTTTAATATTATCAGATATTCATAAACTCTGTTTAAGGACATGCCAAAGGGAAAGTTGCTAGTATTATGACCATTGATTAAATGAGTAGGGGAGGGGAGTAGGAGTATGCAGAGGGCTTTTACATGGTCATTCATTCACTAAACACTTTCAGAAAATCTACAATTTATTAGGATAGTAGCTGAGAGAATCATTTTGCTTAAAATTCAGATATGTTGACTTCTGGTAGCTCAGACTTATTAACTATCTCAAATACTATTATTCTGTCATTGTCCACCCTAAGTCACTTCATTCGTGTCTGACTCTTTGTGACCCTGTGAATCACAGCTCTTCAGGCTCCTCAATCCATGGGATTCTCTAGGCAAGAATACCAGAGTGGGTTGCCATGCCCTCCTCCAGGGAATCTTCCAGACCCAGGGATCGAACATGCGTCTCTTGTCTCCTGTATTGGCAGGCGAGTTCTTTACCACTAACACCACCCCATTATTCTATCATACCTAGCACTAGAATGATATTTTCCCTTGTGTGGAATTTAAAATGTGTACTCTTCACTAAGTAACACCATTTCTTTCATTAAATTAAAAGGAATTACCTCACAATCAGGAAAGAGAAGATTTAATTATTTTTTAGAGACTTTGGGTCAAGTTTATCCAAGTTGTGTCTAAATGGCAAATACCAAATGAAACATTTCACTTGAACTTGCTGGCCAATTTAAAGAAATAGGTAAATATAATTTTTATATTGAATTCCTCATAGTGATTTAGAAAGGATGAAAAATAGGAAGACAAGCAGATAATACAAGAAAATCAGAAAGAGTATCTAGAAAAGTAAGTATTTAGTATAATTGGAGAAGGCAATGGCACCCCACTCCAGTACTCTTGCCTGGAGAATCCCATGAACGGAGGAGCCTGGTAGGCCACAGTCCATGGGGTCGCTAAGAGTCGGACACGACTGAGCGACTTCACTTTCATTTTTCACTTTCATGCATTGGAGAAGGAAATGGCAACCCACTCCAGTGTTCTTGCCTGGAGAATCCCAGGGACAGAGGAGCCTGTTGGGCTGCTGTCTATGGGGTCGCACAGAGTCGGACATGACTGACGTGACTTAGCAGCAGCAGCAGCAGAGGAAGAATTCAGTAGCTACAGGTAAGAAAAATGATAATAATCAAAGCAGGGAAGTAATTGTATGTCTAAATGTGAGAAGTAAAACAATGAAGCTTCTAGATCATAAACATATGAGATTATCTTCATGATCTTGGGATAGGAGAGAATTTCTTAGGCAGGAATCATACATTTTTAAAAGGTCAATGGATAAAGTATATTACATTACAAGTAAGAATTTCTATTCATCAAAAGATGCAATTAAGAGAGTAAAGGGGTAAACTCATGGTGAGAAAAAATATTTGCAACACATATAACTAACAAGAGATTCATATTCAGGATATATTAAAAAATACTTACAAAAAGTAAAAAAAATACTAGAAAAAAGGGTAAGAGTCTTGAACAGACACTTTTCAAAAGAGGATATCTGAATGACCAATAAACTTTTGAAAAGATGCTCAACATTATTAGTCAACAGGGAACAGATTCATGCTATAACAAACACATTTGCTTGGCAAAAATTAAAAGATACACAATTCCACATGGTGTTGTGGAATTTTCACATAATGTTAGTGGTAATATGAAAACCATTTTAGAATCTAGACTGCCATTATCTATTGAAGTTGAAGATATTCATTTCCTGTGATTCATCAATTCCCCTCCCGCAACAGGTAAACTGCAGCATTGTTTGAAATAGCCAATAATTGAAAACAAGTCAAATGTCCACCCATGAACAGTAGAATGGATACATTATCTGTGGACTATTCATCCAATTGAATGTTATTTAATGATGAAAATGAATTAACTACAGATATTTGCAACATGGATGAAACTCATAATATTGAGCCAAAAAAAGCAAGACACAAAAGAGCTCGTATGATGTGTCAAAGATGCATATAAAGTACTAAAATAACATTATTAATGAAATAGAAAAGATAACAATTTAATATATTATTTATAACACATGTGATTAAATCATTATATGTAATTGTAATAGCAAATTAAATACACTTTGTAAAAAAAATTGATCAGACAACAATCAAAGACCTTAAGAAGCCAGGAAGCAGATTTCTTATTTTCACCAGGCTTTCTCTCTAATCTGGTCAGACTTCACTGTAGTAAAAGACAACTAATCTTATTTCATCTTTATGCCATCACTTCTCAAATTTTCCTTCCTGAAAATAATTTTTCTTTTTCCCTCCCTTTTCCAATTCAATTCAATTTAAACCCTTCATTCCCTACTTACTCCACTTACTTATTGTGACCCTTCTTTAATACTTACATTTATATATATTTTTAGCCTTTGCTTTATATTCAGTACTGAATTTATATCCCCAACTAGGTTAAAAAAATTTTGCATAATTTATTCATAACTCTTCATGCCCTAAGGGAGTTATACTTAACTCAGTTACAGATAAGAATGAAGCATCTGGGAAGTTGTATTTTTTTTTTTTTAATATAGATCCCACAGTGTAACACCCAGATTTTCTAACTCAAGAAGGCTAGGAACTTCACTGGCAGTCCAGTGGCTAAGACTCAGCACTCCCAGTGCAGGGGGCCTGGGTTGGTCCCTGGTCAGGGAATAGATCCCACCTGCTGCAACTAAGAGTTTGCATGCTGCAACTAAAGATCCCACATGCCTCAACTAAGACCTGGCACAGTCAAATAAATAAATGAATAAATATATTTTTAAAAAAGTTTAGGATGGGGCTTAGGAGTCTAGTTTTAAAACAGCTAACCAGTGGTTCTAATACACAGGCAAGAAACAAAATGACACATTGGTTCCCAGCAGGTGGATGGAATGCTGCTGCTGCTGCTAAGTCACTTCAGTCGTGTCTGACCCTGTGTGACCCCATAGACAGCAACCCACCAGGCTCCCCCGCACTAAATAAAGGTTGATTGCTTGAATAATAGAAGATAGAGCATATTATGTGGCAGTTTTATTCCTGATGAGATATAGTTCATAGAATGAATTTATGTTTCATCTTATAGATGAAAGGCAAGGCAAGGTATTTTGTCCAATGCAACATAATTAGTGAATGAGTATCAAATATGGACTAGAAATGATTTCTTGAGCTGATCAAATGTTCTTTCTACCACACAAGAGTCCTAAAGCTAATGGCAGAATTTCAATAAAATACTGCACAAAATATTTCATTAATTCAAGAGACCCAAGAATCTCATTTAAAAGTTTCATCACTGATCAGGCACATGATATGTTGCTGAATTTGGTTAGAATAGTCTATAAATTACCTTATCCTGGCCACATATTAAACACTTTTGCTATAATTTTGTGAAACTTTGCTCTTGGAAAAATTTAGTGATTAAAATTCTTCATAGAATCTTGCTACACTGTTATAGAGGAACAGTTATATAACATAAATTACAATCACACCAAATGCTCCAATATTTAAAACAGTTGTCCCTCAATATCAATGGAGTATTGGTTCCAGGACTCTGTGGATACCAATATCTACAGATGCTCAAGTGCCCTATATAAAATGAATAGTTGGAACTTCCCTGGTAGTCAAGTGCTTTCAATGCAGTGGGCACAGATTTGTGCCCTGGTCAGGCTTCTCCGGTGTCTCAGAGGGCAAAGCATCTGCCTGCAATGTGGGAGACCTGGGTTCGATCCCTGGGTTGGGAAGTTCCCCTAGAGAAGGAAATGGCAACCCACTCCAGTATTCTTGCCTGGAGAATCCCATGGAGACAGCAGCCTGACAGGCTACAGTCCATGGGGTCGCAAAGAGTCGGATACGACTGAGCAACTTCACTTCACTTCAGGGAACTAAGATCCTACATGCTGCGTGGCAAAATAATAATAAAATAAAATGACATAGCCTTGGCATATAACTTATGCATACCCTCACATCAACTTTAATCATCTCTAGGTTAATTATATCACCTTATACAATGAAGGTCTTCTCTTGTGGCTTAGTGGTTAAGAATCCGCTTGCCAATGCAGGAGACCCGGCTTCCATCCTTGGATTGGGAAGATCCCCTGGAGAAGAAAATGGCAACTCACTCTAGTATTCTTGCCTGAGAAATCCCATAGTCAGAGGAACCTGGCATGCTACAGTCTATGGGGTCGCAAAAAAGTCAGATATGACTTAGCGACTAAACAACAATACAATGAAATGCAAATAGTTGTAAATACAATGTAAATACTATGTAAATAGTTGCCATCATCCAACAAATTCAAGTTTTGCTTCTTGGAACTTTCTGGGATTTTTGTTCAAAATATTTTCTATCTGTGCTTGATTGAATCCACAGATACAGAGCCTGTGGTTATGGAGGACTAACTGTACAAATTTCATATACTTAAATAATATTTTTAAAGAAAACACTTATTTTCCAGTTTAAGCATTTCCATCATGCTGAGTTCTAAGGAAAGAGAAATTTGTAAATAGAAAATTTTCACTAATTATTACTAACTGCCATGATACTTTAACAATTATGTTCTATTTCCTATGCAAAACACTCATTAATCATGCAAACTTAGTATCCTGATATAATCATTCTTGAACTGATGAAGATGATACTGCAAAATTTAGATTATGACTGAAAACAAATTATATATCATTTTTATAAATGGAACATATTTCTCAAGATTTACATTTTCTTTTTATCAACTCATCCCTTGCTTTTAAATTCATGGCTTTCAAAATTTTTACCTTCTATAAACACTTCTGTCACATTTTCTAATGACCCAACAAGTCGGCCTTATCCCTAAATTGCCAAGAAAGATTGATTACAGAATATTTTGGGCATGAGACATAATTTCAAATATTTCCTGATCATTAACTAATTTACAAACTGAGTAAAACCAGTTAAGAATAAATGCTTACAACTTCTGTAGAAAAATATCAGTTCAGTTCAGTCGCTCAGGCGTGTCCGACTCTTTGCAACCCCATAAACTGCAGCACGCCAGGCCTCCCTGTCCATCATGAACTCCCAGAGCATACCCAAACTGATGTCCATTGATCGGTGATGCCATCCAACCATCTCATCCTCTGTCGTCCCCTTCTCCTCCTGTTCTCAGTCTTTCCCAGTATCAGGGTCTTTTCCAATGAGTCAGCTCTTTGCATCAGGTGGCCAAAGTATTGGAGTTTCAGCTTCAACATCAGTCCTTCCAATGAACACCCAGGACTGATCTCCTTTAGAATGGACTGGTTGGATCTCCTAGCAGTCCAAAGGACTCTTAAGAGTCTTCTCCAACACCACAGTTCAAAAGCATCAATTCTTTGGCGCTCAGCTTTCTTTATAGTTCAACTCTCATATCTATACATGACTACTGGAAAAACCATAGTCTTGACTAGACAAACCTTTGTTGGCAAAGATTTGTCTCTCTTTTTTAATATGCTGTCTAGGTTGCTCATAACTTTCCTTCCAATGAGTAAATGTCTTTTAATTTCATGGCTGCAATCATCATCTGCAGTGAACTTTGGAGCTCACAAAAATAAAATCAGCCACTGTTTCCCCATCTATTTGCCATAAAGTGATGGGACTGGATGACAAAATCTTAGTTTTCTGAATGTTGAGCTTTAAGCCAACTTTTTCACTCTTCTCTTTCACTTTCTGCCATAAGGGTGGTGTTATCTGCATATCCGGAGAAGGCAATGGCACCCTACTCCAGTACTCTTGCCTGGAAAATTCCATGGATGGAGAAGCCTGGTACACTGCAGTCCATGGGGTCATGAAAATTCAGACACAACTGAGCGACTTCACTTTCATTTTTTCACTTTCATGCATTGGAGAAGGAAATGGCAACCCACTCAAGTGTTCTTGCCTGGAGAATCCCAGGGACGGGGGAGCCTGGTGGGCTGCCATCTATGGGGTCACACAGAGTCGGACATGACTGAAGTGACTTAGCAGCAGCAGCAGCATATCTGAGGTTATTGATATTTCTCCCGGCAATCTTGATTCCAGCTTGTGTTTCTTCCAGCCCAGCGTTTCTCATGATGTACTCTGCATATAAGTTAAATAAGCAGGGTGACAATATACACCCTTGACGTACTCCTTTTCCTATTTGGAACCAGTCTGTTGTTCCATGTCCAGTTCTAACTGTTGCTTCCTGACCTGCATACAGATTTCTCAAGAGGCAGGTCAGATGGTCTGGTTTTCTCATCTCTTTCCGAATTTTCCACAGTTTATTGTGATCCACACAGTCAAAGGCTTTGGCATAGTCAATAAAACAGAAATGGATGTTTTTGTGGAACTCTCTTGCTTTTTCAATGATACAGAGGATGTTGGCAATTTGATCTCTGGTTCCTCTGCCTTTTCTAAAACCAGCTTGAACATCAGGAAGTTCACGGTTCATGTATTGCTGAAGCCTGGCTTGGAGAATTTGAGCATTACTTTACTAGCATGTGAGATGAGTGCAATTGTGCAGTAGTTTGAACATTCTTTGGCATTGCCTTTCTTTGGGATTGGAATGAAAACTGACATTTTCCTAGGGAGTCACAAATTATCGGACATGACTGAGCACACACACAAAGAATAGTAACAATACATGGCGGATATAAATGCATAAAGCTCTGTAAGGGACTTTTCCCACAACATTCCTACTGGAGTGGGTAACCTATCCCTTCTCCAGGGGATCTTCCCAAGCCAGGAATCAAACCCGGGTTTCCTGTATTGCAGAGGGATTCTTTATCAACTGAGCTACCAGGGGAGCTCCTTTCTACAGAAGATAATCCAAATAAAAATATGTCCATAAGTAAATGAAGAAGAACAAGAAGAGGAGGGAGAAAACTGAATCACCTTCCCAAATATCCAGAAATATAAATGTATATAAATTGAAATCTTTAGCAACAACCCAGGGATAGAAAAATAGAACAAAGTGGCATAATAATAAAGAAACAGATTTAAGGAGTCTGTCTCCTAGTCAAAAAAAAAAAAAAAACCTATGAGGTTCTTTTCAGGTCCAACCATGGACACCCGCAATGGCTTTACCTGACAGGCCTTATGCAGAGAAAGCTGTCCCCCTCACCCCACACTTGATGCAGTCACTGCATTAGTCTCTGAAGGAAGACTCAGAATCCCTGGGCCACCATCCCCTTACACACATGGGCATTTCTAGCCTGGGTGCCTTCATTCCAAAGATTCTTTCTAGAGGACTTTCAACACAAGCCTTCCTCAGGTGTCTTTGCTGAGAGCTCTTAATGGAGGTGGAGTACATTTATCCATTTAAGTCAATATCCAGTACTTTTCCATCCCTAGCCTTTTCCTCTCACCCTCCCCTGGCCCTCAGGCCCAGAAAACTGTAGGAATTTTTGTTCAGGGCTTCCTTGATAGTGAGATGAATTCCATGTCTGCACAAATCCAAACTTAACCCTCAACTGCTTCACCATTTCATGGTGAGGGAAAGAGAACAAGGAAGTTTGCAATTTCTCTAGTTTAGCTTCTTGCTTATAATGTCACAGTTAGTGATTAAAGTCTTGACTGTACTATCATTTTGGATTGTTGTTTTAATTGGCAACTCCAACACCTATCAGCTCAGCTTTCTCCAGTTCAGCTAAACTTGTGACAAGACTTAGATATGTGCATAATACAGTTCTGGTATATAATTGAGAGAGCATCACAACTCAGTGAATAAAGGATGATAATGTGTGATGATTCTGCACCAAATGATGCTGTGACAATTGGTTCTCCATATGGAAAGTAAGACCAAATTAGATTCCTACCTTCAAATTATGTGAAAGGAAACATTTAATGACCCCTTCTCTGGGGGGTGGGGATCTGGAGCCAGATTTTTAGCATGTGCCAATTTCTGAGGGGTTAAAGACTTCCACCATAGATAATCCAACTACTGCTCTGATGCCACAGAATGTAGAGTTGGGAACAGACACATCTGATCATCTCTTGCAAGCTGATTCCAGCACAAAACTGCTACCCCACACAAATATTAATTCCAGATAGAGTGTAGATCTAAATGTGAAAAGCAAAAGTTGAAAACATATAAAAAATAGATTAGGACTACATGACAAGGGGATAAGGAAGAAATTCATAGTAAGACCAAAATAAATACAAACTTATTCCATACTATTAAGGCATATTGATAACAATAAAACTTTACTTGTGTTTTCCAAGTATAAAACAACTTGAGTTGTTCTATATTACTTTAAATAATCAAAGGAAAATCTTAGCACTTAAAATTATGTAATGACATGAGTGAATGAAGATAGAGATTTTTAAAAACACATAGCTTTAGCTTCACACAGGTAGGAGTTGGACTAGTGTTTAGAAGATGTTCTTCAAAAGCCAAGAAAAATACCCTCTCTATAAAAATCTTACTCTTCCTGCATGTCATTAAATATACATTTGTGGAGGAGGAGCTAAGATGGCGGAGAAATAGGACGGGGAGACCACTTTCTCCCCCACAAATTCATCAGAAGAACATTTAAACGCCGAGTAAATTCCACAAAACAACTTCTGAATGCCAGCAGAGGACATCAGGCACACAGAAAAGCAACCCGTTGTCTTCGAAAGGAGGTAGGAAAAAATATAAAAAACAAAAAAAAGAGACAAAAGAAGGAGGGATGGAGCTCTGTCCCGGGAAGGGAGTCTTAAAAAGAGAGAAGTTTCCAAACTCCAGGAAACCTTCTCACTGCCGAGTCTGTGCTGAGCCTTGGAAGCACAGAGGGCAACATAACAGGTAAGAAAAATAAATAAACAATTAAAACCCACAGATTACAAGCCCAACGGTAACTCCCCCAGTGAAGAAGCAGTGCAGACGCCGGCACCCGCCACTAGCAAGCGAGGGCTGGGCAGGGAGGCGTGGGCTGCATCGCGTAGAATAAGGATCTGGCCTGAAGGCCTGGAGCGCTATCTGAGTGAACTAATTTGGGCTAGCAAACCAGACTGTGGGATAGCTACCACGCGGAAAGCCAGCCCTAACCTAAGACACCACCAGGCCTGTGCACAGAACAAAGGACTGAACAGAGATAGCCGGCTGCAGACCATCCCCCTCCAGTGACAGGCAGCCAGAGCCGGAAGGGGGCAATCGCAGCCCCAGAGAGACATTATCTACAAAACTGTAAGCAGGCTTCTTTGCTAACTAAGACTTCTTGGGGCTCTGGATGGTCAACATCCACCTGAGAAGGTGCACTGGTTGTACACCCAGAAAACCAAGTGGCAGGGAGGCGGTAAGTCACAGCAGCCATGCTCGCCAAACACCTCATCACCTGAGCTGCTCGGACCTGGGAAGGGCACAAAATGCAGGCCTAACCGAGTCTGCACCTCTGAGGACTACCCAAGTGCCTGAACCTGAGCGGCTTAGACCTGGGAGGTGCAAGCAGCCCAGGGCCGGCCATGGATGGTTCCTGGCAGAGCAACCTAGAGCCTGAGCAGTGTGGGCAGGGAGGTCACATGTGCCGTGAGCGGAGGCAGGCCCAGTGTGGCTGAGGCACTGCGAGCAAATGCCAGTGTTATTTGTTTGCAGCATCCCTCCCTCCCCACAGCGCGACTGAACAAGTGAGCCTAGAAAAAAAAAAAAAAAAAAGTGTCCACCACCGCCCCCTTTGTATCAGGGCAGAAATCAGGCACTGAAGAGACCAGCAAACAGAAGAAGCTATAACAGAGGGAACCGCCTTGGAAGCGACAGGCAATAGATTAAAACCCTGTAGTTAGTACCGACTACATAGGAAGGGGCCTATAGATCTTGAGAAATATAAGCTGGACCAAGGAACTAGCAGAAAATGAACTGACCCCACAATACACACAATAACACCAGAGAAAGTCCTACATATATTTTTACAATCATTCTTTCTTTATTGTTTTTTAATTTTTTTAAAAATTTTAAGACCTCTATTACACCTTTAATTTTCAATTTTATAACCTATTACTTTGCAAAAAAAAAAGACCCTATTTTTTTTAAAGCAAACTTCATATGTATATATTTTATAATTTTTGTGACCTTGTTTTTCTTTTTTTTTCTTTTTCTCTTTTTTTTTTTTTTTTTTTTTTTTGCTTTTCTTCTTTTCTTTAACATTTTATTTTTGAAATTCCAAACTCTACTCTAGATTTTTAATTTTATCTTTTAGGTATTTGTTATCAATTTTGTACCTATAATTTTTTATAACTTTTGTGACTTTTTTTCTCTCTTTATTTCTCTTCTTCTTTTCTTTAGCATTGTATTTCTGAAATTCCAAACTCTACTCTAGATTTTTAATTTATGCTTTTTGGTATTTGTTATCAATTTTGTACCTATATTTTCTTAATAATTTTTGTGACTTTGTGTCTGGTTTTTTTTCCTCTTTCTTTTTCTTCTTCTTTTCTTTAACATTGTATTTTTGAAATTTCAAACTGTACTCTAGATTTTTAACTTTTGCTTTTTGGTATTTGTTATCAATTTTGTACCTATATTTTCTTTATAATTTTTGTGACTTTGTTATTTTTTTTCTCTCTATCTCTTTCTTTTCCTTCTTCCTTTCTTTACCATTGTATTTTTGAAATTCCAAACTCTACTCTAGATTTTTAATTTTTGCTTTTAGGTATTTGTTACCAATTTTGTACCTTTAAGAACCCAATCTTCAGTACCCATTTTCTACTTGGAAGCAAGATTACTGGCTTGACTGCTGTCTCCCCCTTTGGACTCTCCTTTTTCTCCACCAGATCGCCTGTGTCACCTCCTTAACCCCTCTCTACTCCATCCAACTCTGTGAATTTCTGTGTGTTCCAGACGGTGGAGAACACTTAGGGAACTGATTACTAGCTGGATCTGTCTCTCTTCTTTTCATTCCCCCCTTTTATCCTCCTGGCCACCTCTGTCACCTTCCTCCCTCTTCTCTTCTCTGTATAACTCCATGAACATCTCTGAGTGGTCCAGTTGTGGAGTGTACATAAGGAAGTGATTACTGGCTAGCCCACTCTCTCCTCTATTGATGCCACCTCATCTCATTCGGGTCACCTCTAACTCTCTCCTCCCTCTTCTCTTCTCCATGTAACGCTGTGAACCTCTCTGGGTGACCCTCATGGTGGAGAAACTTTTCATCTTTAACCTAGATGTTTTATCAATGGTGCTGTATAGAAGGAGAAGTTTTGAGACTACTGTAAAAATAAGACTGATAACTGGAAGCAGGAGGCTTAAGTCCAAACCCTGACTCCAGGGAACTCCTGACTCCAGGGAACATTAATTGACAGGAGCTCATCAAACACCTCCACCTACACTGAAACCAAGCACCACACAATGGTCAAGAAGTTCCAAGGCAAGACATACCAATTAAATTCTCCAGCAACACAGGAACACAGCCTTGAGCTCCAATATACAGGCTTCCCCAAGTTACTACAAAACCATAGACATCTCATAACTCATTACTGGACACTTCATTGCACTCCAGAGAGAAGAAATCCAGCTCCACCCACCAGAACACCGACACAAGCTTCCCTAACCAAGAAACCTTAACAAGCCACCTGTACAAACCCACACACAGCGAGGAAGCTCCACAATAAAAAGAACTACACAAACTGCCAGAATACAGAAAGGACACCCCAAAATCAGCAATATAAACAAAATGAAGAGACAGAGGAATACCCAGCAGATAAAGGAACAGGATAAATGCCCATCAAACCAAACAAAAGAGGAAGAGATAGGGAATCTACCTGATAAAGAATTCTGAATAATGATAGTGAAATTGATCCAAAATCTTGAAATCAAAATAGAATCACAGATAAATAGCCTGGAGACAAGGATTGAGAAGATGCAAGAAAGGTTTAACAAGGACCTAGAAGAAATAAAAAGGAGTCAATATATAATGAATAATGCAAAAAATGAGATCAAAAATACTCTGGAGGCAACAAATAGTAGAATAACAGAGGCAGAAGATAGGATTAGTGAATTAGAAGATAGAATGATAGAAATAAATTAATCAGAGAGGAAAAAAGAAAAACGAATTAAAAGAAATGAGGACAATCTCAGAGACCTCCAGGACAATATTAAATGCCCCAACATTTGAATCATAGGAGTCCCAGAAGAAGAAGACAAAAAGAAAGACCATGAGAAAATACTTGAAGAGATAATAGTTGAAAACTTCCCTAAAATAGGGAAGGAAATAATCACCCAAGTCCAAGAAACCCAGAGAGTCCCAAACAGGATAAACCCAAGGCGAAACACCCCAAGACACATAGTAATCAAATTAACAAAGATCAAACACAAAGAACAAATATTAAAAGCAGCAAGGGAAAAACAACAAATAACACACAAGGGAATTCCCATAAGGATAACAGCTGATCTTTCAATAGAAACACTTCAAGCCAGTAGGGAATGGCAAGACATACTTAAAGTGATGAAAGAAAATAACCTACAGCCCAGATTATTCTACCCAGCAAGGATCTCATTCAAATATGAAGGAGAAATCAAAAGCTTTACAGACAAGCAAAAGCTGAGAGAATTCAGCACCACCAGACCAGCTCTCCAACAAATACTAAAGGATATTCTCTAGACAGGAAACACAAAAAGGGTGTATAAATTCAAACCCAAAACAATAAGGTAAATGGCAATGGGATCATATTTATCAATAATTACCTTAAACGTAAATGGGTTGAATGCCCCAACCAAAAGACAAAGTCTGGCTGAATGGATACAAAAACAAGACCCCTACATATGTTGTCTACAAGAGACCCACCTCAAAACGGGGGACACATACAGACTGAAAGTGAAGGGCTGGAAAAAGATTTTCCATGCAAATAGAGACCAAAAGAAAGCAGGAGTAGCAATACTCATATCAGATAAAATAGACTTTAAAACAAAGGCTGTGAAAAGAGACAAAGAAGGTCACTACATAATGATCAAAGGATCAATCCAAGAAGAAGATATAACAATTATAAATATATATGCACCCCACATAGGAGCACCGCAATATGTAAGAAAAATGCTAACAAGTATGAAAGGAGAAATCAGCAATAACACAGCAATAGTGGGAGACTTTAATACCCCACTCACACCTATGGATAGATCAACTAAACAGAAAATTAACAAGGAAACACAAACTTTAAACGATACAATAGACCAGTTAGACGTAATTGATATCTATAGGACATTTCATCCTAAAACAATGAATTTCACCTTTTTCTCAAGTGCACACGGAACCTTCTCCAGGATAGATCACATCCTGGGCCATAAATCTAACCTTGGTAAATTCAAAAAAAATGAAATCATCTCAAGCATCTTTTCAGACCACAATGCAGTAAGATTAGATCTCAATTACAGGAGAAAAACTATTAAAAATTCCAACATATGGAGGCTGAACAACACGCTGCTGAAGAACCAACAAATCACAGAAGAAATCAAAAAAGAAATCAAAATATGCATAGAAACGAATGAAAATGAAAACACAACAACGCAAAACCTGTGGGACACTGTAAAAGCCATCCTAAGGGGAAAGCTCATAGCAATAAAGGCATACCTCAAGAAACAAGAAAAAAGTCAAATAAATAACCTAACTCTACACCTAAAGCAACTAGAAAAGGAAGAAATGAAGAACCCTAGGGTTAGTAGAAGGAAAGAAATCTTAAAAATTAGGGCAGAAATAAATGCAAAAGAAACAAAACAGACGATAGCAAAAATCAACAAAGCCAAAAGCTGGTTCTTTGAAAGGATAAATAAAATTGACAAACCATTAGCCAGACTCATCAAGAAACAAAGGGAGAAAAATCAAATCAACAAAATTAGAAATGAAAATGGAGAGATCACAACAGACAACACAGAAATACAAAGGATCATAAGAGACTACTATCAGCAATTATATGCCAATAAAATGGACAACGTGGAAGAAATGGACAAATTCTTAGAAAAGTACAACTTTCCAAAACTCGACCAGGAAGAAATACAAAATCATAACAGACCCATCACAAGCACGGAAGTTGAAACTGTAATCAGAAATCTTCCAGCAAACAAAAGCCCAGGTCCAGACGGCTTCACAGCTGAATTCTACCAAAAATTTAGAGAAGAGCTAACACCTATTCTATTCAAACTCTTCCAGAAAATTGCAGATGAAGGTAAACTTCCAAACTCATTCTATGAGGCCACCATCACCCTAATACCAAAACCTGACAAAGATGCCAGAAAAAAAGAAAACTACAGGCCAATATCACTGATGAACATAGATGCAAAAATCCTTAACAAAATTTTAGCAATCAGAATCCAACAACATATTAAAAAGATCATACAACATGACCGAGTTGGATTTATCCCAGGAATGCAAGGATTCTTCAATATCCGCAAATCAATCAATGTAATACACCACATTAACAAATTGAAAAAATAAAATCCATTTGATTATCTCAATAGATGCAGAGAAAGCCTTTGACAAAATTCAACATCCATGTATGCTAAAAACTCTCCAGAAAGCATGAATAGAAGGAACATACCTCAACATAATAAAAGCTATATATGACAAACCCACAGCAAACATTATCCTCAATGGTGAAAAAGTGAAAGCATTTCTTCTAAAGTCAGGAACAAGACAAGGGTGCCCACTTTCACCATATTCAACATAGTTTTGGAAGCTTTGGCCACAGCAATCAGAGCAGAAAAAGAAATAAAAGGAATCCAGATTGGAAAAGAAGAAGTAAAACTCTCACTGTTTGCAGATGACATGATCCTCTACATAGAAAACCCTAAAGACTCCACCAGAAAATTACTAGAGCTAATCAATGAATATAGTAAAGTTGCAGGATATAATACCAACACACAGAAATCCCTTGCATTCCTATACACTAATAATGAGAAAATAGAAAGAGAAATTAAGGAAACAATTCCATTCACCATTGCAATGAAAAGAATAAAATACTTAGGAATGTATCTACCTAAAGAAACTAAAGACCTATATATAGAAAACTATAAAACACTGGTGAAAGAAATCAAAGAGGACACTAATAGATGGAGAAATATACCATGTTCATGGATTGGAAGAATCAATATAGTGAAAATGAGTATACTACCCAAAGCAATTTATAGATTCAATGCAATCCCTATCAAGCTACCAACGTTATTCTTCACAGAGCTAGAACAAATAATTTCACGGTTTGTATGGAAATACAAAAAACCTCGAATAGCCAAAGCAATCTTGAGAAAGAAGAATGGAACTGGAGGAATCAACCTGCCTGACTTCAGGATCTACTACAAAGCCACAGTCATCAAGATAGTATGGTACTGGCACAAAGACAGAAATATAGATCAATGGAACAGAATAGAAAGCCCAGAGATAAATCCATGCACCTATGGACACCTTATCTTTGACAAAGGAGGCAGGAATATACAATGGATTAAAGACAATCTCTTTAACAAGTGGTGCTGGGAAAACTGGTCAACCACTTGCAAAAGAATGAAACTAGAACACTTTCTAACACCATACACAAAAATAAACTCAAAATGGATTAAAGATCTAAACGTAGACCAGAAACTATAAAACTCCTAGAGGAGAACATAGGCAAAACACTCTCCAACGTAAATCACAGCAGGATCCTCTATGACCCACCTCCCAGAATATTGGAAATAAAAGCAAAAATAAACAAATGGGACCTAATTAAACTTAAAAGCTTCTGCACAACAAAGGAAACTATAAGCAAGGTGAAAAGACAGCCTTCAGAATGGGAGAAAATAATAGCAAATGAAGCAACTGACAAACAGCTATCTCAAAAATATACAAGCAACTCCTACACCTCAATTCCAGAAAAATAAATGACCCAATCAAAAAATGGGCCAAAGAACTAAACAGACATTTCTCCAAAGAAGACATACAGATGGCTAACAAACACATGAAAAGATGCTCAACATCACTCCTTATCAGAGAAATGCAAATCAAAACCACTATGAGGTACCATTTCACGTCAGTCAGAATGGCTGCGATCCAAAAGACTACAAGCAATAAATGCTGGAGAGGGTGTGGAGAAAAGGGAACCCTCTTGCACTGTTGGTGGGAATGCAAACTAGTACAGCCACTATGGAGAACACTGTGGAGATTCCTTAAAAAACTGGAAATAGAACTGCCTTATGATCCAGCAATCCCACTGCTGGGCATACACACTGAGGAAACCAGAATTGAAAGAGGCACGTGTACCCCAGTGTTCATCACAGCATTGTTTATAATAGCCAGGACATGGAAGCAACCTAGATGTCCATCAGCAGATGAATGGATAAGAAAGCAGTGGTACATATACACAATGGAATATTACTCAGCCATTAAAAAGAATACATTTGAATCAGTTCTAATGAGGTGGATGAAACTGGAGCCTATTATACAGAGTGAAGTAAGCCAGAAAGAAAAACACCAATACAGTATACTAACGCATATATATGGAATTTAGAAAGATGGTAACAATAACCGTGTATACGAGACAGCAAAAGAGACACTGATGTATAGAACAGTCTCTTGGACTCTGTGGGAGGGGAGAGGGTGGGATGATTTGGGAGAATAACATTGAAACATGTATAATATCATATATGAAACGAGTCACCATTCCGGGTTTGATGTACGATACTGGATGCTTGGGGCTGGTGCACTGGGATGACCCAGAGAGATGGTATGGGGAGGGAGGTGGGAGGAGGGTTCAGGTTCATGTATACCTGTGGCAGATTCATGTTGATATATGGCAAAACCAATACAATATTTTAAAGTTAAAAAATAAAATTAAATTAAATTAAAAAAAACTAAGAAAAAAATAATAAAGTACAAAGCAATAAATTCTAGTCAATAATCAGTACCTTTTACATAAAAATAAATAAATAAATAAATAAATATACATTTATATCCTCAAGCTCATTTCCCATCACATTCTCAAAAACTGCAATTCATGGCCATTCTGCAATCAGCAAATGTATTTCTTAAATTTCAAATAATAGAGGAAATACACAGAATAAGCTACAAAAAGTTCTGTAACTAAGAAATGATAATGCTCAATAAAGAGTGCTGATAATATTGCAAGAATTATTATAATAATTAGCAAAGTCTGTACATTTCAAAACAAATGTTATGTATTACATATATTTTATTATATTACATGAATTTAGTTAATAAGGAAAACAAAGGGAAAGATGCATTAATAATCAATTAATTATGAACATTGATCATAATAAACAACACATAACTAAAATAACTGATAAACATAATAAGCCCTATGAACAAAATAGGTAAGTTCTGAACTTCCTCAAAAAGCTTCCATCTTTTGCTTTACTTACTATAAACAATGAAACATTATTTAATTATACAATTATTACCTTACATAAAGTATTTCATGGGGAGTCAGTTAGGAACATTGAAAGTAAGCTAGACAAAGAATGAAGTAAAGGGCTGAGGCTGCTTTAAGAGAGAATGGAAAATTGTAAATCAAGCCATAATTTTAGATGTACTCTGTTTTGGGTTCTGTTTGATTCTCTCCTCACAGCTATATGCAGCAGAACCATAAATGGGAGAAAACATTTTATCCAGTTTCTTCATTCTTGATTGGAGGGGAAAATCAATGAAATGGAACCTATACCCTTTGCAAGGTCACCAGTAAGGACACTTTTCTGCCTTCCTCTTGCAGTCACACACTAACTGGGTATCAGAAGACCAGGGTCAATATACAGTTCACTACCTTAGTTCAGAAACCTGTCTATACATAAATATCTGGGGTACTTGTTTAAAAAGTAGGTTACTTGGCTCCACATAAGTATTGCTTATTTAGTATACAGTATCCAGGAATCTGTATTTTCAGTGCACACCTCCCTACAAAATTATTCTGATTCAGCCCATTTATAGATAGACTTGCATTAGGAAATCACTGCTAAAATTTCCAGGTAAATATCTGTGTGTTTTGAGTAGGGGAGTGAAGGCAGGATGTGTTCATGTACTCATGTTAGGAAGTGGGAAATAAATAATATAATGGTCACAAATGAGCTTATTTATTAAATAGAAACAGACTCACAGACATAGAAAACAAACTTATGGTTACCAAAGGGTAACTTGGGGGTTGGGAGATATATATATATATATATATATATATATATATATATATATATATATATATATAGGAAAAGAATCTGAATCACTTTCCTGTACAACTGAAATCAACACAAAATTGTAAATCAACTATACTTCAATTTTTTTAATGAAAGAATATATGGCATATATCCCTGTTTTCTTGTATAGTTTGTTTCTTTGTTTTCTTCTAGGGTAGATTTCCTTTTGTGTATGATATATATCCTTTGTTTTCTTGTTGTAGTTACCCAGCCTTATGGGCCAAAGAACAAAGTTAAAGATAGATATGCTTTTGTGCTATATATTGCACCTGCTGCTGCTGCTGCTAAGTCGCTTCAGTCGTGTCCGACTCTGTGCGACCCCATAGACGGCAGCCCACCAGGCTCCCCCGTCCCTGGGATTCTCCAGGCAAGAACACTGGAGTGGGTTGCCATTTCCTTCTCCAATGCATGGAAGTGAAAAGTGAAAGTGAAGCCTCTCAGTCGTCTCCGACTCTTAGCGACCCCATGGACTGCAGCCCACCAGGCTCCTCCATCCATGGGATTTTCCAGGCAAGAGTACTGGAGTGGGGTGCCATTGCCTTCTCCAATAATATTGCACCTATCACTATCCAAAGGAATGTCTTGACAATTCCATCCACTCAATCAATTAATTAGTCCTAAATATTATTTATTTTACTTTCCAAAAGAACTCTTAAATCTGTCTATTTTTCGATTTCCACTTCCAATATCCCAGTCTGGGCCACTCTCAACTCCTGTCTGGACTCCTTAACAACCACCTAACTGATTTACCTTACCCCAGGCTTACTTCTTCCAATATATCCTCCATGTTCTCTGGACACAGTACAAACTCTTCACTGATTGTTGTTTTGTTTTGTTTTTCATTAAAAAGATCCTTAAAGAGCTGCTCTGATTTACTTCCCCAACATTTTACAAGTTCTCTTCTCCTCTCTTTCCACACACACTTAGTTTCCTTCATTTATTCTTATATTCATAGCTTTTCCATGAATGCTTTTCTGAATTCCAAGCCCTGTATATCTATCTATGTGATGAATTCTATTCATCCTCCATGTCAGTTTTTCACATGTGTACTAATACCTGAATATTTTGTATTTCCAAACTTCTGGATGAAAGTTTTAGCTTTAGCATTTTAATATAGATAAGAGTTTTGTAAGAAAATAGTTCAGAGAAAAAAGAGACTATTCAGAAACATCAGGCTTGTGGTTAATGCCCTATTAATATTCAAGTTAGATAAAAAAAATCTTATTCTGAATAACTTTTCACCTTGTATGTCATAACATGTCAAAAACACACTTTGAAAAACAAAATTATATTCTTTCAGACTACTTCATGTTGGTGTATCTACAAAATGTCTTCTCTATAATGTGGAATTCAACTCAAGGAGTTAATATCTAACTCTATGGTACTTCCTTATCTCTCAAGACCTTTTTGTGTATGTGAGAGCTGTTGTTCAGTCCCTCAGTCTTGTTCAATTCTTTGCAACCCCATAGACTGCAGCACGCCAGGTTTCCCTGTCCATCACTATCTCCCAGAGCTTGCTCAAACCCATGTTCATCAAGTTAGTGGTGCCATATAACCATCTTTTTCACTGTCATCCCCTTCTCATCCTGTCTTCAATCTTTCCCAGCATCAGGGTCTTTTCTAATGAGTCAGCTCTTCACATCAGGTGGCCAAAGTATTGGAGTTTCAGCTTTAGCATCAGTCCTTCCAATGAATATTCAGGGTTAGTTTCCTTTAGGATTGACTGACTTAATCTCCTTGATGTCCAAGAGACTCTTAAGAGCCTTCTCCAGAACCACAGTTCAAAAGCATCAATTCTTCAGAGCTCAGCCTTCTTTGTGGTCCAACTGTCACATCCATACATGACTACTGGAAAAACCATAGCTTTGACTAGACGGACCTTTGTCGGCAAAGCAATGTGAGACAGAGAGCAGCAAAAAGAATGCCATATTAGCAAGTAATGCTTTTCCTTATTAGCCCAGGTAAAACTACACATCTATCTTAGTTTGAAATTTGCTAACCCATCTTTTCAAGTAGAAAACTTCCACACAACTATCATTAAATGAAGTCAATGTATAAAATGACTTACACCTGTATCAAAACAGAAAACCTCAGCATCGAATATGGATATATTGGCATCATGTAAACTCTACATGGAGAAAAAAAGAAAATACAAATACTATGATAATTATTGTTAAAATTTAGCATCACCATATTGAAATATTGTGATAAATTGGATGATTGATTCTGGCTATCAATGGGAAATAGAGTTGCTGCTTCTCAAAACAGAGATGTCTGCAAACTAGAGGATTTCATAGAGTGCCTCGAAGTAAATACTTGCGTGTGTGTGTGTTGGTCATTCAGTTGTATCCAACTCTTTGTGACCCGATGGAGTGTAGACTGCCAGGTTCCTCTGTCCATGGGATTCTCTGGGCAAGAATAATGAAATGGGTTGCCATTCCCTTTTCCAAAATACTTGCATGCCCAATAGTATAAGTTAAGGGAAGAAGCCCAAATATCCAGTACCAGCAGCATCACTAAGAACTGGGACTCTTCAGGAATGAAGTCTTGGCTCACAGGATCATCAAGTAACCATGATCAAAAAAAAAAAAATTTTGCTGACTACAAATGAACAAGAAATGGGTACTAAAGAAGCTCTTAATTTGAACTACTGAAGACATGAGGGATGCAATAGACATCCTTCCTTTCTTTGTGTATATTTGTGTATTTGGCAAACACCAATCTTTTATTTTGTCCCTCTCCTTTCCCTATTAAGTGAAGAAGTATTAATGGCTGCTATCTTATAGTTCAGTCTTTAGGCTGCAGGATATCAAAAGTGTCATGTGGCTCTCCCAGAAGAGGAATTAACATACAATAGAGACAGATATTGTGACTGATAAAATTTGGGGTCTCCCTTTCTATGAGGGATAGCTGCAATCGCTTTGGTGGAATAGGTGTTTGCTATTGTTGGTGCTTAAGAATTTAAACACAAGCATGGATATAGATGCTATTTACCAAAAGAAAGGACTGTGATGGATATTGTATGCTGACTTGTGGAAACGTTTCCATTATCTCCTATGCTACTCTCTCCATTGCAAGAGCCTGAAACACCAATATTTCCCAGATTACCAAGCCTCCACCTTTTCCCATATCTATTTTATATTTTATAAACGAGATGCTTTCACATGAGACTTGAAAGAAGACAAAAACATATTATTTCACTGACAGTAATGACAGGCTGATGTTTGGACCTCCCAGATTTGAGTTGTTTGAAGTTACTTTTGTGTTTTCCTCCCATTCACCATTCTCAAGATTGAAGAGTAGCTGAGATGTATTCAGAGGATTCCTTTGAATTTACTTTTCTAATTCTTCATGGTAGCTACTCTCTGATTCCTTGTGGCAGTGAGCATGAACACTAGTAACATCACCCTTGACATTCAGTCCACCATTTTTCTGACGATTTTGTACACCTAATGTGGTGGTGGTTTAGTTGTTAAGTTGTGTCCGACTCTCTGCGATCTCATAGACTAGTCCACCAAGCTTCTCTGTCCCTAAGATTTCCCAGGGAAGAATACTGGAGTGTGCTGCCATTCCCTTCTCCCTTGTACACCTAATTCCTTGTACTAAATCTCTTTCTGCTTGATATAACTAGTGCAATTTCCTGTGTTTCATATTGAATAGTGATGAATTTTAGTTTTAAGTTCCTTATTGTTTTGAACAAAAGAAAAAGTTGGAGGAGACAAAATATATTTAATAAATAGATGCTGAAAATAAACTTTAAGTGAATATAATATCTTAATGGATTATGGTTAAGGGCTCATCAATAAGAAAGCACAAAATAATAGGAAGTATTTGAAATTATTAACAACATAAACTAAAGAAAAGTTAATGATGAAAATATCAAAGCAGAGATTAAAACACATATTTTGTGGAAATAGTCAACTAAACTATGTCAACAAAATTTCTGGTTCCATAGTGACCTCATAAGTAAAAAATTTAAGTCCCAAGAAAATCTATTTTATCCAATTTGGATTTTCAATAATCATATAATGACCAGGAACAACCACTGACAGTAAAATACGATATCTCCTTATTTATACTAGTTTGAAATTAAATGTTATGATCCTGGCCATAGTCCTCTTGAGTCCCACGTTCTTTCTTTTCCTATATTAAGAAAATTCGTAAACTTTCAGGATGCTTAAGAGATGCTAGACAGATAGTAATGGTATTTTTAAACAAGTTGAAAATAACACTGGACTGAGAATAATACGCTTTATTTCTCATCCGAATTGTTTTCAAATTATCATGTAGGAGGTGAAAAGTTGTTGCAGCATAATATTTCGTCTAGTACTGCATTCTTATTTAATCATTTATTTTGTAATTAAGGTTCTCTAGGGCACAGTTTTATGGTGAATGATGGTTATAACATACTATACAACAGATTTGAATAAATCTAACTGTATAACTTTACCTGCAGTCTTTAGACCCTTATTGTATGGATGCTTACAATGATGGATGCTTAATCGATCATTGCCATATTCACTGTCTTATCACTTCATTAAATGTGAGTAATGTTGTGGCTTGTCAACAATATACACATAATGCACAACTATGACCTTTTCCCTTATTTTCTTTTTCACATAATTTCTGTTTCAGGATAAATATAAATCCTAGCAGGCAACAGATTTTTAAAGATCACTAGGCTACTCTGGGGAGGTTTAAGGCACTAAGCCTTTAGTTTCCTTTCACCAACAATCTAGCTGGGGCTCAAAGAACTAAACTGATGGATCTATCATTACTATACCAAGTCTCTCCAAATCGGTAATTTTCCATAACCATTCTAAATAAATACATTTTTTTTTAAATTATACATAAGAGAATTAAGTAGCCAAGGAATTCAAGTAACAACAACTACAATATACTAGTTTCTACTTTATACAAAATTCTATAGTAGGTGTGTCAGTTCAGTTCAGTCGCGCAGTCATGTCCGACTCTTTGTGACCCCATGAATTGCAGAACGCCAGGTCACCCTTTCCATCACCAAGTCCCAGAGTTCACTCAAAATCACATCCATCGAGCCGGTGACACCATCCAGCCATCTCATCCTCTGTTGTCCCCTTCTCCTCCTGCCCCCAATCCCTCCCAGCATCAGAGTCTTTTCCAATGAGTCACATCTTCGCATGAGGTGGCCAAGGTACTGGAGTTTCAGCCTTAGCATCATTCCTTCCAAAGAACACCCAGGACTGATCTCCTTTAGAATGGACTGGTTGGATCTCCTTGGAGTCCAAGGGACTCTCAAGAGTCTTCTCCAACACCACAGTTCAAAAGCATCAATTCTTTGGCGCTCAGCTTTCTTCACAGTCCAACTCTCACATCCATACTTGACTACTGGAAAAACCATAGCCTTGACTAGACAGACCTTTGTTGGCAAAGTAATGTCTCTGCTTTTTTAATATGCTATCTAGTTTGGTCATATAGTAGGTGTGTACTTTCATTATTTTATTTCTCCTCAAAATCTTTTGAAGAAGCCTAATGATTTTCGTTTTAGAAATGAAAAAAATTAGGTGGAATCTAGTTAAATACTGTCTAAGTAATCAGGTTTAGAATCTAGATCTTTCTTAAATCAAAATTCTGCCCCTTTTTATACATGATACTGATTTAAAATGTCACTTTACAGAAGTATTTTGAACTGTGGTGTTAGAGAAGACTCTTGAGAGTCCCTTGGACTGCAAGGAGATCCAACCAGTCCATCCTAAAGGAAATCAGTCCTGAATATTCATTGGAAGGACTGATGCTGAAGCTTAAAATCCAGTACTTGGCAACTTATGCAAAGAACTGACTCATTGAAAAAGACCCTGATGCTGGGAAGGATTGAAGGAGAAGGGGATGACAGAGGATGAGATGGTTGGATGGCATCACCAAAGCGATGGACATGAGTTTGAGCAAGTTCCAAGAGTGGTGATGGACAGGGAAGCCTGGCATGCTGCAGTCCATGGGGTCGCAAAGAGTCGGACACCACTGGGCAACTGAACTGAACTGAGGCTATGCTAATGGAATCAAGAATTAATATAATCAATTACACAAATGACTTACAAGGAAATATAAATGACTATTTCCCATCATTATTTATTGTAAATGCTATATTATTTGAGTCAAAATGTTCCAGCATAAGGAATATAGATCCATTAAAATATATAAGAAAGACTAGCTGACCTTTCTTAAGTCAGTTCTTCCAACTATGAAATGATTACTTGCATCAGACTTGCCTGTATATGAGGTCTGGGATTTTAAAACTTCCATAGGTGATTCTTATGAGTTTGACAACTGTTGCTCCAGACTCACATATGCAGTTGCTTATACACCATTTCTGAGTGCCTTAAGTTATTTGTTAAAATAGTTTGTATCAGCATCAAAAATAAACAAATGGGACCTTATCAAAATTAAAAGCTTCTGCACAACAAAGGAAACTATAAGCAAGGTGAAAAGACAGCCTTCAGAATGGGAGAAAATAATAGCAAGTGAAGCAACTGACAAACAACTAATCTCAAAAATATACAAGCAACTCCTGCAGCTCAATTCAGAAAAATAAACAACCCAATCAAAAAATGGGCCAAAGAACCAGACATTTCTCCAAAGAAGACATACATATGGCTAAAAAACACATGAAAAGATGCTCAACATCAATCATTATCACAAAAATGTAAATCAAAACCACAATGAGGTACCATTTCACACTGGTCAGAATGGCTGCTATCCAAAAGTCTACAAGCAATAAATGCTGGAGAGGGTGTGGAGAAAAGCAGACCCTCTTACACTGTTGGTGGGAATGCAAACTAGTACAGCCACTATGGAGAACAGTGTGGAGATTCCTTTAAAAACTGGAAATAGAACTGCCTTATGACCCAGCAATCCCACTGCTGGGCATACACACTGAGGAAACCAGAATTGAAAGGGACACGTGTACCCCAATGTTCATCACAGCACTGTTTATAATAGCCAGGACATGGAAGCAACCTAGATGTCCATCAGCAGATGAATGGATAAGAAAGCAGTGGTACATATACCCAATGAAATATTACTCAGCCATTAAAAAGAATACATTTGAATCAGTTTTAATGAGGTGGATGAAACTGGAGCCTATTATACAGAGTGAAGTAAGCCAGAAAGAATAAAACCAATACAGTATACTAATTCATATATATGGAATTTAGAAAGATGGTAATGATAACCCTGTATGTGAGACAGCAAAAGAGACGCAGATGTATAGAACAGTCTTTTGGACTCTGTGGGAGACGGATAGGATGGGATGATTTGGGAGAATGGCATTGAAACATGTATAATATCATATATGAAACAAATCACCAGTCCAGGTTCAATGCATGATACTGGATGCTTGGGGCTGGAGGGAGGTGGGAGCGGGGTTCAGGATGGGAAACACGTGTATACCCAAAGCGGATTCATGTTGATGTATGGCAAAACCAATACAATATTGTAAAGTAATTAGCCACCAATTAAAATAAATAAATTTATATTTAAAAAATAAAATAAAATAGTTTGCAATCATTATTGCTGTTTGATATCAAAAAAAAAAAAAACATAGAAGTCAAAGGACTAAAATCTAGCAAGAAGATGTAGTAGTACCTGTAACAATTATACTAATAGTAGAGGGTCAAAAAATGGGTGGTACTTTCTACTGGGGGAAGGGGTCAGGAATTCTCACTTTAAAATCTGATTTCATGTTTCAAAAACATTTAAAAAGCATTGGGCTTCCCCAGTGGCTCAGATGATAAAGAATCTGCCTGCAATGCAGGAGACCAGGGTTTGATCCCTGGTTTGGGAAGATCCCCTACAGAAGGAAATGGCAACCCACTCCAGTTTTCTTGCCTGAGAAATCCTATGAACAGAGGAGCCTGGTGGGCTACAGTCCATAGGGCTGCAGAGTTGTAAATGACCAAAACAACTTAGCATGCATGCAGGCACACTGCTGCTGCTGCTGCTAAGTCACTTCAGTCATGTCCGCCTCTGTGCGACCCCATAGACGGCAGCCCACCAGGCTCCCCTGTTCCTGGGATTCTCCTGGCAGGAACACTGGAGTGGGTTGCCATTTCCTTCTCCAATGCATGAAAGTGAAAAGTGAAACTGAAGTCGCTCAGTCGTGTCCAACTCTTACATACCCCATGGACTGCAGCCCACCAGGCTCCTCCGTCCATGGGATTTTCCAGGCAAGAGTACTGGAGTGGGGTGCCATTGCCTTAGCTTGTGTAATTGAAAGTTCAAAGGTAAGATAGGCTTCAGGTGTGATTTGAGGCTTCAGGTATGATTTGATCAGTGATTCTCTCAGTTCTGATCTTTTAAAGTGTGCTTTGTCCTCAGGCTGGCTTATTTCATAATGGTGAAACAGCTAATGCAATTCCAAGCTTCACAATACATAACATATTTTCCAGACCCCTCCCCACAAAATTCTTTTGTCACAGCAATTCCCCCTGCTTGAGACAGCTTAGGTTACATGCCCTGAACCAAGGATTCTGGACAGAGGGTGAAAGTGAAAAAGTGAATGTTGCTCAGTTGTGTCCAACTCTTTGTGACCCCATGGACTATGCATTCCATGGAATTCTCCAGGCCAGAATACTAGAATGGGTAGCCTTTCCCTTCTGCAGGGAGTCTTCCCAACGCAGGGATTGAACCCAGGTCTCCCACATTGCAGGCAGATTCTTTCCCCACTGAGCCACAAGGGAAGCCCAAGAATACTGGAGTGGGTAGTCTATCCCTTCTCCAGTGGATCTACCCGACCCAGGAATCGAACCAGAGTCTCCTGCATTGCAGGCAGGTTCTTTACCAACTGAGTTCTCAGGGAAGCCCTAGAAAACTTATCATAGGTATAAACTGGAAATGGGATCTGCCTTACTGAAAGCAGAAAGGCTTCACAGGGGAGAATTTAATGTCAGAAATCTTGGTTCTGAGTCTTGGTTTATTGATTCAAATTGGGTGTCTTTGTATTTCATAGTAATGTGTTCAACCATATTTTTGAGCTGTCTTATTTCAAAATCAACCTCGCATGGGATCTTGGTTTAATATAAGTCTTTCTTCTTGATTTAATTCTTACCCAGATCTTTGATCTATGATGATAACCTCCAAGGTCTGTACTAGGATCTATTTGCTATTGTGATGATCTGTCTAAAGAAACAAAAATCCTCCTCCCCCTCCACCAAGAAATAGAAGTCAAAACGCTAATGTTTGTTTCTAGAAACAATTGTTCTTTAGATCCTTTCTGTGATTGCAATGTCAACATACACACAAGCAAGGTTTAATTGCAAGGTAATTATTAAATTTGCTATATTTGTTTAAAAATAATGTGAAAGTAGCTTTTGTAAGTGGATAAGGAAATGGCAACCCATTCCAGTATTCTTGCCTAGAGAATTCCGTGGACAGAGGAGCTTAGTGGGCTGCTGTCCATGGGGTCACACAGAGTCTGACATGACTGAAGCAACTTAGCATACATGCATGCTTTGGAGAAGGAAATGGCAACCCACTCCAGTATTCTTGCCTGGAGAATCCCAGGGACAGAGGAGCCTGGTGGGCTGCCGTCTATGGGGTCTCACAGAGTGGGACACAACTGGAGTGACTTAGCAGCAGCAGCTTTTATAAGAGTGTTTTGTAGAAACACCACCTTTTCTACTTATTTTTATTATATTTGTTGGTGTTTTAAATTTTAACAATAGGTGTTAAAATTTTACTAAATTTTAACAATAGGTGCATTTTTATTATCACAATGATGTAGATAAAATAATATGCATCTACATCTTTCTTTTTAACTGCAATATTAGAATCCATTTCAAAACTGGGTCAGTTTATTTCAAAGTATCTGAAAAGTGATTAGAGTAAAGGCAGCAAGATAATCTAATGTAAATTCAACACTCTGGTTTAAGGATATAGAATGACTAATTTTCATTATACAAGGGGCCTTAAAGAATAACTAGCAGGGATGAAAATAAACAAGGAGGATAAGTAAACAAGAGCATTATTATGCATACATTTATGAACAATTAAGCACAATCATAGTTAGGGAAATTGCTTTCTGTTTGCTAGAGATAACCACTTTAAACACTGAAACATAATACTTTCAACACTTACATGACAGTTTATATTACAAGCAGAATGAAATGCAACATCCATGCACAATATGATAATGAGAAGCAAAAGAATAACAGTGTCCATTACTAACGTACTTCTGATCAAAGGAAAACTGATTAATAATCTTGTCACAAGGATGTACAAGACAAAATATATTTGAAAGATGTAGTTTTTCACTGAAAAATTTCCTCAGATGTCATTCTTGCTGTATGCTTCAGAAGACAAAGTTGAAGGTTACAGTTGAATCAAATTATCAAAATTTACAGACTGTCATCATTTCATACACCAAACAACCACTGACTTCAATTAAAAACATCATAGTCAAAACCACAGCAGGATATGACCCTCATTCTTTTTGTTCTTGACAGTAGATTTAACTATCAACTCAAAGGCAATAAATAATCACACTTTTATGGAACTGTATCATATAAACAATTTACAAAGATATGTCAATTTCAAAATGAATTTGCATCCTTTCTTTTCATTTCTATACATAAGAATATACAAATATTAATATTAAGTATAACTGTGAATGGACTTATTTTCCAGAGCTAGCAGGGCCTCAGTAGCACCACCTTTTTAAGAGAATAACTTGCTAAGAGAATTATACTCAGATTCAAAATTTGATGAGTATAATCTACTTATATTTTTTTGATAATGGGCTATTTATTGAAAATAAGGAGATTTATCAAGCTGCCAACAGTATTTTTCACAGAGCTAGAACAAATAAATTCACAATTTGTATGGAAATACAAAAACCTCGAATAGCCAAAGCAATCTTGAGAAAGAAAAATGGAACTGGAGGAATCAACCTGCCTGACTTTAGACTCTACTACAAAGCCATAGTCATCAAGACAGTATGGTACTGGCACAAAGACAGAAATATAGATCAATGGAACAAAATAGAAAGCCCAGAGACAAATCCACGCACACATGGACACCTTATCTTTGACAAAGGAGGCAAGAATATACAATGGATTAAAGACAATCTCTTTAAAAAGTGGTGCTGGGAAAACTGGTCAACCACTTGCAAAAGAATGAAATTAGAGCACTTTCTAACACCATACACAAAAATAAACTCAAAATGGATTAAAGATCTCAATGTAAGACCAGAAACTATAAAGCTCCTAGAAGAGAACATAGACAAAACACTCTCCAACATACGTCACGGCAGGATCCTCTAGGACCCACCTCCCAGAATATTGGAAATAAAAGCAAAAATAAACAAATGGGACCTAATTAAACTTAAAAGCTTCTGCACCACAAAGGAAACTATAAGCAAGGTGAAAAGACAGCCTTCAGAATGGGAGAAAATAATAGCAAATGAAGCAACTGACAAACAACTAATCTCAAAATATACAAGCAACTCCTGCAGCTCAATTCCAGAAAAATAAATGACCCAATCAAAAAATGGGCCAAAGAACTAAATAGACATTTCTCCAAAGAAGACATACAGATGGCTAACAAAAACATGAAAAGATGCTCAACATCACTCCTTATCAGAGAAATGCAAATCAAAACCACTATGAGGTACCATTTCATGCCAGTCAGAATGGCTGAGATTCAAAAGTCTACAAGCAATAAATGCTGGAGATGGTGTGGAGAAAAGTGGACCCTTTTACACTGTTGGTGGGAATGCAAACTAGTACAGCCACTATGGAGAACAGTGTGGAGATTCCTTTAAAAACTGGAAATAGAACTGCCTTATGACCCAGCAATCCCACTGCTGGGCATACACACTGAGGAAACCAGAATTGAAAGGGACACGTGTACCCCAATGTTTATCACAGCACTGTTTATAATAGCCAGGACATGGAAGCAACCTAGATGTCCATCAGCAGATGAATGGATAAGAAAGCAGTGGTTACATATACACAATGGAGTATTACTCAGCCATTGAAAAGAATACATTTGAGTCAGTTCTAATGAGGTGGATGAAACTGGAGTCTGTTATACAGAGTGAAGTAAGCCAGAAAGAAAAACACCAATACAGTATACTAACGCATAAATATGGAATTTAGAAAGATGGTAACAATAACCCTGTATGCGAGACAGCAAAGAGACACACATGTACAGAATAGTCTTTTGGACTCTGTGGGAGAGGGATAGGATGGGATGATTTGGGAGAATGGCATTGAAACATGTATAATATCATATATGATATGAATCACCAGTCCAGGTTTGACGCATGATACAGAATGCTTGGGGCTGGTGCACTGGGATGACCCAGAGGGATGGTACAGGGAGGTAGGTGGGAGGGGTGTTCAGGATGGGAAACACGTTTATACCCGTGGCGGATTCATGTTGATGTATGGCAAAACCAATACAATATTGTAAAGTAATTAGCCTCTTATTAAAATAAATAAATTTATAATAAAAAAGAATAATGTACAGTAAATTCTTCTTTTCTTAATGGGAATTCAACCAAGTAAAGATCGAAATGCAAACCATTGCTCAGAAGTATAATTGTTATTTAAGTTCACAAAAAAGTACATAATGATCATTTCCACTCTTAGCTCCCAGTCAACCACACAAATGAGAATACATTAAAAGACATTCACCTTTTTGATTTGGTGCCAGAGAAAACTTTGCCATTTTTTAAAAACAAGGTCTATGTGTCTCAGGCAAAATTCTGTTCATTGACACAAATACAGGTTTTGAGTTGATTGACCTGATTATGTCTTACTAATACCTTTTACCAGGTATATTTATCAACTATCTGGTCTCAACAGAGAAACAGCCTAAGATATTTTAGGATACCTTTAGTTTACTGTGTCTTAAAAATTCCATTACTCTAAAAAATAAACACTAATATAACATAAAGCAGAATATTCACCAGAACTCGTAAGACAATGACCAAAAATGGATGTCTTACATCAACAGGTATTTTTGGGCCAAATCATTGACTGAATGGCATTTATGGAATACCTGATAGATATCAGGTGGTATTAATAATACACAACTATCATTATCATCATTGTCATTACCATTAATAATTATTAAGCCCTTATATGTATAAACACTATGCTAAAGTATATTCTTCTTTTTAGTGTTTATGTTTTTCTTGTTTCATTTAATTCCCATAAACACTTTGTGAGATAGGTATTATTATCAATTTTTTATATATATGTGGAAGAAAATCGAGTCTTAGAATGATTAAGTAACTTGTGCAAGACCATATATCAAATGTTGAAGCCTGATTTTGAATTCAGGAAATTGGATTCCAAAACACAAAATTTTATTTTATTTTACTTTATCATTTTTATTGGAGTATAGTTGATTTATGGGCTTTCCAGGTGGTGCTAGTGGTAAAGAATCCACCTGCCAATGCAGGAGACACAAGAGATGTGGGTTTGATCCCCAAGTCGGGAAGACCCCCTGGAGTAGTAAATGGTACCCCACTCCAGTATTCTTGCCTGGAAAGTTCCATGGGCAGAGGAGCTTAGTGGGCTACAGTCCATGGGGCTGCAAAGAGTTGGACATGACTGAGTGATTAAGCATTCACACACACATAGTTGATTTACAATGTTGTGTTATTTCAGGTGTACAGCAAAGTGAATCAGTTATGCATATACATATATCCACGCTTTTTAAGATTCTTTTCCCATATAGATTATTACAGAGTACTGAGTAGAGTTCCCTGTACTTTACAGTAGGTCCTTATTACCTATTTTATATATAGTAGTGTGTATATGTGGAGAAGGCAATGGTACCCCAGTACTCTTGCCTGGAAAATCCCATGGACGGAAGGGCCTAGTGGGCTGCAGTCCATGGGGTCGCTAAGAGTCGGACACGACTGAGCGACTTCACTTTCACTTTTCACTTTCATGCATTGGAGAAGGAAATGGCAACCCACTCCAGTGTTCTTGCCTGGAGAATCCCAGGGACGGGGGAGCCTGGTGGGCTGCTGTCTATGGGGTCGCACAGAGTCGGACACGACTGAAGCGACTTAGCAGCAGCAGCAGCAGCAGTGTGTATATGCGGAGAAGGCAATGGCACCCCACTCCAGTACTCTTGCCTGGAAAATCCCATGGTTGGAGGAGCCTGGGAGGCTGCAGTCCATGGGGTCACTAAGAGTCGGACACGACTGAGTGACTTCACTTTCACTTTTCACTTTCATGCATCGGAGAAGGAAATGGCAACCCACTCCAGTGTTCTTGCCTGGAGAATCCCAGGGATGAGGGAGCCTGGTGGGCTGCCGTCTACTGGGTCGCACGACTGAAGTGACACAGCAGCAGCAGCAAGAGCAGCAGTGTGTATATGTCAATTCCAATCTTCTGATTTTATCTCTCCCCCCTTACCCCCTGGTAACCATAGGTTTGTAAAATACAAAATTTTAACCAATATACTATAACTACTACTACTACTAAGTCACTTCAGTCGTGTCCGACTCTGTGTGACCCCATAGACTGCAGCCCACCAGACTCCCCCGTCCCTGTGATTCTCCAGGCAAGAACACTGGAGTGGGTTGCCATTTCCTTCTCCAATGCATGAAAGTGAAAAGTGAAAGTGAAGTCACTCAGTCGTGTCCGACTCTTAGTGACCCCATGGACTGCAGCCTCCCAGGCTCCGACATCCATGGGATTTTCCAGGCAAGAACACTGGAGTCGGGTACCATTTCCTTCTCCAATGCATGAAAGTGAAAAGTGAAAGTGAAGTCACTCAGTCGCATCCGACTCTTAGCGACCCCATGGACTGCAGCCCACCAGGCTCCTCCGTCAATGGGATTTTCCAGGCAAGAGTACTGGAGTGGGGTGCCATTGCCTTCTCCGATACTATATCTACTTACTATCAAAGATTCTACAGTGTAGATGAGGAGATAATATATGCACCGGTTGGTTGAACTAAAAGTATTCAAATTAATGTTTTCCTTTTCTCTTCTATGACACAAGTACTTTCAGACACAGTTGCTGCTACCTAAAATATATCTCAAATCTGTCTGCTTCTCTGCATCCCCACTACCATCACCCTGACTAGGTGACTTCTACCTTTTCTACTGCCATAGCTTCACAACTAGTCTTTTTGCTTCCACTTGTACTTTTTTAGCATCAAAGCTAGCATCTTATTTAATTAGGAAATACTACAACTATTTCAATTACAATCAAGAATAGGCAAAGACACCCACTACTTCCTTTATTATTCAGCACTGTACAGAGGTATCACTCAATGCAACAAGAAAAGATAAATTAATTAGAGGTAATAATAACTGAAATTAAAAACTTCTTAAGGTAATCAAACTCCTTAAGGTATAGAACTCCTTGTAGCTCAGTTGGTGAAGAATCTGCCTGCAGTGCAGGAGACCCGGCTTTGATTCCTGGGTCGGGAAGATCCCCTGGAGAAGGAAATGACAACTCATTCCAGTATTCTTGCCTGGAGAATCCCATGGACGGGGAGCCAGGCAGGTTACAATCCATGGGTCGCAAGAGTCAGACACGACTTAGTGACTAAACCACCACCACAAAGGTAGACAAAAAGTAGAAACTTTCAGGTACAAAATAAATAAGTCCTAGAGATGTGATGTATAGGTGACTACAGTTAATAATACTGTATTGCATATTTGAAAGTTGCCAAAAGAGTAAATTTTAAAAGTTCTCATTACAAAAAAAAAAAAAAAAAAAAAAAAAAAAAAAAAAACAAAAAACTACATCCAGTGATAGCTGTTATCTAGATGTATGGTGGTGGTAATTTTGAAATATCTATCAATGGAAACATCAAATGATTATGTTATACACCTGAAACTGATATAATGTATGTCAACTACACTTCAATTTTTAAAAAGAAGGAAAACTACCTGTATTTGCAGATGAAAGTGAAGTTGCTCAGTCGTGTCCAACTCTTTGCGACCCCATCGACTGTGGCCTACCAGGCTCCTCTGTCCATGGGATTCTCCAGGCAAGAGTACTGGAATGGGCTGCCATTTCCTCCTGCAGGGTGATATGATAGCATATTCAGAAAAACTTAGAGATTCAACATTAAAACCAAATAAAACCAATAAAATAGTTCAGTAAAGTAGCAAGATACAAATTCATCATATAGCGTTCAATAGCCTTTAAAATCATAAACAAAAACAGCTAGACAAGATAATGGTAAAGAAATTCCCAAAGGGGGAAAAAAAAAAAAAGGATGAAATACTTAGGAATAAAATTAACATGAAATCTGCAGATCTCTATGAGGAAATTTTTAAAACACTCCAGAAAGCTTCAACAAAGGATGTTCAAGCAAGTTAAAAAAATACCCTTTTTCTTGGCTAGAACATCTCTAATAGTTTTAACAATTCTCTCTATATTAATTTATAAAATAAAGACAATCCCATAAAAAATCAGGAAATTTTTCTTCTTTTCTTGAGTCAAGTTGATACTAAAATTCATATGGGAAAGTAAAACCCAAAATTAGAGAGCAAACACTGAAAAAGCAAAATCTAAAAGAGAGGCTCCCAGGTGGTGCTAGTGGTAAAAAAAATCATGCCTGCCAATGCAGGAGATGTAAGAGACGCAGGTTCGATTCCCAGGTTGGGAAGATCCCCTGGAGTAGGACATGGCAACCCACTCCAGTATTCTTGCCTGAAGAATCCTGTATAGAGCTTCTCCATCTTTGGCTGCAAAGAATATAATCAGTCTGATTTCGGTGTTGACCATCTGGTGATGTTCATGTGTAAAGTCTTCTCTTGTGTTGTTGGAAGAGAGCATTTGTCATGACCAGTGCGTTCTCTTGGCAAAACTCTATTAGCCTTTGCCCTGCTTCATTCCGTACTCCAAGGCCAAATTTGCCTGTTACTCCAGGTATTTCTTAACTTCCTACTTTTGCATTCCAGTGCCCTATAGTGAAAAGGACATCTTTTTGGGGTGTTAGTTCTAAAAGGTCTTGTAGGTCTTCATAGAACTGTTCAACTTCAGCTTCTTCAGCATTACTGGTTGGGGCATAGGCTTGGATTATCGTGATATTGAATGGTTTGCCTTAGAAATGAACAGAAATCATTATGTCGTTTTTGAGATTGCATCCAAGTACTGCATTTCGGACACTTTTGTTGACCGTGATGGCTACTCCATTTCTTCTAAGGGATTCCTGCCCACAGTAGTAGATATAATGGTCATCTGAGTTAAATTCACCCATTCCAGTCCATTTTAGTTCACTGCTTCCTGGAATGTCGACGTTCATTCTTGCCATCTCCTGTTTGACCACTTCCAATTTGTCTTGATTCATGGGCTTGACATTCCAGGTTCCTATGCAATATTGCTCTTTACAGCATTGGACCTCGCTTCTATCACCAGTCACATCCACAACTGGGTATTCTTTTTGCTTTAGCTCCATCCTTTCATTCTTTCTGGAGTTATTTCTCCAGTGATCTCCAGTAGCATATTGGGCACCTACCGACCCAGGGAGTTCCCCTTTCAGTATCCTATCATTTTTTATTTTCATACTGTTCATGGGATTCTCAAGGCAAGAATACAGAAGTGGTTTGCCATTCCCTTCTCCAGTGGACCACATTCTGTCCGACCTCTCCACCATGACCCTCCCGTCTTGGGTGGCCCCACAAGGCATGGCTTAGTTTCACTGAGTTAGACAAGACTATGGTCTGTGTGAATCAATTGGCTAGTTTTCTGTGATTATGGTTTCAGTGTGTCTGCCCTCTGATGCCCTCTAGTAACACCTACAGTCCATAGGATCACACAGAGTCAGACACCTAAGATATTTGTTATCTGACCCTTTAAGGAAAAAGGTTTCCTGGCATAGTATAGAAGGCAATAAAGGAGGATTTCTTTGCAACTCAGAGATAGGCAAAACACTCTTATATAGTATATAAAAAGCACAAATCATAAAAAAATAAAAAAATTGTAACTCATAAAAATTAAAAACTTCAACTCTTAGAAATACTGTCCAGAAAATGAAAAGGCCATATATTGGGAAAAGAAGATTTACAATTCACTTATCTGTCATGGGATTTATATCCAGAATGTATAAATACAATTTAATACTAAAAAGAAAGAGCACAATAAATTATGACGTTTTGAGGAGACTTCAACAATAGAAGATATGTACATAAACAATAAGCCCATGAGAAAATGAAAACCACCATTCGTCATCCAGGATATGAAAACTAAACATACAATAAAGTTATGAAATTTATAACAGCTAAAAGTTTCAAAAGATTGACAATACCAAATGTTGAGAAGGATGTGGAACAACTGAAACTGTACATTGCTGTTGGGAATGTAAAATGGTATAACTTTTGATAACAGTTTGACAGGATTACATGAAGTAAAACACATACTTACCATAAGATGCAGCAATCCCACTCCTAAATATTAACATTAAATAAATTAAAGGAAAACTCATGTCAACACAAAGACTTCTAAGTGAATGTTCATAGCAGCTCCATTCCTAATAGCTAAAACCTGGAAACAATCTAAAAATCCATTAACAGGTAAATAGATAAAGAAACTGTCATAGAACTATAAATTGGAATGCTAGTCATAATAAAGAGGACCAAACTACTAATGTAAATGTGTATGAATCTAAAAATATGCTTAGTGAAATGTCATAAAAAATAGTAAGTACTGTACAACTTCATTTATATGAAATTCTAGGGGGAAAAAAATGAACCTATGGTTACAGAAAGAAGGTCACTGGATGCCTATGGCTAGGTTTGGAGCGATGAGTAAAAAGAGAATTTCTGAGTTATGAGAATGTTGTATACTTTTATAATTGTGATGACTACACAGGCACTGCTGTTGTTCAGTCTGCAGCTTGTGTCAGACTCTTTGCAACCCCATGAACTGCAGCACGCCAGGCTTCCCTGTTCTTCACCATCTCCCAGAGTTGCTGAAATTCATGTCCATTGAGTTGGTGATACCATCCAACCATCTCATTCTCTGTCGTCCTCTTCTCTTGCCTTCAATCTTTCTCAGTACCAGGGTCTTTTCCCATGAGTCAGCTCTTCGTATCAGGTGAACAGAGAATGGGAGCTTCAGCTTCAACATCAGTCCTAACAATGAACACCCAGGACTGATTTCCTTTAGGATGGACTGGTTGGATCTCCTTGCTGTCCAAGGGACTCTCAAGAGTCTTCTGCAACACCATAGTTCAAAAGCATCAATTCTTTGGCACTCAGCTTTCTTTATAGTCCAACTCTCACATCCATACATGACCACTGGAAAAACCATAGCCTTGACTAGACGGACCTTTGTTGACAAAGTAATGTCTCTGCTTTTGAATATGCTGTCTAGTTTGGTCAAAACTTTCCTTCCAAGGAGTAAGTTTCTTTTAATACAAATCAGTTAATATGAGTGACGTGAAGACAAAGTTTCGGAACCTTTTTTTAGGCTTACTTTGAGAGAAATATAGGAAATTCTCAAAGGAAACTCCATTCAGATCAGATCAGTCACTCAGTCGTGTCCGACTCTTTGCGACCCCATAAATCGCAGCACGCCAGGCCTCCCTGTCCATTACCAACTTCCCAGAGTTCACTGAGACTCACGTCCATCAAGTCAGTGATGCCATCCAGCCATCTCATCCTCTGTCGTCCCCTTCTCCTCTTGCCCCCCATCCCTCCCAGCATCAGAGTCTTTTCCGATGAGTCCACTCTTCACATGAGGTGGCCAAAGGACTGGAGTTTCAGCTTTAGCATCATTCCTTCCAAAGAAATCCCAGGGCTGATGTCCTTCAGAATGGACTGGTTGGATCTCCTTGCAGTCCAAGGGACTCTCAAGAGTCTTCTCCAACACCACAGTGCAAAAGCATCAGTTCTTCGGCACTCAGCCTTATTCACAGTCCAACTCTCACATCCATACATGACCACAGGAAAAACCATAGCCTTGACTAGACGGACCTTTGTTGGCAAAATAATGTCTCTGCTTTTGAATGTGCTATCTAGCTTGGTCATAACTTTCCTTCCAAGGAGTAAGCGTCTTTTAATTTCATGGCTGCAGTCACCATCTGCAGTGATTTTGGAACCCAGAAAAATAAAGTCTGACACTGTTTCCCCATCTATTTCCCATGAAGTGATGGGACCGGATGCCATGATCTTCGTTTTCTGAATGCTAAGCTTTAAGCCAACTTTTTCACTCTCCTCTTTCTCAAGAGGCTTTTTAGTTCCTCTTCACTTTCTGCCATAAGTGTGGTGTCATCTGTGCCGGGGTCCAGCCCCGGCTGATCCAGGGTCTTCGAAGGAGAGACGGCTAGGCGGCCTATTCAAATGTTAATTAGATATAATAAAGAGGAATAGAATGAGGATAGCTCAGTAGGAAAATTCAGTGGAGAAAAGAAGCTGAGTGGCTTGGTTTACGCGGAAAATCAATATAACCCATGACACCAGGTTAGCTCTGACCACGGAGGCCGCAGGCGCCCTCTCGAATAGCGGAAGGTGCCCCACCTTAGACACCTTCTCGAGTGGGTCTTAGAAGCCCAGGCAAATAAATGGTCGCAGAGGACATCCACGCTCCAGATGGACACTCAGCTAGAAGTTAAAGGGAAGAATGACATGGGGAGACCAAGCGTTGGTGAGCAAGGCCCCTAGCTTTATTTTCAACAGGGGCTTTTATACCCTAAGTTACACATAGAGGACAATAGGGGATGCAAAATCAGCAGTCTTTGATGCTTATCAAAAACCAGGGTTTCTTTCCTGCAGATTTATCGTATACAAATGGTTTAGGTGATTTACATCATCTTCTGGCCAGAGGCCTATTAACATTTTATGACTCTTGACAAGGACTTATCAACAAAGACTTATTTTCTCTAAGAGTAATTATTTTAAGGTTTGGCGCCATCCTCTGAAGATAAGATTACGTTCCTATAGGGTGGATGTGTAATGGGTTTACAAAGGAAAGAATTTACTACCTTAAGGGTCTAAAGTTACTAACACCAGGCCACTACTTATTTTTTCTACATACCAACTATATTAATTAATGCACATTCAAGGATACAATTCAAGGGATGTGAAAACTTGGCAACAAACATTGGCTCATCAATGAAATCTTTTACTAGCTTTATTCTGACAGTTTCTAATTCTCTGAGAGGCTCTAAGCTATTTGAATATCTTAAGCTTCCCGTGCCTCTGGAGGCTGGGAGACTGTAAACAATCGTATGCATAGCTGTAGGTGTCCGGGTAAACTTGTCAGGCGAGTTAGAGAGCCATCTGAGGGGTTTGGATTTAAACACTCCTAATTGCCCAGGAACTTTATTAATAGGAGCTGTAAGTTAACTCTTTGACAGAGAGAGTGAGATGGTGGTGGGGGACAGCCCCCAGTAAAGTCAGAGGTGAGAGCACAAAGCAATAAAGTAGGCAGACTCTGGTTTTTTGGGGGGTAGATGCTCGAGAATATCCGGGGGCACTCCCGAGGCTCGATCCCGCCTTTGCGTATGCCGAGCCCCCTTCCTCATGACCTTTGTCACGAGTGGAATGTCTCTCGCCGGCTCCCAGCACATCTGCATATCTGAGGTTATTGATATTTCTCCTGGCAATCTTGATTCCAGCTTGTGTTTCTTCCAGTCCAGCGTTTCTCATGATGTACTCTGCATATAAGTTAAATAAACAAGGTGACAGTATACAGCCTTGACGTACTCCTTTTCCTACTTGGAACCAGTCTGTTGTTCCATGTCCAGTTCTAACTGTTGCTTCCTGACCTGCATACAAATTTCTCAAGAGGCAGGTCAGGTGGTCTGGTATTCCCATCTCTTTCAGAATTTTCCACAGTTGATTGTGATCCACACAGTCAAAGGCTTTGGCATAGTCAATAAAGCAGAAAAAGATGTTTTTCTGGAACTCTCTTGCTTTTTCCATGATCCAGTGGATGTTGGCAATTTGATCTCTGGTTCCTCTGCCTTTTCTAAAACCATTAGCAAAGACTAAATGAACAGATTGCCAGGAAAATACCCTCATGGAAGATTCTCAGGAAGAAGCTTAGAGGGAAGTTGACAATTCCTAGAAAGGACAGACTCTGTTGGCCTCCTATCTGATAGCATTCCCTTCCTACTTGCTGCTAGAATCAGAATTTAATAGAGGAATCCTACCCCTCCACCATAGACTCATGGATAAGTCCTAAGTTATTTAATCTAATTCCAATGATCTTTTAACTCTGGCCAAGATCTGATTCATAGGTGAGCATGTTATTTCCTTTTGGCTGATGAGAGGCTTCTTTTGGTAAAGAAATCTTTCTTCTTAAAAAGAGACCCAAGGAAGAAAATTATTTCATTGGACATTGTTCTTTCTGGGGCAGCCATGTTGTGACCTTGAGGGAAAATAGCCTGAACACAAAAAGCTAGCACACCGAAGACATCAGGAATGAAAAATGGAAAGGACCAGAGTCCTTGATGATGTCACTGAACCAATATAATGACCTACACAGTCTACACCTACTCCGAATTTCTTTTAATGGAGGAAGCAGATTTATTATTTAGCCCACTTTTGTCTAGCTTTTTCATTACTTAAAGCCGAAGTCACTCAAATTGATAACTGTACTGCTACAGCAGCCTTGGGAAGCAACTCACTAAAGAATAACTAGGTAGCTCTGTGGCTGGACATTTTCCATATAGTAAATAGCAACTCAAAACAAAATTATTGATTCACATCAAATTAAGAATGGAAGGTAAACCACTATAAAGACCTAAAGTAGCTGGATTTAAATTGGCTCCATTTGATATAAACATAGCTTAAATGAAAAGAAAAACAATACTTCAAATCTATGTGTGCTCATGCAATCTGAAATGGAAAATGGAGATAATTATCCGAACAATGCACTTTTGCCTGAATTTTCTTTTCCTATTATGAAAATTTGTGAGTTGTATATGACATGGGCACATGTGAAATGAATAAAGTAATAAAATAATTTTATTATATAATATATGAAAAGATGATTTTAACTATAAAATGCTACTTTTAATTTTATGAGTATTTAATTGGGCTTATTTATTCACTTGATTTTGCACATGTAGACACAAATAAAGTTTCAACTTTATAAGTAATATACACAGTATGGATTGCTTCTAACACTTATGAAAATGTAGCTATGCTAAATAATAGCAATCCTCACTATTTTTTATATACCCCTGAAATACAAATACAGTAATATTATACTACCTACCTTGCAAATGAGAAATAGAGGTTACCAAAGCAACTACAAAAAAATCAACTCATCCACTCTGAAGTATTTGATAGAAATGACCAGATGGAATTCAAAACAGAATTAGAATAAGAATTCAGGCACAGACTGATCTTCTGTCCTTTTAACAAGTATACTGAATCTCATTTCTTGCCAGAAAAGAAATAAAATAGGAACATACAATATACTTAAAAGCAGGGTTAGTTTATCTGCAACTGTGAAAAAATAAAATATACATTTTATAACACGTATCTCCTAAGAAAAGAAATGAGGCCAGATGAGTAAGAGGGCATTGTCCTTCCTCATTGGAAGGAAATGAACTGGCTGAGTATCAGTCTTTGAACACTGAAGTGGCTCCTGAACAATACCTTTAAAAAGAATAAGAAGAAAGAAAGAAAAAGGTATTCCAAAGCAATGGGCCACATAAGCATCTGAGAGGAGAAAGAGTCACAACTCACAATTGTTTCTGACTTATTTATGTGGGACCTGAGGCAAACTAATTTCATTTGCAGAAATGGATAAAGAAGATGTTACAGAGCCATACTACAGGGTTATTTGGAAGGAGAAATAAAGGAAATGCAATGAAAAGCAGGGCTTTATCAAAAGAAAATCAGAGGTGAAGAATTCGAGGCCTAAACTCTTTGTAGTAAGAATAAGACAGAGAATTTAGAGCTCTACCTGAGAAGACAGCACATGTAAACTGTATAACCCCTCTAAGGTTCTAAATTTAATTCTCCAAACAAAACACAATCAAAGATACATATACACAGTCACAGAGCACATCTTGCTAACACGTTTATATACAGCATAGCTGGGGCTCATCTAAATGACTGAAATGAAACAAAATAAAATAAATAAAATATATATTTCTAATTAAAAGTTATTTTGTGTGCTATTAAAATATCCTAGGAATACTAATATTTAATGAACATATATTTTCTTAATGTTTATTTTTATACTCTGAGTTAAAACTATGTTTCTATTTGACTCTGTTCCTCAAGGCTTGTCTCCCTCTCACATAAAAACTTCCATAACTCAACGCCCCACTCTGACCTGGATGACAGCTAGTGAGTCTAAGAAAGGAATTCACTCTATAGATTTCTATAGTATGAATGGGATCCTATGTTACTTCCCTCTCCTCTGTTGCCCATATGGGAATCCCATTTGAATGGATGTTTCTAAATGCACTGAACTTTTAAAAACGCTTGGATATCATGGAAAGTGCACTTAAAACAGGACCATCAATGTTCAGTCTTTAGCTTTCTCATGACTTACTTGCCTGCCCTCAGGTGAGTAAAGTAACTTCACAGAGTATCAGTTTCCTCTAGCTACAAAAATAATATAACAGTACCTCTAAAGTTGTGAGAATTCAATGAGATAATATATGTAAAAGCACTTCAAAAATTGTAATATACTATATAGATATAGGGCATTATTGTTCTCACCAAGCCCAAAAGAGTAACTCCAAATAAAAGTGGGAATTTGAGACTCTGAAGTAGCCAGCGAGACAAAGGTTTGAGACACTTCTTATACTATACTGTGTACAGGGCAACCACACATTTCATTGGGCCTAATAACCCCTGTCCTATCCCACAGATTTTCAAATAACATGATTATGTGAATTAAAAAATGACTTTTTAGCTATCTTATTTGTATTAAAAATAACCTAAACTACATATATCTTGCAGAGAAGTTATTTCAATTAGTTTCGGATACCCACCCTCATGCATGACAAATGCATAGGTCTCTGTGAGTGTGTGTGTGTATGTATTAGCACTGGAATATTGATGCTGCTATAGTATTTCCCTGAAGTGTTTGTTAAACATATTAGAAACGTGCTAGAAATGGTATAGGACTATCTTGTATTTTTAGTTAAATGTATTTTTCCAGAAATTGACACAATATTATTTCACTGAGGTAAATTAACTACACCTCAGTGAAATAAATAAATAAATAAAAACATTTTCCAGGTTTTATAAGTTTTCTATTTTTTTAGTGATTAAAAGCAGTTTTGTCTCACTTTCAATTAGAATCATAACCACAAATTTGACCTCATTACTGACGAACAGTCCTTGAAATCATCACAATCTGGTTTTTAGAAAGCTTTGTGAGTGTATAATTCACATACTTTTGAACTACAATGCAGTGGATTTAAGTATATTCACAGAGTTGTGCAATCATCACAATTGGATTTTTTTTCCAGAAGCCTGTTTTATTTTTTTTAATTTTTTATTATTTATGTATTATTTTTTTTACTTTACAAATTTGTATTGGTTTTGCCATACTACACACCAAGGAAACCAGAATTGAAAGGGACACGTGTACCCCAATGTTCATCACAGCACTGTTTATAATAGCCAGGACATGGAAGCAACCTAGATGTCCATCAGCAGATGAATGGATAAGAAAGCTGTGGTACATATACACAATGGAGTATTACTCAGTCATTAAAAAGAATACATTTGAATCAGTTCTAATGAGGTGGATGAAACTGGAGCCTATTATACAGAGTGAAGTAAGCCAGAAAGAAAAACACAATTGAATTTTAAAACATTTTCATCACCCCGTAAAAGAAACCTCATATCTATTAGCAAACATTCTCCATTACCTCACAACACCCCAGCTCTAAGCAGCCAGCAACCTGATATCAGTTACTAAAGCTTTGCCTACTCTGGACATTTCATACAAATGGAATCTTTCACTTATGTATTCCTTTGTGAATGACTTCTGTCACTTAGCATAATGTTTTTGGGGATCTTCAGTGTTGTTTCATGTATCACTATTTCATTCTTTTTTATTGCCCAATAACATTCCATTAAAAGGACACACCATATTTTGTTTATCCATTTATCAGTTGAAGGTTATTTGGGTTGTTTCCACTTTGGGGCTATTATGAATATTGCAGCAATGAACATTTGTGTGCACATTTTAGTGGGGATATATGTTTTCATTTCTCTTGGGTATATACCTAGAAAGGGAACTGCTGGATCATATGATAATTTTATGTTAATTTTTTGAGCAACGGCCAAACTGCCTTCCACAGTGGCTGTACCACTTCACATTCCCACCAGCAATGTTTGAGGGTCCCTATTTTTCCACATCCTTGACATTTGTGGTCATCTTTCTTTTTTATTATAAGCATGCTAGTGGGTGTGAAGTGGTATCTTACTGTGATTTGGATTTGTGACTGACTGCATTTCCCTGATGGTTCATGGTATTGAACATCTTTTCTTGTGCTTATTAGCCATTTGTATATCTTCAGAGAAATATGTATTCAGATCCTTGGCCTATTTTTCAATTGGGTTGTTTGCTTTTTATCATTTAGTTGTAAGATTTCTTTATATATTATGGATATTATACTTTTTCAGATACATGATTTACAAATATTTTCTCTTGTGGGTTTTCATTTCATTTTCTTGATGGTATCATTTGCACAAGAGTACTTAATTTTGATGAGGTTCAATTCATTGTTTAATTCTGTTGTTTGTGCTTACTTATCATATCTAAGAAATCAATGACTAAATTGAGGATCACAGTCCCCACTCATTTCTCTTAAATTTTGCTTTTTAATACCACAGCATTATTGATATAATTTATATATTGCAAGTTAACAATATAAAGTGTACAATTCAATATAAAGTTGTTTTTAGCCTATTCAATCTCTTTGCCAATTTTTAAACTAGATTGTTTGTCCTTTTGCTCTTGGTTGTAATAGTTTGTACATACATAATCTGGCTATTTGGCTACTAGATCTTTATCAGATACTTCCCTGTGGCTCAGTCATTAAAGAATCCACCTGCAATGCAGAAGACATGGGCTCGATCCCTGGGTCAGAAGATCCCCTGGAGGAGGAAATGGCAAACCACTCCAATATTCTTGTCTGGAGATTCCCCATGGACAGAGGAGCCTGGTGGGCTACAGTCCATGGGGTCACAATAGCCAGAGATGATTTAGAAACTAAACCACCACCACTACATCTCTATCAGATAGGTGATTTATAAATATATTTTCCTATTTTGTAGGCTGTCTTTTAACTTTCTTAATAAATCTTTTGTTCACCAAAGTGTTTAATTTTGTTAAATTTAAATAAGTCCAAATTCTTCTCTAAATAAGTAAATTCATCATGGATGAGACTCTGGGCCTATCAAGTCCTGGGGTAATATTCTTTTCCACTTGTGGGCCTATGAAATCAGGAAGCACATTATCTTCCAAAATACAATGGTAAGACAGGCATAGACTAGACATTTCCATTCCAAAAGGGAGAAATAGGAATCAAAGGGGTTACACGGTCCAAGCAAGCCCAAAACTCAGCAGGGAAAATTCCATTTGATTTCTGAGAATAATTCTCTGTGACTCAAAACTCTGTCCTCTGCATCCATGGCTCTGCCCTTACAGTAACGTTTCCTTCATTTTTCCCCCATCTCTGTCCCTTTCAATCCAGACTGGCAGCATTTTTTGCGAGTAAAATAATTTCTCAAAACTTATTTGTCCCATTTAATTGTACAGGGGTCCAAGCCATTAGACAAGGAGACTTTCCATGGATACTTCCTGGATAACCACATATTTGTTTATGGATTCCGCTGAGATAGTTGACTGAATCCATGAGTCATGTGTCTAATCTCTTAGCAAGTTGTCCAGCCACACACTTGGCTCTCCTTCCAGAGCACACTGTATAGACAGGCAGAGAATTTTCCATATCACCAGGTGCTGGTGCCCTTGTGCTTAATTTATCCTTCTTCTTGCATTTTTGTCACCTGCAAGGAGAAACCAGGCTGAACTTTCCACACTTTGGTTATAAATCTCCTTGACCAAATATCCAAGTGCATTGTTTACAAGTTCCACTTTCTTCCCAATGATAGAACATAACTCAATGCTCTGCCACTGTATATCAAAATGACATCTCCTCCAGTGTCCAAAAACATGTCTATCATTTATATGTAAGGAGTCACCAGAAGTACACTTAATGTTCATATTTCTACTGACCATCAAGGCAACCTATGATTTTGCTATCAAGCATCTCAAAATTCTTCTAGTTTCTATTAATTACTCAATTCCAAAACCAACTCCACATTTTTACACATATGTTACAACAGCAACTTCTCTCCCTGATACCATAATATATATTAGATTTCTAGATCTTCCATAACAAATTACCATTAACTAGGTGGTTTAGAACAGATAAATTTGTTCTTTCATAGTTCTGAAATCTAAAAATATGATAACAAGGTGTTGAAAAGGCCATGCTCTCCCCAAAGGCTCTGTGGAAAATTTCTTCCTTGTCTCTTCCAGCTTCTGGAAGTCCTGACAATCTTTGCACTCCTTGACATGCAGATTTACTTCCAATCTGCATATCCATCATCACATGGCATTCTACTTTTGTATTTCTATGTCTCTTCTTCTTTTCTTAAAGGGTACCAATCATATTGGATTAAGGGCCAGCCCTAATCTACTATCTGGACAAGGCAATGGCAACCCACTCCAGTACTCTTGCCTGGAAAAACCCATGGACAGAGGATCCTGGTAGGCTGCAGTCCATGGGGTCGCGAAGAGTCAGACACAACTGAGCAAATTCACTTTCACTTTTCACTTTCATGCACTGGAGAAGGAAAAGGCAACCCACTCCAGTGCTCTTTCCTGGAGAATCCCAGGGACAGGGGAGACTGGTGGGCTTCCGTCTATGGGGTCACACAGAGTTGGACAAGACTAAAGCGACTTAGCAGCAGCAGCAGCAGCAGTTAATCTACTATAACCTCATCTTAATTAATTTCATTTGCAAAGGTCCTGTGCATGCATGCATGCTAAGTCACTTCAGTCATTTCTGACTTGTTGAGACCCTTTTCAAACAATTTCATGTTTTGAGGTACTGGGAGCATCTCAGACTTAACCATATTGTTGTTCTTTTGGTTTGCAGTATTTTAAAGAAATGGTCACCATTTTGGTGCCCTGAGTTCCAAGGTGGGTGAACAAAGGCCTTGAATCAGTCCTTCATGTAGCCACCAGACAAGTTAGAACAAAGACAATTCTATCAGTAGGAGGTTTGCTCTTATCCTTCTGAAAATAGGGTCCACGTTTTCAGACTGAGAATGTGACTATTGCTGCCCAGAGAAAGAATATGGAGTAAGGGCAAATAAAATGCCTCAAAACTTTCCTACCATTTTAATTTGCTTTTTTCTTGATTCAGCATTGGCTTGGTTGTTTTAAATTTTGACTGTTTTCCTTTATTCTGATCATTACTGCTTGAGTTTTTTATATTTCTATGGAGGAATGGGCCATTGGAGTGACCCACTTTGTCATTTTCACTGATGTCTAAAGTAATACATTTTGAGAATAAAAAGGAAGAATTTAATCTCAAATTAAATTTTTGTTTTTAACATTTAACAAATGCTAGAGACAAAATATAAGTAATTTTAATGAATATAAATCAAATTATTTTAAGCTTTGTTCAAAGCTCAGTACATTGGCCTTATTTATCATTTATCACTGTCAACAGGAGGAAATACCATGCCTATGAATAAGTGTCCTACACTGGAGGTCAATAGATAAATATTTATAATATTCTTATTTTCACTTACATCTATCTCATATCCTTTTTGAATTACCCTTTAGATTTAAAAAATGCTAAACAAAAGAGTACAAAATGCATACTTGGATGCAATCTCAAAAATGCCACAATGATCTCTGTTCATGTCCAAGGCAAACCATTCAATTTCACAGTAATTCAAGCCTATGCCCCCAACCAGGAATGCAGAAGTTGAAGTTGAATGGTTCTAAGATGACCTACAGACCTTTTAGAACTAGCACCCAAAAAGATGTCCCTTTCATTATAGAGAACAGGAATGCCAAAGTAGAAAGTCAAGAAACACATGGAGTAACAGGTAAATTTGGCCTTGGAGTACGGAATGAAGCAGGGCAAAGGTTAATAGAGTTTTGCCAAGAGAAGGCACTGGTCATAGCAAACACCCTCTTCCAATAACACAAGAGAAGACTCTACACCTGGACATCACCAGATGGTAAACACTGAAATCAGACTGATTATACCCTTTGCAGCCAAAGATGGAGAAGCTCTACCAGTTCAGTTCAGTTCAATCGCTCAGTCCTGTCAGACTCTTTGCGACCTCGTGAATCACAGCACGCCAGGCCTCCCTGTCCATCACCAACTCCCGGAGTTCACTGAGACTCACGTCCATCGAGTCAGTGATGCCATCCAGCCATCTCATCCTCTGTTGTCCCCTTCTCCTCCTGCCCCCGATCCCTCCCAGCATCAGGGTCTTTTCCAATGAGTCCACTCTTCGCATGAGGTGGCCAAAGGACTGGAGTTTCAGCTTTAGCATCATTCCTTCCAAAGAAATCCCAGGGCTGATCTCCTTCAGAATGGACTGGTTGGACCTCCTTGCAGTCCAAGGGACTCTCAAGAGTCTTCTCCAACACCACAGCTCAAAAGCATCAATTGTTTAGTGCTCAGCTTTCTTCACAGTCCAACTGTCACATTCATACATGACCACTGGAAAAACCATAGCCTTGAATAGAAGGACCTTTGTTGTCAAAGTAATGTCTCTGCTTCTCAATATGCTATCCAGCTTGGTCATAACTTTCCTTCCAAGGAGTAAGCATCTTTTAATTTCATGGCTTCAGTCACCATCTGCAGTGATTTTGGAGGCCCAAAAAATAAAGCCTGACACTGTTTCCACTGTTTCCCCATCTATATCCCATGAAGTGATGGGACCAGGTGCCATGATCTTCGTTTTCTGAATGTTGAGCTTTAAGACAACTTTTTTACTCTCCTCTTTCACTTTCATCAAGAGGCTTTTGAGTTCCTCTTCACTTTCTGCCATAAGGGTGGTGTCATCTGCATATCTGAGGTTACTGATATTTCTCCTGGCAATCTGGATGCCAGCTTGTGCTTCTTCCAGCCCATCGTTCCTCATGATGTACTCTGCATATAAGTTAAATAAGCAGGGTGACAATATACAGCCTTGACATACTCCTTTTCCTATTTGGAACCAGTCTGTTGGTCCATGTCCAGTTCTAACTGTTGCTTCCTGACCTGCATATAGGTTTCTCAAGAGGCAGGTCAGGTGGTCTGATATGCCCATCTCTTTCAGAATTTTCCACAGTTTATTGTGATCCACACAGTCAAAGGCTTTGGCATAGTCAATAAAGCAGAAATAGATGTTTTTCGGGATCTCTCTTGCTTTTTTCGATGATCCAGCGGATGTTGGCAATTTGATCTCTGTTTCCCCTGCCTTTTCTGAAACCAGCTTGAACATCTGGAAGTTCACAGTTCACATATAGCTTAAGCCTGGCTTGGAGAATTTTGAGAATTCCTTTACTAGCGTGTGAGATGAGTGCAATTGTGCAGTAGTTTGAACATTCTTTGACATTGCTTTTCTTTGGGATTGGAATGAAAACTGACCTTTTCCTGAAGCTCTATACAGTTAACAAGACCAGGAGCTGACTGTGGCTCAGATCATGAATTCCTCATTGCCAAATTCAAAATAAAATTGAAGAAAGTAGGGAAAACCTCTAGACCTTTCAAGTATGACCTAAATAAAATCCCTTATGATTATACAGTGGAAGTGAGAAATAGATTTAAGGGCCTAGATCTGATAGATAGAGTGCCTGATGAACTATGGATGGAAGTTTGTGGCATTCTACAGGAGACAGGGATCAAGACCATGCACATGGGAAAGAAATGCAAAAAAGCAAAATGGCTGTCTGAGGAGGCCTTACAAATACCAGTGAAAAGAAGAGAAGCAAAGGAGAAAAGGAAAGATATAAGTATCTGAATGCAGAGTTCCAAAGAATAGCAAGGAGAGATAAGAAAGCCTTCCTCAGTGATCAGTGCAAAGAAATAGGGGAAAACAACAGAATGGGAAAGAGATTTCTTCAAGAAAATTAGAGATATCAAGGGAATATTTCATGCAAAGATGGGCTCGATAAAGAACAGAAATGGTATGGACCTAACCGAAGCAGAAGATATTAAGAAGAGGTGGCAAGAATACACAGAAGAACTGTACAAAAAAGATCTTCATGACCCAGATAATCACGATGGTGTGATCACTCACCTAGAGCCAGACATCCCGGAATGTGAAGTCAAGTGGGCCTTAGAAAGCATCACTATGAACAAAGCTAGTGGAGGTGATGGAATTCCAGTTGAGCTATTTCAAATCCTGAAAGATGATGCTGTGAAAGTGCTGTACTCAATATGCCAGCAAATTCAGAAAACTCAGCAGTGGCCACAGGACTGGAAAAGGTCAGTTTTCATTCCAATCCGAAGGAAAGGCAATGCCAAGAATGCTCAAACTACTGCACAATTGCACTCATCTCACATGCTAGTAAAGGAATTCTCAAAATTCTCCAAGCCAGTCTTCAGCAATACGTGAACCGTGAACTTCCAGATGTTCAAGCTGGTTTCAGAAAAGGCAGAGGAAACAAAGATCAAATTGCCAACATCCACTGGATCATCAAAAAAGCAAGAGAGATCCCGAAAAACATCTATTTCTACTTTATTGACTATGCCAAAGCCTTTGACTGTGTGGATCACAATAAACTGTGGAAAATTCTGAAAGAGATGGGCATATCAGACCACCTGACCTGCCTCTTGAGAAACCTATATGCAGGTCAGGAAGCAACAGTTAGAACTGGACATGGACCAACAGACTGGTTCCAAATAGGAAAAGGAGTATGTCAAGGCTGTATATTGTCACCCTGCTTATTTAACTTATATGCAGAGTACATCATGAGAAACGCTGGGCTGGAAGAAGCACAAGCTGGCATCCAGATTGCCAGGAGAAATATCAGTAACCTCAAATACGCAGATGACACCACCCTTATGGCAGAAAGTGAAGAGGAACTCAAAAGCCTCTTGATGAAAGTGAAAGAGGAGAGTGAAACGTTGTCTTAAAGCTCAACATTCAGAAAATGAAGATCATGGAATCCGGTCCCATCACTTCATGGGAAGTAGATGCGGAAACAGTGGAAACAGTGTCAGGCTTTATTTTTTGGGCCTCCAAAATCACTGCAGATGGTGATTGCAGCCATGAAATTAAAAGACGCTTACTCCTTGGAAGGAAAGTTATGACCAACCTAGATAGCATATTCAAAAGCAGAGACATTACTTTGCCAACAAAGGTATATCTAGTCAAGGCTATGATTTTTCCAGTAGTCATGTATGGATGTGAGATTGGACTGTGAAGAAAGCTGAGTGCTGACGAATTGATGCTTTTGAAGTGTGGTGTTGGAGAAGACTCTTGAGAGTCCCTTGGACTGCAGGGAGATCCAACCAGTCCATTCTTAAGGAGATAAGTCCTGGGTGTTCATTGGAAGGACTGATGCTAAAGCTCAAACTCCAATACTTTGGCCACCTCATGCGAAGTGTTGACTCTTTGGAAAAGACTCTGATGCTGGGAGGGACTGGGGACAAGAGGAGAAGGGGACGGCAGAGGATGAGATGGCTGGATGGCATCACTGACTCGATGGACGTGAGTCTCAGTGAACTCCGGGAGTTGGTGATGGACAGGGAGGCCTGGTGTGCTGCGATTCATGGGGTCGCAAAGAGTCGGACACGACTGAGCCACTGAACTGAACTGAACTGAAAGATAAAATATAACAACTTTAGGGGGTTCCCTGGTGTCTCAGTGATGAAGAATCAGCTTACCAGTACAGGAGACAGGGGTTCAATCCCTGGTCCAGGAAGATCCCACATGCCATGGAGCAACTAGCACCATGCACCACAACTATTGAGCCCATGCTCTAGAGCCCAGGAGCCACAACTATTGAATCCCATGTGCCCTAGTGCCCGTGCTCCACATCAAGAGAAGCCACTGAAATGAGAAGCCTCCATACTACAACTAGAGAGTAGCCCACACATCAACAAATACCAGGCACAGCCAAAAATAAATAAATAAATAAATATTATTTTAAAAATAGATAACAAGTTTAGCTAACCAAGCCTGTGTGTGCTCAGTTATGTCCAACTCTTTGCAACTGCATGGATTGTAGCCAGTCCTTGTCCATGGGAATCTCCAGGGAAGAATATTGGAGCAGGTAGCCATTCTCTTCCCCACGGGATCTTCCCAACCCAGGGATCGAATCTTCTCCAGGGAAGCCCATATAATGTTCTAAACATTCATTATTTGTATTCCTACAATAGAATATTACTTCTGTAAGACAAGGGACTCTTGTTTTTAGTAACATTTTCGATTACTCGTTTAATTAACTTTGTTGTTGTTTAGTCACTAAGTCGTGTCCAACTCTTCTGCAATCCCATGGACTGTAGCCCACCAGGTTCCTCTGTCCATGTGATTTCCCAGGCAAGAATACTGGAGTGGGTTGCCATTTCCTCTCCCAGGGGGTTTTTCTGACCCAGGGATAGAACCCCACATCTTTTGTGTCTCCTGCACTGGCAGGCGGATACTTTACCACTAACACCACCAACTTGAAATAGAGTAAAATACTAAATATATAGTAATCTAGCAGGAGAAATATAAGAAAAACATTTTAGCAGGTAATCCACCAACTGGATAATGACCTATTCAATAAAAGGTAATAAAATGATACTCTAAAATACTGAGAATTGAAATACAGTTGATAAGAGTCATAGAGGTCACACTTGGTGGGGAAAGTGATATCAGAAGAGGTTCTGAACTCTCCACACATGTGATGGACATACTGATACTCTGTCATTGAGGAGGCTTTTGATACAAGTCTGTCATGCATGGTGACAGACTAGGCTTATAAAGGCAGAAGTCTCTTTTAGGTAGCATGTCAAATTCCATTACTATGCTAGAAGGGTTTGGGGGCAGGAAGAGAAGGGGATGACAGAGGATGAGATGGCTGGATAGCATCACCGACTCAATGGACATGAGTTTGAGTAAACTCCGGGAGTTGGTGATGGACAGGGAAGCCTGGCGTGCTGTGATTCATGGGGTTGCAAAGAGTCGGACACGACTGAGTGACTGAAATGAACTGTTCATTTAAAATGAAATCAAAACATTTCTTTGAAATATTCTTTTAAATATATCTTACTATAAGTGTCTAATTTTCTAATCTCATATGACAGCCAGGCAGAATTGCAGAATAGAAATACTGGTCAAAATGAGGAAAATGTAAGAGATCTTTCTGAACTTCATTTCTAGAGTTTATTCTAAGATCATTAAAAATTATGTATAAAATTCAGTTTCATTTTTAGGTAAGTAAAGACATATGTATGTTACTGATATTCATATTTTTTGCAGTTCTGTTCTATAGACAGAACAAAAGAGTTTTTTTAGTTCAGGAATGCATCACATAATTTTTAATGCAGGCTCCAAAATTCAGGATAAATTGAATGTGATCAGAAAGCTTGTTTTGTTTTTTACAAATGAGAAAAGCAATATCTAAACTATACAAAAGCTTCTGTAGCAACTACTTTAAATAGCCAAAGGGGCCAGTTTTTCTTTTTTTTCTAAATTGAGAATAAGCTATAAGAATCCCCTTTGTGCACAGAGTTCACACATTATATTTATGTTCTAAATCCCACTGCAAATCAGGATGTTCAAGGAATTTCTGACAACCTTAAACTATCTGGGCACCAATATACCTTGATATTCATTCCTTTCATTTGCTTTACCTATAGATGAATCAGTTTCACTATCCTCTTCCTATTACTTCTGTATATGTTACTTTCATTTTAACTTATATTTAAACAAATTTTCCCCTTTTATCAGTTTTAATAGTGCATTTATTTCTAAATCATTCTCATACAGAGAAATATGTTTTCCTTTCCTTTTTCATTTCATAGAGCTCTGATTTATATCAATATGATGAAATAGAGCTCATCTTTTGGGTTTCAATTATGAAAGTAGTCATGGCTCTCTTATTAAAACACTGCTTTTCTACAATAAGGTAAGAAATTTCATGAGAAAATGGTGAACAAGAACTCAGGCAAAATAACTATACTGCATTATGCCAAATATTAATCAAATTCTAGTTTTCTGACATTTTATTTCTCACATGCAAAAATGCTTTAAGCATTTCATTGATAGTAGAGTCTATTCATACAACATGTATTACACTCAAAATATTTTGGGTTTGTTGTTTTTTGTCTCAGCCTTACATCTCTTTGTTTCTTTTATTATTCATATCAATCTAGATGTGTTCAGTGAAAACCTAAAACTTGGCTACTTTTTGTTTGTCTCTCCTTTTCTATTCCTCTCTAGGCTAATCTGCTTTTATTATGTTGACCCAAATCAGGATGATCATTTTTGTGACTATTTACACTTAAAAGGTTGGAATGATTCTTTTTGACTGATAGTCTACATTTTAATTCATTCACCATTGTTTGCATCTTTATACTGATGTTAAGCACCCTTTCAAACTTTTAATAGATTTTTTTTTTCCCCATTAAGTAGGTTCTTTCTCTGATATGCTTGATACTCCATAACTTGAAGGGAAAATTTCATTTAATTTCTTTTTATTTATTTATATGTTTGCTGCTCTAAGATTGGCTTCCATTCACCATTTGCTTCCTTATTTATCATTTAGAACAATATTTTTTTCCCATAGCATACATACTGCATTTGCAGGCTTCAGAGGCTTAGATTGATTGACTTTAGGAATGGCATATCTTGAGCTAAAAATAGATGAAATCAGAAAGTATTAGTATTAATATTAATTATCATATCAATTTCAGCCAAATTTGTTTAGGCAGCAAGACTTACATTAAATCCTTCTTCAAAAGGAACCAAAAGGACCCTGAGATTTATGTGACCTCCACCAGTGTGTGAGTGTATGTATATCTTTTGTGTCTTACCAGTTGTTTAGTACACACTGAATACAGTAAAGGTTATCATCTGGAATATCTATTACCTAAATTGGCATAGTCTGGAAAACTAACATTTCTGGCAATATCGAAGAAAAATAAGGTAATCAATATAAAAAGTATGCCAAATACCCAACTATATCAGAACTGGAGTAACAAGGCCTTATTAATTGACTGTATATTTCCCTTTCCATCAAAAGGCATGATGTGATGACACAGGAATCAGGCTGATGTGTGATCAGCTTGACAGATCTTTGTGTATACATGCAATCTTATCCTCATATGTGACTCCAAACCTTTTCTAAAAACAAAACAACTCATACATTGACTGCTATACACTTTGCCTGTCTGCTATTTCTCAAACAACTGTACATATGCTTCACTGCGGTAAAAGCTATACTTTAGTAAATCCATGCAAAAGTATGCTCCCCTAGCTTCTCTTCCCTTCTGTTGTCAGTTTCAGCTGCGAGCTATCCTCTGAAATTCATTCACTGTCACGACTAGTCCTGCAGAGTTTCAACAAACTCTCTAAAGCTTCTGTGTCCATTGTAAAGCATTTTGGAAATCTTCAGCTACAAATGAAGTCAAAGTGCAAAATCGTTTTCTGTCATTTTCTACAATGAAAGCTCACAGTGTCCTGAACTTGCGTACTTTTGAAGAGGTCACCTTCCCATATTGTTTTTTTTCCCTTCTGTCTACCTAAAAGATGCAGGGTCCTCCTAGTTTGGGCAGATTCAGGTCACATCCAAGCCTGATCCTTCCGATTATTCACAAATAAATCATAGTAAAAATAAAGGAAAAAGTCACACAATCCTCCTACAGCATTAAATTTGTAATCACACAAGACAAATCATGAAATCCAGGATTACAGTTCCCACAGTAACCCTGTTCTTCTCCGACTGTGTATGCCCTATATCCCAATCTTTACACTGAAAATGTTTTCCTTTTTTTCTAATTAATGTATTTATTTTAATTGGAGGCTAATTACTTTACAATATTGTACTGGTTTTTGTTTTTCTTACATTGTATTCCAATTCTTAGTTTCAGGATCTTGCAAAAGCTGTCTGAATAAGTATTTACCTTACCATATGCATGATGATTTTAAGTTTTAAAATCAAACTAAAATTAAGCAAATCAAAATAGCTAATGGGCACTCTAGCTAGAACAGAAAATAAAATACACGTGATTGTCAATTCTGTAAATCAAACTTGTATTTCCTAACTTAGCTTCTGCTGCTGCTGTTACTAAGATGCTTCAGTCATGTACAACTCTGTGTAACCCCAAAGACGGAAGCCCCCCAGGCTCCCCCATCCCTGGGATTCTCCAGGCAAGAACACTGGAGTGGGTTGCCATTTCCTTCTCCAATGCATGAAAGTGAAAAGTGAAAAGTGAAAGTGAAGTCACTCAGTCGTGTCTGACTCTTCGCGACCCCATGGACTGCAGCCTACCAGGATCCTCCGTCCATGGGATTTTCCAGGCAAGAGTACTGGAGTGGGGCGCCATCACCTTCTCTGAACTTAGCTTCTAGTTGTCTTCTATTTGAAGAATCATCTCTTGAGAAGGGAGCAAACTCATAACCCAATGGGAAATGAAACTGGATTATATTTTATACTTGAAGTATTTGGTGACATCAGAAAACAGCACTAAATGATTAGAATTTTTCCAGAACAGACTATGTATGTGGTATTTTGCAATTTTAGTTTTGCTTGTGAATAATCACTTTGCCCACTCATAAGGTATATTCTTTATTCATTAGCAGTATGACAATTCAGTCCAGTCGCTCAGTTGTGTCCAACTCTGCGACCCTATAGACTGCAGCATGCCAGAATTCCCTGTTCATCACCAGCCCCTGTAGCCTGCTTCAACTAATGTCCATCAAGTCGGAAACGCCATCCAACAATTTCCTCCTCTGTTTTCCCCTTCTCCTCCTCCCTTCAATCTTTCCCAGCATCGGAGTCTTTTCCAATAAGTCAGTTCTCTGCATCACATGGCCAAAGTATTGGAGTTTGAGTTACAGCATCTGTCCTTACTATGAATATTCAGGACTGATTTCTTTTAGGATCGACTGGTTTGATCTCTTTGCAGTCCAAGGAACTCTCAAGAGTCTTTTCCAACACCACAGATCAAAAGTATCAATTCTTCAGCACTCAGCAACTGAAAAAATCATAGCTTTGACTAGATGGACCTTTGTTGGCAAAGTAATGTCTCTGCTTTTTACTATGCTGTCTGGGTTGGTCATAGTGTTTCTTCCAAGGAGTGTCCTTTAATGTCATTGATGCAGTCACAATCTACAGTGATTTTGAAGCCCAAGAAAATAAAGTCTGTCACTTTTTCCAGTGTTTCCCCATCTATTTGCCATGAAGTGATGGGACAGGATGCCATGATCTTAGTTTTCTGAATGTTGAACTTTAAGCCAACTTTTTCACTCTCCTCTTTCACTTGCATCAAGTGCCTCTTTAGTTCTTCACTTTCTGCCAGAAGGGTTGGATCATCTGCATATTTGAGGTTATTGATATTTCTCACAGCAATCTTGATTCCAGCTTATCCTTCATCCAGCCCTGCATTTCCCATGATGTACACTGCATGTAAGTTAAATAAGCAGGGTGACGATATACAGCCTTGATGTACTCCTTTCCCAATTTGGAACCAGTCTGTTGTTCCATGTCCAGTTCTAACTGTTTCTTCTAGTCCTGCATACAGATTTCTCAGGAGGTAGTTAACATGTTCTGGTATTCCCATCTCTTGAAGAATTTTCCACGCTTTTTTGTGATATACACTATCAAAGCCTTTGGCGTAATCAAAGCAGAAGTAGATGTTTTTTCAGGAATTATCTTGCTTTTTCTATGATCCAAGAGATGCTGGCAACTTGATCTCTGGTTCCTCTGACTTTTCTAAATGCAGCTTGAACATCTGGAAGTTCTTGGTTCATGTACTGTTGAAGCCTCACTTGGAGAATTTTGAGCATTACATTGCTAGCATGTGAGATGAGTGAAACTATGTGGTAATTTCAACATTCTTTGGCATTGCCCTTTTGGGTGATTGAAATGTAAACTAACCTTTTCCAGTCCTGTGGCCACTGCTGAGTTTTCCAAATTTGCTGGCATATTGAGTGTGGCACTTTCACAGCATCATCTTTTAGGATTTGACATAGCTCAACCGAAATTCCATCACCTCCACAAGCTTTGTTCGTAGTGATGCTTCCTAAGGCCCACTTGACTTCACATTCCAGGATATCTGGCTCTAGGTGACTCATCACAACATCATCATTATCTGGGTTGTGAAGCTCTTTTTTGTATAATTCTTCTGGGTACTCTTGCCTCCTCTTCTTAATAACTTCTGCTTCTGTTAGGTCCATACCATTTCTGTCTTTATTGTGCCCATCTTTGCATGAAATGTTCCCTTGGCATCTCTAATTTTCTTGAAGAGATATTTAGTCTTTTCCATTCTATTGTTTTCCCCTATTTCTTTGCACTGATCACTGAGGAAGGCTTTCTTATCTCTCCTTGCTATTCTTTGGACCGCATTCAAATGGGTATAGCTTTCCTTTTCTCCTTTGCCTTTTGTGTCTTTTCTTTTCTCAGCTATTTGTAAGGCTTCCTATGATAAACATTTTGCCTTTTTGCATTTCTTTTTCTTGGGGATGGTCTTGATCATTGCCTCCTGTACAATGTCACAAACCTCCGTCCATAATTCTTCAGGAACACTGTCTATCACATCTCATCCCTTGAACCTCTTTCTCACTTCCACTGTATAATCATAAGGGATTTGATTTAAGTCATATCTGAATGGTCTAGGGGTTTTCCCCACTTTCTTCAATTTAAGTCTGAATTTGGCAATAAGGAATTCATGATCTGAGCCATGGTCAGCTCCTGGTCTGGCTTTTGTTGACTGTAGAGAGCTTATCCATCTTTGGCTACAAAGAATATAATCAATCTGATTTTGGTGTTGACAATCTGGTGACGTCCATGTGTAGAGACTTCTCTTGTGTTGTTGGAAGAGGGTGTTTGCTATGACCAGTGCCTTCTCTTGGCCAAACTTTGTTAACCTTTGCCCTGCTTCATCCCGTATTCCAAGGCCAAATTTGCCTGTTACTCCAGGTGTTTCTTGACTTCCTACTTTTACATTCCAGTCCCCTATGATGAACAGGACATCTTTTCTGGGTGTTAGTTCTGGAAGGTCTTGTAAGTCTTAATAGAATCGTTCCTTCAGCATTACTGTTTGGGGCATAGACTTGGATTACTCTGATATTGAATGATTTGCCTTGGATACGAACAGAGATCATTCTGTCTTTTTTGAGATTGCATTCAAGTACTGCATTTCGGACTCTTTTGTTGACTATGAGGGCTACCCCATTTCTTCTAAGGGATTCTTGCCCACAGTACTAGTTATCATGGTTGTCTGAATTAAATTCATCTATTCCAGTCCTTTTTAGATCACTGATTCCTAAACTGTTGATCTTCACTCTTGTCATCTCCTGTTTGACCACTTCTAATTTACCTTGATTCATGGACCTAACATTCCAGGTTCCTATGCAATATTGCTTTTTACAGCATCATATTTTACTTCCATCACCAGTCACATCCACAACTGGGCATTATTTTTGCTTTGGCTCCATCTCCTCATTCTCTCTGGAGTTATTTTTCCAATGTTCTCCAGTAGCATATTGGGCACCTACCAGCCTGAAGATTTCATCTTTCACTGTTATATCCTTTTGCCTTTTCATGCTGTTCATGGGGTTCTCAAGTCAAGAATAATCAAGTGGTCTGCCTTTCCCTTCTCCAGCGGGCCACATTTTGTCAGAACTCTCCACCATGAGCCATTCATCTTGGGTGGCCCTACATGGCATGACTCATAGTTTCACTGAGTTAGAGAAGGCTGTGGTCCATGTGATCACTTTGATTAGTATTCTGTGATTGTGAAAATTAAATGCAAAGACAAGAAAGGAAAGGAACGACAAGGACAATAACAAGGACAAGAAATGAAACTACATCATTATATGTTCTTTTGATTATAGCATAACTTAGCAAACTGTTCAGTTTACTTTCATGCCTGTATGAGATGATGCTTAATGCATTAAAGAAGAAAGAGAGAAGCAGGATTATGACTATGTAATGTCAGAAGATTAGCACTTTCTCTTTAGTGTGATATTTCTGGTTGTAAGATATTCAATAGCAAATTAATGGACCTTGAGATTTTGGAATAATTGCCTGAAATAACATTTAAGTTTTGCTTAATATCCTAAACTTTGTTCAACTTCCTGGACTCAACCTATTCTTTGCTCTGATTAATTTATACACCCTTTTTTCATCCAAAAACTGAACCAAAATCCCTGGATATCTGGATTTACTCTTTTATAATGACTTTTCCTTTGTTACTTATATTCATAACTTCTCTATAAGACACCTTGGCTCATCAGCACAGTTCAGGCAAGTATTCACCACATATTTTTTCTTCTTCCATTGCATGTATATTTTTGTCCCTTTCTCCATATCCAGCACTCTGTTTCATATTTTTACCATTTAGTAATTAAATTACTATGAGATATCCATAAGCAGAATTTTTTTTTTCTAGAGACAACCACTCTGAGTATGATTACCTGGTAAAAACACAAAGTGTCCAGTTAAATTCAAATTTCAGATAAACAGCAAATAATTTTTGTATAAGTCCCAAACATTGCATGGGATGTATTTACACTAAAAATCATTCATTATATGAGATTCAAATTAGTATGGTTCATGTATTAATATTTGCCAAACCTAGCAGTACAATAAGCCAGAATTTAATCCCAAATTACACTACAAATAGTAGGGATTTTTCCTTTTCACAGAAATCCAGAGGGTAGTAATGAATTCAGGATGAGTAGAAGAAGCAGGAGACTCTGAAGTGATATTAAAACTATCCAATTTCTTTTGACCTTCACATCTGGCAAGGAAGTACTGATAGCACTATAAAGTCAGTCTTTCCATAAAAGTAGGGAAGTATGTAATTATCTTTCTTTTTTGTTTTTTTGTTTTTTTTTTTTTTTTTTTTACGATTTGAGGAGCATTTAGAAATCTGATCAATACCTACTTAATATTTTCGCAATCTCCTCTCCATGCTTCCTCTTTTAAAATGCAAATATATTGGGAAGAGTTAACATTTTCTATACTTGAAGGAATATATTTTTGAGAGGAATAACATAACATTTTTAGATAATACATTTTATCATGTGCTTTCCCATTAGAAGAAAAGTGTAGGGAAATGATAGAGCATGAGACTACAGGGTGGGAGATCCACTATAAAAGTTAGGAAAGGGTGGAGAAAAGGATGATTGAGTTGTGCCAGACACAAACTCCACCAGCTCACAAAGATATCCAAGCCATGGTCTTGTCATAAAGCCAAGTCAAAAAACTTGGCCTTGGGGAGCAATAAATTGGGAGATTGGGAGTGACATATTCCCACTTCTATTAATGACACAGATAACTAATAAGAACCTGCTGTATGGCACAGCATACTCAGTACTCTGTAATGACCTATATGCGAAAGGAATCTAAAAAGAGTGGATATATGTATAACTGATTCACTTTGCTGTCCAATATTTTTTTTTAATAGCCTTGTTTCAGAAGTGGCAGTACTATACAGATTTAAAGAGGGCACACTCTGGAACCACTCTGCCTGGAACTGAATCTCCAATCTGCCTCTTTTACAAAATGATGATATTAGTACCTAGCTCACAGAGTTTTTCTGTATCCATGTGTACATGAGATGATAAATGTAGTGAGATGAATATGTGGCACATAGGAAGTGCAATACATTTTGGCACTCGTGTGGGTATTGGCATTACCAAGTACATTTTTTAAAACTCATTCCTTTTATTCTTCGAATCTATTTTTTCTAATTGTCAAGGGAGTGTGTAATTTCCTTGGTTCTGTCTCGCCACAGCAAAAATTTGAAGCAGTGGATGAACCAGTATTACCCCTCCGTGTTACAGCTCACTTTTATTTGCAAGCAAAGGAAAATACATTCTCAAGGCGTGAGGGCAGGCCACCAACCCAAAAGACACAAAGAGAAGAGAAGCACCCCCCGCACCCCATCCCCACCCCACCCCACACTCAATTTTTACTCCTCTTTTTATATGTTTTTTTTTTTCTCCTCCCTCTGGGCCTGCCCTATGTAAATTGGGCTAGCCAGGAGGGCTGTTTGTTTTACCTGAGGTCCTCGGACCTTCCTTTGTTCTATTTTTGAAGGCTTTTCCCTTCTTTGTCTTTTAACCACTGCCATTCTGGACTCCTTTTTCCTATTCTAACTACCTAACATAATTATAGATGTTATGAGGGTACACATCTAATTTATTGAACAGATTAAAAAAGACCTTGTACTACTTTGCTGTGCAAAAAGTATTAGAGCAAAAAAGGTGTGTGTGTGTGTGTGTGGTGCACACATGTGTGTGTGTATAACTGAATCACTCTGCTGTACAGTAGAAATGAACACAACATTGTAAATCAACTACATGTCAATAAAATAAAATTTTTTTAAGTATTATGGCAAATATTTACCTCCAGAATCATCTTGACTATCTCATCCCCCAATATAACAACCCCCAGAGCTCAGCAGAGGGAGACTGGTGCAGTAGACACAAATATTAGACATAGTCTCTCAAACTTGTCTTTTTTCTAGTCTTGAAACACAATATGTCGCTATGACCATTATCAAAACTATAATGAAAAGTCCTTACAGGAATTCATTTGAAAGCATATCTTTCATATATAGAGAGAAGATCATCAAAAGATGGTTCCTTATCTCTGAGCTAGTTTCCTCAGCAAACAAAGATGCAAACTCTGGCTCCCTTTGGTATCAGAACCCTGCTTCCTTACTCATCCAATACACTCTGGCCCTGTCCACACTACCCAACATAGCCTCGCCAGTCACGTATTCCCCTCATCTGTCTTCAGTGTTAAACTTGCAGGGGTATCTGCCTCCAGGAGACAAAGTCCCTGCACAAACATAGATATATATGAAAATTAAATGCAAAGACAAGAAAGGAAAGACAAACATATCATTGTATGTTCTTTTGATTATAGCTTAACTTAGTAAACTGGTCATGGTTTATGTTCATGCTTGTATGAGATGATGCTTAATGCATTAAAAGAAGAAAGAGAGAAACAGGGTGTCAGGTTTTTACATTTAAAAATACTTGATTTATATTCATATCACTTTCTTTCTTTTGGTGTCATCTTGATGTTTTGGTCTTTAGGAGAAAAGGTCAGATGTTAAATCATAGTTACAATAGGCACCACTGATTATTTTCTTTTCTCAGAAAATAAAGATTATGTCAGAAAACAGTATTTCCTTTGACAAATAATAAAGAATTCAGATGAACATTGCTAGCTGCTCTGAGTGTAGTTAGTTGTACTACACAGAGGATACACCAAACAGCATGCTCTTTAAAAATTACTGGGTTTCTGTCTGCATTGTCACTGATACCAGTCCATGAAGAGTTCCCAGAAAAATTTAATATCTTAACCTGCCATTATTTCAGGACTAGGGCCCTCGGAATGACAGCTGTAATATTTCAGGAAAAATACTCATCAGATTTACTTCCTAATTCCCTCATGCTTCTATATAGAATCTCATGTTTGAGATAGAACTGTCTCTGGTCAAATCAAGAGTTGATAAGTGGGTTCAAATTTATTTTCTACTCAATGTGTGTCTTCTTGTACATCTTTGGTCTACTTATATAGCTTCACCATATTTCATCTGCTTGCTGATCCATAAAGAAGTCATAACAGTACCTACTACTCAGTTGTATTTGGAGGTTAATGTCCTGGGGTGCTTGTGCAAAATATATATATATATTATTTTCATCTTCACTAGTCCCAAATGATACAATGACACTTTCTGGTAGGCTGTCAGTTCTCCAATTCAGTCATGATAATATGTCTCCCAAGTTGGCACTAAAAAGATATGAAAATTGAAAAGGCTTCAAAATGACAACAGATACCATGCTCAAAGGAAACAAAATTCCATCCTATTTTATAACTTACCTACCTTTTATCTCAGCCTTATTATCTTTTTGGTTCCCAAAGACTGAATTTTCTGTACCCTATCTCCATGCTGCACTAGTCTATCTCTGCAACCCATCAAAATACAAGGCAGGTTTAAACATGTTATGTAATTCTGCAGTGTATATTACCTACAGTTTGTCACCTCTCCCAAGTCTCTTCATCCTCACCACTTAGGTATGGTTTCCATCTGCTACTTCTTAAATACCAATTACGATGCTATCATAGAATCTCAAATACCCCATTAATAAAGATTATCCAAGATTTTTCAGGTTAAAGGTTCTAGAAATCTCCTATCCCTTAAACCTTGCTCAGCAAAAAAGCCAACTTGTACATAGTTTATTGAAAGTCAATGAAGTATTTATTAAAAATCTACTTTCTGAAAACTGTGCTGCCTGAAAGGCCACACAAAGCTTGCAAGAGAACAACAGTAGAAGAGAATCACAATTGCTCAGGCTATCAATTGACTATAAGTTTTGTGTGCATTGTAATGAAATTATATGAATATTTTCACACATGTATCATGTATATTTCAAGGTATTAAAGTACTTTTGAAAAATAAATATATATTCTACTCCAGATCTGTTGCCTAAAAGAAGGGATATGAGTTTCTTAAGAAGATCTGGGATCTTACTACTTTCCCAAATTTTCAAACAATCTTCTTATTTCTATTTAAAAACCAGAATCTCTGCCTCTAGAATTAACTGCTGCCTTTTAGTTTTTGAGTTCTTCTATTTTATTACAGAATTCACTTCTCCCTGTGCATGTGTTTGAGTTTTCTCTCTTTAAACGTTATATTATGTTATGCTATGTTACGTTATGTTATGTTATGTGAAAGTCGTTCAGTTGTGTCTGACTTGGGATTTTCCAGGCCAGAATACTGGAGTGGGTAGCTGTTCCCTTCTCCACGGGATCTTCCCAACCCAGGTATCGAACCCAGGTCTCCCACATTGCAGGTGGATTCTTTACCAGCTGAGCCACCAGGGAAGTAGTCATTCTGTTACATAAATTATTGCTCATCCATTTGCCTTCCATCTCCCAAAATTTGTGGATGTGTCTAGTCTTCTGGGTTTCCTTTTCCATTCTCTTTGTCTTTGTGGTTTTCTACTTTTTTAGTTGCTTTTACTATCCATGATTTTATGTGTTTCAAAAAGTGGTTCAGATAAACACATGTATAAACTGATGTGTTTATCTAGAAGTCCCATTGAAGTACTTTAGTTATGGGAGTAACACAGTCAGATATACATTCCATAAGGGTTAACGCAGGCTGTAGAGTGGAATGAATAGTTTTGAAGAAGGAAAGATTGGAAACAAGTAGACGAGCTGGAAAAATAAGTAGAGACTGAACTTAGGATGTAAAGGAAGTGCCATATATGAAAAATGCTTATTATTATTAAGGAGATAGAATTACTAAGAAGTGGTTTTCAAATTTAATATGAAAGTCTATATTTCCACTACAGGTGGACCTAAGGGAAAGGGTGAGTATGTAGAGACCTGGGAGACATGGCAAAGCTTGGGTAAAGAACCATGATTTCCATGTTGGACTTGGACATGTTGATTTAAGGGACCAGTGGGATATGCAGAGATACCCAGTAGACCCTTGGCCACACCGAACTGAAATTCTGAGGAGAGGTCTAAGCTGAAAATGTAGAATTTAGAGCCACCTAAATAGATATGCTGTAACTTGTCAGAAATAGTTTCTCCATTTTAATATTAAAAATATGCTATTAAATAGAGATAATGAGATCTTTTCTCTATTTCAGTGACTTGAGATCTCCCGGAAATGATAATACATGTATACAAAACATCATTTTAAGAAAGCAGTCTCAGGTGCACATAAAATCATTATGCATATCATACCCAATTTTGTACATGAATAGCATTCATTTAATAATACTGTCATATTTTATAATCAGACGAATGAGATGAAATCTGGTTCTCACCACGTTGGTCACCAGGACTGTATCTGGACATATAACTATCTAAGCAAGTGTCTACCTCCCCCCTCACTTCACTAGATGCCTCTCCCAAAGATATGTACTCACTCAAATAAATAACCAGGTTGAAATATAATTAAGATTATATGTTAATCTTCTTATGGCAGCAAAATAATTACACAGCCCTACCAGTCTTTGCTCTAACATTATTTAGAAGGATTATAAAAAAGACATATCTTTTATCTTGCATAAATTCTGATTTCTCCCATACTTATGAAAATATTTTTTTCCTTGTAGCAGAACCAATAAAACAAGTTCCACATTTTTTCAAGGGAGTGGTGGATTCTTCAGTTTTACTTATTATTATTATAAAGCACTTTCATATGCTTAAAGGAATTTTCTTTTATTACAAATAGTGTCATGTCTTTGAGAGTAGGGAACTATAAATTTTACCATTAAGAAAATAGTATAGACCTGTTATTACATTCTAAATGACAAATTTTTATCTCTGAACAAAAATCACCTCATGGCAAAATTCAATGCAATTCATTCATCCCCTATTATTGCCTTCAGTTTCCCAAATATTCTTTTTAAGAAGATCTTTTAATATGAAGTGATTTCATTGAATTATATTTAAATCCAGATAAGGAAAAGTATGTTCATTCACTTCTGATTACAATAATAGTTGAGTTTTCATGTAGGTGCTTTTGTTTTGGCGAGCTGTCAAGAGACCCCCAGTTTCAGCTATGCAACAAGCAGCCTCACTATTTAGCATCTCCCCCTGAGATCTTACCGTGGTGCAGAAAGCTAATGATAATTTGTTACCTTTTTAGGCTTGGGTCAAAGTCTTGGATTCTCATCTCCCTGCTAACCTTACATAATGAAAAATGAGTGTGATATAATGAGAATTATACATTTGTATCCCTCTGGGTTCTTTTTGCTCTTTTCTCAAAGCATATACTTCTAAGACAACCCCTATTACACCACACCAATACGTATGTCTTTTTCTTTCACTTCCTTATTTCCTCTTCTTTTTCTCTTCACAATCTGTTTGTAATGTTCTTTTTCCCTGGTCAACAGAGATTTTAATTGAACAAGAGCACAATTTAAACAATGATTTTCAATTAAAATTATGAATTCCAAACTACTCATGATCAACTAAGTCTTTAAGCTGATTTACTTGAAAACAAGTGATTAAAATCATACATAACTGTACTTGGCAGAAATGAATTTGATGGCATATATAATTCCTGACATCAACATGCTTATTTTTCTAACACCTTATTCTTTAAAAAACAATGGAAAGTTCTTTTGTTGCTGATTGGCACAGAATTATGTTCTTTTCAAGAGTCAAACTGAGGTCATAGTTATGAGTAGCTAATGTGTTCTAAGTGCACACTTTGCTGTATTTGCTGTATCGATTTTCTAACTGATAGTCTACTATTTGTAAAATCTTATGTTGGAGCTTTACATTAATTAAATTGTTGAATCTTCACTAAAAAAAAAAAAAAAATATGCAGATCCTAATTAATCCAGAGACTTGCGGATAGGGGAACTTACAGTATAGTAGAGCACAAATCATAGAAGAGTCACAGATGATAAGGATAAAGCATTAAAAAAATATGTATGTACATATAACTGAATCACTGTGCTATACATCTGAAAACTAACACAGCATTGTAAATCAACTATACTTCAATTTAAAAAAAAATAGTCACAGGTGAGAAAACACAGCCCAGAATGCTGAAATTCTAAGGTTAAAGTCTTACTCTCATGCATACAAAGCTAAATCTTTCTTATTTATTGTTATTTACTGGGATGTAATACTCTAGAGAAAAATGATATAAAATAAAATCACTTCTAAGTCCACTGTTGATCATTAAAGCACTAAGCTTAAAAGAAATCTTTACCCATGGTAAGATTTGCCATGTGTCCATTTTATAAAACCAAAAATTCCTCTCTTGTTTATCTAACACCAAATATACAAGCACAGGTTGAAAGAGTAGGATAAGTATTTCTGCTCTAAAAACTCATTACTGAACCTCAGTTTTCACTAAAATGTATTCCTTGGCTGGAATGCAACACCCATAATTGTCTTCATACCTTCACACATAAGGCAGGAGGATGTGAAGGGTTTGCTAGATCCTTTTAGAATAATCAGAAAAAAGTTACAGTGCAATGTTTCCCTTTCATCAGGATACAACTGATCAAATAGTGTTTAATCCCTTCCCTGAAGGAAGGCTATCAGTGTTCATTAGGGAATTTTGTCTTATTTTTACTGGTCCTTACACTTGAAAAGTCAAATATAAGAACTATGAAGAGAAATTGAATCAAAATTTATAAGAAAACAAATTCTTAAAATAATAGCTAGATCTATAGGCAGAGCTGACTAGATAAAACTTCAGTGTATAAGGAAAAAAAAAAAAAAGTGAGTGTCCTTGACCTAATTCTCAGGACATGGTAAACTCTTGCTAAAATTTCCCCAAGAAACTTTATTCCTCTTCTTCCAGCTATTTTTCTGACTCACAAATACTTTTACACCATCTTCCAGGTATCCCTGTAGTGTCTTCATTCTGCATGCCCCAAACACTCTCTAATCAAATTCACTCCCACCAGATAATTCCCTGTATACTCTCTTAGAAAATCTCTTTTCAACAGATTTTTGTTGTTGTTGTTGGAAAGATCTGATCAATTAATTCTCACTTAAGGTTTAACAAGACTTCATAGTTTAATACTGTTATCCCTCCCAAAGTTATTAGCAACTTAACGGGAACCATCAAAATTTCAAGTCAAAAGAGTGATTAACGATTATTGCAGGCACTAATATGGAGCTATTTGGGGATACAATTCCATTATTGTAAGGAACACAATATCCTTACAATCCCTTTATTGACAGCAATATGGACAGCAATATATTCCAGAGGGCCTTTAAAACACTAAAAGCACAGTTTAGGATATAATGAAAAAAATTGAACTAACACTGCATAGATTGTATACAAATAATGAAATACATCATATGTTCCTTCTCCTTCTCTTTAGGGTTAGCAGTGGTAGTCTTTAAGTAGTTCTGTACCTCAATCCCCCCCCCCCCCATCTTCTGAAAGCATCATGGACAGTAATCCTGTTAATAGCTGGTTCTGTGCTTAATAGTTTTATTTTATTTTATTTTAATTTGGGATATGTAAAAAAGTTTTCAAACTTCATGGTTTAAGAGATGCTCTCAAAATTGCAGTGACCAAAATTTCCATTGACCCCTCCGATACTCGAAACCTGCTAGTTTCACACCATACTAATTAACACTAATACCATTTCCTAAGAAAACTGATTGCACTTCCAACTTAATCAGGCTTCCAGCAACAGGAATGGTAAACATAAAAAGTAATGTCTGGAGCTGATTTTAAAACAGTTCCTTTATTTTTCTTGGGATTTGCCTGCAGAAGACAGAGATTGTTTGCTCTTCTGTTTTTCAAAAATCTGATCTAAGAGGCTTCGCTTTATTATACCATTATTCCCTTGCTTGTGTTGTTCCTTCCAACTTCAAGGCTTCTTCTTTCTCAATCACTCAGTCAATTCAGGCTGTTTAAGGCACCCTATAACCCTGAAGATGACTGCTGCCTTGCTCTGGAATCTTTCACAGCCTACAGTTACTAAGTTCTAAGATAAACTAAATGCCATTTATTTTAATGCTTACTATATGCTCTATCTCATTTCTTTCTTACAGAAACCTGTGAGCTACATATTATCCTCATTTAACACAGATAAGACTCAAAGAAGTTAAGCCATCACCCAAGGTCACAGGACTTAGTAATCAGAGCCTATTAAAACCCTGGATCGTCTGATTCTGTCTGACTATACCATCTACGTAAACGGACTTTTGGCTGCCAGTTGAATCCCTCTGTTGCTTGTCCCATCTGTGCAAATGTATCTATCTTTTTCAAATGTTCTCATTCATTTACCTTGCCCAAATTCTGGCCCATATGGATTCAGAAATAATCTAATGAAGTAGTTGTCTTTCCTCATTGCCCCAAGTGACTTATAGAGTGTTTGGAAGAAGCATAGATTAAGCAGAGGGACTTCCAGAGTTCCTATGACAAGTGCCCTCACTCATTTGTTCCCTTGCTAAGGCAGGGAGTTAAACTATCAACAGAGGTATTCTAATATTCCAGCAGCCTCAGAGGCCAATAGGAACAGAGTCTGGAAGGCAGTGGAATGTTTCCCTGGTACTCTCAAGTACTGGCAGAACTGGTGTAATGTGGGCCAAACACTGGATAGTGGACAAAAATTTTAACTTTTTACAAACATGGTTGGCTCTAGCCATGTCATTATGGAGTATCCCATATGCAGATTGTCTGTCCAAATGTATAGAGAACTTTAACTTTTTCCACTATTGAAAATCTTCTATATTACACATTCTTCATAGCAAATGTGTGAAACTGAGAAAATAGAGGTAGTAGGAAACCTAAGAGGGCTTCCCTGGTGGCTCAGCAGTAAAGAATCCTCCTGCAATGCAGGAGTAGCAGGAGATGCAGGTTTGATCCCTGGGTGAGGAAGATCCACTGGAGGAGGGCATGGCAACCCACTCCAGTATTCTTGCCTGGAGAATCCCATGGACAGAGAAGCCTGGCAGGCTACAGTTCATAGTGTTGCAAAAAGTCAGACAGGACTGAAGCGACTTAGCATGCATGCATGCAGGAAGCCTAGAAAGCATGAAGGTAGACTACATCATTCTTACAGTCTGTTGGTCTCTGTAACTTGCCTCTAGGCATTTAATATCAGAGACGCAACACCCCCTGTAGACGCATATGAAGAATACCATATCTGCTTTCTTCTGAACATCAACTCAGAAATGGAATCAGTTGTCCTCAAGCTCACAAAAGAGGCAAGAGACTAAGAGTATGAGGAAAGTGTTCCTCCAACAAAATTTGTCCTTATTCTCATATCCATAGTGAACACTGTTATTTTGTCCCTAGTTACTTTTCCTTTTGGATTTGAAATCTACTTCTTCATTCCATTGTACTGGGTTTTTGGATAGTGGCAGTTTATTGACTAGTTTTTGATTCTGATCTTTTTTTTTTTTTTTCTGTCAAAACATCAGCACCTGGCCTGCAGGTTAGATTTTCTCCTTTCATGATAAATCTTAAAAGTGGGTAAGGTATATTATTCTGCATTGAGAATGGAAAGAGAAGAAAAAAGTAATGGTTGGAAGATATGGGTAGATGTGACTATTAAGGGGAGCCAAAGGAATCTGCCACTGCTTGTGCTTTCAATATGGCAACCATTTTGAAGAGAGAAAAACAAAGAGAATACTGTTTGCTTTTCTTAATTAATGTCAATAGCTAAAATTTATAAGAGCCTTAATAACAGGATTTTCCTTCAACTGTTTCAATAATCATCATTGGATTTGCCTGTGTGTACCTGTCTTCACAGACTATCTTTTTAACTCAAGGTGGAAATATGAGATATTTCTACCAAGAGATGTCTTTTCCTCAGATTTATATGAATAATAAGCAAGAGATACATGCTTTCTGATTGGAGATAATTTTAGCATCAATTATGAAAATATCACTGCCAATGCTCATATATGTAACCAGGAATATCTAATCATACCTGGTCAGAGAATTCTTTTTCTGAAAGTAAAAATTTAATACAATAAACATTTATTGAGTGTTTATTTACATGATCGACAAAGTGGGCCAGACAACCATGTTTCACCACATACACCAGTCAGATGTAGATAATTTCAAGAGGTCACTTATATTCATTACACAAAGTCAGATATATTTGCATGGCTCAGGAGACAGGAGGAGAGTGGCATATTGACTCTATCTTAATATATACTTTTATAATGATTGTACTGTAAATATCCCAAGAGAATTATTATTAAAAGAGTATCCCTACCTCCTTTTACCATGTACAGAGTAAGATAAATAGTTTGGAAAATAAAAACTTTAAAAACCAGATGCTCAGAGATGTTAAGTGACTTGGACAAGGTCATATGCACTGCACAAGGTCGTGAGAATAGTTTCCCTGAATGAAAATTAGGGAACTGACTTCCATGCTTCTCGCATATCCTAAAACACAAGACTAGACTGCCTTGAAAATGCTATCATCACACTAGTAATTTAGTTACATTTTTTTTTAACTGCTTTGTTTTTGGGACCCATGTTTTTGAAACTTTGGACAAATGATTTAATAGGTTAACTTTATTAAATGCAAACAAATTAGATGGTGACCCACTCCAGTGTTCTTGCCTGGAAAATCCCATGGATGAAGGAGCCTGGTAGGCTACAGTCCATGGGGTTACAAAGAGTCGGACACAACTGAGTGACTTCACAACAACACAACTAAATGAAAACTAATGTAATATATTATTCTTTAGTTTAATTATAATTGTGTTTTAGTATAATATTTAATGGGAATGATTAAACACAATAGGAGAACCATCTATCATAGGCTGCCTCTGAAAATATTTAATTATTGTGGAGAACTGTAAAGGCAATTAAAATGCCCCACAAACAGATGGAAAGAGGAAAAGGTGCAGCAAAAAGATAAAGTACCATTAGTAAGATCTCTGTGTGATAAATAACAAAGGGAAGATTGTTCTAACAAATCTTGATAGAAAGATTAAAAATACATTGAAATTCAAGAACATAATCTCATTATGTTGGTGAGATAATAACCAGACCCTGATATTCTGCCTCACTTTTGTTTTCTAATTCTAGCAAAATCAAAGCCAGAAAAATTTTGACTTTTAATACATAAGGTACATATCATGAATCTATTCTGAAGTGAAAGTGAAAGTCACTCAGTCCCACCTGACTCTTTGCAACCTCATAACTATACAGTCCATGGAATTATCCAGGCCAGAATACTGGAGTGGGGAAGAGTCCCGGGACTCTTCCCATCCCAAGGATCAAACCCAGGTCTCCCACATTACAGGTGATTCTTTACCAGATTAACCACAAGGGAAGAATACTCCAAGAATACTGGAGTGGGTAGCCTATCGCTTCTCCAGTGGATCTTCCCAACTCAGGAATGGATCCAGGGTCTCCTGCATTGCAGGAGGATTCTTTACCAACTGACTTATAAGGGAAGCCCTTGACGACCCAGAGGGATGACATGGGGAGGGAGGAGAGAGGAGGGTTCAGGATGGGGAACACATGTATACCTGTGGCAGATTCATTTTGATATATGCCAAAACCAATACAATATTGTAAAGTTAAATAAAATTTAAAAAATGAATCTATTCTGACAATCTTCAAAAACATTACATATGAGGTTACCAAAACCCCATGAAAAACTGCAAGCATTCTTACTTACAGGACTGAATCAATATATTCCACCTGCTGTAAACTCTTTACACACAGTAATCCAAGTCTATGCCCCAACCAGTAACGCTGAAGAAGCTGAAGTTGAATGGTTCTATGAAGACCTACAAGACCTTCTAGAACCAACACCCAAAAAAGATGTCCCTTTCATTATAGAGGACTGGAATGCAAAAGTAGGAAGTCAAGAGATACATGGAGTAACAGGCAACTTTGACTTTGGAGTACAAAATGAGCAAGTCAAAGGCTAACACAATTTTGCCAAGAGAACATACTGGTCATAGCAAAGACAGTCGTTCAACAACACAAGAGAAGACTCTAACACGGACATCACCACATGGTCAACACCAAAAACAGATTGATTATATTCTTTGCAGCCAAATATGGAGAAGCTCTATGTAGTCAAGAAAAACAAGACTGGGAGCTGACAGTGGCTCAGATCATGAGCTGCTTATTACCAAATTCAGACTTAAATTGAAGAAAGTGGGGAAAACCACTAGACCATTCAGGTATGACCTAAATCAAATCCCTTACGAATACACAGTGGAAGTGAAAAATAGATTCAAGGGATTAGCTCCGATTGACAGAGTGCCTGAAGAACTAGGGACAGAGGTTCATGACATTGTGCAGGAGGCAGTAATCAAGACCATCCTCAAGAAAAAGATATGAAAAAAGGCAAAATGGTTGTCTGAGGAGGCCTTACAAATATCTGAGAAAAGAAAAGACACAAAAAGCAAAGGAGAAAAAGAAAGATATACCCATTTGAATGCAGAGTTCCAAAGAATAGTAAGGAGAGATAAGAAAGCCTTCCTCAGTGGTCAATGCAAAGAAATAGAGGAAAACAGTAGAATGGGAAAGACTAGAGATCTCTTCAAGAAAATTAGAGATGCCAAGGGAACATTTCATGCAAAGATGGGCACAATAAAGGACAGAAATGGTATGGACCTAACGGTAGCAGAAGATATTAAGAAGAGGTGACAAGAACACACAGAAGAACTATACAAAGAAGATCTTCATGACCCGGATAATCATGATGTTGTGATGAGTCACCTAGAGCCAGACATCATGGAATGTGAAGTCAAGTGGGCCTTAAGAAGCATCACTATAAACAAAGCTAGTGGTGGTGATGGAATTTGAATCAGTTCTAAAGAGGTGGATGAAACCTGAGCCTATTATATAGAGTGAAGGAAGTCAGAAAGAAAAACACCAATACAGTATACTAACGCATATATAAGGAATTTAGAAAGATGGTAATGATGACCCTATATGCGAGACAGCAAAAGAGACACGGATGTATAGAACAATATTTTGGACTCTGTGAGAGAAGGTGAGGGTGGGATGATTTGAGAGAATAGCGTTGAAACATGTATATTATCATATGTGAAACAGATCACCAGTCCAGGTTCGATGCATGAGACAGGGTGCTCAGGGCTGGAACACTGTGATGACCCTGAGGGATGGGATGGGGAGGGAGGTGGAAGGGGGTTTCAGGATGGGGAACAGATGTACACCCATGGCTGATTCATGTCAGTGTATGGCAAAAACCACTACAATATTGTAAAGTATTTAGACTCCAATTAAAATAAATAAATTAAATAAAATCCTAATAGATGATGCTGTGAAAGTGCTGCACTCAATATACCAAAAAAATTGGAAAATCCAGCAGTGGCCACAGGACTGGGAAAAGTCAGTTTTCATTCCAATCCCAAAGAAAGGTAATGCCAAAGAATGTTCAAACTACCGCACCATTGCACTCATCCCACACGCTAGTAAAGTAATGCTCAAAATTCTCCAAGCCAGGCTTCAACAGTACATGAACTGTGAACTTCCAGATGTTCAAGCTGGATTCAGAAAAGGCAGAGAAACCAGAGATCAAATTGCCAACATCCCTTGGATCATCAAAAAAGCAAGAGAGTTCCAGAAAAACATCTACTTATGCTTTATTGGCTATGGGAAAGCCTTTGATTGTGTGGATCACAACAAACTGTGGAAAATTCTTCAAGAGATGGGAATACAAGACTGCTTGACCTGCCTCCTGAGAAACCTGTATGCAGGTCAGGAAGCAACAGTTAGAACCGGACATGGAACAACAGACTGGTTCCAAATAGGAAAAGGAATACATCAAGGCATCATATTGTCAATACATCATATCGTCACCCTGCTTATTTAACTTATATGCAGAGTACATCATGAGAAATGCTGGGCTGGATGAAGCACAAGCTGGAATCAAGATTTCCAGGAGAAAGATCAATAACCTCAGATATGCAGATGACACCACCTTATGGCAGAAAGTGAAGAAGAACTAAAGAGCCTGTTGATGAAAGTGAAAGAGGAGAGTGAAAAAATTGGATTAAAGCACAACATTCAGAAAACTAAGATCATGGCATCTGGTCCCATCACTTCTTGGCAAATAGATGGGGAAACAGTGGAAACAGTGGCTGACTTTATTTTTCTGGGCTCCAAAATCCTGCAGATGGTGATTGCAGCCATGAAATTAAAAGATGCTTACTCCTTGGAAGGGAGAAGGCAATGGCACCCCACTCCAGTACTGTTGCCCGGAAAATCCCATGGATGGAGGAGCCTGGTAGGCTGCAGTCCATGGGGTCACTAAGAGTCAGACAGGACTGAGCGACTTCACTTTCACTTTCCACTTTCATGCATTGGAGAAGGAAATGGCAACCCACTCCAGTGTTCTTGCCTGCAGAATCCCATGGATGGAGAAGCCTGGTAGGCTCCAGTCCATGGGGTCGCACAGAGTTGGACACGACTGAAGCGACTTAGCAGCACTCCTTGGAAGGAAAGTTATGACCAACTTAGATAGCATATTAAAAAGCAGAGACATTAGTTTGCCAACAAATGTCCATCTAGTCAAGGCTATGGTTTTTCCAGTAGTCATGTATGGATGTGAGAGTTGGATTATAAAGAAAGCTAAGCACCTAAGAATTGATCCTTTTGAATTGTGGTGTTGGAGAAGACTCTCAAGAGTGCCTTGGACTGCAAGTAGATCCAACCAGTGCATCCTAAAGGAGATCAGTCCTCGGTGTTCATTGGAAGGACTGATGTTGAAGCTGAAACTCCAATACTTTGGCCACCTGATGGGAAGAGCTGACTAATTGGCAAAAACCCTAATGCTGGGAAAGATTGAGGGCAGGAGAAGAAGGGGACGACAAAGGATGAGATGGTTGGATGGCATCACCGACTCAAAGGACATGGGTTTGGGTGGACTCCAGGAGTTGGTGATGGAGAGGGAGGCCTGGCATGCTGCAGTTCATGGGGTTGCAAAGAGTCGGACACAACTGAGTGACTAAACTGAACTGAATGTAGGGATTTACTATACGCCTCAAGAATTTAATTTCTAGTTTTTCAGTTTAATTCAACAATGAGTAAATATTATCATCATGAGCAAAGACAGTTTGAGCTAGATATTGTGGTGGACACTACTAAGAAAGAATAAATTAGTCTCTGCTGTCAAACATCTCTTAGAATTAGACTGGATCATGATGAAATAAAAGATATGCAAATAAATAATTACATTACTAAGCAAACCATGGTAAACAGTCAAGAATAGCTATGAACTACTTTTGCAAATTAGTAAATAAATAAAATGAGTTGAAGTTCTACTATATCCTAAAATACATTGTTGAACCGGTCAGTTATTGCTGAATAATAAGCAACCAAAAAAATCTCACAGGCATTCTTTTATTTCACATGGTTGTGAATCAGTTCAGTTAAGTTCAGTCACTCAGTCGTGTCTGACTCTTTACAGCCCCATGAATCGCAGCATGCTAGGCCTCACTGTCCATCACCAACTACGGGAGTTCACTCAGACTCACATCCATCGAGTCAGTGATGCCATCCAGCCATCTCATCCCCTGTCGTCCCCTTCTCCTCCTGCCCCCAATCCCTCCCAGCATCAGAGTCTTTTCCAATGAGTCCACTCTTCGCATGAGGTGGCCAAAGTACTGGAGTTTCAGCTTCAGCATCATTCCCTCCAAAGAAATCCCAGGGCTGATCTCCTTCAGAATGGACTGGTTGGATCTCCTTGCAGTCCAAGGGACTCTCAAGAGTCTTCTCCAACACCACAGTTCAAAAGCATCAATTCTTTGGCGCTCAGCCTTCTTCACAGTCCAACTCTCACATCCATACATGACCACAGGAAAAACCATAGCCTTGACTAGACGGACCTTTGTTGGCAAAATAATGTCTCTGTTTTTGAATATGCTGTCTAGGTTGGTCATAACTTTCCTTCCAAGGAGTAAGCGTCTTTTAATTTCATGGCTGCAATCACCATCTGCAGTGATTTTGGAGCCCAAAAAAATAAATTTAGGAACTCGCTAATATAGTATAGTACAGGCTATTCACCATATGGGAATTGGCTGGGCTTTCTTAAATATCTTTCAGTTGACTAAGGTTTACTTACCCTAGTCTAAGCCTAGCTGGGGCAGCTTAGCTAAGGCAGCTCCTTTCTGTATGTCTTTCATTCTCCTCTTGGATCTAGCAAGGTATGCTCTTCTTATGGCAGTTCTACGGGAAGAAGGAGAACAAGTCTAAATTTGGAAACACTTTTCAGGTCCCTCTCTGTAACATATTTTCTAAAATCAGATGGGCAATAGTCATGGCCAACCCCAGAATGACAGTGGGAGGGCACTGCAAAGTTCATGGCAAAAGATGTGATTATATAATCTTATCACAAAGGATAGAAAAAAGATTTGGAATGATACAATCTACTCCAAATATAAAGTTTTAAAAGCAAGTTGCATAGGTGAAGGCACAGACAGGCATATCATTGGAACAGAATTATAGGCCAAATTAAGATAGAGGAGTATCAACTTAATTTATAATAAAAGGCACTATTCAAAACCAAAGTGAGGCTTCCCTGGTGGTTCAGTTGTTGACAATCCACCCTGCAGGGCATGGGGCACTGGTTCGATCCCTGGTTCTGGAAGATCCCACATGCCTGAGGTCAACTAGGCCTGCGCACCAAAACTGCTAAAGTCTGAGCACCGAGAGCCTGTGCTATGCAACTAGAGAGTGGCCCCCGCTCTCCACAGCTAGAGAAGGCCCAAGCACAGCAGTGAAGACCCAGCACAGCCAAAAATAATAAATTAACTAATAACACAAGTTAAAAAAAAAAAGTAAAGTACAGGTTAGTAAACAAAAGATGTTGGGAACTTTAGCTCACAATTCATAAAAACTATCAGGTTAGATCTTTGCCACATATAATAAATACATTCAAATAAATTCCACATGGTTTAAAAGATAAAATACGAAAAATGAAATAATAACATCTAGAAGAAAATGTTGGTAAATATGTAATCAATCTTGAAAAGGGAAGGACCTTCTAAATCTCAAAGAAAAAAATCAACAGATAGCAAAACATATAAAATGAACATTAATAGCAAAAAACTTAAAGGACAAAAATAGAAAAATATTTCAGACAAAAGCTCATAAGCTGTATATATTAAGCTTTTTTAAAAGTTCATAATAAACTTACTAACACTCAAATTTAAAATGGACAAAAAAATCAAGAACAAAAAGCAATCCATGAGTGACATGAGAGAAGATAATAGAGCATGATATTTCAGAAATCCATCCTTCCACAAAAATAACAAACTGTAAGGAACTGTCTAAAGCAACTATTTGGAAATCTGAATTGATTTCCAAATAATACTTGCAGCATCTAGGGGAGAGCTTGGTGAAAGTTTGATGAAGAGGATAATAAATCTCAGTCAATTTTGGCCATTATAGTTATTAGCTACTATCCTCCAACCACTAACCCTATGGCAGGCAACTATGCAGAATACACCCCATAATCCTGATAGTACTTGCTAGAGCCAGATAGACAAGCAGTAAAAACTTGTTCCCTAGGGATACAGATTTTGAAATTTGATTGCTGATTGCTGCTTTTTATCACTGAGAGACTGGCATAGAGATCAGCACCAAAGGGCTAACATGCCTTCCTAGCCACAGGGGATTTAAAAGACACAAGACTACTTCATCCACTACTGAGAGCCAGATATTTAAGGAAATCTTGCCAGGTCACCAGTTGACTGTAGGGGGGGAAAAAATGAAAGAGCAACTTCAGTGACCACATAAAACAAAGATACACACTTTACAAAAATAGGTCAGAAAATCACGAAAGGATAGTTTCAGCTCTCAACAAGCCAAAAAACAGCAATCTAGGAGGAATGAGAAAATTAGATTTCCAGAGTTACCACAACATAATACTCAGAATGTCCAAACCTCAATAAAAATTTACAAACCATACACAGAAGCATAAAAGAATGGTCTATTCACAGGGAAAAAATAATTAAACAGAAATCATCACCCAGAAAGTCCAGACATTGGAAATATTAGTTAAAGATATTAAATCAACTGCATTAAATAGATTTGATAAACTAAAAGAAACCAAGAAGAAGAACAAAAGGAAATTGAGAAAACAATGTCTGAACTAAATAAGGCATATAGGAACAGAGTATCTTTATAGTATTGAAATTAAGTTGGTATTTTTTGAACTAGAATGCTGTAAGTTTAAGATGTAAATTGTAATCCCCAAATTAACCAACAAGAAAATAATAAAAAAAAACATACAAAAAAAAAGAAAAAAGAAGGAAATCAAAATGGTATGGAAAGTAAATTTTACAAGGTCAGTAATGGAAGAAGTGAAGAACAAAAATATATGACATGCAGAAAATATAGCTAAATTGAAGAAATAAATTTTTCTTTATTGTTAATCACATTAAATGTAAATAGATTTAATTATTCCATTAAAGCACAGAGATTGGCAGATTTGATTAAAAGCATAGGAAAAAAAAATGTTGTTTAGTCACTAAGTCATGTCTGACTCTTTTGCAACCCATAAACTGTAGCCCACCAGGCTCTTCTGTCCATGGGAGTGGGTTGCCATTTCCTTCTCTAGGGGATCTTCCCAACCCAGGGGTCGAATCCACATCTCCTGCATTGGCAGGCAGATTCTTTACCACTGAGCCACCAGGAAAACCCAAAGAAAAAGATATTCCATTCAAATAGTAACCAAAAGAGAACTGTTCAGAGAAAAGAGACATTAAGTCAGAAAATATTACGAAAGAACAGGTCAATACAAGATATCTAAAAATTATAAACAGGCACAACTCGACTTACTGGAAAAGACCCTGATGCTGGGAAAGATTGAAGGCAGGAGGAGAAGGGGAAAACAGAGGACGAGATGGTCAGAAGGCATCACTGACTCAATGGAAATGAGTTTGAGCAAACTCTGGGAGATAGTGAAAACGGGGAAACCTGGCATGCTGCGGCCCAGGGAATTACACAGAGTCAGACACGACAGAGCGACTGAACAACAACAAAGAAGCTGCAAAATATATGAAGAAAAATGGACAGAATTGCAGAGGAAAATAGAAAAGTCCATAATAACTTGAAATTTTAATACTCCCACTTTTAATAATGTATAAATCATATACAAAATCAATAAGAATATACAAAACTTTAACTACACTATTAGCCGATTAGAGCTGACAAAGACCACTTCACCCAATAAAAAGAGATACACATTTCCCTTAAGTGCACCTGAAAAATTCCCCAGGGTATACAGTATTTAGGCCACAAAATATATCTAATAAATTTTATTTATTTATTTATTATTTTACTTTACAATATTGTATTGGTTTTGCCATACATTGACATGAATCTGCCATGGGTGTAAATGTGTTCCCCATCCCTCAGGGTCATCTCAGTGCTCCAGCCCCAAGCACCCTGTATCATGCAGCGAACCTGGACTGGCGATTCGTTTCATATATGATATTATACGTGTTTCAATGTCATTCTCCCAAATCATCCCACCCTCACCCTCTCCCACAGAGCCCAAAAGACTGTTCTATACATCTGTGTCTCTTTTGCTGTCTCACATACAAGGTTATCGTTACGATCTTTCTAAATTCCACATATATGCGTTAATATACTGTATTGGTGTTTTTCTTTCTAGCTTATTTTACTCTGTATAATAGGCTCCAGTTTCATCCATCTCATTAGAACTGATTCAAATGTATTCTTTTTAATGGCTGAGTAATACTCCATTGTGTATATGTACCACTGCTTTCTTATCCATTCATCTGCTGATGGAAATCTAGGTTGCTTCCATGTCCTGGATTTTATAAAGAGTGCTGTGATGAACATTGGGGTACACGTTTTTCTTTCAATTCTGGTTTCCTCGGTGTGTATGCTCAACAGCAGGATTGCTGGGTAGTATGGCAGTTCTATTTCCACTATTTTAAGGAATCTCCACGCTGTTCTCCATAGCGGCTGTACTGGTTTGCATTCCCACCAATAGTGTAAGAGGGTTCGCTTTTCTCCACACCCTCTCCAGCATTTATTGCTTGTAGACTTTTGGATAGCAGCCATTCTGACTGGCATGAAATGGTACCTCATTGTGGTTTTGATTTGCATTTCTCTGATAAGGAGTGATGTTGAGTATCTTTTTATGTGTTTGTTAGCCATCTGTATGTCTTCTTTGGAGAAATGTCATTTTAGTTCTTTGGCCCATTTTTTTATTGGGTCATTTATTCTTCTGGAATGAAGCTGCAGGAGTTGCTTGTATATTTTTGAGATTAATTCTTTGTCCATTGCTTTGTTGGCTATTATTTTCTCCCATTCTGAAGGCTGTCTTTTCACCGGGCTTATAGTTTCCTTTGCTGTACAGAAGCTTTTAAGTTTAAGTAGGTCCCATTTGTTTATTTTTGCCTTTTTTCCAATATTCTGGGAAGTGGGTCATAGAGGATCCTGTCGTGGTTTAGGTCAGAGAGTGTTTTGCCTATGTTCTCCTCTAGGAGTTTTATAGTTTCTGGTCTTACATTTAGATCTTTAATCCATTTGGAGTTTATTTTTTTGTATGGTGTTAGAAAATGTTCTAGTTTCATTCTTTTACAAGTGGTTGACCAGTTTTCCCAGCACCACTTGTTAAAGAGATTGTCTTTCCTCCATTGTATATTTTTGTCTACTTTGTCAAAGATAAGGTGTCCATAGGTGCATGGATTTATCTCTGGGCTTTCTATTCTGTTCCATTGATCTATATTTCTGTCTTTGTGCCAGTACCATACTGTCTTAGTAACTGTGGCTTTGTAGTAGAGCCTAAAGTCAGGCAGGTTGATTCCTCCAGTTTCATTCTTCTTTCTCAAGATTGCTTTGACTATTCGAGGCTTTTTGTATTTCCATACAAATTGTGAAATTATTTGTTCGAGCTCTGTGAAAAATACCGTTGGTAGCTTGATAGGGGTTTCATTCAGTCTATAGATTGCTTTGGGTAATATACTCATTTTCACTATGTTGATTCTTCCAATCCATGAACATGGTATATTTCTCCACCTATTAGTGTCCTCTTTGATTTCTTTCACCAGTGATTTATAGTTTTCTATATATAGGTCTTTTGTTTCTTTAGGTAGATATATTCCTAAGTATTTTATTCTTTTCATTGCAATGGTGAATGGAATTGTTTCCTTAATTTCTATTTCTGTTTTCTCATTGTAAGTGTATAGGAGTGTAAGGGATTTCTCTGTGTTAATTTTATATCCTGCAACTTTACTATATTCATTGATTAGCTCTAGTAATTTTCTTGTGGAATCTTTAGGGTTTTCCATGTAGAGGATCATGACATCTGCAAACAGTGAGAGTTTTACTTTTTCTTTTCCAATCTGAATTCCTTTTATTTCTTTTTCTGCTCTGATTGCTGTGGCCAAAACTTCCAAAACTATGTTGAATAGTAGTGGTGAGAGTGGGCACCCTTGTCTTGTTCGTGACTTTAGGGGAAATGCTTTCAATTTTTCACCATTGAGGATACTGTTTGCTGTGCGTTTGTCATATATAGCTTTTATTATGTTGAGGTATGTTCCTTCTATTCCTGCTTTCTGGAGGGTATTTATCATAAATTGATGTTGAATTTTGTCAAAGGATTTCTCTGCATCTATTGAGATAATCATATGGTTTTTATTATTCAATTTGTTAATGTGGTGTATTACATTGATTGATTTGCAGATATTGAAGAATCCTTGCATCCCTGGGATAAAGCCCACTTGGTCATGATGTATGATCTTTTTAATATGTTGGTGGATTCTGTTTGCTAGAATTTTGTTAAGGAGTTTTGCATCTATGTTCATCAGTGATATTGGCCTGTAGTTTTCTTTTTTTGTGGCACCTTTGTCAGGATTTGGTATTAGGGTGATGGTGACCTCATAGAATGAATTTGGAAGTTTACCTTCCTCTGCAATTTTCTGGAAGAGTTTGAGTAGGATAGGTGTTAGCTCTTCTGTAAATTTTTGGTAGAATTCAGCTGTGAAGCCATCTGGTCCTGGGCTTTTGTTTGCTGGAAGATTTTTGATTACAGTTTCAATTTCCGTGCTTGTGATGCATCTGTTAAGATTTTCTATTTATTCCTGGTTCAGTTTTGGAAAGTTGTACTTTTCTAAGAATTTGTCCATTTCTTCCAAGCTGTCCATTTTATTGGCATATAGTTGCTGATAATAGTCTCTTATTATCCTTTGTATTTCTGTGTTGTCTTTTGTGATCTCTCCATTTTCATTTCTAATTTTGTTGATTTGATTTTTCTCCCTTTGTTTCTTGATGAGTCTGGCTAATGGTTTGTCAATTTTATTTATCTTTTCAAGGAACCAGCTTTGGCTTTGTTGATTTTTGCAATGGTCTCTTTTCTTTCTTTTGCATTTATTTCTGCCCTAATTTTTAAGATTTCTTTCCTTCTACTAACCCTGGGGTTCTTCATTTCTTCCTTTTCTAGTTGCTTTAGGTGTAGAGTTAGGTTATTTATCTGACTTCTTTCTTGCTACTTGAGGTAAGCCTGTATTGCTATGAACCTTCCCCTTAGCACTGCTTTTACAGTGTCCCATAGGTTTGGGGTTGTTGTGTTTTCATTTTCTTAATAAATTTTAACTGTCTGAAGCCATACAAAGTATCTTTTCTTGAAACAATGAAATGAAACTAGGTCAATAGCAGAAAGAAACAAAAATACCCACAAATGTGGAAATTGAACAACACACTAATAAATAATCAATGAGTAAAAAACGAAATTCTAAAGGAAATTAGAAAATACCTTGAGAGAAATAAAAACACAGTATATCAAGACTTACAAGATGTAATGGAAGTAGTACTAAGAAAAATCTAGTTTTAAATGCATACACTGAAAAAAAAGAAAAAAGAAAGAGCTCAAATCAAGAACTAACTATCCAATCAGATCAGTCGCTCATTCGTGTCCGACTTTTTGCGACCCCACGAATCGTAGCACGCCAGGCCTCCCTGTCCATCACCAGCTCCCAGAGTTCACTGAGACTCACGTCCATCGAGTCAGTGATGCCATCCAGCCATCTCATCCTCTGTCGTCCTCTTCTCCTCCTGCCCCCAGGAACAGGAAAAACATCTCTATTTTACTTGTTTCAGAAAATATCTGGATCAAATACCAAAAAAAAAAAAATGGTAAGGCTTAGAGGTATGCACAAAATTATTGATTTAGTGGTCATCTATTCCTCTCTAACAGATATAGCTCAGAATTTTTTAAAAGAAGAAAAAACACACTAAGTTATTGATATGAACTGTATATAAGTCAAAGCATGCCATTTGGTACTTAGATATACTGGATATTTGATGAATGAGTGAATGAAGTAATGTATAAAACTCAGCCATATAAATCAAACTTATTCCATTTATCTTACCTTTATCAACAGCAACTCTTTGTGTTATCCCCATGCCAGCTAGCATAAACAATATCATTAGGAGGCACTCTAATTGAAAAATCTGGAAACAAAAGTAAGAAAGAAAAATTAATCCTTTGCCTTTTTGCTCTGAGTATCTGGTGTCTCTACCACAGCACCCTTTGGAACAGTGATTTGTTTTTTTAATTTTCTTCTGGGATGTTCCATATATTCCTCTGATACTGACTCATTGAATGAAGCATTATTGTCTGAAACATATTCTAAACCTCTCTCTTGACATGTGGGAACAAAATTAGATGGTCTTTATTGAAGGACATTAATGTATCACAGAAAAGATTAACTCATACAAACAATGAACTGTTGTTCTTTTGTCAATAAATCTGTCAGCTTGTTTATTACTGCACAGCTGAAGAGTTTCAAGATTTTAAAAGATATAGATATTATAATACTTCAAGGCTGATTTGTTTCTTAAGATGACAAAAGAGAACAGAGGGCTTCATGATGGCTGTTATAACTCTGTAAATAAATCAAAAACATTCTTCTAGAGAGGTTGAAAACCAGAACCTAATAACAAATTCTATTATATGATAAAGGTAGTCTTAAAACAATAGATCACAGATATTCAGAGATAATAAAGAACATAAAAATTATAAATCTCTTTGTATGTGTGTAATATGTCTGCTTTTATTCTGCTTGCCAATTTTATAATCTTTTTTTTTCATTACAGTGTAGTAGATTTTCAAGGTTGTGCTAGTTTTAGATGTACAACAAAGTGTTTCAGTTATACATACTTATATATGTATTTTTTTCAGATTATTTTCCCTTATAGGTTATTACAAAACAACGAGTAAAGTTCCCTGTACTATACAGTAGGTCCTTGTTGGTTATCTATTTTATGTATAGGTTAATCCCAGACTCTTAATTTATCTCTCCCAGCCCTTCTCCTTTGGCAATCATTAGTTTATGTTCTATGTCTGTAGGTCTATTTCTGTTTTGTATATACATTCATTTATATCTTTTTTTTTAGATTCCACATATAAGTGACATCATATGGTATTTGCCTTTCTCTGTCTCACTTATTTCCCTTAATATGATAAACTCTAGATCCATTCATGTTGCTACAAATGTCATTATTTCATTCTTTTTTAAAAAATATATTTCAATATAGTTGATTTAAAATGTATTAATTGCAAGTGTACGGCAAATGAATCAGTTATACATATACATATATCCACTCTTTTTTAGATTCTATTCCCATATAGGTCATCACAGAGTATTGAAAGGTTACCTGTACTATACAGTAGGACCTTATTAGTTATCTACTTTATACATGTCAATCCCAATCTCCAAATTATCCCTCTGCCTCCCATTTCCCCCTGTTAACCATGTTTGTTTTCTACATGTGTGAGTCTATTTGCCAATTTTTTTATATTAAACCAAAACTAAACATCTAAATATCCAGTGAAAGAAAGTGAAAATCATCCATACAGCAAAGTTTTGATCAGAATAGTCGTCTCTGATCCTTGGTTTAGTGCACTTTTCACAAATGTCTTATTCATAGTTACAACCATTTATTATTATTATTGGAAATTCAGTGAGTGAAGAGGGCAGCATTTATGCACTGTTGGAAGTACTGCGTTTCAGACATTTAACTTCAATATAATCCAGGATTCAATTCAATTCATGCAGCATACAGAATAGAGTTCAAGCACCAATTTTAAACTAAAGGAACCAGCTACCTCCAAGAATACTAGAAACAAATCTGAGCAGTTTTACAGGCCTTTCATCAAATAAAAAGTTCATTGAGGCTTCAGGGGAGAATAGAAATTTTGACTCATTTCATAACTTTAGAAATATAATGCATGGTTCATTTGGTTGTATCTGCTCACTATTTCTTAACTGTAGCAAATTTGCCTTAAGAATGTAAAGGATCTTTTACTGGTCTCAAGCCTAGGAACAAAGACATACACACATGCACATACACAAAGACACATACATATGCAAGGAATTTTCATATCAATTGTCTCATCTTGTGCTGGTAAGGATTAAGGAGATGTATCTAAATACCTGGAATACTAGAAAGCTGCTTTTTACTGGATTTTGCTTAGTGGGATAAGTGTATTATCATGCAAGAGAGCATTACAACCAAGAGAGGTGATAGGGTGAATGTGAATCTTCACAGCAATAGTATTTGCCTATCATAAAATTTGGAGAGGAAAAGTAATGGCTATCCCTTAACATCAGTGCATCAGAGCTTGGGTTGGTTTGTCTGATGCTGAGATGAAATAAGCCACCAATTCACGCAGTAATATCATACAGGAACTTTCGATTAGGGAAAACCAAGTAAGGTTCAGTGATCAAAATAGCAGCCACCTGCAGCCTATGCAGTGTAGGCACATGTCTAATGTAGAAATTCAAGAATCTTTCAAAAAACTAACTTCTCCAAAAAAATGGGAAGCTGTACACATTAAAAAAAAAAAAAAACGCAGAATAGGAATATGAGAATTTAAGATTATTTTATAAAATCCTCCATTTACATACTCACTGATCCTGCACTCTTGGCTAAAGGAATGCACTGTTCAGTCTACCCACTAAGTGACACCAACCTAAGATGACAAGAGGTGCTTTAGTGACTATGAATAATGACTTATTGAAAAGAGACTGAGTATGAGATTTTATATGAATACCTAGGGCTTCCTTGGTAGCTCAGATGGTAAAGCATCTGCCTGCAATGCAGGAGACCCGGGTTCAATCCCTGGGTTGGGAAGATCCCCTGGAGAAGGAAATGGCAACCCACTCCAGTACTCTTCCCTGGAAAATCCCATGGACAGAGGAGCCTCGTAGGTTTCAATCCATGGGGTTGCAAACAGTCGGACATGACTGAGTAACTTCACTCACTCACAAGAATTTCCTAAATACGATGAGATTTTTTTTTTTTCTAGGTCCAAAATAAATGCAAAATTAATTGGAAAATTCAAGAATTTAGAGACTGTTTCACCAGTGAAAGAATTACGAAAGCCTAAGTAAAGATGTTCAAGCTGGTTTTAGAAAAGGCAGAGGAACCAGAGACCAAATTGCCAACATTTGCTGGATTATCGAAAAAGCAAGAGAGTTCCAGAAAAACATCTATTTCTGCTTTATTGACTATGCCAAAGCCTTTGACTGTGTGGATCACAATAAACTGTGGAAAATTCTGAAAGAAATGGGAATCCCAGACCACCTGACGTGCCTCTTGAGAAATCTGTATGCAGGCCAGGAAGCAACAGTTAGAACTGGACATGGAACAACAGACTGCTTCCAAATAGGAAAAGGAGTTCGTCAAGGCTGTATATTGTCACCCTGCTTATTTAACTTAGATGCAGAGTACATCATGAGAAATGCTGGGCTGGAAGAAGCACAAGCTGGAATCAAGATTGCCGGGAGAAATATCAATAACCTCAGATATGCAGATGACACCACCCTTATGGCAGAAAGTGAAGAGGAACTAAAAAACCTCTTGAAGAAGGTGAAAGAGGAGAGTGAAAAAGTTGGCTTAAAACTCAACATTCAGAAAATGAAGATCATGGCATCTGGTCCCATCACTTCATGGGATATAGATGAGGGAACAGAGGAAACAGTGTCAGACTTTATTTTTTGGGGCTCCAAAATCACTGCAGATGGTGACTGCAGCCATGAAATTAAAAGACGCTTACTCCTTGGAGGAAAAGTATGACCAATCTAGATAAGATTTTGAAAAGCAGAGACATTACTTTGCCAACAAAGGTTCGTCTAGTCAAGGCTACGGTTTTTCCTGTGGTCATGTATGGATGTGACAGTTGGACTGTGAAGAAAGCTGAGCACTGAAGAATTGATGCTTTTGAACTGTGGTGTTGGAGAAGACTCTTGAGAGCCCCTTGGACTGCAAGGAGATCCAACCAGTCCATTCTGAAGGACATCAGCCCTGGGATTTCTTCGGCGGGAATGATGCTAAAGCTGAAACTCCAGTACTTTGGCCACCTCATGGGAAGAGTGGACTCTTTGGAAAAGACTCTGATGCTGGGAGGGATTGGGGGCAGGAGGAGAAGGGGACGACAGAGGATGAGATGGCTGGATGGCATCACTGACTCGATGGAGGTGAGTCTGAGTGAACTCCAGGAGTTGGTGATGGACAGGGAGGCCTGGCATGCTGCGATTCATGGGGTCGCAAAAAGTCGGACACGACTGAGTGATTGAACTGAACTGAACTGAAGTAAAGGTAAAATAGAATCTGTGAAACTGAAATTATAGCAAACTGAGATTTTCAAAAGAAAATCCTCTAGTGCACTTAAGTACACAGAAACAAAGCACTTTCGTGTTCAACTTTTAAACAGATGACCATGACATAAGCATTCCAGAACAGGACCCAGCCACACATGGTAAGAAGCTTGTAACTATATGCATGCATGTGAGCTCAGTCATCTTCGACTCTTTGTGACCCTATGGACTGTAGCCCACCAGGCTCCTCTGTCAATGGTATTTTCCAGGCAAGAATACTGGAATAAGTTGCCATTTCCTACTCCAGGGGATCTTCCCTACCCAGGAATAGAACCTGCATCTCATCGTCTTCTGCATTGGCAGGTGGATTCTTGACTCCTGCACCACCTGGGAAGCCCAATAAGCCTACAAGATGCAGTTAATTATTTTACAGTGAATACTTCGTTCTGAGGTTATCATTACTTCTTTGTATGCTTCAATAGCATTGTGCAGTCACATTCAAAGGAAACTCATTGATATATAGTGGCATTGCTGGATAAATTTTCTGGTTGAATTTTTTTGTCAAGATACACAGGTGTGAAGGACAAAAGAGCAAAGCCAAAATTAACAGACTATATAATTTGTGCCTATTCATCAAGGCTGTATTTTCACCCATTCTCAGTTAACACAAAGAGATCCATCACTACCTACACACTTAAAATCCGATCACTTTCTATAACTCACACTTAGTACTGTTTCAAGTAGCTTTTATCCTTACTCACTCTCAACAATAACAACACACTGTCCTAGATTTTCTTACCAATTATATGACTAAAGAAAAACAGTATTAGAGTTCAATGTAGAAGACATTTTGGTTAATCAAACTTTTCCATATAGGTCGCACAATTACCATCTGTATACCCATCTGTCAGTAATGAAACCATCATAACTTATGAGGTCATAGGTATTGTTTTTCTTCTGAAATGGCCAATGATATTCAAAAGTAGCTGTCCGCTAGTTGTAACAACATGGTGCACATGGAAAATACATTATTTCAGCATTGGACTGAAATTTAAAAACCCTTTAGATATTTTAAGACCCATATTAAGGACTGGCAAGTAAATCCTTGGTTAAACTGAACATAAGAAAGGTACATAAAGTCAGCCTCTTAAAGAGGACTATTTGGTGCATAATCGTGTATGTAACAATACAGTTATAAGAAGAGTATTCTGTGTTCTCAACAGTACTATTAACAAACAATTCAAACATATGACTTGCTCCATTTATTCTCTGGGCAGATGAAGGTCTAGCACATAGGAGTAATTTTTATTTCTTCTTTAGCTTGTCATCCCCCAACCAATTTCTTTAATAATCAACCCCAAATTTCCATTTTATTCTATATCTGCATAAAATAAATCATGATATAAAGTTTAAAAAAATAGGTCAGTACAGTGCCCCTAAAAACTACTTTTGCATGAATCGATCTCCTGATATTCCTCAGTTAGAACAGAGGTTGACAACATGCAGATGATCCAGGGTAGGCTCCAGGAGGGCCATGATTTCCTGGAAATAGCATGCAAACTTGTGAGTATGTGTATGTATGCATGTGTGCACACACATTTGCAGGTTCTTCAACAATCAGATCAGATCAGATCAGTCGCTCAGCTGTGTCCAACTCTTTGCAACCCCGTGAATCGCAGCACGCCAGGGCTCCCTGTCCATCAAAACTCCCAGAGTTCACTGAGACTAACGTCCATCAAGTCAGTGATGCCATCCAGCCATCTCATCCTCTGTCGTCCCCTTCTCCTCCTGCCCCCAATCCCTCCCAGCATCAGAGTCTTTTCCAATGAGTCCACTCTTCCCATGAGGTGGCCAAAGTACTGGAGTTTCAGCTTTAGCATCATTCCTTCCAAAGAAATCCCAGGGCTGATCTCCCTCAGAGTGGACTGGTTGGATCTCCTTGCAGTCCAAGGGACTCTCAAGAGTCTTCTCCAACACCACAGTTCAAAAGCATCAATTCTTCGGTGCTCAGCCTTCTTCACAGTCCAAATCTCACATCCATACATGACCACAGGAAAAACCATAGCCTTGACTAGATGAACCTTTTTTGGCAACATAATGTCTCTGCTTTTGAATATGCTAACTAGGTTGGTCATAACTTTCCTTCCAAGGAGTAAGCGTCTTCTAATTTCATGGCTGCAGTCACCATCTGTAGTGATTTTGGAGCCCAGAAAAATAAAGTCTGACACTGTTTCCACTGTTTCCCCATCTATTTCCCATGAAGTGGTGGGACTGGATGCCATGATCTTCGTTTTCTAAATGTTGAGCTTTAAGCCAACTTTTGCACTCTCCACTTTCACTTTCATCAAGAGGCTTTTTAGTTCCTCTTCACTTTCTGCCATAAGGGTGGTGTCATCTGCATATCTGAGGTTATTGATATTTCTCCCGGCAATCTTGATTCCAGATTGTGTTTCTTCCAGTGCAGTGTTTCTCATGATGTACACTGCATATAAGTTAAATAAGCAGGGTGACAATATACAGCCTTGACGAACTCCTTTTCCTATTTGGAACCAGTCTGTTGTTCCATGTCCAGTTCTAACTGTTGCTTCCTGACCTGCATACAAATTTCTCAAGAGGCAGATCAGGTGGTCTGGGACTCCCATCACTTTCAGAATTTTCCACAGTTTATTGTGATCCACACAGTCAAAGGCTTTGGCATAGTCAATAAAGCAGAAATAGATGCTTTTCTGGAACTCTCTTGCTTTTTCCATGATCCAGCAAATGTTGGCAATTTGATCTCTGGTTCCTCTGCCTTTTCTAAAACCAGCTTGAACATCAGGAAGTTCACGGTTCACATATTGCTGAAGCCTGGCTTGGAGAATTTTGAGCATTACTTTACTAGCGTGTGAGATGAGTGCAATTGTGCGGTAGTTTGAGCATTCTTTGGCATTGCCTTTCTTTGGGATTGGAATGAAAACTGACCTTTTCCAGTCCTGTGGCCACTGCTGAGTTTTCCAAATTTGCTGGCATATTGAGTGCAGCACTTTCACAGCATCATCTTCAACAATAGATTCATATATTTCATCAAATTCTCCCACAGATACCTGAGGCCAAAAAAAAAAAAAAAGGTAAAGAAGCACTGATGCATAAATAGTTCAGAGATCCAGGCTGAGAACATGGTATGTTTTCCATGTGGTTGTCATTTAGAACACATGCAGTTAACAAGATCAGATCAGATCAGATCAGTCTCTCAGTCCTGTCTGGCTCTTTGCGACCCCATGAATCGCAGCATGCCAGGCCTCCCTGTCCATCACCAACTCCCAGAGTTCACTGAGACTCACGTCCATCGAGTCAGCGATGCCATCCAGCCATCTCATCCTCTGTCGTCCCCTTCTCCTCTTGCCCCCAATCCCTCCCAGCATTAGAGTCTTTTCCAATGAGTCAACACTTTGCATGAGGTGGCCAAAGTACTGGAGTTTCAGCTTTAGCATCATTCCTTCCAAAGAAATCCCAGGGCTGATCTCCTTCAGAATGGACTGGTTGGATCTCCTTGAAGTCCAAGGGACTCTCAAGAGTCTTCTCCAATACCACAGTTCAAAAGCATCAATTCTGCAGTGCTCAGCCTTCTTCACAGTCCAAATCTCACATCCATACACGACCACAGGAAAAACCATAGCCTTGACTAGATGAACTAGAATCCAGGTTCTCCCTACACCTTTCATAAAATCATTTCTCCCTACATAAAATCCCATTTCTCCCTACACCTTTCATAAAATCAGACTTAAATGAAGAATCAGATCTGATACAAGCCATATCTGAAATATATATATATTTCCATTCAGGAATAATTTGATAGAAAAACAACAATATATTGTGGTTTATACATAAGTTATGCATATATATTGGAGAAGGAAATGGCAACCCACTCCAGTGTTCTTTCCTGGAGAATCCCATGGATGGAGAAGCCTGGTAGGCTGCAGTCCATGGGGTCGCACAGAGTCGGACACGACTGAAGCAACTTGGCATGCATATATATGGTTTTAACAATTCAAAGAATTACATCATTTCCTGTTCAATGAATCTTTCCTTCATATTATTTGCCTATTTTTCGTTTACATTATTTGACTTTTGCTTTCTATTCTTTTTATTAAGCTCTCCATTTATTAAGGATAGCAATCTGCTAAAATAATTGCAAATATTTTCTCAGTTTTCTTTTGAAACTGTTCATGGTTTTAATTTTACTGCATTTTTGGAGGATATGAGTTTTAATTGTTTACTTAAAAAACTCAGTAAAAATTTCATTTATGATATCTGTAGCTACTCTCTCACCTAAAGATTTTTTTGAAAACCACTAAACTTCCCTCTGTGTTTCCCTGGTTGCTCAGTGGTAAAGAGTCTACCTACAATGCAGGAGCCACCAGCGACTCAGGTTCGATCACTGGGTCAGGAAGATCCCCTGGAGGAGGGCATAGTAACCCACTCCAATATCCTTGCCCAGAGAATCTCTTGGACAAAAGAGCCTCATGGGTTACTGTCCATAAGGTTGCAAAGAATTGGACACAACTGTAGCAAGATAGCTTGCAAACTTCCCTCTAATAGTACCATATTCTATTTCTTGACATTTATTTCAGCATTTCATTTTGAATGAACGGAAGTAAATTTTGTATATGTTGTGAAATAAGGATATATATTTATTTTATCTACATGAGTAAGAAATTATGCCAACACCATTATTTCCAAAAACCATCATTTCCATACAGAAGAAAAAGATAATATTTGTCAAATATTCAGTTACAACATATATCATTGTGGTTTAGTCACTAAGTCATGTTTGACTCTTTTGCAACCCCATGGGCTATAGCCTGCCAGACTCCTCTGTCCAAGGGATTTCCCAGTCAGGAATACTGGAGTGAGTTGCCATTCCTTCCTCCAGGAGATCTTCCTGAACCAGGGGTTAAATCTACATCTCCTGCTTGGCAGGTGGACTCTTTACTGTTGAGACACCAGGGAAGCCCTCCAACATTTATACTTAGGTTTGTTACTGGATTTGATGATGCCCTCCAGCTACTATTTCTAAAAACAATTAGAACCTGACAAGGCTTAAAGATATAAGTATAGATTTTATTCAAGATTATTGCAATAAAAGAAAAGAAACTTCAGTATAGAACTGAGTTCAAATCCAAATACACCAAGGACAAGTGAGGAATTATAGGTAAGGAGTAGGCTGGGGGTGGGGTGGCGGCTGGGTTGGTTATACAAAATTAATAAGAGGATTCAGTAAGGGTAGGGGGAATTCTTGCTATACTGACCTAATAAGCTTTGTGGTGAAAGCAGGCCAAGGCGATAAGATAAGACCTGGGGTATGGCAGGAAATGAGAAATTTGATCAGATATCAATGGTAGGGGATTCTCTCTAAATTGACTTAGAAAGATTCTTTCTAAAACTGGGCAATGCAAGCCCAATGAGGAGGGACACTAAAGTCCAAGTCCAAGGCCTCACTGAGAAGAGGACTTAGAGGACCTGAAAAATTTTGGTCAAGGAGAGGATCTAGGTTGTTGTTGTTCAGTCGCTAAGGTGTGTCTGGTTCTTTGCGACACCATAGACTGCAGCACTCCAGGCTCCTGAGTCTTTCACTATCTCCCAGAGTTTGCTCAAATTCATGTCCATTAAGTCAGTGATGCTATATAACCATTTCATCCTCTGTCGTCCCCTTTTCTTTTGCCTTTATTATTTTTTTTTACATCTATTTTTGCTTTATTTTTTAATTTAATTTTATTTTACTTTTAAACTTTACATAATTGTATTAGTTTTGCCAAATATCAAAATGAATCCGCCACAGGTATACATGTGTTCCCCATCCTGAACCCTCCTCCCTCCTCCCTCCCCATTCCATCCCTCTGGGTCGTCCCAGTGCACCAGGCCCAAGCATCCAGTATCGTGCATCGAACCTGGACTGGCAACTCATTTCATACATGATATTTTACATGTTTCAATGCCATTTTCCCAAATCTTCCCACCCTCTCCCTCTCCCACAGAGTCCATAAGACTGTTCTATACATCAGTGTCTCTTTTGCTGTCTCGTACACAGTGTTATTGTTACCATCTTTCTAAATTCCATATATATGTGTTAGTATACTGTATTGGTGTTTTTCTTTCTGGCTTACTTCACTCTGTATAATAGGCTCCAGTTTCATCCACCTCATTAGAACTGATTCAAATGTATTCTTTTTAATGGCTGAGTAGTACTCCATTGTGTATATGTACCGCAGCTTTCTTATCCATTCATCTGTTGATGGACATCTAGGTTGCTTCCATGTCCTGGCTATTGTAAACAGTGCTGCGATGAACATTGGGGTACACGTGTCTCTTTCCCTTCTGGTTTCCTCAGTGTGTATGCCCAGCAGTGGGATTGCTGGGTCATAAGGCAGTTCTATTTCCAGTTTTTAAAGGAATCTCCACACTGTTCTCCATAGTGGCTGTACTAGTTTGCATTCCCACCAACAGTGCAAGAGGGTTCCCTTGTCTCCACACCCTCTCCAGCATTTATTACTTGTAGACTTTTGGATCGCAGCCATTCTGACTGGTGTGAAATGGTACCTCATAGTAGTTTTGATTTGCATTTCTCTGATAATGAGTGATGTTGAGCATCTTTTCATGTGTTTGTTAGCCATCTGTATGTCTTCTTTGGAGAAATGTCTATTTAGTTCTTTGGCCCATTTTTTGATTGGGTCTTTTGCCTTTAATTGTTCTCAGCATCAGAGTCTTTCCCATTGAGTCAGCTCCTCGCATCAGGTGGCAAAAGTATTGAAGCTTCAGCTTCAGCATCAGTTCTTCCAAAGAATATTCAGGGTTGATTTCCTTTATGATTGACTTATTTGATCTCACTTCAGTCCAAGTGTCTCTTAAGAATGTTCTCCAGCACCACAGTTCAAAAGCATCAATACGGACATTTGTTGATAAAGTGATATATCTGCTTTTTAATATACTGTCTAGGTTTGTCATAGTGTTTCTTCCAAGGAGCATGTGTATTTAATTTCATGGCTTCAGTCACAGTCTGCAGTGATTTTGGAACCCAAGAAAATAAAATATGTCATTGCTTCCTCTTTTCCCCTTCTATTTGACAGGAAATGATGGGACTGGATGCCATGATCCTAGTCTTTGGAATGTTGAGTTTTAAGCCAGCTATTTCACTCTCCTCTTTCACTCTCATCAAAAGGCTCTTTGGTTTCTACAATTAGAGCAGTATCATGTGCATATCTGAGGTTGATATTTCTCCCAGCAATCTTGATTCCAGCTTGTGATTAATCCTGCTCAGCATTTTGCAGGATGTCCTCTGCATACAAGTTAAATAAACAAGATGACAATATATAACCTTGTAGTACTCCTTCCTCAATTTTGAACTAGTCTGTTCCATGTTTGGTTCTAATTGTTGCTTCTTGAGACACATACACGTTTCTCAGGAGACAGGTAAGGTGGTTTGCTATTTCCATCTCTTCAAGGATTTTCCAGTTTGTTGTGATCCACACAGTCAAAGGTTTTAGTGTAGTCAATGAAGCAGAAATAGATGTTTTTCTGGAATTTTCTTCCTTCTTCTATGATCCAAGGGATGTTGGCAATTTGGTCTTTGGTTCCTATGTGTTTTCTAAACCCAGCTGATATATCTGAAATTTCTCAGTTCACCTACTGTCGAAGTCTAGCTTGAAGGATTTTGAGCATAACGTCACTAGCATATGAAATGAACACAATTTTACGTAGTTTGAAAATTCTTTGGCATTTCCTTTCTTTGGGATTGGAATGAAAACTGACCTTTTCCAGTCCTGTGGCCACTGCTGAGTTTTCCAAATTTGCTGGCATATTGAGTGAAGCACTTTCACAGCATCATCTTTTAGAATTTGAAATTGCTCAGCTAGAATTCCATAACCTTCATTAGCTTCATTCGTAGTAATACTTCCTAAGGCCCACTTGACTTCACACTCCAGGATAACTGGCTCTAGGTGAGTGATCACACCATCATGGTTACCTGGGTCATTAAGACCTTTCTTGTAGAGTTCATCTGTGTATTCTTGCCACCTCTGCTTAATCTCTTCTGCTTCTCTTATTTCTTTACAATTTTTGCCCTTTATCATACCCATCCTTGCATAAAATATTCCTTTGATATCTCCAATTTTCTTGAAAACATCTCTACACTTTCCTATTCTATTGTTTTCCTCTATTTTTGCATTGTTCATTTAAGAAGACCTTGTTATCTCTCCTTGCTATTCTCTGGAACTCTGCATTCAATTGGGTATATCTTTCCCTTTTTCCCTTGCCTTTCACTTCTTTTCTCAGCTATTTCTAAGACCTACTCAGACAACCACTTTACCTTCTTTCATTTTTTTTTTTTGATATGGTTTTGGTTACTGACTCCTGTACAATGTTATGAACCTTCATTCATAGTTCTTCTGGCACTCTATCAGATTTAATCCCTTGAATCTATTTGTCACTTCCATTGTATAATTGTAAGGGATTTAATTTAGATTATACACAAATGGCCTACTGGTTTTCCCTACTTTCTTCAGTTTAAGTCTGAATTTTGCAATAAGGTGTTCATGATCTGAGCACAGTCAGCTCCCAGTCTTATTTTTTCTGACTATATAGAGCTTCTCCATTTTCTGCTGCAAAGAATATAATAAATTTGATTTTGGTATTGACCATCTGATGATGTCCAAGTGTAGAGTTGTCTCTTGTGTTGTTGGAAAAGGGTGTTTGCTATAACCAGTGTATTCTCTCGACAAAACTCTGTTAGCCTTTGACCTGCTTCATTTTGTACTCCAAGGCCAACTTGCCTACTTTCCAGGTATCTCTTGTCTTCCTAGTTTTGTATTCCAATCCCCTATGATGAAAAGGACATTTTTTTTTAATTTTTTGGTGTTAGTTCTAGAAGGTCTTGTAGGTCTTCATAGAACCATTCAACTTCAGCTTCTTCAGCATTACTGGTCGGGGCATAGACATGGATTACCGTGATATCGAATGGTTAGCCTTGGAAATGAACCGAGATCAATCTGTCGTTTCTGAGGCTGCACCCAAGCACTGCATTTCAGACTCTTTTGTTGACTATGAGGGGCCACTCCATTTCTTCTAAGGGATTCTTGCCCATAGTAGTAGATATAATGGTCATCTGAATTATATTCGCCCATTCCAGTCCATTTTAGTTCACTGATTTCTAAAATGTCAATGTTCACTCTTGTCATCTCTTGCTTGACTACAGCCAATCTACCTTGATTCATGGACCTAACATTCCCGGTTCCTATGCAAAATTGTTCTTACATCATCAGACTTTACTTTCACCACCAGAAACATCCACAATTGAGCGGCATTTTCACTTTGGCCCAGCCAGTTCACTCTTTCTGAAGCTATTATCAATTGCCCTCTACTCTTCCCCAGTAGTGTGTCGGACACCTTCCTAGCTGGGGGCATTCATCTTCTGGTGTCATATATTTTTTTCTTTTCATATTGTTCATGGGGTTCTTGCAGCAAGAATACTGGAGTAATTTGCCACTCCCTCCTCCAGTGGACCATGTTTTGTTAGAACCCTTCACTATAACCCAGCTGTCTTGGATGGCTCTGCAAGACATGACTCACTGATTTAAACAAGCCCCTTCACCATGGCAAGGCTATGATCCATGAAGGGAAGCATCTATGTAGACAGATAATATTTATCTATCACCTATCCATCTATTCTGATGGTATTATTAATATCTGACAAAGCTAATCCCTATGAAGCATTCTTATTATCATAGGTTTCTTAAATATTGTCAGGCATTAATTCTTCCATCTGAACTTAAACAATCCCATCTAATTTCAACTTAAAAATATTCAGGATAGTATATGAGTACATGTGCACATGTTTGCATGTGTGTTTTAGTGTATTAAATTTCACTGGGATGTAACTGACATTTTAAAATAGTCTTTAATACAGAAACATGGTATCACTTTCCATTTGGGGAGACCTTTTTTAAATCTTTCAACAAAATGTTATAGCTCTTTTCATGTAGGTCTTAAAAGTTTCTTTACTAAATTTAATCTCAGGTATTTTATATTTTTATAATTATTACAAATGTGATATATTTTCCATGTGGTTTTCTAACTACTTCTTCCTAGTATAAATAAAAGCTATTTATTTTCCATAGTTACAATTTACCCTTTTTACTTTATAAAATTAACTTGCAAATGCTTATGTGTTTTATTGTCTTTTGGATTTTTAATACATACAACTGCATGACACGCTTGTATATGTCTCTTCATTTCCAAAATTTGTATCACTTTTTCACTGCTTCAGTGCATTAGCCAGATCTACAAAATAATACTTACTATTGCTTAAAATGAACATTCCTGACTTGATCCTGACTTTAATGGGAATTTAATAACATTAGTATATCTCACTTTATAATATTTCTATTGTTTGTGATAAGTAGTTTTACTATGATAATGGTTTCTAGTTGAAATATACCCTGAGATGGTTTTAGAAATGCTGGCAGAATTTTAGTAAACAGCATTTACACATTTACTGATACAACTATATGGTCTTTCTCCTCCAACTTGGGGAGGGGGTAATGAATTATGTTCATAGATTTTTTCATGTTGAAGCATCTTTATTTTTCTATAAACTGTATGCAATTATGAGGTATTTTCCTTTAATGAACTGATTCAATCTGTTAGCATTTCATTTAGAATCTGGTAGAAGAATAAGAATAAGGTAGAAGAATAAGGTTTGTAGTACATTAAAAATATAATTCTCAGGCTATAGCTCAAAAAAAAATCAGAAACTCTTTGGTGGGTCTTAGACATGAGCATTTTTATTTTTTTTTCTTAATATAAATTTATTTATTTTAATTGGAGGCTAATTACTTTACAATGTTGTATTGGTTTTGCCATACATCAACATGAATCCGCCATGGGTGTACATGTGTTCCCCATCCTGAAAACCCCTCCCACCTCCCTCCCCATACCATCCCTATGGGTCATCCCAATGCACCAGCCCCGAGCACCCTGTATCATGCATCAAACCTGGACTGGCAATTCGTTTCACATATGATAATGTACATGTTTCAATATCATTCTCCCAAATCATCCCACCCTCTCCCTCTCCCACAGAGTCCAAATGACTGTTGTATACATCTGTGTCTCTTTTGCTGTCTTGCATACACGGTTATCATTACTGTCTCTCTAAATTTCATATATATGTGTTATTATACTGTATTGGTGATTTTCTTTCTGGCTTACTTCACTCTGCATAATAGGCTTCAGTTTCATCTACCTCATTAGAACTGATTCAAATGTATTCTTTTTAGTGGCTGAGTAACACTTCATTGTGTATATGTACCACTACTTTCTTATACATTTGTCTGCTGATGGACATTTAGGTTGCTTCCATGTCCAGGCTATTATAAACAGTGCTGCGATGAACATTGGGATACACGTGTCTCTTTCAATTCTGGTTTCCTCGGTGTGTATGCCCAGCAGTGGGATTGCTGGGTCATAGATCAGATCAGATCAGTCGCTCAGTCGTGTCCGACTCTTTGCGACCCCATGAATCGCAGCATGCCAGGCCTCCCTGTCCATTACCAACTCCCGGAGTTCACTCAGACTCACGTCCATCAAGTCAGTGATGCCATCCAGCCATCTCATCCTCTATTGTCCCCTTCTCCTCCTGCCCCCAATCCCTCCCAGCATCAGGGTCTTTTCCAATGAGTCAACTCTTCCCATGAGGTGGCCAAAGTACAGGAGTTTCAGCTTTGGCATCATTCCTTCCAAAGAAGTCCCAGGGCTGATCTCCCTCAGAGTGGACTGGTTGGATCTCCTTGCAGTCCAAGGGACTCTCAAGAGTCTTCTCCAACACCACAGTTCAAAAGCATCAATTCTTTGGCGCTCAGCCTTCTTCAGAGTCCAAATCTCACATCCATACATGACCACAGGAAAAACCATAGCCTTGACTAGACGAACCTTTGTTGGCAAAGTACTGTCTCTGCTTTTGAATATGCTATCTAGGTTGGTCATAACTTTCCTTCCAAGGAGTAAGCGTCTTTTAATTTCATGGCTGCAGTCACCATTTGTAGTGATTTTGGAGCCCAGAAAAATAAAGTCTGACACTCTTTCCACTGTTTCCCCATCTATTTGCCATGAAGTGATGGGACCGGGTGCCATGATCTTCGTTTTCTGAATGTTGAGCTTTAAGCCAACTTTTTCACTCTCCACTTTCACTTTCATCAAGAGGCTTTTTAGTTCCTCTTCACTTTCTGCCATAAGGGTGGTGTCATCTGCATATCTGAGGATATTGATATTTCTCCTGGCAATCTTGATTCCAGCTTGTGTTTCTTCCAGTCCAATGTTTCTCATGATGTACTCTGCATATAAGTTAAATAAGCAGGGTGAAAATATACAGCCTTGACATACTCCTTTTCCTATTTGGAACCAGTCTGTTGTTCCATGTCCAGTTCTAACTGTTGCTTCCTGACCTGCATACAAATTTCTCAAGAGGCAGATCAGGTGATCTGGTATTCCCATCCCTTTCCGAATTTTCCACAGTTTATTGTGATCCACACAGTCAAAGGCTTTGGCATAGTCAATAAAGCAGAAATAGATGCTTTTCAGTTGGGTCATAAGGCAGTTCTATTTCCAGTTTTTTAAGGAATCTTAAAACTGTTCCTCATAGTGGCTGTACTAGTTTGCATTTCCACCAACACTGTAAGAGGGTTCCCTTTTCTCCACACCCTCTCCAGGATTTATTGTCTGTGGAATTTTGGATAGCAGCCATTCTGACTGGTGTGAAATGGTACCTCATTGTGGTTTTGATTTGCATTTCTCTGATAAGGAGTGATGTTGAGTATCTTTTCATGTGTTTGTTAGCCATCTGTATGTCTTCTTTGGAGAAATGTCTGTTTAGGTCTTTGGCCCATTTTTTGATTGGGTCATTTATTTTTCTGGATTGGAGCTTCAGTAGCTGCTTATATATTTTTGAGATTAGTTGTTTGTCAGTTGCTTCATTTGCTATTATTTTCTCCCATTCTGAAGGCTGTCTTTTCACCTTACTTACAGTTTCTTTTGTTGTGCAGAAGCTTTTAATTTTATTTAGGTCCCATTTGTTTATTTTTTTTTCCAATATTCTCGGAGGTTGGTCATAGAGGATCCTGCTGTGATTTACGTTGGAGAGTGTTTTGCCTATGTTCTCCTCTAGGAGTTTTATAGTTTCTGGTCTTACATTTAGATCTTTAATTCATTTGGAGTTTATTTTTGTGTATGGTGTTAGAAAGTGTTCTAGTTTCATTTTTTTTACAAGTGGTTGACCAGTTTTCCCAGCACCACTTGTTAAAAAGATTATCTTTTCTCCATTGTATATTCTTGCCTCCTTTGTCAAAGATAAGGTGTCCATAGGTGCATTTGTCAAAAGTTCACCAAATGATTATACTGTGTAACTATCACTGAGTACCACTGACCTAATTTTCTTTTTTGTGCTTGTCAGTTTTGGTATTATATTTATCTGTAAAAAGTGAATCAGGGAAATCTTACCCTTTTGAAATAACAGGAATTATTTGTAAAATGGGAAATTTTTCATTTTGAAATTTTATAAAAACAATTTGGATCTGTTGCTTTTGAAGGAAAATTTAAATTGATCAATTAATATATTGAAATGCTGTTCAATTTTATTCATTCAAAGTTATGAATAAAAATGATGATATATCATTTCCATCCTACACCTTGTTGAGAAGCATTTCAAAAATTGATAACTTTTAGTGCAGTTAAACTATAGAAAAACAGACACATATTTTTGGTATGAGAAAGAATTGCTAAACATTGAAGTCAATACTCCGGCCAAATCAATTAAAAGCTATATATAAAACCATTGACCCAGTAACCCCATTGGCTATCCTGCTTATTGTATAGAATATCCATCACTGAGGAGTGGTAAAGGAAACTATACTATGAGATATCATGCAGCTACAAGAAACTAGTTAAAAATTATATGCAGGAATCAATCAGGTATAGAAGTGAAAATAATAATTTGTGGGCCTCCCTGGTGGCAAATTTGGAAAACTCAGCAGTGGCCACAGGACTGGAAAAGGTCAGTTTTCATTCCAATCCCAAAGAAAGGCAATGCCAAAGAATGCTCAAACTACTGCTCAACTGCACTCATCTCACATGCTAGCAAAGTAATGCTCAAAATTCTCCAAGCTAGGCTTCAGCAATACATGAACCACGAAATTCAAGATATTCAAGCTGGTTTTAGAAAAGGCAGAGGAACCAGAGATCAAATTGCCAACATCTACTAGATCATTGAAAAAGCAAGAGAGTTCCAGAAAAACATTTATTTCTGCTTTATTGACTATGCCAAAGCCTTTGACTGTGTGGATCACAATAAACTGTGGAAAATTCTGAAAGAGATGGGCATACCAGACCACCTGACCTGCCTCTTGAGAAATCTGTATGCAGGTCAGGAAGCAACAGTTAGAACTGGACATGGAACAACAGACTGGGTCCAAATAGGAAAAGGAGTACGTCAAGGCTGTATATTGTCACCCTGCTTATTTAACTTATATGCATAGTACATCATGAGAAATGCTGGGCTGGAGGAAGCACAATCTGGAATCAAGATTGCCGGGAGAAATATCAGTAACCTCAGATATGCAGATGACACCACCCTTATGGCAGAAAGTGAAGAAGAACTAAAGAGCCTCTTGTGAACCTGAAAGAGGAGAGTGGAAAATTTGGCTTAAAGCTCAACATTCAAAAAACTAAGATCATGGCATCCGGTCCCATCACTTCATGGCAAATAGATGGGGAAACAGGGGAAACAGTGTCAGACTTTATTTTTCTGGGCTCCAAAATCACTGCAGATGGTGACTGCAGCCATGAAATTAAAAGACGCTTTCTCCTTGGAAGGAAAGTTATGACCAACCTAGAGAGCATATTAAAAAGCAGAGACATTACTTTGTCAACAAAAGTCCGTCTAGTCAAGGCTATGGTTTTTCCAGTAGTCATGTATGGATGTGAGAGTTGGACTATAAAGAAGGCTGCGCGTTGAAGAATTGAATCTTTTGAGCTGTGGTGTTGGAGAAGACCCTTGAGAGTCCCTTGGACTGCAAGGAGATCCAACCAGTCCATCCTAAAGGAGATCAGACCTGGGTGTTCATTGGAAGGACTGATGTTAAAGCTGAAACTCCAATACTTTGGCCACCTCATGCAAAGAGCTGAATCATTTGAAAAGACCCTGATGCTGGGAAAGATTGAGGTCAGGAGGAGAAGGGGACGACAGAGGATGAGATGGCTGGACAGCATCACCGACTCAATGGACACGAGTTTGAGTAAACTCAGGGAGTTGGTGATGGACAGGGAGGCCTGGCGTGTTGCAGTTCACAGGGTCGCAAAGAGTCGGATGCCATTGAGCAACTGAACTGACTGACTGACTGGTGGTTCAGTGGCAGAGAATCTGCCTGCCAAATTAGGATACAAGGGTTTGATTACTGATCTGGAAGATCTCACATGGCATGGAGCTACTAAGTCTTCAAGCCACAACTACTGAAGCCTGCATGCTATAGAGCCTGGAAGCTGCAAGTACTAAGCCCAGGTGCCACAAGTACTGAAGCCTGTCCACCATAGAGTGTATGCTCCACAACAAGAGAAGTGACCACAGTGAGAAGCCCACACATCACAACTACAGAGTAGCCCCCATTCCCCACAACTAGAGAAAGCCCAAGCAGCAACGAAGACCAAGCACAGAAAAAATAATAAATACATTATAAATAAATAATATTAAAAAACAATTTGCAAAAATGAATTTTCCAAAAGAAAATATATGCACGTATATGTATGCATGAACACAGAAGGCATGAAACTGGACACACCAAACTCTTAACATTGGTTATCTAGAAGGGAATAGCAAAAGAATTCGGGTGGGGTGGAAGATTATTATTTTTTTTTATTTTATATGATTTTTAAGAATTATTGGAGAAGGCAATGGCACCCCACTCCAGTACTCTTGCCTGGAAAATCCCATGGACAGAGGAGCCTGGTAGGCTGCAGTCCATGGGTCGCTAAGAGTCGGACACGACTTCGCTTTCACTTTTCACTTTCACGCATTGGAGAAGGAAATGGCAACCCACTCCAATGTTCTTGCCTGGAGAATCCCAGGGACGGGGGAGCCTGGTGGGCTTCCGTCTATGGGGTCGCACAGAGTCGGACACGACTGTAGTGACTTAGCAGCAAGCATTATTATTTTGTACTTTCAATCTAATGAGGAAGTTAAGGATAAAGTGAAAGAAACAACTAAGAAATCAACTCTGCTTAAATGAGTAGAAAATTTTAAGTCTCCTTGCCTACACAAACCATGCTTCTCTCTCCCTAATCTCTGGTAACAGTTTTTTGGATATTCTTCAGAAAACATTTTGTACATAACTGCAAATATATATTATAGCAGAGTTAGTGAGGGCAAATTCAACGGTGTAATGTGGGATAATGGAGAAGGCGATGGCACCCCACTCCAGTACTCTTGCCTGGAAAACCCCATGGATGGAGGAGCCTGGTGGGCTGCAGTCCATGGGGTCGCTGAGGGTCAGACACAACTGAGAGACTTCACTTTCAGTTTTCACTTTCATGCATTGGAGAAGGAAATGGCAACCCACTCCAATGTTCTTGCCTGGAGAATCCCAGGGACGGGGGAGCCTGGTGGGCTGCTGTCTATGGGGTCGCACAGAGTCGGACACGACTGAAGTGACTTAGCATTAGCAATGTGGGATAAATTAAGGAAAAAAGCTTTACTGGAGAAGCTAAGTGATAGCAAGAAAAATCATGAGGTTTTTCCTCCATTGACATCCAACAGAGAAACCTACTGTCTGTTCGAAATACCACGGCTGTGTCCCAGGAAAGGGACCAGGACCACTGCTGCTTCCTATTTTGGGGGACGTCAGCACAAAAATGGCTTTTCTAGAGACAGGAAAAAATACTGTGAGCACCAGCAGAGAAGGGCGTGAGTGTCAGCTGTTTAAGAAGTGCTGAAAAACCCCAGATGCAAAGCATCTAGACAGCCTGGAACCCATGGTAACATACAAACCCTCATGTTGGAGAGAAGCTATTAGGCCAGTGGGAATCTGGGTTGTGGAGTTGCTCTTGCAGTTTGGGCAAAAGTGGTCCTCAGGTAGCACAGCAATCCCAAAGGAGCTCCCTTTTGGGGGTTGCTCCCAGCATTCTTGGACCGGCTACTTACTAATGGGATCACACTATGCTGTGGCTTACAGTTTTCACTTAATATATTTTAGATATCACCCCATAACTGCATAAGCAGATCTAACTCATTTTTCTACTACTGCATTATATTAGTATACCATAATTTATTTACTAATCCCCTATTGATGGACGTTTAAATTTTTCAGTTTACTATTACTATAGATAATGCTGCAGTGAACATCCCTGTGGGCATATTTGGCACACTTTTATGAGTGTATCATTTAGTTAAATTCCTAATTGTGGAATTGAGAGATTCAAGCGATTTTGAATTGTAATAGCTATTGCAAAATAGCTCTCTGAAAATGTTGCCCCAGTTTATATTACTATCAATCATACATAGAGCATCTGCTTCCTATACCTCTCCAATAATAAGTACTATGTTTTTTAATCATGATATTTATTAATCTTTTTAAATCTGATCTAGGTGACATGGAATTACATTGCTGTTTTACTTTGCAACCCTTTAATTATGAACAAAGTTGAGCATCATTTCATATGTCTCTTTTAAATTTATATATCCTTTACTGTAAGCAGCCTGTTTCTATGATGTTGCCCATGGTTTTGCTTATTGGCATATAGGAGTATCTTGTAAATTTAAAAAAAAATATGTCCTCTGTCATATGTATACAAATTATTTTCCCAGTTATATTTTTAGACTTTTTTCACTTTTACACTAAAACATATTTCCATTGCTTTGTATTTTAATTTTTATATAGACAAATGCATGGCTTGTGGGTTTTTAGGTTCTAGTCATAAATATCTACCAAACTTCAAAATATAAATACACAAATTCACTTTTTTTCAGTACTTTCATGACTTATATTTAAGAATTTGATTCATCTGAAATTTGTTTTGGGGCAAATCAAGAGATAAGAATCCATGTATATTTCTTTTCCTCTTGTCTCAAAACCAGTTATCTTTTCTCTATTGCCAAGAAATGACTGTGTTAATATAGATCAAATTTCCACATATTATTTTGATCTTTTATGGAGTCTTTATTGTAATCCATTTACTTCTTGCACAGTTCTTTTGCAGTGCCTAGCTGTATTAATTATTGCAGCTTCAAAATATATATTAATATGTATTACAAATTATCATGTAATTTGTATCATGTCTACACATACCTACTGAGGAAATTCAATTTTCTAAAAGATTTGATGCACTGAAACAAGCTTTATTTCTTTGTTTTACAGTACACCAAATAAATAGTTTAATTTTTTAAGCTTTTCAACCAGCTGTTTTGTTTGATATCATATACAATTAACTTCCTCGAGAATTTTGATCCTTTATACAATCTGCATATACAATTTACCCCTTCTAACATCAACATTAATCTTATTTTGCTCTGGTTTATTATGGAAAGTTCTTTGAATGATCTACAGTCTTACTTATGTTGATGTGTAGAGCCAAAATGTTAAGACCTATGGTTTCCTAGGTTAATAGAGTTTTGCCATGAAAACACACTGGTCATAGCAAACACCCTCTTCCAAAAACACAAGAGAAGACTCTACACATGGACATCACCAGATCGTCAATATCAAAATCAGATTGATTATATTCTTTGCAGCTGAAGATGGAGAAGCTCTATTCAGTCAGCAAAAACAAGACCAGAAGTTGACTGTGGCTCAGATCATGAATTCTTATTGCCAAATTCAGACTGAAATTAAAGAAAGTAGGGAAAACCACTAGATCATTCAGGTATGACCTAAATCAAATCCCTTAATATTATACAGTGGAAGTGACAAATAGATGCAAGGGATTAGATCTGATAGACAGAGTACCTGAAGAATTATGGACGGAGGTTCATGACATTGTACAGAAGGCAGGGATCAAGACCATTCCCAAGAAAAAGAAATGAAAAAAGGCAAAATGGCTGTCTGAGGAGGCCTTACGAGTAGCTGTGAAAAGAAGAGAAGTGAAAGCCAAAGGAGAAGAAGAAAGATACAGCCATTTGAGTGCAGAGTTCCAAAGAATAGCAAGGAGAGACAAAAAGCCTTGCTCAGTGGAAAACAATAGATTGGGAAAGACTAGAGATCTCTTCAAGAAAATTAGAAATACCAAGGGAATATTTCATGCAAAGATGGGCGCAATAAAGGACAGAAATGGTATGAACCTAACAGAAGCAGAAGATATTAAGAAGAGGTGGCAAGAATACACAAAAGAGCTATACAAAAAAGATCTTATTGACCCAGATAATCACATTGGTGTGATCACTCACTAGAGCCAGACATCCTGGAATGTGAAGTCAAGAGGGCCTTAGGAAGCATCACTACAAAAAAAGCTAGTGGAGGTGATGGAATTCTAGTTGAGCTATTTCAAATCCTGAAAGATGATGCTGTGAAAGTTCTGAGCTCAATGTGCTAGCAAATCTGGAAAACTCAGCAGTGGCCACAGGACTGGAAAAGGTCAGTTTTCATTCCAATCCCAAACAAAGGCAATGCCAAAGAATGCTCAAACTACCACACAACTGCACTCATCTCACACGCTAGCAAAGTAATGCTTAAAACTTTCCAAGCCAGGCTTCAGCAATACATGAACCGTGAACTTCCAGATGTTCAAGTTGGATTTAGAAAAGGCAGAGGAACCGGAGATCATATTGCCAACATCTCTTGGATCAGCAAGAAACCATGAGAGTTTCAGAAAAACATCTACTTCTGCTTTACTGACTATGCCAAAGCCTTTGACTGTGTGGATCACAACACACTGTGGAAAATTCTTTAAAAGTTGGGAATACCAGACTATCTGACCTGCCTCCTGAGAAATCTGCATGCAGGTCAGCAAGCAACAGTAAGAACTGGACATGAAACAACAGACTGCTTCCCAATCAGGAAAGGAGTACGTCAAGGCTGTATATTGTCACCCTGCTTATTTAACTTATATGCAGGGTACATCATGAGAAATGCTGGACTGGATGAAGCACAAGCTACAATCAAGATTGCTGGGAGAAAGATCAATATCCTCAGATATGCAGATGACACCACCCTTATGGCAGAAAGTGAAGAAGAACTAAGGACCCTCTTGATAAAAGTGAAAGAGGAGAGTGAAAAAGTTGGCTTAAAGCGCAACATTCAGAAAACTAAGATCATGGCATCCAATCCCATCACTTCTTGGCAAATAGATGGGGAAATAATGGAAACAGTGATAGACTTTATTTTGGGGAGCTCCAAAATCACTGCAGATATGGTGACTGCAGCCATGAAGTTAAAAGACACTTGCTCCTTGGAAGAAAAGCTATGACCAACTTAGACAACATATTAAAAAGCAGAGACATTACTTTGTCAACATAGGTCCATCTAGTCAAAGCTATGGTTTTTCCAGTAGTCATGCACGGATCTGAGAGTTGGACTATAAAGAAAGCTGAGCGCCGAAGAATTGATGCTTTTGAACTGTAGTGTTGGAGAAGACCCTTGAGAGTGCCTTGGACTGCAAGGAAATCCAACCAGTCCATCCTAAAGAAAATCAGTCCTGAATAGTCATTGGAAGGACTGATGCTGAAGCTGAAACTCCAATACTTTGGCCACCTGATGCAAAGAACTGACTCATTTGAAAAGCCCCTGATGCTGAGAAAGACTGAAACAGAAGGAGAAGGTGACGACAGAGTATGATATGGTTGGATGGCATCACCGACTTGATGAACACGAGTTTGAGTAAACTCTGAGAGTTGGTGATGGACAGGGAGGCCTCTTGTGCTGCAGTCCATGGGGTCACAAAGGGTCGGACATGACTGAGCGACTGAACTGAACTGATGGTTTCCTTTATAACAGTTACTACAAATCAATTCTGAATTCCAATGATCAAGAAGGAAAGCTAATCTCTGGTTTTGATGCATAAGTGTGCCTATATATGATATTAATTTTATATAATAATTTTAATTATATACAAGGGATATCACTCCCTTAAATATTTTCACTCATCCAAAATGAACCTTGTTGAATCACTCATCAAAATAATCTTTTCATACACAGCAAATAGATTTTATTTCTACTGAGTATACTTCATTTTCTTTTTTGAAGTTCACACTACTATGACATTGATTCTTACCTGTTATGCTTATTAAGACAAAATGACTTTCATTTCTTAGTGCGTTTAATATCCCAGCCACTAACAATCTGGGTAGAGTATAATCTTTTTTATTTAACCTGTCTAAATTAATTAATTATCCATATAACAAATCCTAAAACATTTCTAAGGAACTCCAGTGTCTGATCAGCACACATAGAGAATTATTTTATGAAGATACTACAAGAATAAATAAGGGACAACTCAACAATTCACACTTTATTGTGCAAGGAACCTAGATTATAGCTACTCTTAATCAAATGGGGCAATTAAAGCTGTTAATAGTCAAAATAAAGAGCATACCATCAAATAATTTTATACACCCTTAAAATTATTTTTTCCATGACTTTCTCTTTAATGAACTCTATACTTATGAGAGAGATTAGCAGGCATGGTAATGATTCTTTCATCAGATATGACTGAGCGACTTCTTTCCATTCTTTCATCAAATATGCTTCCATTTAAATATGTGTTCTTTGTTAACAAGACACATTAAAATGTTGTACTAGTCTTCTGTATATGCAAAGGGAAAGACTCTGAACACCTCCTCTCCTGCATGCTGTATCCAGATGGACTGAGAAAGTGACCTAAGCTATAGGGATCAGCCTCACATATATAATCTGTGATTTCATTTCTGATCCTCAAGTCAACTGTCCTCCCAACTGTCACAGACATATAGAATCAAGTGTCACTTCTATTACACTCTACTGCTTTAAAATATCAATAGTTAAGAATCAGCAGTCTGGGACTTCTCTGTGGCCGAATGGTTGAGAAGCCACCTTCCAATGCAGGAGAAGCAGATTTGATTCCCAGTCATGGAACTAAGATTCCACATGCCACAGGGCAACTAAGCCCGTGCACCATAACTAGTAGCCCTGGTGCCACAACTAGAGAAGTTCATGCAGGATGCAACTAGAGAAAGGCCATACACCACAATGAAGACCCAGTGCAGCCAAAATTAAACAAGAGAAAAACCAATTTAGTTTCACATGCACAAGAGAGTTCACAGAAATATGTGATTCATGGAAGTGCCCAAAGCAGGTGGATTTTACACATTTTAGACAAAGAAAAAAATGAAGCTGTGAAGAACTGCCAAGACAAACAAATTTGGGCTTCAGATAGGATATTAGTGATGAAACAGCAATGGCTTTTTGCTTATATAGTCTCCTGTATCTGGTGAGAAGAATGCCTTCTACCCTCCTGGTACAGGGAAGCTACATTTCACATGGGAGATTTATATCCTGCTTTCAGAAGGACAAAGCAGGGTCATAGTGTCTCTCTTGCAATGGATGCTTCTTAAGTAACTTTATTTCAAAGAAACAATACACAAAAATGGCATGTTTTAGAGTGGCATATTTTGCTCCATTCAAATAGGATCACTTGTGCTTCTAAAAGTTTTTTAATGTCTCTGTGCTTTAGGCTCCTCGCCTAATAGCAACAAAAAGACCCAATATCAGGGCTGTTATGAGGATTTTATATATATATATATATATATATATATATATATATATATATACACACACACACACACACACACACACACACACACACTCTTAGTCGCTCAGTCATATTCAACTTTTTGACCCATTGGACTATAGTCCACCAGGCTTCTCTATCCATGGAATTTTTCAGGTAAGAATACTGGAGCAGGATACCATTTCCTCCAGGGGATCTTCCTGACCCAGGGGTCAAACCCAAGTCTCCTGCATTGCAGGTAGATTCTTTACCACTGAGCCATCAGGGAAGTCCCTGATATGGTGATATATATGGTGCTTAACATACTGCCTGGTATAATAAGTACTCAATAAATGTTGCCTAGTATCATAGTTACTGAGGTGCAATAAGATCAAATGGAGAGCTTGTTAATAGGCAAATTCCATAGAATGAGTTTGGAAGTTTACCTTCCTCTGCAATTTTCTGGAAGAGTTTGAGTAGGATAGGTGTCAGCTCTTCTCTAAATTTTTGGTAGAATTCAGCTGTGAAGCCGTCTGGACCTGGGCTTTTGTTTGCTGGAAGATTTCTGATTACAGTTTCAATTTCCATGCTTGTGATGGGTCTGTTAAGATTTTCTATTTCTTCCTGGTTCAGTTTTGGAAAGCTGTACTTTTCTAAGAATTTGTCCATTTCTTCCAGGTTGTCCATTTTATTGGCATATAATTGATGATAGTAGTCTCTTATGATCCTTTGTATTTTTGTGTTGTCTGTTGTGATCTCTCCACTTTCATTTCTAATTTTACTGATTTGATTTTTCTCCCTTTGTTTCTTGATGAGTCTGGCTAATGGTTTGTCAGTTTTATTTATCCTTTCAAAGAACCAGCTTTTGGCTTTGTTGATTTTTGCTATGGTCTCCTTTGTTTCTTTTGCATTTATTTCTGCCCTAATTTTTAAGATTTCTTTCCTTCTACTAACCCTGGGGTTTTCATTTCTTCTTTTTCTAGTTGCTTTAGGTGTAGAGTTAGGTTATTAATTTGAATTTTTTTTAATCTCTTTAACAAGTGGTGCTGGAAAAACTGGTCAACCACTTGTAAAAGAATGAAACTAGAACACTTTCTAACACCATACACAAAAATAAACTCAAAATGGATTAAAGATCTAAACATAAGACCAGAAACTATAAAACTCTTAGAGGAGAACATAGGCAAAACACTCTCCGACATACATCACAGCAGGATCCTCTATGACCCACCTCCCAGAATATTGGAAATAAAAGCAAAAATAAACAAATGGGATCTAATTAAACTTAAAAGCTTCTGCACAACAAAAGAAACTATCAAATCACATCAGATCAGTCGCTCAGTCGTGTCTGACTCTTTGCAACCCCATGAATCGCAGCACGCCAGGCCTCCTTGTCCATCACCAACTCCCGGAGTTCACCCAGACTCACATCCATTGAGTCAGTGATGCCATCCAGCCATCTCATCCTCTGTCGTCTCCTTCTCATCCTGCCCCCCAATCCCTCCCAGCATCAAAGTATTTTCCAATGAGTCAACTCTTCGCATGAGGTGGCCAAAGTACTGGAGTTTCAGCTTTAGCATCATTCCTTCCAAAGAAATCCCAGGGCTGATCTCCTTCAGAATGGACTGGTTGGATCTCCTTGCAGTCCATGGGACTCTCAAGAGTCTTCTCCAACACCACAGTTCAAAAGCATCAATTCTTCGGCGCTCAGCCTTCTTCACAATCCAACTCTCACATCCATACACGACCACAGGAAAAACCATAGCCTTGACGAGACGAACCTTTGTTGGCAAAATAATGTGTCTGCTTTTGAATATGCTATCTAGGTTGGTCATAACTTTCCTTCCAAGGAGTAAGCATCTTTTAATTTCATGGCTGCAGTCACAAGCAAGGTGAAAAGACAGCCTTCAGAATGGGAGAAAATAATAGCAAATGAAGCAACTGACAAACAACTAATCTCAAAAATATACAAGCAACTCCTGCAGCTCAATTCCAGAAAAATAAACGACCCAATCAAAAAATGGGCCAAAGAACTAAATAGACATTTCTCCAAAGAAGGCATACAGATGGCTAACAAACACATGAAAAGATGTTCAACATCACTCATTATCAGAGAAATGCAATTCGAAACCACAATGAGGTACCATTTCACGCCAGTCAGAATGGCTGAGATCCAAAAGTCTACAAGCAATAAATGCTGGAGAGGGTGTGGAGAAAAGCGAACCCTCTTACACTGTTGGCGGGAATGAAAACTAGTACATCCACTATGGAGAACAGAGTGGAGATTCCCTTAAAAACTGGAAATAGAACTGCCATACGACCCAGCAATCCCACTGCTGGGCATACACACCAAGGAAACCAGAGTTGAAAGAGACAGGTGTTCCCCAATGTTCATCGCAGCGCTGTTTATAATAGCCAGGACATGGAAGCAACCTAGATGTCCATCAGCAGATGAATGGATAAGAAAGCAGTGGTACATATACATGGTGGAGTATTACTCAGCCATTAAAAAGAATACATTTGAATCAGTTCTAATGAGATGGATGAAACTGGAGCCTATTATACAGAGTGAAGTAAGCCAGAAAGAAAAACACCAATACAGTATACTAACGCATATGTATGGAATGTAGAAAGATGGTAACAACAACCCTGTATGTGAGACAGCAAAAGAGACACAGATGTATAGAACAGTCTTTTGGACTCTTTGGGAGAGGGAGGGGAGATGATTTGGGAGAATGGCACTAAAACATGTATAATATCATATAAGAAATGAATCGCCAGTCCAGGTTCGATGCAGGATACAAGAAGCTTGGGGCTGGTGCACTGGGATGACCCAGAGGGATGTTATGGGGAGGGAGGTGGGAGGGGGGCTCAGGATGGGGAACACGTGTACACCCGTGGTGGATGCATGTTAATGTATGGCAAAACCAATACAATATTGTAAAGTAAGAAAAATAATAATAATAAATTTAAAAAAATAAATAAATAAACTGGATGCTAAAAAAAAAAGGCAAAATCAAAGCATTGCCTCAGATACTTTGGCATTTTTATTAAGCATCTCAGGGGATCCTAATGCAGATAGCCCAAGGAGCCCACTCTTTGAGGCACAATGTATTAGTCAATTCATAGAATAGTTTCAGCCACAACCTACACCTATACTGATATTGTGCTGTGCTTATTCACTCAGTTGTGTCCGACTCTACAGTCCAACCCCATGGACTGTATCCCACCAGGCTCCTCTGTCCATGGGATTCTCCAGGCAAGAATACTTGAGTGTGTTTCCATGTTCTCCTGCAGGGGATCGTCCCAACCCAGTGATCAAACTCAGGTCTCCTACATTGCAGTCAGATTCTTTGCCATCTGAACCACCAGGGAAGCTCACACCTATATGGATAATTGACATTATATATAACCCTTGGACTGCAAGGAGATCCATCCAGTCCATCCTAAAGGAGATCTGTCTTGGGTGTTCATTGGAAGGACTGATGTTGAAGCTGAAGCTCCAATACTTTGGCCACCTGATGCGAAGAACTGACTCATTGGAAAAGATCCTGATGCTGGGAAGGATTGAAGGCAGGAGGAGAAGGGGATGATAGAGGATGAGATGGTTGGAAGGCATCACTGACTCAATGGACATGGGTTTGGGTGGACTCTGGGAGTTGGTGATGGACAGGGAGGTCTGGTGTGCTGTAGTTCAGGGGGTCACAAAGAGTCGGACATGACTGAGCAAATGAACTGAACTGAGTGATTATGTGTGTGTGTGCTCAGTCATGTCTGACTCTTTGTCATCCCCTGGATTGTAGCTTGCCAGGCTCCTTTTTCCATGGAATTTTCCAGGCAAGAATATTGGAGTAGGTTGCCATTTTCTACTCCAGGGGATCTTCCTGACCCAGCGATTGAACCCACGTCTCGTGCATTTCCTGCACTGGCAGGCAGATTCTTTACCACTGTGCCACCTGTGATTATAGACCTCCTCCAATTTAACACAACCAATTATTTGGCTTAATTGAACATCAACTTTGAGTCCAATAAGGACAAAAAAATATAACAGAGGTAGGATACACAGAGCCTGTCTATCTTCCTCATCATTTGATTCCTAATGCAGGAATCTACAGGAACAAAGTATTGGGAATTTTCTATCTTCACTGCAAGAATGTACTGATAGTGATCACCAGTAACAGAATTGTCATCTCTAAAGTATTCAGGGATGTGCATAGGTAAACAATCCAGATAGTGCTCCTAGGAGTGCAAGAAGTACCATGCCGAAACTTGGAATATTTCAGAGTTTTAAAAAGGCAACAATAACAAAAATCATTGTTATGAGATGTAAACAAGCACTTCAACAAAAACAACATATGGAAGTTTCTTAGGACTGATCCAGGGTAAGCACTATGGAACCATAATCCCATAATGAAAGACATCTATGTATCTCTTCCTACATTGACTTATCATACACATTGAAACATGCAAGCCTTTCTATATTCAATAAAATACGTTTTGGAGAGTCTCATCATTGCAATATTTCTAATGGGCTGGGCACAAATCCATATGATAATATGGATACTGTCCCATTATCACATTCTTCAAAGGAAATAAGAAATGAAACCAGAATCTGATGAAAATGGGAAGGTACAGAATGCAATCCCATCCATACAGATTTCATTCTGAAATCTTTTTCAGATGACTACAAAAATTATTTCTTAAGATCCAGAAATTACAATACCATTACTTGCTATAGTATCCCCCCATCTCCCTCCTCTCTCCCCTCCCCCACAAAAAAACTTTATAACTACTATAAAGCTACCTTGATATTTCCCATTCAGGTAAAGATTATATTTTTCCCTATGCTCCCAAATTCTATTTTCAATAACTCCCAATCACAGTATCAGAATCACATTAATAATTCAAACCATGACTATAAAAAAGAAAAATTCTTAGCAGATGTTAACCTGCAAGAAGAGCTATTTAATGTGCCAGAGACTCTCCATGTTAACAATTTGCCTCTCTTCTACCCTCCCAGACTCTTAGGCCTGAAGTATACATGGTGCTTCTCTTTCCCCTCCCAACTCTATTCTCATACACCTTTGAATTGATTTCATCAGCCTGATTCTGATCTACTGTGTTCCAGATCACACTTTCAGCTTCTGACAGTTCACAGTTCTTGGTTAAGAGGAATGGCTCTCGTGGAAGGCGTATTTAGGTTTGAATCTCACTGACACTAATTTTTAGTCACAGAATTTGGGCAAATTATTTAACCACTCTAACTCAATTTAACATTAGTAAGTTTTTTTTTTTTTTTTAATAAGGTAAAGTGAAAGTAAATGAGGAAATGTGTTCAGGACTTAGAAAAATTCCTCAATAAATGGTACATAACTTTTCCTCAAACATCATTCTTGCTTTTATGCCCAGTTTATTGCCTAACACCTAGTAATTCTCTGAGTTTGATTTTCTCTGACCTTTCTGATCCTGATCTCTTCTTTGATTCTGGCCTCCTCCTCTGACAGTGACTTGATAAGTTAAGAAATAATCCTTATCTAAATATGTTCCCAAGCCTTTCAAGTATCTCAGCCAGATTCAGCTTAACCAAGGGCCTTTTTTTTTTTTTTCCGGACTCCCCCCACAGGTCTTTCAAAACCACTTCAGAATCTTGGTTTCCATTTAAATTTGAAGAAGCCAACTGCAGCAACTGCTAGGAATATCTTCCTAAAAACCTACAAACATAGATTAAAATGAGTGGTAGCTTTCTCTGCAGTCAACATAGATAGTTATCCATTATTTTGACCTCCAGAAAACATTAAGCAAAGACATTTAACCAAAGGAGGATATTAAAAATCTTAAACTGTATAATCAGGGTTTATTTTACTATATTTAAAGTGAGTTGTTCTTGTTGCTATCCAGTTGCTCAGTCATGTCTTGACTCTTTGCGACTCCATGGATTGCAGCACATCAGGCTTCCCTGTCCTTCACTATCTCCTGGAGTTTACTCAAATTCTTGTCCATTGAGTTGGTGATGCCACCCAATCCCCTTTTCTTCCTGCTCTCAATTCTTCCCAGTATCAGGGTCTTTTCCAATGAGTCAACTCTTAGCATCAGGTGGCCAAAGTATTAGAGCTTCAGCATCAGTCCTTCCAATTAATATTCAGGGCTGATTTCATTTAGGATTGGCTGGTTTGATCTCCTTGCAGCCCAAGGGACTCTCGGGAGTCTTCTCCAGCATCACAGTTTAAAAGAAGTGAGATATACATACTTTCTAATGAGGTTTCCAGGTGGCGCTAGCAGTAAAGAACCCACCTGCCAATGCAGGAGATGTAAGGGACATGGGTTTATCCCTGGGTCAGGATGATGCCCTGGAGGAGGGCATGGCAACCCAGTCAGGTATTCTTGCCTAGATAATCCCACGGACAGAGAAGCCTGGCAGGCTACAGTCCATAGAGTCGCAAAGAGTTGGACACAACTGAAGCAACTCAGTATACCCTCATACCTTCGAATGTCTTACAAGTAGAGACACTGCATCAGCTACAATGCATGGGGACAAAGGCAACTTGCCTCATCAAGTGGCAAGATAGATGAAATCAAGCTCTAGCCATATGCCAAAATAAAATATCTTCAGTATCAGTTGAAAAAAGAAAAAAGAAATAATTCTTTGAGCATATTGGATGGCAATAAAGTATGATTACCTCAAAAAGTATACCTAACTCCTGGTGCAGTTATCCAACTAATCAAGATATGCAGTTCATTTATCCAGCTAACACAAAATACCTAACAAATCACTAGATCATGAACTTCGGAAACTATGGCTCCCTGGAACGTTTATCTGTCTTTCAAAATCTATCCAGAATTCTGTCATACCAATAGCACATAGTCTATTTGGCATCATGAGTCTAGACTTTCTTCAGTTATTTGGAACTGCCGTTCTTGCTAATTCTCTAGCAAGGCTGGGATCTCAACTCAGGGATGCCCTTGGATATGGATGAATGAATTTCCCAAAAGATAACAATTTAAGAATCAGAGGAGTATTCATGTCATTTGATAGAATAAGTACTCTGAGATTACTGGACTCTGAAGACAAAGTTCACTATTCCTATTATGTGTGTGCATAATTGCCCTTCTGCAAGTGTCTTCTTGAGATAAGATTGGCTTTGAAAATATTTCTAAATCTTGAAAATATTTCTAAACCTAGGCATAGAATTCTATCATTCAACTGTGAGTTCCCTGAGGTCAAGAAATGTGTCTCTTTTCATTTTTATCCTTGATATTTAGCACACTTAGTAAACATTTAATTTACTGAATTCATTTATTGAATTCTGGCTTGACTTGGAGATTGATTTTTCTGATATTCTGATGAAAAGGTGACAATAATTCTGAGAAGAGATTTTCCTGGCAGGTTGCTGGAAACATCTCTGTGAATAATTGCTAGGAGCTAAACTGGAATTGTTTACTTCTTTGCTTTCCTTCTTTCTTTGGGGAAAAAAAGCTGGAGAATAATATTACTATGAAGATCATTTTTTAACTTATTTTAGCATTTTTGCCAGAAAAAAAGTGCAGCTGAAGCCCTAACCAGCAATCTGTGGTTTTCTTGATGTCTCTGGTTCTCATCTTATGATTACATTGTCAAGTTTTTGTAATATTTTTTGATAAATGAATTTATTCATAGTAGGAGAGGGGGATTTTTAACAAATCCATTATACTCTCACTATTGACAGAAAGGTTTAGAGGTTAGTGATCAAGTGTCTTAGGATCAGATATACACAATCGTTCCAAACTACAACAGTCCCTTTTGACACAGATCAGCATCTGAAACACAGTGGCTGCCCACAGGAATCTGATAGAGTGGCAGAGAATCTTACATGATGGAAGAAAGAAGACTGCTTATTCCCAATACTGCCTGCTTCCTGGTCCATACCTGCATCCCGCCTTGTATTTTTTCAGTCTTGTGAATCTTCCTAGTGTTTTCCCTCAGGCTAAACTGACCAATTACATCCTGTGATGTCTGTAAATAATCCAGTGATAGGAGGCTTCAGTTGTTCAGGGAGTCTAATGACACTCCAGGAAATTTTCATCCAATTCTCACCTGTGTATATATCACCAGCATGTTAAACTTACAATGCCCCCAATAGATCTCAGTTTCCATCCCAAATTTATCCCTCCCTGTACTTCATATTTTCCATATTTAAAAGACCATATCCTATCACTATCACTACTGAGGCTTAAAATAGCAGGGTAATCTTGGGCTTTTCTCTTTCTCTTACCTCCCTCATCCAATCAGTGATTAAGCCCTCCTGATTTTCCCTCTTTCATAGCTCTCTAACTAAAATTTACTTCTCATTTCTAATGCTACTACTATCTACTCAATTAACTAATATAATAAATATTTATTAGGTACATACTTTTGTCAGGCACCTTAGTAAGGGTTGAGGATGCCAAGATATATTTTTACCTACTCTCTACTCTTAGTTATCTTCCATAGCTATGTATATTAATATAGAAGTCTGAAAGTGAAGTGAGACATACCTGAGGGAATGATCAAATTTCCCTTGGGTTAGTGAGAAAAGTCTTCAGAGAGGACTTAAACATTGAACTAATTATGTAAACTATTATTCAGTTAAAAGTCTAAATTTAGACAAATACCATATATCACTTATCTGTGGAATCTAAAATAGGACATAATGAACTTATCCATGAAATAGAAATTGACTCACAAACATAGAGAACCGACTTGTGGTTGCCAAGGAGGAGGATGGTTGGGGAAGGAAGGATGGGGAGTTTGGGATTAACCAATGCAAACTATTATATACAGAATGGATAAACAAGGTCCTATTGTATAGAACAGGGAACAATATTCAGTATCATGTAATAAACCATAATGGAAAAATATTTACAAAAGAATATATATATATATATATATATATATATATAACACCAAATCATTTTGTTGTCCAGCAGAAACTAATACAACAATGTAAATCAACAATACTTTGATAAAATAAAATTTTTAAGTCTAAATATAGAACTGAAGGTAAGGAAAGTTAATCAAGTCAGGGAAAACATATTGAAAGAATAATGTGCAACAGAAAGGCAATTCAGTAGAGATAAAGCTGGAGAAGAAAACAGGAGACAGTTCATGGAGGGTCTTGCATGTCATGCTAGGAAGATTCTACTTGACCTAGTTGCCACTGAAGAATTTTAAGCAAGATAGTATTTCTTTCAGAGAAAAACAGACCTCTGTTCAGAAATATAACTGTGGTAACAGATCAATAAATGCATTAGAGATGGGGAAAGAGTTGAAGTAGAAATATTAGTTAAAAGATTATTTAAGTATTGCAAGAGAATGATGATTAAGGTCTAAACTAAGTCTGTAACAATAAAGATTAAGAAGAGAGGACCATTAAAGTTCAAGGGGTGGTCAAGTTCATAATTCCTATCTAGCATCTGTCTGGGTCACATTAACTGAGACTGGAAACATAGGAAGGGAATTAGTTAGAAAAAATTACTTCATCTTTAAACATGCTGAATGTGAGATGTGTATGGCTATACATGAGTATAAATTCAGCAAGAAATCCCAAATCAACTAAAGTTTAGGAGAAAGACAGTGACTGGATTTGTGAATCACTGATACACAGATTATATTATAATTATATATATAAGAATGCTTAAAATTACGCATTATACTAGTTAGAAGTTGATTTGGCTAAAAGTGACAAAAAATAAAAAATAGCAGCAGCTTAAACAAAAAGAAGTTTATTTCTCTTTCCAAAAGCACACAGTTCAGGGTACCTAGAGTGGCTTCTCAAAGTTGTAAGGAATATAGATTCCTTTCATGGGCTGTTCCATCATTCTCAAGCCACGGCCTTTACTTCAGGAACCAAGATAAGTGCTTGAGCTCCAGCAATCATATCTACATTCTAGCAAGCATGAAGGAAAGAGAAAAGGAATGCTCCTTTCCTATGAGTGCTTTCTGAGCACTGCATACAATATTCCTACTTAATTTCCCCTGGTCAAGAAGTTTGAATGGAGTCATTAGTAAGGGAATCAGGTTGCAGTGAGCTGAGAAGTAAATGTAGGGAAGAACATGGAGATGCAAGTAAACAGTACTCTTGGTAAATTTACCTTTCAAGAAGAAGAGAAAGTGAAATCCATAGATGCAGGAATCTTTTATTTTTACGTTGGGAGAGATTTATGTATATAGAATACTGGAGATGAGCCATTAGAAACAAACAAACAAAGATAGTTCAGCCAATGGAATAAGGCTAACACTTCAGAGAAAGCAGAAAGAAATAGGAGAAAGATGGCAAGTGAAGAAAATCAAACTTGAACAGAAGAAACTGCTCTTTCTAGGACTGAAGGAAAATTTTAGCTCAGGTCTGGTAGAAAGTGAAGAAGAACTAAAGAGCCTCTTGATGAAACTGAAAGAGGAGAGTGAAAAAGTTGGCTTAAAGCTCAACATTCAGGAAACTAAGATCATGGCATCTGGTCCCATCACTTCATGGCAAATAGATGGGGAAACAGTGGAAACAGTGGCTGACTTTATTTTTCTGGGCTCCAAAATCACTGCAGATGGTGACTGCAGCCATGAAATTAAAAGACGCTTACTCCTTGGAAGGAAAGTTATGACCAACCTAGATAGCATATTGAAAAGCAGAGACATTACTTTGTCAACAAAGGTCCATCTAGTCAAGGCTATGGTTTTTCCAGTAGTCATGTATGGATGTGAGAGTTGGACTGTGAAGAAGGCTGAGAGCCAAAGAATTGATGCTTTTGAACTGTGGTGTTGGAGAAGACTCTTGAGAGTCCCTTGGACTGCAAGGAGATCCAACCAGTCCATCCTAAAGGAGACCAGTCCTGGGTGTTCATTGGAAAGACTGATGTTGAAGCTGAAACTCCAGTACTTTGGCCACATGATTGAAGAGCTGACTCTGATGCTAGGAAAGATTGAGAGCAGGAGGAGAAGGGGATGATAGAGGATGAGATGGTTGGGTGGCATCACTGCCTCGATGGACATGGGATTGGGTGGACTCTGGGAGTTGGTGATGGACAGGGAGGCCTGGCGTGCTGTGGTTCATGGGGTCGTAAAGAGTCAGACACGACTGAGCAACTGAACTGAACTGAACTGGCATTTCAGAGGTTGAAAGTTTTCATTGTCTGAGTTGTGGCACATGCTCGAAATGAAGAAGTGCCAAAACACAGTTACAAAAATAGTAAGACTTATTTTCCAACACTTAATAATTTAGTAGTAAGACTACCTTACTTTTAGTCACTGTTCCCAGTATATTCCCTGGATTTCCTAATTTCTGTACCTTTTCTCACATTCTTACCCAACTGGATTGTACCTCAACACCTACTTACAGTCCAAAATCAAACTCTAGTGCTCTTTCCTCTATGCTTCCTCTGCTCCCTTAACTAGAAATTATTTTTTCATCCTCTAGCTTCCTGAGCACTTACACGTACCTCTCTTCTATCACTAATATTTTTCAGTCTTAATTTATAGTCAATTACATATATGCTTTATTTTCTTTTATGTTAATTGTTTTGTCAAATTTGGGTCCTGGAGGAGCCAACATGGCAGAGGAGTAGGACGGGGAGAACACTTTCTCCCCCACAAATTCATCAAAAGAGCATTTAAACGTCGAGTAAATTCCACAAAACCACTTCTGAATGCCGGCAGAGGACATCAGGCACCCAGAAAAGCAGCCCAACTCTTCGAAAGGAGGTAGGAAAAAATATAAAAGACAAAAAAAGAGACAAAAGAGGGAGGGACGGAGTTCCGTCCCTGGAAGGGAGTCTTAAAAAGAGAGAAGTTTCCAAACACCAGGAAACCTTCACACTGCCGAATCTGTGCCGAGCTTTGGAAGCACAGAGGGCAACATAAAAGGGAGGGAAAAAAAATAAACAATTAAAAATCGCAGATTGTGAGCCCTACGGTAACTCCCCCAGCGGAGAAGCAGCGCAGACTCCTGCACAAGGCATTAGCAAGCGGGGGCTGGGCAGGGAAGCGGGGCGCGGGCTGTGTCCCTTAGAGTAAGAATCGGCTCGAATGTCCTGAGCGCTATCTGAGCGAAATAATTTGGGCTAGCAACCCAGACTGTGGGATATCTACCACGCGAAAAGCCAGCCCTAACCTAAGACACCGCCAGGCCCGTGCACAGAACAAAGGACTGAACAGAGATAGCCGGTTGCAGACCTTCCCCCTCCGGTGACAGGCAGCCAGAGCCGTAAGGGGGCAATCACAGCCCAAGAGAGACACTATCTATAAAACAGTAAGCAGGCTTCTTTGCTAACTAAAACTTCTTGGGGGTCTGGACGGTCAACAGCTGCCTGAGAAGGTGCGCCGGTTTTACACCCAGATAACCGAGTGGCGGGGAGGCAATAAGTCGCAGCATTGGTGCCCGCCAAACACATCACCTGAGCTGCTCGGATCTGGGAAGAGCACAAAACGCAGGCCCAACCGAGTCTGCGCCTCTGAGGACTACCCGAGTGCCTGAACCTGAGCGGCTTGGACCTGGGAGCTCAGCCCAGGGCCGGCCTCTGATTGTTCCCGGTGGAACAACCTAGAGCCCGAGCAGTGTGGGCAGGGAGGCTACACGCGCCGTGAGCGGGGGCAAGACCCAGTGTGGCTGAGGCACTGCAAGCACACGCCAGTGTTATCTGTTTGCAGCATCCCTCCCTCCCTCCCCACAGCGCAGCTGAACAAGTGAGCCTAAATAAAATAAAAAAATAGTGTCCTCCACCGTCCCCTTTGTGTCAGGGCGGGAACCAGACACTGAAGAGACCAGCAAACAGAAGAAGCTATAACAGAGGGAAACGCCTTGGAAGCTACAGGCCATAGATTAAAACCCTGTGGTTACTACGAACTACATAGGAAGGGGCCTATAGATCTTGAGAAATATAAGTCAGACCAAGGAACTAGCCAAAAATGAACTGAACCCACAATACTCACAACAAAACCAGAGAAAGACCTAGATATATTTTTACTATTTTTATGATCAATCTTTCTTTCTTTTTTTTAATTAAAAAAAAATTTTAAGTCCTCTATTGTCCTTTAATTTTCACTTTTATAACTATTACTTTGCAAAAAAAAAAAAAAAAAGACCCTATTTTTTTTTCTTCAGCAAACTTCATATATATATTTATAATTTTTTGACCGTGTTTTGTTTTGTTTTGTTTTGTTCTTCTTTTCTTTAACATTGTACTTTTGAAATTCCAAACTCTACTCTAGATTTTTAATTTTAGCCTTTTTGGTATATGTTATCAATTTTGTACCTATAGTTTTTTTCATAATTTCTGTGACTTTTTTTTCCCTCTGTTTCTTTCTCTTCTTCTTTCGTATAACATCATATATCTGCAATTCCAAACTCTACTCAAGATTATTAATTTATGCTTTTTGGTATTTGATATCAATTTTGTACCTGTATTTTCTTTATAATTTTTGCGACATTGTTTTTGTTGGTTTGTTTGTTTTCTCTCTTTATTTTTCTTCTTCTTTTTTTTTTTTAACATTGTATTTTTGAAATTCCAAACTCTACTCTAGATTTTTAATTTTTGCTTTTTGGTATTAGTTATCAATTTTTTACCTGTAGTTTCTTTATAATTTTCGCAACCTTGTTTGTTTTTCTTTGTTCGTTTTTTCTCTCTTTCTTTTCCTTCTTCTTTTCATTAACATCACATTTTTGAAATTCCAAACTCTACTCTAGATTTTTAATTTTTGCTTTTATGTATTTGTTACCAATTTTGTACCTTTAAGAACCCAATCTTCAGGACCCATTTTTCACTAGGGAACGAGATTACTGGCTTGACTTCTCTCTCTCCCTTTGGACTCTCCATTTTCTCCACCAGGTCGCCTGTATCTCCTCCCTAACCCCTCTCTACTCTACCCAACTCTGTGAATTTCTGTGTGTTCCAGACGGTGGAGAACACTTAGGGAACTGATTACTGGCTGGATCTGTCTCCCTCCTTTTCATTTCCCCCTTTTATCCTTCTGGCCACCTCTGTCTCCTGCCTCCTTCTTCTCTTCTCTGTATAACTCCGTGAACATCTCTGAGCGGTCCAGTTGTGGAGTGCACATAAGGAAGTGACTACTGGCTAGTCTACTCTCTCCACTATTGATTCCACCTCATCTCATTTGGGTCACCTCTAACTCCCTCCTCCCACTTCTCTTCTCCATGTAACGCTGTGAACCTCTCTGAGTGACCCTCACAGTAGAGAAACTTTTCATCTTTAACGTAGATGTTTTATCAATGGTGCTGTATAGAAGGAGAAGTTTTGAAACTACTGTAAAAATAAGACCGATAACTGGAAGTAGGAGGCTTAAGTCCAAACCCTGACTCCAGGGAACTCCTGACTCCAAGGAACATTAATTGACAGGAGCTCATCAAACGCCTCCATACCGACACTGAAACCAAGCACCACACAAGGGCCAACAAGTTCCAGGGCAAGACATACCAAGCAAATTCTCCAGCAACAAAGGAACACAGCCCTGAGCTTCAAGATACAGGCTGCCCAAAGTCACCCCAAAACCATAGACATCTCATAACACATTACTGGACATTTCATTACACTCCAGAGAGAAGAAATACAGCTCCATCCACCAGAACATCGACACAAGCTTCCCTAACCAGGAAACCATGACAAGCCACCTGTACAAACCCACACACAGCGAGGAAACGCCACAATAAAGAGAACTCCACAAACTGCCAGAATACAGAAAGGACACCCCAAACTCAGCAATTTACACAAGATGAAGAGACAGAGGAATATCCAGCAGATAAAGGAACAGGATAAATGCCCACCAAACCAAACAAAAGAGGAAGAGATAGGGAATCTACCTGATAAAGAATTCGGAATAATGATAGTGAAATTGATCCAAAATCTTGAAATTAAAATGGAATCACAGATAAATAGCTTGGAGGCAAGGATTGAGAAGATGCAAGAAAGGTTTAACAAGGACTTAGAAGAAATAAAAAAGAGTCAATATATAATGAATAATGCAATAAGTGAAATTAAAAACACTCTGGAGGCAACAAATAGTAGAATAACAGAGGCAGAAGATAGGATTAGTGAATTAGAAGATAGAATGGTAGAAATAAATGAATCAGAGAGGATAAAAGAAAAACGAATTAAAAGAAATGAGGACAATCTCAGAGACCTCCAGGACAATATTAAACGCTACAACATTCGAATCATAGGGGTCCCAGAAGAAGAAGACAAAAAGAAAGACTATGAGAAAATACTTGAGGAGATAATAGTTGAAAACTTCCCTAAAATGGGGAAGGAAATAATCACCCAAGTCCAAGAAACCCAGAGAGTCCCAAACAGGATAAACCCAAGGCGAAACACCCCAAGACACATATTAATCAAATTAACAAAGATCAAACACAAAGAACAAATATTAAAAGCAGCAAGGGAAAAACAACAAATAACACACAAGGGAATTCCCATAAGGATAACAGCTGATCTTTCAATAGAAACTCTTCAAGCCAGGAGGGAATGGCAAGACATACTTAAAATGATGACAGAAAATAATCTACAGCCCAGATTATTGTACCCAGCAAGGATCTCATTCAAGTATGAAGGAGAAATCAAAAGCTTTTCACACAAGCAAAAGCTGAGAGAATTCTGCACCACCAAACCAGCTCTCCAACAAATACTAAAGGATATTCTCTAGACAGGAAACACAAAAACGGTGTATAAATTTGAACCCAAAACAATAAAGTAAATGGCAATGGGATCATACTTATCAGTAATTACCTTAAACGTAAATGGGTTGAATGCCCCAACCAAAAGACAAAGACTGGCTGAATGGATACAAAAACAAGACCCCTACATATGTTGTCTACAAGAGACCCACCTCAAAACAGGGGACACATACAGACTGAAAGTGAAGGGCTGGAAAAAGATTTTCCATGCAAATAGGGACCAAAAGAAAGCAGGAGTAGCAATACTCATATCAGATAAAATAGACTTTAAAACAAAGACTGTGAAAAGAGACAAAGATGGTCACTACATAATGATCAAAGGATCAATCCAAGAAGAAGATATAACAATTATAAATATATATGCACCCAACACGGGAGCACCGCAGTATGTAAGACAAATGCTAACAAGTATGAAAGGAGAAATTAACAATAACACAATAATAGTGGGAGACTTTAATACCCCACTCACACCTATGGATAGATCAACTGAACAGAAAATTAACAAGGAAACACAAACTTTAAACGATACAATAGACCAGTTAGACCTAATTGATATCTATAGGACATTTCATCCCAAAACAATGAATTTCACCTTTTTCTCAAGCACACATGGAACCTTCTCCAGGATAGATCACATCCTGGGCCATAAAGCTAGCCTTGGTAAATTCAAAAAAATAGAAATCATTCCAAGCATCTTTTCTGACCACAATGCAGTAAGATTAGATCTCAATTACAGGAGAAAAACTATTAAAAATTCCCACATATGGAGGCTGAACAACACGCTGCTGAATAACCAACAAATCACAGAAGAAATCAAAAAAGAAATCAAAATTTGCATAGAAACGAATGAAAATGAAAACACAACAACCCAAAACCTGTGGGACACGGTAAAAGCAGTCCTAAGGGGAAAGTTCATAGCAATACGGGCACACCTCAAGAAACAAGAAAAAAGTCAAATAAATAACCTAACTCTATACCTAAAGCAACTAGAAAAGGAAGAAATGAAGAACCCTAGGGTTAGTAGAAGGAAAGAAATCTTAAAACTTAGAGCAGAAATAAATGCAAAAGAAACAAAAGAGATCATAGCAAAAATCAACAAAACCAAAAGCTGGTTTTTTGAAAGGATAAATAAAATTGACAAACCATTAGCCAGACTCATCAAGAAACAAAGGGAGAAAAATCAAATCAACAAAATTAGAAATGAAAATGGAGAGATCACAACAGACAACACAGAAATACAAAGGATCATAAGAGAGTACTATCAACAATTATATGCCAATAAAATGGACAACGTGGAAGAAATGGACAAATTCTTAGAAAAGTACAACTTTTCAAAACTCGATCAGGAAGAAATAGAAAATCTTAACAGACCCATCACAAGCACAGAAATTGAAACTGTAATCAAAAATCTTCCAGCAAACAAAAGCCCAGGTCCAGACGGTTTCACAGGTGAATTCTACCAAAAATTTAGAGAAGAGCTAACACCTATCCTGCTCAAACTCTTCAAGAAAATTGCAGAGGATGGTAAACTTCCAAACTCATTCTATGAGGCCACCATCACCCTAATACCAAAACCTGACAAAGATGCCACAAAAAAAGAAAACTACAGGCCAATATCACTGATGAACATAGATGCAAAAATCCTTAACAAAATTCTAGCAATCAGAATCCAGCAACACATTAAAAAGATCATACACCATGACCAAGTGGGCTTTATCCCAGGGATGCAATGATTCTTCAATATCCGCAAATCAATCAATGTAATACACCACATTAACAAATTGAAAAATAAAAACCATATGATTATCTCAATAGATGCAGAGAAAGCCTTTGACAAAATTCAACATCCATTTATGATAAAAACTCTCCAGAAAGCAGGAATAGAAGGAACATACCTCAACATAATAAAAGCTATATAGGACAAACCCACAGCAAACATTATCCTCAATGGTGAAAAATTGAAAGCATTTCCTCTAAAGTCAGGAACAAGACAAGGGTGCCCACTTTCACCATTACTATTCAACATAGTTTTGGAAGTTTTGGCCACAGCAATCAGAGCAGAAAAAGAAATAAAAGGAATCCAAATTGGAAAAGAAGAAGTAAAGCTCTCACTGTTTGCAGATGACATGATCCTCTACATAGAAAACCCTAAAGACTCCACCAGAAAATTATTAGAACTAATCAATAACTATAGTAAAGTTGCAGGATATAAAATCAACACACAGAAATCTCTTGCATTCCTATACTCTAATAATGAGAAAACAGAAAGTGAAATTAAGGAAACAATTCCATTCACCATTGCAATGGAAAGAATGAAATACTTAGGAATATATCTACCTAAAGAAACTAAAGACCTATATATAGAAAACTATAAAACACTGGCGAAAGAAATCAAAGAGGACACTAACAGATGGAGAAATATACCATGTTCATGGATTGGAAGAATCAATATAGTGAAAATGAGTATACTACCCAAAGCAATCTATAGATTCAATGCAATCCCTATCAAGCTACCAACAGCATTCTTCACAGAGCTAGAACAAATAATTTCACAATTTGTATGGAAATACAAAAAACCTCGAATAGCCAAAGCAATCTTGAGAAAGAAGAATGGAACTGGAGGAATCAACCTACCTGACTTCAGGCTCTACTACAAAGCCACAGTTATCAAGGCAGTATGGTACTGGCACAAAGACAGAAATATAGATCAATGGAACAAAATAGAAAGCCCAGAGATAAATCCACACACATATGGACACCTTATCTTTGACAAAGGAGGCAAGAATATACAATGGATTAAAGACAATCTCTTTAACAAGTGGTGCTGGGAAATCTGGTCAACCACTTGTAAAAGAATGAAACTAGAACACTTTCTAACACCATACACAAAAATAAACTCAAAATGGATTAAAGATCTAAATGTAAGACCAGAAACTATAAAACTCCTAGAGGAGAACATAGGCAAAACACTCTCTGACATACATCACAGCAGGATCCTCTATGACCCACCTCCCAGAATATTGGAAATAAAAGCAAAAATAAACAAATGGGACCTAATTAACCTTAAAAGCTTCTGCACATCAACGGAAACTATTAGCAAGGTGAAAAGACAGCCTTCAGAATGGGAGAAAATAATAGCAAATGAAGCAACTGACAAACAACTAATCTCGAGAATATACAAGCAACTCCTACAGCTCAACTCCAAAAAGATAAATGACCCAATCAAAAAATGGGCCAAAGAACTAAATAGACATTTCTCCAAAGAAGACATACAGATGGCTAACAAACACATGAAAAGATGCTCAACATCACTCATTATCAGAGAAATGCAAATCAAAACCACTATGAGGTACCATTTCACACCAGTCAGAATGGCTGCGAGCCAAAAGTCTACAAGCAATAAATGCTGGAGAGGGTGTGGAGAAAAGGGAACCCTCTTGCACTGTTGGTGGGAATGCAAACTAGTACAGCCACTATGGAGAACAGTGTGGAGATTCCTTAAAAAACTGGAAATAGAACTGCCTTATGATCCAGCAATCCCACTGCTGGGCATACACACTGAGGAAACCAGAAGGGAAAGAGACACATGTACCCCAATGTTCATCGCAGCACTGTTTACAATAGCCAGGACATGGAAGCAACCTAGATGTCCATCAGCAGATGAATGGATAAGAAAGCATTGGTACATATACACAATGGAGTATTACTCAGCCATTAAAAAGAATACATTTGAATCAGTTCTAATGAGGTGGATGAAACTGGAGCCTATTACACAGAGTGAAGTAAGCCAGAAAGAAAAACACCAATACAGTATACTAACACATATATATGGAATTTAGAAAGATGGTAACAATAACCCTGTGTACGAGACCGCAAAAGAGACACTGATGTATAGAACAGTCTTATGGACTCTGTGAGAGAGGAAGAGGGTGGGAAGATTTGGGAGAATGGCATTGAAACATGTAAAATATCATGTATGAAACGAGTTGCCAGTCCAGGTTCGATGCACGATACTGGATGCTTGGGGCTGGTGCACTGGGACGACCCAGAGGGATGGAATGGGGAGGGAGGAGGGAGGAGGGTTCAGGATGGGGAACACATGTATACCTGTGGCGGATTCATTTTGATATTTGACAAAACTAATACAATTATGTAAAATTTAAAAATAAAAAAAATTAAAAAAAAAAATTGGGGTCCTAGTTAAATTCATTCATCTCTCTCACCACTACAATAGCTCTGGACATGAAATGCACAATAATGAAATATTTATACAGTCAATGAAGGCACCAAGGTGCTCCCTTCATGAATCTTGATCAATGGCAATGATGAACATTAGTTCACTTGCCCATTCCTAGGCTTTCCAAGAGAATATCTAAGTCAGACATCCAAAGTACATGCTTTCTCTTTGTCTAAATACAAATAGCTGTTTCTTTAAATAAAAGCAAGTCACAAGTCCGAAGTATGGACAACTTTAAGCAAAGAAATCCAATCTCACTATGAAATCATTTGCTGAATGTCTGGCCCACCCTGGCAGTAGCACAAACACCAAGAACCCACTGATGTTCAAACTCAAGCAACATAGTATTGCAGACAACAGACAGGAATCAGAAGTTTCAGCTTCAGGAATACCATGCTGTGATGTGACATTTTAAAATATAATGACTCAATCTGAACTTACAAGTTCATGCATGTTAGGCTAAGAAGGAGACTAAGAACACAGTGCAATAAGTGACACAAGATAAGAACATAAAGATACAGCCATTCAGATATAATGGCAGGGTCCATGGGTCAGAGATGGATAATACCAATCTCTCCCATCCTCATAAAATATCCATAAAGAAGCCACATGCACAATCAAGTCATATCCTCCTCTTTTTATAAACCAGAAAAGTATAGCAAATTATAATAACCACTTTATGCTCACACAGAATCAGCCAGTGGAGAATATTTTAGAAAATTCCAGGATTTCTTTCCTGGAGAAAAGAGAAAACTTAAATAAATATATGCTGGTATGTATGAAAGGCTGGGGTCACAAAGAGTTGGACACGACTGAGCGACTGATCTGATCTGATCTGATGAAAGGCTCTGCTTATAGCAGTGTGCTTATGCATAATATTGGAGTTTATTAAAATCAGATATTTAAAAATCATCATCTAATAAATCCAAGAGAAAAAACTAATATGCACTGGAATCAAGACTTAGTCCTTGTTGAAGGAGAAAGCTGAAATAGCTTAATTAATTTGTTCTTCTGATTTAAAAATAGAGGTAGGAGTCTAAGTATCTGATATAAATATAATAACTCATTTTTCCTTTTGGAACAAAACATAATTGAAAATTATAAAGCAAAACTCAGGAAATAATTTAGTTATTCCTTTTAATGCCTTTACCTATAAAGATACTTGTACAGTCACAGAATTTTAGAGATTTAATGAACTGATAAATCAGTTGCTTTAAGCATCTCAATCCCTTACACACACTGGCATTCCATAAATGTTTGCTGAATGAATAAATGCATGAATAAATGTGTTGTTAAAGTACTCTAACATGACATTTTCATATAAGAAAAAATTTTTTTCCAAAAAGGTGAGAATAATTGACCAAAATCACTCTACTAGTGGGAAATCTGGGCTTCCCTGTTGGCTCAGTGGTAAAGAATCTGCCTGCCAAAGCAGCAGAAGCAGGTTCCATCCTTGAGTCAGGAAGATCCCCTGGAGAAGAAAATGGCAACCCACTCCAGGAATACTCGTGTTTGGAGAACCCCATGGAGCCTGGCATGCTATAGCCCGTGGGGTTGCAAAGAGTCAGACAAGACTTAGCAACTGAATAGCGAACAACAGCAGTGGGAAATCTAGGACTAGAAATGAGGTTTCCTAAGGTTTTCTTTAATAAAAGCATAAGAGGAGATCTTAGGCACCTATCAGGGCACCACTTTAGCTACCATTTTTGGAGATGCTAGAAGCTGTGTGTCAGAAAAGAGAAAGCAAACACTCTATATTAGTCCCAGTTTACACTTTACCATTGTCATGCTGCTGTCGTTTCTTGAAAAATTATTAAATTAGTATTGAACAATAGAGTTAGAAAGGACCTCACTCATTCAACAAATGTTTATTGAGCATCTACACTGTGCCAGACATGGTTCTAGGTGCTGGAGATACATGAGAAGACAAGAGAGACAAAATTTTGTCCTCATAGAATGTACATTCTAGTGAACTTAGAGATGACAAGTCCCTCCATTTTTTAAAAAAATATTTTTATTAACATATGAGTTGATTTACTGTGCTGTGTTAGTTTCAGTTGTATAGCAAAGTGATACAGTTATACATACACATACATATCATGTGTGTGTGTATATATATATATATATGTATATGTGTTCTTTTTCAGGTTCTTTTCCATTATAGGTTATTACAAGATATTGAATACAGTTCCCTATGCTATACAGTAGGTCCTTGTTGCCTCTGTTTCTTAAATAGACAAGGAAGCTGATCCCCCAACAGTAGAAGTAACTTAGACCTCTGTCACACAGTGATCTTGTAATAAGGCTGAACTTGGAACTCAGGTTCCCTAGTATACTTCACTTTCCACTATGCCATGCCAGCTACAAGTTTCTAGAAAACCAGACCCACTGCTTTCCAATCTGTCTTTCTCTCTCTCTCTCCTTCATTCTCTCTCTCTCTCTCTCTCCCCTTTTGCACTCCCTCTCTCTCATCCTCTTCCCCTCTCATCATCCCAGGTCACTCTGCATCAGCATCATACTGGCTATCAATAGCCAAGGTTTTGAATCAATTTATGACAATAATAGAAAACACAGAATTAACATAATTATAGCACCTAGCTACTTTAAGACTATGTCTCTAAAATTGCTTAAGTCTGGAGTAAGGGAAACAAGAAAAAAGAAGGAAGGTAGGGAAAAAAAGAAACAAAGATAGCTGGAAAGGAGGGAGGAGGGTGGGAAAAAAAATCAAGAAAGCAATGCCTTAACAGTGCACACGAACTGCAAATCAAGTTTCCAATACTCTGCCAAAATGTTGATTGCTGCAGTTTAAAGGGGAAAATAATAGTCAGATACAAATTTCCTAGATCTAAGTTGAGAATGAAAAGCAGTTAAAACTGTGGACACTTTTTCATAAACAAAACACCCTTTACTATTTGTATACTTAAAACCCAAGAAGCATCATTTCAGTGATTTTTCTTATGTTACTCAACAAAATATTTAGAAAAACAGAACATGAATGATACAAATAAGAACTGTCCTTAGAACCTCAATGTGTATTGTAGGGGTAGTCATAGCATTCATGAATATACACTTTAAATGGCAGAACTGGAAACTAGCTCTTTGAACCCAAATCTGTTGATCATCAGTTTCATCTGGCTATATTTATGTTTGAAAAAAAATCAATGTTCCTACAGAAGAATAAAATGGATTATATTAAAAGAAGAGAAAATACATACAAAACTCAAAACACCTTTTAAAATGTGAAAAGAACATTTCCATTTCATCTGGGATCATAGCATTGAACCAAAGTCAACTCTATTGATGCAACAAAGAGCAGTTAAACCAAAGAGGCAGTTAGAACAATATATACCACAAAGAAAAAGTCAGTTGACTAAATTCAATAAAATTGTTTCTCTTTTTGTTTTGCTTTGTTTTTGTATTATATTCATTCAAGCCATTTTGCATTAAGTAAGTGTGAATGGTTACAAACCATTTTTTAAAAGTCTACTGAAAGCTTTGAACTATCTTTTGTAAAAATAAACAGTCAACAAATAATAAAGTGTGCAAGATTCTTTAAAATACTGAACACTAGGCTTAATGCTTTAATTATCTAAAAAGAATGGGAAGTATTCAATAAATCCAACCCACATTTTCTAATTGAAAAAATCGATCATAAGTATATATAAATTTTGTTATGCAAAAACCTTGAGAATCTTACAAAATGATTTTTCACATTTTACTCACCATTCAAAATCTATGAATGGCTCAGATTATTTCTCTAAAAATTTACTTAAAAGTGATGCGCTTTTCTTTTGCATTGAATACATATGCTCTATGTTATCTAAATGAATTTTCCACATAATTTAAACTATAATGTCAAATACGAAAACAGTGTTAAATTTCAACCTATATAACGACAAGAATAAGAGGGAATTCCCTAGCCGTCCAGCGGTTAGGGATTCTGCACTTTTCCTGCCAAGGGACTGAGTTCAATCCCTGGTCAGTGAAAGACCCCACAAGCAGCAGCGAGTGGCCAAAAAAAAAAAAAAAAAGAAGAAGAAGAAAACGATGTCTATTATAACTATCATAAGTTAATATTTTTTCTGGGAATATTAGTCAATTTAATAGGATAAAGGGAAAATACATTGCAAAATAAAGAAGTGTTTACCATTTTTCATAGTTAGTATGATCATCTAGTAGAAATTTCATGAGAATCAACTGCTGCTGCTGCTGCTGCTAAGTCACTTCAGTTGTGTCCAACTTTGTGCAACCCCATAGTCAGCAACCCACCAGGCTACCGACCCTGGGATTCTCCAGGAAAGAACACTAGAGTGGGTTGCCATTTCCTTCTCCAATGCATGAAAGTGAAAAGTGAAATTGAAGTCGCTCAGTCGTGTCCGACTCTTCGTGACCCCATGGGCTGCAGCCTACCAGGCTCCTCCACCCATTGGATTTTCCAGGCAAGAGTACTGGAGTGGCGTGCCCATTGCCTTCTCCGGAGAATCAACTGGATGAACCATTAAAATGAATATGAGAGTTTAGAACAGTGATAGTGAGAGCAATAAAAAATAAATACATAAAATGAATGAAAACATAATAGAAGGAGATAAACTATTTAAAACAGGAACAAAATATTACAAAATAGTTAATGTTGAACTAAGGAGTATCCAGGAAGTAGAACTCAATACTCTACTATGAGATATAAAAGAATATGCATACAGATGCAAGGAAGTATGGACTCTCATAACTCAATAAAGGAAAAGAACAAAATAATTCAAAAATAGAGAAAAGACAAATTAGAAAAATGAAAAGGTATATGCCAACTAAAATTGGAAAAAAATTCACTGGTGATAGATATAAAATATATCCTAAATTACAAATATAAAATCATGTTAACACTCACAGAGCTGTTTCAGTTTCAGTTCAGTCACTCGGTCGTGTCCAACTCTTTACGACCCATGGACTGCAGCATGCCAGGTCTATCAACAACTCCTGGAGTTTACTCAAACTCATGTCCATTGAGTCAGTGATGCCATGCAACCATCTTATCCTCAGTAGACCCCTTCTCCTCCTGCCCACAATCCCTCCCAGCATCAGGGTCTTTGAAATGAGTCAGCTCTTCGCATCAGGTGGCCAAAGTATCGGAGTTTTAGCTTCACTATCAGTCTTTCCAGTAAATATGCAGGGTTTATTTCCTTTAGGATGGACTGGTTTGATGTCCTTGCAGTCCAAGGGACTCTCAAGAATCTTATCCAACACCACAGCTCAAAAACATTAATTCTTCGGCTCTCAGCTTTCTTCATAGTCCAATTCTCACATGCATATATGACTACTGGAAAAACCATAGCCTTGACTAGAAGGACCTTTGTTGACAAAGTAAGGTCTCTGCTTTTTAACATGCTGTCTACATTGGTCATAGCTTTTCTGCCAAGGAGCAAGTGTCTTTTAATTTCATGGCTGCAGTCACCATCTACAGTGATTTTGGAGCCCCCCCAAAATAGCCTGTCACTGTTTCCCCATCTATTTGCCAGGAAGTGATGGGACCAGATGCCATTATCTTACTTTGCTGAATGTTGAGCTTTAAGCCAACTTTTTCACTCTCATTTTTCACTTTCATCAAGAGGCTCTTTAGTTCTTCAATTTCTGCCATAAGGGTGTTGTCATCTGCATATCTGAGGTTACTGATATTTCTCCTGGAAATCTTGATTTCAGCTTATGCTTCATCCAGGCCAGCATTTCTCATGATGTACTCTGCATATAAGTTAAATAAGTAGGATGACAGTATACAGCCTTGATGTACTCCTTTCCCTATTTGGAACCAGTCTGTTGTTCCATGTCCAGTTCTAACTGTTGCTTGCTGACCTGCATACAGATTTGTCAAGAGGCAAGTCAGGTAGTCTGGTACTCCTATCTGTTGAAGAATTTTCCACACATTGTTGTGATCCACACAGTCAAAGGCTTTGGCATACTCAATAAAGCAGAAGTAGATGTTTTTCTGGGACTCTCTTGATTTTTCAATGATCCAAGGGACGTTGGCAATTTGATCTCTGGTTCCTCTGCCTTTTCTAAATCCAGCTTGAATATCTGGAAGTTCACAATTCATGTACAGTTGAAGCCTTTCTTGGAGACTTTTTAACATTACTTTACTAGCATGTGAGATGAGAGCAATTGTGCGGTAGTTTGAACATTCTTTGGCATTGCCTTTCTTTGGGATTGGAATGAAAATTGACTTTTTCAAGTCCTGTGGCCACTGCTGAGTTTCCCAAATTTGCTGGCATATTGAGTGCAGTACTTTCATAGCATCATCTTTTAGGATTTGAAATAGTTCAACTGGAATTCCATCACCTCCACTAGCTTTATTCATAGTGATGCTTCCTAAGGCCCACTTGACTTCACATTCCAGGATGTCTGGCTCTAGGTGAGTGATCATACCAAAGTGATTATCTGGGTCCTCAAGATCTGTTTTGTATAGTTCTTTGTGTATTCTTGCCACCTCTTCTTAATATATTCTGCTTCTGTTAGGTCCATACCATTTCTGTCCTTTATCGAGCCCATCTTTGCATGAAATGTTCCCTCAGTATCTCCAGTTTTCTTGAAGAGATCTCTAGTCTTTCCCATTCTGTTGTTTTTCTCTATTTCTTTGCATTGATCATTGAGGAAGGTTTTCTTATCTCGCCTTGCTTTTTTTTAGAACTGTACATTCAAATGGGTATATCTTTCCTTTAATCCTTTGCTTTTCACTTCTTTTCTTTACTCAGCTATTTGTAAAGCCTCCTCAGACAACCATTTTGCCTTTTTTCATTTCTTTTTCTTGGGTATGGTTGTTATCATGGTCTCCTGCACAATGTTACAAACCTCCGTCCATAGGTCTTCAGGCACTCTGTCTATCAGATCTAATCACAGAGCTGGGGTTGCCACAAATGACTGAATATCTCTGAAGTGTTCTTCAGAAGTGTAAGTCATTCAAATTATTCATTCCCTTTAATTCAAACTCTACATTTGCAGGTTTCAAGGAAATAATCTTATTTATATATAAGAACATTGCTATAAATTGTTCTTTTCAACATCACTTACAATTACGAAAAACTGGAAAAATCTGAACATTCAATCATATGTCTGTGTGTGTGTGTGTGTGTGCACGCTCAGTCACTCAGTCATGTCCAACTCTTTGGGACCCATTGGACTGCAGCCTTCCAGGCTCCTCTGCCCATGGAATTTTCCAGTCAAGAATACTGAAATAGGTTGCCACTTCCTACTCCAGGGCACCTTCCTGATCCAGGGATTGGACTCACATCTCCTGCATCTCCTATATTGGCAGGCAGATTTTTTACCACTGAACCACCTGGGAAGCCATTCAAGCATATATGATTAGCTACATAAGTTATTCATTTGTTTGATGAATACTACACAGATTGGGCTTTCAGGTGGCTTAATGGTAAAGAATTCACCTGCCAAGCAGGAGACATGGGTTCAATCCCTGAGTTGGGAAGATCCTTTGGAGAAGAAAATGGCAATCCATTTTAGTATTCTTGCCTGCGAAGTCCCATGAACAGAAAAGCTGGGCCAGCTATAGTCCAGGGGATCACAAAAGAGTTGGACAAGACTTGACAATTAAAACAATAACATTGGACAAGACTTGACAATTAAAACAATAGCAACACAGACATTAAAAATGACAAATGTGTTAATTATACTTTAAATGTAAAAGCATATAAAATAATTTTATTTTTGCTTATACACATATTTACTTTTTCATTATTCATTAAATAAATTATGTTGAACATGTGTTTATCTTTTCTCAATGTCTCAGGGTCATTTTCTGTTAATTCACTGATCATTAATCATTAGTGAATATATATTAATGTGTTGGTTATTGATAATTAACTATAATTTGGGCTTCCCTGTAATGTGGTTAAGAATTGAATTGAAACTCTCTCTAATGTGTTAGCAGCAAGTTGGACAAAGTGTTTAATAAAATGGAATTTTGGAAACTCCTAGAAATTTAAAAATCTTTGCCGGTTCTATCCCTTTTACAGGGTAGCTTAGCTTAATGTGTAGGATATGAGACTTCGAATACTTTTACTTACTTACAATACTTCACTTGACAAATACAGACCAAAAGTCTCTCATTAAAAAAAAAAAGAATCCACCTGCAATGTGGGAGACCTGGGTTTGATCCCTGGGCTGGGAATATTCCCTGGAGGAGGTCATGGCAACCCACTCCAGTAGTTTTGCCTAGAGAATCCCCATGGACAGAGGAGCCTGGCAGGTTACAGTCCATGGGGTCCCAAAGAGTTGGACATGACTGAACGACTAAGCACAGCACATACTGGTCTACAAAAAGTGACTTCTAGGTGACCTAGAGGCTACTAAAGGGTATAAATTTTTATGACCTCTCACTAAATAACATCAGAGGGTTCTCTCTCATCTTCCAGGCTGGTAGCAGCAAGGATAATAGAGGTTTAGGCTGAAGGTTCCTATCCTAAGGGCAGAACTGGGCATTTTCATCCAAGAGATACAGTTTCTGGAGGCCACGATAAAATTCAAAATGTTTCATCTTGGAAACAAGCTAAACCTGTATCTCATGCAAACCATCCAAATCCAAACAGAGAGAGAAATTCTGGGCATAAAATCAACACGATGAAAACTGTTGGGTAAATATATAAAGCAAAGAGTTGGAACAGTCTACAGTAATTTCCTAAGCCAAGTATTTGTCACTGCAGTGGGGACTTTTTATGCTTCTATGGCTCAAGATGAGAAATAAACTATGACCTAAAGTGTTCAACTCAGAGCAGAGGCACATACACAGTGCTCTGCTATTTAAGTTTTTAGATTTTATAATTATATTTTCTCCCTCTCCTTTTTCCTTTACAACCTGCCACTTATGCTGTCAGTGTGTCTTCCTGTTTTCTGAACATTCTCTCTTCTAATTTGCTTCTTAGCATTTGCTAGAGACTGGAAAATCACATAGCCAAATATGTCTGAAAGCCTTTAGTACAAAAAAAAGTGATGATAAAACTGATGGCATTAGAAAATCACCATTTTTCAACCATTATACTAATAATTTGTTCTAAAAATCACAAACAGTCACTAAAACTATTAGGTGATATCTGGAGAATTTACACAGTATCAAAGCACTTCTCCACAAATTACCTGTTAATTAGAAACAGCAGAGCAAACTAGAAGACATCATGTAAAAATAAAAGTTAACATCACTGGTGATGGGAAATGCAATGTAGCTTAAAGGACACAACATTACTTCTATGTTATTCCTGCCCCAAATGGATGACTTGAATTTAAACATAAGGAAATATAAGATGAATACAAACTGAGGCATATTCTGCAAAATACATGGCCTATAAAATTCTCTAAGCCAGGCTTCAACAGTAAGCGAACCAACAACTTCCAGGTGTTCCGGCTGGGATTAGAAAGGGCAGAGGAACTAAAGATCAAATTGCCAACATCCACTGGACCATAGAAAAAGCAAGAGAGCTCCAGAAAAAAACATCTACTTCTGCTTGATTGAGTATGACAAAGCCTTTGACTGTGTGGATCACAACAATGTGTGGAAAATTCTTCAAGAGATGGCAATACCAGAGCAGCATATTGCCTCCTGAGAAATCTGTATGCAGATCAAGAAGCAACAGTTAGAACCAGACACGGAACAAAGGACTGGTTCTAAATTGGGAAAGGAGTACGTCAAGGCTGTATATTGTCACCCTGCTTATTTAACTTATATGCAAAGTACATCATGTGAAATGCCAGGCTGGATGAAGCACAAGCTGGAATCAAGACTGCCAGGAGAAATACCAATAACCTCAGATACACAGATGACACCACCCTTATGGCAGAAAGCAAAGAAGAACTGAAGAGCCTCTTGATGAAAGTGAAAGAGGAGAGTGGAAAAAACTGGCTTAAAACTCAATATTCAAAAGACAAAGATCATGGCATCTGGTCCCATCACTTCATGGCAAATAGATGGGGATACAGTGGAAACAATGAAAGACTTTATTTTCTTGGGCTCCAAAATCACTGCAGATGGTAACTGCAGCCATGAAATTAAAAGATGCTTGCTCCTTGGAAGAAAAGCTATGACCAACCTAGACAGCATATTAAAAAGCAGAGACATTACTTTGCCAACAAAGGTCCATCTAGTCAAAGCTATGGTTTTTCCAGTAGTCATGGATGGATGTGGGAGTTGGATCATAAAAAATGCTTAGGGCCGAAAAATTTTGAGAGTCATTTGGACTGCAAGGAGATCAAACGAGTCAATCCTAAAGGAAATCAGTCCTGAATATGCACTGGAAGGACTGATGCTGAAGCTGAATCTCCAACACTTTGGCCACCTGGCACGAAGAACTGATTCATTTGGAAAGACCCTGATGCTGGGAAAATTGAAGGCAGGAGGAGAAGGGGTCGACAGAAGATGAGATGGTTGGATGACTTCACCGACTTGATGGACATAAATTTGAGGAAGCTCAGGGAGTTGGTGGTGGACAGGGAAGCCTGGCCTGCTACAGTCCATGGGGTTGCAAAGTATTGGATAAGACTGAGTGACTGAACTGACTGACTGAATCTTCAAAAATATCATTATAATATAAGACAAAGAAGGGCTGAAGTAACATTCACATTATAGACTAAAGTTGAATGACAAACTGAATGAATGTGTGATCCTGCACTGCTAAAAACGACATTATTGGAGCAACTGGTAAAATTTGAATATAAACTATATGCTAAATAATAGTATTATGTGTATTATCTAACAGAAAGTATGATTAAGGAACAGTGGCAAGATATTAACAACTGGTGAATATGTGTGAAGGATAGTTGGAGTTCTTTGTGCTATTCTTAAAGTGACTCTGTAAGTCTGAAATTATTTCAAATTAAAATTTTAAAATAGGTAATGATAAAGCATATACTTTCATTTCCCCAGAAAGCTTGGCTGATGCGTATTTTTGCTACTCAGATACTTTCTTGGCTAAATACCCTTTTCCTAATTAAGACAAATACAGAGAAATTAAATGTTACTAATTTATAAATTCTTTACTGTTATGTACTGAGTAGAGAGTATTTAATTTATTGATACCAAATCACACTTGTAAGTTTTTTTGAGTTATAATTCTATAACTCTGCACTATTCATGATCACTTACCAGTAATGAACTAGAAATTACCTGAACAAAGGAAGAAAGCTACAGACTATATAGAAACATCAAAATATGTTAGTCTAGAGCTTCATAAAATGATTTCATCATTCAAACTGAATTAATTATAGGCTATGCTCATATTCAGAGAGCTGATACTTTTCTAGATGTGTGGTCAGAGTAGTTGTATTGTCTAATGGTGGCAAGCAATCAGGAGTACATAATTCAATAACATTATTAAAAAAAAAAAAAAAGCCCTGAGTATTTATCCAAAAACAAAAGAACTAACTTGGCAAAATTATCAACTTTTTTAGTGACAATTTAGAGTTTCCAGTAGTTCTAGATGGCTCAGAGGTTAAGGAGAAGGCATTGACAACCCACTCCAGTTCTCTTGCCTGGAAAATCCCATGGACAGAGGAGCCTCCGTAGGCTGCAGTCCATGGGGTCGCTAAGAGTCAGACACGACTGAGCGACTTCACTTTTGGTTTTCACTTTCATGCATTGGAGAAGGAAATGGCAACCCACTCCAGTATTCTTGGCTGGAGAATCCCATGGACTGAGGAGCCTGGTGGGCTACAGTCCAAGGGGTCGCAAAGAGTCGTACACGACTGAGCGACTTCACTTTTACTCAAGCTAAATAAGAAGTGGCTAGGAAAATCCCATGGACGGAGGAGCCTTGGTAGGCTGCAGTCCATGGGGTCGCTAAGAGTCGGACAAGACTCAGCGACTTCGCTTTCACTTTTCACTTTCATGCATTGGAGAAGGAAATGGCAACCCACTCCAGTGTTCTTGCATGGAGAATCCCAGGGACGGGGGAGCCTGGTGGGCTGCCGTCTATGGGGTTGCACAGAGTCGGACATGACTGAAGCGACTTAGCAGCAGCAGTAGCAGCATAGTGTTCTCCACCACTACTGTGAATCAATATTTCTCCAGTAAGGAGACACAGTGCTATTAATCCACCATTGTTATGATTCAGACAGCCAACAGGAAATATAACTAGACTAGAGAAAATGCAGCCCATATGAATCTACTGTTAATAGACAGAAATCATCCATTATAAATGAAAGGCTAACAAAATGTGTTGAGACTGAAACTCCTTGATTTCATGTGATAGTAAAAATCTATCATCTGAATGGAAGTGATTTTATCATTTTATTCCTGAGACTTGCTATTTTGTCGATGTTAAAAAAGTGGTTTACCAATTAACTGGTGTGCTTGAATATGTTTTAATTCTACAATATACATGATAATATTACTTTTGCTGACCAGATCACAGTCATAATTATTCTTTCCTTCAACATAATTCGAAAGAATTTTAATCATGTGTATTTTTAATAATAGTAATATTAATACTGTAAATATAGCAACTACTATTAATATTAGTTGAGCACTTATCACTACTACTATGAGTGATAAACATAATACTTCTTATGTGCTTGACACTGTTCAAAGCATTATATATAGCATTAATGTAATCCTCCTACTGACCATATAAGGTAGACACTATCATGAGCTCCATTTTAAAAATAAGGAAAATAACGTTAAATTACTTGCCCAAGATAAAATTCCTAGTAAGTAGTGAATCTGGAGTTTGAACCAAAGAAGCCTGGATCTAGAGTCCATTTTTTGAACCATATACTAAACTTCCTCAATTACTATGTTCATACACTGAACTAAACACTCTACAAACCTCTATTTTGGTTGAAAGTCTCCTAGAACATTTAAACTCACTCAAACAATAAGGAAATGAGTAGAATTCACAAAAGACTTCAGAAATAAGACAAATTCAGGTTGGTTGCTTCAGCCTTTTCTGACATCCTCAAAACACCAGATCCTTTAAATTTCTCCACTGCTACCCAAAATGTCCACTCTATCCTACAGCTTGTTTCCCATGGCTCTAGGAAAGCTTACAAGAGCAACTTGAATGGCAGGTTTCTACATTCATGTCTGTGTCAGTTTGGCTCCTCTGAGAAGCAGAAAGCAAGATGGAATTGTAAATGGAAGATATTTGGTGGAGGAATGCCTGTGAAGAATAAAGTGGGGAGGGAAGAATAGAAGTATTCTTCAACTTCATGTCCCACAGCAGGACATCTAAACAAAATGTGATTTTTCAGAAACTTGGAATGGAAAACAGATGGCAGGTTAACCATAACCAATATCCCTTACATATCCCACAAATTCTCTGACACTTGATGCTATAGAAACTGTCAAATAGGACTTAAAATTAAGGTAAAGTGAAACAGGAGAATAAAGATGGTGGAATACAAGGACATGGAGCTAATCACTTCCTAGAAATACATCAATCATATGTCTACATGTGAAAAACAAGGTAAACAATCTTTCACTTGTTTACAAAAAGTCATGAACTTGTAACTTCTTTCACTGAAAATTACTTCTCATGAGAAAGAGCCAAATTATTCATTTTAACAATGATCAAAGCAGCAAAATGAAATATCTCAAAATCTGAAGTCAATTTAGTTTTTGGTTTCTATCAACAGAAGGCACTAATTAGAGTTTAGTATGAGTTAATTGGAATGCCTATTCTGAGGGTATTCTCACAGTGCCAAAAGCGCTGTTCAACATTTTTTAAACCATGCATTCCCATCAGAATCTTAAATTTATTGTGTATTTTCTGTCTACATATATAAATGCTTCAGAAAAAGTTTCCCTAAGCTACCATAATATTTAAGAATTTTCTGAGAAAGTAATAAGTTCTGTCATTGAAACAAATATAGACTTGGAGTCTGAAATTCTGTATTCAGACCATGCTCTCAAATTTTGTCTCTTTGGTAAGCCTTGTCACCGCCCTTAGCTCAGTTTCTCCATCTTTGAAATGTGAATCAATGCCCACCTCCTGTATCTGTCAAAGAACATAATGTGATGATCAATTTTAAAGCAATTTATAAACTGTAAAGTGTTAATAATCTATCAGTTCAGTTCAGATCAGTTTCTCAGTTGTGTCTGATTCTTTGCAACCACAGGGACTGCAGCACACCAGGCTTCCCTGTCCATCACTAACTCCTGGAACTTTCTCAAACTCATGTCCATTGAGTCAGTGATGCCATCCAACCATCTCATCCTCAGTCATCCCTTTCTCCTCCTGCCTTCAGTCTTTCTGAGCATCAGGGTCTTCTCCAATGAGTCAGTTCTTCACATCAGGTGGCCAAAGTATTGGAGATTCAGCTTCAGCATCAGTTCTTCCAATGAATACTCAGAACTGATTTCCTTTAGGATTGACTCGTTTGATCTCCTTGCAGTCCAAGGGACTCTCAAGAGTCTTCTCCAATACCACAGTTCAAAAGCATCAATACTTCAGTGCTCAGATCTCTTTATGGTCCAACTCTCACATCCACCCATGACTACTGGAAAAACCATAGCCTTGACTAGACTGACCTTTGTAGACAAAGTAATGTCTCTGCTTTTTAATATGCTGTCTAGGTTGGTCATAGCTTTTCTTCCAAGGAGTAAGTGTGTTTTAATTTCATGGATACAGTCACCATCTGCAGTGATTTTGGAGCCCAAGAAAATAAAGTCTCACTGTTTCCATTGTTTCCCCATCTATTTGCCATGAATTGATGGGACCAGATGCCATAATCTTCGCCTTTTGAATATTGAGTTTTAAGCCAGCTTTTTGCACTCTCCTCTTTCATTTTCATCAAGAGGCTCTTCAGTTCCTCTTTGCTTTCTGCCATAAGGGTGGTTGGTGTCATCTGCATATCTTAGGTTATTGATATTTCTCCCAGCAATCTTGATTCCAGCTTGTGTTTCATCCAGCCATGCATTTTGCATGATGTACTCTGCATATAAGATAAATAAGCAGGGTGACAATATACAGCCTTGACGTACTCCTTTCCCAATTTAGAACCAGTCCATTGTTCCATGTCTTGTTCTAACTGTTGCTTCTTGACCTGCATATAGATTTCTCAGGAGGCAGGTAAGCTGGTCTGGTATTCCCATCTCTTTTAGAACTTTCCACAGTTTGTTGTGAAGCACACAGTCAAAGGCTTTGGCATAGTCAATAAAGTAGAAGTAGATGTTTTTCTGGAACTCTCTTGCTTTTTCTATGACCCTACATAATTGTACAAACTAGTAAATGATAGAGTCTATATAAAAACAGGAGTATATTTACATCACAAAGCTTTAAGACACTGAGGTTGAGTACATGATTAATGAAGTTAACTGAAAATAATTGTGGTAAAAAAAAACTATCCATAACAATCTTTCTATATGTGGGGGAAAAGGCCTCTAGTATTTCTTGGTTAGTTGTCCAGTCCAATCAACTAGTTGATTTTTTCTTTATTTAAATAAATTCCTTAATTTAGCAGAAGCTTTGTGAATAAAATGATAAAGGATACACCATAGTCTCTATAAAGTCTGTCTTTCTGTGGCACACAGTAAGTTCCACCAATTTCTATCATTATGGAAGCTATTCACAAACCACTACAATTACATGGGATGCTGTAATACCTAGAACAGTGCCTCATACTAAATCTTGAAAGTCTCATAAGAGTGTCTGTGTGGTGTTATCTCTTTCACAAAAGTCAGTTTGATCATGCACTCTGTTGGTTTTTTTTTCTATTCATCTATATTAATGTTCAAATGAGCTATTCTGAATCACAGAGAAGGATTTCTCATTAACTGCCTTACAGTCAATACTAAGCATGTTCCTCCTTCTTAACACCAACATTATCCCTGGGATGATTACCATGAGAGCCATGTCAAACAACCTACTCAAGCAATAGATATTCCATAGGTGAATGATAGTGGACAATGGATTTTCTCCATTTATACAGAGAAGACAGTTCATCCCCTTTCCTTGTGAAAAGAGGGAATGGACAAAAAACTTTTGCTCTTTTGAGGTGAAATGGAAATGAGCCTAGATTCTTCCTTACACTTTAGTAATATAAATAAATCTTTCCAAGAGTCAGATAAACCTTAAGTATTTCCAGGTTTTAAGTTCTAAAGATGTCTTCAAGGGTAACATCAGGGAAGTGCCTAGGAAGATGGAGCTCCAGGCTTTCTGGCACCTTGGAGCTCACCTATGGACTTCTTTGGACTGTAATCATTTGCCCCCTTGAATCAGAACAATTAATTATACAAGTGGCTACAGATCTCCTTTTCATGATACATGAACAGTAAAATGTTCCTAGGAGAAGTAAAAGCAAACAATGCCCAATCTTTATATAATATACATGTATTTTGTGTCACAGGACTGGAGATTTTTATAGGACCAATGATAAATCCAAGGAAGTTTTCTTTCCCCATAGTCATTTATTTAAAATATAGATTTGCAAACCTACTCATGCTGTCCCTAAAGGGCATGACTTACTGGAAAATATTCTTTTACAATAGCCTTATATAGTAAAAGCAAAACAGGAGAGAGTTTAGGAAATTTACATCAATCATTCAATGAACAATTTGTAAAGGGTGCTCCTCTTTCTACAGAGTAAAATGTAATTGATATACACATAAACATATATAAATACATAGGCCACATTTATATATCACTTTCATTTTTTACCTAGTTATTCACTCTAAAAGGACTGCTTAAATCCTGTAGTCCACTGCTACTACTGGAGCCATTACAAAAACTGCCTTGTTCTTTTTCATTGCCTGGAAAGATAGACTTTTATTCCAATGATTTTTTGTCAGAGAGAGTGATGGCTTAGCAAAATGAGAGTCATGTTGCTTAACTACATAACTGGCCAGGGACTTCTGAGTACCTTCAAGCTTTATAAAAGCTTTCATCCTAGTTGCCGGGGAATGAATGTACTCCGTTATTTTATTTCACTCTCTATATATCAATAAAGTACAGTAATCAAAACAATAGTTACCACAGCATGGAGCTCTTTGTAGACAGCAGATGGCACTACAAGAAACTCTTAAAGTGGCACTCCCGAATGCTTCTTCTAGGAATATTCCCTCCCACACAGACTATTCTTCCTTCAAAAAGTTTAAAAGGTGAAGGTGACCTAGGCTTTTTACACTCGCTCCAGTCAACTGCATTTCTGTTTTCATAGCTTTAGTTTCATCTGCATACAGTAAATCTGCATCTCACCTTCTCCATCCATTTTCACTCCCTTGATTCTGATTATCTGTAAGATCTTTCATTGAATTATCTTCTGCAACCTAAAATTAGGTTGTAATCAGAATGATTCCACATAACCCTCAAATTCCTCATCACTCTCAGCATTACACCTGATACTGACTAGTTGCCTAGAAATCATTTTTGAAATCTCTGTAATTACCTCATAATTTCCTGGACCTACCACTGATTTTACATTTTCTAATCTAAACCCTAATCCCGCCACTCTGAGGTTAATGTCACATCCTCCTTTCTCCTAACTTGTCCATATCAGTTGGCTGTACTGTATGATGTTCTCCTCGTCCTTTCTCTTGCTAACATCTCATATTTTCTCTTATAGCCTTCAAATTTAAGGAGAAGGTAGTATTACTCAAATAGAAAAAATTACATATTATCATTAAATGGAAATCTTTCATTCTCCCTCCTTTCAGTGATCTTGATGCTAGACAGCATGGAAGTTATTTGTAAAGTTCAAGACAAATTTCACAGCTGAATGTGTCCCTGTGATTGCCTTGCTGAGAACCATTTTATTATTTTCCAAAATTTGTGAAATTTCTGGTCCCACAATCCCAGGCAACCAAAGATAACACAAGGAAATTAGCATAATAACAAATCTATCCAAACAGTGGAGAAACCAGAAAGGTACAGAACCAAACGCTTTCACTAATCTGCACCGTGTTTCACAGTAACAAAGAAGCAATGAGACTGAATGCTGAATCATTGCATAGCAGATATGCAAATTTCATTTTAAAACCTCATACTCATTGAAGAAACCTTGTTAACGGAATGTTGGAAATTAGCCTCTCATCAAATATAGCATGAGACAACTGCTAAGAATTTTACCAAAATTAAAATCAGAGCATTTCACAGCCAAGACAGAAACCTGCCATATGTCTTCTGATAAGAACAAGGCAAATTAAAATATTAAAGTGGATGCCCATTGTGTTGAGGCATCAAGAGACTGCTGACAGCTCTGCTTATAGCTTAACAATACATTTCCTCACATGACTTAAAAATAATTGAGACTTTTCCCTGTGCACTGTTCAGTAGCTTTTTCAAAGTAGCTATAAATTCTTAAAGGCTTTTTATTCCTTAAATAAAGAACACATTTCTCATATTTCAGGAAACTAGATTTCTTACACTGAAAATAAGTCTTTTTGAAGAATAAAAATATTAGGGACATTTTATAAAGAGACAAAGAGAGGAGTTTTCTTTATTTCTCAAGGTAAGATCATCATCTGTTGTGCATACATTGAACATTAATTAAATACATACACTGAACATTAATTAAAGTACATGTTAGAGCTTTTTTCTTTTTGGACACAGTAAAGGGTTCGATGGGCTTTGTTAATTTTAGCTTTGGGACAGAAGACTGGCATGGATTTGGCAGGCATTAATTTTTTGCTTCATACACTTTCCAAAGATGATATATTATTGTCAGGATTTCTTTTCAAGATTTGAGAAGTATTATTAAAGTGCTTTATCTAGTCTCATCACAGAAAATATTTCATATAATTTACCTGTTTCTCTGTACAATAGATATAGCTCAGTTTATAAATGGAAATTTATTATTTTATTTTTGAGTCTGACTTTCTTTCTGTCATGACCAGCGTTTTCAAGCTAACATGCAAAAATGTCTACAGGATCAATGATCCTATTATTAAAAAAAAAAAAAAAACCTTACCTTGTAAAAAATGGTGGTAGGTGAGGACAGCATGAAATTCTGTGAATTCCAATAACTAAAAGTGGACAGCAATTTCAAAACAAACTTCTGATGAAACTCTCTACCATAATGGATTAGGAAACCTGTACCCTATTTCTGCTAATGAAAAGAGCACTCATTCTTTCAAATCTGAACCTATATCATGACATAATCAAAGTAAGTGTGTTACCCAGTCAACATTCTATGTTATTTTTAAGTAGTAATCTCTACATTCCTGGTGTGCATTTTTTTTCCTTGCTCCTTTGAACAGTCTCTTAAGGCAATCTGCAGTATAATATATATTGACAAATGATGTCACTATGTGCAACTGGAGATGACCAGAGAAAGATTAACTTCTTGAAGGAATTGAGTTTACTCAGCCATATAATAATAATTATCCTTGTGCAGTGTTGATAGACTCACAAGGCTATGAATCCAAAAGAAGCATGTGGTTATCCAATATATTCCACTGACTCTGAGCTGAAACAAATGTAAGATTCCTAAAGTATCCATGCCAACTCTTTCCTTTCCCCTTATAGCACTTCTCCTACCTCCTGCTGATGGATAGCAAAAAAACATGTCTTTCACTTTCTTTACACTTCAACATCTTTCCAGTCTAGTAGATGTACTCTCACAGTTTCAAGTGTTATCTCTTTTCTGAAGACACGCCAGGCTTTAATCTCTGCATCAAACCCTTAGCTCTAATTTGTAACATCCAACTGGGCATTTCTACCTGGATTACCTGCCACCAAATGCTATCAAAAATGAAATATCTTTTTCCTTCCACACCCAAATACCTCTCATAACATACCTATTTGATTCATCTAGGCCCCAAGGCTTGGAAACTCTTCTGGTAATTAATTACCAAGTTCTATAAATGTTTTTGCTTTGGTTTTGGCACTCGTTACTTCCTTTCCATTCCAACTACCATTGTTTTTCAAACTCTCATTACTTCAGGTATAATTTATTACAAATGCCTTCTAAACTGCCTCCCAAACTCCTATCTATTCTTTTTAGGTTTAATATTTTTACTGAAGTTGTGTTAATTTCTGCTACATAGCAAAGTGATTCAGTTATACCTATATAAATTTTTACATTGTTTTCCATTATGGTTTATCTCAGGATATGGAATACTGTTCTCTGTGCCATACAGTAGGTCCTTGCTGATTACTCATTCCATATATAAAAGCTTATGCCTTCATTCTTTATTTTCCACAAACCACAACGCACTATGCTACTAAACTTTTCAAAAAACACATACTTCTTGTCATTTAAATTTCTACCAAAAACCATATCAACATTTCCAATTACCTAATGTGATAATCCCCACCAGTTTTGTAAAATTCATGCTGGGTCAACTATGACAAAGGCCATTGAGAATGAGAAGGAAGTTGGGAGTATGTTAAGGACAGAACTAGGACGGTAGTTCTCAAACTTTAGCACTTCTCATAATTAGAAATATATAAAGAATTTGTGGAGCCCCATGCAAAATGAAAAACTGGGCACCTTGTTCAAAATGATTAACAATCTCAAGAGACCAACAGCAAAGCATTAAATCAAGTGCAGGACCCTTCTGAGTGCAAGGCCCAGTGAAATTACACAGGTCACACTTCCAGGAAGCTGGCTCTATGCAAAAGACTCCCCTGGTTCACCTGTTTTTAAATGTGGATTTTTAGAAAGCACCCTTTAGAGATCAGCTTGTCTGGGTACCACCCGAGAACCTGCATGTTTAACAAGCATACTAGGAGATTTAGAAGTTATTATCAGTAGAATACACTTTGAGTAACTATCGCTTAGGGAAATAACATGAGAGCTAACATTGCTTCACAGGGAAAGGTCAAAAGTTCCAACGATAGTGTCAAGGGTTGATGACCTATCTTGACTAATCTGGTGGGAGGGACATAGTGAGAAGAACCTGAAGAGTTAAAGTGAAAGTGAAGTGGCTCTGTCGTGTACGACTCTTTGCGACCCATGGACTGCAGCCACCAGTCTCCTCCAGCCATGGAATTTTCGAGGCAAGAGTACTTCAGTGCATTGCGATTTCCTTCTCCAGGGGATCTTCCTGACACAGGGATAGAACCCAGGTCTCCCACATAGCCGGCAGATGGTTTACCGTCTGAACCACCAGGGAAGCCTTGAACCAACGATGCTACTCTAAAATCAGACCAAGTCAAGTACTTCAGTTCAGTTCAGTCACTCAGTCATGTCCAACTCTTCGTGACCACATGGACTGCAGGATGCCAGGCTTCCCTGTCAATCACCAACTCCCGGAGTTTATACAAATTTATGTCCATCGAACTACTGCACAATTGCACTCATCTCACACGCTAATGAAGTAATGCTCAAAATTCTCCAAGCCAGGCTTCAGCAATACCTGAAGTGTGAACTTCCAGATGTTCAAGCTGCTTTCAGAAAAGTCAGAGGAACCAGAGATCACATTGCCAACATCCTCTGGAACATCGACAAAGCAAAAGAGTTCCAGAAAAACATCTATTTCTGCTTTATTGACTATGCCAAGCATTTGACTGTGCAGATCACAATAAACGGTGGAAAATTCTGAAAGAGATGGGCATACCAGACCACCTGACCTGCCTCCTGAGAAACCCATATGCAGGTCAGGAAGCAACAGTTAGAACTGGACATAGAACAACATGCTGGTTCCAAATAGGAAAAGGAGTATGTCAAGGCTGTATATTGTCCCCCTGCTTATTTAACTTCTGTGCAGAGTACACCATGAGAAATGCTGGGCTGGAAGAAGCACAAGCTGGAATCCAGACTGCCAGGAGAAATATCAATAAACTCAGATATGCAGATGACACCACCCTTATGGCAGAAAGTGAAGAGGAACTAAAAAGCCTCTTGATGAAAGTGAGGGAGAAGAGTGAAAAAGTTGGCTTGAAACTCAACATTCAGAAGACGAAGATCATGGCATCTGGTCCCATCACTTCATGGGAAATAGATGGGAAAACAGTGGAAACAAGGTCAGACTTTATTTTTTTTTTGGGGGGGGGGCTCCAAAATCACTATGGATGGTGATTGCAGCCATGAAATTAAAAGATTCTCACTCCTTGAAAGGAAAGTTATGACCAACCTAGATAGCATATTGAAAAGCAGAGACATTACTTTGCCAACAAAGGTCCATCTAGTCAAGGCTATGGTTTTTTCAGTGGACATGTATGGATGTGAAAGTTGGACTGTGAAGAAAGTTGAGCACTGAAGAATTGATGCTTTTGAACTCTGGTGTTGGAGAAGACTCTTGAGAGTTCCTTGGACTGCAAGGAGATCCAACCAATCCATTCTAAAGGAGATCAGTTCTGGGTGTTCTTTGGAAGGACTGATGCTAAAGCTGAAACTCCAATACTTTGGCCACCTCATGCAAAGAGTTGACTCATTGTAAAAGACTCTGATCCTGGGAAGGATTGAGGGCAGGAGGATAAGGGAACGTCAGAGGATGAGATGGCTGGATGGCATCACTGACTCAATGGACAGGAGTTTGGGTGAACTCCGGGAGTTGGTGATGGACAGGGAGGTCTGAAGTGCTGCGATTCATGGGGTCGCAAAGAGTCAGACACAACTTAGCAACTGAACTGAACTGAATGTCCATCAAGTCAGGGATGCCATCCAACCATCTCATCATCTGTCATCCCCTTCTCCCCCTGCCCTCAATCTTTCTCAGCATCAGGGTCTTTTCAAATGAGTCAGTTCTTTGCATCTGGTGGCCAAAGTATTGGAGGTTTAGCTTCAACATCAGTCGTTCCAAAGAACATTCAGGCATGATGTCCTTTAGGATAAACTGGTTGGACCCCCATGCAGTCCAAGGGAATCTCAAGAGTCTTCTCCAACACCAGAGTTCAAAAGCATCAATTCTTTGCTGCTCACCTTTCTTTATAGTCCTACTCTAACATCCATACATGACTACTGGGAAAACCATAGCCTTGACTAGACCGACCTTTGTTGACAAAGTAACGTCTCTGCTTCTTAATGTGCTCTCTAGGTTGGTCATAACTTTCCTTCCAAAGAGTATGTGTCTTTTAATTGCATGGCTGCAATCACAATGTGCAGTGATTTTGGAGCCCCCAAAAATAAAGGCTGTCACTGTCTCCACTGTTTCCCCATCTATTTGCCATGAAGTGATGGGACCAGATGCCATGATCTTAGTTTTCTGAATGTTGAGCTTTAAGCCAACTTTTTCACTCTCCTCCCTCACTTTCATCAAGAGGCCCTTTCGTAATTCTTCAGCTTCTGCCATAAGGGTGGTGTCATCTGCATATCTGATGTGATTGATATTTCTCCCAGCAATCTTGATTCCAACTTGTGCTTCTTCCAGCCCAGGGTTTCTCATGATGTACTCTGCATATAAGTTAAATAAGCAGGGGGACAATATACAGCCTTGATGTACTCCTTTCCCGATTTGGAACCAGTGTGTTGTTCCATGTCCAGTTCTAACTGTTGCTTCCTGACCTGCATACAGATTTTTCAGGAGGCAGGTCAGGTGGTCTGGTATTCCCATCTCCTTCAAAATTTTCCACAATTTATTGTGATCCACACAGTCAAAGGCTTTGTCATAGTCAATAAAGCAGAAATAGATGTTTTTCTGGAACTCTCTTGCTTTTTGTTTTTTCGATGATACAGCTGATGTTGGCAATTTGATCTCTGGTTCCTCTGCCTTTTCTAAAACAAGCTTGAATATCTGGAAGTTCACACTTCACGTATTGCTGAAGCCTGGCTTGAAGAATTTTGAGCATTACTTTACTAGCACGTGAGATGAGTGAAATTGTGCAATAGTTTGAGCATTGCCTTTCTTTGGGATTGGAATGAAAATTGACCTTTTCCAGTCCTATGGCCACCGCGGACTTTGTCAAATTTGCTGGCATATTTTGTGCAGCACTTTCACAGCATCATCTTTTAGGATTTGAAATAGCTCAACCTGAATTCCATCACCTCCACTAGCTTTGTTCATAGTGATGCTTCCTACGGCCCACTTGATTTCAGATTCCAGGATGTCTGGCTCTATATGAGTGATCACACCATCATGATTATCTGGGTCTTGAAAATCTGTTTTGTATAGTTCTTCTGTGTATTCTTGTCACCTCTTCTTAATATCTTCTGCTTCTGTTAGGTCCGTACCATTTCTGTCCTTTATCAAGCCCATTTTTGCATGAAATGTTCCCTTGGTATCTCTAATTTTCTTGAAGAGATCTCTAGTCTTTCCCGCTCTATTATTTTCCTCTATTTCTTTGCACTGATCACTGAGGAAGGCTTTTTTATCTCTCCTTGCTATTCTTTGGAACTCTGCATTCAAATGGGTACATCTTTTCTTCTCTCCTTTGCTTTTTGCTTCCCTTCTTTTTACAGCTATTTTTAAGGCCTTCTCAGACAGCTATTTTGTTTTTTTGCATTTCTTTTTCTTGGGAATCATCTTGATCCCTGTCTCCTGTTCAATGTGATGAACCTCCATCCATAGATCTTCAGGCACTCTGTCTATCAGATCTAATCCTTTAAATCTATTTGTCACTTCCCATGTATAATCATAAGGGATTTGATTTAGGTCATACCTGAATGGTCTAGTGGTTTTCCTCCCTTTTTCAATTTAAGTCTGAATTTGGCAATAAGAAGTTCATGATCTGAACCACAATCAAATACCGGTCTTGTTTTTCCTGACTGTATAGAGCTTCTCCATCTTTGGCTGCAAAGAATATAATCAATCTGATTTTGGTATTGACCATCTGGTCATGTCCATATGTAGAGTCATCTCTTGTGTTATTGGAAGAGGGTGTTTGCTATGACCAGTGCATTCTCTTGGTAGAACTCTATTAGTCTTTGCCCTGCTTCATTCCATACTCCAAGGCCAAATTTGCCTGTTACTCCTGGTGTTTCTTGACTTCCTACTTTTGCATCCCAGTCCCCTATAATGTAAAGGATATCTTTTTTAGTTTAGTTCTAAAAGGTCTTGTAGGTCTTCATAGAACTGTTCAACTTCAGCTTCTTCAGCACTCCTGATCAGGACATAGACTTGGATTACCGTGATATTGAATGGTTTGTCTTGGAAACAATTAGAGATCATTCTGTCTTTTTTGAGATTGCATACAAGTACTGCATTTCAGATCTTTGGTGACTTCTAAGGGATTCCTGCTCACAGTAGTAGATATAATGGTCATCTGAGTTAAATTCACCCATTCCAGTGCATTTTAGTTCACTGATTCCTAGAATGTCAAAATTCACTCTTGCCATCACTTGTTTGACCACTTCCAATTTGCCTTGATTCATGGACCTAACATCCCAGGCTCCTATGCAATATTGCTGTTTACAGCATCAGAGCTTGCTTCTATCACCAGTCACATCCACAACTGGGTGTTATTTTTGCCTTGGCTCTGTCCCTTCATTCTTTCTGGAGTTATTTCTCCACTGATCTCCAATAGCATATTAGGCACCTACCCACCTGGGGAGTTCATCTTTCAGTGTTCAATTTTTTTTTTTTTTTTTTTTTTGCCTTTTCATACTGTTCATGGGTTCTCAAGGCAAAAATACTGAAGTGGTTTGCCATTCCCTTCTCCAGTTGACCACATTTTGTCATAACTCTCCACCATGACCTGACTGTCTTGGGTGACCCTATACAGTATGGCTTAATTTCATTGAGTTAGACAAGGCTGTGTTCCATGTGAGAAGCCAAGTCAATTATCTACAGGATTAAATTCACCTTGCTAGCCTAAATCTCAAAAGTGAAAGTGAAAGTTGTTCAGTCGTGTCCAACTCTTTGCAACTCCATGGACTGTATAGTCCATGGAATTCTCCAGGTCCGAATATTGGAGTGGGTAGCCTTTCCCTTCTCCAGGAGATGTTCCCAGCCCAGCGACTGAACCCAGAACTCCCACATTGCAAGTGGATTCTTTACCAGCTGAGCCACAAGGGAAGCCCAACCTAAATCTCAAAGGGTACTATTATCATTGCCCCATTCTGATTTTGTTTACCTGCCACTCGTTACTTCCCAACAAGAACTCTCCTCTCCAGAAAATGGTAAACATTAAGATTCACATTTAATGATGACAGAGTTTACACTGTCTTCCTTTCCTAGTATTGACTCCTTTTGCTCTACCCTTTAACATCCAATTCCATCTCCTAAACATAAATATCCCTAATTCATAGAACTTCTAAATTTTATAGCTGGAAATTTTCCTAGAAATAATCTAGTTCAATGGTCTTGTCTATAGACAATGATATCAAGACTCAGAAATTTAATGACTGATTTAAAATTACAGACCCAGTGAGCAAATAATGACCATAAACCCCAAGCTCCCTTCTTGATGCTGTTGTTCAGTTGATCAGTCGTGTCTGACTTATTGCACCCCATGGACTGCAGTAGTCAGGCTTCCCTGTCCTCCACTATCTCCCAGAGTTTGCTTAAACTCATGTGCACTGAGTTGATGATGTCATTCAGCCATCTTATCCTCTATCGCTCCCTTCTCCTCTTGCCCTCAATCTTTCCCAGCATCAAGGCCTTTTCCAATGAGTTGGCTATTCGCATCAAATGTACAAAGTATTGGAGCTTCAGCATCAATCCTTCCAATAAATATTCAGGGTGGATTTCCTTTAAGATTGATGGGCTTGATATCCTTGCTTGTTTCCCATAGTTCCCAGCAAATGTGTAGAACTGTTTTATGAACTGAAGGCTATTTAACAGTTGTGGCCCCCTTCCATGAAATGCCAATAGCATTCCAGTTCTTGTGACCCTTAAAACTGTCCCCACATATTTGTATACACATTTATTGGACAAAATTATCCCCATGTACGTAGAACTATCCTAGGTTGAGAAATACTTCCCTAGTACAATGTTTTGCACATAGTATTCATAAAAAATTTTCTTGGATAACACTGTTGGCGGATTCATGTTGATATATGGCAAAACCAATACAATATTGTAAAGGTAAAAAAAAAATTTTTTTTAAGAAAAAGAAAAAAAGAAACTCCAAACAAGTTTCATAGATGATATAAGAACTCACAGAATGAAGAATGGACCAAAATTTGAATCTCATGAGAAATAACTGAGGATAAAACAATTTTTTTAAGCTCTTATTAGCAATATAAGATATAAGAGTAGTGGTATCCCTACATTTGTCCAGACGCCTTACAAATAACTGATCTGTCATTTGAATTTTACATATTTTGAATTTTTAAAAATCCTGAATATTCTGTATTATATAGTTTAAATTTCTCCTTCGAAGTTTCCCTTTGTCTTCTTCTTCCCTTTATGTCTAAAGCCAATTTCAAGGAGGAACCGCATCTGTACCCTTGAACCCATCTTCTGGAACTGTGACCATATGATCACTTTACTCTTACTAATAATACTATTCCAAAAAAAAAAAAAAGGAATCAACATTAATGATCATTTATCACAGTTCTGCATCCTGATATATGATGTATCTCCATTCTTAACTGCACTTCTGCAAATAGTATTTATTTTTACATCAATTCTATATAGTAAATGTGATTACTCTGGTTGGACAGATGAGTAAAACTGGGATCACAAAATGTTAAATGATTTGCCTATAAACATATATCAGGACAACGGCAGAGCCAGCAAATAAATAACAGTTTCTTGACTATAAATTCAGCAACTTTTCCGTCTTCAACACATTTCCTACCATATTCCTCCTTTTTTGATTTTTCAGTCTTTTCTACAGCATTGATAACTTCTCCCTCTCTTCTAAATATATACTCAAATGCCAATGTTAAGAAAACAAATCAAAAACCTACACTCTGCCTGCCTTTCCCTTAAATTCTCCTTTTCTCTCTCTTCATTGCAAACTACAGGAAAGAATTGTCTACTATTTCTCACCATTGAGTCATTCCCAAATTGATAACAATCTAGCCTCTGCTGTACAGCTCTACTGAAGCTGCTTTCAATAAGGTCACCACTGATTTTCTAAGTATCAAATTGTGTGGACTCTGCACAGTTCTCTTAATAATCAGCCTCTCTATAGCATCTGAGGCAACCACAACCTCTCCCATATTCAAATATTCTCCTCCTTTGGCTATCATGAAACTACACTCTCTAGTTCTCATACATCTTTTTTTTGCATTCAATTCAGCGCTTTAGCTCTTTTATCTTTCTACACTTACCCTTCAAATGTAGACAGAACTCAAGGCTCTGCCTTTTTGCACGGCCAAGATTCCTCCCCTTAGATACTCTCATCCTCTCACATGGCTCCTGTCATGACCTTTCCACAGATAAATATAGATATTTTTGGCGTCTTACCTCCAAATATATGTTTCATGATGCTCCATGAATGTTTAAAACTGAAAAAATTTTGCTGCTCCTCAAATTCACCTTTCTTTCAACTAAAATCTGCTCCTTTTCTTGTGATGCTTATCTAAACTAACATTAATCGTATTTCAAAAAGGCATCCAATACCCATCCATATAACCTCTGCAATTTTCCTCATCTCTATCCAAATATATACACTCTGTCAGCCTTAATCCAAGCCCTTAACAACTCTGAAATCTGCCACACATAAGACATAATATCACCTACCTTACATGATTATGGTTGAGTTAAACATGTGAAAGATCATTGAAATTTGTTGAGCAAATGCCAATATTCCTTTGGCTGTGTGAATCACAACAAACTGTAAAACAGTTCTTAAAGAGATGGGAATACAGACCACCTTAAATGCCTCCTGAGAAATCTGTATGCAGGTCAAGAAGCAACAGTTAGAACTAGACATGGAACAACGGACTGCCTTCAAATTGGGAAAGGAGTGTGATAAGGCTCTATATTTTCACCCTGTTTATTTAACTTATATGCAGAGTAAATCATGCAAAATGCCAGGCTGGATGAAGCACAAGCTGGAATCAAGATTGCTGGGAGACATATCAATAACCTAAGATATGCAGATGACACCACCCTTATGACAGAGAGCAAAGAGGAACTAAAGAGCCTCTTGATGAAAGTGAAAGTGGAGAGTGAAAAAGTTGGCTTAAAGCTCAACATTCAGAAAACTAAGATCATGGCATTCTGTCCCATTATCTCATGGCAAATAGATGGGGAAACAATGGAAACAGTGATAGACTTTATTTTCTTGGGCTCCAAAATCATTGCAGATGGTGACTGCAGCCATGAAATTAAAAGACGCTTGCTCCTTGGAAGAATAGCTATGACCAACCTAGACAGCATATTAAAAAGCAGAGCCAACAAAGGTCTGTCTAGTCAAAGCTTTGTTTTTTTCCAGTAGTCATGGATGGATGTGAGAGTTGGACCATAAAGAAAGCTGAGCCCTGAAGAACTGATGCTTTTGAACTGTGGTGTTGGGGAAGACTCTTGAAAGTCCCTTGGACTGCAAAGAGATCAAACCAGTTAATCTTAAAGGAAATCAGTCCTGAATATTTGTTGGAAGGACTGACGCTGAAGCTGAAGCAATACTACTTTGGCCACCTGATGTAAAGAACTGATTCCTTAGAAAAGACCCTGATGCTGGGAAAAATTGATAGCAGGAGGAGAAGGGGACAACCAAGAATGAGATGGTTGGATGGCATCACCGACGTGATGGACATTAGTTTCATCAAGCTCTGGGAGGTGGTGATGGACAGAAAAGCTTGGCGTGCTGCAGACCATGGGGTTGCAAAGAGTCAGACACAAATGAGCAACTGAACTGAACTGAACTGAATTGCCAGTATAATTCATAGATTTTAATACTCATTTTGAAATATGACCTATTTTAAATTTAGTAAAACATTGGAATTTGTAATTTTGTTGAGGCAAGAATTTGAATCAAGTATCCATAGAGAATAGTGGCCCAGTCCACCATCTACTTCAATGCAGTTTCCCCCCACCCCACACTGCTAACTTTTATTAAGTGATCACAAATTTTGTTACTTTGAAGTGGGGGTAAAAAACCGTGAAAATAGAGTCAATCACTGGAGTTTCTGGAGAATATAAAGACAAAATTAGAAGATAAAAAACACTAATAGCCTACCTATGGAAGTTTAACAAATTCTGAAGTAACTCCTAGATTAAAGAACAAACTATAATGGACACTATAATATATTTAGAACTAAAACAATAAATTTCATTTTATCAATTTAAGTGGGACACAAATAAAACAGAATTGACATAAAATATACAGCATAAAATGATCATAGTAGAAAAAAAAAATGAGCCCAATCTTAGTATTAATAGCAATCAGGGAATGCTCATTATAAACCAAAACTAAGTACATTATACACTTTCCAGGCTAGAGACATATAAAAAGTTAGAGAATACCAAGTATGAAGCTATGAGAACTCTTACATTCTGGTACACTGCTTGCAGGAATGTAATTTGGTACCTGGTGAGACTGTAAACTAGTATAACACTTGGATAAACTGTTTACCATGTTAAAGGCTATTGATATTTCTCCCGGCAATCTTGATTCCAGCTTGTGCTTCTTCCAGCCCAGGGTTTTTCATGATGTACTCTGCATATAAGTTAAATAAGCAGTGTGGCAATATACAACCTTGATGTACTCCCTTTCTTATTTGGAACCAGTCTGTTGTTCCATGTCCAGGTATAACTGTTGCTTCCTGACCTGAATATAGGCTTCTCAAGAGGCAGGTCAGGTGGTCTGGCATGCCCATCTCTTTCAGAATTTTCCACAGTTTATTGTGATCCACACAGTCAAAGGCTTTGGCATAGTCAATAAAACAGAAATAGATGTTTTTCTGGAACTCTCTTGCTTTTTCCATGATCCAGTGGATGTTGGCCATTTGATCTCTGGTTCTTCTGCTTTTTCTAAAACAAGTTTGAACATCTGGAAGTTCACAGTTCACATATTGCTGAAGCCTGGCTTGGAGAATTTTGAGCATTACTTTACTAGTATGTGAGATGAGTGCAATTGTGCAGTAGTTTGAGCATTCTTTGGCATTGCCTTTCTTTGGGATTGGAATGAAAACTGACCTTTTCCAGTCTTGTGGCCACTGCTGAGTTTTCCAAATTTGCTGGCATATTGAGTGCAGCACTTTCACAGCATCATCTTTCAGGATTTGAAATAGCTCAACTGGAAATCCATCACCTCCACTAGCTTTGTTCGTAGTGATGCTTTCTAAGGCCCACTTGACTTCACATTCCAGGATATCTGGCTCTAGGTCAGTGATCACACCATCGTGATTATCTTGGTCGTGATGATCTTTTTTTGTATAGTTCTTCTGTGTATTCTTGCCACCTCTTCTTAATATCTTCTGCTTCTGTAAGGTCCATACCATTTCTACCCTTATGGCAGAAAGTGAAGAGGAACTAAAAAGCCTCCTGATGAAAGTGAAAGAGGAGTGTGAAATAGTTGGCTTAAAGCTCAACATTCAGAAAACTAAGATCATGGTATCTGGTCCCATAACTTCATGGCAAATAGATGGGGAAACAGTGGAAACAGTGTCAGACTTTATTTTGGGGGGCTCCAAAATCACTGCAGATGGTGATTGCAGCCATGAAATTAAAAGACGCTTACTCCTTGGAAGGAAAGTTATGACCAGCCTAGATAGCATATTCAAAAGCAGAGACATTATTTTGCCAACAAAAATCCATCTAGTCAAGGCTATGGTTTTTCCAGTAGTCATGTATGGATGTGAGAGTTGGACTGTGAAGAAAGCTGAGCACTGAAGAATTGATGCTTTTGAACTGTGGTGTTGGAGAAGACTCTTGAGAGTCCCTTGGATTGCAAGGAGATCCAACCAATCCATTCTAAAGGAGATCAGTCCTGGGTGTTCTTTGGAAGGAATGATGCTAAAGCTGAAACTCCTGTACTTTGGCCACCTCATGCGAAGAGTTGACTCATTGGAAAAGACCCTAATGCTGGGAGGGATTGGGGGCAGGAGGAGAAGGGGACGACAGAGGATGAAATGGCTGGATGGCATCACCGACTCAATGGACGTGAGTTTGAGTGAACTCCGGGAGTTGGTGATGGGCAGGGAGGCCTGGCGTGCTGCGATTCATGAGGTCGCAAAGATTCGGACATGACTGAATGACTGAACTGAACTGATGTTAAAGGCTAGCATGCACAAACCTTATGGGTGAGCACTTCTACATCTAGTATACAGTCAAGCTCTTGCCCTAAGAGACATATACAAGAATATTCATAGGAGGATTATCTGTGGTAACAAGGTCCTGGAAAGATTCAAATGTGTAGTAACAGTACACTGGATATATGAAGTGTGTTATATTCACAAAATCGATTACAACAATTTAAGGGAAAGAATGAATTTAATAGATATAATATTAGGCAAAAATCAAGTTTATAAAATATATATTATGCTTTGTTCTAGTAAATGTAAAGTTCAAAAACAGAAAAGGTTAAACTATATTGTCTAGGGATGCATATTTAAGTAATAAAATTTTAAATAAATAAAAATTACATGTCACTGCAGAAGTGGTCACATGTAGAGGGTAGAGGTTACATGATCAGGGGCACAGGATGACTGTGCAGAGGACTAATAGAGTTGGTAGTTCTCTATTTCTTGATCTGAATAGTGGTTACTTATTCATTAAACTGAGTATATATATTTTTACTGTCTTCTGTATGTAGATATTAATCCAAAATCAGTTTAAAAAGAAGAAAGACTCAAAATTAATGAGCTAAGCCTGCTCATATCTTAAGATGTTAGAAAGAGAGCATCAGAATAAATCAAAAGGAAACAGAAGGGGAAAAGAACCTAAAATCAGGAATTAATGAAAATAAGGCATAAAACAGAGATGAAAAATAATGTCGAAATGTGCTTAAGAAAGACTAAAAGAAGATAACAAAATGCTGGCAAAATTGATCAAGAAGAAAAGGGACAAAAGTGTTGTGTTAGGAATGAAAAAGTGGGCATGAATCAGGTATAACAGAAATGAAACAGATAAAAAGAAAGTACAAAAAATGCAATGCCAAGTTTAAAGACATGGATGAAATGAATAAGAAGCATATAAGCACCGATAAATAACTCACAGAAAAACAGAAAATCTAAACAGTTTTATAATGATTAAAGAAATTAAAGCAGTATTTTTAAAATATTTGATTAAAGAATGATTAGGACCCAGGTGACTTTATAAGAGAGTTCTATCATACATTAAAGGAACAGACAATTCAATCCTTACATAAACTACTACAGAGAACAGAAAAATAAGCACTCTCCCATGCATTTTATGAGATAATACCAAAAAAAAAAAAAGACAAGTATAATACAAAAAAGGAAACTCAGAAACTTATCAGCCATCATGAGCACAGAATTAATTTAAAGATCCACTGCAATTCTCCCAAAAATCCTAACAGGTTATTTGTGGGTATGCATGCCTGTGTGTGTAACTTGGTAAAGCAAAGGATCAGAAATAGACAAGATATTCCACAAGAGTAAGATGAGGAAACTTGCCCTACCAATTTTCAAGATTTACTATAGGTTATATTAATAAATGTAATATAATATTAGAGCAAGGATGGACATACAGAACAATGAAACAAAACAGACAATCCAGAATAGATCCATGTAAAAGTGGAAACGTGACTTATGACAGAGGAAACATTGTAGATCAATGTGAAAGAAACAGACCATGCATTAAAAGCTATAAGGATAAATGGTCATCCATATGCAGCGATAAAGCCAGGAGAAGATATTTTAAAGACATATAATCAAGTAAGGATTATCATACAAATATATGAAGAACTCTGACCAATCAGAAAGAAGAGACAGCCATACCAAAAGAAATGTGCAAAAGACATGGACAGGAATATCACAGAGGATGAATACAAATGTCCTGTGAACATATGAAATGGCTTCAGCCTCACTTATATTCAAGGAAAAGCTTCAGAAAGCAAATGAGATGCAATTACATACCAATCAAAATTAGAAATACTAACAATATAGACAACAGCAAGTTTTCAAGAGGTTGTAAAGCTACAGGAAGTCTCATGCTAGTGCTAGTGAAAGTATACACAGGTAAAAACCACTTTGGAAAACAGTTTGACATTGCTTAGTCGCAGCAGTCAACCTGAGCATTTACTGTAACTCACGAATTCTATAGCTACAACTATAACTAAAACTAAGCGATTCTACTTCTAGATACATACTCTGAAGAAATTCTTTGCACATGTGCTGGGGGGAAAAATGTATTAAGATGCCCATTGTAGTTGTGTAAGGCCAGGTTCCCTAGAAAACAGAGGCTAAGGCAAAAGTTTATATGCTTAGGCTTTACTGAGGAATACAATGAGGGAAGCAAAAGGGAGAGGAAAAAAAAGTAAAATATCTGAAATAAGTGATAAAAAGTTTTTTTAAAATGCAGTGACTATAAAAAAAAATGCAGTGACTATACCAATGTAAATTGATACAGCCACTTTGAAGAACAGTATGGAGATTCCTTAATAAACTAGAAATAAAACTACCGTATGACTGAGCAGTCCTGATACTGGGCATATACTCTGAGAAAACCACAATTCAAAAAGACACATGTAACTCAATATTCACGGCAGCACTATTTACAGTAGCCAGAACATGGAAGCAACCTAGATGTCCATCAGCAGGTGAATGGATAAAGAATCTGTAGTGCATATATACAATGGAATATTACTCAACCATAAAAAGGAACAAATTTCAGTGAGTTGTAGTGAGATGGATGAACCCAGAGCCTATTATACAGAGTGAAGTAAGTCAGAAAGAGAAAAACAAATATCATATATTACATGTATATATGGGATCTAGAAAAAACAGTACTGATGAACCTATTTACAAAGAAGAAATGGAGACACAGATGTAGAGAATGGACTGGTAAACACAGTGCAGGAAGGAGAGGGTAACACAAGTTGAGAAAGTAGAATTGACATATAAACACTATCATATGTAAAATAGATAATTAGCAGGAAGCTGTTCTATAACACAGGGAGCCCAGTTTGGCACTCTGCAATTACCTGGAGGGTTGAAATTGGCATGGGGAGGCTCAACAGGGAGGGATATATGTATATAATTACGACTGATTCTCACCAATGTATGGCAGAGATCACCACAACACTGTAAAGCAATTATCCTCCAATTTAAAAAAAAAAATTAAGTAAAAAAGATAGTCTCTTTTTCTGGTTAGTGCCATGCATGTGTGCTCCTTCAGTTCACTTCAGTTCAGTCGCTCAGTCGTGTCCGACTCTTTGTGACCCCATGAATCACAGAACGCCAGACCTACCTGTCCATTACCAACTCCCGGAGTTCACTCAGACTCATGTCCATCGAGTCGGTGATGCCATCCAGCCATCTCATCCTCTGTCGTCCCCTTCTCCTCCTGCCCCCAATCCCTCCCAGCATCAGAGTCTTCCAATGAGTCAACTCTTCGCATGAGGTGGCCAAAGTACAGGAGTTTCAACTTTAGCATCATTCCTTCCAAAGAAATCCCAGGGCTGATCTCCTTCAGAATGGACTGGTTGGATCTCCTTGCAGTTCAAGGGACTCTCAAGAGTCTTCTCCAACACCACAGTTCAAAAGCATCAATTCTTCGGTGCTCAGCCTTCTTCACAGTCCAACTCTCACATCCATACATGACCACTGGAAAAACCATAGCCTTGACTAGACAGACCTTTGTTGGCAAAGTAATGTCTCTGCTTTTCAATATGCTATCTAGGTTGGTCATAACTTTCCTTCCAAGGAGTAAGCATCTTTTAATTTCATGGCTGCAGTCACCATCTGCAGTGATCTTGGAGCCCAGAAAAATAAAGTCTGACACTGTTTCCACTGTTTCCCCATCTATTTCCCATGAAGTGATGGGACTGCATGCCATGATCTTCGTTTTCTGAATGTTGAGCTGTAAGCCAACTTTTTCACTCTCCACTTTCACTTTCATCAAGAGGCTTTTTAGTTCCTCTTCACTTTCTGCCATAAGGGTGGTGTCATCTGCATATCTGAAGTTATTGATATTTCTCCCGGCAATCTTGATTCCAGCTTGTGCTTCTTCCAGTCCAGCATTTCTACATCTCTTATGATGTACTCTGCATATAAGTTAAATAAGCAGGGTGACAATATACAGCCTTGACATACTCCTTTTCCTATTTGGAACCAGTCTGTTGGTCCATGTCCAGTTCTAACTGTTGCTTCCTGACCTGCATACAGATTTCTCAAGAGGCAGGTCAGGTGGTCTGGTATGCCCATCTCTTTCAGAATTTTCCACAGTTTATTGTGATCCACACAGTCAAAGGCTTTGGCATAGTCAATAAAACAGAAATAGATGTTTTTCTGGAACTCTCTTGCTTTTTCCATGATCCAGCAGATTTTGGCAATTTGATCTCTCATTCCTCTGCCTTTTCTAAAACCAGCTTGAACATCAGGAAGTTCACGGTTCACATATTGCTGAAGCCTGGCTTGGAGAATTTTGAGCATTACTTTACTAGTGTGTGAGATGAGTGCAATTCTACGGTAGTTTGAGCATTCTTTGGCATTGACTTTCTTTGGGATTGGAATGAAAACTGACCTTTTCCAGTCCTGTGGCCACTGCTGAGTTTTCCAAATTTGCTGGCATGTTGAGTGCAGCACTTTCACAGCATCATCTTTCAGGATTTGAAATAGCTCAACTGGAATTCCATCACCTCCACTAGCTTTGTTCGTAGTGATGTTTTCTCAGGCCCACTTGACTTCACATTCCAGGATGTCTGGCTCTAGGTCAGTGATCACACCATCTTGATAATCTGGGATGTGAAGTTTTTTTGTACGGTTCTTCTGTGTATTCTTGCCACCTCTTCTTGATATCTTCTGCTTCTGTTAGGTCCATACCATTTCTGTCCTTTATCGAGCTCATTGTTGCATGAAATGTTCCTTTGGTATCTCTAATTTTCTTGAAGAGATCCCTAGTTTTTCCCATTCTGTTGTTTTCCTCTATTTCTTTGCATTGATCTCTGAAGAAGGCTTTCTTATCTCTTCTTGCTATTCTTTGGAACTCTGTATTCAGATGCTTATATCTTTCCTTTTCTCCTTTGCTTTTCACTTTGCTTCTTTTCACAGCTATTTGTAAGGCCTCCCCAGACAGCTATTTTGCTTTTTTTGCATTTCTTTTCCATGGGGATGGTCTTGTTCCCTATCTCCTGTACAATGTGATCAACCTCATTCCATAGTTCATCAGGCACTCTATCTATCAGATCTAGGCCCTTAAATCTATTTCTCACTTCCACTGTATAATCATAAAGGATATGATTTAGGTCATACCTGAATGGTCTAGTGGTTTTCCCTACTTTCTTCAATTTAAGTCTGAATTTGGTAATAAGGAGTTCATGATCTGAGCCACAGTCAGCTCCTGGTCTTGTTTTTTGCTGACTGTATAGAGCTTCTCCATCTTTGGCTGCAAAGAATATAATCAATCTGATTTTGGTGTTGACCATTTGGTGATGTCCATGTGTAGAGTCTTCTCTTGTGTTGTTGGAAGAGGGTGTTTGCTATGGCCAGTGCATTTTCTTGGCAAAACTCTATTAGTCTTTGCCCTACTTCATTCCATATTCCAAGGCCAAATTTGCCTGTTACTCCAGGTGTTTCTTGACTTCCTACTTTTGCGTGTGCTCCTTAGTCTGTGATAAAAACAATTCCTGGCTCAGTGACCATAGAAATAGTATGAGCAGTTACTAGAGAGGAATGAAAGAAAAGGTTGGGTGGGAGGGACTTGCAGATCAGTAGAAGACCATTAAACTGAGGCTGGTACAATATTATTATCATAGCAAGAAAAATATTTGAAATAGCCAAATATCTATATCATATTGGACTAGTATACTAAATTATCATACAGTCGTATAATGGAATAGTATACAGTAGTAAAAAATGAACTACAGCTATACACATTAATGTTGATGGATCTACAGATTACCATGCTGAGCTAATGAAGCAAATCACAGAAGTGTATGTTTATGTCAACTACAAATTGGCACTTACCAAGAGCATTGCCAGTGACTGAACAACAAAGGCATTTTCCATCTGCTTCTACAAAGACTAAACACCATACTGCTATAGCTGTTGACCTTCAACAATCCCTGAGGGAGTTCATGGTGGAGTGAAGCACTCTGTGCTCCAGAGAATCTGGTGGGACAGGTCTTTAGATAGTTGGATGTTTTTAGGAACAGATTTTATGATCTCAATCCTTGCATCTCCTCATATCTAGAGAAGCACTAAATCCCTTCATGGTGATATCAGATCCTCATGACTAACAAAAACCTTTTGTAAAATGAGTGCTTCATGGTATGGAACTCCCCCTTCACTGAAACCTTATATATTGTCTTTTCCCCACTGCCGCTTAGGAGCAGTCTCTCAGAGCTATCTAAGATGCTGCCTCCCGGACTGCAGTCCTCATTTTGCCCCAAATAAAACTTAAGTCACAACTCTCAAGTTGTACATCCTCTTTTAGTCAACAGTTATGGCGACCATGAAGGGACCCAGTGTGGACTTCCTTCTTTCGACTGGACTCCATGAGGAACCAGAGCTTTGGTACCAGCAGCGGCCCCTTGCACCTATCCTCCTCCTTGGGGAGTGCAGACGAATTTGAGTACGTCTCTCTTGGTTCTTGAATCTCCCATATTGGTTGAGATTCTGAGTTTTATTTGGCAGTGGAGCAGGTTACTTGCACCCTCCTAGTAGGAAAGATACTAGGGGAGGCCCGGATGAAACATCTGGGGCATACCCACTCATGGTCTAGACACTGAGTGGGGCTCGGTGGAAAGATACTGAGGAATCCCCACCCAGTCAAAAGATGCTGGGTGGGGGGGCTGGCTGAAAGATGCCAGGAGAATTGCCCACCCAGTGGGAAGGTACTGGGTAGGTGGGCTTGTTTGGAAAAAATTGAGGAATACCAGGGGCTCGGCTGATGCTGAGGTTGCTCCACTGTAGGGGACTGACTGGTCTTGGTTGAATGGTTAAGTAAGAGGCTTATCTGACAGTTTTCCTCAATTTGACTGCCATTATAGAATTTGTCAGGATAAAAATGAAAAAATACATGAGAGCTTTGCTCTGAACAAAATGGACAAGACTCCTCCCGGCCAGTTTTGTTTTTCTCAGATGACTGAGAAATTTATGGGAGTGATGGAAGCCTAGTCCTCATACTGTGCAGTGGTCCCATAGGGAAACCCACTCATTAATTAAAATACTTGCTAGTCCGGGGTCACACATAAGGACTGGCCATTCAGTGACCTGAGCAGCCACGGTGGTCTTAGATTGCCAGAGGCAGAATCTGAGACACGTAAGACAAGCTGAAATGACTCTGGGGTTACTCCAGGAGGAGTTAAGCTCACAAGCAGCACGTGGGCCCACTATACAAGTTCACCAGTGATTTTTATCCCTGACAAATTCCACTTAAAATGAGAAACAGAATCTCTCAAAAACAGAAACAAAGGGGTGTCAGAAAGCCAGCCTCTGACTAACACTCTAGCCAGATTCATGTACAATACATATGGAGGTCATACTTGCAAGTACCTAGTTAATTGGAGAAATCACACTAAAAGAGATCTCAACCTAAAATGGCCAAATTGGAGGGTTTTTTTGATATTCTAAAATTGATATTTTTGCATGCACAATTAGAAAAGGCCAGCAGTGTTTTGACTGATATCTAGAAGCTTCTAAAACAGAAAATGATAGAGTAACTTCTTGGCAAAAAATCAACAAGAAATTGCTTGAAACTGGCAGAACTAAAAAGGCTGCTAGCACTGACTTTGCCAGGTCACAGGTCTAGTGGAATTGGGAAGTCATGTTTGGCATTTATACCATTTGATTTTTGCTTTGGGGGGCACTTTTGCCACTTGGCTTTTGATTTCTGGACATCTCTTTGCTTTTTATTTCATTTGGAGTATGACTCCTAGGTGGTGAAGTTCTGGTTCGGTTTGGTTTGCTAGTTTGGTTTCAGTGCACAGACATCTGGTACAAATTGTTCAAGCTAATATGTGAATTGCTTACTCTAAGGTTCCACATCCCATCCCAGAACCCCTTAGGAAAACTTTTTAAATGACTGGTCAATCTATAGCTATGATCCAATGACAAGAAAAATGGCCTAAAAATATTAGATCTTTATTGACATAGGATAGGAAAATGGACTGAAGTCCCCTTACGTCCAGGACTTCCTCCTGTAATAAACATCCAGGGGCTGATCAAACTAAGACCCCTATTTCCCCAGAGGACAATCCCTTCTAGGACCAATCTGCCCTTGTTATCAGATCCAAGCTGAGCACTATCTGGTCTAAATTTCAGCTATAAAACTGTGGTCACAAAAAAAAAAAAAAATACAATTTTTGACAGTGTGGTCACAATATTCTTTAGATTCCAGAGGAAGCTGGAAGAAAAAAGTATCTTTTTAAGAATTCTTGCCCTGAGGAAGTAACTCCTCCTATACCTTTAGACAAGCGCCACAGTGGCTCAGACAGTAAAGTGTCTGTCTGTAATATGGGAGACCTAAGTTCAATCCCTGGGTTGGGAAGATGCCCTGGAGAAGGAAATGGCAATCCACTCCAGTACCCTTGCCTGGAAAATCCCATGGATGAGGAGTCTGGTAGGCTATGGTCCATGGGGTCGCAGAGTTGGACACGACTAAGCAAGTTCATTTTCACTTTCATACCTTTAGACCAGAGCTCTCTGGATCATTTATCCATACTGAAACCAAAAGGAACAAAAAAAGGGGGGGGGGGAAGCCTTTTAAAATCTTACTCCAACCATTTTTTTTATTCATAACTAAGTTTGGAAAACAAAGCTATAGGATCTCTTGTGTCTATTTGGATAGATGTATGTCTCAGTGTGTGTCTTTGTTTTTTTGATAATATTGTTGATTGCTGAGATCCGTTTATAAATGAGCTCTAATCTAATTGGCCTTAAAAAAATTAAGTGCTTACAAAACAAATAATTCTAAATACAAGAGAAAGTAACCTAAATGAATTTCAGGTTCACGTGAACTGGGAAATATTCAATATTAAATACCTGATATTAATGTTTGTTTGTTGATCTAAATAATATAGGCATGTCTAGGAGTAATTAACATTAAGCAGAATATTTTCATTGTACCTAGGTTTAATATAAGTTCAATATTATTATATCTGTTACAAGTTTCTCAGCAAGGAAATTACCTTGAGTGAAGAAACTTCTAAAAGAAATGTAAATGAGATATGAGCCTTTAGGCAAACTCTATTAAGAAGGATTGTGCATTAGGAATATCTGTCTAGTCTATCCATATTGGGGTAGCTTGTACTTCTAAGGGTTGTGCTAAATGAAGTGTTGGAAATCTATTGAATAACTAAGTCATTTCCAAATAAAATAAGATTTTGAAACATTTACTACTAAACACTGATTACCTCTTACAGAGAAACTGAAGAGATTTGGGATTAAAAATAAATGATGTTTGGTGCCATCCTAAAATGTTCTAAGAAAACCAAGGTTTTAGAAATTATCACTGGTATTTATGCTCACCAACCTATAAAATGCTAATATAAAAGTCAGTTCTTGGTTGCTTAAGGAAAGTAGGAAGTGTGTTCTTGGTAAAGAAGGTATGAGGAAATGGAATTGTGTTTTGTGAAGGGAAAAAGAAGTAAGTCTGACTTACATGTCGCTTTTTAGGATGGAAGAACACAGTAATGGGTACAGAAAGTGATAAGGTTTGTGAAAAGTGAACCATGCGGAAAGAGTTTTGTGTGTGTGTGTGTGTGTGTGTGTGTATATATATATATATATATATATATATATATATATGATTAGGACTAAGTTTAAAATAAATTTGATTAAGTTAACCTTTTAAGTAAAGTAAGCTGGTGCAAACACTTGAATTTAGCTTTTCTCTCTGTTAAGAGGAAACCTTTTCTTCAGGTATTGAACTGCCTTTGATAATAGATTTAAGTTTCTTATCTCTTAAATGATCTGTTCTGAAATCCTTTCTTGTTACTTTGGCTAAGTGAATAGTACTGTTTCACAAAGAACTATAATCCCATCTGACTGAGTGTTCTAAACCTTTTTGATATTTGTTGACAAAGCTTCTTAAATCATTCTAATGAAGAAGATTTCTAGCTAACTTTGGGATGCTTCAGAGGGCCCCTGAAACATCCCAAAGAGAGATATTACACTAAGTAGGCTCATTTAGTATACAGAATTACATGGGAGGTATTGTAAAGTGAGTAATAAGTCTTAGATTATATTGTATGGCAATATGTTACTAATATAGATATCCTAGGATTTGTATGGAGTTCCTAAAATTTTGATGTTTGGGTAAAATGTTATCAAGCATAATTCGAGTTACTATCTCAAAATATTGTCATAGCACTAACCAAGTTTCACAAAAATGATTCCTCTTCAAGATTTATAAAAAGGACTTTTGGATAAATACCAGTTTCTGAACTGGGTAAAGATCCTAACGAGGGGCAGGGGAAGTCCTAAGATGAAGGAAGAATAAGACAGGGAGACCACTTTGTCCCCCACAAATTCGTCAAAAGATCATTTGAATGCTGAGCAAATACCACAAAATAATTTCTGAATGCTGGCAGAGGACACCAGGCACCCAGAAAGGCAGCCCATTGTCTTCAAAAGGATATAGGACAAAATATAAAAGATAAAAAGAGAGACAAAAGAGTTAGGGACAGAGACCCGACCCGAGGAGGGAGTCTTAAAAGAGAAGTTTCCAAACACCAGGAGACCCTCTCACTGGCAGGTGTGTAGGGAGTTTTGGAATCTCAGAGGGCAACATAACTGGGAGAAAATAATAAATAATAAAACCCACAGATTACGGCTCTAACTACAACTCCCAGAGGAGAAGTAGCCAAGACGCTTGTGTCCACCACCAGCAAGCAGGGGCTGAACAGGGAGGCGTGGGCTGCACTGCTCAGGGTAAGGACCAGGCCTGAATGCCCTGAGGGCAATCTGAGGGAGCTAACGTGAGATAGCAATCCAAACCGTGGGAAAGCCAGAGAGGGAAAAAAAAGAAAAAGAGAGAGAGAGAGAACTTTCCCCTGAAAAGCTATAACCTAAGGCACTGCCGGGCTTATCACAGAACAAAGGACTGAGCGAATACCAGACGAGGACTGGCCTATCCCCCGCCGGAGGCAGGGAGGCAGGCTGGTGCCAGTCAGAGCCAGAAGTAAAGGGGCAAACTCGGCCCCAGAGACGGTATCCTCTACCAAACTGCAAACAAGCTCTCAGTTGCTAACCAAGTCTTTCTGGGATCCTGGTCAGTTGACATCCATCAGGAGGGTCGCAGCCAGTGATCAGCTCCCCAGAAGAGATACGGCACACCTGAGATGCCTCTGCGCACCCAGGAAACCGAGTGGCTGAGACCAGGGAGGTGATAAGATGCACTGCACCTGTGGAGTGTGTGCTCGCTAAGCACCTGGACACCTGAGCTGCTCAGACCTGGTAAGGGCACAAAATGCGGGCACAAAATGCAGGCCCAACTGAGTCTGTGCCTTTGTGGAGTACCCGAGAAACTGAACCTGAGCGGGGCAGATCTGGGAAGTGCACGCAACCCAGGGCCCGCCCCAGACAGCCCCCTGGCACAGCAACCTGGAGCCTAAACAGTGTAGACCAGGAAAGCACACACGCCGTGACCGGGGGCAAACCCAGTGTGACCCAGACACTGTGAGCACTCCCCACACCCGCCAGTGATATTTGTTTGCAGTGTTACTCCCTCCCTGCAGCACAAAAAAACAAGTAAGCCTAAATAAATGACCACCTTCGCCCTCTTGTGTCAGGACCGAAGTTAGATACTGAAGAGATTTGCAAACAGAGGAAGCCAAAATAAGCGAAGGAGAGGGAACAGCTCTGGAAGTGACAGATGAAACAGATTAAAACCCTGCAGTTAGCACTGGCTACATTGGAAGGGACCTATAGACCTTGACAAGAAGTATAAGGTGGAACAAGGAATTATCTGAAACTGGACTGACCACACACTGCCCTCAACAGCTCCAGAGAAATTCCTAGTTGTATTTTGCTATTATCATTTTTTAATTTCTTTTTTATTTTTGTTTTTTCTTAATCCTTTAATTTTCAATTTTAAAATCTACTATTACCTTGAAAAAAAAGACCCTGTTTTTAAAGCAAATGTCATATTTTTTTAATATAACTTTTGCAATTTTTTTTTTTAATATTGTATTTAAGAATCCAATCTTCGGTACACATTTTTACTTAGGAGTGTGATTACTGGTTTAATTGCTCTCTCCCCTTTGACTCTTTTTTTCTCCCCAGGTCACCTCTATCTCCTCCCTCCTCCTTCTCTTCTCTATTAACTCTGTGAATCTCTTTGGTGTTCTGGGCTGTGGAGAAAACTTAGGGAACTGATCACAGGCTAGACTGGTCTCTCTCATTTTGACTCCCCCTCTTCTCCTCCTGGTAACCTCTATCTCCTTCCTCCCTTTTCTCTTCTCTATAGAACTCTGTGAACCTCTCTGAGTGTTCCAGACTGTGGAGAGCAAATAGGTAACTGATTACTGGCTAGACTGCTCTCTCCCCTTTTGATTTCCCCTATTCTCCTGGTCACCTCTGTCTCCCTCCTCCCTCTTCTCTTCTCCATGTAACTCTGTGAACCTCTCTAAATGTCCCTCACTGTGGAGAATCTTTTCACCATTAACCTAGATGTTTTGTCATTGGTGCTGTATGGATGGAGAAGTCTTGAGGATACTATAAGAATAAGACTGAAAGCCAGAGGCAGGAGGCCTAAATCCAAAACTTGAGATCACCAGAAATCTCCTGACTCCAGGGACCATTAATCAACAAAAGCTCATCCAAAAGCCTCCATACCTACACTGAAACTAAGCTCCCCCCAAAAGCCAACAAGTTTCAGAGCAAGACATACCAAGCTAATTCTCCAACAAAGCAGGAACATAACCCCAAGCACAAAAATACAGGCAGCCAAAGTCACACCAAACCCATAGACACCTCAAAACTCACTACTGGACACTTCACTGCACTCCAGAGAGAAGAGATCCAACTCCACCCTCCAGAACGCTGATGCAAGCTTTCCTAACCAGGAAACCTTGACAAATCACTCATCCAACCCCACTCACAGGGAGGAACCTCCACAATAAAGAGAAACCATAAACTTCCATCATACAAAAAGGCCACCCCAAACACAGCAACCTATACAAGATGAAAAGGCAGAGAAATATTCAGCAAGTAAAGGAACATGATAAAAGCCCACCAGACTGAACAAAAGAGGAGGAGATAGGAAATCTAACTGAAAAACAATTCAGAATAATGATAGTAAAAGTGATCCAAAATCGTGAAAACAAAATGGAGTTAGAAAAATAGTCTGGAGACAAGGATTGAGAAGATGCAAGTAAAGTTTAACAAGGACATAGAAGAAATAAAAAAGAGTCAATCAATAATGAATAATGCAATAGCTGAGATCAAAAGCCCTCTGGAGGGATCCAACAGTAGAATAACAGAGGCAGAAGATGGGATAAGTGAGGTGGAAGACAGAATGGTGGAACTAAATGAAACAGAGAGGAAAAAAGAATTAAAAGAAGTGAGGACAACCTCAGAGACCTTTGGGACAATGTCAAACGCCCCAACATTCAAATCATAGGAGTCCCAGAAGAAGAAGACAAAAAGAAATGCCATGAGAAAATACCTGAGGAGATAATAGTTGAAATCTTCCCTAAAATGGGGAAGGAAATAGCCACCCAAGTCAAAGAAACCCAGAGAGTCTGAAAAAGGATAAGCCCAAGGTGAAACACCCCAAGACACATATTAATAAAATTAACGAAAAACAAAACACAAAGAACAAATATTAAAAGCAGCAAGGGAAAAACAACAATTAACCCACAAGGTGATCCCCATAAGGATAACAGCTGATCTTTCAATAGAAACTCTTCAAGCCAGAAGAAATGGCAGGACATAATTAAAGTGATGAAAGAGAAAAACCTACAACCCAGATTACTGTACCCAGCAAGAATCTCATTCAAATATGAAGGAGAAATCAAAAGCTTTACAGACAAACAAAAGCTCAGAGAATTCAGTATGACCAAACCAACTCTCCAACAAATGCTAAAGGATCTTCCCTAGACAGGAAACACAAAAAGGTTTATAAATTCAAACCCAAAACAACAAAGTAAATAACAACAGGATCAAACTTATCAATAATTACCTTAAATGTAAATGGGTTGAATGCCCCAACCAAAAGACAAAGACTGGATGAATGGATACAAAAACAAGACCCCTATATATGCTGTCTACAAGAGACCCACCTCAAAACAAGGGAAACATACAGACTGAAAGTGAAGGGCTGGAAAAACATACTTCACTCAAATGGAGACCAAAAGAAAGCAGAAGTAGTAATATTCATATCAGACAATATAGACTTTGAAACAAAGGCCATGAAAAGAGACAAAGAAGGATACTACATATTGATCAAAGGAGCAATCCTAGAATAAGATAAACAATTATAAATATATATGCACCCAACATAGGAGCTCTGCAATATGTAAGGCAAATGCTAACAAGTATGAAAGGGGAAATTAACAGTAACACAATTATAGTGGGAGACTTTAATGGCCCACTCAAACCTATACATAGATCAACTAAACAGAAAATAGGCAAGGAAACACAAACTGTAAATGATACAATGGACCACTTAGACCTAATTGATATCTATAGGACATTTCACCCTAAAACAATGAATTTCACCTTTTTCTTAAGTGCACACAGAACCTTCTCCAGGATAGATCACATCCTGGGGCATAAATCTAGCCTTGGTAAATTCAAAAAAAATTGAAATCATCTCAAGCATCTTTTTTGATCACAATGCAGTAAGATTAGATGTCAACTACAGAAAAAAAAAAAAAACTATGAAAAATACAACCATATGGAGGCTAAACAACACAATTCTGAATAAACAACAGATCACAGAAGAAATAAAAAAAGAAATCAAAATATGCATAGAAACAAATGAAAATGAAAACACAACAACCCAAAACCTATGGGATTCAGTAAAAGCAGTGCTAAAGGGAAGTTTCATAGCAATACAAGCCTACCTCAAGAAACAGGAGAGAAATCAAATAAATAACCTAGTTCAGTTCAGTTCAGTCACTCAGTCATGTCCGACTCTTTGTGACCCTATGAATCACAGCACACCAGGACTCCCTGTCCATCACCAACTCCTGGAGTTCACCCAGACTCACGTCCATCGAGTCAGTGATGCCATCCAGCCATCTCATCCTCTGTCATCCCCTTCTCCTCTTGCCCCCAATCCCTCCCAGCATCAGAGTCTTTTCCAATGAGTCAACTCTTTGCATGAGGTGGCCAAAGTACTGGAGTTTCAGCTTTAGCATCATTCCTTCCAAAGAAATCCCAGGGCTGATCTCCTTCAGAATGGACTTGTTGGATCCCCTTGCAGTCCAAGGGACTCTCAAGAGTCTTCTCCAACACCACAGTTCAAAAGCATCAATTCAGCGCTCAGCCTTCTTAGCAGTCCAACTCTCATATCCATACATGACCACAAGAAAAACCATAGGCTTGACTAGATGGACCTTTGTTGGTAAAGTAATGTCTCTGCTTTTGAATCTAATTCTACACCTAAAGCAACTAGAAAAGAAAGAAATGAGGAACCCCAGGGTTAGTAGAAATCACAAAACTTAGGGAAGAAATAAAAGAGACCATAGCAAAAATCAACAAAGCCAAAAGCTGGTTCTTAGAGAAGACAAATAAAATAGACAAACCATTAGCCAGCCTCATCAAGAAACAAAGGGAGAAGAATCAAATCAACAAAATTAGAAATGAAAATGGAGAAATCACAACAGACAACACAGAAATACAAAGGATCATAAGAGACTACAATCAGCAACTATATGCCAATAAAATGGACAACTTGGAAGAAATGGACAAATTCTTAGAAAAGTACAACTTTCCAAAACTGAACCAGGAAGAAATAGAAAATCTTAACAGACCCATCACAAGCACGGAAATTGAAACTGTAATCAGAAATCTTCCAGCAAACAAAAGCCCAGGACCAGATGGCTTCACAGCTGAATTCTACCAAAAATTTAGAGAAGAGCTAACACCTATCCTACTCAAACTCTTCAAGAAAGGGCACAGGAAGGCAAACTTCCAAACTCATTCTATGAGGCCACCATCACCCTAATATCAAAACTAAACAAAGATGCCACAATAAAAGAAAACTACAGGCCAATATCACTGATGAATATAGATGCAAAAATCCTTAAAAAAATTCTAGCAAACAGAATCCAACAACATATTAAAAAGATCATACATCATGACCAAGTGGGCTTTATCCCAGGGATGCAAGGATTCTTCAATAATCTCAATTGAATCAATGTGATACACCACATTAACAAATTGAAAGATAAAAAACATATGATTATCTCAATATATGCAGAGAAAGCCTTTGACAAAATTCAATATCCATTTATGATTAAAAAAAAAAAACCTCCAGAAAGCAGGAATAGAAGGAACATATCTCAACATAATAAAAGCCATATATGATAAAAACCACAGCAAATATTATCCTCAATGGTGAAAAACTGAAAGCATTTCCTCTAAAGCCAGGAGCAAGACAAGGGTGCCCACTCTCACCACTACTATTCAACATAGTTTTGGAAGTTTTGGCCACAGCAATCAGAGCAGAAAAGGAAATAAAATGAATACAGACTGGAAAAGAAGAAATAAAACTCTCACTGTTTGCAGATGGCTTGATCCTCTACATAGAAAATTCTAAACACTCCACCAGAAAATTTCTAGAGCTAATTAATGGATATAGTAAAGTTGGAGGATAAAAAATTAACACACAGAAATTCTTTGCATTCCTATACACTAACAATGAGAAAACAGAAAGAGAAATTAAGGAAAAAGTTCCATTCACCATTGCAACAAAAAGAACAAAATACTTAGGAATAAAACTACCTAAAAAAAAAAAAAGACCTATATATAGAAAACTATAAAACACTGATGAAAGAAATAAAAGAGGACACAGATAGATGGAGAAATATACCATGTTCATGGATTGGAAGAATCAACATAGTGAAAATGAATGTACTACCCAAAGCAATCTATAGATTCAATGCAATCCCTATCAAGCTACCAATGGTATTGTCCACAGAGCTAGAACAAATAATTTCACAATTTGTATGGAAATACAAAAAAATCTAAAATAGCCACATTAATCTTGAGAAAGAAGAATGGAACTGGAGGAATCAACCTGCCTGACTTCAGGCTCTACTACAAAGCCACAGTCATCAAGACAGTATGGTACTGGCACAAAGACAGAAACATAGATCAATGGAACAATATAGAAAGCCCAGAGATAAACCCACGCACCTATGGACATCTTTGACAAAGGAGGCAAGAATATACAATGGATTAAAGACAATCTCTTTAACAAGTGGTGCTGGAAAAACTGGTCAACCACTTGTAAAAGAATGAAACTAGAACACTTTCTAACACCATACACAAAAATAAACTCAAAATGGATTAAAGATCTAAATGTAAGACCAGAAATCATAAAACTCCTAGAGGAAAACATATGCTAAATACTCTCTGACATAAACAACAGCAGGATTCTCTATGACCCACCTCAAAGAGTAGTGGAAATAAAAGCAAAAATAAACAAATGGGACCTAATTAAACTTAAAAGGTTTTGCACAATGAAGGAAACTATAAGCAAGGTGAAAAGACAGCCTTCAGAATGGGAGAAAATAATAGCAAACGAAGCAACTGACAAAGAATTAATCTCAAAAATATACAAGCAGCTCCTGCAGCTTAATTCCAGAAAAATAAATGACCCAATCAAAAAGTGGGCCAAAGAACTAAACAGGCATTTCTCCAAAGAAGACATCAGTTCAGTTCAGTTCAGTTTCTCAGTCATGTCCGGCTCTTTGTGACCCCATGAATTACAGCACGCCAGGCCTCCCTGTCCATTACCAACTCCCGGAGTTCACTCAAACTCACGTCCATCGAGTCAGTGATACCATCCAGCCATCTCATCCTCTGTTGTCCCCTTCTCCTCCTGCCCCCAATCTCTCCCAGCATCAGAGTCTTTTCCAATGAGTCAACTCTTTGCATGAGGTGGCCAAAGTACTGGAGTTTCAGCTTTAGCATCATTCCTTCCAAAGAAATCCCAGGGCTGATCTCCTTCAGAATGGACTGGTTAGATCTCCTTGCAGTCCACGGGACTCTCAAGAGTCTTCTCCAACACCACAGTTCAAAAGCATCAATTCTTCAGCGCTCAGCCTTCTTCACAGTCCAACTCGCACATCCATACATGACCACAGGAAAAACCATAGCCTTGACTAGACGAACCTTTGTTGGCAAAGTAATGTCTCTGCTTTTGAATATGCTATCTAGGTTGGTCATAACTTTCCTTCCAAGGAGCAAGCGTCTTTTAATTTCATGGCTGCAGTCACCATCTGCAGTGATTTTGGAGCCCCCCAAAAATAAAGTCTGACACTGTTTCCACTTTTTCCCCATCTATTTCCCATGAAGTTTTGGGACCAGATGCCTTGATCTTTGTTTTCTGAATGTTGAGCTTTAAGCCAACTTTTTCACTCTCCACTTTCACTTTCATCAAGAGGCTTTTTAGTTCCTCTTCACTTTCTGCCATAAGGGTGGTGTCATCTACATATCTGAGGTTATTGATATTTCTCCCAGCAATCTTGATTCCAGCTTGTGTTTCTTCCAGTCCAGCATTTCTCATGATGTACTCTGCATATAAGTTAAATAAACAGGGTACCAATATACAGCCTTGACGTACTCCTTTTCCTATTTGGAACCAGTCTGTTGTTCCATGTCCAGTTCTAACAGATGGCTAACAAACACATGAAAAGATGCTCAACATTACTCATTATCAGAGAAATGCAAATCAAAACCACAATGATGTACCATCTCACACCAATCAGAATAGCTGCTATCAAAATATCTACAAACAATAAATTCTGGAGAGGGTGTAGAGAAAAAGGAACCCTCTTACATTGTTGGTGGGAATGCAAACTAGAACAGCCACATGGAGAACAGTGTGGAGATTCCTTAAAAAACTGGAAATAGAACTGTCATACGACCCAGCAATCCCAATGCTGGGCATACACACCAAGGAAACCAGAATTGAAAGAGAAACGTGTACCCCAATGTTCACTGCAGCCCTGTTTACAATATCCAGGACATGGAAGCAACCTAGATGTCCATCGGCAGACGAATGGATAAGAAAGCTGTGGTATGCACACACAGTGGAATATTACTCCGCTATTAAACAGAATGCATTTGAATCAGTTCTAATGAGGTGGATGAAACTGGAGCCTATTATACAGAGAGAAGTAAGTCAGAAAGAAAAACACCAATACAGTATATTAACACATATATATGGAATTTAGAAAGATGATAACAATGACCCTATATGCAAGACAGCAAAAGAGACATAGATGTAAGGAACAGACTGTTGGACTCTGGGGGAGAAGGAGAGGGTGGGATGATTTGAGAGAATAACACTGAATCATGTATATTAACATATGTGAAATAGATCACCAGTCCAAGTTTGATGTGTGAGGCAGGGTGCTCAGGGCTGGTGACCTGGGATGACCCTGAGAGATGGGATGGGTAGGGAGGTGTGAAGGAGGATCAGGATGGAGAACACATGTACATCCATGGCTGATTCATGAGGATGTATGGCAAAAAAACCACCACAGTATTGTAAAGTACTTAGCCTCCAATTAAATTTTTTTTTAAAAAAGATTCTAATGAAAAACCTGATGACTTCCCAAAGGTTCACAAAAGGACTGAATGAACTGGTAATATGCTTATAACTTTTATGGTTTCTAGTTTTCCAGGTTTATGAAAAACGTTCCCCTCTAATTATGATAGTAATTTGGTAAAAATTATATTTTATAAACAAATTGAAACATTTATCTTTTCTCTCTATCTGAACCCTCCAGAGATTGGAAACTCTTAGTTTCCATAACTTTATCAGGTAAGTTAGGAAGGTTATCTCATTAAAAGTTACAGAAATCTGAAGGAGCTTGAAGGAATCTGAGACTTTGAGAAGGGAGGAATTCACTTAGATCTGTTAGGCAAAATCTGTGATAAACCTTTGGCATGATTTTCCTAGCCCTGAGTGGTTTTATTTTGAAAGTTCAGTCTGAGACTTTTATAGTCTCAGCAAAGCAAAAAAGTATTTTATCAATATTGGTTATATTAATCATTGGTTTATTGCGACCAGACCTATATGACAAACAAGTCTTAATTTGGTTATATTTGGTAAAAATGATGCTGATTTTAAGGAGAAAAAGATGTTTCAACGACTGTTAAATCCCAGTTTGTTAATGGAAGTCTGTATCTACTAAGACTCATTTCATGGATAGTTCTTTGCTGTTAGGGTATATTAATGTAAAATTTAATTTAATTATTAAAGGACACTCTAGGGTTGTTTCTGAAGCTTATCTCAGCAGTCTGTCTTTGGATAAAGTTCAGATGCTTCACACATGACCTGCAATCAGGACTGGAAGAAGACATAATTTAAGAAACTGTCTCTAACCTGGATGGAAGGACCTTTCTATCAGGTACTCTTTAACTAGCTCATGACCGGTGAAATTGAAGGGAAATTGACTGTTGGGTTAACTCCCACTTCCAAAGGCCCCTAAGTTTGGTCCATAGAGAGGCCTGCTGACCTCAAACTCACCTTAAAACAATGCTCAGAGGAAACTACGCTACACTAGGACGAGAAGATGACATCAGAAGTAGACCACTTGCCCAACATGCTGATCTGACTTTTATGATCATTTATAATGTTTTCTTGATTCCTTAGACCTATGCCTATCAATTACATGTTTTCTATCATGGACATGATTCTATGCTAGTTTAAAACTCAATCCAGTTGTTGGGTTTTGGCCAATTACCTGTGCCTAGTACTTATGGGTTACCTGTTCTCTAGGTGGATTTCTGTTCTCTAAGGCTCTGATTGGATACCCCCTAGGAAATTTAGTTTAGATGAGTGTTCAGTCCTGTTCTATATATTCATGATATTACTAGATGGGATCCTCTCACCTGGCCAATTAATAGTACCTGCCCTGATGCTGGCCATAGATTTAAGTTTTCTGTTAGGGTCATTTGAACTCAATTCGAGTGATGAGATAAGTCTCAATAAGAATTAACTTCTCATCTATTAAAAGGAAAACTCCCACAATTATGGGGAGGATCTACATGGTTAACATCAGACTATGGTCATTTAGGTTTAAAGGCTCCTCTATGTTGGGAACGGTTAAATCATACTAAAAATGATCAACCTGGTAATTATGAGACAAGGCTGGGTACTTTATGAACTATGCCTATTATTACCCTTAGAGAGAGTGATTAGTATGGAACCCAGTGGATTTGTGGTACTAATTTATGGCCTTCACCTGTACAGGGATGGATATGAAGGTGTAGCCTGGGGTTCCCATGAATTTTAGGTCATACATGTTAACAAATTAGAGGTAACCCTAACCAATGTACCATTGGTATGATCCCAATGGGTCAAAGATCTGTATTCTACTGGTATTACCACTTAGCAGCTTGTGTCTGTGTGTGTGTGTGTGTGTGCCTTCAATGTGGTTGGAGGATGTAATTGACCATATCTAAGCCTTAACAAATTTTGTAAGCTTTAAATGATAGTAACCAGGCTATTAGTGTATTGAATTCTGAGATCTCTATGATAAGAAAGGAAGTGCTACACAACTGCAAGGCCCTTGATAACTTACAGCATTTCAGGGAGATATCTGTGCTATAATTCAAACTGAACACTATATTTTCATACCTGATAAACCCTTTAATGTAACACATTTGAACCACATGAAAATAAAGTGACCCATTCCCTAGTCTTGACGATTTTAAAAAAAAAAAAACTGGTGTGGGAGGCTCATAGCTAAAATATTTACTTTTAATTCCACTAGTGTTATTAACTAGTATTTGTATATTGTATTTTGTTTGTTTCACAAGATTATTATTTCTTTTATTACTAAATGTATGACTGAGCCTTCAATGAAAATGATCACTAGACTTGAAGCAGTTGATAAAATGTATAGCTCGATATATGATCAATGATTGTAATAGTGTAACTCTAGATATGAAAAGATGCAACAAGAGGAAATATTTTCCTGGACCATAACTAGAAGACAGGTGTCCAGAGATCTTTGACTATTAATACCTAGTCCAGTAATAACACACTGAGTGTCTTACAACAAAATCCTTCAGAACTGGGAATGAGCCTCCCAGCAACATGAGACAAAATGGTCATGATATGCCCCCCAAAGTATGGTCAGATTTATGACCACAAGGGGGCCATATCAACTACAAATTGGCCCTTACCAAGAGCATTGCCAATGACTGAACAACAAAGGCATTTGCTATCTGCCTCTACAGAGACTGAACACCATGCTGCTATAGCTGTTCTCCCTCTACAGAGACTGAACACCATGATGCTATAGCTGTTGACCTTCAACAATCCCTGAGGGAGTTCAGGGTTGAGTGAGGCACTCTGTGTTCCAGGGAATCTGGTGGGACAGGTCTTTAGATAGTTGGATGTTTTTAGGAACAGATTTTATGATCTCAATCCTTGCATCTCCTCATATCTCCAGAAGCACTAAATCCCTTCATGGTGATATCAGATCCTCATGACTAACAAAAGCCTTTTGTAAAATGAGTGCTTCATGGTATTGAACTCCCCCTTCACCAAAACCTTATATATTGTCTTTCCCCCACTGCCGCTTTGGAGCACTCTCTCAGAGCTATCTTTGGAGAAGGAAATGGCAACCCACTCCAGTATTCTTGCCTGGAGAATCCCAGGGACAGAGGAGCCTGGTGGGCTGCCATCTATGGAGTGGCACAGAGTCGGACACGACTGACGCGACTTAGCAGCAGCAGCTCAGAGCTATCTTTGATCCTGTCTCCCAGGCTGCAGCCCTCATTTTGCCCCAAATAAAACTTGACTCACAACTCTGAAGTTGTACATCTTTTTTAGTTGACAGTTACATTTATATAAAGTACTGAAATAGGACAAGTAACATATTGTGTATGCAGACATAAAGAAGTTATAATCAATAATTTTAATCAAGAGAATTTGCATTAATCAGGGTAGTAGTTACCTCCAGGGAATGGGTACAATAGGGGCAGAGGGCACTAAAGGGGATTCTAAGGTTCTACTAACACTCTAGGTCTTAAACTGAATGGCGGGTACCTGGCTATTGATTTTAGAATTATTTATCAATTGAATATACTCATTGTATTTCACAAAACAAAATAAACTGGTGGTCTTTCAGCAGAAAGGACCTTTTGAAGGTCCCTTTCTTTTGAAGGACCTTTTGAAGGTAATTACTTTCATTACCTCCACCATAGATCAAACAACAGGGAGGGAACACAGCCCTACCCATCAGTGGAATATAGGATTGATGATTTACTGAGCATGGCCACACCCATCAGAACAAGACCCAGTTTTCCCCCACAGTCAGTCTCTCCCAACAGGAAGCTTCCATAAGCTGCTTATCCTTATCCATCAGCAGGCAGGCAGAATGAAAATCACAATCACAGAAAACTAATCAAACGGATCATGTGGACCACAGCCTTGTCTAAATCAATGAAACTATGAGCCATGCCATGTAGGGGCACCAAAGATGGTCGGGTCATTGTGGGGAGTTCTAACAAAACGTGGTCCACTGGAGAAGGGAATGGCAAACCACTTCAGTATTCTTGCCTTGAGAACCCCATGAACAGTATGAAAAGGCAAAAAGATAATGACACTGAAAGATGAACTCCCCAGGTCAGTGAAAGTGAAAGTGAAGTCACTCAGTCGTGTCTGACTCTGAGACCCCATGGACTGTAGCCTACCAGGCTCCTCTGTCCATGGGATTTTCCAGGCAATAGTACTGGTGTGGGTTGCCATTTCCTTCTCCAGGGGATCTTCCTGACCCAGGGATCGAACGCAGTTCTCCCACATTGTAGACAGACACCTTACTGTCTGAGCCACCAGGGAAGTCCCCCAGGTCAGTAGGTGCCCAATATGCTACTGGAGAAGAATGGAGAAATAACTCCAGAAAGAAGGAAGAGGCGGAGCCAAAGCAAAAACAATGCCCAGTTGTGGATGTGACTGGTGATGGAAATAAACTCCAATGCTATAAAGAACAATATTACATAGGAACCTGGAATGTTAAGTCCATGAATCAAGGGCAATCAGAAGTGGTCAAACAGGAGATGCAAGAGTGAACATTCACATTTCAGGAATTAGTGAACTATAATGGACTGGAAAGGGTGAATTTAATTCAGATGACCATTATATCTACTACTGTGGGCAAGAAACTCTTAGAAGAAAGGGAGTAGCCATCAGAATCCACAAAAGAGTTCGAAATGCAGCACTTGGATGCAATCTCAAAAACAGCAGAATGATTTCTGTTCATTTCCAAGGCAAACCATTCAATATCACAGTAATCCAAGTGTATGCTCCAACCAGTAATGCTGAAGAAGCTGAAGTTGAACAGTTCTATGAAGACCTACAAGACCTTCTAGAACTAATACCTCAAAAAGCTGTCCTTTTCATAATAGGGAACTAGAATGCAAAAGTAGGAAGTCAAGAAACATTTGGAATAACAGGCAAATTTGGCATAGGAGTACAGAATGAAGAAGGGAAAAGGCTAATAGAGTTCTCCTAAGAGAACATACTAGTCATAGCAAACACCCTCTTCCAAAACACAAGAGATGACTCCATATGGGCATCACCAGATGGTCAATACCAAAATCAGATTGATTATATTATTTGTAGTCAAAGATGGAGAAGCTCTATACAGTCAGCAAAAACAAGATCAGGAGCTGACGGTGGCTCAAATCATGAACTACTTATTGCCAAATTTAGACTTAAATTGAAGAAAGTAGGGAAAACCTAGACCATTCAGGTATGACCTAAATCAAATCCTTTATGATTGTACAGTGGAAGTGAGAAATAGGTTTAAGGGATTAGATCTGATAGACAGAGTGCCTGACGAACTGTGGACAGAGGTTCATGACATTGTACAGGAGACAGGGATCAAGATCACCCCAAGAAAAAGAAATGCAAAAGGCTCAATTATTGTCTGAGGAGGCCTTAAAATAGCTGAAAAAAGAAGAGAAGCTAAAGACAAAGGAGAAAAGGAAAGATATGCCCATCTGAATGCAGAGTTAAAAAGAATAGCAAGGAGAGATAAGAAAGCCTTCCTCAGTGATCAATGCAAAGAAATAGATGAAAACAATAGAATGGGAAATCCTAGAGATCTATTCAGGAAAATTAGAGATACCAGGGAATATTTCATCCAAAGATGAACACAATAAAGGACAGAAATGGTATGGACCTAACAAGCAGAAGACATTAAGAAGAGGTGGCAAGAATATACAGAAGAACTATACAAAAAAATCTTCATGACCCAGATAACCACAATGGTGTGATCACTAGGTAGAGCAAGACATCCTGGAATGCGAAGTCAAGCAGGCCTTAGGAAGCATCACTATAAACAAAGCTAGTGGAGGTGATGGAATTCCAGTTGAGCTATTTCAAATCCTAAATGATGATGCTGTGAAAGTGTTTCACTCAATATGCCAGCAAATGTGGAAAACTCAGCAGTGTTCACAGGACTGGAAAAAGTCCGTTTTAATTCCAATGCCAAAGAAAAGCAATGCCAAAGATTCTTCAGGTTATTGCATGATTGCACTCATCTCACACACTAGCAAAGTAATCTTCAAAATTCTCCAAACCAGGCTTCAACAGTACGTGAACCATGAACTTCCAGATGTTCAAGCTGGACTTAGAAAAGGCAGAGGGACCAGAGATCAAATTGCCAAATCTGTTGGATCATTGAAAAAGTAAGAGAATACCAGAAAAGTGTCTACTTCTACTTTATTGATTATGCCAAAGCCTTTGATTGTGTGGATCACAACTAACTGGAAAATTCTTCAAGAGATGGGAATACCAGACCACCTTATTTGCCTACTAAGAAATCTGTGTGCAGGTCAAGAAACAACAGTTAGAACCAGACATGGAACAAAGAACTTGTTCCAAATTGGGAAAGAAGTGTGACAGGGCTGTATATTGTCACCCTGCTTAATTAACTTACTTGAAGAGTACATCATGTGAAATGCCCATCTGGATGAAGCACAAGCTGGAATCAAGATTGCTGGGAGAAATATCAATAACCTCAGATATACAGATGGCACCACCCTTATGGCAGTAAATGAAGAGGAACTAAAGAGCCTCTTAACGTAAGTGAAAGACTAAAGTGAAAAAGCTGGCTTAAAACTCAACATTCAGAAAACTAAGATCATGGCATCTGGTACCATCATTTCATGGCAAATAGATGGGTAAACAATGGAAACAGTGACAGATGGGTAAACAATGGAAACAGAAACAGTTATTTTCTTGGGCTCCAAAACCACTGCAGATGATGACTGCAGCTATGAAATTAAAAGACGCTTGCTCCTTGAAAGAAAAGCTAAGACCAACCTAGATGGTATATTAAAAAGCAGAGACATCACCTTGCTGATAAAGGTCCATCTAGTCAAAGCTTATGGTTTTTCCAGTATTCATGAATGGATGTGAGAGTTGGAGTATAAAGAAAGTTGAGCGCCAAAGAATTGATCGTTTTGCACTGTAGTGTTGGAGAAAACTCTTGAGAGTCCCTTGGACTGCAAGATCAAACCAGTCCATCCTAAAGGAAATCAGTCCTGAATTTCATTGGAAGGACAGATGATGAAGCTGAAACCCCAATACTTTGGGCACCTGATGCGAAGAACTGACTCCTTGGAAAAGTCCCTGATGACGGGAATGGCTGAAGGCAGGAGGAGAAGGGGACGACAGGGGATGAGATGTTTGGATGGCATCACCGACTCGATGGACATGGGTTTGAGCAAGCTCTGGGAGCTGGTGATGGGCAGGGAAGCCTGGCGTGCTGCAGTCCATGGGGTTGGAGTCAGACATGCCTGTGCAAATGAACTGAATTGAACCTAACTGATATCTATAGAATTACTAAACTGTTAAATTGGTCATTAAACTTCTGTTACATTTTACTGTACTTTTCCAAACAAATTATATGTCAAAGTGTATTTGCAAATTGAGCCATTTATCATGAAGATTAAGAATATTGCCTTCTAATTTACCTCCCTGACTCCAATTTTTATTTTTCTAGTCTATTCTTCCTAATACTTGCATTTAGCTTTCAAAACAGTGATTTGATTATGGTATAGTTCCACTCAGACTTTACATGGCTTCTCACTACTTTTCAAGAGTTTTGGAGGGACCTCATGAAGAACTCAACACCTCTGTCCTTTCATAAAGAAAACCATGTAGTTAGTTAGGGTGTAGCTTTCTTTAGTTATAAATTCAATCTAAAGATATACCCTGATCACCTTGATTAGGCATTAGATGGTGAGAAACTGGGGAGCTATTGATTAGACTACTCTATTTTCTAAGACTCTTTAGCAAACACATGGTGTCTGTAGATCAAGTCTATAAATAATCTCATCAGTATATGCTGATTTGAATTCATTTCATTCTCAAAAGGTAAGCTTTTCCTGATCTTTTTCCTAAAATCTCAGGGAATCTCACTACATTCTCTTTCTGTGACTACTACCATCTCAACATACTTTCTTAAAAATGATTTATTTATTTTAATTGGAAGATATTACTTTACAATATTGTGATGGCTTTTGAAATCTAATTCTCCTGAGAGAATGTTCTAGTTCTGATAGATTCATGTTATTTCTCCCTAAACAATCCACACTTACTTCTATGACATAGCTCATCCATCCTCTAGATATGGGATGCCTTATTCCATCCTTTTTACTCAGCAAAGCCTTTCAAAACCATCTCATATGCTAACTTCTCCTTCATATCTATATTTAATGAACATTGCTATGTGCAAATGACTATGCCTGGTGTTTAACATGCATCATTAAATTCTCAAAACAACTCAGTGAAGTAGGAACTATTACAATCTTCATTTTATGAATGATAAAAATGAGGTCCCATGGGATTATTTGGCAAGCCTACAAACTAAAGAAGGCTGAGTGCCAAAGAATTAATTCTTTTCAACTGTGGTATTGGAGAAGACTCTTGAGAGTCCATTGGACCACAAGGAGATTCAACTAGTCTGTCCTAAAGGAGATCCGTCCTGATGTTGAAGCTGAAACTCCAATACTCTGGCCATCTGATGTGAAGAATGGACTCCTTAGAAAAGACCCTGATGCTGGGAAAGAATGAAAGCAGGAGAAGGGAACTACAGAGGATGAGATGGTTGGATGGAATCACTGAGTCAATGGACTTGAATTTGAGCAAGCTCTGGGAAATGGTGAAGGACACGGAGGCCTGGCATGCTGCATTCCATGGGGTGGCAAAGAGTGGGACATGACTAAGCGACTGAACAACAACAGTCAGTCAGTAGCAGAGTTGAGAGTAATACAAGATTTGATTCCAAAGACCATGCAATGTTAAGCAATTATAATCATACTCATTAACACAGATTCATACTTGCTTTAGTCTCCTAGAGAATTTAGAACATTGTTTGAATTATGCTGCCACCAGACTATATGGAGCCACATATGATTTAGTAATGTTACATATACTCAGTTTTATATCCCAAATAAAATTATATGTTCCATGAAGATAGACTCCATGTATCACATTTTTTCTCTCTCATAGAAACTAGTATATATTGTAAATACTTAAAATATACTGTCTTATTCATTTCATTTTTGAAATTAATTTCATTTTATTGAAACTCTATATTCTATTTTCTGATTTCTTCTTCTATCTGGCAACCCTTGAAATTGTTCCCATATTTTTACTCTATTTAAAGAGTTAGTAAATATCAGGAAGTTGAAGTTTCGGGGCAAATAAGTCTTAATTTAAATCATTACTAAATGAAAAATCAATGCTAAAATTGTGACATACATGAACTCTGTGCATTTGTATAAGTATATGAATGTGTAGTGGACCTAAATCTCCACCTGCAGACTCTTGAAAGGCTTTCCTTTTCATTTTTCTCCTCCACCTCAATGAAATCTTGCCTTCTCTTAGGAGCAGGATGTCATGGTCCAATCCCTAGTGTTGTCTATTTCACTCTATTTTCTATGCTCATAATAACTTTTAAGGGGTTAGTGATGAAGAGAAAGCGCCATAAGGACAAGGTAACATGACAGGGAATAAACCTTCCTGGTTGATATTTCAAAAATGTTACCTTTATTCGTTGTTCTCTCCAGTATATATTCTCTCCAGTATATATTTGCACCTCCATGAAGAAAGCTTACTTCTCATCAAGATGCCTATGTATGGACACACACTTGCAACCAGTACCCAAAGAAGGAGGAAACTGAGTCTCTGTCCTGAGTTTCTTTCTACAGAATGCCATTATTTCTCCATGTTTTCCCTCTCAACACTGGATCTCCTTCCACTCCTACTCTGGGAGTTTAATCCCCTTTTACAGTCAGAATACAGCTGTGATAGATCTTACCCAAAAAGAGCAAGAGTAAGTAACTTAGCTTAAAGGCTGTAGGTTGGAAAAATCAGAAAGAGCAATTAAGGAATAAATCTCATTCACCATTGCGACAAAAAGAATTAAATATCTAGAAATAAACTTACCTAAGGATACAAAAGAACTATACACAGAAAATTATCAAAGATGACATAAACAGATGGAGAGATATTCCATGTTCCTGGGTAGGAAGAATCAATATTGTGAAAATAACTATGCTACCAAATGCAATCTACAGATTTAATGAGATCCCTATCAAATTACCAATGGCATTTTTCACAAAACTAGAACAAAATATTTCACAATTCATATGGAAACACAAAAGACCCTGAATAGCCAAAGCAGTCTTGAGAAAGAAGAATGGAGCTGGAGGAATCAACCTTCCTGACTTCAGGTTATACTACAAAGCTGCAGTCATCAAGACAGTATGGTACTGGCACAAAAACAGAAATATAGACCAATGGGAAAAGATAGAAAGCCCAGAAATAAACCCGTGCACCTATAGGTACCTTATCTTTGACAAAGGAAGCAAGAATATACAATGGGGCAAAGACAGTCTCTTCAATAAATGGTGCTTAGAAAACTGGACTGCTACATAAAAGAATGAAATTAGAACACTTCCTAACACCATACACAAAGATAAACTCAACATGGATTAAAGGCCTAAATGTAAGACCAGAAACTATAAAACTCTTAGAGGAAAACATAAGCAGAACACTCAATGACATAAATCAAAACAAGATCCTCTATGACCCACCTCTTAGAATAACAGAAATAAAAACAAAAGTAAACAAGTGGGACCTGATTAAATTTAAAAGCTTTTGAACAGCAAAGGAAACTATAAGGAAGGTGAAAAGACAAACCTCAGAATGGGAGAAAATAATAGCAAATCAAACAATGGACAAATGATTAATTTCCAAAATATACAACCAGCACATACAACTAAATACCAGAAAAACAAACCACCCAATCAAAAAGTGGGAAAAAGACGTAAACAGACATTTCTCCAAAGAAGACATACAGATGGCTAACAAACATATGAAAAGATGCTCAACATCACTCATTATTAGAGAAATGCAAATAAAAACTACAATGAGATATCACCTCACACCAGTCAGAATGGCCCTCATCAAAAAGTCTACAGACAATAAACACTGGAGAGGGTGTGGAGAAAAGGGAATGTTCTTGCACTATTGGTGGGAATGTAAATTGATACAACCACTATGGAAGACAGTATGGAGATTCCTTAAAAGCTAGTATAGAACAGTCTTATGGACTCTGTGGGAGAGGGAGAGGGTGGGAAGATTTGGGAGAATGGCATTGAAACATGTAAAATATCATGTATGAAATGAGTTGCCAGTCCAGGTTCGATGCACGATACTGCATGCTTGGGGCTGGTGCACTGGGACGACCCAGAGGGATGGAATGGGGAGGGAGGAGGGAGGAGGGTTCAGGATGGGGAACACATGTATACCTGTGGCGGATTCATTTTGATATTTGGCAAATCTAATACAGTTATGTAAAGTTTAAAAATAAAATAAAATTAAAAAAAATAAAAAAAAAAAAAAAAAAAAAAAGCTAGTGATAAAACCACCATATGACCCAGAAATCCCACTCCTAGACATATACCCTGAGGAAACCAAAATTGAAACAGACACATGTATCCCATTGTTCATTGCAACATTATTTACAATAGCTAGAACATGGAAGCCAGAGAAGGCAATGACACCCCAGTCCAGTACTCTTGCCTGGAAAATCCCATGGATGGAGGAGCCTGGTGGGCTACAGTCTATGGGGTCACTATGAGTCAGACATGACTGAGTGACTTCACTTTCACTTTTCACTTTCATACATTGGAGAAGGAAATGGAAACCCACTCCAGTGTTCTTGCCTGGAGAATCCCAGGGATGGGGGAGCCTGGCGGGCTGCCATCTATGGAGTCACACATAGTCGGATATGACTGAAGGGACTTAGCAGCAGCAGCAGCAGCAGAATATGGAAGCAACCTTGATGTCCATTGACAGATGAATGCATAAAGAAGTTGTGGTATGTATACACAAAGGGATATTACTCAGCCATAAAAAGGAACATATCTGAGTATGTTCTAATGAGGTGGATGAACCTAGAACCTATTATACAGAGTGAAGTGAGCAGAAAGGGAAAGATAAATACTATATTCTAACATATACAGAATCTAGAAAAATGGTACTGAAGAATTTACTTACAGGGCAACAGTGGAGAAACAGACATAGAAAATAGACTTATGGACATGGGGAGAGGGGAGGAGAGGGTGAGATGTATGGAAAGAGTTACGTGGAAACTTACATTACCTTATGTAAAATAGATAGCCAACGGGAATTTGCTGTATGGCTCAGGAAACTCAAACAGGGGCTCTGTATCAACCTAGAGGGGTGGGATGGGGAGGGAGATTGAAGGGGATTTCAAAAGGGAGGGGATATATGTATACCTGTGGCTGATTTGTGTTGAGGTTTGACAGAAAACAGAAAAATTCTGTAAAGTAACTATCCTTCAATAAAAAATAAATTAATTTTTTAAAAAAAGCTGTAAGTTGTGTGGGCTGGCTCCTCACCTTGAATCTCCTGCATGCCTTATTCTTTCTCAGAAGTATTGTCTGGTCTCTTGGCCCTGGCAGTCTGTTTTAAGAAGGGAAATCATTGACGAATGAGGCTTAGATTCTTGGGAGATGACTGGTTATCCTCCAGTTTCTGCTTGCCAGCTATGGGTTTACTTTAGTCATCCTAGAAAAGTGGGAATGCCAAAAAAAAAAAAAAAAAGACAGTCAAGAAGCAAATGCAAAAATGTTCAACATTGCTAATTAATGTTGTTGTTTAGTCACTAAGTCTTGCCCGAATCTTTTGAGACCCCACGGACCGTACCTCACCAGGCTCCTCTGTCTGTGGGATTTCCCAGGCAAGAATACTGGAGTGGGTTGCAATTTCTTATTTCAGGGGATCTTCCTGATCCAGAGATCAAACCTGTGTCTCCTGCATCTCCTGCATTGCAGGTGGATTGTTTTACCACTGGGCTACCTGGAAAGCCCTTGCTAATTTATTAGAGAAATGCAAATCAAAACTACAATGAGACATCACTTCACACCAGCCAGAATGGCTATCATCAAAAAATCCACAAACAGTGAATGCTGGAGAGGGTGTGGAGATAAGGGAACCCTACTACACTCTTAGTGGGAATGTAAATTGGTACAGTCACTATGGAGAACATTATGGAGGTTCCTTCAAAAACTAAAAATAGAACTAACATATGGTTCTGAAAATCCACTCCTAGGCATATATCCAGACAAAAACATAATCTGAAAGAATATGTGCACTCCAATGTTCACTGAAGCACTGTTTACAATAGCCAAGACATGGAAGCAAAATAAATGTTCATCAACAGATGAATGGGTAAAGAAGATGTGGTACATATATACAATGGAATATTCAGTTCAGTCATGTCCAACTCTTTGCGACCCCATGGACTGCAGCATGCCAGGCCTCCCTGTCCATCACCAACTCCCGGAGTTTACTCAAACTCATGTCCATTGAGTCTGTGATGCCATCCAACCATCTCATCCTCTGTCGTCCCTTTCTCCTCCTGCCTTCAATCTTTCCCAGCATCAGGCTCTTTTCAAATCAGTCAGTTCTTCGCATCAGGTGGCCAAAGTATTGGAGTGTCAGCTTCAGCCTCAGTCCTTCCAATGAATATTCAGGACTGATTTCCTTTAGTATGAACTAGTTTGATTTCCTTGAAGTCCAAGGGACTCTCAAGAGTCTTCTACAACACCCTTAGTTCAAAAGCATCAATTCTTCGGCACTCAGTTTTCTTTATAGTCCAACTCTCCCATCCATACATGAATAATGGAAAAACCATAGCTTTGACTAGACAGACCTTTGTTGGCAAACTAATGTCTTTGCTTTTTAATAAGCTGTCTAGGTTGGTCATAACTTTTATTCCAAGAAGCAAGTGTCTTTTAATTTCATGGCTGCAGGCACTATCTGCAGTGATTTTGGAGCCCAAAAATCAAAATCTGTCACTGTTTCCTCTGTTCTCCATCTATTTGCCATGAAGTGATGGGACCAGATGCCATGATCTTAGTTTTCTGAATGTTGAGTTTTAAGTCAACTCTTTCACTCTCCTCTTTCACTTTCATAAAGAGGCTCTTTAGTTCTTCTTCACTTTCTGCTATAAGAGTAGAATATTACTCAGCCATTAAAAACACTGAATAATACCATATAGCATCCCTTATATGTAGAATCTAAAAAGAAATGATACAAATGAACTTACAAAACAGAAAGGGACACACAGACTTAGAGAATGAACTTATGGTTTCTGGGGGAAAGGATCAGGAGAAGGGGTAGTTAGGGAGTTTGTGATGGACAAGTAAACACTATTATATTTAAAATGAATAACCAACAAGGACCTATTGTATAAGCACATGGAACTCTGCTCAATGCTATGTGGCAGCCTGGATGGGAGTGGAGTTTGGGGGAGAATGGATACATGTATATTTATGGCTGAGTCCCTTTGCTGTTCACCTGAAACTGTCACAACATTGTTTGTTAATCAGCTATATCACAATACAAAATAAATACAATGTTTTAAAAAAAAAAAGAATTCCTGCATTGACTTAATCTCTTTAGTAACTATGTTAAAGATTCCTCTTCTCATCCTTGCCTCACTATGTGGTTCAATAAGCCTTGCTGCAATGCCTCAGGTAACTGCCAATGAGCATGCTATTTTTCAGGTCTAAAAGAGAGCCTCTGTTTTGGAAGCCAGAACTTGTCCCACTGGAGTAACCCTTCCCTGTTCAGGAAGAGGTTCAGTTATTTTGGAAATTTAGTCCAAGATGGAGCTCAATGCCAACCTCTAACAAGGGTCCATTAGAACCTCTTTCCCAAGCTTCTGCTCAATGACCTGCATCTAAAAAAGAAATTCAAAGCCTTCTTGAGTGAATTTTAAAACCCATTGCCTTCACAGCCCAGTAGGATTACTTTTGAAATCATCAGTGTATTCTGTGCATAGTCTCTCAGTCATGTCTGACTCTTTGCAACTCCATGGACTGTAGCCCACCAGCCATCTCTGTCCATGAGGATTCTCCAGGAAGGCATTCTGGAGTGGGTTGCCATGCCCTCCTCCCAGGGATCTTGCCAACCCAGTGATCAAACCCAGGTCTCCCGCATTGCAGGTAAATTCTTTACCATCTGAGTCACCAGGGAAGCCCAAGAAGACTAGAGCAGGTAGCCCATCCCTTCATCAGAGGATCTTCCCAACCCAGGAATCAAACCAGGATCTCCTGCATTACAGGAGCTTTACCAGCTGAGCTACCCAGGAAGCAGCTGGGCATCTACCAATGTCTCTATCATCACATATTTGGGCACAAAATAGTATATTAATATATTCTGATGCTTCTAGTTCATAAGGGACCATAAGACAGTCTGTCTCTGGTCCACTTGCCTAAATATAGCACACACTTACTTCTATTCTACTACTCCCATTGCTTTGCAGGATGGAGTGGGAAAATGGGGTCTCAGACCTTAATATTCCATGATTATTACTCAAGAAAAAAAAGGGTAAAATATGATCCTGCCATATGTGACTAAATAACAAAATACTGCTATTGTTCATCTCTAAGGTTGGTTATACTATACTCATTGATAGCACGTGGTTTTAGGTATTTTATGGTGTTAGCAAAGACCTACCTCTAACTGGTCCCCATTTTTCCTTGTAGCCAAAGGTTTGCATATCAGTCATTCATGGTTAGGATCAATGCAGGTTGTCTTTGAACAGAGCAATATTCAATTGCCTACATGGGAATCAAGCCAGATACCCTGGCATTGCTAATAAGAGGTCACAAATATGCTAGCAGATTTACACAGGATATTATTTAACCACCTGCCTATTTTCAAAAATAATATATTTGAATCAGTTTACTATGCATGGCACCTACACAAAAAGGCTTTAAGGTTGAGGAAGAGGATAATTATGTGAGAAAACTACATGCTGAGGTTAATTACTAAAATTCATCAATATATTTAACTGTGAGCTTCCTGATAATCAAGGCAAAATTCAAAATATAATTAATTATGTTGTGGTTACTGTTTGATTAAAAATACCAATTCATCTGGATATACTTTTTTTTTTTTTTTTGCTTTTGCCTGAAACTAAATGATTAAAGGGGGTTTTCATGAATCTCTTTATATAAGAAACATTGGATCTAAGAGGCAACGTACTTGCAGCAAAATTTTCCACTGGCTATTTTAAAAATATATCCTCAACAAAACCTGGGTATTATATTAAATTATAATTTTGAGAAGGTGTTTCTACAAAGAATTATATTAACAATGTTCAGGTAAGTGGTGATCTCACTTGATTCAGCATTTTGAGTTCACATTAACCTGCCATTTCTCTACATTTTCTTTTTTTTCTCCAATATCAAAAGCCTCAGCCTTATGCTTAAATCACTCGTGTTAATATGGGAAGCAACTATTACTGGTCTATCTTCCTCGGAATTTATAAAACCTGCATATATATGATCTCATGTGTCTTTGAAACACAACCTAGAGACAAAGTTACTATCACGCTTTGCAGATGTATCACCAGCAGTGCAAAATGAAGTCACTCATCCAAAAATCACAGGCTTGACTGCTATTGAGCTAAGATTAGAACACTTCACTTCTGGCCTGATGGATTTCCCATTAGTTTTCTGCATAGAGTGTATAATAGACAAATGTCCACATAACTTGGGAATGAGACAGTCTCAACAAGATCACAGGCACAATATATCTACCAAATATTACATATAATAAATGTTCTCTATTACCTAAGGTTAAATACCTACTAGGCATAATCAGGTGGTTTATTTCCTTAATTTTTAAGCCCACAAATTATACAATCTTTCCAAATCCCAGCATTCAAAATGTGCTTATAAACCAGGCTGCTAAGAGTTTTCAAAATGAACAAATACTCTGACAGTAAAGTGCACAGAAAAGGTAGAAAGAACCCAGGCATCTTAACTCAATAGGTTACTGCAGCCTCCCTGGCTCTCCTCTGCCTTTTGCTAGTACATCGTTAGTCACTCAGTCATGTCTGACTTTTTGTGACCCCATATACTGTAGTCTGTCTTCTTCTGTCCATGGGATTCTCCAGGCAAGAATACTGCAGTAGGTTGCCATGCCCTTCTCCAAGATATCTTCCCAACCTAGGAATCAAACCCAGGTATCCTGCAATGCAGGATGATTTTTTTTTTTTTTAACCAGTGAGCCATCAAGGAAGCCCCTGCCTTTTGTTAAGCATTATTTAAAAAGTACACCCGAGGTACTTCCCTGGTGGTCCAGTGGCTAAGTATTCCTCACTCCCAATAAAGGGGGCCTGGGTTCGATCCCTGGTCAGGAAATGACATCCCACACACCACAATTAAGAGTTTGCATGCTATAACTAAAGATTCTGTGAGCCACAGCTAAGACTCAAATAAATTAATTAAGCAGCCAAATAATTTTTTTTAAGTAAAAAACACACCGGAAAAGTATCCATTTAATAAATGAAATTCTACACCACTAGTCCACCGCCAACAAAGAGTCATTCTCCCATTAAAGACCAAATGTTTATTCTGTAAACCCAGAAAGCCAAAAGGAAAGGACTGAAAACAAACTTTGAATACACTGGATATGGGAAGGATGCGCTCTCTCTTATCAGAGTCCAACAGACTCTGGAGCTTGAAGATGGGTAGCTCACGAGGAAGCTGTGGATGCTGCCTTTTCTTGCTGCCAGTCTCAAACAAAGCAGCAGTTTCTTCCCTCTGTGTCTGCCTGGGGGGCTCACTTGCCTTTTCAGACTAATGACAAGCATTTTTCTACCTCTTGTAGGTCAAAAAACCCTAAAAATGCTGACGGGAAATATCCTCCCTGTCTAACCGAGGTTCTCTTTTGTATCATGCTTTCACCTAGATTTTCTGGTTTACTCCTCAGAGCACATCTGAACAGTAAATATTATTGTTTCCATGTGGCAGATGAGGAATTGAGGTTCAGAACTGTTAATTCATGTCAAACTAGCACATGCCTTAGCAGAACTCCAGTCTGACTCCTCCTATGTTTTCTCGGGACCATAGTGATCATTGTGTCTTAAAATCGTCCTCAATTCTTTAGAACTAATCACAATGAACAGAGTAAAAGAGATTGAACAGAGTCAAACAGATATTTGGAGAACCCATATATCATTTAAGGTTTGGCCTTCAACTTGCACTGAACAGAGATCAAGGACAGAGTAATGACAACAGAAGCAAAGCAACGGTTGGAGTAAATCTTCAAGAGGAAATAAGTAATATTCTCTGATAAGCCACAATGTAAAAGAATATTAAATATATATATATATGCACTTTATATGTATATTTATATATTTTTATGCATGTATAACTGAATCACTTTGCTTTACAATAGAAATTAACATAACACTGTAAATCAACTATGGTTCAATTCAAAAACAACAACAAAAAAATGATTAAAAGGAAGAGACATAAGAGACATTTGTTTTGAAAGGTGGACTCAGTTTTGTTTTGTTTTGTTTTTAAGAGCTTAAACCCTACACAGCTGGAGCATGCATGCTAAGTCGCTTCAGTCACATCCAACTCTTTGCGACCCTATGGACTATAACCCACCAGGCTCCTCTGTTCATGGAATTATCCAGACAAGAATACTGGAATGGGTTGCCGTGCCCTCCTCTAGGGTATCTTCCCAACCCAGGGATCAAACTTGTGTCTCTCACGTCTCCTGAATTGGCAGGTGGGTTCTTTACCACTAGCGCCACCTGGGAAACCCACACAACTGGAGAGAGGAGTGTTTTAAGGAAAATAATATACAATTAAAAGTATAAACGCTCAATATTTTGTTATAATCCATGAGTGAATGAATCTGAAAAAAAAAAAGATATGTATGTGTGTGTATCTGAATCATTTTGCTGTACACCTGAAACTAACACAACATTGTAAACCAACTATACTTCAATTTTTTAAAAAAACCGTACAGGATCTTGGAAGGGCTAATGCGAGTAAGGAAGCCTATAGCTTAAACTTCAAAGTAAAGCTGTCTCTGCTTACAGTATTTAATAAAGATAAACTCTGGAGCAAAAACAGTCAAGAAGATACAGGCTTAAGCTTCTGGAGTAAAAGAGATAGCTCTGCTTTGAACTTTCTACTTCAGTTCAAAAAAAGAAAAAAGACTTAGCAAGAAATTAACCTCTGTCAAGTAAAAAGGATGAGCAGAAATGGTCAAATGCTCTCTTTTTTCTCCTATTTCCAGCCACCATTCTTCAGTAACAGAAATATCTTCACTTGAGATCACTGCCCACCCCACTTACCACACAATATACAAGATGTTTCTGAAAATAATGGACTTAAAACGTAATACAAGATGGAAAGAAGAGAAATAGAATATGTATAACAATAAAAAATGGAGCAGAATGAGCAGATAAAAAGGACTGGGTACATTTGGGAGAAAATCAGTATTTATACGAAGACAATGTTATGTTTACATGCAGTGGTATCAATCATTCTACAGATTAAGCAATTTAAAAGTCATCTCCTTATATAAGGGCTACTATCACAGTAATGGAGCCACTGATCTAGGTCCATCAAAATGGCTGAAAATACTATTTCTGTTGGTTTTCATTCCAATGCTTTGGTTAGGTAGATAAAGCTAGTGTGTGGATGAAAAGCCACAGGAGCCTTAGGAAAATAAAAATAGATTTGAGAGTATTATGATATAACAGTATATCCAAGGTGTGACTATGGCCCTTTCAGACCAATTTGTTCACAAAAATAACAGAAATGGAACAATCAAATGAACATTGTTCTTCAAAGTGGTCACCCACTGATTTTAACAATGATGCTACTACACAAACATTTCTGGAATTACCCAGTGGGATTAGATAAAGATGACCTTATATGAGAGACAGAAAAAAAGACACAGATGCAAAGAACAGACTTTTGGACTCTGTGGGAGAAGGCAAGGGTGAGATGATTTGAGAGAATAGCGTTGAAACATGTATATTACCTTATGTGAAATAGATCACCAGGTTCCATGCATGAGACAGGGTACTCAGGGCCAGTGCACTGGGATGACCCTGAGGGATGGGATGGGGAGGGAGGTGGGAAGGGGGGTTCAGAATCGGGGACACATGTACACCCATGGCTGATTCATGTCAATGTATGGCAAAAACCACTACAATATTGTAAAGTAAGTAGCCTCCAATTAAAATAAATTAATTATTTAAAAATTCAAAAAAGAATAAGTAAAAAAAAAAAAAGAAGAAGAAGAATCTGGGAGACACTGTCTTGAGCATCCTCGCTGATGGCAAATCTTGGTCCTCTGAGGGGAAGATTTGGGTTTTTGAAACAACAGAAAGTCATTCAGAGTCAGATCTCATGAACAGGGTGAGCAATCAAACTGCTAACAGTATTTGGGTCAAAAAATGAAGTGTGACTCTAACATAATGAAACCGATCATCTGATATAGCTCAGAATGTGATTTTGAACACAATTTCAAAGCAGGAGTTTACAGATAACATCATATTATCAGATTCCTATTCTCTCTGTTAGCAACTATCCATCTGAGAGTGTTAGTTGTGTTGACAGAAAGACAACACTTGGCTGGCATGACCTAGCTGATTAAGGCCTGTTTGATTTAAACAAAGAGACAAAAGTCTATTCCATATTCAGAGACCTCACCCTAATACAACTTCATAAATACGTGTTGCAGATCAGAAAATAGAACAAGAATAGCTCAGGGAAGGGAGGACTGAAGGGATAATAGGGAGGAAGAAGAGAAAGAAAGATAATTTGTTCATTTTAAAGATAATTTGTTCATTATAGCAGTTTTCTAGAACTTGTACTGGGCCTTCTTCTAGGAATCATGCTAATTTTGCACTGAAAGTGTTAGTCATTCAGTTGTGTCTGATACTTTGTGACTCCATGGACTGTAGTCTGCCAGGCTCCTCTGTCCATGGGATTTTATGGGAAAGAATACTGCAGTGAGTTGACACTTCCTTCTCCAGGGGATCTTCCCAACCCAGGGATTGAACCCAGGTCTCCCGCACTGCAGGCAGATTCTTTACCGTCTAAGCCACCAATAAAGCTCGATTTTGCACTAGGTACTTTAAATATCTTTTAACATTTAATATCATCCTTGTTCCACAGAATATATAATTTAACATACGCTGAAGAATTACAATAAATCTAAGGGATACAGATCATTATTTGCATGTGTACTAGAGCTGAGGCACAGAGTGACTGGATAATATGTTCAAGGTCTCACAGCAAATAAATGGCAGAACCAGGAAAAAAAATCCCTGTGTGGTTAACTACAAACCAATGTTCCCTGCAAGATACTGTGATGTACATGTCCTTTTACTGTGAGCATTTGTAGTGTCAGTTACTTATCCAACAAATATTTATTTGTCACCTACTATATCCTGGCTCACTTGTAGATGCTAGAGATACAGCAAGAAACAGGACAAAGCCCTACACCTTGTGAAGGTTACATTCTAGTAGGAGAAGAGAAGCAATAATGAGATAAATAGGCAAAGGAAATAATGTGTTAACTAGTCATAAGTAGTATGTTGAAACATAAAGGAAGGGTGGAGACAGAAAGAGAGAAACAGCTGGGTTCAGGGTATAGGAAGGTGATCAGAAAGCATCATATTCTGGATTTTTTATTGTATATCATTGACTTACAATGTCATGTTAGTTTCAGGTGTACAGCACAGTGATTCAGTTTTATACATATACATATTTATATACATTCTCTTTTCAGATTCTTTTCCCTTATATATTATTCCAAAATATTGAGTATACTCGCTGTGCTATACAGTAGGTCCTTGTTGGTTATTTGTTTTATATATAGTAGTATGTATCTATTAACCCCAAATGCCTAATTTATCCCTCCCCACCCTTTCCTTTTTGGTAACCATTAGTTTGTTTTCTGTCTGTGGATCTATTTCTGTTTTGTAAGTTCATTTCTATGTTTTTTTCTCAGATTTTACATATAAGCAATATCATATGATACTTGTCTTTCTCTTTCTGACTTCACTTTAGTGTGATAGTCTACAGGTCAATGCATGTTGCTGCAAATAGCATTATTTCATTCTTTTCTATCACTAAGTAATTTTCCATCGGATATATTTTGAAAGTAGAAACAATAAGATTTGCTGGTGGATTGGATTTGAGATAAAAGGATGTAAGGAATTAGACGAGGCCAATATTTTTTTTTCTTTAGTTTTTGTAAAAATTGTGTAATTCTGTATGTATCACAGAACAAGTATGCTATAACATATTCTATTAAAAAAAAAACCTGTGGTCAAATAAATGTGGGAAATTCCTGATTCTGTAGTATATCCTCTTCTCTTGAATGTTAAAAATGCAATTAGCATATTAAAGGCTCCTGGAATACTGATGTAAAAATGAACAAATGTATGGGTGAATGAGGGAATAAACAAATACAATGTCCTCAATTATTTTGGACACAGAACCCAATTTTTTTGGCATAGTTAGGTTCTGGAGGCACTTATTAGTATATCTTGGAACTATTGTCCTTAGAAAAGCATGTAGGAATATATAACAATGCAAAAGATTATTCATGATCTTGAACTGAATTATTTCAAGATACCACTCTGAGGGCAGGAGTTCCACTCAAGTGGCAAAATACACAGTCTAAGGTTTCCACAGGAATAGTAGCATCTGTTAATACTGTGCGGTTCACTTCAGTTCAGTCACTCAGTCATGTCTGACTCTTTGCGACCTCATGGACTGCAGCACACCAGGCCTCCCTGTGCATCACCAACTCCCAGAGCTTAGTCAAACTCATGTCCATTGAGTTAGTGATGCCATCCAATCATCTCATCCTCTGTCATCCCCTTCTCCTCGCATCTTAAATCTTACCCAGCATCAGTGTCTTTTCAAATGAGTCAGTTCTTCACATCAGGTGGCCAAAGTATTGGAGTTTCACCTTCAGCATCAGTCCTTCCAGTGAACACCCAGGAATGGTCTCCGTTAGGATGGACTGGTTGGATCTCCTTGCAGTCCAAGGGACTCTCAAGAGTCTTCTCCAACACCACAGTTCAAAAGCATCAATTCTTTGGCACTCAGATTTCTTTACAGTCCAACTCTCACGTCCATACATGACTATTGGATAAACCATAACTTTGACTAGATGGACCTTTGTTGGCAAAGTAATGTCTCTGCTAAAACTGAACTGTAGCTGTGATTTGTGGGAGACAGTCCTCAACTGGTAACAAACTGTGAGTTGTTAAAGAACTATAACACCTTCTCCATAGGAAAAGTTCAGGAGTTACAAAGTGTTAACAGTCAAACATCTTGTAACACCTGGAATGGGTGAATTTAACTCAAATGACCATTATATCTACTACTGTGGGCAAGGATTGCTTAGAAGAAATGGAGTAGACATCACAGCCAACAAATGTAGTACTTGGATGCAATCTCAAAAATAACAGAATGATCTCTGTTCATTTCCAAGGCAAACCATTCAATATCACAGTAATCCAAGTTTATGCCCCAACCAGTAATGCCGAAGAAGCAGAAGTTGAATGGTTCTATGAAGACCTACAAGACCTTCTAGAATTAACACCCAAAAAAGATGTCCTTTTCATTATAGGGGATTGGAATGCAAAAGTAGGAAGTCAAGAAATACCTGGAATAACAGGCAAATTTGGCCTTGGAGTAAGAATGAAGCAGGACAAAGGCTAATAGTTCTGCCAAGAGAAAGCACTGGTCATAACAAACACCCTCTTCCAACAACACAAGAGAAATCTCTACCCATGGATATCACCAGATGGTCAATACTGAAATTAGATTGATTATATTCTTTGCAGCCAAATATGGAGAAGCTCTATACAGACAGGAAAAATGACCGGGAGCTGACTGTGGCTTAGATCATTAACCTTTTATTGCCAAATTCAGACTTAAAATGAAGAAAGTATGGAAAACCACTAGAACATTCAGGTATGACCTATATCAAATCCCTTACAACTATACAGAGGAAGTGACAAAGAGATTCAATAGAATAGATCTGATAGAGAGATTGCCAGAAGAAGTATGGAAGGAAGTTCGTGACATTGTATAGAAGGCAGAGATCCCCAAGAAAAAGAAATGCAAAAAGGCAAAATGGTTCTCTGAGGAGGTCTTACAAACAGCTATAAAAAGAAGAGAAGTGAAAGGCAAAGGAGAAAAGGAATGACATACTCATTGAATGCAGAGTTCCAAAGAAGAGCAAGGAGAGATAAAACACATGTATACTTGTGGTGGATTCATGTTGATGTATGGAAAAACCAATACAATATTGTAAAGCAATTAGCCTCTATTAAAATAAATTAATTTAAAAAAAGAAATAGAGGAAAACAATAGAATGGGAAAGACTAGAGATCTCTTCAAGAAAATTAGAGATACCAAGGGAACATTTCATGCAAAGATGGGCTCAATAAAGGACAGAAATGGTATGGACCTAACAGCAGCAGAAGATATTAATAAGAGGTGGCAAGAATACACAGAAGAACTGTACAAAAAAAAAAATCTTCATTACCCAGATAATCACTATGGTATGATCACTCATCTAGAGCCAGACATCCTGGAATGTGAAGTCAAGTGGGCCTTAGACAGCATCACTACGAACAAAGCTAGTGGAGGTGACAGAACTCCAGTTGAGCTATTCCAAATCCTAAAAGATGATGCTGTGCAAGTTATTCGCTCAATATGCCAGCAAATTTGGAAAACTCAGCAGTGGCCACAGGACTGGAAAAGGTCAGTTTTCATTCCAATCCCAAAGAAAGTCAATGCCAAAGAAACTTCAGACTACCACACGATTGCACTCATCTCACACACTAGCAAAGTAATCTTCAAAATTCTCCAAGCCAGGCTTCAACAGAATATGAACTATGAACTTCCAGATGTTCGATCTGGATTTAGAAAAGGCAGAGCAACCAGTGATCAAATTGCCAAATATGTCAGATCATTGGAAAAGTAAGAGAATATCATAAAAAACATCTACTTCTTCTTTATTGATTATGCCAAAGCCTTTGACTGTGTGGATCACAACAAACTGTGGAAAATTCTTCAAGACATGTGAATACCAGACCACCTTATTTGCCTTCTGAGAAATCTGCATGCAGATCAGCAAGCAACAGTTAGAATTGGACATGGAACAACAGACTGGTTCAAAATAGGGAAAGGAGTACATCAAGGCTGTATACTGTCACCCAGGTTACTTAACTTGTATGCAGAACACATCATGCAAAATACCAGGCTAGATGAAGCACAAGCTAGATTCAAGATTGCCGGAAGAAATATCGATGGCACCACCCTTCTGGCAGAAAGTGAAGAAAACTAATACAGTGTTTCAGGTTTAAAAATAAAATAAAATAAAGAAAGTGAAAGAGGAGAGTGGAAAAGTTGGCTTAAAGCTCAACTTTCAGAAAACTAAGATCATAGCATCTGGTCCCATCACTTCATGGCAAATAGATGGGGAAACAGTGGAAACAGTGACAGACTTTATTCTTTGGGCTCCAAAATCACTGCAGATGGTGCCTGCAGCCATGAAATTAAAAGAAGCTTGCTCCTTGGAAGGAAAGTTATGACCAACCTAAAAAACATATTTAAAAGCAGAGACATTATTTAGCCAACAAATGTCCATCTAGTCAAAGCTATGGTTTTTCCAGTAGTCATGTATGGATGTGAGAGTTGGACTATAAAGAAATCTGAGTGCCAAAGAATTGATGCTTTTGAACTGTGGTGTTGGAGAAGACTCTTGAGCATCCCTTGGACTTCAAGGGCATCCAAACAATATATCCTAAAGAAAATAAGTCCTGAATGTTCATTGGAAGGACTGATGCTGAAGCTGAAACTCCAATACTTTGGCTACCTGATGCGAAGAACTGACTCATTTGAAAAGAGCCTGATGCTGGGAAAGGTTGAAGGCAGGAGGAGTAGGGGACGACAGAGGATGAGATGATTGGATGGCATCACTAACTCAATGGACATGAGTTTGAGTAAACTCTGGGAGTTGGTGATGGACAGGGAGGCTTGGCGTGCTGCAGTCCATGATGTTGGAAAGAGCCGGACACAACGGAGAGACTGAACTAAACTGAACTGAACTGAACAAGCAAACAGAGTATGAGCAACATACCAAGTATATCTTTTTTAAACTACTTTGTTTTTTGGATCAGAAATTTCCACCACAAATATTTAAAATGGATTCATGAAGGAATTTCCAAGTGTCTGTCTTCCTTCTGGTTCCTCAGGATAATTTTACTATCATGGAAACTCAGAGATGAAGAAGACTTTTAAATTTCTACCCAGCATAAGAGTCCCTTTTTCAATGTCAAAAAAAAAAAAAAAAACCAGTCATCTAAACCTTTCTTGAACATCCCAGTAACAAGGAGGTGCTTGCTCTATAAAGCAATCCATTCCATTTGGGGGCTGTTCTGCTTGTCAGCAGCATTTTCTTCATACTAAAAGTAGATTGCCCTCCCTACCTTAACTCTTACAATGGGCCTTAGTGCAGTTCTCTAGAACTAAATAGAACAACATTCCACCTTAATCACTTTATTTGGAAACTGCTATCATCTCCCATTGGTTCTTACTATGAAAGCTTGAGGAGCTAATTCAAACTCTCCATTATCTCTCCAAGATCATACCCAGATTCTAGGACATAACATGACCTCTGAAAGGTGACAAGCATCTACTTTCTTGAAAAAAGTTCCCACAACAAAGTAGTTCATGAAGGGAATGTTCCCTTTTCAGAAATATTCCAAGTAATACATCAAAAAGGAATGATATGCAAACTACTATTTATACAATGAATAAACACCAAGGTCCTACTCTATAGCACAGGGTACTATGGTCAATATCCTGGAATAAACCATGATGGAAAAGAATATGAAAAAGAATATATATGTATAACTGATATATATATATATATATATATATATTTTCTTTTGCTGTACACCAGAAATGAACCACACTTCAATAAAATGTTTTATAAAAATACATATGTATATAAAAAAGGGCTTCCCAGGTGCCCCAGTGGTAAAGAATCCACCTGCCAATGCAGGAGATGCGGGACACGCATTCAATCCCTGGGTCGGGAAGATCCCCAGGAGTAGGAAATACAATGTACTCCAGTATTCTTACCTAGAGAATTCCATGGACAGAGGAGCCTGGAAGGCTACAGTCCATAGGGTTGCAAACAGACACAACTATATATATATATATATATATATATATATACACACACACACACACACACACAGAGACATGTGTGTATACATATACATGTATATATATGTGTGTGTATACATGTGTATATATATACATGTGTATGTATATATATACATGTGTGTATATACATACACATGTATATATATATGTGTGTATATATATACACTATATATGTGTGCATGTGTATATATATATACATACACACAAAGAATAAGGAATCAAAGAACTAGAAGACAACCATTTTTGAAAGCCCTATGGCAAAAAAAAAAAAAAAAACTTGTTAATGTTTATCCATGCCTGCTAATATTTAAGAAAGAGAGATAACCAGAAATGAAACATCTCCTGAATGAACAAATTAACATTGCCTAGACTTAAATTGAAGAAAGTAGGGAAAACCACTAGATCATTCAGGTATGACCTAAATCAAATCCCTTATGATTATACAGTGGAAGTGAGAAATAGATTAAAGGGCCTAGATCTGATAGATAGACTGCCTGATGAACTATGGACTGAAGTTCGTGACATTGTACAGGAGACAGGAATCAAGACCATCCCCATGGAAAAGAAATACAAAAAAGCAAAATGGCTGTCTGGGGAGGCCTTACATATAGCTGTGAAAAGAAGAGAAGCAAAGGAGAAAAGGAAAGATATAAACATCTGAATGCAGAATTCTAAAGAATAGCAAGAAGAGATAAGAAAGCCTTCCTCGGGGATCAATGCAAAGAAATAGAGGAAAACAACAGAATGGGAAAGACTACATATCTCTTCAAGAAAATTAGAGATACCAAGGGAATATTTCATGCAAAGATGGGCTCAATAAAGGACAGAAATGATATGGACCTAACAGAATCAGAAGATATTAAGAAGAGGTGGCAAAAATACACAGAAGAACTGTACAAAAAAGATCTTCACAACCCAGATAATCACGATGGTATGACCACTCACCTAGAGCCAGACATCCCGGAATGTGAAGTCAGGTGGGCCTTAGAAAGCATCACTATGAACAAAGCTAGTGGAGGTGATGGAATTTCAATTGAGCTATTTCAAATCCTGAAAGATGATGCTGTGAAAGTGCTGCACTCAATATGCCAGCAAATTTGGAAAACTCAGCTGTGGCCACAGGACTGGAAAAGGTCAGTTTTCATTCCAATCCCAAATAAAGGCAATGCCAAAGAATGCTTCAAACTACCACACAATTGCACTCACCTCACACGCTAGTAAAGTAATGCTCAAAATTCTCCAAGCCAGGCTTCAGCAATACATGAGCTGTGAACTTCCAGATGTTCAAGCTGGTTTTAGAAAAGGCAGAGGAACCAGAGGCCAAATTGCCAACATCTGCCGGATCATCAAAAAAGCAAGAGAGTTCCAGAAAAACATCTATTTCTGCTTTATTGACTATGCCAAAGCCTTTGACTGTGTGGATCACAATAAACTGTGGAAAATTCTGAAACAGATGTGAATCCCAGGACACCTGACCTGCCTCTTGAGAAATCTGTATGCAGGTCAGGATGCAACAGTTAGAACTGGACATGAAACAACAGACTGATTCCAAATAGGAAAAAGAATATGTCAAGGCTGTATATTGTCACCCTGCTTATTTAACTTATATGCAGAGTACATCATGAGAAACGCTGGGCTGGAAGAAGCACAAGCTGGAATCAAGATTGCCGGGAGAAATATCAATAACCTCAGATATGCAGATGACACCACCCTTATGGCAGAAAGTGAAGAGGAACTAAAAAGCCTCTTGATGAAGGTGAAAGAGGAGAGTGAAAAAGTTGGCTTAAAACTCAGCATTCAGAAAACAAAGATCATGGCATTGGGTCCCATCACTTCATGGGAAATAGATGGGGAAACAATGGAAACAGTGTCAGACTTTATTTTTGGGGGCTCCAAAATCACTGCAGATGGTGACTGCAGCTATGAAACTAAAAGACGCGTACTCCTTGGAAGGAAAGCTATGACCAACCTAGATAGCATATTCAAAACCAGAGACATTACTTTGCCAACAAAGGTCCATCTAGTCAAGGCTATGGTTTTTCCAGTGGTCACGTATGGATGTGAGAGCTGGATTGTGAAGAAAGCTGGGCGCCGAAGAATTGATGCTTTTGAACTGTGGTGTTGGAGAAGACTCTTGAGAGTCCCTTGGACTGCAAGGAGATCCAACCAATCCATTCTGAAGGAGATCAGCCCTGGGATTTCTATGAAAGGAATGATGCTAAAGCTGAAACTCCAGTACTTTGGCCACCTCATGGGAAGAGTTGACTCATTGGAAAAGACTCTGATGCTGGAAGGGATTGGGGGCAGGAGAAGAAGGGTACGACAGAGGATGAGATGGCTGGATGGCATCACTGACTCGATGGACGTGAGTCTGAGTGAACTCCGGGGGTTGGTGATGGACAGGGAGGCCTGGCGTGCTGCAATTCATGGGGTTGCAAAGAGTCGGACATGACAGACCAACTGAACTGAACTGAACTGAACTGATGAAGCATTCTGTCAAAAACATTAAATCTAATCTGACCAGTCCTCAAGATCCAACTACTAGTTTATAGAAAATTGAGAGGTCAAAGGAAAAAAACTTCACCACAAGAATTCAATCCACAAAATTCAAACTCTGGGAAAACCTACACAGCAAATGATCAATAATTAACATGGATCAAAAAGAGAGACAAACGGATTTACAATATCTATCAACCAATTACAATGTATGGATTTTTTGTAATATGTATATATTTGGCTGTGTCAGGTCTTAGTTGAAGCACGTGGGACCTATGATTTTCATTGTGGCAGGTGGCATCTTTAGTTGCAGCGTACAAACTCTTACTTGCAGCATGTGTGATCTAGTTCCCTGACCAAGGATTAAACCCAGGCCCCCCGCACTGGGAGCACAGTCTTAGCCTCTGGACCACCAGGGAAGTCCCACAACATATGGATTTATTGAGAATTTGATTCAAAGAAACTATAAAACAATATTTGTGAAACAACGAGAGAAATTTGTACACTAACTGGATATCTGATGATATTAAGAAATTATTGGGTTTTTTTAGGTGTGTTAATGATATTGTAGTTACGGGTTTTTAAAGCTATCTTTTAAAGATATACAGCAAAATATTTATAGATGAAAGAAATGATATCTGAGATTCTAGGATTTCCTTCCAAATAATCCAGTTGGGAGAACAATAGATAAAACAAGGTTATCCATAAATTTAAAACTATTGCAGCTGGGTGATGAGTATATCCAAGTTCATTATACTAATCTCACTCTTTTTGTATCTGTTTCAAATTCTCCATGATAAGCAGCTTAGGAGGGGAAAAAAAAGAAAAATTCCCTTGACTTCTCTACTACTGATCCCCATCCCATAAGTCTTATTTCCTCCAGCAGAATGATTTTAAATTATTTAAACCTTTTTTCCTATAACATAGATTCTAGACTCTTTGCCATTGTAGTTATCCTATTCTGAAGCAATCAAACTCCTCCTTGAACACAGTCTCCCAAATGTGGTCTGAACACTACTGAGAGACTATTACCTCCCTTAATCAAAATAATGTCATTATATTGAAAATCTAAACTGTGAGCTGGCTTGTCATTAATATCATATGTTCAACTCATACTGACCTTACAGTCAACTAAAACCACCAAGTTTTATTCACATGAGATGTAGTTTATTCAGTATATTCTGCTCCTCCATTTGTACAATTGATTTTCATCTTAACTGCTAAATTCCATCTTTTGTTTTAGCTCATCTGTCTGGCCTGCAGAAGTAATCCTGGTTGTATGAGTACCAAAAAACAGAAGTTACTATTTATTATTTTCTAGGTGATCATTTGGTCTTCCTGAGTTAGTAAAAAGTAATTCACTCCAGGTCACACAGCTAGTAACTGTGGCAGAATGCATCCAGGACTTCAATCTTCCCGACTTTCAAACCCATATTTTTATACTTTCTGCTCTCTGCCATACTAGTTATTCTCCCTAACGCCATCTGCATGGGCTTCCATGGTGGCTCAAATGGTAAAGAATCTTCCTGCAATGCAAGGGACCTGGGTTAGATCCCTGGGTTGGGATGATCCCCTGGAGAAGGGAATGGCTACCCACTCCAGTATTCTTGCCTGGGAAATCCCACAGACAGAGGAGCCTGGCAGGCTTCCATCCATGGGGTCGCAAAGAGTTGGACACAGCTGAGTGACTAACACTTTCACTTTTCACTTTCAATGTTATCTGCATACTTCACAAGAATGTATTCTTAAAAATCTTTGATCTTTGATAAACACTGTTTATCAGGACATGACCAAGAACAGAGCATGGGGTATCATTAGAGGAAACCACTTGGTACTAATTTAATAATCAATGTACTCAGTTTATGATTAGTCAAACAATTATAAATTTTATTTAACTTTATTCTCACCCACCTCACATATCCCTATCTATTCTAAATGAATAACATGCTACAGATTCTCAAAAGTTTGCAAAACAAGACAGCTTCCTATCTATCAAACCAGTAATGCAACAAAAAAATCAAGTGAGGTTATTTTAGCATGACTTATTCCTAGAAGAAACCATCTGGTTCCTGGTGATTACCATTTTCTTTTCGTAGTGTGCATAAGACATTTATTTCACAATCTAGTCTAGAATCTTGCTGGGAAAACATGCCCAGATTATAGTTCTGTATTGTCAGGAATCCATCTTTTTCTCCCTGTTAAATCACCACAGATGCCCATCTCCTGCCCCTTAAAAAGTCTCAAAGATGACTGAAATGATTCTAAAATCACATCTTCAGATTATTTCAACACCATAAAATGGAATTTTTCTGGCTCTGGAAATTTTCCCCCAATAAGAGTTTGTAGCCCGGTTGATTTAAAACTACATGTGATCTTTATTCATAAGGCACAATTATTGTAAATGTAGTCTGTTATATGGGACTTAGAAACAGCAGAAAGGAGTCCGTGTGGACTTGAGTGCAGAGGAAGAACATCATAAGGAGGTGAGATTGAGAACAATGCTGACAAACACGCAGATGTAAAATGAGAATTTATTAGTTTCATTTTTTGATTGCTGTCTGTCCCAGTCCTTTTAATTCTCGCTCCAAATACAGATCTTTAAGTATTTTAATTGTCCTCAGCTGCAGCCATGAAATTAAAAGATGCTTACTCCTTGGAAGGAAAGTTATGACCAACATAGATAGCATATTCAATATCAGAGACATTACTTTGCCAACAAAGGTTCGTCTAGTCAAGGCTATGGTTTTTCCTGTGGCCATGTATGGATGTGAGAGTTGGACTGTGAAGAACGCTGAGCACTGAAGAATTGATGCTTCTGAACTGTGGTGTTGGAGAAGACTCTTGAGAGTCCCTTGGACTGCAAGGAGATCCAACCAGTCCATTCTAAAGGAGATCAGCCCTGGGATTTCTTTGGAAGGAATGATGCTAAAGCTGAAACTCCAGTACTTTGGCCACCTCATGAGAAGAGTTGACTCATTGGAAAAGACTCTAATGCTGGGAGGGATTGGGGGCAAGAGGAGAAGGGGACGACAGAGGATGAGATGGCTGGATGGCATCACTGACTCGATGGACATGAGTCTGAGTGAACTCTGGGAGTTGGTGATGGACAGGGAGGCCTGGCGTGCTATGATTCATGGGGTCGCAAAGAGTCGGACACGACTGAGTGACTGATCTGATCTGATCAGCTTCTTAGAATTTTTCAAATAACAATTTTCAGCTTAATTCTGGGTTAGTCTATTTTTTCCTATGGGCAAACAGTACCCAGGGCCCCTTCTAGAGACACAATTCTGAAAGTCTGGCATCAGTAGAGAGGTTTACCAGGTCAACATGCAGCGATGAATTATATCTTCTGGGACAAAACCAGGCTAGGAAGTAAGGGCTATGCCAAAGTGGAAAAGACAGAAGAGTAGGAAAAAAGCAAGAAATGATCCAAAATGAAGTGTGTGCAACCAGTGGAAGACATGACCTGGTAAGCATGTTTGAATGGCATAGGCCAGGGAGAGTTCTTGAGAGAACAGTCAATACAAAAGGAAGAAAGCCTATTATATAAGCGAGAGAAGGCCTTGCGGTGGCGGCGGCTGCTGCTGCTGCTGCTGCTGCTGCTAAGTCCCTTCAGTCGTGTCCGAGTCTGTGCGACCCCACAGACGGCAGCCTATCAGGCTCCCCTGTCCCTGGGATTCTCCAGGCAAGAACACTGGAGTGGGTTGCCATTTCCTTCTCCAATGCATGAAAGTTAAAAGTGAAAGTGAAGCCGCACAGTCATGTCCGACTCTTCGCGACCCCATGAACTGCTGCCCACCAGGCTTCTCCGTTAATGGGATTTTTCAGGCAAGAGTACTGGAGTGGGGTGCCATCGCCTTCTCCAAGAGAAGGCCTTACAGTCTTCTTAAAATTGCTTTGAACAGTGTTTACACTATTCTTCAGGATGGAAATCATGTTTGTAACCATTTAGTGTCTTAAAGTATTTACTTTTTAAAAATTGAAGTATAGTTGATTTACAATGCCACATTAGTTTCAGGTGTACAGCACACTGATTCTGTTAACATATATATATTAACATGCTTGGTGTGTGCTAAGTTGCTTCAGTCATGTCTGATTCTTTGCAATCCCATGGACTGTAGCCCACCAGGCTCCTCTGTCCATGGGGATTCTCCAGGCAAGAATACTGGAGAGGGTTGCCATGCCCTCCTCCAGGGGATCTTCCCAAGCCAGAGACCAAACCCACGTCTCTTATGTCTCCTGCATTGACAGGCAGGTTCTTTACCACTCAGCGCCACCTGGGAAGCCCATATGCTAATATATACATAGGGCCGCAAAGAGTCAGACACAACTGAAGCGACTTAGCATGCATGCACACATTCTTTTTTAGCTTCTTTTCCCTTATACATTATTATAAAATGTTGAGTATAGTTCATTGTTGGTTATCTATTTTATATACAGTAGTGTGTGTGTATCAACTAATCTCAAACTTTTAATTTATCTCTCTCCCTCTCTTTCTCCTTTGGTAACCATAAATTTGTTTTCTATGTCTGTGGGTCTGTTTCCGTTTTGTAAATAAGTTCATTTGTATCCTTTTTTTAGATTCCACAAATAAGCAATCTCATACTGATTGATATCTGTCTTTGTCGACTTATTTCCCTTAGTATGATAGCATCTAGGTTCATCCATGTTGCTGCAAATGGAAAGTAGTTACTCTTAACCAAAAGGAATGGTAATTTAGAAAATCTACTATCAAGAATAAATATTATGGATTTTCCTGAATAATGTACTCTTGTTCAAAATAGCAAAATGACACTTGTAGCTCAATCAATTAGCATACATTTACTGTCGCCTACAATGTGCAATTAACAGCAATGCACCTTTGATAAACAATATGACAGATATGACAAGTATGTTTAAGACACAAATCTGAGAAGCAGAAACTTTATAATCCCATCAGGCAGATGAGATACAAATATTTAAATATTTAAATAAATTATATGAGACTGTAAATAAGGACAAAATGATTGATACGAACATTATGCTACAAATGTTCAGAGATAGGAGAAAATTCTAAGTAGCAGTAATCTGATGGGGCTCACAAATGCAGGTCCCAAAGAATCTGACAGGAAGAAAAGATTAGAAAGAGCATTTCATGAAATTCCTTACAGGCAATGTAAACACAAATGTCTCCTTCTAAAATGTGCTTGACTAACCAGATTGAGTTCCACACAATCCTTTCTTCATTTTGTACTCCAAAAATTGCTGTTTCCTTTATGCCCCATGGCCAATACTGGGAGATGTTGAATGAGTAACTTCAAAGATACAGAAAGCCATCGAGAACATTTTGTAAATGAAGGAAAAAAACATGGTCACCCTGAGGCTCCACGATGGTAATCACTACTAAATACAAAATTTCCATCTGTCCTTTGGGTATCTCTTTCAATCTACAAGAAGCCAAACTTCCAAAGCTAAGGTTATAATAAAGCCCTTTTCTAATGGGCCACAAAAAAACAAAAGGGCTGTTCAACAGCTTAACATTTGCTTTTGTTTGCAACCCACAGAACAGCTGCTCTCTGGCTTGTTAATAAATTTCAGTGGGTGTCCTCTGCCTTTTACAGTCCATCAGCATTTCTGGGAAAACACTGGAGTAAATCATGTAGTCAAGAGCCTGGAGTTATGTATGCTTTGACATTCATTTCCTCCATTACAGTTAATGGGGACAACAGATGCCAAAAGAGTCACGCAATTCATTTACTTCATTTCAGAGACTCTTCCATCAGTGGAAAGCAGTAGAATTTTACCTTAGTAAAGGTAGAGGAAACTTTCAGGTTTAGTCACTGTTATATTTAAGAATGAATAGTCTTTTGGACTCTGTGGGAGAGGGAGAGGGTGGGATGATTTGGGAGAATGGCATTGAAACATGTAAAATATCATGTATGAAATGAGGTTCAGGTCCAGGTTCGATGCACGATACTGGATGCTTGGGGCTGGTGCACTGGGACGACCCAGAGGGATGGAATGGGGAGGGAGGAGGGAGGAGGGTTCAGGATGGGGAACACATGTATACCTGTGGCGGATTCATTTTGATATTTGGCAAAACTAATACAATTATGTAAAGTTTAAAAATAAAATAAAATTAAAAAAAAAAAGAATGAATAGGCAATAGTTTAGGAATAAGAAGTGATATATTATGATTTACCACTCTTCTTTATTGACTTTTAAATCAATAATGCAGTGGGCTCTCTTACCACAGAGAGCTGTAGGACACATTTTTAAACCAAAAAGCAAGCTGAAACAGGTCATAAAACTTGAGCATCTGAAAATTCCCTAGGGATCAATGTTAACTACTCGGATTTCTTCTTAAGCAACCAGAATTTCTTTGAGTTCCAATGACAAGATTAAAAAATGTGCGAATTTCCAGCTTTTGCAGATGAAATATTATAATTCCTTAAAGCAATACCAAAAAAAAAAAATGCATTTTGTGTTAAGTGAGATAACCTGGTTGAACAGAAGCCTGAAAAAAAAAAAAAAAAACTCAACTACATCAAAGGATAAAATAGAATCAAATGTGCTGTCTCTAGATATTTATTCATTTCTTCATTCATTCATTCAAAGGCACTTTTCTTGAACTATGATGTGAGTTTTCTGAGATGAAAAGACATGGTTCTTCCCCTCAAAAAATGTACAGTACGGTCAAGGAAACAGAATATGAACAACTGTGAAAAAAGCAAAATAGAAAGTATAAAAGAGAAGTGCAGGTAAAGGATTTTCTAAGTTCAGAAAAAAAAACAAAAGAGAAAATAAATATGAGTACTTACCCTGAACTAGGCCTATGCACAGTTCAGTTTCAGTTCAGTCACTCAGTCGTGTCTGACTCTTTGCAACCCCATGAATCACAGCAGGCCAGGCCTCCCTGTCCATCACCAACTCCTGGAGTTCACTCAAACTCACGTTCATCCAGTCGGTGATTCCATCCAGCCATCTCAACATCTGTTGTCCCCTTCTCCTCCTGCCCCCATTCCCTCCCAGCATCAGTCTTTTCCAATGAGTCAACTCTTCGCATGAGGTGACCAAACTATTGGAGTTTCAGCTTTATCATCAGTCCTTCCATAGAACACCCAGGACTGATCCCTTTTAGAATGGACTGGTTGGATCTCCTTGCAGTCCAAGGGACTCTCAAGAGTCTTCTCCAACACAGCAGTTCAAAAGCATCAATTCTTCGGTGCTCAGCTTTCTTCACAGTTATTAGTGAACATTAAAAGCAGTTTTTCACAATAACAAAATAACATGATCTTTCTACTTCCTCCTACATTCTAATCCAAACACAAATATTTTCAGGCAGCTAAAAGCCCTTAAAATTTGGTTCTATATTTTGGAAATTACATAATGGAAAACAGATCAACATTTTTATAAAAAGTAGAGAAAAAGAGTTATAATAAAATTTTTAAAAATAAAGAGATACTACTATGTTTTACAAATCACAAAAACAGACCCCACTAATAGAAAATGCAACAATTAACTACATTAAAAGTGTATAAGCTCTCAAAACTTAAAAGTCAACATTCAAAAAACAAAGATCATGGAATCCAGTCCCATCACATCATGGCAAATAGATGAGGAAACAACAGAAACAGTGACAGACTTTATTTTCTTGGGCTCCAAAATCACTGCAGATGGTGACTGGAGACATGAAATTAAAAGATGCTTGCTCCTTGGAAGAAAAGCTATGACCAACCTAGACAGCATATTTAAAGCATATTTAAAAGCTGAGACACTTTGCCAACAAAGGTCCATCTAGTCAAAGCCACGGTTTATCCAGTAGTCATGTATAGATGTGAAATCAGATCAAATCAGGTCAGTGGTTCAGTCATGTCCGACTCTTTGAGACCCCATGAAACGCAGCACGCCAGGCTTCCCTGTCCATCACCAACTCCCGGAGTTCACTCAGACTCACGTCCATTGAGTCAGTGATGCCATCCAGCCATCTCATCCTCTGTCGTCCCCTTCTCCTCTTGCCCCCAATCCCTCCCAGCATCGGAGTCTTTTCCAATGAGTCAACTCTTCGCATGAGGTGGCCAAAGTACTGGAGTTTCAGCTTTAGCATCATTCCTTCCAAAGAAATCCCAGGGCTGATCTCCTTCAGAATGGACTGGTTGGATCTCCTTGCAGTCCAAGGGACTCTCAAGAGTCTTCTCCAACACCACAGTTCAAAAGCATCAATTCTTCGGTGCTCAGCCTTCTTCACAGTCCAACTCTCACATCCATACATGGCCACAGGAAAAACCATAGCCTTGACTGGACGAAACTTTGTTGGCAAAGTAATGTCTCTGCTTTTCAATATGCTATCTAGTTTGGTCATAACTTTTCTTCCAAGGAGTAAGCATCTTTTAATTTCATGGCTGCAGTCACCATCTGTAGTGATTTTGTAGTCCAGAAAAATTAACTCTGACACTGTTTCCACTGTTTCCCCATCTATTTGCCATGAAGTGATGGGACCGGATGCCATGATCTTCGTTTTCTGAATGTTGAGCTTTAACCCAATTTTTTCACTCTCCACTTTCACTTTCATCAAGAGGCTCTCTAGTTCTTCTTCACTTTCTGCCATAAGAGTGGTGTCATCTGCATATCTGAGGTTATTGATATTTCTCCGGGCAATCTTGATTCCAGCTTGTGTTTCTTCCAGTCCAGTGTTTCTCATGATGTACTCTGCATATAAGTTAAATGAGCAGGGTGACAATATACAGCCTTGACATACTCCTTTTCCTATTTGGAATCATTCTGTTGTTCCATGTCCAGTTATAACTGTTGCTTCCTGACCTGCATACAAATTTCTCAAGAGGCAGGTCAGGTGGTCTGGTATTCCCATCTCTTTCAGAATTTTCCACAGTTTATTGTGATCCACATAGTCAAAGGCTTTGGCATAGCCAATAAAGCAGAAATCGATGATTTTCTGGAACTCTCTTTCTTTTTCCATGATCCAGCAGATGTTGGCAATTTGATCTCTGGTTCCTCTGCCTTATTTAAAACCAACTTGAACATCTGGAAGTTCATGGTTCACATATTGCTGAAACCTGGCTTGGAGAATTTTGAGCATTAGTTTCCTAGTGTGTGAGATGAGTGCAATTATGCGGTAGTTTGAGTATTCTTTGGCATTGCCTTTCTTTGGGACTGAAATGAAAACTGACCTTTTCCAGTTCTGTGGCCACTGCTGAGTTTTCCAAATGTGCTGGCATATTGAGTGCAGCACTTTCACAGCATCATCTCTCAGGATTTGGAATAGTTCAACTGGAATTCCATCACCTCCACTAGCTTTGTTCATAGTGATGCTTTCTAAGGCCCACTTGACTTCACATTCCAGGATGTCTGGCTCTAGGTCAGTGATCACACCATCGTGATTATCTGGGTCGTGAAGATCTTTTTTGTACAGTTCTTCTGTGAATTCTTGCCATCTCTTCTTAATATCTTCTGCTTCTGTTAGGTCCATACCATTTCTGTCCTTTATCGAGCCTATCTTTGCAGGAAATGTTCCTTTGGTTTCTCTGATTTTCTTGAAGAGATCCCTAGTCTTTCCCATTCTATTGTTTTCCTCTATTTCTTTGCATTGATCGCTGAAGAAGGCTTTCTTATCTCTTCTTGCTATTCTTTGGAACTCTGCATTCAGATGCTTATATCTCTCCTTTTCTCCTTTGCTTTTCGCTTCTCTTCTTTTCACAGCTATTTGTAAGGCCTCCCCAGACAGCCATTTTGCTTTTTTGCATTTCTTTTCCTTGGGGATGGTCTTGATCCCTGTCTCCTGTACAATGTCACGAACCTCATTCCATAGTTCATCAGGCAGTCTATCTATCAGATCTAGGCCCTTAAATCTATTTCTCACTTCCACTGTATAATCATAAGGGATTTGATTTAGGTCATACCTGAATGATCTAGTGGTTTTCCCTACTTTCTTCAATTTAAGTCTGAATTTGTCAATAAGAAGTTCATGGTCTGAGCCAGTCAGCTCCTGGTCTTGTTTTTGCTGACTATATAGAGCTTTTCCATGTTTGGCTGCAAAGAATATAATCAATCTGATTTCGGTGTTGACCATCTGGTGATGTCCATGTATAGAGTCTTCTTTTGTGTTTTTGGAAGAGGGTGTTTGTTATGACCAGTGCATTTTCTTGGCAAAGCTCTATTGGTCTTTGCCCTGCTTCATTCTGTATTCCAAGGCAAATTTTGCCTGTTACTCCAGGTGTTTCTTGACTTCCTACTTTTGCATTCCAGTCTGCTACAGTGAAAAGGACATCTTTTGGGGGTGTTAGATCTAAAAGGTCTTGTAGGTCTTCATAGAACCGTTCAACTTCAGCTTCTTCAGCGTTACTGGTTGGGGCATAGACTTGGATTACTATGATATTGAATGGTTTGCCTTGGAACCGAACAGAGATCATTCTGTCGTTTTTGAGATTGCATCCAAGTACTGCATTTCGGACTCTTTTGTTGACCATGATGGCCACTCCATTTCTTCTAAGGGATTCCTGCCCGCAGTAGTAGATATAATGGTCATCTGAGTTAAATTCACCCATTCCAGTCCATTTCAGTTCGCTGATTCCTAGAATGTCGACATTCACTCTTGCCATCTCTTGTTTGACCACTTCCAATATGCCTTGACTCATGGACCTGACATTCCAGGTTCCTATGCAATATTGCTCTTTACAGCATCGGACCTTGCTTCTATCACCAGTCACATCCACAGCCGGGTATTCTTTTTGCTTGGCTCCATCCCTTCATTCTTTCTGGAGTTATTTCTCCACTGATCTCCAGTAGCATATTGGGCACCTACTGACCTAGGGAGTTTCTCTTTCAGTATCCTATCATTTTGCTTTTCATACTGTTCATGGGGTTCTCAAGGCAAGAATACTGAAGTGGTTTGCCATTCCCTTCTCCAGTGGACCACATTCTGTCAGATCTCTCCACCATGACCCGCCCATCTTGGGTTGCCCCACGGGCATGGCTTAGTTTCATTGAGTTAGACAAGACTGTGGTCCTAGTGTGATTAGATTGACTAGTTTTCTGTGAGTATGGTTTCAGTGTGTCTGCCTTCTGATGTCCTCTTGCAACACCTACCATCTTACTTGGGTTTCTCTTACCTTGGGCGTGGGGTATCTCTTCATGGCTGCTCCAGCAAAGCGTAGCCATTGCTCCTTACCTTGGACGAGGGGTATCTCCTCACTGCCACCCTCCTGACCTTCAACATGGGATAGCTCCTCTAGGCCCTCCTGCGCCCACGCAGCCATGGCTCCTTGGACGGGGGGTTGCTCCTCCCGGCCACCGCCCTTGGCCTTGGGCTTGTGGCATGGTGTATCTCCTCCCGGCCACCGCCCCTGACCTTGGACGCGGGGTAACTCCTCTTGTTACCACCCCTGACCTCGGACGCGGGGTAACTCCACTCGGCCGCCACCCCTGACCTCAGACATGGGATAACTCCTCTCGGCCGCTCCCCTGACCTCGGACGCGGGGTAGCTCCTTTTGGCCATTCCTGCGCCACTGCAGTCTGGTACTCTTGGCCGCTGTGAGAGTTGGACCATAAAGAAAGCTGAGCCACGAAGAATTGATGCTTTTGAACTGTGGTATTGGAGAAGACTCCTGAGAGTCCCTTGGACTGAAGGAGATCAAACCAGTCAATCCTAAAAGAAATCAGCCCTGAATATTCATTGGAAGAACTGATGCTGAAGCTGAAGCTCCAATACTTTGGCCACCTGATGCAAAGAGCTGACCCATTGGAAAAGACCCTGAAGGGGATGAAAGAGGATGAGATGGTTGGATGGCATCGCCGACCCAATGGACATGAGTTTCAGCAAGGTCTGGAAGTTGGTGATGGACAAGGAAACTTGACATGCTGCAGTCTATGGGGTCTCAGAGAGTCAGACACGACTGAGTTACTGAACTGAACTGAACTAATCTCTCAAAGAATTGGTAAAATAAAAGTATGATGGTAGTGGTTTAGCCTCTAAGTTGTGTGTGACTCTTTGCAATCCTATAGCCTGCCAGGCTCCTCTGACCATGGGATTCTCCAGGCAAGAATATTGGAGTGGGTAGCCATTTCATTCTCTGGAAATAAAAGTATACTTTGTTTTATTTATAAATTTGCAATGTTTTTTTTTCCCCCTTAATTTTAAAGAACAAAATTCTGGAAAGTGTACCAACAGGCCCTTTTCAGACAATAGTATAAATTTATACACCATTTGAAGGGATAACTCATAAGTATGAAGCAAGTGCTTAAAGGGGTTATAATAGGCAAAATCACTTCTTCAATTCTATCTTAAGGAAAAAATTCATCATGCTATTATGTATAATTATAAAATTTCATATAAACCTAAAAGTTTCAGAATATTAATAGGAAAATCTTCAAATTACAACTGATTGACTCGATTTAAAATGTTTACAAGTATGTTAACATGAAAAATATTTATGCATCACTATTAAGAGGCAGTTTTTAAAAACTGTGTAATAACATAATCCAAAAATATTTTCTTTTCTATTTTATGCACAGAGACTGTACATATATCTATCTGAAGAGAGAGAGATCACATACTCTTTCACCAAAATATTAACATTTATGTTAAGGTCATGAGATCATAAGTTATTTTATTTTCTATTTTACTGCTGTAACTTTCCATATTTTCTGCTGAGTCATAATTAACATAACACAAAATTCACCATTTTAAAGTATACACTTGAGGGGCTTGTAGGATATTCACTATGCTATACAACCATCAACACTAATTCCAGAACATTTTCATCAACACTAAGAGAGTTCCTGCAACTATCAGTGATTAGTCCCAATCCTTCTCTCTCCCCTTTCCATGGTAACTGCTAATCAACTTTCAATCTATATGCAGATTTAAATGGTTTAATATAGACATTTCATGTAAATGGAATAAGTGGCCTTTGTGTTGGACTGCTTTCATTTAGCATAATTTTTAATGTTATAGTACATCCATGTTTTAGCATATATAAGTACGTCAAACATTTTTATAGTTAAATAATATTCCATTGTATGAATATACTACACTTGCTTTATCTACTCATCAGCTAATGGACATTTGGGTTAATCTAACTTTCTTTCGATAATGAATAATGTTGATATGAGCATTAATGTACAAGATTTTGTGTTAACAGTTTTCAATTCTCTTGTTTGTATATCCAGGAGAACTTTTAAGGAACCACCACATTGTTTTACATAATGTTCTCACCATTTTGCATTCTCCCCAAAAATGTATGAGGGCTCTGATTTCTGCACATCCTCACCAAGACTTGTTATTATCAGTTTTTCTCATCATAGCCATCCTAGTGGTAAGTAGGGGTATCTCACTGTAGTTTTGATTTGCATTCCCAGGTCAGGTAGCAACAGTTAGAACTGGACATGGAACAACAGACTGGTTCCAAGTAGAAAAAGGAGTACATCAAGGCTGCATATTGTCACCCTGCTTATTTAACTTATATGCAAAGTACATCATGAGAAACACTGGGCTGGAAGAAGCACAAGCTGGAATCAAGATTGCTGAGAGAAATATCAATAACCTCAGATATGCAGATGACACCACACTTATGGCAGAAAGTGAAGAGGAACTAAAAAGCCTCTTGATGAAAGAGGAGAGTGAAAAAGTTGGCTTAAAGCTCAACATTCAGAAAACAAATATCATGGCATCTGGTCCCATCACTTCATGGCAAATAGATGGGGAAACAGTAGAAACAGTGTCAGACTTTTTTTTTTCTGGGCTCCAAAATCACTGCAGATGGTGACTGCAGCCATGAAATTAAAAGACGCTTACTCTTTGGAAGGAAAGTAATGAGCAACCTAGATAGCATATTCAAAAGCAGAGACATTACTTTGCCAACAAAGGTCTGTCTAGTCAAGGCTATGGTTTTTCTTGTGGTCATGTATGGATGTGAGAGTTGGACTGTGAAGAAAGCTGAGTGCCGAAGAATTGATGCTTTTGAAGTGTGGTGTTGGAGAAGACTCTTGAGAGTCCCTTGGACTGCAAGGAGATCCAACCAGTCCATTCTGAAGGAGATCAGTCCTGGGTGTTCATTGGAAGAACTGATGCTGAGGCTGAAGCTCCAATACTTTGGCCACCTCATGCGAAGAGTTGACTCATTGGAAAAGACTCTGATGCTGGGAGGGATTGGGGGCAGGAGGAGAAGGGACGACAGAGGATGAGATGGCTGGATGGCATCACCAACTCGATGGACATGAGTTTGAGTAAACTCCGAGAATTGGTGATGGACAGGGAAGCCTGGCATGCTGCAATTCATGGGGTCGCAAAAGTCAGACATGATTGAGCGACTGAACAAAACTGAACTGAAAATCTAATGATATTGAGCTCTTGTGCTTATTGGATATCTGCATATCTTCTTTGAAGAGAGGGATGGTATGAGGAGGGAGGTGGGAGGGGGGTTCAGGATGGGGAACACGTGTGTACCCTTTGCAGATTCATGTTGATGTATGGCAAAACCAATACAATATTGTAAAGTAATTAGCCTCCAATTAAAATAAATAAATTTTAAAAAATTATTCAAATCCAGTGTCAGTTTTTAAATTGGGCTCTTCACAGTTTTCTTTTTATTATTAAGTTATGGTTGGGGTTAAGATTAACCCTAGTTTTTATATGTTCTATATACTAGACTTATCAGATATTTAATTTTTAAATATTTTCTCCCATTATGTAGATTATCTTTGACTATCTTGATAGTGTCCTTTGACAAACAAAAGTTCTTAATTTTGATAAAGTCCAATTTTTTCCCCCTGTGGTTGGTTTGTGCTTTTGGTGTCATATCTAAGAAACTTAGATATCTTAGAAACTTAGGTCACCTATGTTTCCTTGCAAGAGTTTTATAGCTGTTTTTCTTTTTTAATTAGTGTATTTTGGATCCATTGCATCTTAGTTGTGTGCGGCATGCGGAATCTTCATTGCGGCATGCGGGCTTCTCTCTAGTTGTTCCATGGGAGTTCCAGAGCATGTGGACTCTGTAGTTGTGACTTAGTTGCCCCTCGGCATGTGGGGTCTTAGCTCCCAGACTAGGGATCAAAGGTACATCCTCTGCACTGGAAGACAGATTCTTAACCACTGGACCACCAGAGAAGTCCCAAGTTTTATAGTTTTAATATTTAGATTATTGATCTATTTTGAGTTAACTCAAAATAGATCAATAATCTAAATATTAAAACAAAAATTTGTATACGGTGTGAAGTAAAAGGTAGATACTTGCTTATAATAACACTATTTATTAAAAAGACTATTTTCTCTAGATTGAATAATTTTGGCACCCATGTTAAAATCAACCAGCCATAGACAAATTGGTTTTATTCTGGACTGTCAATTTTTTTCACTTATCTATCAGAATGCATATATTGGTATGCTTAATTGTTTCCCACAGGTCTCTGAGACTCTATTGACTGTTCTTCATTATTTGTTTCTTTCTATTCCTTAGGCTGGATAATTCAAGTAGATCTACCTTCAACTTATTGTTTTTTTCTGCTTGCACAGGTATTTTTTGAGTCCTTATGAAATTTTGATTTCAGTTGTTGTCCTTTCCAAGTACAAAATTCCTATTTGATTCCTTTTCATGAATATTATCAATTGATATCTATTGATATGAGAAATTGTTCTCATATTTTCCTTTATTTCTGTAGACATTTTTTTTGTTTGTTTGTTTAGCTTGCTGAGCATATTTAAAACAATTATTTTAAATCCATCATCTTTCTAGAAAGTCCATAGTCTTGGCTTCCTCAAGCATAGCTTCTATTGATTTCTTGTATTCTTGTGTATGGTCTATATTTTCTTCTTTCTTTGTATGCATCCTATTTTCTTCTGGAAAATTATCTTCCAGTTGAATACTGAATATTTCTAAAATTATAATGTGGCAAGTCTGAAAATCAGATTTTCCTACCCATTATTTATTGTGGTTACTGCCTGTAGTTATTATTTGTTTAGATGACTTGTTGAACTAATTCTGTAAAGTCTGTCTTTTCATGTGTGGCCCCTAAAATAACCTTTCCGATAGTTTAGTGGTCACCAAATGACTGGACAGGGATTTCTTTGAACATCAATAACCAAAAATCTACCTAGTCTTTGACAAGAGGCTCTGTATATGTTGGTCACACCCTTAACACTTAGCCAAGTAGCTTGCAACTCTGCCTTTATTTCCTGCTTCAACAAAGCTTCAGTGTCAACAGGATATGAGAACTTAGGGTATCTCGTGAGGTCTTTCCTCAGCATATGGACAGCCCTTACCATTTACATAGAAGTCTAGATTCTCAGGAAAATATTGGGGCTTTCCAAAAACATTAATGATTTATAATTCCTCAGCTATTTCTCCCAAGCATTTTTGACTAGTCTATTATTTCCCCCAATTCTAATAAATGGCCTCTGATAAAAGTAACTAACACAATTAGCCTGTAAATATTTTCAACAAGGGGCATCCCCGGTGGGCTCAGTGGTAAAGAATTTGCCTGCAATGCAGGAGCCACAAGAGATGCAGGTTCAATCTCTGGGTTGGGAAGATCCCCTGAAGGAGGGCATGGCAACTCCCTGGAGAATCCCATGGACAGAGGAGCCTGGCAGGCTACAATCCATAAGGTCTCAGAGTCAGACACCACTAAAGGGACTTATGCACGCATGCATTTTCAACAAATGTTCCTTGGGAAGCAATTTTAGCAGTAAGCTAATTTTGAATTAAGGAGAAATAAAGACAAATCTTTTGAGCCAGTCTTCTCAAAAGTCACCAGACAGGGCAGAAAAAATAATTAACAATTCTTCTGAATGATAAGAATTAATTAATTACAATTCTTCTGAATGAAGTTTGTTCTGCTTCTTCAAGTATTGAAAATCTGGGGTGTTATTTCCACAGCTACTCCTGAGTTTAGGTACAAAAGATGGGAAAAAAGAAGTTAAAATTCCATAAAATTTATTGTTCTTACTTAATATCCACCATGTTCCTTGAAAAAGCATTCTCTTGCTGCAAACCTCTGATTCATTTCCACAGCAAAAGTTGATTCTGAAAGTTTTTGACCACTTTTATGGCTTTTATGTGGGTGGTGCTCCTCACTCTGAAATTTTTGCCAACGTTGTTCCATATTTTTATGTGAATGTAACACTAGCTTTTTTGTATGTTTAATTTACATATAATAGCTAAGTCAAAGAACTTTTCCCTAGTTAAGTGTGTGCATAATATGAGGGGAAAGTGGGTTTGTTGAACAAGGCCTTAAAATATGAAGTTGCTCTTTTTGAACATTTTGTTACTCTTAATGATGCTCTATAATCAGATAAATCCTTTAAAGTAAAATATGAAAGATATACTTCTTAAAAGTATTATTCCAGAAATTTCTTAATCATCAGCATTATCTTTATACAAATAATTTAGGATGCACCTGTCTAATCCAATATAAAATAGGTTAAAACAGATTTAGTACATCAAAGACTTAACATTATAAGGTCACATCTGTGATGAAAAACATTGCCACGAAAAAATAAATTTATTTCAAAACATTAAGGATGCAAAAAATTTTAATGATGCTAGTAAGACAACCAATTTCCCAGAAATTGGGTAAAATAGCATTTGGCCAGATGTACAAAAAATGGAGGGGAGGCAAGGACAGATATTATCCAATTGAAAAATAATCACTTTCCTTGTGATATAAGCAGGTGTCTGCGACATTAATCAAACATATATCTTAACAAAATTGTGAAATATACATTAACAAACAGGCTCTCATGTGAATTGCAATAGTAAAGTATGTATAAATAGTAAGGTGCTAATAAGATCAAAAGGATTTCTTGATTTATTTTTACCATTTTAAAAGGCTTCCTGGATTCACAGACTCTCTTAGCGACAGGAAGTAGAGAACTGACTGAAATCAGACTGCCACCAAAGAAGAATGAAATGTATCAGATAGAGATGACAGCTTGGGAGAATGGACACTGAATACATTTTTGAAAGGAAAGAAGAATATGGAAGACAAGACCACCAGAGAAGTAAGACCACCAAATCACTGAATGAGGGCCAGATCTACGACAAAATTTCCCAAATGGTCACACACTTGAGAGACTGAGAATTCAAACTTCACCTTTTATGCCAAGTTTGTTCACAACATTTACTTACTAAAAATTATTTATAGTGTCTCCTTTTTGTGTTTGTACTTTACTACTAAATCTATTTACCTGTATGTCTCAATTCTAAGACAAATAAAATTTGTGCTTATTATGAAATGGAATTAGTCAGTTCAGGCCACCATAACAAAATACCACAGACTTGGTAGCTTAAAAAACAGAAATTTCTTTTTTCACAGTTCTGGAGGCTGGATGTCCAAGTTGAGAGTTCCAGCATAGTCAGGTTGTGGTGAAAGCCTTTTTTTCTGTCTTCTCAATGTGTCCTTGTGGACACTAATCCCATCAGGAAGGTCTCACCATCAGGATCTCATCTAAACCTAATTATCTCCCCAAAGCCCTATCTCCAAATACTATGACAAACCTAGACAGTGTGGTAAAAAGCAGAGACATCCCTTTGCCTACAAAGGTCTGTATAGTCAAAGCTACAGTTTTCCCAGTAGTCATGTACAGATGTGAGAGTTAGACCGTAAAGAAGGTTGAGCACCAAAGAATTGATGCTTTCAAACTGTAGTGCTACAGAAGACTCTTGAGTGTCCCTTGGACTGCAAGGAGATCAAGCCAGTCAATACTAAAAGAAATCAACCCTGAATATACATTGGAAGTCCTGATGCTGAAGCTGAACCTCCAATACTTTGGCCATGTGGTGCAAAGAGCCAACTCATTGGAAAAGACCCTGATGCTGTGAAAGATTGAGGGCAGGAGGAGAAATCGGTGACAGAGGATGAGATGGTTGGATGACATCCCCAACTCACAGGACATGAATTTTAACAAAGTCCAGAAGATGGTGAAGGACGGAGAAGCCTGGTGTGCTGCAGTCTGTGGGGCAAGAGTCGGAAACAACTTAGTAACTGAGCAACAAGACTTCAACATATGAACTGTGGGTATTCAGTCTATACCAGAAAAAATGTTACCAGTTATGCTATATTCTTCTCCTAAGATTGCTATTATAGTAAATACTAAGGAAAAATTATATGTGTGTATATATTTCTTCATGTCAGCTTAATTTAAAGATGAAGTCAGGAGAGACCATTGTTAATCAAATGAAACACATGAATATCAAGGTCTTAAGAGGTTATATGTCTTGTTATCTAAAGAAATTATCCCCTAAGAAGTAGGTAATAGCAAACATGAGGTTCTCAGACATAACTAGAGCAGGTACTGGCAGTGGAACCATTCAAACAGTGTTTCTCTGAGCAGCTTTAGTGATCCATCTCATTTCACTTGGGCTGTATTGAGAGGTTTATTGAAGCATTGCAATGTCTTCAGATTGCAGCTTTAATGAGCCAAGTCATTTCATTTTTATCTTAATTCAACAGTTTAACTCACTTACTAATTGTTCTAGTACACTGATCACTGGAAAGCTGAAGGATTCCGTGATCTACAAGCTTTTAACATATGCATACATTTTCATCATCAAAATTTCTCTTACTTCTAGCTTCAGTTCAGTTCAGTTCAGTCGTGGCTGACTCTTTGCAACCCCATGAACCGCAGTACACCAGGCCTCCCTGTCCATCACCAACTCCCGGAGTCCACCCAAACCCATGTCCATTGTGTCGGCAATGCCATTCAACCATCTCATCCTCTGTCATCCCCTTCTCCTGCCCTCAATCTTTCCCAGCATCAGGGTCTTTTCAAATGAGTCAGCTCTCTGCATCAGGTGGCCAAAGTATTGGAGTCTCAGCTTCAACATCAGTCCCTCCAAAGAACACCCAGGACTGATCTCCTTTAGGATGGACTGGTTGGATCTCCTTGCAGATCCAAGACTTGGTAATCCAAGTCTATGCCCCGACCAGTAATGCTGAAAAAGCTGAAGTTGAAATGGTTCTATGAAGACCTACAAGACCTTTTAAAACTAACACCCAAAAAAGATGTCCTTTTCATTATAGGGGACTGGAATGCAAAAGTAGGAAGTCAAGAAACACCTGGAGTAACAGGCAAATTTGGCCTTGGAGTACAGAATGAAGCAGGGCAAAGGCTGACAGAGTTCTGCCAGGAGAACGCACTGGTCATAGCAAACACCCTCTTCCAACAACACAGGAGAAGACTCCACACATGGACATCACCAGATGGTCAACACTGAAATCAGATTGATTATATCCTTTGCATCCAAAGATGGAGAAGTTTTATACTTCTAGCTTGGGTGCTGCCAAAAACATCTTTTAAAAAACAGAATAATGACTCTGAAAATAATTAGATCAAGATTTCATCACTCCCAAAATCACAGGGTGATGGTCTCATTTTGTATTTAAAACATTTGGTTAAGATTAAATATCTAGAGACTTTGTTAATCCTGAGGTTGAAATATTTAGTTCAAAGAAACTTTGATCCCTTAATTATTCTCATAATATTGTACATTTAAGGGAATTATATTTATCATTAGCCACAAAAATTAATCTAGAAAAACTACTGATGTGAATCTTGATTATAGTATGTTTGAAGAAATTGTTTTCCTTGGTTTATTAAATGTCTATCTCTAAAAAACAAGTGAAATTGATTACTGTGTAGAAAGCAAGTATTTCTAAAGATGATTAATACTAGGGAAAGCTGTCCTCTTAGGATTACTTAATTTGAAAAGAGGGCATGAAGGCCTAGCCAATATGACCAGCAAGAGAAATGTTATTTGAGAAAATTCACCATGTGACAGTAGGTAGGTCTTATGGTTTTCTTTGCATTTTCAGAAAACTTTAACACTTCAAACTGATTTTCCTTGGTGAATGCTGTTCTTTATGCCCATTTTAATACTAATACTTCATTTATAAAAACCATAAGTTCTTTATGTGTAGAATGGAAACATTCACATACAGAAAACAGATTTGTGGTTGCAAAGAGGGAAGGGGACTGGAAGGACTGGGAGTTAGGGATTAGCAGGTGCAAACTAGTATATATGGAATGAATAATAGAATAGAACTGTATTCAATATCTTGTAATAAACCATAATGGAAAAGAATCTGAAAAAAGAATATGTACATATGCATAACTGAATCACTTTGCTGCACAGCAGAAATTAACATAACTTTGTACTTCAATAATTTTTTTTATTTTTTACTTTATTATTATTATTATTCTTTTTACTTTACAATATTGTATTGGTTTTGCCATACATCAACATGCAAAATAGCTTTTGGAGTGGAGGGGGAAAAACCCTAAGTCTTAAAAGCCAATATAGTCTATAGAGGTATTTTTAAATATAGAGCCTGAACCCCACTCTGAAGTACAGAGATTAGTAGCAAATTAGTTGCAAAGTGGAGCCCAGGCAGAGAAAATCTTGTTTAATTAAAGTACCTGCCTCCACTGATGGATGTAATCTCTATAGGTAAAAAATAAGCCTCAAACTGAATTCATTGACTTGGATCATATTATTCACATTTCCAAATGGCTGGTTTGGCTCTATTATATGCAACTGATACGTCTGAGAGTCAGAATTATGTCAAGCAAGAAACTATCGAAATCTTTCAAATGAATCATTACCTCACTTTTGCAACCTAGATAAAATGCCAAATATGTATTCTGCTATGGTTTCACAGAACTATAACACTATATAATGTCATTTTACTCCAAAACCAAAATTGCTGAATCAGTAACATTTAAACAAATGCTGACCGCCTTCACAACTATCTTAGCTATAAAAACAAGGTCTGGTTTTGTTTTTGTTTAAATAAAGCATTTATTTGGCTGCCTTTTAAAGTAGAATTTCAGCAGATCTGGACATATAACTGGTAGTCTTTTCTTGTCTCCTTCAGATTATGTATTCGTATCAATTGTAGTAAAAATATCAGACTTTTAAAAAGAGAAAAATCAAGCGTATCAAAAATGAAATACAAGACTTTCCTGGCAGTCCAGTGGTTAACACTCCATGCAGGGGGCACCCCTTCAATCCCTGGTGAGAGAACTAATAAGACTCTGCAGGCCATACACACACACACACACACACACACACACAAATCAGCATACTTGCTTTAATCATGCCTGTGTAGTATGCTAACTAAATTCTACTAATTAATAAATTTGAATTTTGACCCTATAGAAAATCAAACTGGGTCTTAATGTCAGGTAGTAGTCCTAGACTAAATTGGATTAAAAAATATAAAAATATATAGGACTTCCCTGGTGGTCCAGTGGTTAAGAATTTGCCTTGCAACACAGGGGACACAAGTTCAATCGCTGGTCGGGGAAATAAGATCCCACATGCCGTGGGGCAACTAAGCCCTCCCACCACAACTACCAGGCAATGCAAAGAAAGATGCTGTGTGCTGTAACTTAGACCTGACACAGTCAAATAAGTAAATAATTTTAAGTAAAATAAAAATACATTAAAAATAAACATATAAACTAAGGTTATCAACAGGATGTCATAATCATCTGTTTTGATGAAACTTTACCCATTAGACTGGGGAGCATGGATTATATCTTATTTATTATTTGTATCCTTTATTTATTTTTCATTCCAATCCCAAAGAAAAGCAATGACAAAAATGTTCAAACTACCACACAATTGCACTTCATCTCACATGCTAGCATAGTAATGTTCAAAATTCTCCAAGCTAGGCTTCAAAAGGTACATGAAACGAGAACTTCCAGATGTAAAATCTGGATTGAGGAAAGGCAGAGGAACCAAAGATCAAGTTGCCAACATACTCTAGATCACAGAAAAAGCAAGGGAATTTCAGGGAAAAAAGCATCTACTTCTGCTTCATTGACCACTAAAGACTTTGACTGTGTGGATCACAACAAACTGTAGAAAATTCTTTCAGAGATGGGAATACTAGATCACCTTGTCTGCCACATAAGAAACCTGTATGCAGGCCAAGAAGCAATAGTAAGAACCGGACATGGGAAAACGAACTGGTTCAAAATTGGGAAAAGAGTACATTAAGGCTGTATATTGTCACTCTGATTATTTAGCTTCTATGCAGTGTACATCATGCAAAATGCTGGGCTGGATGAATCCCAAGCTAGAATCAAGACGACAGGAGAATATCAACAACCTCAGATTTACAGATGATACTACCCTAATGGCAGAAAGTGAAGAGAAACTAAAAAGCCACTTGATGAAGGGGAAAGAGGAGAGTGAAAAAGTTGGTTTAAAACTCAACATTCAAAAAACTAAGATCATGGCATCCAGTCCCATCATATCATGGCAGACAAATGGAGAAAAAGTTGAAACAGTGATAGATTTTATTTTCTGAGCTCCAAAATCACTGCAGACAGAGACTGCAGCCGTGGAGTTGAAAGACGCTTACTCCTTGGAAGAAAAGCTATAACAAACCTGCTGCTGCTGCTAAGTCGCTTCAGTCGTGTCCAACTCTGTGCGACCCCATAGACGGCAGCCCGCCAGGCTTCCCCGTCCCTGTTCTCCAGGTGAGAACACTGGAGTGGGTTGCCACCTCCTTCTCCAATAATAAACCTAGATAGTGTATTAAAAAGCAGAGATACCAATTGCCAACCAAGGTCCACATAGTCAAAGCTATGGTTTTTCCAGTAGTCATGTACAGATGTAAGAGTTGGACCATAAAGAAGGTTGAGCGCCAAAGAATTTATGCTTTTGAACTGTGGTGCTGGAGAAGACTCTTGAGAGTCCCTTGGATAGCAAGGAGATCAAACCTGTCAGTCCTAAAGGAAATCAACCCTGAATATTCATTGGAAAGACTGAAGCTGAAGTTCCAGTAGTCTGGCCATCTGATGTGAAAAGCCAACTCATTGGAAAAGACCCTGATGCTGGGAAAGATTGAGGGCAGGAGGGGAAGTGGGCAACAGAATGTGATGGTTGCACGGCATCACTGATTCATCAGATGAGGTTGAGCAAACTGTGGGAGATGATGAAGGACAGGGAAGCCTGGTGTGCTACAGTCCATGGAGTTGAAGAGTCAGACATGACTCGGTGACTGAAAAAGTTTGTTTTGTATACAATACAAATATTTTTTCATATTGTTCATGGGGTTCTCAAGGCAAGAATACTGAAGTGGTTTGCCATTCCCTTCTCCAGTGGACCACATTCTGTCAGACCTCTCCACCATGACCCGTCCATCTTGGGTGGCCCCACACGACATGGCTTAGTTTCATTGAGTTAGACAAAGCTGTGGTCCGTGTGATCAGATTGGCTAGTTTTCTGTGATTATGATTTCAGTGTGTCTGTGCTCTGATGCCCTCTGACAACACCTACTGTCTTATTTGGGTTTCTCTTACCTTGGTCGTGGAGTATCTCTTCACAGCTGCTCCATAAAACGCAGCCACTGCTCCTTACCTTGGAAGAGGGGTATCTCCTCAGGGCCGCCCCTCCTGATCTTGAACATGGAATAACTCCTCTCGGGCCTTCTGCACCAGCCCACGAACAGTATGAAAAGGCAAAATGTTAGGATACTGAGAGAGGAACTCCCCCAGTAAGTGCCCAATATGTTACTGGAGATCAGTGGAGAAATAACTCCAGAAGGAATGAAGGGATGGAGCCAAAGCAAAAACAATACCCAGTTGTGGATGTGACTGGTGATAGAAGCAAGGTCCAATGCTGCAAAGAGCAATATTGCATAGGAACCTGCAATGTCATGTCCAGGAATCAAGGCAAATTGGAAGTGGTCAAACTGGAGATGGCAAGAGTGAACATCAACATTCTAGGAATCAGTGAACTAAAATGGACTGGAATGGGTGAATTTAACTCAGATGATCATTATATCTACTACTGCAGGCAGGAATCCCTCAGAAGAAATGGAGTAGCCATAATGCTCAACAAAAGAGTCTGAAATGCAGTACTTAGAAGCAATCTCAAAAATGACAGAATGATCTCTGTTCGTTTCCAAGGCAAACCGTTCAACATCACAGTAATCCAAGTCTATGCCCCAACCAGTAACACTGAAGAAGCTGAAGTTGAACAGTTCTGTGAAGACCTACAAGACCTTTTAGAACTAACACCCCAAAAAGATATCTTTTTCATTATAGGAATGCAAAAGTAGGAAGTCAAGAAACACCTGGAGTAACAGGCAAATTTGGCCTTGGAGTATGGAATGAAGCATGGCAAAGGCTAATAGAGTTTTGCCAAGAGAACACACTGGTCATAGCAAACACCCTTTTCCAACAACACAAAAGAATACTCCACATGGACATCACCAGATGGTCAACACCGAAATCAGATTGATTATATTCTTTGCAGCCAAAGATGGAGAAGCTCAATGCAATCAGCAAAAACAAGTCCGGGAGTTGACTGTGGCTCAGACCATGAACTCCTTATTGCCAAATTCAGACTTAAATTGAAGCAAGTAGGGAAAACCACTAGACCATTCAGGTATGACCTAAATCAAATGCTTTATGATTATACAGTGGAAGTGAGGAATAGATTTAAGGGACTAGATCTGAAAGACAGAGTGCCTGATGAACTATGGACGGAGGTTCGTGACACTGTACAGGAGACAGGGATCAAGACCATCCCCATGGAAAAGAAATGCAAAAAAGCAAAATGGCTGTCTGAGGACGCCTTACAAATAGCTGTGAAAAGAAGAGAAGCCAAAAGCAAAGGAGAAAAGGAAAGATGTAAGCATCTGAATGCAGAGTTCCGAAGAATAGCAAGGAGAGATAAGAAAGCCTTCCTTAGCGATCAATGCAAAGAAATAGAGGAAAACAACAGAATGGGGAAGACTAGAGATCTGTTCAAGAAAATTAGAGATACCAAGGCAACATTTCATGCAAATATGGGCTCGATAAAGGACAGAAATGGTATGGACCTAACAGAAGCAGAAGATATTAAGAAGAGATGGCAAGAATACACAGAAGAACTGTACAAAAAAGATCTTTATGACCCAGATAATCACGATGGTGTGATCACTCACCTAGATCCAGACATCCTGGAATGTGAAGTCAAGTGGGCCTTAGAAAGCATCACTATGAACAAAGTTAGTGGAGGTGATGGAATTCCAGTTGAGCTATTTCAAATCCTGAAAGATGATGCTGTGAAAGTGCTGCACTCAATATGCCAGCAAATTTGGAAAACTCAGCTGTGGCCACAGGACTGGAAAAGGTCAGTTTTCATTCCAATCCCAAATAAAGGCAATGCCAAAGAATGCTCAAACTACCGCACAATTGCACTCATCTCACACTCTAGGAAACTAATGCTCAAAATTCTCCAAGCCAGGCTTCAGTAATACGTGAACCGTGAACTTCCAGATGTTCAAGCTGGTTTTAGAAAAGGCAGAGGAACCAGAGATCAAACTGTCAACATCCGCTGGATCATCAAAAAAGCAAGAGAATTCCAGAAAAACATCTATTTCTGCTTTATTGACTATGCCAAAGCCTTTGACTGTGTGGATCACAATAAACTGTGGAAAATTCTTCAAGAGATGGGAATACCAGACCACCTGACCTGCCTCTTGAGCAACCTATATGCAGGTCAGGAAGCAACAGCTAGAACTGGACATTGAACAACAGACTGGTTCCAAATAGGAAAAGGAGTACATCAAGGCTGTATATTGCCACCCTGCTTATTCAACTTATATGCAGAGTACATCATGAGAAATGCTGGGCTGGAAGAAGCACAAGCTAGAATCAGGATTGCCAGGAGAAATATCAATAACCTCAGATATGCAGATGACACCACCCTTATGGCAGAAAGTAAAGAGTAACTAAAGACCCTCTTGATGAAAGTGAACGAGGAGTGTGAAAAAGTTGGCTTAAAGCTCAACATTCAGAAAACTAAGATCTTGGCATCTGGGGAAACAGTGGAAACAGTGTCAGACTTTAATTTTGGGGGCTCCAAAATCACTGAAGATGGTAATCGCAGCCATGAAATTAAAGGACGCTTACTCCTTGGAAGGAAAGTTATGACCAACTTAGACAGCTCATTAAAAAGCAAAGACATTACTTTGCCAACAAGTTCTGTCTAGTCAAGGCTATGGTTTTTCCAGTAGTCGTGTATGGATGTTAGAGTTGGACTTTGAAGAAAGCTGAGCGCCGAAGAATTGATGCTTTTGAACTGTGGTGTTGGAGAAGGCTCTTGAGAGTCCCTTGGACTGCAAGGAGATCCAAGCAATCCATTCTAAAGGAGATCAGTCCTGCGTGTTCATTGGAAGGACTGGTGCTAAAGCTGAAACTCCAGTACTTTGGCCACCTCATGCGAAGAGTTGACTCATTGGAAAAGACTCTGATGCTGTGAAGGATTGGGAGCAGGAGGAGAAGGGGAAAACAGAGGTTGAGATGGCTGGATGGCATCACTGACTCGATGGAAATGAGTTTGAGTAAACTCCGGGAGTTGGTGATGGACAGGAAGGCCTGGCGTGCTGCGATTCATGGGCTCGCAAAGAGTCGGACACGACTGAGTGACTGAACTGACTGACAAATATTTTGCATGTAGGTACTTCGCTTTCCTTACTTATTTTTTAACATAATGTCTTTTTAATTATGAAATATTCAATACTTATTTGTTAAATTAATAGCTTAGTAGATCCCAAACAACTGGTGGAGAAAATAAAATTTTAGTTAAACCTAGATTATGCTGGTGGCTCAGATGTTAAAGAATCTGCCAGCAAAGCAGGAGACCCAGATTTGATCCCTGGGTCAGGAAGATCCCCTGCTGAAGGGACTGGCAACTCACTCCAGTATTCTTGCCTGGAAAATCCCATGAATGAGGAGCCTGGAAGGCTACATGGGCCACAAAGAGTTGGACACGACTGAGTGACTAACACATTCATATTTAGCATTTTTCATGTATTTTTATCACCACTTTAAAATGCTAACTTATTTATATGTAATGAAGCCATAATTCATGACTTTCAGTCAACTACTCATTAAACATAGATATTTCGGAATGATACTGCTCAATAGAATTGAATCAAAGGCTTTCAAATTTTGGCATATTAACATTTTTTCTGAGAAATCTTACTGAGATCTCTTACTGCCTTACCATTTATCAAAGTAAAGATCATAGAACTAAAAAAAAACCCTAAGAACTTCTTGTCTTCAGACACTCAACATATTACCATGCAAAATTCATAAGGGAGGTAACTAAAGCCCAGAAAAATTTATAGTTGCTCCATATATTAAAATTTATAAGTAGTAGGAAGAAAATATAGACTATAATTTATGTTCATATGTGTTATAAATGTTCATTAAAATCATTATTAAAACTATTTGCATCTCTACTTGACCAGGATTAAGTGCTTAATGAAGAAGATGTACTGATTAGTGAAGATGTTTTGGTTACTCCCATTTTTTCCCCACTCTCATGCCTAGTATTAACTTTTCAACTAGCCCCAGGACACCTGAATTTAATAAAAGGCAAAAAGCTTAGCTCAGTTTAAATTTCAAACTAACATCACTGAAACAATTTTGATAGCAACATCTCAATGTTGATTTAACATATTTTTGTTCTTACAAAGTCATATTTCTGTACCTCAGTGAAATAATATGTATAGAAATACATCATTCTCATTATTACATAAGTAAGGCACTCTGCTCATAACACTTCCCCTTTTACATGTACAATAAAGTCAAAGAACTTAGCCTAGCATTCTGAACAAATGAAACTAAACAAAAAACACATAAATCAAGCTTGTCTACGTAGTATTACAGAGGGTAGCTTATCTAAAATTCTCTTTTGGTGGCTAATTTTCAAAAAGTATCCCTTTGCCTGAGACCACATGAATTAGGCAAAGAGTCACAACCATCTGAACTAATTCATAGAAAATGATGCCAATATTCACGAATCGGTTTTTCTTTTGCCACTTTCATCACCCAAACCATCCTAGTTTACATCCATACATACCAAACTTTTAGATGATATAAAGGAAATTCTATCTCTGAATCTGAGTTATCAATAAGTACCTAAAGCAAACTGACTGTGCTTTGTAAATATACAAAGCTATCACTAATTCCTCACCACTCACATATTTGTAACTTAGGAATCCACTTCATGTCTCAAAATTCAATCTGTGTTACATAGTATCAAATTTCCTGAGTGCCAGATTACTGAAGTATTTAATTTATTATTTTCTAATTATTAACATCTTTTAGCATTGGTGGTGCTGGTTTAGTCACTAAGTCATGTCCAACTCTTGCGACCCCATAGACTGTAGCCTGCCAATCTTCTCTGTCCTTGGGATTTTCCAGGCAAGAATACTGGAGTGGATTGCCATTTCCTTCTCCAGGGGATCTTCCCGACCCAGGAATCAAGCCCAGGTCTCCTGCATTGCAGGCAGAATCTTTACCGACTGAACTATGAGGGAAGCATTAGATGGAACAATAAAGTACAGGCCTTTCTTTTATCTTTCAACCTTTTATGCTAAAATGAGTCATTTCAGGAAATCTAAGACACTACAGTAATTAAATTATAAATACAAGTCTAATTAACCATTGCACCCTAAAATAAACATTAGTTTTAATAAAGATTAATAGCCATAAGAAAATACATTTCTACTATAGATGATGAGTATCCCATTGTACATAGAAATATTAGTAATTTGTGACACAGAGGCCTACAAGAGTATATTAAGAACATTAGGAGATCTCTCTTAAACAGATGGCTCACGCCAAACACATATTCCTGGATTTCAAACTTTCAGTTCAATATGATCCAACATATTTTTATGTGCTTAGTCTGTATAACATAAATAACCACATGCTGATCTGCACCTTGTAATTACATGAGAACTTGAGCTCCCTATGGAAACTGTAAGTTGATTACTATCAAGTACACCATAAATGAGATTAGATTTCTTCTAATTTCTTCTCAAATGGGAGAGAAAATGTCTCAGATTTATGGTCCTCAGAAACCTTGCTCCTTTTGTTCAATGTCTTTCTTGAATAGCTTAGCAAAATGAACACAGTGAAATATACAAAGTGCAGTGAAATGACTAACTTGTTCCTTGTGTAGTACTTAAGCCAATCTCCAAAACTTCCTGTAGCAATTAACAAATACAAGTAAAAAAGAAAGGGATGAAGGAAGGGAAAAAAGAACGAAAATCATAATTAATATTAAATTTAATTTTCATCATGTATCTGTTCACATGCTTTAATACAGTATAAACTGAAGAATTAATACAAGTTCATCAAATGTTAAAACTTCTTATGATATAATTTTATCTGTGCTGGCTAAGGTTACATTTGGAAAATTATGCCAAACATTACAATACTCTTTTGATATTTTTCTGAAGAGAGTTGAAAAAACTGCTGTGAGAAAAATTAAAATTACTTCTATTCATGACAGGATTTTCATTATATGAAAAGAGTTTCTTAATTATCAGTTATTTTTCTTCTAATCACTTAGGACTGAAGATCACCTAATGTGAAAGCTAAACTTTATGTAAGTCCAAATGATTCAGAACCATAGTAACTAAAGCTTCACAACTACTAATTGACACTTGGAATCTTTCCAATCAAAAATATTTCATCTAAGTTTCTAAAATGATTTTATACATGTTCTCTAATCCATATATAGAATTGCTTCATTAATTCTGATCTGAAAAAAATGAGAGGTGATGTCTAGCAGCTATTAACATTAGAGACATTTTGCTCATAATTTATGGCAAAATTCTCTTTTTATCTTTGTGATCCAAATTTTTCATATAAAATTAAATTTTACTTGAATATTGAAACTAATAATTCACACTATTTTGGGGACTCACTGGCTTCTAGTTATGAAAGGCTACACCCCTGGATGGTGAAGTGAAAAGTTCAAGAAAAAGTACACAATGTTAAGAAATCTTATGCCAAATGAATTATATTGTCGTCTGATGTTTTTTCCACAGTAAACTTGAATATGAAAAAGAACACAAAGATATATCCTTCCTGTAGAGAAGATTATGAGGCTCAGTTAATTGCATATTAAAGTCAACTTATTAGACAATATGTCTTGCTTCTAGTGTGTCAGCATATTTCTCAAAGCAGGGATCCTTAAACATGAAGGATTCCTCCAAATTTCAAGATTCTAGGTTGCCTTAGTGTATTAATTCCAATTATCTTCCCCCACTCATTCTACTTCCATCACCACTCCCAGTCACACCTTAAATCTTGTTATCTCCTGGAACTCACCAATTCATGAAATATATTAAAATATCATATTCTCAATTCTAGTCTATTATTCTTCTAACTTGCTCAATTGTATATTCTTGCTTTTCTCCAACCACATAAACATAGCTAGTTTTTTTTCTTAATCAGTTTAGATCCCATCAGTCATCACGTTAAGCAGTCTCTTGCCTAAGTCCCAGTAGTCCTTTTACAACAGTTCTAATGTTGGCAACACATCAACCATGGGTCAATCTGTCTCCAGGCGATACCTGGTTGCTGGAGAAACATATGCAGTTGTGAAAATCAGTGGCACTGCATTTTTCTTAAGTCTCTAATGTCACCATATCTTCCCTGTGCTGTGCCAAGTTACTCAGTCATGTCTGACTCTTTGTGGCCCTATGGACTGTAGCCCACCAGGATCCTCTGTCCATGGAATTCTGAGAATACTAGAGTGAGTTGCCATTTCCTTCTCCAGGGGATCTTCCCAACCCAGGGGTTGAACCCATGTCTCTTGCATCTCCTGAATTGGCAGACAGATTCTTTACCTCTAGCGCCACCTGGGAAGCCCAAGGCAGGCTTCCCTACTCGTGGCAAAAGACCTTACCTCTTGCTTTCCAGTAAAAGGTAGAAGATAACCAACAGTAGGAAGTACTAATAGCAGGAAAGTTGTAGGAAGTAACTTGGAAGCAGCAGAATGCCTTTTCTAAACTATAGTCATAATGCATCAACCCTGTCCAAGCCCTCAATGGAGGACCACATGCATGTTGCACTGTTCACCCTCTGTCACCGTGAGTGAAATTCACTCAGTTGTGTCTGACTCTTTGCAACCCCATGGACTATACAGTCCATGGAATTCTCCAAGCCAGAATACTGGAGTAGGTAGCCGTTCTCTTCTCCAGGGGATCTTCCCAACCCAGGGATTGGACCCAGGCCTCCCACATTTCAGGTGAATTCTTTACCAGCTGAGCCACCAGGAAAGCCCAAGAATACTAGAGTGGGTAGCCTATCCCTTCTCCAGTGGATCTTCCTGATCCAGGAATCGAACCAGGGTCTCCTGCATTACAGGCGGATTCTTTACCAGCTGAATTAACAGGAAAGCCCTTCAGTCACCATAAGGGCTTCAACATCTAATGTCTCTAGTACTGCTCTGACCCATTTACTTGTCATTCAACTAAACATCTACTTAAAAAGAATAAAAAACTAAAGATATTTTCAATAAAGATGGATATTTTTAAATTGACAGACTTTCACTGTAGATATAAAGAATGCATATATTTAATAAAAACAGAAATTAACAATTAAAAAAACACTAAGTGGTTAGAAGCAATGGATAAAAAAAAATACTTGCCAAAAAGATGGATAACAATTGACCAAAAAAATAGACAAAAGTTGACTACAAGCATACCTCAGAGATATTGCAAGTTTGGCTTCAGACCAACAATAGGCAAATATCTCAACAAAGCAAGTCACATGAATGCTTTCGTTTCTCTGTGCATATAAAATTTATGCTTACAATATAATGTAGTCTATTAAGTGTGCAATAGCATTATGTCTTAAAAAACAATGTACACACCTTAATTAAGAAGTACTTTACTGATAAACAATGTTGACCATCATCTGAGGCTTCAATGAGCCATAATTTTTTTACTGGTGGAGAGTCTTTTCTAGATGTTAATGACTGCTGACTGATCAGGGTGGTGATTGCCAAAGATGAGGGGGGGATGACAATTCATTTTTAAAAAAATGAGGTTTGTCACATGGATTGACCCCTCTTTTCACAAATGATTTCTCTGTAGCAAGCAATTTGGTTTGACAGGACTTGACCCACAGTAGAAGTTCTTTCAAAATTGGAGTCAGTCCTCTCAAACTCTGCCACTGCTTTATCAACTAAGTTTATGTCATACTCTAAATCTTTTCTTGTCATTTCAACAGTCTTCACAGCATCTTCATCAGGAGTTATTCTATCTCAAGAAACCACTTTATTTGCTCATCTATAAGCAACTCCTCATCCATTAGTTTTATCATGAGATTGCAGCAATTAAGTCACATTTTCGAGCTCCACTTCTAATTCTACTTCTCCTGCTACTTCCACCACATCAGCAGTTACTTCCTCCAGTGAAGTAACCCTCCAATATCATCCATGAGCCTTGGAATCAACTTCATAAAAATTCCTATTAACACTGATATTTTGACCTCTTACCATGAATCACAAATGTTCTTAATGGCATCTAGAATGGTGAATCCTTTCCATAAGATTTTCAACTGACTTTGCCCAGATCCATCCAAGAAATCACCATCTATGGCAGCTACAGCCTTACAAAATGTATTTCTTAGATAATGACTTGAAAGATGAAATCATTTCTTGATTCATAGACTTCAGAATGAATGTTGTGCTTGAAAGCAACATTAATCTCATTGTACCTCTTTGCCAGAGCTCTTGGGTAACAAGGTGCATTGTCAATAGCAGTAATACTTTGAAAGAATTTTTTTTTTTTCCCTGAGCAGCAGATCTCAACAGTGGGCTTAAACTATGCAGTAATGTTGTAATCCAGGCTTTACTGATCCATTTACAGAGCACAAACAGAATGTTTTGCATTATTCTTAAGAGCACTAGGATTTTCAGAATGGTAAATGAACACTGGCTTCAACTTAAAGTCACCAAGAGGGTCAGCTTGCCCTTTGAAGCTTTGAAATCAGGCACTGACTTCTCTTCTCTACCTATGAAGGTCCTAGATGACATCTTCTTCCAATATAAGGCTGTTTTGTCTAAATTGAAAACCTGCTGTATAGTGTAGCTACATTCATTATTATCTCAACAAGATCTGGAAAACTTGCTGCAGCATCTACATCAGCACTTGCTGCTTCACCTGGAACTTTTATGTTATGGAGATAGCTCCATTCCTTAAACCTCATGAACCAACCTCTGCTAGCTTCAAGCTTTTATTCTGTATCTTCCTCACATATCTCAACCTTCATGGAACTGAAGAGAGTGAGCTTTACTCTGGATTAGGCTTTGGTTTAAGCAAATGTTCTAGATTGGTATTCTATCCAGACCACTAAAACTTTCTCCATATCTGCAATAAGGCTGTTTTGCTTTTTTTTTTTTTTTTTAAATGTGTGTATTCACCGGAGTAGCACTTTTAATTTTCTTCAATAATTTTTTCATTCCAATCACAACTTGGCTAACCATTTGGCACAAGATGCCTAGCTTTCAGCCTGTCTTGGCTTTCACATGCCTTCCTCACTAAGCTTAATCATTTTGAGCTTTTAATTTAGAGAGATGTGTGATCTTCCTTTCACTTGAACACTTAGAGGCCATTGTAGGGTTATTCACTGATCTAAGTTAAATATTGTTGTGTCTCAGGGAATAGAGGGCTTCCCCGGTGGCTCAGTGGTAAAGAATACATCTGCAATGTAGGAGCCACAAAAGATGTAGGTTCAATCCCTGGGTTGGAGATCCCCTGGAGCAGGGCAAGGCAACCAACTCCATTATTCTTGCCTGGAGAATTCCATGGATAGAGGAGCCTGGCGGGTTACAGTCCATAGGGTCGCAAAGAGTCAGACACAACTGAAGTGACTTAGCATGCATGCACACATGCTCAGGGAATAGAAAGGCCCCAGGAGAGAGAGAAATGGGGAAATGGCCAACTGGTCAAAACACATACAGTTTATTAAGTTCACCATCTTACATGGCAGGATTTGCAGAGCCCAGAAATAATTACAATAATAACATTAAAGATCATTGATCATGTATGACCATAACAAATATAGTAATAATGAAAAGTTTAAAATATTATGAGAATTACCAAATGTGACACAGAGATAAATGAGCAAATGCTGTCTATCTGAAAAACGGCACAGATAGCCATGCTCTATGCAGGGTTGCCATAAGCCTTCAATTTTCAAAAAATAAAAAAAAAAATGTGAAGTGCAATAAAATGAAGTATGCCTGTATATAAAATAAGAAAAATAATGATGACTAAATCTGAGTATATTTAGTTTCACATGGTGAAACTAAAATATGAGACAGCACTAACATTTAATAAGACATAGTGTTAATCAAGGTTAAAGTAGTTTAAAGTTCACTTTATTTAGGGACAAGAGTAGAAATGTTGATTAACATTTATTCTTTACTAATGATTCATAATGACAATTTAAGAGTAACATTAAAATAGTATAAATTTGATGTTTAACCTGAAAATCAATAGATTGTGGAATACCTGGAAAAAAGAAACTCAATAATTCAAATAAAAGTAGAGAAAGGAAAATTAAAAAAAAAAACATGGTAAATAGAAAAGACAAAATATAGTGGTAAAAATATATACAAATATATTAGTAATGTAAGAAATGCCTATGTATTAATATTAAACTTACCAGTCAAGAACAGATTATTAGAATATATTTAAAATAAGTCTACAACACTGATGTGTGGGAATTCAATATGGCACAACCACATTGGAAAACAGTTTAACATTTTCTTCTAAATTTAAGTATATCCCTACTATGTGGTTCTGCAATTATTCCTCTAAGTATTTATCTAAGAGAAATGAAAACACATATTCATAAGGACTTGCACATAAATGATATGAAGTATCAACTTCATTCACGGTAATTGAAAACTGGAGGGAAAAAAGTACAAATGTCCATCAACAGGTAAATAGGTAAATAAATTGGGATATATTCATTCATTCAATGGGATAATACTGATCTATTGAATCAGTATCCCATTGAATGAATGGGATAATACTGATCTATTTGTCAAAACTTATTGAACTATACCCTCAAAATGGGTGCATGAAGTTTAACATATGTAAATTTACCACAATAATTTTTTATCCAGCCACATTGTTCTGACCACCTCTTACGCATTCCATTGGTAAAGATGAGATTCGCCCATCCTAAATGGTATAAGATGGCTGAATACATGCCACCAACACCGGAGACAGATGAGACTGACAGCAGTTTATTAATCACAAACACAGCTTGAGAGAAGAGAACACTGCACACCATGTAGAGTTACACTGGAGTCAGGCTCAGGAGCAGAACAAACTGGAAGGGGTATGGTACACTCTCACACTTTAGTAACAAGAAATGAGATGCCCCCTGCACAAATGGACAACTTTAGACCTTGAAAGAAAATAATGGCAATCCCAAGGGAAGGAAGAGAAGATTTCCAGAGTAACCATATTATAGTATTCAAAATGTCAAGTTCATAGCATTGAATGCCTACATTAAGAAAAGACAAAGAGCTCAAGTAAACAACCTCACTTTACAACTCAAGGAACTAGAAAAGTAAAAACAAAAATAATCCCAAAGTTAGTAGAAGGAAGGAAATAACAAAGATCAGAGAGGAAATAAATGAAATAGAGGCTAAAAAGACAATGTATGTATGTTTGAGTCACTCAGTCATGTCTGACTCTTTCTGATCCCATGGACAGCTTGCCAGACTCCTCTGTCATGGAATTCTACAGGCAAGAATGTTGGAGTGGGTCGCCATTCCCTTCTCCAGGGGATCTTTCCCAACCCAGGGATGGAACCTGGGTCTCTCACATTGCAGGCAGATTCTCTACCATCTAATCCACCAGGGAAGCCCAAAAAGAAAACAGATCACTGAAATTAAGAGCTGGTTCTTTGAAAAGATAAACAAAACAGATGAACCTTCAGCCAGACTCATCAAGAGAAAAAGAGGGCACTCATATACATAAAATCAGAAATGAAACGGGAGACATTACAACTGATACCACAAAAATATAAAGGATAAGAGACTACTATAAATAATTACATGCCAACAAATTGGATAACCCAGAAAAAATGGAAAATTTATAAAAACATACAACCCACCAAGACTTAATCAGAAAGAAACAGGGAATATGAACAGACTGATTACTAATAAGGAGATTTAATCAGTAACCAAAAACCTCCAAGCAAACAAAAGTCCAGGACCAGATGATTTCACTAGTGAATTATACCAAACATTTAGAGAATTAATACCAATCATCCTCAAACTCTTCCAAAAATTGAAGAGGAGTGAATATTTCCAAATTTATTTTATGAGACCCACATTACCCTCATACAGAAACCAGACAAGGAAACTGCAAGAAAAGAAAACTACAGGCCAATATCCCTGAAGAACACAGATGCAAAACTCCTCAAAAAAATATCAGCGAACCAAATTCAACAATACATTAAAAGGATCGTACACTCATCATGATCAAGTGGGATTTATTCCAGGGATGTAAGGATGGCTCAACATCTGCAAATCAATTAACGTGATATACCAAATTAACAAAATTAAGTGTAAAAATCATATGATCACCTAAATAGACTCAAAGAAAGCATTTAACAAATTTCAGCATCTATCGATGATAAAAATTCTCAACAAAGTGGGTATAGAAGGAACATACCTCAACATAGTAAAAGCCCTGTATGACTAGTCCAAAGCTAACATCATAAGCAATAGCAAAAAACTGAAAACTTTTCCTCTAAGATCAGGAAAAATACAAGGATGCCCACTTTCATCACTTTTATTCTACATAGCACTGGAAATCCTAGCCAGAGCAATCAGGAAAAAAAAAATAAACAAACAAAAGGCATCCAAACTGGAAAGGGAGAAGTAAAACTGTCTCTATTTGCAGATGACATAATATAATCTATGCTGCTGCTAAGTCGCTTCAGTCATGTCCGACTCTGTGCGACCCCATAGACGGCAGCCCACCAGGCTCCCCGGTCCCTGGGATTCTCCAGGCAAGAACACTGGAATGGGTTGCCATTTCCTTCTCCAAATATAATCTATAGGAAACCATAAAGACTCCATCTAAAAACTGTTAGATCCAATAAATGAATTCAGTAAATTTGCAGAATATAAAATCAATATACAAAAATCTGTTGTGTGACTTATACTTCAACAATAAACTATTAGAAAGAGAAATTAAGGAGAAAATCCCAACTATAACTGCATTATGCATTAAAAAAAAATACTTAGCTACACATTTAACCAAAGAAGTGGAAGAATTGAAAACCATAAGAAATTAATGAAAGAAACTGAAGACAAAAATAAATGGAAAAATATTCCAAGCTCATGGATTGCAAGAATTAATGTTAAAATGATCATACTACCTAATGCAATCTACAGATTCTATGCAATCTCTATCAAAATTACAATGGCATTTATCACAGAAACAGAATCAATTTTTTTTTAATTTGTATGGAATCACAAAATACTCAAAATAGATAAAGCAACCTTGAGAAGAACAAAATGGAAGGCATCACACTTTATGATTCCAAACTATATTACAAAACTATAGTAATGAAGTAGTATGTCATTAACATAAAAACAAATACATAGATCAATGGAACAGAGTAAAGAGGCCAGAAATAAACCAATGCATATATGGTCAATTAAGTAACAACAAATGAGCCAAGAATATACAATGGGGAAAGGATACACAGAAGTCACTCAGTCATGTCCGACTCTTTGCGACCCCATGGATTGTAGCCCACCAGGCTCCTCGATCCATGGGATTTTCCAGGCATGAATACTGGAGTGGGTTGCCGTTTCCTTCTCTGGGGTGGGGGGGTGGGGAAGGATAGTCTCTTCCATAAATGGTGTTAGATAAACTGAATAGCTAGTGGCAAAAGAATGAAACTGGACCCCATTTTACACTACACATAAAAATAAACTCAAAATGAATTAAAGACTTGAATGTAAGATCTGAAATGATAAAACTTCTAGAAGAAAACACAGGGGGTAAGTCCCTTGACATCAGTCTCGGCAATGACTTTTTGGATTTGACACCAAAAGCTAAGGCAACAAAAGAAAGATAAACAAATGGAACTATATCAAACTAAAAAGCTTCTGTACAGAAAAGGAAACAATAATTGAAATAAAAAAGCAACCTACCAAATAGAGGGAAATATTTTCAAATAATATATCTAATAAGGGGTTAATATCTAAAATATATAAAGAACTAACACAACTCAACAGAAAAAGAGTCAGATTAAAAAATGAGCAGGAAACCTGCATAGAGATGTTTCCAAAGCAGGCACATAGATAGCCGATAGGCACATGAAAAGATGCTCAACATCACTGATCATCAAGGAAATGCAGATTAAAATCACAATGAGCTATCATCCCACGTCTGTTATAATGGCTATCATCAAAGACAAGAAATAACAAGTGTTGGGTAGGACGTGAAGAAAAGGCAACCCTTGTGGACAGTTGATCGACATGTAAATTGGTGTAGAAACTATGGAAAACAGCAATGGAGGTTGCTCAAAAAATTAAAAACAGAGCTACCATATGATCCAGGAATTCTGCCTCTGGGCATTTACCAAAAGAAACAAAATCGGTATGCTGAAGAAACCATATGCAATGCAGCATCATTTACAATAATCAAGACATGGAAACAACTTAAGTGTCTATCAATGAATAAATGGATAAAGAAAACATGGTATAGGGGTAGGCAAGATGGGTGAAGACAGTTAAAAAGTACAAACTTCTAGTTTTGAAATAAATAAATTCTGGGAATGTAATATATAGCATGTTGCTATGGTTAACAATATTGTATTGTATATTTGAAAGTTTCTAAGATAGCAGATCTTAAAAGTTCTCAACACAAGAAAAAAAGTTTTATAACTATATTTGGTGATGGATGTTAACAAAATTTATTGTAGTAATTATTTCACAATATATACATAAATCAAATCATTATGTGTACACCTAAAACTAATACAATGTTGTATGTCAAGTATATCTCAATTTAAAAATACTATAGGGACGACCCAGAGGGATGGAATGGGGAGGGAGGAGGGAGGAGGGTTCAGGATGGGGAACACATGTATACCTGTGGCAGATTCATTTTGATATTTGGCAAAACTAATACAGTTATGTAAAGTTTAAAAATAAAATAAAATTTAAAAAATAAAAAAAAATACTATAGAGTTAAAAAAAATTCTACATGGCAATCTCACTTGCTGACTCTTATAGATCAGACCCAGTTTCAAATAGTTTCACTCAGTTTCCTACAAATACAGACACTCCATGATTTATGATTGTTTGACTTAGGATTTTCCCACTTTACAATGGTACAAGAGCAGAACACATTCAGTAGAAACCATACTTGAATTCTGATCTTTGCCCAAGCTAGTGATATGCTGTACCACACTCTCTGGTGATGCTGGGGAACAGCAGCAACTCACAGCTCCCAGTCAGCCCCACAATCACAATGGAAAATAACCAATACACTTACAACCATCCTGTACCTACAAAAGGTTTGTGTTTTTTTTTTCACTTTTAGTACAGGATTCAATAAATTACATGAGATACTCAACATTTTATATAAAATGAGTTTTGTGATAGCTTTCACCCTACTGTTGTTGTTGTTCAGTCGTGTCCAACTCTTTGTGACCCCATGAGCTGCAGTATGTCAGGCTTCCCTGTCCTTCACTGTCTCCGAGTCTCTAGGTGCCCTACTGTAGGCTAGTGTAAGTGTTCTGAACACATTTAAGATAGGCTAGGCTAAGCTATGATTTTCAGTAAGTTAGGTATATTAAATGTATTTTCCACTTGCAGTATTTTCAATTGATGATAGGATGCAGTCTCATCTTAAGTTGAGGCAGATCTGTACATACAAGACTATCAGAATATGTGTTCTGACTGTGGGTCTGGAAAATGGGATCACTAAATTTATTAAGTCATTTGGAGCTTACAGGAAAAAGTAATGCAGCATGGGTTTAAAAATCCATTGAAAATTGTTGTTCAAGTAATACACACTTGGTACATAAAAATCAAACAATACAAAAGGGTATAAATTGAAAAATGATGGTCCTACTCCCTAGATAACCACTATTGTTTCTTATGGCTCCTTATAGATATTTTCTATACACATAAATCATCTCTCTGTCTACCCCCATCTTTTTCAACAAATGAAGTTTTACTATACAGTCTGTTCAGTATTCGCAAAGAGTCAGACACGACTGAGCGACTGATCTGATCTGATCTGATCTGTTCAGTATTTTGCATTTTTCAGTGAATATAGTTTAAATATATTTTTATATCATGACAATGGCAATAATCCATATGTAGAACAGGGTTATCAATCTGTCTACATTTGCCGAGTGGATAACATAAATTAGAGGAATGAGTTGGATAGAAGAAAACCAATGCAATATTGTAAAGTAATTAGCCTCCAATTAAAATAAATAAATTTATATTAAAAAAATAATTCTCCTTTATAATAAAAATTAAAAAAAAAGATTTAAAACTTTTGGGCATCGAAGGACATTATCAAGAAAGTATAAAACACAGTCTATACTAAGGAAAGAAAATATTTACAAATCATATATCTAATAAAGGTTTAGTGTTCAGAATATATAAAGAATTCTTACAACTCTACAACAAAAAGACAACTCAATTAAGAAATGAGTAACAGAGTTGAATATCCATTTCTCCAAAGAAAATATACAAATGGCCAATAGACACAAGAAAAGATGTTCAATTTCATTGGTCATCAAGGAAATGCAAATTAATCAAAAACACAATGACATACCACTTTCAATTCAGTTTGGTCGCTTAGTCGTGTCCAACCATTTGCGACCCATGAATCGCAGCACGCCAGGCTTCCCTGTCCATCATCAACTCCCGGAGTTTACCCAAACTCATGTCCATCGAGTCGGTGATGCCATCCAACCATCTCATCCTCTGTCGTCCCCTTCTCCTCCTGCCCCCAATCCCTCCCAGCATCAGGGTCTTTTTCAGTGAGTCAACTCTTCACATCTGGTGGCCAAATTATTGGAGTTTCAGCTTTAGCATCATTCCTTCCAATGAACACCCAAGACTGGTCTCCATTAGGATCGGCTGATTGGATCTCCTTGAATTCCAAGCGATTCTCAAGAGTCTTCTCCAACACCACAGTTCAAAAGCATCAATTCTTTGGCACTCAGCCTTCTTCACAGTCCAACTCTCACATCCATACATGACCAGTGGAAAAACCATAGCCTTGACTAGACGGACCTTTGTTGGCAAAGTAATGTATCTGCTTTTTAATATGCTATCTAGGTTGGTCATAACTTTCCTTACTTTACACTCACTCAATTAACTATATTTTTAAGGGAAAATATGTGTTGGTAAGAATGTGGAGAAATAGGAACCATCATACACTGCTGGTGGGGATGTAAATGTTGTAGTCTCTTTGGAAAACAGTATGGCACATCCGCAAATGATTAAAAGCAGTGTAACCATACAACTATACAATTCCACTACTAGGTATACCCCAGAGAAATGATAACATATGTTCACACAGAAACTTACATACTAATGTTTACAGCAGTATTATTCATATTAGCCAAAAGATGGAAACAAACCAAATGTCCAAATGAAGGGGTCAACAATTTGTTATACATACATACAATGGAATATTATTCAACCATAACAAAGAATGAAGTACTGACATATGCTACAACTTTGATAAACCTCAAAAAACATTATACTAAAGTAGCCAAACACAAAGGGTTATATATTGCATGATTCTTTTTCTATGGAATATGCAATATAGGAAAAACCATAGAGACAGAAAGTAGATTAGTAGCTGCCAGCAGTTGAGGTGGAGAGAGGAAGTGAAGAGCAATTACTTAAAGAAAACAGGGTGTTCTGCTGGAGTGACAAAAAAGTTTTGACACTAGTGAGAAGTGGTAGATGCAACAACATTATGAATGCACTAAGTGCCATTAAAGTGTACACTTTCAAATTATTGATTAATTGTATTTTACATGAATTTCACCTCAATTTTTTAAAAGAAGATTGCAAGGGAATGTTTAATTTGCTCAAGAGAACTACTGTCCTCAAGGGACCTAGTCTATTAGCTTTTGTTAAACTAAAGACAAGTGAGTTTTCCACACTCTTTAAAGCAGACTTGGGATTTGGCTTGAGGGGCAATGAACTAAAGAGGAAATAACACAAGACTCAAGAGGAATGTTCTTGATTACTTGCTGTACATTTTGGAAAAGAATAAAATAAAATACTGTTTTCCATTTAAAAAAAAAACTGTAACAAGAGAAATGAGGGTAGCAGCTTATTTAAGAAACCAATCAAAAATATTTTCAAAAATCAGTAAAATGATCTTTTTTTTTTTTTTTTTAGGGGATAGACCATTTTGAAGTCTTTACTGAATTTGTTACAATATTGCTTCTGTTCTATGTTTTGGTTTTTTGGCTGAGAGGCCTGTGGAATAATTAGCTTTGCAACCAGGGATCAAACCCACACCTACTGCATTATAAGACAAAGTCTCAACCATTGGACCGCAGGGAAGTCCCAGGAATGACTTTTTGAGAGAAAAAACAATAGTTACATTGAGCAGATAAGAACCAAGATGAGACGATGTGAGTTATCCCCTCCTAATCATGTTAAAAGCCTTGAACCACACTATTTATTTTTTAATGGTCTTCATATGGAGGAAATTTTCAAACTGTGCCAGAGAGTCATTTCATCACAAATGGCGCAATTATGCGCAAACAACCCACAAGGGATGTTCTTACTCCTCTCCATTCTTTGGCCTGACAGAAGTTTTCACTGTGGATATAATTTTCTATTTCTGCAATGTAGTATGGTAGTCCCCAGATGGTGAGCCCGTTATCTAAAGATGTTGAGCTTTATGTTGTGGTGGGAACAGGGAGTCACACTCCTTTCTGGCCTTCAGAATTTAACAATAAATACTGGAGAGGGTGTGGAGAAAAGGGAACCCTCTTACACTGTTGGTAGGAATGTAAATTGATACATGCACTATAGAAAACAGTATGGAGGTTCCTTAAAGCATTAAAAATAGAGCTACCATATGACCCAGATATCCCACTCCTGGGCACATACCCAGAGAAAACCATAATTCAAAACGATACATGAACCCTAATGTTCATTGAAGCACTATTTACAATAGCCAGGACATGGAAGCAACCTAAATGTCCATCAACAAAGGAATGAATAAAGATGATGTGGCACACACACACACACACACACACACACACACATACATATATGTAATGGAATATTACTCAGCCATAAAAGGAATGAAATTGTACCACTTGCCAAGACATGGATGAACCTATAGCCTGTCATACAAAGTAAAGTAAGTCAGAAAGAGGAAAAACAAATATATATTAACACATATATATGGAATCTAGAAAAATGGTACAGATGAACCTATTTGCAAAGCTGAAATAGAGACACAGATATAGAGAAGAAACATATGAATATCAAGGGGGAAGAGGAGGTGGGATGAATTGGGAGATTGGGATTGACATATATATTGACTGGGCTTCCCTCGTGGCTCAGATGGTAAAGAATCCACCTGCAACGCGGGAGACCTGGGCTCAGTCCTTGGTTGGGAAGATCCCCTGGAGAAGGGAAAGGTTACCCACTCCAATATTCTGGCCTAGAGAATTCCATGGACTGTATAGTTCATGTTGTCGCAAAAAGTCAGACACAACTGAGCGACTTCCACTTTCACTGTATATACTACTACGTATAAAGTAGATGGCTAATGAAATATAGCACTAGGAACTCTACTCAGTGCTCTGTGGACAAAGTGTGTGTGTGTGTGCATGCTCAGTGGCTCAGTCATGTCTGATTCTTTGTGACCCCGTGGACTGTAGCCCACCAGGCTCCTCTGTCTGTGGGATTCTCCAGGCAAGAATACTGGAGTGGATTCCCATGCCCTCCTCCAGGGTATCTTCCTGATCCAGGGATTGAACCCACATCTCCTTCAGCTCCTGAATTGGCAGGTGGATTCTTTTACCAGAGCCAGACAAAGTACATATATGTAGGTTATAGCTGATTCACTGAGATGTACAGCAGAAAGTAACTCAACATTGTAAAGCAATTAAACTAAAAAAAAAAAAAACCTACTTGTTATAATTTTCTCATACAAATAAAATAAAATAAATAATCACTGTATCCCAGAATCTTAGAATAGCAAATATGAGAAATCGCAGTACTACAGTTAAAACACTAGCTTCAGGACATATTTCTCCACCAAAACTTCTGCAATTTCAACTCTTCTCCTCTCTCCACATTTCCATGGGAGGCAAGAACAGCAGGTCAAAGAGACCAAAGGAAAGGTCACTCCAAGAGATAAAAGTGGTGAGGAACAAGTCTGTGGGCTATGAGTCTAGAATCAGGCTGTGGGCCATGAGTCCAGAATCATGTCCACTAGGTTTCCACTATCCTGAGCACCATGCCCTGCTGAGTCCTCCAGAGAATATGAGCTGTGTGGCCACTGGAAATGTAGCTTACAAGGGCACACACCAGATTGACACATTCATTTCTTCATAATTGGAAAAGCCAAAGCTCTGACTTGGATTTTGATCTGCAGTCCTCAGTTTTCCCACAGAGACTTTATAAATAATCAAGTTTGACTCTTCTCAAACCTGAGACTCAGGCTTCCTAATGGCTTATACTGAAACCAATATGTAGTTCATAGGAATTCTACGATTTCATCCCCCTTAATTATCAGAACCTTAAAAGTTTATCAAAAGCTATATTAAGTGTATTGGAAATCTCTATAATATTTAAAAAGATATATAGGTAAAAATTATTTTAAACAACTAATGTTAGGATTCACAAAATCTTCACAAATCTGAGAGATACTCACCATTTTTCTTTATTACAGTATAGTTGATTTACAATATTGTGTTACTTTCAGGTGTACAGCACAGTGATTCAGATATATATAAGCATACATATATACACATACATATATATTCTTTTTCAGATTCTTTTCCCATATAGGCCAATGAAGAGTATTGCATAGAGCTCCCTGTGCTATACAGTAGGTCCTTCTTGGTTATCTATTTTATATATAATAGTATGTATATATTAATTCTAAACTCTTTTAAGTATAGGCAATTAGAATCTTTAATTAGTTCCTTCCTACACCTCTTTTTTTTCTCCTATGTCCACACTGTCACGTTCTTCCCATTCATCCTTAACAAAGTGACTAGGGCTATATTTTCCAGTATTATTTAAACCTATCTTGAACAAAGGTTCATATCACCAATAGAGTTTTTGGTTGTTTTACCATCATTCTAAATATGAATATTTTAAGAATAGATGGGGAACCTCCAAAGATTCCCTAAGGCCAGTAAGTTTTTTTTCAAGAACCTTTAAAGATAACTACCCATTGTATTTTACAAAGTTAGACTAACCTTCATAAGAAATCTTGATGATTATAGTTCACGAAAGATTCATTTCACTTCTGAACAGAGATGTAAGACCCTGAATAAAATCCTGGAAAAGAAAATTCAATAATAAAATAATCACTCACCATGATCAAGTAAGGTTTATCTTAGCAAGGAAGGCAAGATACATTACTGGGCAATCTATCAATATAATAGATTGTGCCAATGGGTCAAATAAGTCATTTTTTGACAATAGCAACAGAAAACAAAAACAACATTCATATACATTTCTTATTTAAAAAAATATGTAACCACTACAAACCTATTATAACAGATAAAATCAAAGAGACTGATAATGCCAAGAGGTGGAGATGATGAAAAGCATATGGGACTCTAATGACAGTGATTGGGATGAATATGCAAACAAGCTAAACTGTCCAAATTTCTTTTCTTAAGAGGAGTTGCTTAACTACTTGTGGCCATTTAGAGAAAGCCTGTCTGCAGTTGGAAACAATGAGGACAAAGAGGGATAATTAAGTTGAAAAAATATATAAAACTACTATATAATTTTTAAACATATATATGTATATATAATAGTTAATTTTGTGTCAAATTGACTGGACTAAGGGATGCCCAGAGAGCCGGTAAAACATTCTTTCTGGGTGGGTCTGTGAGTGTTTTCTGGAAAAGATTAGCATTTGAATCTACAAGTTGAGTGAAGAAAATCACCTTCAACAATGTGGATGGACATCAAACCTTGAGGGCCTCAACAGACTACACCGGAAGTTTTTGTTACACGCCAGGCTCCTCTGTCCATGGGGACTTTCCTGGCAAGAATACTGGAGTGGGTTGCCATTTCCTTCTCCCTAGGATCTTTCTGACCCAGTGATCAAACCCCTGACTCCTGTATTGTCAGGAAAGTTCTTTACCACTGAACCAGGGAAGCCCCTACAAGGGAGGAGGAAATACAAATTTTTTCTTTGCTTGAGCTGGGACACCGATCTTCTCCTGCCCTCAGACATTGGCATTCCTGGTTCTTGGGACTCAAACTGAACCTTATACTATCTGCTCTCTTGGTTCTCAGGCATTCAGACTAGGACTGAATTATACCAACTGCTAAATTATACCACCATTTTTCCTGGTTCTCCAGGTTGAAGAAAGCAAACTGTGGACCCTCTTGTCATCCTCAATTGCACAAAGCAATTCCTATAATTAATTTATACACACACACAGAAGTACACAGAAATACATATATACTGGCTCCTATTGGCTCTGTTTCTCTGGAGAACTCTGACTAATACAATATATAAGAGAGAGAGATGACCTGCAGTACTGAAGAAGGAAATGGCAACCCGCTCCAGTATTCTTGCCTGGAGAATCCCATGGACAGAGGGGCCTGGTGGGCTACAATCCATAGGGTCATGAAGAATCATACATGACTCAGAGGCTGAATGAACAAACAAACGAATGATTGACTCCTAGACCAGTATTAACTGAACACAACTTCACTTTTGGAATTGTCATTAATATAAAACCATAAATTTCCATTTATTCTCATGCTCATTTGAATAGTTTCTTTTGCTTTCAAGAGAGTTGTCACTAATGGAGAAGTAATGTTACACTGGATGCAGACTGCATATACTGAGCACCTATTATGAATAAAAAGCTATGCAAGATAAATAGAACAGAGATTCTGTCCTCAATATTAACTGCTGATTAATCAAATACCCTAAAAAGACTAATAATATGCATGAATTGAATTTCAAAACAATGCTTTGTAACATGCGATTTCATGTAATACAGACTTTTTTTTTTTTTTTTTTTTGGCCATGCCACACAGCATGTGAGATCTTAGTTCTCCAACACGGCATGGAATCCACACCCTCTGCAGTGAAAGCATGGAGTCTTAACCACTGGACAGCCCAGAAAGTCCCTAGTAATAACAATATAGAAGACCCTACCTTAAAGAGATAGGGACAATTCTATTATTAATAATTACATATTTTAAATTTTTATTTATTGGCTGTGTCGAGTCTGAGTTGCAATACATGGGATCTTTGTTGCAGCACAAGGACTCTCCAGTTGTGGCCCATGGCCTCTAGAGTACGGGGTCAATAGCTGAGGGGCACAGTCTTAGTTGCTCCAAGGCATGTGAGTCTTAGTTCTTCCCCAATGAGGGATCAAACCCATGTCCCATGCATTGCAAGGTGGATTCTTAACCATTGGACCACCAGGGAAGTCACCTCTATTAATTACTGAAAGCTTTATTACTGAAATACAGTACGTAGTATTGAAAGAGAAAGTTGTCTCTTCTTCTGTGTTTTCAAGCACAGTCTGAAAAGTGACATATTCAGTCACTCAACCCAACAGTTTGTGTTTGTGATATGTTTCCTATTTTAAAAAACTGAATTATCTTTTAGTTTGGAATACTGACACAATCCTGACAATGTTTCTTTGTAGTAATCAGGAAATGAATGAAATATTTACAAGAGGTGAAATGTCTTAAACTTCCAGAGAGATAGGGACAGAGATAGGATTGTTCTTCTACCAATATCATCACCTCTAGAATCTGAACACTTAACTGCGAAATATATTCATATGTCATTAATAGTGTACTGGATGTGTGTGTGTGTGTATATATATATATATATATATATATATATATATAAAATACAAAAGTTATATACATACACATATATATATATTCAGTGGCTTCCCAGGTGGCGCTACTGGTAAAGAACCTGCCTGCCAATGCAGGAGATGCAAGAGACATGGGTTCGATCCCTGGGTCAGGAAGATCCCCTGGAGGAGGGAATGGCAACCCAATCCAGTATTCTTGCCTGGAGGATACCATGGATAGAGGAGCCTTGAGGGCTACAGTCCTCAGAGTCAGAAGCAACTTAGCACACAACTGAACAACTGAAGCAACTTAGCACACACGCATGTACACATATTCAGTACAATATTCAAATTCCTATCAAGGTTTATGTTTTTGTATGCCTATCCTGTTTTAATCAGATTAATATAACAACTTAGCACACATGCATGTATACATATTCAGTACGATATTCAAATTCTTATCAAGGTTTATGTTTTTGTATGCCTATCCTGTTTTAATCAGATTAATACAACAGATTTCTGAAGTCCCAGTGGCTACTTTCATTCTTTAATTTCTATCACCTATGAGTAGCATACTTGCATAATTTAACTGTAGTCGCATCATGAACCTTTCATAATTGACAGTTCATGCAACTAGAGAGTTGTCAAAATCCCATTATTTTTGTTTCTGGGGAAGCCTAATTACTGGATGGTTTCTAGGAAAGCGTATTGACAAGTTGAATGAAATGGATGGTTCTCATATTAAATTCTCCTAGAAAGGAAAAGCAAGGTAATTCCTCTTTAATTTTCATAATGTGACTTTTCTGATTCAAAACGGTGAAATTTCAGTTTTTCTAAGGCTATCTGGAATTTGTCCCTAAAGAGCTTTCAAATTGAGGCATGGAATATTTTTAAAAAGAATTTGTCACAAGAAAACTTAAAAAACACTAATTAATTATATTAGAAAATGAGAAGTGGACTAAGAAGAAACAAAACTCAAAAATTTTGAGCAACTCAAGATTCTTAAATCCACTATGGAAAATAATAATAATGAAACCTTACTTTCATGTAACATGATTAAAGTTTCAAAAACACTTTCATATCAACAACTTCATTTGATACAATTGACTTATAAGAAAGAATAGGGATTGAGCCCTTCTGTCAGGTGAATAGAGAGGCACAAATTTAAGTAATGAACTCACAGCCATAAGTAGCCATATATGTATGCATTCATTCACAGCATTTCTTGAAAGATCACTATGTGAAAGACATTGTACTAGCTGATAATGGAACATCCTTCCCTCCAAGGCTAGGATGTTCTAAAGTGTTCTGAGGAACACTCTAGAAAGGGTGACAAAGAAGTTCAGCATGATATAATAAATGTTTTAAGGTTCTTTAGTCATTGGGAAACAACACCTTTAAATTCATGTGGAATTTCAAACATAAACGTCTCTTGAATCACACAAATGAGATGTTCATGGGAAAAAAAGTAATCTTTGAGCACAGAAACAAAGAATGTTGGCACTGCAAAGAGCCTTAGAGATTACTGTTCCAACAGTTCCCTTATTTCACAGGAGAGGAAACTAAACCTAAAGAGACTAGCTGGTTTTCCAAGGATAATAAGACTAGAAAGTGGCAAAGTTTTAAAGTTTCTTAAGGTTTAAATATAATTTTCAAACAACCTCAACACACAGAATCCAAAAAAAAAGGAAAGAAAGAAAGTGTTCAATAACTTGGATGTATTCAGTCAAGGATGATCAATTTTACCACTACCCTTAAGTGTTCAAAATGTCAAAAGAAAAGATGAGTTTTACATTAAAGCTATTATTTTATAATTTCCCAATGAATTAAAATAATTTTAATACTCAATGGTCAACCAGTATTCAAAAGGCAAAAATAAATTATGCCTGACATTACTTTGGCCACCTGATGCGAAGAACTGACTCATTTGAAAAGACTCTGATGCTGGGAAAGATTGAAGGCAAGAGGAGAAGGGGACGACAGAGGATGAGATGGTTGGATGGCATCACCCACTCAATGGACATGAGTTTGAGTAAACTCCAGGAGTTGGTGATGGACAGGGAGGCCTCACATGCTGCAGTCCATGGGGTCGCAAAAAGTCAGACACAACTGAGCAACTGAACTGAACTGAACTGAACTGATATTACTTTTAAGATCATTGCTGATAACTCTCTGAATGAACAGACCTCACCAGGCTAATTGCTAAGTATTTATATCCTCAATACAAGGAACAGACAGTGGACACTGCAGTGCATTGAAATGTACAATCCCCAAGTCTGTGACCATTGCTGGTCTACCTTTATATATGTATTTTCTTTCATAAACCCACAGCATTAATATCCATCAATATCATTCCTTCCAATAACACCTTTAACTTTTAGCAATGTGAATTTGTTGAGGAAAAGGCTATGTCACATTGAATTTTGAAATTTCCCAAAATAATGTAGCATGCCAGTACTGCTGACTTTTTAGACTGAATTATATTCACATTACCTTTCTTCCAGTTCTCTTTGCTATTTCTGGTAGAGTGGTTCTGCCTACATGAATAAAATTTTATTACATTCTTATCCTTCACTGTTGGCTCTACCTTGACAGTCAAGTTTAATTGCACCAGATGTTTTTGCAAAGCTCACGCCTTCTGCACAGATAATAGCCAGCCTGACCAATTTTTCCCCTCAAAGTACCACCCTCCCTCAGAAGTGTTATGTTCAGGGGATAATTCCTGACAATGAAGCAAACTAACCTGCTTTCAGCCAATTTGTGGGCTGCCATTTTAGCAGAAAGATCTGATCTTCATACTCTTTTAACCTGGCTAGTCTAAAATGTTCATAGTTTACTGCTTTTGTCTTCCTGTATGCTTCCTGAACTACAGAATCTCATACAGAGAATAGAATCGTGAATGATAACTACAAAACAATGAAACAAAACTTCCATATGAAATATAAAATTGATCACATTGTTTTTTATATCAGCTACACCTATATTGATTTTTTTTTTTTTGCTCTTCAAACACAGGTTAAGAAGTAACTGTTTACACCGCCAGTGACTCATCTCCCCCCAGTAGGGGCTACAGTCATTGACGAAATCGTATTTTTACCAAGTGTATATCCCTCTGCTCTTAGATTTCCTTTTTTCTTCTATTTCTCTGTCTCTGTACATAAATGTATCCCTTTCCCAATAAGACTTACAGAGTTGCAAGTCACTCCTCCAAAGAACAGACTTCTAGTAACTTCAACCTTTAGGGGAAAAAAAGCCACAAATCTTTATAAAAGGAAAAAAGATTTCTAAGAGGCCAGTTATCAGAAAGCACATACTTATTTCATAAGAATAAAATTAAAAATGAGCTCTCCTTCCTCTAAGTTCCCAAAGCTTATTATCTGTTCTTATCTCATGGCACTTACAATTTTTCCTTAGTATTATAGTTATTTATGTAAATGTGTTATCTTCTTCACCAACCTGGAAGATCTTTGCCGGCAGGATCGAGGTCTAACTTATCATATTCCCCAAAATGTCAGTTGCTTCATTTATGTTCTATAAAGAACCATTTCTCCATCCTTTAAAGCCCCATGAAGGTTGCAGAAAGATCAAGGTAATGAGGATTGGAAAAAAATTATTTGATTTGACCAGTTTTTCACTAGTGTTTGACACTTAACATATGCTTTTATTATAGGTTTTTTTACACACGTCTTATATTCCCAACTGCTTCAACTAAAAAGGGAGCTTTATAAGCTCCTTGAGGGGAAGTTCCACCTGTTGCTCATCTTTGTATTTCTCAAAGTTTTTAAATAGAACCTTGTACCTAATAGGCACAGAGATATAAATGAAATAACATAAATCAGATTAGAAGGATAAATAGCAGACCCCTATAAGGCATAATAGCAATGAACAGCATTAGAATATAAAAATGGGAGAAGGCAATGGTACCCCACTCCAGTACTCTTGCCTGGAAAATCCCATGGATGGAGGAGCCTGGTAGGCTGCAGTCCATGGGGTCGCTGAGGGTCGGATACCACTGAGCGGCTTCACTTTCACTTTTCACTTTCATGCATGGGAGAAGGAAATGGCAACCCACTCCAGTGTTCTTGCCTGGAGAATCCCAGGGACGGGGAAGCCTAGTGGGCTGCCATCTATGGGGTCGCACAGAGTCGGACACAACTGAAGTGACTTAGCTTAGCAGCAGCAGAATATAAAAAAAGCCATTTTTATTCATTAAACATTTATTAAGTGAATATTATATACTAACTGTGCTATGTACTAAAAGAAATAAAGCATAAAATTTCCCTCAAGGAAAACCTCGGTTAGTGGTGTAACTAGGAATCAAAATTTTAAGCCAAAATTATGAGATTACTCCCTATTGATAAACTCAACTTGCTCAGTGCATATTATATTGTAAAAAGATTTTTAAAATGAAAAAAAAAGCCATAAAACTTTGAGTATGAAAGTAGATAAGATTACATTAACTGAAACCCCCATGCTAAATAAATAAGACATTACTTACTGTATGTTATCACCATTTCTTAAATGCTTATGGTCTAAATTAGATTGCTTTCCCAATATTCTTTGTATGCCATATCCCAAAGAGTAATAGATAGGAATAGTTGTTTTACATGGATTATCATATTTTTAGAGATATTTGTAAATATAATAAACAAATGTCATTATTAATAATATTAAGAATTCATAAGAATTCAAATTTTTTTCTCTTTTTTATAACGTAAGATTTCTCTAAGTGTTTTATATAATATCCACAAATCTTACTAGGTATTTTAATCAAGCAGTTAGACAATTTCCAATTGTTCATGGAACCATAAAGGGCTATTCCAATATCTACTCGGTTATAGCAAGAATACTAGCTAGTGATTAAAATATTCAAGCATAGCCTTTGAGGATAATTTTACTCAACTTTAAAAGACACAGCAATTTAGTCCACTATCATCCTCTTTTCTCCAGAAACGACTGATACTCTCACTGAATACCAAATAAATTTCATTTCCTTTCCTGTTGATAAATTAGGAGGGAAAAAGGAATGAGAATTTTACCACTCTTTATAGCCTTAAAGTGTTAATGGGCTCAAGACATTTAGCAGCATTATTTAGGCAAAAAAAGATACACAATGATAAAAATGGGTCTGATTTAGGTACCCTATATGCAGTTCTGGATTGTATACTAATCCAGCCAGTCATTTGCTATTACAGTGGATATTGTTGGTATTATCATTGATAGCTGACTAAATAAATAACTGTAAATGGCAATGTGTAGTGCAGGGTATACCCCCACTAGAGATGTATTAGATAAGGAGTATATTGATATTTTAGGAGCAACTTTTCTATCTGCTTAAAAAAATACATATTCATTCTAGAAAATTTGGAATATTAGAAAAGAACAAATAATATTATAAAAACCATTATCCTAAGATTGATATATTACAAGTATTAACATTTTACTGTATTTTCTTCCAGTATGTGTACATTGTGTGTGTGTGTGTGTGTGTGTGTGTGTACATGTGCATGCAGGCTTTATATGGTGTACACATGGATTCTTAGTATTTTTTTTCCCACTTTAGACATGGAAATTTTTCCCATGAGTAGATAGTTATAAAAAATGCCATAGTATAAATGAACCATAAGGCATTTGAGCCTACTGTAGGCTATTTAAGATATTTTCAATTTTTCATTATTATAACTAGGACTGGAAAAGGTCAATTTTCATTCCAATACCAAAGAAAGGCAATGCCAAAGAATGCTTAAACTACCGCACAATTGCACTCATCTCACATGCTAGTAAAGTAATGTTCAAAATTCTCCAAGCCAGGCCTCAGCAATATGTGAACCATGAACTTCTTGATGTTCAAGCTGGTTTTAGAAAAGGCAGAGGAACCAGAGATCAAATTGCCAACATCCGCTGGATCATGGAAAAACCAAGAGAGTTCCAGAAAAACATCTACTTCTGCTTTATTGACTATGCCAAAGCCTTTGACCCTGTGGATCACAATAAACAGTGGAAAATTCTGAAAGAGATGGGAATACCAGAGCACCTGATCTGCCTCTTGAGAAATCTGTATGCAGGTCAGGAAGCAACAGTTAGAACTGGACATGGAACAACAGACTGGTTCCAAATAGGAAACGGAGTACATCAAGGTTGTATATTGTCACCCTGCTTATTTAACTTCTAAGCAGAGTACATCATAAGAAACGCTGGGCTGGAAGAAGCACAAGTTGGAATCAAGATTGCTGGGAGAAATATCAATAACCTCAGATATGCAGATGACACCACCCTTATGGCAGAAAGTGAAGAGGAACTAAAAAGCCTCTTAATGAGAGTGAAAGAGGAGAGTGAAAAAGTTGGCTTAAAGCTCAACATTCAGAAAACGAAGATCATGGCATTGGGTCCCATCACTTCATGGGAAATAGATGGGGAAACAGTGGAAACAGGGTCAGACTTTATTTTGGGGGGCTCCAAAATCACTGCAGATGGTGACTGAAGCCATGAAATTAAAAGACGCTTACTCCTTGGAAGGAAAGTTATGACCAACCTAGATAGCATATTGAAAAGCAGAGACATTACTTTGCCAACAAAGGTCCATCTAGTCAAGGCTATGGTTTTTCCTGTGGTCATGTATGGATGTGAGAGTTGGACTGTGAAGAAGGCTGAGCGCCAAAGAATTGATGCTTTTGAACTGTGGTGTTGGAGAAGACTCTTGAGAGTCCCTTGGACTGCAAGGAGATCCAACCAGTCCATTCTGAAGGAGATCAGCCCTGGGATGTCTTTGGAAGGAATGATGCTAAAGCTGAAACTCCAGTACTTTGGCCACCTCATGTGAAGAGTTGACTCATTGGAAAAGACTCTGATGCTGGGAGGGATTGGGGGGCAGGAGGAGAAGGGGACGACAGAGGATGAGATGTCTGGATGGCATCACTGACTCCATGGACGTGAGTCTGGATGAACTCCGGGAGTTGGTGATGGACAGGGAGGCCTGGCGTGCTGCAGTTCATGGGGTCGCAAAGAGTCCCACACGACTGAGCGATTGAACAGAACTGATATAATAAACATATGTTTTTTGGTACATCACTGGGATTTTTTTGTAGGTAGGTAGGTAGATAGATGATAGATAAGAGAGAGTCAATTCTTAGGCAGATTGATAAGAAGTCCTGGGTCCCCAAGGAGGAGAAAGAGGTCTGGGGCTCTCGAAGTGGAGATAGGGGTCTGGAATTCTCAAGGAAGAGGAAAAGACAAACTTTTTTTGTCTACATTACTTGCTGCTGCTGCTGCTGCTAAGTCGCTTCAGTCGTGTCCAACTCTGTGCCACCCCAGAGACGGCAGCCCACCAGGCTCCCTCGTCCCTGGGATTCTCCAGGCAAGAACACTGGAGTGGCTTGCCATTTCCTTCTCCAGTGCATGAAAATGAAAAGTGAAAGTGAAGTCGCTCAGTCGTGTCCGACTCCTAGCGTCCCCATGGACTGCAGCCTACCAGGCTCCTCCATCCATAGGATTTTCCAGGCAAGAGTACTGGAGTGGCATGCCATTGCCTTCTCTGCTACATTACTTAGTCTTAGTCAATTACACAACTGTTTTTAAACTCTGTACTAAAAAATAAAAAAAATTTTAAAAAATAAACTCTGTACTAACAATTATACAACAACAGTGTATCCTGCTTTAAGACAGTTCCTCCTTCCTGAAAACTTCTGGTTAATCCTGTTATCCTAAAGTGTAAATTATGGGAGTGGGTCTAGTAAGATCTTTACAATCACCAGACATTCTTTGATTCATTGTAATAACTAATTAAAAGGTATATAACTTCACTGCTAACACTAGCAAAGGGGGTACTCTCTGTCCCCCTTCTGATGTCTGTGTCAGAAGCTTTCTCTATCTTTTATACTTTAATAAAACTTTATTACACAAAACTCTGAACGATCAAGCATGGTCTCAGGCCCTGGATTGAATTCTTCTCCTCCAGAGGCCAAGAATCCCTGTGTCTTTCGTGGTTCAGCAACCTTTCAGATACATACATACACACATACATACATATATAGGCTAGTGAAATGTTCATTTTGTGTGAATAGCAGTTACTTACATTTTGTTTTTTGCTTAAATATTTGCCCATTTTTCTATTGCCTACAGAGTATATTTTAATTTCTTTCTTTAAATTTTATTTATTTGTTTTTGTTTTTGGCTGTGCTGGTCTTTGTTGTTGCGAGGAATTTTTCTCTAGTTGTGACAAGCAGGAGTTACTCTCTAATTGCTGTTCATAAGCTTCTCTTGTTTTGGATCCCGAGCTCTAGGGTGCACAGGCTTCAGTAGTTGCAGCAAGTGGGCTCAGTAGTTGTGGCTCCCAGGTTCTAGATCACAGGCTCAACAGTAGTGGCACAGGGGCTAAATTGCTCTGCTGCATGTGGGATCTTCCCAGATCACAAATTGAAGCTGTGTCTCCTGCATTGACAGGTAGATTCTTTACCCCTGAGCCACCAGGGAAGCCTCTCAATTTCTTAGTGAACTGTTCCGTGCTGCTTGAATATACAATACTGAAATATTATCTGCTAATGAGGGTTACAATTTAATTATGAAAATACACATAAAATTATTAAGAAAAATCATAATTATTTGCCTTTCAGAACTAATAAACATCAATCCTATCATAATTGCTCAACAACTTTTCTTTTTCTGAAAATGAGTAAAATTTACAGATGGAGTTAAATCCTCTTTGTATTCCTCCCCAAACAAATTACACTTCCTCCTTACCCAGGACCATTAATAATCACAAATTTGATGTGTGTCTTTCCCATCATATTCTTACACATTGTGTTTTAATGAAAAATTATACAATATTGTTTGGGTTGCCTGAAAAAAAGTTATATATCATATGAACCATTCTGCAGATTACTTTTTTTTAACTCAACGTTATGCTTTTCAGATATATCCATGTTGATATATCAATATCTAACTCATTAATTTATACCAATTTATCCATGTTGTTTATATAACATTCATTCATTTTAACTGCTATATGATATTCTAGAATTCTATCTCATCAAGCCTTCATCACTTATCCATTCACCATGGTAGACATTTAAGTTGTTTCTGGTTTTTGTATTGCAAAAATTGATTTAGCAACCAACCTTGTGTATATGTGCACAAATTTCTCTATATCATATACCTAAATATAAATTTTTGAATCCAGATATTTCAATCATAGAATACTGAATTACTGAATCACTTTCAACCTTATTATATATATTGTCATATATCTTTCAATTTCGTAATGTTTAAATAGGATTTTTGCATTTATGTACAGAAAAGAGACTATAATTTTGGTTTGTTAAACTTTATCTTTCAGTAGTAAGTTAACAATTTCCTAAAGTGAGTTGGGGAGCATATCTGTATTATCTAGACTCCAAAAATATTTCTGAAATAGGGATTATCTATTCCTTGAAGGTATGATAAAAATCATATGCAGTTAGGCCTGATTCCTTCAGAATGGAGTTGGTAATTTTTTTTTTTCACTTTCAGTTCAAAGTCTTTAATAATAATCAGTTTTTAAAATTTATTTATTTTAATTGAAGGCTAATTACTTTACAATATTGTAGTGGTTTTGTCATACATTGACATGAATCCACCATGGGAGTACATGTGCTCCCCATCCTGAACCCCCCTCCCACATCCCTCCCCATCCCATCACTCAGGGTAATCCCAGTGCACCAGCCCTGAGCACCCTGTCTCATGCATCAAACCTGGACTGGTGATCTATTACACATATGATAATATACATGTTTCAATGCTATTCTCTCAAATCATCCCACCCTCACCTTCTCCCACAGAGTCCAAAAGACTGTTCTATACATCTGTGTCTCTTTTGCTGTCTCACATGTAAGATTATTTTTACCATTTTTCTAAATTCCACAAACATGCGTTAGTATACTGTATTGGTGTTTTTCTTTCTGGCTTACTTTATTCATTATAATAGGCTCCAGTTCAATCCACCTCATTAGAACTGATTCAAATGTGTTCGTTTTAATAGCTGAGTAATATTCCATTGTGTATATGTTCCATTGCTTTCTTATCTATTCATCTGCCACTGGACATCTAGGTTGCTTCCATGACCTGGCTATTATAAACAGTGCTGTGATGAACATTGGGGTACACGTGTCTCTTTCAATTCTGGTTTCCTTGGTGTGTATGCCCAGCAGTGCAATTGCTGGGTCATATGGCAGTTCTATTTCGAGTTTTTTAAGAAATCTCCACACTGTTCTCCATAGTGGCTGTACTAGTTTGCATTCCCACCAACAGTGTAAGAGGGGTCCCTTTTCTCCACACCCTCTCCAGCATTTATTGTTCGTGGAATTTTTGATAGCAGCCATTCTGAATGGCATGAAATGGTACCTCATCATGGTTTTGATTTGCATTTCTCTGATAATGAGTGATGTTGAGTATCTTTTCATGTGTTTGTTAGCCATCTATATGTCTTCTTTGGAGAAATGTCTGTTTAGTTCTTTGGCCCATTTTTTGATTGGGTCGTTTATTTTTCTGGAATGGAGCTGCAGGAGCTGCTTGTATATTTTTGAGATTAATTCTTTGTCAGTTGTTTCATTTACTATTATTTTCTCCCATTCTGAAGGCTGTCTTTTCACCTTGCTTATAGTTTCCTTCGTTGCACAAAAGCTTTTAAGTTTAATTATGTCCCATTTGCTTATTTTCGCTTTTATTCCCATTACTTTGGGAGGTGGGTAATAGAAGATCCTGCTGTGATTTATGTCGGAGAGAGTTTAGCCTATGTTTTCCTCTAGGAGTTCTATAGTTTCTGGTCTTACTTTTGGATCTTTAATCCATTTTGAGTTTATTTTTGTGTATGGTGTTAGAAAGTGTTCTAGTTTCATTCTTTTACAAGTGGTTGACCAGTTTTTCCAGCACCACTTGTTAAAGAGGTTGTCTTTTCTCCATTGTATATTCTTCCCTCCTTTGTCAAAGATGAGGTGTCCATAGGTGCATGGATTATCTCTGGGCTTTCTATTTTGTTCCACTGATCTATATTTCTGTCTTTGTGCCAGTACCATACTGTCTTGATGACTGTGGCTTTGTAGTATAGCCTGAAGTCAGGCAGGTTGATTCCTCCAGTTCCATTCTTCTTTCTCAAGTAATCAGTTTTTACTCAGAGTTTCTCTTTCTTCTGGCTTCATTCTGATAATATTTGCCTGAAAATTTAGCAATTATGTAAGCCTAGATTATTCCCTATATAGTGAAGTCTGAGACAAGAGCTTGTGTGCAAACAATATATCTGGGGATCATGAACCCAGGAAATGGGTATGTGGCACTGGAGAAGAGTGAAAAAAGGAACGAAGAAAAGCCTATTCAATAAACAAAGATAATATGGTGTGTGCGTGTACATATGCACACAAATATATATATGAAAGATCCCCTGGAGAAGGAAATGGCAACACACTCCATAGTCTTGCCTGGAGAATCCTATGGACAGAGGAGCCTGGCAGGCTACAGTCCATGTGGTTGCAAGAGTCAGACTAAACCACTTAACTGCTAAACTACTATGTGTGTGTGTATATATATATATACACACACACACACAATGGAATACTACTCAGGCATACGGAAAGAACAAATGCTAAGTAAGTCAGAAAGAGAAAGACAAATACCATATGATATCACTTGTATGTGGAATCTAAAATACGGCACAAATGAACATATCTGCCAAACAGAAACAGACTCACAGACAATGAGAACAGACTTGTGGTTGTTGATGGGAAGAGGGATGCAGGAAGGATGGACTGGGAGTTTAGGACTAGCAGATGCAAACCATTATATATACAATAGATGAACAACAAGGTCCTACTGTGCAGCATAGGGAACTATATTCAATATCCTGTAAGAAACCACAATGGAAAAGAAATCAGAAAAATAATATAAAAAAAAGTTGTCTTAAAGCTCAACATTCAGAAAACTAAGATCATGGCATCTGGTTCCATCACTTCATGGCAAATAGATGGAGAAACAGTGGAAACAGTGACTGAGTTTATTTTTGGGGGCACCAAAATCACTGCAGATGGTGACTGCAGCCATGAAATTAAAAGATGCTTACTCCTTGGAAGAAAAGCTATGACCAACCTAGACAGCATATTAAAAAGCAGAGACATTACTTTGTCAACAAAGGTCCGTCTAGTCAAGGCTATGGTTTTTCCAGTGGTCATGTATGGATGTGAGAGTCAGAGTATAAAGAAAGCTGAACACCGAAGAATTGATGCTTTTGAACTGTGGTATTGGAGAAGACTCTTGAGAGTCCTTTGGACTGCAAGGAGATCCAATCAGTCTATCCTAAAGGAAATCAGTCCTGATTGTTCATTGGAAGGACTGATGCTGAAGCTGAAACTCCAATACTTTGGCCACCTGATGCGAAGAGCTGACTTATTTGAAAGACCCTGATGCTGGGAAAGATTGAAGGTGGGAGGAGAAGAGGACGACAGAGGATGAGATGGTTGGGTGGCATCACCAATTCAATGGACATGAGTTTGAGTCAACTCCGGGAGTTGGTGATGGACAGGGAGGCCTGGCGTGCTGCAGTCCATGGGGTTGTGAAGAGTCGGACAAGACTGAGCGACTGAACTGAACTGAATGTGTGTGTGTGTGTGTGTGTGTGTGTGTGTGTAACTGAATCCCTTGGCTGTACACCAGAAACACAACACTGTAAATCAACTATACTTCAATAAAATACATTTTAAAAAGAAAAGCCTATTCAAGGTTGTGTTATTAAGCTGATCACTACTATTGCCAGGGCTTGTTTCTGCTAGTGACCTTATGAGGAGCTGTACAGAATGTACCTCAGAATTGTTTACCATTCACCCAATGGCTCCTGCTCCTCATTGGTCAAGAATGGCCCCATGGGCTATTAAATCGCAAAGAGTCAGACATGACTTAATGACTGAACAACAATAACTTATGAGCTGCATATACATATAAGTGCTATGGATTCTCACACAACAGAAAATAAGATGAAGTGGCCAAAATTATTAGGCTATACCAGTACAAATCTGTTTTCCACAACAATGACTATAGTAAAAAGTCCATTGAGGACATGAGATGGAACACAGAAGGTGTCTTATACACTGTTTCATCTTAGTTTTCAAAATTATTTAGTTTCCTGATTTCCTGTATCTATTTTCATGCTCCCTTTTTATTTCCAATATTATTTGTGCATTTTCTCCTTACTCTGCTTTTCTAGGGGTTCCTCTTGTCAGTTATTTTTAGCTTTTAGTTTTATTGATTGTTTTTTTTGTCATTAATTTCTGTTTCTATTTTTATTATCTCTTCCTTCAACTGACTTTAATATGTGTCCATTACAACAAGCTTCATGGTATTATCATCTAGATCTTCCACAATTTGTTGTCTTACCAGACTTTCCTTCTCTCTTCCCTTAATTGCTCTATTTTTTCCCTGTGGTGAACTCATAACATGTGGTTCCAGTCCATTTAATTTTTCCAGGACTTCAGCCATATGTGTGGTACCAGGAGAACAAGGCTTTGTCAAGCAGAGGGCTCCCAACTCCTTACCCTTAAAGATGGTTTAGGAATGGGCATATAGTCTAAGCAGAACCACTCTGTTCTCTAAGAACTGCTTATGTGGATGCTAGGAGAGAAAAGAGCTCTCTCACTTGAATCATTTTAACCGTAAAATTACATCAACTGAATGAATTATTCATATATATAAATGCTTGGTAGAACATATAGGATTTATGAGGCACCAATTTATGTGAATACCCTCTTTTCCCCCTTTTCTGGCAACTATATACTCAAATATAGGCTGAATCTATGAAGAAAAAAAATCTTCTCACTACTAAATACATATAAAGCATATGTGTGTGTGTGTGTGTGTATGCGTGTGTGTGTGTGATCTTCTAACATTACATTTGCCCAAGGTATTTGTGTTTTAACTAATGTTGAAAATTTTTCTAGAGGAATTTTAATCATTAATGGTGAAATTATTTGAGGCACTATATTTTTTTTTACTATGGTACAACCTAAGACAGCTAGATAACCAAGTGCCCTTAAATCCTGACTCTGATTGCTGAGGTAAATGAGATATCTAACTCTTATTTAACCTAAGAGAAATTACCAGTTACTAGGCTTTCAGGAAATATGTTCAAGGCGATTATATTTTCTGTGTTTCCCATGAATTTTCAGTCCATTCTGGCCGACACTGATATCAAGAAATAAATTTGCAACTTAAAAGTAGTAACTCTGCATGCATTTCTAAAATATAATTAAATGCATTCATGTGCATCTATAGGGGGTTCCCTTGTGGCTCAGCTGGTCAAGAATCTGCCTGCAGTGCTGGAGACCTGGATTAGATCCTTGAGTTGGGAAGATCCCCTGGAAAAGGGAAAGGCTACCCACTCCAGTATTCTGGCCTGGAGAATTCCATGGGGTCACAGGGGGTCACAAAGAGTCAGACATGACTGAGTAGCTTTCATTTCACTATGCACATCTATCAAAGGGCATTTTGAAACACAAGCAAAGTTTTGGTTTGCTGGTCTGTAATTTAGAAATGCAGGCCATTCAGTAGCCAATATGTCAGTTCTTTAAAGCGAAAAACAAAGATCCAGGTGAAATTTCAAATTCAACATGAGTCTCATCTTTGCACAGGAGGAGTCAGGATTAAATCTGTATTACTTTAAGTTCTCTTGAGTGCAAAATATAGCAAGCATTAAATCATTTACAAAGCCATAACTGTTCAAAGCTGAAATGCAAGTAGCCTGACTATATCACAGTCCAAACTATCCACAACTTTATTTTCTTGGCAAATCCTAATAACAAAAACTTGATTTGGAGTGTTTATAATAGGATATATGACATTGAATGATAGTTTGATTAACAACTTCAACAAAATTGATCCCTTATGTGACACTGGAAAGGAATAATGACATTTCTTTAAAGGATCACTCAGGACCCATTCAAAGTACAATAAATAAGTCGTTCAATAATACTTAGCAATATATGTGGCCTCGTGTTTCTAGAGTTAGCCTAAACTATCCAGTATTTGCACTTATTGGAGCTAAACTATACACTATCCATTAATTAGTCACACTGAAGCTTAGTCTCACTCTGACTTGTGTTGCCTTGCATGTTTGGGCCACAAGTTTATAAAGGAGATAATATTTGTGTATATTTTCCTCACCAGACAGTTATGAAGATAGTTGATTCAGGGAATGGTTTAAAATTTTGTCCTTGCAAAGAACTTCTGCCCTATGGACAAGTATCAACTTTTGCAAATCTTCTGCAAAGCTATTTGGTAATTTATGTTAAGACTTAACACAGTTCTCATCTCTCAGAGGAAAATCAGTGCCCACAAATGTTCATGCTTCAGAATTTTCATCTCAATGGTATATATAAAAGTGAAAACTTAGAAACACTAATAATATCCAATCTTAAGGAAGTGGTTAAATAAATAGGACATCAGTAAATGAAATAATATGCAATCATTGTGAAACATTTTTTCAAACATGAGAAAAATGGCTCATGTTTTAAACAAATTAAATACTATATGATCAATATATCCCCATTTGTACATAAAAAGATGAAGTATATATATTGAAAATTACTAAAAGGAAATGTACCAAAAGTTAAACAATTTTTTTTCTAAGTAATTATAAGTTTTCTATATTTCTGGGAAATACTGTGAACATAAATTGCTTTTATAATCATTAAAATCAATAAATATTATTTTTAAAAGAACCAAAAAAAAAAAAAACTTTGGGCCTAAAGGAACAACACAAATTCATCTATGAGAGTAAACACAAACTCATCTGTTCAAAACCTAATATCCATTAAAAGGAGGACCAAGAAGATATTTGCTGAATACCCTCAGTCACTTTCTTTGAAGTTTACCTATGATTTTTCAGGGGGAAGAAGGTACAAGACAGCATATTAAGTTTCATGTCTAGAGTGGGGCAGCCTGTGTTTGAACACTGGCCTCAATACTTACTAGAAGTGTGGCATTTTCTACATTGTTTACACTTCACAAGCTTCAGTTCTCTTTCTATAAATGGACACAAAAATTGTGCCTCATTCATAAGGTTGTTGTGAGGATGAAGTTTTTTGGTTATGTTTTAATACACTTAACACCAGTGAATAACATATAAACACTCAATAGATGACTAATTGGGCTTCCCTGGTGGCTCAGACGGTAAAGAATCTCCCTGCAAAGCAGGGGTTGGGAAGATCCCCTGAAGAATGGAATGGTAAACCACTCCAGTATTCTTGCCTGGTGAATCGCATGGAGAGAGGAGCTTGGTGGGCTATAGTCCATGGGGTCACAGAGTTGAAGATAACTGGGCGATGAAGCACTCACGCATATGACTAATCAATTATTATAAAGGTGTATTAGTGAGAGTTCTCCAGAGAAACAGGACCAACAGGATGTATATATCTGTAGAAAGGGATTTACTATAAGGAATTGGCTCATGCAATTATGGAGAGGATGGCAAGTATTAATTTCTGTAGTTTGAATCAGCAAGTTAGAGACCCAGAAGAGTCCAAAGGAAGGACAACAGTGGATGTCTCAGTCTGAAAATTGTTGGGCAAGAAAAATTCTCCTTTTAAACAGCTTTATCAAGGTATAATTGATAAAAAAAAAAACATTATACCTATAGTTAACAATTCAGTATGGTACACTTGAAAATTTGTTAGATCTCATGTTAAGGAAATCAACCCTACAAAATTAATTGGAAAGACTGATGTTGAAGCTTAAGCTCCAATACTTTGGTCACCTGATGAAGAGCCAACTCATCAGAAAAGACCCTGATGCTGGGAAAGACTGAAGGCAGGAGAAGGGGACAACAGAGGATGAGATGGTTGGATGGCATCACTGACTCAATGAACATGAGTTTGAGCAAACTCTGGGAGATAGTGAAGGACAGGGAAACCTGGAGTGCTGCAGTCCATGGGGTCGAAAAGAGATGGACATGACTGAGCAACTTAACAACATGTAAAGTGTTCTAACAACACACACACATACACACACACACACACACACACACACACACACACACAAAGGGGCTCTCAGGCAGGAAGAATTCCTCTTACTCAGGTGAGGGCAAGCCTTCCTGTTCAATTCAAGCCTTCAACTTATTGGATGAGGCCCACCTATATAGGCTTCCATGGTAGCTGTATAAGGGCTTCTCTGGTGGCTCAGATGGTACAGAATCTGCCTGCAATGCAGGAAACCTGGGTTGGATCCCTGGGTCAAGAAGATCCCCTGGAGAAGAGCATGGCAACCCACTCCAGTATTCTTGCCTGGAGAATCCCCATGGACAAGGGAGTCTGGTGGGCTACAGTCCATGGGATTGCAAAGAGGCAAACATAATTGAGCAACTAACACATTCATGTTAGATAGAGCAATCCTCTTTTATTCAGTCTAACACTTTAAATGTTACTATTGACCCAAAACACTCTCAGAGATGCACCAGAATAATGTTTGACCAAATGTCTAGGCACCCTGTAGCCTAGTCAAGTTGACATAAAATTCACCATCATGAATGGATATTAGTAAAATTATATACCATGCATATACAATGATACCATGATTCGTTAAAACTACAAGATGAATTCAAGTGTCTTACATTTCAGTGTAATATCAAACAACTGATTTGAGTGAGGATTTTGTGTGAATTTAGTTTAGTATATTTTGCTTTGTTTTTTAAAAAAGTTCCCAGTTGTTCAACTAAATTACTTGGTCAGTTTTCTCTAAATAGTCAGTTGTGGCTACAGACAAATTGAGTGGAATTTTTACAGCTTAGTAATTCTTGGAAAGCAGCAAAGCTCTCAAACACAGAAGGTCATCCCTATACAGTACTAGGTTTGAAAACCTGTGAGCAATCTTTCCCACCATTAATCTTTAAATTGGATCAAAGAGCATTATGGAGTATATCAGATAAATAGAGGAATAAAGTGATACCAATGCAAAACATTATTTTTTTCATATGTTCAAGTCAATGATTTAAAGTGAGAATTAAATGCATTGAAGGGAAAATAATTTACAGAATTAAAAAGGAGGCTGGAATTTTCAAAGAGGTAGCAAGAGTGGGAAAGAATGCATGACATAAAAATCACAATTAAATTTCCTAAGTTTAAATTGCAATTAATATTGCCCAGTATACCAAAGCTGCATTCAAGTCATTTTCTTTTAATTGACCACATTGTGCTTTCTTACATATTTTCAACAAGTAGTCATGAAGATTTAAATTTTGTACAGATGGTTGATCATACTATAAAGACTAAAACATGGTATTAAAGGAACATTTTTAAATCAAGTACAGTATTGAATAAAACCAATAAAAATGATATACCTTTAAATCTAGAAAATTGTTCTATACATGACAGAACACAATCTATCCCTTTCCTTAGCTCTCAGTTCATTTGTTTGATATATGAACATTTAGTTGAAAATAAAGAGTTAAGAAAATACCTAGAGAATGCCTTGACTCTATTCCTAGATATTCTAAAATTGAACACTTCTGGAAAAAATTTATATTTTTTAAGCTGTTCCAGGCTTTAGTGGATGGATAACTTCTGGGAAGATAACAAATGTGTACATAATACTTAAACAAAGAGCAAAATAAAATTGAAAGGCCTTAGCAAAATATAATGACTATAATTTACTAACACCTTACTATGCTAGGAAGATAAGAAAGCCTTACCTTTTAGTAACTTTAGTAAGAAAGCCTTCCTTAGTGATCATTGCAAAGAAATAGAGGAAAACAATAGAATGGGAAAGACTAGAGACTTCAACAAAATTAGGGATACCAACGGAACATTTCATGCAAAGATGGGCATAATAAAGTACAGGAATGGTATGGACCTAACAGAAGCAGAAGATATTAAGAAGAGGTGGCAAGAATACACAGAAGAACTATACAAAAAATATCTTCATGACCTAGATAATGACGATGTTGTGATCACGCACCTAGAGCCAGACATCCTGGAATGTGAAGTCAAGTGGGCCTTAGAAAGCATCACTATAAACAAAGCTAGTGGAGGTGATGGAATTTCAGTTGAGCTATTTCAAATCTTAAAAGATGATGCTATGAAAGTGTTGTACTCAATATGCCAGCAAATTTGGAAAACTCAGCAGTGGCCACAGGACTGGAAAAGTCCATTTTCATTCCAATCCCAAAGAAAGGCAATGTCAAAGAATGTTCAAGCTATCGGCAAATAGACGGGGAAACAATGGAAACAGTGACAGACTTTATTTATTTTGGGGGGTTCCAAAATCACTGCAGATGGAGACTGCAACCACGAAATTAAAAGACAATTGCTCCTTGGAAGAAAAGTTATGACCAACCTAGACAGCATATTAAAATGCAGAGACATTACTTTGCCAACAAAGCTATGTTTGTTTGTTTGTTTGTTTTTTCCAGTAGTCATGTATGGATATTAAAGTTGGACTATAAAGAAAGCTAAGCACTGAAGAATTGATGCTTTTGAACTAGGGGTGTTGGAGAAGACTCTTGAGAGTCCCTTCGACTGCAAGGAGATCAAACCAGTCCATCCTAAAGGAAATCAGTCCTGAATATCCATTGGAAGGACTGATGCTGAAGCTGAAACTCCTATACTTTGGCCACCTAATGAGAAGAACTGACTCATGTGAAAAGACCCTGATGCTAGGAAAGATTGAAGGCAGGAGAAAGGGACAACAGAGGATAAGATAGTTGGATGGCATCATGTACTCAATGGACATGAGTTTGAGCAAGCTCTGAGAATTGGTGATGGATAGGGAAGCCTGGCGTGCTGCAGTCCATGAGGTCTCAAAGATTCAGGCAAGACTGAGCAACTGAACTGAACTGATAATTTACATCTTACTATGTGGCAGACACTTTAGCAATATTATTTCTAGTTATCACATTCAAAACATTCCTTCAAGATAGGTATCAGCTCTCTAGCCTCTCATTGCACCCCTCCCTCAATCACACACTCAGCCTTCCCCCACTACAAAGGAAGAATCTGAAACTCTGGGATATTAAGTAAGATATTAAGGGCTAAACCTAAAGTCATAAAGCTGAGTGGATTGAAAGCCAGTTTCACATAGCACCAAACCTCATTGTGCCATTCTAGTTCTAAAGAAATATTCAAAAGTCCCAGGACCATAAACATTTATTTTCTAAAGCAGCAATTTTCTCTTTGAAAAGACAATTATTGACTTGTTTCTAACATTGTTAACATACATGTTTATGGTAAAACATTTGTAAAATATAGAGAGGCAAAAAAAAGAAAGAAATAATCAGTAATTTCATCAGTAACATTACAGGGTAAGTCACAGATGCTGGACTGTGCTAACCAGATCCCCATTTCAGGAAAAAACAGTTTATGCTTCATGCTAAAACCTATATGCAGGCCAGGAAGCAACAGTTAGAACTGGACATGGAACAACAGATTGGTTCTAAATAGGAAAAGGAGTACGTCAAGGCTGTATATTGGCACCCTGCTTATTTAACTTACATGCAGAGTATATCATAAGAAACGCTGGGCTGGAAGAAACACAAGTTGTAATCAAGATTGCCAGGAAAAATATCAGTAACCTCAAATATGCAGATGACACCACCCTTATGGCAGAAAGTGAAGAGGAACTAAAAAGCCTCTTGATAAAAGTGAAAGAGGGGAGTGAAAAAGTTGGCTTAAAGCTCAACATTCAGAAAACGAAGATCATGGCATCTGGTCCCATCATTTCATGGGAAATAGATGGGGAAACAGTGGAAACAGTGTCAGACTTTATTTTGGGGGGCTCCAAAATCACTGCAGATGGTGATTGCAGCCATGAAATTAAAAGACGCTTACTCCTTGGAAAGAAAGTTATGACCAACCTAGATAGCATATTCAGAAGCAGAGACATTACTTTGCCAACAAAGGTCCGTCTAGTCAAGGTTATGGTTTTTCCAGTGGTCATGTATGGATGTGAGAGTTGGACTGTGAAGAAAGCTGAGTGCCGAAGAATTGATGCTTTTGAACTGTGGTGTTGGAGAAGACTCTTGAGAGTCCCTTGGACTGCAAGGAGATCCAACCAGCCCATCCTAAAGGAGATCAGTCCTGGGTGTTCATTGGAAGGGCTGATGCTAAAGCTTCCAAAGCTTCCAAACTCCAATACTTTGGCTACCTCATGCTAAGAGTTGACTCATTGGAAAAGACTCTGATGCTGGGAGGGATTGGGGGCAGGAGGAGAAGGGGACGACAGATGGCTGGGATGGCATCACCGACTCTATGGACAAGAGTTTGGGTGAACTCCAGGAGTTGGTGATGGACAGGGAGGCCTGGCATGCTGCAATTCACGGGGCCACAAAGAGTCGGACACGACTGAGCGACTGAACTGAACTGAGCTGAATATCTGTTTTACAGTGTGATTTCTTGGGGATCCAATCTGTAGCAAAGTATATCTATTCAGGCTTGAAGGATGCATGTGTAAAATATAGGACCTACTGCACTGCAATGGTTAGTTACAAGGAAGAGCCAGAATGACTCTTGTGGAGCCGGCACACCACAGCTAGAGACCATTCGCTGCAACAAAAAGCCCGTGAACCACCATGAAAGATCCTGCATGCCATAAATAAGACCCTATGCAGCCAAATAAATAAACATAATTTAAAATAAAAATAAATGTTCAATATACTATATACAATATATACAAAATAAAACGTGATCTCCTTAAGAGTATACATTATAATCCATTAGTAAATCCTTCAATGTCACTCATTTTTAGTCAAATGGACTCAGAGGTATTCCCTCTACTATGATTTTTGTTTTGTGAAAATTTATCTTTCCAGTTTCAATAACATTAAATAGTTCAATGTAATATGAGGTGCATAAAAGTTCATCTTCATTGACATTAAATACAAAATAAAAATATTGTAAATATAACAATATATACATTCAAAGAGCTGAATGTCATATAAAATTACTGAGGTGTGATCAACTGTCAACTTCATCTGTGGTGGGGGAAGAAGTTTGAGGGGTTCCTGAAATTTTCTTGGAAAAATATCTTCCTCCTAAAGAAACATCCTTTCTTATCACAGCTTTCTAGTGGATGTTATTTGAAATTAAATTGCAGTAAACTGTATTATTTTCAAATTTGACAGCTTCTTTTCTGTTTTCTTTTTGTAAGTTTCAATTACAAATATAAACCACCTAGAAAAAACTTTTCTTAAAGCAATATTTACAGAGAAATCTTAGCAAAACTTAAGGCAGCCTCTTGCTAATGTTATTTCGTTGCCATTGCTTTAATCATAGAGGAGTAAAACCACCATAAGTCAAGGACAGAAAATACCTAAGTGGGAAATCCTTAGTTAAAATGTAAAACAGCACCTTGGTAAGTGAATAAAGCAATTCTAAGGAGACATGGAAGCAGTAATGATAATAATAGCAACAGCAACAACAACAATAATAGAAGAGGGGGAGGAGGAAAAGGAAGCGCTAATGCTAGCACTCATTAAATACTTGCTATATCTGCCAGGCACTGTTCTAAGCTCCTTACATATAGTATCTAAATCTATCCTTTCCATGACCTTATGAGGTAAACAATATTACTATCCCCACTTTGCCAATGAAGTAAAGAAAAGTTTCTGCACACAGATAAGTAATTAGCCAAATATTGGGCTTCCCTGTTGGCACTGGTGGTAAAGAACTCTCCTGCCAATGCAGTAGACATAAGAGACCCAGGCTCAGTCCCTGCGTCAGGAAGATCCCCTGGAGGAGGCAAAGGCAGCCCACTCCAGTATTCTTGTGTGGAGAATCCCATGGACAGAGAAGCCTGGCAGGCTAAAGTCCATGTGGTAGCAAAGAATCTGACACAACTGAAACGACTTAGCACTGAAGCACTGGAAGTTAAACCAGGGCAGACATATTTCAGCGCTGGCACTCTTATCACTATCTATAAAGACTGTTAAAAGAGAAAATGGGAAAGCAAACTGTCTCTACTTTTAAAACACTGCTTAAGAGTTAAAAACATAGGTTTTGGAGCTACGTGTATACTGAATCGGAAGACCCAGTCAACCATTCACTAGGTCTGTGACCTTAGGCAACTTATTTTACTTCTATATGCTTCAATTTTCTCATCCATAAAATGAGAATAATAATAAAAACTACTCAAAGTTGTGGAAGTTCAATATCAAAAGTGCACAAAAAGCACTTAGGGCAGTGTGTGTCCCTGAAACCTTGCTTATTATTTTATATATAACAATATTACATACTGTCAAATCAGATAGCAATAACAAGTTGCTAAAAGATAATATGGAGAGTTATAGTGTGTTGCCTAAATATCTCAAGAATGTACTTTCATATATTATTAAAGAGAAAGTTGAATTTACTTTAAAGTTGACTAAGTATATTTTTAATATATGGTCTATCAATAATATCACTACACAAGTTTCCTTAGAAACAAATTCTGACTCCTAAATATGTCAAAATTCTTCTAAATGTCTTCACAGAATATCTGACTTTAAAGTAAAATGTGCAAAACTTCCAAGATATAATTGTGTTCATTATTAAAACATTCTTTGTTTCTTTATCCTAGGGTATTTTCTTTTGAGCTTGATAAAACAACAGCATGACAAGTGCCAAAAAGATGTTTGTAATATAGTTTAGTATCAACAGCTACTAGGAGTCAGGAAAAACACTAATATCTCATAGTCTTTGGACCTACTTTGATTTTATGACATACTGACCTTACATTTCAGAGATAGCCCTCTTTAACCCTGAGATATATAAGTAAACAATTATGACTCAGAAGTCTCAAGATTCATTCTTATATTCATACTATAGATAAGAGGACCAGAGACTTTTCTTTCCCTACCCCCCCAAAAAGAGGAGATTTTAAAATATTAGTTGAATTGTTGTGCAGTATACAGAATTGAAATTCTATAGAATTCATTTTTCAATCTTCTCTTTCTTATGCAATAATAGATTGATTATATTAAGCAATGGAGAAATGATTCAACTTCTTGGCTAATCTAAAGATATTAAATTAGTAGATATTCCATTGGTTTTCACGTTCATGAAAACAATAATGATGTTTTTATAATTATTTGTATAATTTTTCCCTCACTTTTATTTCAAGCTTTTGAGCAACATGATATTTAAAAAATGCAATTTAGTGATAGATTATCAGGGTTCAATCCTACTTCTGATGTTTTATTTGTTCTTTGTCTTGGATAAGTCATAAAACCTCCCAGAACCTTGAATTCAACAGAAATGGAAACTCATAGAGCTGATATGCAGTTTTAGTACAAATATATATGAAAATGTCTTATACATTATAAAGATTTATAAGAATGCAAAGTAGTTTTATTACTGCCTTTAGAATATTAACTTCAGTAATATAATAGTCCATTTTTGTTGAAACACTAATATAAATTTATAGACAACCATATACAAATTTCCATTTAAACACATGAGAAGGAATAGATTCTCTCATTTTTAAAGGAATATTTAAGTAATTAGATTGACCAACTCTCAGTGTAAACTCCTATTTTAAGTTCACAGTGGCTTACTATACCCTTTCTTCAATTTGAAGTCTAAAAAGCAGCTCTGTTCTATTTGTTCTCCTCCCACCAATCCTTCCATCAGATGTACTATTTTTGAGTTTAAAATTAATTTCGAAAGAAAAATGCTTTCTAGTTCATAAAAGCAATTGTATTTCAAGCATAGGGTTCAATACTATCCAGTTACTATTTATTTTTTTAATTTAAATTTATTTATTTTAATTGGAGGCTAATTACTTTACAATATTGTATTGGTTTTGGGAAAACCAGTATAGATAAATTTATACTGTTGATACTTGATTTTGTCCATAAGCACCTTCATTCCTGTTGCTGAATGAACATCAAGGACTGGATCCGTAAAGGAGAAAAGTTCTGTCTTTTTTCATTTTCAAGAGTGAAAAGGGAAAAGGGAAAATAAATTCTTCCATCAACCTCTGCCTCCCTAATCCATATAAAGTAATCATTTATATTTTGAGGCAGCTGAACTTCTAATCTACAGGTCAGACATTAAGCTGAAGAATAGATAAATAATTCATGACACATCCATATTAGCTCACTCATGCCATTATTGCTGAGGTTTGGTTTATTTGGGAAGATTCAGTCATATCAGAACCCAAACTTCAAATTCAATATACTGTGAGCTTTCTTTGTCCATATTGAGTCATTTCAACACTCATCAGGACTTTCAGCAAATATGTGGTATAAAATTATTTTAAATCAGTTCACATTTGTGCTGAATATTCCCCTTGTCATACATCTGTGTGCACACATTCACATACACACAAATGACGTTGATTTGACTTGATCAAGTGATACTAAATAACCTCATTTCATTTCATACAACCTCATGTCCTTCACTTAATCTTCTCCATAGCCTTTTTTTTTTTTTTTTTTTCATGAGCCCTGCTTTAGGCCCTTTACCACTTTTAAGGTGTCAGTACCTACTAGGTTTAGCCCTGGGAAAAGAAAAAATATCTACCTTTAAAAATAGAAGTTTCCCCTTACTCCAAAATTAATTTGTATCTAGTCTGAGTAAAAAAATTAACATAACTTCCCACAATGATCATTTTCTTCCTCTTTTTTACAATAAAATCTGCGAGAGTAAATCACTGCCAACATCCGTTGGATCATCGAAAAAGCAAAAGAGTTCCAGAAAAACATCTATTTCTGCTTTTTTGACTATACCAAAACCTTTGACTGTGTGGATCACAATGAACTGTGGAAAATTCTGAAAGAGATGGGAATAGCAGACCACCTGACCTGCCTCCTGAGAAATCTGTATGCAGGTCAAGAAGCAACAGTCAGAACAGGACATGGAACAACAGACTGGTTCCAAATAGGGAAAGGAGTACATCAAGGCTGTATACTGTTACCCTGCTTATATAACTTATATGCAGAGTACATCATGAGAAATGCTGGGCTGGAGGAAGCACAAGCTGGAATCAAGATTGCCAGGAGAAATATCAATAACCTCAGATATGCAGATGACACCACTCCTATGGCAGAAAATGAAGAAGAACTAAAGAGCCTCTTGATGAAAGTGAAAGAGAAGAGTGAAAAAGTTGGCTTAAAATTCAACATTCAGAAAACTAAGATCATGGCATCTGGTCCTATCACTTCATGGCAAATATGGGGAAACAGAGGAAACAGTGACAAACTTTATTTTGGGGAGCTCAAAAATCACTGCAGATGGCGACTGCAATCATGAAATTAAAAGACACTTGCTCCTTGGAAGGAAAGTTATGACCAACCTAGACAGCATAGTCAAAAGCAGAGACATTACTTTGCCAACAAAAGTCCATCTAGTCAATGCTATGGTTTTCCCAGTAAAGAACTGACTCATTTGAAAACACCCTGATGCTGGGAGAGATTGAAGGTGGGAGGAAAAGGGGATGAAAGAGGATGAGATGGTTGGATGGCATCACCAACTCAATGGACATGAGTTTGAGTAGACTCTGGGAGTTGGTGATGGACAGGGAGGCCTGGAGTGCTGCAATTCATGGGGTCGCAAAGAGTCGGACATGACTGAGCTACTGAACTGAACTGAAGAGGAAATCGTATTTAGACAAAGAGTGAGTCAGCACACTTTTTATGGACCATTTTAATCCATAAGTAGTTACTCTGAAAGACTGAGGGTATTTTTAAATTTTGGGGGGTTACGAGGTTACATTTTATTCAACCAAATTCCTCCTTACAAAGTATCTGTTTTATGGAGAAAATTCTACTAAAATTACTATGAAAATCTCCACAGTAGGGAAGTAAATTAACTATGAGAGTGAAAAACATAAGAAATTCTGGGCCAATCTTATGTACATTTCATCCAAGTTTCTATTTGTGTCGAGACATCCAGAGACAATTTGTGGAAACTAGGGCAGCATTCCTGCAAATTTTCTCCAAAATTTTCATAAATTACTAGTTTTTCATGAATTAATATAAGTTAACAGATGGTTCTCAATTGGAGGAGAAGGGTTCAACCCTTTGGAGAATCTGACAATTCATTTAAACTAGCTCTTCATTCTTTGGAAATTGAAAATCTAATGAAAGCTACATACTTTATTCAAGAAAACATGTGTATATATGTGTATGCATGAACACACACATACACACAGAGTACAGATAAAGATTTCTATAAATAAGTTCATGAAGTTAATGGAACAAACCTAAAAACTACTCTGCAGATAATTATCTCAGCATGGCCCTTCTCTATTACAGAATGGAAATTGATAAATATACTCAGTTTTTAAAGTAACTAAGAGAACTATATTTGATAGCATCATATATAAAGCATACTTGATTGGAAAAATAAACCATGCAGATTATACATTTATCACAAAGATGGTAAATAAAAAGCATGGCCTTTGAAAATTAGCATAAAGTAGATAAACTTGGTCTTGAATGACGTAGGCATCTCTAATGGTTAGTAGGTGAAAAGGGTGGAGATGGTGATGAATAAGGGTAAGGATGGAGATATAGTAAAAAATAGAGATGGAGAGAGTAGAACTGATTAGTCTCTGACAGGGTGGAAATCTGGCTTAACAGGAGAAACAGAAGTTTCTATGTGATTTGCACCTATCTATACATGTTAGTCTGTAGTTCCCCCCCTTTTTTTTTTCTTTTTTTGAAGTTTTTTTCAACTTTGATTTCAAGGTTCTGTTAATCTGTTAAAATGAACTTGTAAGACTTCCCTTTTTATGTATGCTCTGGAGTAAGTTTAATCACCAGGTTCACTAGCTATTAATATATGTAACATAATAATCTGATCCTTTACACTTTAACAGAACTTTTCTGGCATCTTGTGGGTTATAGATCATGTGAGAAGTATATATTACTTTCATGGTGGCACAGTGGTAAAGAATCTGCCTGCAATGCAGGAGACCCAGGTTCAATCCCTGGGTAGGGAAGATCCCATGGAGAAAGAAATGGCAACCCATTCCAATATGCTTGCCTGGAGAATTCTGTGGACAGAAGAGCCTGGTGGGCTATATTCCATGGGATAGCAAACATGACTGAGTGACTGAGCACCTTAACATCTTATATTACTTTTATAATCGGGAAAAAAAATAAGTACATTCCCTTTAAGAATCTAATTAAAGCTATGAAAATTTCTCTACTGACCAAACCAATCAGAAAAAAAAAAACCCCACAAAATTGGGTTTACAATTTCAAGATGGTTCATAGAAGCCTTAAAATCTATTCATGAAGTCCCTAAAGATTGATCAATTTAGGTTAGAAAACCGTTCCCTGCCTTTCCTGATTCTTTATATTTTTAGTTGTTCTGTCTCTTGGGATAAAACTTTAAAATATGTTTACCACCTTGTATATTAATCATGTTCTTACAGTTTTAAATATCTAAATCTGGAGTGACATCAGCAAAATAGCACACTAGGAAACTCTAATCCTTTGCTTTCCCATGGAAACATAAAAAGAAAATGACTAATATAACTTTATAGGAAAGTGTAAATAAGGGACAAAAAAGCTATAAGACATACAGAAAGCAAATAACAAAATGGTAAAGGTAAGTCCTTCCCTATCAGTAACTGTTAATACTCTGAATGGATTAAATTGCCCATCCAAAAGGCTTAGATTGGCAGAATGGTTTATAAAAACATGATTTAACTAATGCTATCTACAAGAGACTAACTTTAGATCTAAGGACTTAAATAGCTTGAGAGTGAAGAATTTAGAAGGATATTCATACCAATAGTAACCAAGGAGGGCTTGGATAGCTACACTAATACCAGATGAAATAGACTTAAAAACTGTTACAAGAGACAAGTAAGTACACTGTATGTTGTATAAAGGTTAATTCACCAACAGAAATGGCAGTTATAACCATTTACATATCAAAACACCAGACCTCCAAAATATATGAGGCAAACATCAACAGAATTAAAGGGAGAAAGAGACAGATAAACAGTAATTACTGGAGGCTTTAATACTCTGCTTTCAATAACTGGAGAGAAAAACAGAAGATCAACAAGGAAACAGAGGGTTTGAAGACTCTATACATGGACATCACCAGATGGTCAACACCGAAATCAGATTGATTATATTCTTTGCAGCCAAAGATGGAGAAGCTCTATACAGTCAGCAAAAACAAGACCAGGAGCTGACTGTGGCTCAGACCATAAACTCCTTATTGCCAAATTCAGACTTAAATTGAAGAAAGTAGGGAAAACCACTAGACCATTCAGGTATGACCTAAATCAAATCCCTTATGATTATACAGTGGAAGTGAGAAATAGATTTAAGGGCCTAGATCTGATAGATAGAGTGCCTGATGAACTATAGAATGAGGTTCGTGACATTGTACAGGAGACAGGGATCAAGACCATCCCCATGGAAAAGAAATGCAAAAAAGCAAAATGGCTGTCTGGGGAGGACTTACAAATAGCTATGAAAAGAAAAGAAGCCAAAAGCAAAGGAGAAAAGGAAAGCTATAAACATCTGAATGCAGAGTTCCAAAGAATAGCAAGAAGGGATAAGAAAGCCTTCTTCAGCGATCAATGCAAAGAAATAGAGGAAAACAACAGAATGGGAAAACAACAGAATGGGAAAGACTAGAAATCTCTTCAAAAAAATCAGAGATACTAAAGGAACATTTCATGCAAAGATGGGCTCGATAAAGGACAGAAATGGTATGGACCTAACAGAAGAAGAGATGGCAAGAATACACAGAAGAACTGTAAAAAAAAGATCTTCATGACCCAGATAATCACGATGGTGTGATCATTGACCTAGAGCCAGACATCTTGGAATGTGAAGTCAAGTGGGCCTTAGAAAGCATCACTACGAACAAAGCCAGTGGAGGTGATAGAATTCCAGTTGAGCTATTTCAAATCCTGAAAGATGATGCTGTGAAAGTGCTGCACTCAATATGCCAGCAAATTTGGAAAACTCAGCAGTGGCCACAGAACTGGAAAAGGTCAGTTTTCATTTCAGTCCCAAAGAAAGGCAATACCAAAGAATACTCAAACTACCGCATAATTGCACTCATCTCACACACTAGGAAACTAATGCTCAAAATTCTCCAAGCCAGGCTTCAGCAATACATGTTTTAGGCCATCTTTTTCACTCTCTTCTTTCACTTTCATCAAGAGGCTTTTTAGTTCCTCTTCACTTTCTGCCATAAGGGTGGTGTCATCTGTATATCTGAGGTTATTGATATTTCTCCTGGCAATCTGGAATCCAGCTTGTGCTTCTTCCAGTCCAGCGTTTCTCATGATGCACTCTGCATATAAGTTAAATAAGCAGGGTGACAATATACAGCCTTGACATTCTCCTTTCCCTACTTGGAACCAGTCTCTTGTTCCATGTCCAATTCATTGTTGCTTCCTGACCTGCATATAGGTTTCTCAGGAGGCAGATCATGTGGTCTGTTATTCTCATCTCTTTCAGAATTTTCCACAGTTTATTGTGATCCACACAGTCAAAGACTTTGGCATAGTCAATAAAGCAGAAATGGATGTTTTTGGGGAACTCTCTTGCTTTTTCCATGATCCAGCGGATGTTGGCAATTTGATCTCTGATTCCTCTGCCTCTTCTAAAACCAGCTTGAACATCAGGAAGTTCACGGTTCACGTACTGCTGAAGCCTGGCTTGGAGAATTTCCAACATTACTTTACTAGCATGTGAGATCAGTGCAACTGTGCGGTAGTTTGAGCATTCTTTGGCATTGCCTTTCTTTGGGATTGGAATGAAAACTGATCTTTTCCAGTCCTGTGGCCACTACTGAGTTTTCCAAATTTGCTGGCATATGAGTGCAGCACTTTCACAGCATCATCTTTCAGGATTTGAAATAGCTCAACTGGAATTCCATCACCTCCACTAGCTTTGTTTGTAGTGAAGCTTTGTAAGGCCCACTTTACTTTACATTCCAGGATATCTGGCTGTAGGTGAGTGATCACACCATCGTGATTATCTGGGTCGTGAAGCTCTTTTTTGAACAGTTCCTCTGTGTATTCTTGCCACCTCTTCTTAATATCTTCTGCTTCTTTTAGATCCATACCATTTCTGTCCTTTATGGAGCCCATCTTTGCATGAAGTGTTCCCTTGGTATTTCTAATTTTCTTGAAGAGATCTCTAGTCTTTCCCATTCTGTTGTTTTCATCTATTTCTTTGCACTGATCACTGAGGAAGGCTTTCTTATCTCTTCTTGCTATTCTTTGGAACTCTGCATTCAGATGCTTATATCTTTCCTTTTCTCCTTTGCTTTTCGCTTGCCAGGCTGGATGAAGTGCAAGCTGGAAGGAAGATTGCCAGGAGAAATCTCAATAACCTCAGATATGCAGATGAAACCACCTTTATTGCAGAAAATGAAAAACTGAGGAGCCTTTTAATGACAGTGAAAAAGGAGAGTGAAAATGTTGGCTTAAAACTCAACATTCAAAAAGCTGAGATCATGGCATCTGGTCCCATCATTCATGGCAAATAGATGGGGAAACAACGGAAACAGTGACAGACTTTTTTGGGGGGCTCCAAAATCACTACAGATGGTGACTGCAGCCATGAATTTAAAAGACACTTGCTCCTTGGAATAAAAGCTATGACCAACCTAGACAGCATATTAAAAAGCAGAGACATTCCTTTGACGACAAAGGTTCATCTAGTCAAAACTATGGTTTTTCTAGTAGTCGTATGGATGTGAGAGTTGGACCATAAAGAAAGCTGATCACTGAAGAATCGATGCTTTTGAACTGTGGTGTTGGAGAAGACTCTTGAGAGTCCCTTGGACTGCAAGGATTCCAACCAGTCCATCCTAAAGGAAATCAGTCCTGAATATTCACTGGAAGGACTGATGCTGAAGCTGAAGCTCCAATACCTTGGCCATCTGATGCAAAGTTCTGACTCTTTGGAAAAGACTCTGATGCTGGGACAGATTGAGGGCAGGAGGAGAAGGGGACAACAGAGGATTAGATGGTTGGATGGCATCACCGACTAGATGGACATGAGTTTGAGCAAGCTCTGGGAGTTAGTGATGGACACGGAAGCCTGGTGTGCTGCAGTGCATGGGGTTGCAAAGAGTCAGACACAACTGAGCAACTTAACTGAACTCTACTGATAAACCATAATGGAAACGAATATGAAAATGAACCTATATATTATGTATAACCAAATCACTTTGATGTACAGCAGAAATTAACACATTAGTAATCAACTATAGGTTAATAAAATAAATTTTTAAAAAGTGAAAGTGGGGGCATACTACCTATTTTGCTTAAATAGGGAGCTTCCTAGGTGGCACTATTGGTAACGAACCCACCTGCCAATGCAGGAGTCCTAGGAGACACAGATCCCTGGCTTGGGAAGATCCCCTAGTGGAGGGCATGGCAACCCACTCCAGTATTCTTGCCTGGAGAATCCCATGGACAGAGGAGCCTGTTGGACTACAGTTCAAAGGGTTGCAAGAGTTGGACATGACTGAAGTGACTTAGCACATACCAGAAAATATTACAAAAGATTATTATGGACAATTGTATGCCTGCGAATTGGATAACCTGGGTAAAACACAGACATTCCTAAAAATATGCAACCTATGAAGACTGATTCATTAAAAAAAAAAAAAAAAAAAAAAAACAGAATATCTCAATAGACCTATAAATAGTAAGGTGATTGAATCAGCAATCAAAAACTTCCAAACAAAGAAAAGACCTGAACAGATGGCTTAACTGCTGGATTCTACCAAACACCTGAAATAGAATTAACATCAATCTTCCTCAAATCCTTTCAAACTACTGAAGAGGAGACTTTCCTGGCTTTCCAGTGATTAAGACTCTGCACTTCCACTGCAGGGGTCACACATTCAATCCTTGGTGGGCAAAGTTCCACATGCTGTGAGGTGTAGCAAAAAAAAAAAAAAAAAAAACCTATTCAAAATACTGAAGAGGAAAGAACATTTTCTGACTCATTCCATGAGTCCAGCAACACCCTGATACCAAAGCCAGACACAGATGCTGATACTACAAGAAAAGAAAATCACAGACCAATATCCCTTTGAATATCATTATACAAGTTCTCAACTAAATACTAGCAAACTAAATTCATCAGTGTACTAAAAAGATTGTACACCATAAACAAGTAGAATTTATTCCTGGAATGCAAGGACATTTCTACACTCAAAAATCATTCAATGTAATACAAAGGCCTAAATGTAAGCATTAATACTATAAAAATCTTAGGAGAAAACAGAGTAAAAGCTTCATGACATTAGATTTAGCAATTATTTGTTTAATAAGACACCATAAATATAGGCAACAAAAGAAAAAAATACACCAACGTTGCTCATCAGAATTAAAAAATTTATATATCAATGGATATTAAAAAGAAAGCATAAAGGTAACCTACAGAATGGGAGAAAACACTTGCAAATCATATATCTGATAAGGGATTAGTATCCAGAATTTATAAAGATCTACAACTCAACAACAACAACAACAAAAGACTCAATTCAAAAATGGGCAAAGGACTTGAATAAAAGGTTCTGCAAAAAAGATGTATAAATGGCCAATAAGCACTGAAAGTTGAGATGTTCAATATCACTAATCATTAGGGAAATGCAAATCAAAACCACATGAGATACTACTACACACCTGTTGCTGCTGCTGCTGTTGCTAAGTCGCTTCAGTTGTGTCCAACTCTGTGTGACCCCACAGACGGAAGCCCACCAGGCTCCTCTGTCCCTGGGATTCTCCAGGCAAGAATACTGGAGTGGGTTGCCATTTCCTTCTCCAAAGCACGCATGCGTGCTAAGACACTTCAGTCGTGTCTGACTCTGTGTGACCCTATGGACAGCAGCCCACTAGGCTCCTCTGTCCACGGGACTCTCTAGGCAAGAATACTGGAGTGGGTTGCCATTTCCTTCTTCCACACACCTCTTAACATCACTATTATTAAAAAAAGAAAAAAACAACAAGTTTTAGTGAGAATGTGCAGAAACTGGAATACTCATTCATTGCTAGTGGAAATGTAAAATGATGTGCCATAAAAACAATATAGCAGGTCTGCAAAAACAAATATAGAATTACCATATGATCCAATTTATTACTGGGTATATATCCAAACAATCAAAAAGAGGGACTCAAATAGATATTTGTACAACAATATTCATAACAGCATTATTTACAAATAGCCAAAAGTGAAAAAACATTCATTGATGGATGAATGGATAAAGAAATGTGGTATATACATGAAATGGAATATTATTCAGTTTTAAAAAGTAATGAAATTCTAATACATGCTTTAACCTTGAAAATATCATGCTAAGTGAAACAAACCAGACACAAAAGAAGATTCCACTTATATTAAGTACTTAAAATATAAAATTCATAGGGATAGAAAACAGAATAGTGGTTATCAGGGAGAAGGAAGAAATGGGTATGAGAAGTAATTGTTTAATGGAAGTAATTGATAGTGATAATTGTTGCACAACAATGTGAATGTATTTAACGCCATTGAAATGCAGAGTTTAAATTATTAAAAGCATTAATTTTATGTTATGTATATTTTAACACAAGAGTAAATTTATCTTCAGTTCAGTTCATTTCAGTCACTTAGTCATGTCCAACTCTTTGCGACCCCATGAATCCCAGCACACCAGGCCTCCCTGTCCAACACCAACTCATGGAGTATACCCAAACTCACATCCATCGAGTTGGTGATGCCATCCAGCCATCTCATCCTCTGTCGTCCCCTTCTTCTCCTGCCCGCAATCCCTCCCAGCATCAGGGTCCTTTCCAATGAGTCAACTTTTCGCATCAGGTGGCCAAAGTACTGGAGTTTCAGCTTCAGCATCAGTCCTTCCAATGAACAACCAGGACTGATCTCCTTTAGGATGGACTGGTTGGATCTCCTTGCAGTCCAAGAGACTCTCAAGGGTCTTCTCCAACACCACAGTTCAAAAGCATCAATTCTTCAGAGCTCAGCTTTCCTCACAGTCCAACTCTCACATGACTGGAAAAACCATAGCCTTGACTGGAAGGGCCTTTGTTGGCAAAGTAATGTCTCTGCTTTGAATATGCTATCAAGGTTGGTCATAACTTTCCTTCCAAGGAGTAATCATCTTTTAATTTCATGGCTGCAGTCACCATCTGCAGTAATTTTAGGGCCCAGAAAAATACAAGTCTGACACTGTTTCCACTGTTTCCCTATCTATTTCCCAAGAAGTGAAGGGATCAGATGCCACGATCTTAGTTTTCTGAATGTTGAACTTTAAGCCAAATTATCCACTCTCCACTTTCACTTTCATCAAGAGGCTCTTTAGTTCTTCTTCATTTTCTGCCATAAGTGTGGTGTCATCTGCATATCTGAGTTTATTGATATTTCTCCCAGCAATCTTGATTCCAGCTTGTGCTTCTTCCAGCCCAGCGTTTCTCATGATGTACTCTGCATAGAAGTTAAATAAGCAGGGTGACAATATACAGCCTTGACGTACTCCTTTTCCTATTTGGAACCAGTCTCTTGTTCCATGTCCAGTTCTAACTGTTGCTTCCTGACTTGCATACAGATTTCTCAAGAGGCAGGTCAGGTGGTCTGGTATTCCCATCTCTTTCAGAATTTTCCACAGTTTATTGTGATCCACATAGCCAAAGGCTTTGGCATAGTCAATAAAGCAGAAATAGATGTTTTTATGGAACTCTTGCTTTTTCGATGCTCCAGTGGATGTTGGCAATTTGATCTCTGGTTCCTCTGCCTTTTCTAAAACCAGCTTGAACATCTGGAAGTTCATGGTTCACGTACTGCTGAAGCCTGGCTTGGAGAATTCTGAGCATTACTTTACTAGTGTGTGAGATGAGTGCAATTGTACGGTAGTTTGAGCATTCTTTGGCATTGCCTTTCTTTGGGATTGGAATGAAAACTGACCTTTTCCAGTCCTGTGGCCGCTGCTGAGTTTTCCAAATTTGCTGGCATATTGAGTGCAGCACTTTCACAGCATCATCTTTCAGGATTTGAAATAGCTCAACTGGAATTCCATCACCTCCACTAGCTTTGTTCGTAGTGATGCTTTCTAAGGTCCACCTGACTTCACATTCCAGGATGTCTGGCTCTAGGTGAGTGATCACACCATCATGAGTATCTGGGTCGTTAAAATCTTTTTTAAACAGTTCTTCTGTGTATTCTTGCCACCTCTTCTTAATATCTTCTGCTTCTGTTAGATCCATACCATTTCTGTCCTTTATGGAGCCCATCTTTGCATGAAATGTTCCCTTGGTATCTCTAATTTTCTTGAAGAGATCTCTAGTCTTTCCCATTCTGTTGTTTTCCTCTATTTCTTTTCAGTCAATATCATGGTAATCCAAGCCTATGCCCCAACCAGTAACACTGAAGAAGCTGAAGTTGAATGGTTCTATGAAGACCTACAAGACCTTTTAGATCTAACACCCCAAAAAGATGTCCTTTTTATTATAGGGGACTGGAATGCAAAAGTAGGAAATCAAGAAACACCTGGAGTAACAGGCAAATTTGGCCTTGGAGCATGGAATGAAGCAGGGCAAAGGCTAATAGAGTTTTGCCAAGAGAACGCACTGGTCATAGCAAACACCCTCTTCCAACAACACAAGAGAAGACTCTGCACATGGACATCACCAGATGGTCAACACCGAAATCAGATTGATTATATTCTTTGCAGCCAAAGATGGAGAAGCTCTATACAGTCAGCAAAAACACAACAGGGAGCTGACTGTGGCTCAGATCATGAACTCCTTATTGCCAAATTCAGACTTAAATTGAAGAAAGTAGGGAAAACCACTAGGCCATTCAGGTGTGACCTAAATCAAATCCCTTATGATTATACAGTGGAAGTGAGGAATAGATAAAGGACTAGATCTGATAGACAGAGTGCCTGATGAACTATGGACAGAGGTTCATGAACTGTACAGGAGACAGGGATCAAGACCATCCCCATGGAAAAGAAATGCAGAAAAGCAAAATGGCTGTCTGGGGAGGCCTTACAAATAGCTGTGAAAAGAAGAGAAGCCAAAAGCAAAGGAGAAAAGGAAAGATATAAGCATCTGAATGTAGAGTTGCAAAGAATAGCAAGGAGTGATAAGAAAGCCTTCCTCAGCGATCAGTGCAAAGAAATAGAGGAAATTTATCTTAGATTCACTCATAGATTCCAGGGAAAAAATACTAAAGCTATGCAAGTCATGACATGAAACAAGTTGGGGAAACTGCACATTTTGTTGATTTGTTATGAAATATTTGTCACACTCTAATAGCATTTTGGCTACGCTTTTTCCAGTGGTCATGTATAGATGTGAGAGTTGGACTGTGAAGAAAGCTGAGTGCTAAAGAATTGATGCTTTTGAACTGTGGTGTTGGAGAAGACTCTTGAGAGTCCCTTGGACTGCAAGGAGACCCAACCAGCCCATTCTGAAGGAGATCAGCCCTGGGTGTTCTTTGGAAGGAATGATGCTAAAGCTGAAACTCCAGTACTTTGGCCACCTCATGTGAAGAGTTGACTCATTGGAAAAGACTCTGATGCTGGGAGGGATTGGGGACAGGAGGAAAAGGGGACAACAGAGGACGAGACGGCTGGATAGCATCACTGACTCGATGGATGTAAGTTTGAGTAAACTCGGGAAGTTGGTGATGGACAGGGAGGCCTGGCGTGCTGCGATTCATGGGGTCGCAAAGAGTCGGACACGACTGAGCGACTGACCTGAACTGAACTGAATAGCATTTTTACACTTACATGGATGCCTATAAATGTACACTGGTGTTCTCCTTTATCGAAGGCTGAACCACAAATAAAAACAGCAAATAAAAAGCAGGAACCTGGATAACCTAAGGACATATGTTTGGTGTGCGTGTTTTTTGTTTTGTTATGTTTGGCTTGTTTCAGTTTTCACATACACAAATAATTCATTATTGTCTGAACAACAATAAAAAAAACACACTCAATTTTTAACCTAGAATATTTCAGTTATCACTTCACATCTCAAATGTACAAAGAAAGAATTGACTTATTGTATCACTCCTCACTACCTTTCTTTTCCGTTGGTATCAGCCTCCTCAGGTACAGATTTGCACAGGTGATTAATAGAATTTTCATGGCTATAACTTGGTCTACTACAGAAAATATTAATTCTGCTAGTTTCCCCCAAAGACTGTATTTGTGCTCCCTTCCCTTTGAGTTTCAAATCCTAGTAATGTTACATATGTGGGGATAATAGCAACACCTATCTCATTAGGTTGTGAGGACTTAATGGGATAACAGAATGAAAAATACTTAGCATAGCATCTGGCACACTAATAAATAGTAGTTCCCTTTCTACCCTGCCTTTGCAGTATATTATGCCTATGATGACCATATAACTTGGAATCTTCAGTATAGTACCAATATCAGGTATGTTGCTCTCCTAATACCATAATATATTTCTATAGGCCATAATCCTCAAGTCAGTACTCAGAATACAGTGTATGTGCTCATATGATATTAATATATACTCCTTAAGCAATAATAATAGATGTTAGATTTTATATGCTGAGTATGTTAACCATGTCAGGTGCTCTTCATACACTATGTCACTTAAATCTCCCAACATCCCTATGAGATGCACAGTATCACTGACATTTAATAGATGAAAAAATACAGAGATCAATTAGCTTGGTCAAGGTCATATATCTGCTAAGTAGTATAATCAGGTCCCCTGACTCCCTGGTTGGTGCTTTTCCCACTATCTCAGAGGATCATAGTTCTGGTTAATCGACACACAGGAAAACAAACTTTTTTTTAAGTAGTCCTACTTAGAAAAATACAGACTACTTTAAAACACTGCTAGATATTTGATTAGTTGTTGTGTTCTATTGTCTGAATGTGTGTATCCCTTCAAAATTCGTTATATTGAAATCTTGATGCCCACTGTGATGGTGTCAGTGTCGCCACCTTTGGGAGGTGATTAGGTCACAGGGTGGAGCCCTCCTGAAGGAGATCCATACCCTTATAAAAAGAGGCCCTTTCTACCGTGTGAGGAAACAATAATAAGTCTTCACCCGACCATGCTGCCACCCTGATCTTGGACTTCCAGCCTCCAAAACTGTGAGAAATAAATGTTGGTTGTTTATCAGTCACCCGACCTATGTCATTTTGTTATTGCAGTCTGAATGGACTCAGACACATTCTGAACAAAGAAAGCCAGTAAGCAGTATGATAGAATCATTCTCACACAATAAAAACATTAAGTACTTCTCTGTTTCCTTGTCTCTAAATTAGGACCGATTTGTCTCACAAGATGGCAAAGACTGACGGGGACATTGTTAATAAAGAATCTCCATATTTGAAGTACAAATCCTCAGTAACAGAAATATAGATACAGAGCAAGATATCTTGAATACTGAGCTTATTCTTTGAAAAGGGATTGACAAGAAAAAAAGCTTGATGTTGAAAATGGCTCAGTTATAATCAGTTGCTGAAGTTATTCTGACAATCAGGTACAATGCAGAAGGGCAGACATTCTCAGGAAAGGTTAAGGTTTCCTTGGCAACTATCAAATGCACTGTTAATATCCCCTAGGAAATTTTTGGTCAATAATGACTGAAGTGCTAGAAAACTATTTTCAAACTATCTTTTGAGTTAATTCTATTCTCCTTTCAAAGCTCTTTTTCCTTCAAATTTATTTTAATTGCTTAATTAATGGTTATTTGGTGAAGGTTACTGAACATTCTGTTGAAGGAAAGGTTTTGACTCTGTCGAATAGAATTAAAGATGACAATGAACAAGGAGCTGTTTTGAAAAGATTTGAGCAAACTCTAATGTAAAGGAAAAGTCAACCCTTGAAGTATTCACCCAAAGTTACAGTCACAAGTGTCTATCTAAAATTATCATTAATATCTATTACAGAACTTTTGTATTTGCAAACTTCTTAGTAATTCATTTGTATTGGTTATTTCACATATCAATCTAGCTAAGACAGTCAATGTCTATCCCTATTCTAAGGATGAAAAACTTGAGACCAATTAAATTTAAAATAGCCAGATTTTTTTATCATTCTTTAGAAGATAATCATTAACATATATTGATCAGAATCAGAAGAACTGAAATAGTTTTATCATTTAGAATTGGTATGTTACATTACTTGCAATTCTATCAAGTAATACTTGATAGGATTCTTGGTACCCCAAGAATGGTGGACAAGCTAAAATTAATCAAGCCTCGACACAAACCAAAGATGTGTTAGAATATTTAGAGAGCCTCTGATATTAAAATACCTAATGACAACTTCATTTATTGTTACCATCAGTTGGAGTCTTTGATGTTTGTGGAGTATGCTCTCAACTCTACCAGAAATGAGCAGTTATTTTCAATTAAAATCTTCAATATACTTCACCAAGTTTCTTTTCTTACTGGTTAGGGACATTCAAAGTATGTTTCTTTTTACTAAGCAGAATAACTGTTAAAATGAGTTGTAATAATAATTAACTGTTACTGAGATATTGCAAGGAATACTCCATTGATTTTTAAAACTCTCTAGTACAAATGTAATTATCTTAGAAAGGTAATTGATATAGAAACTTCAATAATGCAATTCCAGGTTTATATCTATGTCTTAGTGACAGGCACCATAATATAGTAGAAAGGAAAATAGATAGGAAAAAAAAAAACTATTATGTGGTTATTTAAGAATAGCCTTGAGACAGATATTGTTTTACTTACAAGTGGTTTTATCTCCGTCCCTCACCACCCCCCTTTTTTGTCTCACAAATCAGCATGAGAATCCCTATCTACTTCCTCTGTTGGAGCTTTTTTCTTATTTTCTAAAAGTAAATATTCTTCAATTAATTTCTATATCTGGAAATCAGCCCTTATAGCATTGCAAAAGATTTTTAAAAACTGCAAGACTGGATGCTTTAATTACTTCAAAATATAACTCCTCTAGAAAGTACATGTTCATTTCAGCACCTGTTATATTCAGGAGGAAAACAGAAACTAAACAATCAGAGAAAGTAACAAGAAAAATAACTATGCTAAGCATTTCTTTTTCTCTTCCTCATTTTTTAAAAACAGGAATGAAAAGTTCCAAAGTGAGTTGAAAAGGGGCTAAAAACAATGTCCTATTAAGAGTATCACTCAACATATTTTGACTGCTCTTAAGGAAAATGAATCCTATGCACAACTTAACATTACAAACACAACAAAAATACTTCATCATAACAATCACCAAAAGTCATTTTTAAATGTCTGCTATGGCCACTTTTTCAGAACAAACTGGAAAGACATTATAGCTGCCTCTAATGGTGCTATTTTCTCATCACATAAAGCCCTGGGTACAATGCCTAGTACATAGTAGTTACTAAATAAACAATTGTTCTTCCTCCACCTACTAGTACATACAAGAAAACTTCCACTGGTTGACCACACATCTCCCTTTGCCATTTTATGACCAAGACAATAGAGGTGGTCATGATTAAGGTAGAGAAAAGGGGAAGCATGGTGAGTTAGCTAATCATGGTAGTACACAGGGATGAGAATATAGGTAAGAAGACTTTTAGATGCAGGGAAGGCTAGTTGGCCAAGTGAAAATGTTTGAGAAATGGAACAGAAAAAAGTAGGAAAAGAAGGAGAAATCATGACATCATCTCAAGTATGTATACTTTTAAGGGAGGTCAAAAAGTAGGGTTTATTCCTCTGATTTACATTTTCTTATCTCCCAATATACTATCCTAGGACACCATGATACTCTGATATTCAAAAGCATCTGCTTCATGTTACTCATCTTCTGAATGAAGCATTCAGAAGACGTTTCCTGTGAGAAAACCCCCATGTTTTGTATCATGTGACACTGCAAACTTGGGCACACTTGAAATAGAGGGCAGTCATCCTCTAGATCACTTAACAAATACTTGCTTAATAAACAATATCCTGTATCTGCAACAAAATTTACATTAATTCTTCTTGCAAACTGCATACCCTTCATGGTCATGTTGTTGCTGTTCACTTGCTAAGTGAGGTTGTATTCTTTGCAACCCCATGGACCACAGTGCACTAGGCTTCCCTGTCCTTCACTATCTCCTAGAGTTTGCTCAAACTCATGTCCATTGAGTCAGTGATGCCATCCAACGATCTTATCCTCTGTCACTGCCTTCTCCTCCTGCCCTCAATCTTTCCCAGCATCAAGGTCTTTTCCAATGGGTTACCTCTTTGTATCAGGTGGCCAAAGTACTGGAACTTCAGCATCAGCATCAGACCTTTCAATGAACGTTCAGGGTTGATTTCTTTGAGGATTGACTGGTTTGATATCCTTGCAGTCCAAGGGACTCTCAAGAGTCTTCTCCAGCACCACAGTTCAAAAGCATCAATTCTTCAGTGCTCAGCATTCTTTGAGATGGCAAGAATATGCAGAAGAACTATAAAAAAAGATCTTAATGGCCCAGATAACCATGATGGTGTGATCACTCACCTCGGTGAAAAATCCTGGAGTGTGAAATCAAGTGGGCCTTAGGAAGAATAACTACAAACAAAGTTAGTAGAGGTGATGGAATTCCAGCTGAGCTATTTCAAATCCTAAAAGAAGATGCTCTTAAAGTGCTTCATTCAATATGCCAGCAAACTCGAAAAACTCAGCAGTAACCACACGACTGAAAAAGGTTTGTTTTCATTCCAATCCCAAAGAAAGGCAATGCCAAAGAATGTTCAAACTACCGCACAATTACACTCATCTCACACGCTAGCAAAGTTATGCTCAAAATTCTCCAAGCTAGGCTTCAACAGTACATGAACCGTGAACTTCTAGATATTCAAGTTGGATTTAGAAAAGGCAGAGGAATGAGAGATCAAATTTCCAACATCCACTGGATCATCAAAAAAGCAAGAGAATTCCAGAAAAATATCTATTTCTGCTTTACAGACTATGCTAAACCCGTTGACTGTGTGGATCACAACAAACTGTGGAAAATTCTTTAAGAGATGGGAATATCAGACCACCTTACCTGCCTCCTGAGGAATCTGTATGCAGGTCAAGAAGCAACAGTTAGAACCAGACATGGAACAATGGACAGTTCCAAATTGGGAAAGGAGTACATCAAGACAGTGTATTGTCACCCTGCTTATTTAACGTATATGCAGAGTGCATCATGTGAAATGCCAGGCTGAATGAAGCACAAGCTGTAATCAAGATTGCCAGAAGAAATATTAGTAACCTCAGATATGCAGATGACACCACCCTTATGGCAGAAAGCAAAGAGGAACTAAAGAGCCTCTTGATGAAAGTGAAAGAGGAGAGTGAAAAACTTGGCTTAACACTCAACATTCAAAAGACGAAGATCATGGCATCTGGTCCCATCATTTCATGGCAAATAGATGGAGAAACAATGGAAACAGTGACAGATTTTATTTTGGGAGGCTCCAAAATCACTGCAGATAGTGCCTGTAGCCATGAAATTATAAGACGCTTGCTCCTTGGAAGGAAAATTATGACCAACCTAGACAGCATATTAAAAAGCAGAGACATTACTTTACCAGCAAAGGTCCATCTAGTCAAAGCTATGATTTTTCCAGTAGCTATGTATGGATGTGAGAGTTGAACTATAAAGAAAGCTGAGCACTGAAGAATTGATGCTTTTGAACTGTGGTGTTGAAGACTCTTGAGAGTCCCTTGGACTGCAAGGAGATCCAACCAGTCCATCCTAAAGGAAATCAGTGTTGAATATTCATTGGAAGGACTGATGCTGAAGCTGAAACTCCAATACTTTGGCCACCTGATGCAAAGAACTGACTCATTTGAAAAGATCCTGATGCTGGGAAAGACTGAAGGCAGGAGGAGAAGGAAGCGACAGAGGATGAGATGGTTGGATGGCATCACCGACTTGATGGACATGATTTAAGCAAACTCCGGGAGTTGGTGATGGACAGGGAAGCCTGGCATGCTGCAGTCCATGGGGTTGCAAAGAGTCAGACACGACTAAACGACTGAACTGACTGACAGCCTTCTTTATGGTCCAACTCTCACATCTGTACATGACTACTGGAAAAATCAGTTAACAGACTATATGGACCTTGGTTGGCAAAGTGATGTCTCTGCTTTTAAATATGCTGCCTAGATTTGTCATAGCTTTCCTTCCAAGGAGCAAGCATCTTTTATTTTCGTGACTGCAGTCACCATCCACAGTGATTTTGGAGCCCAAGAAAACAAAATTTTTCACTGATTCCACCTTGTCTTGTTCTATTTGCCATCAAATGGTGAAACGATGCCATCATTTTAGGGTTTTGAATGTTGAGTTTTAAGCCAGCTTTTTCACTCTCCTCTTTCACTCTCAAAAGGCTTTTTAGTTCCTCTTTACTTTCTGCCATTTGAATGGTATCATCTGCATATCTGAATTTGTCGATTTTTCCCCCAGCAATTTTAATTCCAGCTTGTGCTTCATCCAGCCCAGCATTTTGAATGATGCACTCTGCATAGAAGTTAAATAAGCAGGGTGACAATATACAGCCTGGACATACTCCTTTTCCAATTTTCAACCAGTCCATTGTTCCATGTCCTGTTCTAACTGTTGCTTCTTGACCTGCATACAGATTCCTCAGGAGGCCAGTAAGGTGGTCTGGTATTCCCATCTCTTAAAGAATTTTCCACAGTTTGTTGTGATCCACACAGTCAAAGGCTTTAGCATAGTCAATAAAGCAGAAGTACATGTTTTTCTGAAACTCTCTTGCTTTTTCTATGACCCAGTGGATGTTGGCAATTTGATCTCTGGTTCCTCTGCCTTTTCTAAATCCAGCTTGTACATCTGGAAGCTCTTAGCTCACATACTTTGAGGCTTAACTTGAAGAATTTTGAGCATAATCTTGCTAGCATGTGAGATTAGCACAATTGTCTGTTAGTTTGAACATTCATTGGCATTGCCCTTCTTTGGGATTGGAATGAAAACTGACATTTTCCAGTCCTGTGGCCACTGCTGAGTTTTCCAAATTGGCTGACATATTGGGTGTAGCACTTTAAGAGCATCTTCTTTTAGATTTGAAATAGCTCAGCTGGAATTCCATCACCACCACTAGCTTGAGCTCATAGTAATACTTCCTAGGGTCCACTTCACTTAACACTCCAGGATGTCTGGCTTTTGGTGAGTGATCACACCAACATGGTTATCTGGGTCATTAAGAATTTTTTTGGATAGTTCTTTTGTGTATTCTTGTCACCTCTTCTTAATCTTTTCTGCTTCTGTTATGTCTTTACTGTTTCTGTCCTTTATCATGCCCATCCTTGCATGAATTCTTACTTTGATATCTCCAATATTCTAGAATAGATATCTAGTCTTTCCTATCCTATTGTTTTCCTCTATTTCTTTGCACTGTTCGCTTAAGAAGGCTTTCTTATCTCTCCTTACTACTCTCTGCAACTCTGAATTCAGTTAGGTATATCTTTCCCTTTCTCCTTTGTCTTTAGCTTTTCTTCTTTTCTCAGCTCTGTGTAAAGCCTCCTTGGACAACCACTTTGCCTTCTTGCATTTCTTTTTCTTTGGAATGGTTTTGGTCACTGTCTCCTGTACAATGTTATGAATCTCCATCCATAGTTCTTCAGGCACTCTATCAGCTCTAATTCCTTGAATCAATTTATCATGACTGTATAATCATAAGGGATTTGATTTAGGTCATACCTGAATGGCCTAGCGGTTTTCCCTACTTTCTTCAATCTAAGCCTGAATTTTGCAATAAGGGTGATTGAGCCAAAGTCAGTTCCAGGTCTTGTTTTTGCTGACTGTATATACCTTCTCCATCTTTGGCTGCAAAGAATATAATCAATCTGATTTCAGTATTGACCATCTGGTGATGCCCATGTGTAGGGTCATCTCCTGTGTTGTTGGATGAGTGTTTGCTTGATCATTGTGTTCTCTTGATAAAACTCTGTTAGTCTTTGCCCTGCTTCATTTTGTGCTCCAAGGCCAAACTTACCTATTACTCCATGTATCTCTTGACTTATAAAATATATCACAAGACTCCTTTAACTCTCCCCTATAGATAATACATATGGTCACTATACTAAGTTGCTTAAGTTGTTTTTCCAGGAACATGGAGCTTGTCTTGCCCAGTTCAAACCACCTGAGACCACCAACCATTCAACTGAGCTTGTATAAGTATCTGATAGGTAACCTTTCGACATCAGAGGACCAAAAACTCTACCCTTGGATCATGCTACAGCAGCCATTTTCTGAACACATGCTCCATGAAGAAGCATGTAACTCAGATATGCCTGTGTATAACACTAGTTTTGTCTGAATAATGGCACCATCTCAAATATGAAGTCAGGTTCATACTAGAGATGAGGGGATTTGAAACTCCAAAGACCATGCAAAGGATCAAGAGATACAGATAACAGAATAAGAACAGAGGCTTAAAGGAAAATGGCAACAACACAGTAAGCAGAGTCCAAAAGGCAGTGGAAAGCAATGAATTTGAGGGCTGAGGGGATTTGGCAGCAATATATATAGGCAGAATCTTGGTAGGAAGAAGCAGAAGAGAGAGCCTGAATCCTGAGAATTATTGAGTACTAGATATGCTTCTGGTACACTAGGGTTGTACACTATTCTAAATATGATCTTTCAGTCAAATGAAAGATAAAATGTGCAGATGGGTTATCTCAGTACTGAAATAGTTTCAGTGCTTCCTCACTTTCTCATTTTCCTTTACAATTGACACACTGACAGTGTAAAATTGAGATTGCTGCCATTCTTTGTGAAAGGGGGCAGAATTTGTCACCCCAAAATATGCTACTTTGGGATGAGGGTTATTTTGAGCTAAACCCCAGCAGGAGAAGCTCTTTATCACCCCCTCAACTGTTTAAATTTACATGGAAAGGGGGCCTGCACCAGGGACCAAGAGAGCCTGCACTAGAGGTACATTTTAACCTAAGAAACTTATCTATACAACAAAATAACCTTTTTCCCCAAACATCTTCTTTGACTTCCTGAATGGCTTTTCTCTCCTCTGTATCCCCAAACGCCAGCTCCTGTCTTCAGTTCAGTTTGTTGTGTAAGTTTCAATTCCCTGGCTGCCTTTTGAGTCTTCACATTTTTACTGGGCTCCCGTATGCACAAAACTGTGTTTGTTTTCTCCTGTTAATCTTCCTTATATCAACCTTATTATTAGACCAAAGAACCTAGAAAGGAAGAAGAAAAATTTTTTCTGCCCCTACGCTTGCAACCATAAGTTACAAAAAACATCCTTAGGCATAAGAGAGTAACTATCCAGTCACTGTTTATGGCCTCCTCTTCACTGTGGAGTACTGAAAACAAGCTGGATGCCATGGGGTCAATGAAGGTACAAATCCTTTCCATGTTCCTTGGTTCTTATCTGTAGGAAAAAGTTGTAAGCCCTCTAAACCTTCCTGAATACCAAAGGACAAATTCAAACAGCTGCTAATCAAGGGAGGGGGGGGATGCAGAAACAAAGGAGGAACAGTCAAGAAACAAAGGAGGAACAGTCAAGAAAAAATAGTATAGCAATTAAAGCAAGATCTTGGTTCCTTCTCAAGTTATATTTATTTAACAATACCATTGAGCTATTCTTGAGGAACTAAGGCCCCCATCCAGGTGAAGGATGGTAATTTCAGGCTGAGCACAAGACTCCTAGAGCACTACCCTGTTACCTCAACATCAACCAATCAGAAGAAAATCATACACCCTTGTAGGTTCTACTTCAAATGTTCTTCCCCCAAAAATTTTCTTCCCCCAAACCATCAGGGAGTTTGGAATTTCTGAGCACCAGCCACCCACTCTCCTTGCTTGGCCCTACAATAAACCTTTCTCTGCTCCAAACCCTGACATTTTGGTTTGTATGACCTCACTGTGCATTGGGCACATGAACTTGCATTTACTAACAGTGCCAGCCATCAGAGAAGGAAAGACACCCCAACGCCACTCAGGACATGTGGGAGCTATATCAGGTTGCTTTTGTTTGCGAGTCACAGAAAAGCCTGCATCAGACAGTTTTTAAAAATAAGATGTTTTAAATCTTACATACTAAAAAGTTCATAGGTAGGGCAGACACAAGTATGGTATGTCAAAGCTCTGTCTTTACTTCTCTGTGGTTCCCTGTTCTTGGCCCTTCTTTGTCTGTGGACTTCACCCTCAGGTGTGGAGTAAGATGCTGACAATAGTTCTAAGAGGAATAATAAAGAAACATTTTCCAGAAGGCTTTCCAGCATTATTTCATATACTTGTGCTTCAAGGAAAATAGGCTTATCAAGACAATCTTAGATCAATTTGGACTCACTGAAGCAGGAGATAGCTTGGCCCCAGGCTGAGCAGATAGAGTTTGTCCCCTGTGGGCAGAAACTCCATAATAGCAGGATAATTCAGTAGACTGAGCCCAGCCCAGATATAAGACAGAAACCACATATTTCTCATTCTCAAAGTCAACGAGACCTCCCAGTCTATAAAGCTCCTTGGAGGTCAAAAGGGGAGTGATGTCAATCTATCCATAGGCCACTTCACTGGAATCCATCTTGGCTAAGAGATAGGCACACACATGGGAGGATTGTGAGATAAATCAAATATAGACTCAGAACTGGGCTTCCCAGGTGGCACAGTGGTAAAGAATCTGCCTGCCAATGCAGGAGACAAAAGAGACGCAGGTTCAATCCCTGGGTTGGGAAGATCCCCTGGAGGAGGGCATGGCAACCCACTCCAGTATTCTTGCCTGGAGAATCACATGGACAGAGAATCCTGGTGGGCTACAGATCATGGGGTTGCAAAGAGTTGGACACGAGTGACTGAGCATATACATATGAACTCAGAACCAGGCAAAGCAAGATGACTGGCTAAAGGAAACCTAGAAGAAATGCCCCAAATAAGTGATTCAAGCTACCACAAGGGCGTGATTCTCTCTCTGAGCTCACCCATGTGTCTATTTACAAGTACTTGTTTCACTACTTTCCATCTTTGTGGGAATTCTTTTCTGCAAAGCCAAAGGCCCAGGGTCTTGCCACTGGCCACTGATCTACTGGCTAGGATTCAGCACTCTCAGTATCGAGGCCCAACCTCAGTCTCTGGCCAGGAACCAAAACTCTGCCTCAAGCCTCCATAGAACAAAGCTACCAGAGATCACCACCTCCTGTGGCCTGAAATAGGGTTGGCTTTATCAAAGAGGATTGATACCTGGACAAAATCTGGGCTTCATTAGAAAAAGAAAGGCAAGTTGGGAGCATATGTTGGGTGAACTATCAACAGTATTTGTTCCAAGAATCATATCACACCACACTTGAAAGGCAAGGAAAAGGAGCTTAATGGATATGTTTTTTTGAGATTCTCAAGCATATACGTTTACCTCCTATTTTATTTCAAACAGTAACAACAAAGGTTCTGACAACAAAGTCTGTAATTAGAACACTTCTTCCTTGTCACTATGGTGGCCGTCCTCAAATTACGCTATATTGATTTCCAATGATCCATCAACTCTTCCCATAGTATTAACTTACGACATTTAAAACTAACAGGGCACTAACCAATCTATTAATCAAATATTGATTAAGTGCCTACTATATGCCAGACACCATGCTAGGTACTAGAGATAGAGAAGTAAACAATATACAGTTCCTTTTCTTATTTTTAATCTCAAAACATAATACAGGAATTCCTGGGCTTATAATGAATTTTATTGCTAGAGAAAGTGCATACGTGAAAATTAAGTTAAATCTTATTTTCCTAAATAAACAGTGAAGACTTCTTAACCAGGGATCTCTTCCCATATTTTTTATTAAATAATCACAAATTCCATACTCTGTTAACTAAAATTATGGTTCTTGATAGGAGACCAGAATATGCCACCCCAGATATGCCTTTCTGGCATAAGAATTATTTTGAGAAACAGCAGAAACAGGAGAAGTTTTGAAAACAGCATAAATTATTCTTTTGTAAGGGAAATCAACATTTACCAGAAGATTTCCCTTTGTAAGGGTGTCTCCCACAGTCTACTAGGAAGAGAAGGATTACCACAAATCTTCAGAAATTCTAATCAATGAAGAAGTGAAGTGAAGTGGAAGTTGCTCAGTCATGTCTGACTCTTTGCAACCCCATGGACTATACAATCCATGGAATTCTCAAGGCCAGAATACTGGAGTGGGAACCCTTTCCGTTCTCCAGGGGATCTTCCCAACCCAGGGATCGAACCCAGGTCTCCCACGTTGCAGGTGGATTCTTTACCAGCTGAGCCACAAGGGAAGCCTTCAATAAGGCACACACTTAAATCTGCCTGCTGCTGCTGCTGCTGCTGCTAAATCGCGTCAGTCGTGTCTGACTCTGTGCGACCCCATAGACGGCAGCTCACCAGGCTCCCCCGTCCCTGGGATTCTCCAGGCAAGAACACTGGAGTGGGTTGCCATTTCCTTCTCCAATGCATGAAAGTGAAAAGTGAAAGTGAAGTCGCTCAGTCGTGTCCGACTCTTAGCGACCCCATGGACTGCAGCCCACCAGGCTCCTCCGTCCACGGGATTTTCCAGGCAAGAGTACTGGAGTGGGGTGCCATTGCCCTCTCCATAAATCTGCCTAATAAACCTTATTCTTATTTATGTTATTATTTGCTCATCTTCCCATAACTTGTCTCCCTCATACCCTTCTTCCTTTGCTTTGGCCGAACATGGTATTTAAGTTCAAATTCTAAGCCACTTCTTTGAGTTACTTGTTTGTTTTAGGTTTCTCCCATGTACATGGGCTTCCCTGGTGGCTAAACAGTAAAGAATCTGCTTGCAATGCAGGAGACCTGGGTTCGATCCTTGGGTTGGGAGGATCCCCTAGAGAAGGGAACGGCTATGCACTTCAGTATTCTGGCTTTGAGAATTTCATGGACTGTATAGCCCATGGGGTCACAAAGAGTTGAACGTGACTGAGCAACTTTCACTTTCACTGTCCCATGTACATATGAGATATATCTATTAATAAACTTCTACTTGTTTTTCTCTTGTTAATCTATGTTTTGCTACAGGCACCCCAGCTGAAAAGTAGAAGGGTTAAAGAAAGAGGAGATCCCCTGGAGAAGGTAATGGCTACCCACTCCAGTATTCTTCCCTGGAGAACTCCATGGACACAGGAGCCTGGCAGGATACAGCCCATGGGTTGCAAAGAGTCAGACACGACTGAGCGACTAACACAAATATATCTGCATACTATAAAGATTTTTAAAGAGTATGTAAACTGGTTAGTCTTCTAATCAGCAGTATGCAAACTGCTGAAAGGCACAGGAGCAGTAGAGAGGAGATACACCACGTCCAAGGTAAGGAGCAGCAGCTGACATGAGATAGCCCACATCCAAGGTCAGGAGTGGCAGCTGTGAGGAGATACTCCACATCCAAGGTAAGGAGCAGCTGCTACACTTTGCTGGAGCAGCCATGAAGAGATATCCCATGCCCAAGGTAAGAGAAACCCAAGTACAACTGTAGGAGCTAAGAGAGGGCATCAGAGGGCAGACAGACTGAAATCACAATCACAGGAAACTAGCCAATATGATCACATGAACCACAGCCTTGTCTAACTCAATGACACTAAGCCATGCTATGTGGGGCCACCCGAGACAGATGGGTCATGGTGGAGAAGTCTGAAAGAACGTGGTCCACTGGAGAAGGGAATGGCAAACCACTTAGGTATTCTTGCCTTGAGAACAGTATGAAAAGGCAAAAAGATAGGACACTGAAAAATGAACTCCACAGGTCGGTGGTGCCTAATATGCTACTGGAGATCAGTGGAGAAATAACTCCGGAAAGAATGAAGGGGTGGAGCCAAAGCAAAACAACACCCAGGTGTGGATGTTACTCTTGAGAGTCCCTTGGACTGCAAGGAGATCCAACCAGTCCATCCTAAAGGAAATCAGTGTTGAATATTCATTGGAAGGACTGATGCTGAAGCTGAAACTCCAATACTTTGGCCACCTGATGCGAAGAACTGACTCATTTGAAAAGACCCTGATGCTGGGAAAGATTGAGGGCAGGTGGAGAAGGGGACGACAGAGGATGAGATAGTTGGATGGCATCACTGACTCAATGGACATGGGTTTGGGTGGACTCCGGGAGTTGATGATGAACAGGGAGGCCTGGTGAGCTGCAGTCCATGGGGTTGCAAAGAGCTGGGCACAACTGAGTGACTGAACTGAACTGAACTGATGCTGAAGCTGAAACTCCAATACTTTGGCGACCTGATGTGAAGAACTGACTCATTGGAAAAGACCCTGATGCTGGGAAAGATCAAAAGTGGGAGAAGGTGAAGACAGAGGATGAGATGGTTGGATGGCATTACCTACTCAATAGACATGAATTTGAGTAGGCTCCAGGAGTTGGTAATGGACAGGGAAGCCTGGTGTGCTGCAGTCTTTGGGGTCACAAACACTAGGACACTACTGAGCAACTGAACTGAACTGATCAGGGAATGAACAACTAAACAACTTTTCAAAAAATATTAGGAACTATAGTGTCCTTGTGTCTGTGTATCAATGTGTCTACACATGTATGTTATAGATGTGTAAAATTTTTCTACCTCCAAACAGCACTGCTAAAAGTAATCTATACTTATAAAGAGTTCTATTTCATTGGACTGATGGCAAGTGCTTGGACTGGATATTCTAAAACTCTCAGAAGCATAGAATGTAACCCTAATGTTTTTCAAGTTCACATGATCTACAATGATTTTGGTAAATAAAAGCTAGTTTGAGTTTGTTGGTTTAACCCAAATAGTAACGTCTTTGGGCTTCCCTGGTGGCTCAGCCAGTATAGAATCTGCCCACAATTGGAGAGACCTGGGTTCGATCCCTCAGTTGGGAAGATCCCCTGGAAAAGGGAAAGTCTACCCACTCCACTATTCTGGCCTGGAGAATTCCATGGACTCTATAGTCCATGGGGTCACAAAGAGTGGGACACGACTGAGCAACTTTCATTTTCACTTTAGAGTTATCAACACTGAATATAATGCAGACATACAACTTTTATTCTGCATGGATTTATTAATCAAATATGTTCATCTTTTATATTTCACAAAATTTGTCAGCAAGAAAAATAGCTTGGGGTGATGGCTGACTTTGTCTAATGTTTCATGAATTTTCGTGAGTAGTCTAAACATAATTTTTGGGAGCAAATGATTTAGATAACTCACCTGTCAATGCAGGTAGATGTAAGAGACAGGTTCAACCCCTGGGTTGGGAAGATCTCCTGGAGGAAGGCATGGCATCTCACTCCAGGATTCTTGCCTAGAGAATCCCATGGACAGAGGAGCCTGGCAGGCTGCAGTCCATAGGATTGTACACAGTCAAACACGACTTCAGTTCAGTTCAGTTCAGTTGCTCAGTCATGTCCAAGTTTTTGCGGCCCCATAAACTGCAGCTCGCCAGAACTCCCTATCCATCACCAACTCCCGGAGCCTAGCTAAACTCACGTCCATTGAGTCAGTGATGCCATCCAACCATCTCATCCTCTGTCGTCTCCTTCTTTCCTGCCCTCAATCTTTCCCAGCATCAGGGTCTTTTCAAATGAGTCAGCTCTTTGCATCAGGTGGCCAAATTATTGGAGTTTCAGCTTCAGGATCAGTCCTTCCAATGAACACCCAGGACTGATCTCCTTTAGGATGGACTGGTTGGATCTCCTTGCAGTCCAAGGGACTCTAGCACACATGCAAATAGGATAAGATTTTTAAGCCACAGTAATTATGCTTTATAGTCAGCTCAGTTCACTCACTCAGTCATGTCTGACTCTGTGACCCCAGGGGCTGCAGCATGCCAGGCCTCGCTGTTCATCACCAACTCCCAGAATTTACTCAAACTCATGTCCATTGAGTCAGTGATGCCATCCAACAATCTCATCCTCTGTCGTCTACTTCTCCTCCCGCCTTCAGTCTTTCCCAGCATCAGGGTCTATTCAAAGGAGTCAATTCTTCACATCAGGTGGCCAAAGTATTACAGTTTCAGCTTCAGCATCAGTCTTTCCAATGAATATTCAGGACTGATTTCCTTTAGGACGGACTGGTTGGATCTCCTTGCAGTCCAAGGGACTCTCAAGAATGCTTAATGGTATTTTTAATTAAAAATAACATCCAAAATCTTTTTAGTAACTTGAAACTTTGGAGCTTTGCTAAGTTAATTTAAATAATGAAAATTTACTGAATATCTAGATAATTTCCAAATAAAATAAAATAACATAAAATAGTGAAATATTTATTACTAAGGATAGGTTTATCTACTTTTGACTTTCTATTACAGATCAACTAAAGATATTCAGGTATATTATTAATGGTAAACATTTCCTGTGCCACATTGAAAGACTGTACTATGAGAAACAGTACATTTTAAATGTATGTATTTATAAGTTTTCCAATCTAAAGAACACTGGTGTAACAGACAATCCATAATTTTTTACTATTTAGTTTTCACTATAAATTAAAGTTTCTAAAGGTAAATTATCTTGGTCATCTGATGCAAACAACTGACTCTTTGGAAAAGTCCCTGATGCTGGGAATGATTGACGGTATCAGAGGATAAGATAGATGGATGGCATCACCAATGCAATGGACATGAAGTTGTGCAAACTTCAGGAGATGGTGACAGTCAAAGAGGCCTGGTGTGTAGCAGTCCATGAGATGGCAAAGAGTCAGACTCAACTGGGCAAATGAACAACAACAACAAGGTTAACAAATTTTCATAAATGTAATTAAAACTGCTAGAATTAATAAGGGAACATCTCTGTATACAAAGAAAGTATTGATAGGAACAGTATGAAAAGGCAAAATGATAGGATACTGAAAGAGGAACTCCCCAGGTCAGTAGGTGCCCAATATGCTACTGAAGATCAGTGGAGAAATAACTCCAGAAAGAATGAAGGGCTGGAACCAAAGCAAAAACAATACCAAGCTGTGGATGTGACTGGTGATAGAAGCAAGGTCCGATGTTGTAAAGAGCAATATTGCATAGGAACATGGAATGTCAGGTCCATGAATCAAGGCAAATTGGAAGTGGTCAAACAAGACATGGCAAGAGTGAAAGTCGACATTCTAGGAATCAGCGAACTGAAATGGACTGGAATGGGTGAATTTAACTCAGATGACCATTATATCTACTAGTGTGGACAGGAATCCCTCAGAAGAAATGGAGTAGCCATCATGGTCAACAAAAGAGTCCGAAATGCAGTACTTGGATGCAATCTCAAAAATGACAGAATGATCTCTGTTCGTTTCCAAGGCAAACCATTCAATATCACAGTAATCCAAGTCTATGTCACAACCAGTAACGCTGAAGAAGCTGAAGTTGAACGGTTCTATGAAGACCTACAAGACCTTTTAGAACTAACACCCCAAAAAGATGTCCTTTTCATTATAGGGGACTGGAATGCAAAAGTAGGAAGTCAAGAAACACCTGGAATAACAGGAAAATTTGGCCTTGGAATATGGAATGAAGCAGGGCAAAGACTAATAGAGTTTTGCCAAGTAAATGCACTGGTCATAACAAACACCCTCTTCCAACAACACAAGAGAAGACTCTATACATGGACCTCACCAGATGGTCAACACCAAAATCAGATTGATTATATTCTTTGCAGCCAAAGATGGAGAAGCTCTATACAGTCAGCAAAAACAAGACCGGGAGCTGACTGTGGCTCAAACCATGAACTCCTTATTGCCAAATTCAGACTTAAATTGAAGAAAGTAGGGAAAACCACTAGATCATTCAGGTATGACCTAAATCAAATCCCTTATGATTATACAGTGGAAGTGAGAAATAGATTTAAGGGACTAGATCTGATAGATAGAGTGCCTGATGAACTATGGAATGAGGTTCGTGACATTGTACAGGAGACAGGGATCAAGACCATCCCCATGGAAAAGAAATGCAAAAAAGCAAAATGGCTGTCTGGAGAGGCCTTACAAATAGCTGTGAAAAGAAGGGAAGTGAAAAGCAAAGGAGAAAAGGAAATATATAAGCATCTGAATGCAGAGTTCCAAAGAATAGCAAGAAGAGATAAGAAAGCCTTCTTCAGAGATCAATGCAAAGAAATAGAGGAAAACAACAGAATGGGAAAGACTAGAGATCTCTTCAAGAAAATTAGTGATACCAAGGGAACATTTGATGCAAAGATGGGCTCAATAAAGGACAGAAATGGTATGGACCTAACAGAAGCAGAAGATATTAAGAAGAGATGGCAAGAATACACAGAAGAACTGTACAAAAAAGATGTTAACGACTCAGATAATCACCATGGTGTGATCACTCATTTAGAGCCAGACATCCTGGAATGTGAAGTCAAGTGGGCCTTAGAAAGCATCACTACGAACAAAGCTAGTGGAGGTGATGGAATTCCAGTTGAGCTATTTCAAATCCTGAAAGATGATGCTGTGAAAGTGCTGCACTCAATATGCCAGCACATTTGGAAAACTCAGCAGCAGCCACAGGACTGGAAAAGGTCAGTTTGCATTCCAATCCCAAAGAAAGGCAATGCCAAAGAATGCTCAAACTACCGCACAATTGCACTCATCTCACGCTAGTAAAGTAATGCTCAAAATTCTCCAAGCCAGGCTTCAGCAATATGTGAACCGTGAACTTCCTGATGTTCAAGCTGGTTTGAGAAAAGGCAGAGGAACCAGAGATCAAATGGCCAACATCCGCTGGATCATGGAAAAAGCAAAAGAGTTCCAGAAAAACATCAATTTCTGCTTTATTGACTATGCCAAAGCCTTTGACCCTGTGGATCACAATAAACTGTGGAAAATTCTGAAAGAGATGGGAATACCAGACCACCTGATCTGACTCTTGAGAAATCTGTATGCAGGTCAGGAAGCAACAGTTAGAACTGGACATGGAACAACAGACTGGTTCCAAATAGGAAAAGGAGTACATCAAGGTTGTATATTGTCACCCTGCTTATTTAACTTCTAAGCAGAGTTCATCATGAGAAACGCTGGGCTGGAAGAAGCAAAAGTTGGAATCAAGATTGCTGGGGAAATATCAATAACCTCAGATATGCAGATGACACCACCCTTATGACAGAAAGTGAAGAGGAACTAAAAAGCCTCTTAATGAGAGTGAAAGTGGAGAGTGAAAAAGTTGGCTTAAAGCTCAACATTCAGAAAACGAAGATCATGGCATTGGGTCCCATCACTTCATGGGAAATAGATGGGGAAACAGTGGAAACAGTGTCAGACTTTATTTTTCTGGGCTCCAAAATCACTGCAGATGGTGACTGCAGCCATGAAATTAAAAGACACTTACTCCTTGGAAGGAAAGTAATGAGCAACCTAGATAGCATATTCAAAAGCAGAGACATTACTTTGCCAACAAAGGTTCGACTAGTCAAGGCTATGGTTTTTCCTGTGGTCATGTATGGATGTGAGAGTTGGACTGTGAAGAAGGCTGAGTGCTGAAGAATTGATGCTTTTGAACTGTGGTGTTGGATAAGATTCTTGAGAGTCCCTTGGACTGCAAGGAGATCCAACCAGTCCATTCTGAAGGAGATCAGCCCTGGGATTTCTTTGGAAAGAATCATGCTGAAGCTGAAACTCCAGTACTTTGGCCACCTCATGTGAAGAGTTGACTCATTGGAAAAGACTCTGATGCTGGGAGGGATTGGGGGCTGGACGAAAAGGGGTCACAGAGGATGAGATGGCTGGATGGCATCACCAACTCGATGGACGTGAGTTTGAGTGAAATATGGGAGTTGGTTTGGACAGGGAGGCCTGGCGTGCTGCGATTCATGGGGTCGCAAAGAGTCGGACATGACTGAGCGACCGAATTGAACTGAACCGATGTTTTCAGTAATAGAAGGTATGAAGAATGGGGATATATCATTGTTGAAAGAAAAAAAAAGTTGAAGGCTTATTTTTAAAAGGAGTTTTTGGAAAGGATTTTTCTTGTTTTGATATGTCAGAATTGCCTAAGGGTAAAATGAATGAGTCAATATCAAAAGTAAGCCTGTAAAAAATTAGAATTTAGCTTTCTCTGTTAAGAGGTCAAAGTTTTCTTAGACTTTTGGTCTGCTTTTGCAACAGTCGGTGAAAGTTTCTTTACCTTTTAAAGCAATATCTACCTAGAAAGCAAAGCTTTTTTTTTTTTAGTCAAAATAATTTCCTGTGTTGTTTCTATCATGTCTTCAGTTACTTAGGAAAACTGAGTTTTCTTAATATTAAAAGAGTTAAATTTTGCTTACAATTATATACCCTTTCATATTGCTTTTGAAATCCTCATCACTTTGATTAACTGGATAACTGAGTATTATTTCACAATGATCTGTGATCCCATTTAGGCATGTGTCCAAAATGCTTTGATATTTTCTACAAACTTTGCCAAATTAATTTCTAAATGAAGTCTTTATTGACCTCAAACAAACTTCAATTTTCCCAGAGGGCCCCCAGAACATTTCAAAAAATTTGTTCTGTCATGGTGTAAAACAGAAGATTTAACACTAATTGAGCTTATTGATATGTTAAATTACATGGAAAGTAATGTCAAATAAGAAGTGACACTAAGCCTCCTTTATATCTTTTTTGTCCATAAGGATTCCAGAAATTGTATGTAATACCTGGAAGTCTGATATGTCCTGATATAATGTTCAGCTCAGTTCAGTCACTCAGTCACATCCAACTCTTTGCAAGCCCATGGGCTGCAGCACACCAGGCTTCCCTGTCCATCACCAACTCCTGAAGCCTACTCAAACTCATGGCCCTCATATCGGTGATGTCATCCAACCATTTCATCCTCTGTTGTCCCCTTTGCCTCCCACTTCAATCTTTTCCAGCATCAGGGTCTTTTCCAATGGGTTGGTTCTTCGTATCAGATGGCCGAAGTATTGGAGTTTCAGCTTCAGCATCAGCCCTTCCAATGTATATTCAGGACTGATTTCCTTTAGGATGGACTGGCTGGTCTGCTTGCAGTCCAAGGGAATTTCAAGAGGCTTCTCCAACACCACAGCTCAAAAGCATCAATTCTTTGGCGCTCAGCTTTCTTTATAGTCCAACTCTCACATCCATACATGACTACTGGAAAAAACATAACTTTAACTAGACAGACCTTTGTAGGCAAGGTAATGTTTCTGCTTTTTAATAAGCTGTCTAGGTTGGTCATAGTTTTTATTCCAAGAAGCAAGTATCTTTTGATTTTATGGCTGCAGTCACCATCTGCAGTGATTTTGGGCCCCAGAAAAATAAAATCTGTCACTGTTTCCATTGTTTCCCCATCTATTTGCCATGAAGTGATGGGACCAGATACCATGATCTTAGTTTTCTGAAAGTTGAGTTTTAAGCCAACTTTTTCACTCTCCTCTTTCACTTTCATCAAGAGGCTTTTTAGTTCTTCTTCACTTTCTGCCATAAGGGTGGTGTCATCTGCATATCTGAGGTTATTGATATTTCTCCCAGCAATCTTGATTCCAGCTTGTGCTTCATCCAGCCTGGCATTTCACATGATGTACTCTGCATATAAGTTAAATAAGCAGGGTGACAATACACAGCCTTGATGTACTCCTTTCCCAATTTGTAACCAGTCTGTTGTTCCATGTCCAGTTCTAACTGTTGCTTCTTGACCTGCATACAGATTTCTCAGGAGGCAGGTAAGGTGGTCTGGTATTCCCATCTCTTTCAGAATGTTCCACTTTGGCATAGTCAATAAAGCAAAAATAGATGTTTTTCTGGAATCTCTTACTTTTTCAATGATCCAATGGATGTTGGAAATTTGATCTCTGGTTCCTCTGCCTTTTCTAAATCCAGCTTGAACATCTGGAATTTCACAGCTCACATACTGTTGAAGCCTCACTTGGAGAGCATTACCTTGCTAGCATGTGACATGAGTCCAATTGTGCAGTAGCTTAAACATTCCTTGGTATTGCCTTTCTTTGGGATTGGAGTGAAAACTGACCTTTTCCAGTCCTGTGGCCACTGCTGAGTTTTCCAGATTTGCTGGCATATTGAGTGCAGTACTTTAACAGCATCATCGAACAGGATTTGAAATAGTTCAATTGGAATTCCATCACCTCTACTAGCTTTGTTTGTAGTGATGCTTCCTAAGACCCACTTGACTTCACATTCCAGGATGTTTGGCTCTAGGTGAGTGATCACACCATCATAGTTATCAGGGTCATAAAGATCTTTTTTTGTATATAATGTTAATCAGTCATAATCTAGTTATTATCTTAAAATGCTGTATGCTAAAGAAATTACCAAATTTCCTTGTCAACTATATTACAATGAACTCTCATCAGATCTTTAAGCATGGCAATTTTTAAGTATTTTGTCATTTACACAGAGTTATTGTTTTACACAGATGCTTTTACAAAAATATTCCTTCAAAAAAAAGTGCCTTATCTTCAAGAAGATTCATTGAAAGAACTTTCAACAAATACAGGTTTCTGATAACCTTAAGAACATAAAACTGAACTGAGTAAGAGTTTTCAGAACTCCAAGGAAAAACTGAATTCACAAAACTACTAACAAAAGATCAAGATCAATAAGAATTCATTACATGAGACTGAATGAACTAATGAGGATGATACATAATTTTTGTGGCTTTTTGTTTTACTGCTGGTTCTCTAATGTTTTGGTTCTCTACTGTTTTGCTTCTCCAGATCTTAAGAAGCCTTTTTCTCTTTTCTCTTAAGATATCAAAAATTTGATAAAATATATCTTTGTGAACAAAGACAAAACATTTACTTTTTTTCCCTACCTGAGCCCTCCAGCTTTCAGAAACCCTTAAATATTCTTTTCATGGCAATATGTTTATTTGCATACATTCAATAAGAATCTGTTGTAATTGTAAGGCAATAGTACTGGAGTGGGTTGCTATTTCCTTCTCCAGGGGATCTTCCCGACCCAGGGATCGAACCCGGGTCTCCCGCATTGTACACAGACGCTTTTACCATCTGAGCCACCAGGAAAGTCCTTAAATATTCTTTTCATGGCAATATATTTATTTGCATACATTCAATAAGAATCTGTTGTACTTGAAACAAGACACAATTAGAAACATCTGGTTATATTACCAAGGCTTTGACTGGAATACCATATTTGAGACAAGTATACAGAGATTCAGATATGACAGTTTTAAGGAACTCATGCTGACTTTATGGAGTCACTAAAGGCCCTTGGAAAAACAGTCTGGTACCGTCCCTACACAGAGAACGCAATGGCACCCCACTCCAGTACTCTTGCCTGGAAAATCCCATGGACAGAGGAGCCTGGTAGGCTGCAGTCCATGGGGTCGCTAAGAGTCGGACACGACTGAGCGACTTCACTTTCACTTTTCACTTTCATGCATTGGAGAAGGAAATGGCAACCCACTCCAGTGTTCTTGCCTGGAGAATCCCAGGGATGGGGGAGCCTGGTGAGCTGCCATCTATGGGGTTGCAGAGTCAGACACGACTGAAGCGACTTGGCGGCAGCAGCAGCAGCAGCAGCAGCAACCGTCCCTACAGAGTTCCCAGCAGTCTTATAGAGTGAGTAAGAAACGTCATTTCTTGGCATTTGTAGAAACCTCAGGATACTTGAGGATGGAAACTTAAGAAGAGAGGAATTCACCCAAATCTATAGGTATTGTACACAAAGTCTGATGACAAGTATTTGGCTTCACTTCCTAGCCTTGCGAGCCTGTTAACAGTTCAGTCTGACATTCCTTATGAAATGTTCCAGCATAATATACTTAAAAGAGCCTAAATGATCAATCATTATGCTTGCTGTATTTATGTAAATAACCAGACCAAGTTTACTGAATCTAACCTTAGTTTGCCAAACAAATTAGTCTTAATTTGGCTATCTTTGGTAGAAATGAGGGTAATTTTAGAGAGGAAAACTTATGTTTCAATAGCATACCTTTCTGGACATTAGATTGTAGAGCTGTTCTTTGTATCTGAGATTTTGTTATTTACTTATAAACTAGACTGGATCCTAAATTCTTCTAGTTTCCTCAAATATGTATCTCCAAACTAACATCTCCAATTTTCTCCCACCTTTTTGACTTGGAATCACTGAAAACTAAAGTTGCCCTTTCTTTCTGAAGCCCTGCAAACTGAAGCTAGATGAGTTGATATAAACTTCTGTAAAATCACTATAATAACTTATTTTTATATAATTTTCTTCATGCCTGTTGCTGTATGAGCTTCTCAGAAACTTTACCCAATGATATTGTCAGAAACATTCAAACTACAAACCAGGAAAATCTGTCAAATTGCCACTGCCTGGGCTCACTCCAACTAAAGACGCTTCGAGCCTGACATCTAGAAATCTTCTCAGCTCGCAGCTCTCAGGACTCAGACACTGGACTTATAATTTGTGCCAATCATTAGCCTTTGTTTCCTTAGAAATTCCTCTTGTTAAATACCTGATTTCTTACACAATATACGCCTAACTTTGGGAGCCCAGGTGCATCACTTGTCTCCTAAAATGAGACACAACTGTTTAACTGAACTGACCTACTCTCAAGAAGTGAGAAACTGGTTCAAACAGATGAAGCAATCTGTCAACTTGGCTTCTGGATTGTAAAACTTCCTAGGGAAATTTCAAAGGCAGGACTGGGGGGAGCAAAATTTGTCACTGTGATATATGGCTCTTTGACATAAGGATTATTTTAGGCTGAATTTTTTTTTTAAGTGCAAACAGGAGAATTTTGAAAACAGCAGAAGCTGCCGTTTTGTGGGGGAAATTAATATTTATAAAAGAACTCTCCATTTGTAATCTCCCTCTCTGTACCAGGAGGAGATGAATGACCACATCTCTAGAAACTCTAATCAATGGAGAAGGCATTGACTTCAATCTGCATAATAACCTTACCCTTTACTGTGCTTTTCCTGGTCACCTCCTATAAGTGACCTATAAGTGACTCCCCACTCCCAACATCTTCTTTTGTCTTTAGTCAGAGATGGTATTTGGCCATTTCAGAGTTAAGTCAGTTTTCCTGGGTATCTCCATGTGTACAAGAGGTATACATGTAATTAAAATTCTATTTGCTTTTTTCTTGTTGATCTGTCCTTTATTAAGGGGAAGGAGGTGGTCTCAGCCAGGAACCTAGAAAGAGAAAAATTATTTTTCCTCCCCTACACTGCATTTCCATATTACTATTACTTGTCTGAAATTTACTCTGTCATCTATATACTATGTGCTGTGGACAGCTGTCAAATAGACAAAGACTCTAATCTACCACTTGTCCAAAGATGGCATAAGTATCCAGGCTAAAATACTTGTCTTCTCTGACAAGTACTAATTAACTGTTGGGTCAGAAAGCCCTCCACAGATACAAGAGGGCCTAAGTAGCCCCTCAAACACAAGTTGACAAAATAACACAAACTAACAATAGCACACAGACGCTTACTCCTTAGAAGGAAAGTTATGACCAACCTAGATAGCATATTCAAAAGCAGAGACATTACTTTGCCAACAAAGGTCCGTCTAGTCAAGGCTATGGTTTTTCCAGTGCTCATGTATGGATGTGAAAGTTGGACTGTGAAGAAAGCTGAGTGCTGAAGAATTGATGCTTTTAAACTGTGGTGTTGGAGAAGACTCTTGAAAGTCCCTTGGACTGCAAGGAGATCCAACCAGTCCGTTCTAAAGAAGATCAGTCCTGGGTGTTCTTTGGAAGGACTGATGCTGAAACTGAAACTCCAATACTTTGGCCACCTCATGCGAAGAATTGACTCATTGGAAAAGTCTCTGATGCTGGGAGGGATTGGGACCTGGAGGAGAAGGGGACGACAGAGGATGAGATGGCTGGATTGCATCACTGACTCAATGGACATGAGTTTAGGTGAACTCTGGGAGTTGGTGATGGACAGGGAAGCCTGGCGTGCTGCAATTCATGGGGTCACAAAGAGTCGGACATGACTGAGCGACTGAACTGAACTGAACTGATATGAACTGAATTCATGTCTGACTCTTTGCCACCACGTATTCTCTGTTAAATCAGTTATCAACACTAAAAAGTATACACATTTTTTTTAAAAAGTCAAGTCAAGCATTTATCATAAATGGACATCTGAAACAAATGATATGTTTATAGAGGAATAAAAAGTAAATATCCCTTACTCCTCCATCATTGCCAAAAAAAAAAGCTTCAGTATGAAGAGATTTAGACAATTATGAATTTCTCTCTGAAAAAGCTACCACTGATAGTTTGTACTATTCTTCTCCAATAAATGTGAGGGTGCAATGACCTGTAACAAAATTTCTAAATTGTTGATTGTGTTCTCCACCGATCACAGAACTTCCATCTGTAATTATCTCATGGTAATCAAATGTGAAATCACCAGCTTAAATGAAGAGGAGAATACATACTTAACTCCTAGGTAAATTTAGCAATGTACAATCAAATCCCACATAATTCATCTAATAAAAGTAGAAAATAAAATCCTATCATTTGTCCAAGAGCACAGAAGAGACCCTGACAAAGCAGGATACAACCAAAAGTGGGGACACAGAAATCCAGTTAAGTGAGCCAACCATACATGATAGTTTTTATCCATACCATATGACTTTATGTTTACTGTTTCTAGGTTGTAAGACTAAAGTCCTAACCTTAAACTGTTTCTCTAATGAAGAAGGTATAAACTGTACTGCTTCAAACCTATGTCATGTCTCAAAAGGTGCCATGTTGTCTGCTCACACTGAAATAAAATGAAAACACAAATGTATGCCCAGTCACATAGCTGCAAAGGGCTGAAATGAAGCCATTACTGCACTAGTATATGGATTAATGTTGCCTTTTGCTGTCAATTCTAACAAACACTACATCAAATTTGTAGCCATGGCTGATTCATGTTATAACATTCACTCTCAGTTTTTTCTCTCCAGAAAGCCTATTCCACAGTTTATGAAGCTGGAGAGACATGAGTTATGCATAACCTCAGAAAAGCTAAGGGGCACCACATTCACTGGTATGGATCAGTGGGCCGATAGCTATTTTGTTCACAGCCAAAAAGGAACATTTTTCCATTTCAAGATTTTACCCTATATATTTGGGGAATGTGTAGGTCTGTGCATCAGTTAGTTTAAAAAAGAAAAAAATGTTGCAATCAGCCTCTTGAAAACAGGCATTGCAAAAGTTTATTACATTATTTTTAATATTTCTAAAATTCAAGGAGGAGGTGAGCTAAGATAGCAGAGGAATAGGACAGGGAGATCACTTTCTCCCCCACAAATTCATTGAAAGAACATTTGAACGCTGAGAAAATTCCACAAAACAACTTCTGAACGCGGGCAGAGGACATCAGGAACCTACAAAGGCAGTTTATTGTCTTCAAAAGGAGGTAGGACAAAATATAAAAGATAGAGAGGCAACAGAGCTAGGGACAGAGACCCATCCTGGGAAGGGAGTCTTTAAAGGAAGTTTCCAAATACCAGGAGACCCTCTCACCAGCGGGTCTGTGGGGAGTTTTGGAATCTCAGAGGGCAACATAACCAGGAGGGAAAAATAAATAAATAAAACCCACAGATTACATGCCTAACAGCAACTCCCAGCAGAAAAGTAGCCCAGATGCTCGCATCTGCCACCAGCAAGTGGGGGCTGAACAGGGAGGTGCAGGACCGGGCCTGAATGCCCTGAGGGCAATCTGAGGGAGCTAATGTGAGATAGCAACCTAAACTGTGGGATAGCCAGAGAGAGAGAGGAAAAAAACCAGAGAGGGAGAGAGAGAGAGAGAACCCTCCTGCGAATAGCTCTAACCTAAGGCACTGCCGGCCCACTCAAGAACAAAGAACTGAGCGAATACCAGAGGAGAGCTAGCTGGCTGCAGACCGCAGACCGCCCCATCCACCGCCGGAGGCAGGGAAGCAGGCCAGCGGCAGCCAGAGCCAGAAAGGGGTAAACTCGGCCCAAGAGATGGCATCCTCTACCGAACTGCAATCAGGCTTCCGGTTGCTAACCAAGACTTCCTGGGATTCTGGACGGTTGACATCCACCAGGAGGGTCACAGCCATAGATCAGCTCCCCAGAAGAGACACAGGCGCCCTCTGTCACCCAGGAAACCAAGCAGCTGGGACCAGGGAGGTGATAAGACACACCCACCACCTCAGGAGAGTGTGCTCGCCAAGCGCCTGGTCGCCTGAGCTGCTCGGACCTGGGAAGGGCAGAAAACACAGGCCCAACTGAGTCTGCACCTTTGGGGAGTACCTGAGAACCTGAACCTGAGTGGGGTAGACCTGGGACGTGCACGCAAGCCAGGGCCTGCTTTAGACAGTTCACATGCAGAGCAACCTGGAACCTGAACACTGTAGACTGGGAAAGCATACATGCCGTGAGCAGGGGCAAACCCAGTGTGACCGCGACTGTGAGCACTCCCCACACACACCACTGACATTTGTTTGCAGTGTTCTTCCCTCCCCACACCACCACTGAATAAGTGAACCTAAATAAGTGACCACCTTTGCCCCCTTGTGTCAGGGTGGAAATTAGACACTGAAGAGACCTGCAAAGAGAAGAAGCCAAAATAAACAGAGGGAACAGCTTTGGAAATGACAGGTGCAACAGATTAAATCCCTGTAGTTAGCTCCAACTACACTAGAAGGGGCCTATAGATCTTGAAAAGTATAAGCTAGAACAAGGAACTATCTGAAACTGAACTGACCCCACACTGCCCGCAACAGCTCCAGAATAATTCCTAGATATATTTTTACTATTATAATTTATTTTAATATTAATTTTTTAAATTTTTAAGTCATATATTACTCCTTTAATTTTCATTTTTATAACCTACTATTACCTTGCAAAAAAAGGACCCTATTGTTAAAACAAACTTCATATATATTTTTTATAATTTTCATGATTTTTTTTAAGATTGTATTTTTGAGAGTCTAACCTCTACTCTAGATTTTTAATCTTTGCTTTTTAGTATTTGTTATCAATTTTGTACCTTTAAGAATCCAATCTTCAGTACCCATTTTTACTTAGGAGTGTGATTACTGGCTTGATTGCTCTCTCCCCCTTTAATTCTCCTTTTTCTCCCCCAGGTCACCTCTATCTCCTCCCTCCCCCTTCTCTTCTTTACCCAACTCTGTGAATCTCTGTGTGTGTTCTGGGATGAGAAGAACACTTAGGGAACTGATTATTAGCTAGATATTTCTCTCTCCTTTTGATACCCCCTTTTCTCCTCCTGGTCAGCTCTATCTCCCTTCTCCCTCTTCTCTTCTCCATGTACCTGTGAACCTCTCTGGGTGTCCCTCACTGTAGAGAATCTTTTCACCATTAACCTAGATGTTTTATCATTGGTGATGTATGGAAGAAGTCTTAAGGCTACTGTAAGAATAAGACTGAAAACCAGAGGCAGGAGGCTTAAGCACAAAACCTGAGAACAACAGAGAACTCCTGACTCCAGGGAACATTAATGGATAAGAGCTCATCCAAAAGCCTCCATACCTCACACTGAAACCAAGCACCACCCAAGAGCCAACAAGTTCCAGAGCAAGACATACCAGGCTAATTCTCCAGCAGCGCAGGAACATAGCCCTGAGCATCAATATACAGGCTGCCCAAATTCACACCAAACCCGTAGACATTTCAAAACTCACTACTGGACACTTCATTGCACTCCAGAGAGAAAAAATTCAGCTCCACCCACCAGAACAACGACACAAGCTTCCCTAACCAAGAAACCTTGACAATCCACTCTTCCAACCCCACCCACAGGGAAACTCCACAATAAAGAACCACCACAAACCATCAGAATACAGAAAGGCCACCCCAAACACAGAAATCTAAACAAAATGAAAAGGCAGAGAAATACTCAGCAGGTAAAGGAACATGATAAATGCCCACCAAACCAAACACAAGAGGAGGAGATAGGGAGTCTAACTGAAAAATAATTCAGAATAATGATAGTAAGAATGATCCAAAATCTTGAAAACAAAATGGAATTACAGATAAATAGCCAGGAGGCAAGGGTTGAGAAGATGTAAGAAGTGTTTATCAAGGACCTAGAAGAAATAAAAAACAGTCAATCAATAATGAATAATGCAATAAATGAGATCAAAAACATTCTGGAGGGAACCAACAGTAGAATAACTGAGGCAGAAGATAGGATAAGTGAGGCAGAAGATAGAATGGTAGAAATAAATGAAGCAGAGAGGAAAAAAGAATTAAAAGAAATGAGGACAACCTCAGGGACCTCTGGGACAATGTTAAATGCCCCAACATTCGAATCATAGGAGTCCCAGAAGAACAAGACAAAAAGAAAGGCATGACAAAAAAACAAGACATGAAAAAATACTTGAGGAGATATTAGCTGAAAACTTCCCTAAAATGAGAAAGGAAATAGTCATTCAAGTCCAAAAAAACCCAGAGAGTCCCCAACAGGATAAACCCAAGGTGAAACACCACGAGACACATATTAATCAAATTAACGAAGATCAAACACAAAGAACAAATATTAAAAGCAGCAAGGGAAAAACAACAAATAACCCACAAGGGGATTCCCATAAGGCTAACAGCTGATCTTTCAATAGAAACTCTTCAGGCCAGAAGGGAATGGCAGGACATACTTAAAGTGATGAAAGAGAAAAACCTACAACCCAGATTACTGTACCCAGCAAGGATCTCATTCAAGTACGAAGGAGAAATCAAAAGCTTTACAGACAAGCAAAAGCTGAGAGAATTCACCACCACCAAACCAGCTCTCCAACAAATGCTAAAGGATCTTCTCTAGACAGGAAACACAGAAAGGGTGTACAAACTCAAACCCAAAACAACAAAGTAAATGGCAATGGGATAATACTTATCAATAATTACCTTAAATGTAAATGGGTTGAATGCCCCAACCAAAAGACAAAGACTGGCTGAATGGATACAAAAACAAGACCCCTATATATGCTGTCTACAAGAGACCCACCTCAAAACAAGGGAAACATACAGACTTAAAGTGAAGGGCTGGAAAAAGATACTTCACGCAAATAGAGACCAAAAGAAAGCAGGAGTAGCAATACTCATATCAAATAAAATAGATTTTAAAATCAAGGTTGTGAAAAGAGACAACAAAGGACATTACATAATGATCAAAGGATCAATCCAAGAAGAAGATATAACAATTATAAATATATATGGACCCAACATAGGAGCACCACAATATGTAAGACAAATGCTAACAAGTATGAAAGAAGAAATTAACAATAACATAATAATAGTGGGAGACTTTAATACCAAACTCACACCTATGGATAGATCAACTAAACACAAAATTAACAAGGAAACACAAACTTTAAATGATACAATGGACCGGTTGGACCTAATTGATATCTTATAGGACATTTAACCCCAAAACAATGAATTTCACCTTTTTTCTCAAGTGCACATGGAACTTTCTCCAGGATAGATCACATCCAGGGGCATAAATCTAGCCTTGGTAAATTCAAAACAAGCATCTTTTCTGACCACAATGCAGTAGGATTAGATGTCAAATACAGGAAAAACACTATTAAAAATTCCAACATATGGAGGTTAAACAACACTCTTCTGAATAACCAACAAATCACAGAAGAAACAAAAAAGAAATCAAAATATGCATAGAAACAAATGAAAATGAAAACACAACAACCCAAAACCTACGGGACACTGTAAAACAGTGCTAAGGGGAAGGCTCATAGCAATACAGGCATACCTCAAGAAAAAAGTCAAATAAATAACCTAACTCTACACCTAAAGAAACTAGAAAAGGAAGAAATGAAGAACCCCAGGGTTAGTAGAAGGAAAGAAATCTTAAAATTGGGGCAGAAATAAATGCAAAAGAAACAAAAGAGACCATAGCAAAAATCAAAAAAGCTAAAAGCTGGTTCTTTGAGAAGATAAATAAAATTGACAAACCATTAGCCAGACTCATCAAAAAACAAAGGGAGAAGAATCAAATCAACAAAATTAGAAATGAAAATGGAGAAATCACAACAGACAACACAGAAATACAAAGGATCATAAGTGACTACTATCAGCAGCTATATGCCAATAAAATGGACAACTTAGAAGAAATGGACCAATTCTTAGAAAAATACAACTTTCCAAAACTGAACCAGGAAGAAATAGAAACAGACCCATCACAAGCATGGAAATTGAAACTGTAATCAGAAATCTTCCAGCAAACTAAAGCCCAGGACCAGACAGCTTCACAACTGAATTCTACCAAAAATTTAGTGAAGAGCTAACACCTATCCTTATGGCAGAAAGTGAAGAGGAACTAAAAAGCCTCTTGATGAAAGTGAAAGTTGAGAGTGAAAAAGTTGGCTTAAAGCTCAACATTCAGAAAACTAAGATCATGGCATCCGGTCCCATCACTTCATGTGAAATAGATGGGGAAACAGTGGAAACAGTGTCAGACTTTATTTTGGGGGACTCCAAAATCACTGCAGATGGTGACTGAAGCTATAAAATTAAAAGACGCATACTCCTTGGAAGGAAAGTTATAACCAACCTAGACAGCATATTAAAAACCAGAGATATTACTTTGCCAACAAAGGTCCATCTAGTCAAGGCTATGTTTTTTCCAGTGGTCATGTATGGATGTGAGAGTTTGACTGTGAAGAAAGCTGAGCACTGAAGAATTGATGCTTTTGAACTGTGGTGCTGGAGAAGGCTCTTGCGAGTCCCTTGGACTGCAAGGAGATTCAACCAGTCCATCCTAAAGGAGACCAACCCTGGGTGTTCATTGGAAGGACCGATGCTGAGGCTGAAACTCCAATACTTTGGCCACCTCATGTGCAGCGTGGACTCATTGGAAAAGACCCTGATGCTGAGAGGGATTGGGGGCAGGAGGAGAAGGGGACGACAGAGGATGAGATGGCTGGATGCCATCACCGACTCAATGCAAATGAGTTTGGGTGAAATCCGGGAGTTGGTGATGGACATGGAGGCTGGGCATGCTGCGATTTGTGGGGTCACAAAGAGTTGGACATGACTGAGCGACTGAACTGAACTGAACAGAACAACTATCCTACACAAACTCTTCCAGAAAATTGCAGAGGAAGGTAAACTTCCAAACTCATTCTATGAGGCCACCATCAACCTAATACCAAAACCTGACAAACATGCCACAAAAAAGAAAACTACTAGCCAATATCACTGCTGAACATAGAGGCAAAAATGCTTAACAAAATTCTAGCAAACAGACTCCAACAAAATATTTAAAAGATCATACATCATGACCAAGTGGGCTTTATCCCAGGGATGCAAGGATTCTTCAATATTCTCAAATCAATCAATGTGATACACAACATTAACAAATTAAAAGATAAAAACCATATGATTATCTCAATAGATGTAGAGAAAGCCTTTGACAAAAGTCAACATCCATTTATGATAAACACCCTCCAGAAAGCAGGAATAGAAGGAACATACCTCAACATAATAAAAGCTATATATGACAAACCCACAGCAAACATTATCCTCAATGGTGAAAAATTGAAAGCATTTCCCCTAAAGTCAGGAACAAGACAAGAGTGCCCACTCTCACCACTACTATTCAACATAGTTTTGGAAGTTTTGGCCACAGCAATCAGAGCAGAAAAAGAAATAAAAGGAATCCAGATTGGAAAAGAGGAAGTAAAACTTTCACTGTTTGCAGATGACATGATCCTCTACATAGAAAACCCTAAAGACTCCACTGGAAAATTACTAGAGCTAATCAATGAATATTGTAAACTTGCATGATATAAAATTAACACAAAGAAATCCATTGCATTCCTATACCCTAACAAAGACAAAAAAGAAAGAGAAATCACGGAAACAATTCCATTCACCATTGCAACAAAAGGAATAAAATACTTAGGAATATATCTATCTAAAGAAACAAAGCCTATATATAGAAAACTATAAAACACTGATGAAAGAAATCAAAGAAGACACAAAAGGATGGAGAAATATACCATGTTCATGGATTTGAAGAATCAATATAGTGAAAATGAGTATATTACCCAAAGCAATCTATAGATTCATTGCAATCCCTATCAAGCTACCAACTATATTTTTCACAGAACTAGAAAAAATAATTTCATGATTTGCATGGAAATACAAAAAACCTCGAATAGCCAAAGCAATCTTGAGAAAGAGAAATGGAACTGAAGGAATCAACCTGTCTGATTTCAGGCTATACTACAAAGCTACAGTCATCAAGACAGTATGGTACTGGCACAAAGACAGAAATATAGATCAATGGAATAAAATAGAAAGCCCAGAGATAAATCCATGCACCTATGGATCCCTTATCTTTGACAAAGGAGGCAAGAATATACAATGGAGAAAAGACAATCTCTTTAACAAGTGGTGCTGGGAAAACTGGTCAACCACTTATAAAGGAATGAAACTAGAACACTTTCTAACACCATACACAAAAATAAACTCAAAATGGATTAAAGATCTAAACATAAGACCAGAAACCGTAAAACTCCTAGAGAAAAACATAGGCAAAACACTCTCCGACATACATCACAGCAGGATCCTCTATGACCCACCTCCCAGAATATTGGAAATAAAAGCAAAAATAAAGAAATGGGACCTAATTAAACTTAAAAGCTTCTGCACAACAAAGGAAACTATAAGCAAGGTGAAAAGACAGCCTACAGAATGGGAGAAAATAATAGCAAACGAAGCAACTGACAAAGAATTAATCTCAAAAATATACAAGCAACTCCTGCAGCTCAATTCCAGAAAAATAAGCGACCCAATCAAAAAATGGGCCAAAGCACTAAACAGACACTTCTCCAAAGAAGACATACAGATGGCTAACAAACACATGAAAAGATGCTCAACATCACTCATCATCAGAGAAATGCAAATCAAAACCACAATGAAGCACCATCTCACACCAGTCAGAATGGCTGCTATCCAAAAGTCTACAGACAATAAATGCTGGAGAGGGTGTGGAGAAAAGCGAACCCTCTTACACTGTTGGTGGGAATGCAAACTAGTACAGCCACTATGGAGAACAGTGTGGAGATTCCTTAAAAAACTGGAAATAGAATTGCCATATGACCCAGCAATCCCACTGCTGGGCATACACACTGAGGAAACCAGAATTGAAAGAGACACATGTACCACAATGTTTATCACAGCACTGTTTGTAATAGCCAGGACATGGAAGCAACCTAGATGTGCAACAGCAGACAAATGGATAGGAAAGCTCTGGTACATATACACAATGGAGTATTACTCAGCCATTAAAAAGAACACGTTTGAATCAGTTCTAATGAGGTGGATGAAACTGGAGACTATTATACAGAGTGAAGTAAGTCAGAAAGAAAAACCCCAATACAGTATACTAATGCATATATATATGGAATTTAGAAAGATGGTAATGATAACCCTATATGCGAGACAGCAAAAGAGACACAGATGTATAGAACAGTCTTTTGGACTCTGCTGGAGAAGCCGAGGGTGGGATTATTTGAGAGAATAGCATTGAAACATATATATTATCATATGTGAAACAGATCGCCAGTCCAGGTTCAATGCATCAAACAGCGTGCTCAGGGCTGGTGCCCTGGGATGACCCAGAGTGATGGGATGGGGAGGGAGTTGGGAGAGAGGTTCAGGATGGGGAACACATGTACACCCGTATCTGATTCATGTCAATATATGACAAAACCACTACAATATTGTAAAGTAATTAGCCTCCAATTAAAACAAATTAAAAAAAACAAGAAGGGAAATAAAATAAATTTCTATAAAAGAACAGATACAGTTCAGTTAAGAAATAATTCAAAGTCCTAGGAATATAAATCATTAAACATGCATACTTAATACCTGGATAGCTCCTCAAAACATTGGGATTAAAGAGAAGAATGATGATTTCTATAGAGAAATTTCTATAGAGAAAATCAGAAACACTGTTTTTTATCTGAAGTACAGACTACTTGAAGCACAAGCTGAAGGGATTCTTAAGCAGCATAAATCAGTCAGGCAGACTGAAACAAACTGACCTACGTGTCAGAACCAAAGCAGAAGGTACTGCTAAGGTCTCAGGGGGGTAAGGCGGAAAGGTGGGAGATGCTTGGGGCCAGAGGCACGAGGCAGCAACTTCACTGCTCCCCTGCTGAGCTGCAATGCAGGATGGAGCTCAGGAAACAGGGAAAGATGTTTGTTGCTCACTCCACTTAAGTTCTAAGGAGCTAAATAGCTTTCTTCTTAGAAGTGCCTGGGTCCATGCCTCAAGGAATGCCACGGTTTATATCAATATTCTCTGATTAAATCTGCCCCCACCAATAATCTAAGCTGCTTTGAACACAGGCAAGACCTGTTAGAAACTTGAGAAACTTTTGTTCTTAGTCAAAGTAAGAAAAAACGTGTAAAATATATATAATTCCTACAAAGGGTTTGTGTTTAGTTTGGTGGTGGTTCCTGTTGGCTGTTTCTAGCAGGAATGGTATAAACAATCCTATAGCCAAGAGATTTTGCTACCTTCCCACTAGGGGGAGCTAAAGGAACAAGAGTGAAAATGCCAGCACTTCACTTATCAGGCTATAGTTGATGAGAGGTGTAGTTTATGAGAAGTGTATCTTCCAGTTTGCTTCAAGCAGGCACTGGTCAGCATTATTTGGAGCCCCGGAAAAAATTTCAAGCCATTCCAACCAATATACTTTTAGCACCTACTGTGAGTAAGTCTATGGCTAGATGCAATGAGGGACACAGAGATAAATGAAACAAACCTACTATCAAATGGCTTACAAATTAGTGGCTTTGGTGGTGGGTGGGGGGAGGAATGCAAAGTCTTTAGAACTACCTATATTAGAGCTTATAATAGTGTGATAAAATACACAAAAATGTAAAATTAAGTGATATTCTATTGATAGGGAGGATAAGTCATAGTTCAGTTAAGGGAGACATTTCTTGTTTAGTTGCTAAGTTGTGTCTGACTCTTTGTGACCCCATAGACTGTAACCGGCCAGGCTCCTCTATCAGTGGGATTTCCCAGACAAGAATACTGGAGTGGGTTGCCATTTACTTCTCCAGGGGATCTTACCAATCCAGAGATTCAAACCCACATCTCCTGAATTGACAGGTGGATTCTTTACCTCTGAGACACTGGGTAAGTCCTAGGGGAGACATAGATATTATGAAAAAATCTTATGAAAATCTCAGCACCGTGATTGATACAAAGTATGTCAGAAATCACTCAGGAGTTTAAGAAATCTACTGTTACTCAGTTCAGTTCAGTCGCTCAGTCATGTCCGACTCTTTGCAACCCCATGGGCTGCAGCACGCCAGGCCTCCCTGTCCATCACCAACTCCCAGAGTTTACTCAAACTCATGTCCATTGAGTCAGTGATACCATCCAACCATCTCATCCTCTGTCAGCCCCTTCTCCTCCCACCTTCAATCTTTCCCAGCATTCAGGGTCTTCTCAAATGAGTCAGTTTTTCAAATAAGGTGGCCAAAATATTGGAGTTTCAGCTTCAGCACCAGTCCTTCCAATGAATATTCAAGACTGATTTCCTTTAGGATGGACTGGTTGGATATCCTTGCAGTCCAAGGGACTCTCATGTCCAAGACAGATGGGTCATGATGGAGAATTCTGACAAAATATAGTCCACTGGAGAAGGGAATGGCAAACCACTTAAGTATTCTTGCCTTGAGAACAGTATGAAAAGGCAAAAAGATAGGACACTGAAAGATGAACTCCCCAGGTCAGTAGGTGCCCAATATGCTACTGGAGATCAGTGGAGAAATAACTCCAGAAAGAATGAAGAGACGGAGCCAAAGCAAAAACAACACCCAGTTGTGGATGTGACTGGTGATAAACGCAAGGTCTGACACTATTGTACAGGAACCTGAAATGTTAGGTCCATGAATCAAGGCAAATTGGAAGTGGTCAAACAGAAGATGACAAGAGTGAACATCGACATTCTAGGAATCAGTGAACTAAGATGGACTGGAATGGGTGAATTTAACCCAGATGACAATTATATCTACTACTGTGGGCAGGAATCCCTTAGAAGAAATGGAGTAGCCATCATGGTCAACAAAAGAGTCCAAAATGCAGTACTTGGATGCAATCTCAAAAATGACAGAATGATCTCTGTTTGTTTCAAAGGCAAGCCATTCAATATCACAGTAATCCAAGTCTATGCTCCAACCAGTAATGCTGAAGAAGCTGAAGTTGAACAGTTTTCTGAAGACTTACAAGATCTTCTAGAACTAACACCCAAAAGAGATGTCCTTTTCATTATAGGGGACTGGAATGCAAAAGTAGGAAGTCAAGAAACACCTGGTGTAACAGGCAAATTTGGCCTTGGAGTACAGAATGAAGTAGGGCAAAGCTTAATAGAGTTCTGCCAAGAGAACACACTGGTCATAGCAAACACCCTCTTCCAACAACACAAGAGAAGACTCTACACATGGACATCACCAGATGGTCAACACCAAAATCAGATTATGTTCTTTGCAGCCAAACATGGAGAAGCTCTGTACAGTCAGCAAAAAAAAAAAAGACCGGGAGCTGACTGTGGCTCAGATCATGAATTCCTTATTGCCAAATTCAGACTGACATTGAAGAAGTGGAGAAAACCACTAGACCATTCAGATATGACTGAAATCAAATCCCTTATGACTATGCAGTGGAAGTGAGAAATAGATTTAAGGGACTAGATCTGATAGATAGAGTGCCTGATGAACTACCATTACTAGGTTTCTGAATAATGAAAAACAGGAACAAATGGTCTCTGCCAACTACAAAAAGCTTCCACATGCCAGGCACCTGATTCCAGTGTACGTTCTGGGAGGGCCATTGCCCCACCAGAGCTGGTCTTCCATAATGGAAATGGGAAGACCGTGATTTAGATGACTATGATGGTTACTTTTATGAGTCAATATGAAGGGTGTTTTGGATGAGATTGGGCTTCCCAGGTGGCTCAGATGGTAAAGAATCTGCCTGCAATGTGGGAGACCTGGGCTCAATCCCTGAGTTTGGAAAATCCCCTGGAGAAGGGAATGGCTACCCACTCCAGTATTCTTGCCTGGAGAATCCCATGGACAGAGGAGCCTGGCAGGCTATAGGCCATGGCGTCACAAAGAGTCAGCCATGACTGAGCAACTAACACTTTCACTTAGATGAAAAGAAATATTTAAATCAGTGATTGTTGAGTAAAGCAGTTTGCCCTCCATAATCTGACTGGGCCTCATCCAATCAGTTGTATTGAAGGCTTGAAGAGAACAAAAAGTCCAGTTTACCCGAGCAAAAGAGAATTCTCTAGAAAACTGCCCGTGGACTTCATGTGTACCATCAGATCTTCTGGTTCTCCAGCCTGTGGGCCCACAGTACAGAATTTCAACTTGCCAGCCTCCATAATCATATGAGCCAATTCCTCATAACAATTCTTTACATATATGTACACATTCTCATGGTTCTGATTTTACACACGTGTGTGTGCATGTTAGTCGTTCAGTTGAGTCTGATTTTTGCAGCCCCATGGATGGAAGTCTGCCAGGCTCCTCTGTCCGTGGAATTCTCCAGGCAAGAAAACTGGAATGGGTTGTCATTTCTTTCTCCAGGGGATCTTCCAGACTCAGGGATCGAACCTGGGTTTCCCACACTGCAAGCAGATTCTTTACCATCTGAGCTATGGAGAACTGAAATACAATGACTCTTTGGCATACAGCAGGCAACTCAGATTTGTGTATAAGAGTACCAAATGATAACCGACTTTAGTAACTGCACCATTTCTTATCATATGTGGCTCTTACTGTGATACTAGCTAAATACATATCTCTTTAAGCACTATCATGTTCCCACAGGGAGAAATTTAGTCCCTAGTGGTATAAGAGAGCCCAGCAAGAGCAAGCACTGTCATCTACAGTGAACTTTGAGAGTCAGACAAACAAACTTAAGTTCAACATCAAAGTTCTACTATTTATTCACTGCATGAATATAGGCAGGCTTCTCTAAGGTCTCAGTTCCACATCTATAATATGAGGCTATTATAACCTATAGCACATAGTAAGATATTATGTGTGAAGTATTGGGTTGGCCAAAAAGTTCGTTTGGGTTTCCGAACGATGTTATGGAAAAACCTAAATGAACTTTTTGACCAACCCAATATTTGGTGTCTGGAAGGCATGTTCTATTTTTTTTAATTGTCCTTATACTCACAATCCACATTGTCCAATTTATACTTTATTGTATTGTTTCAACATATTTGTATCCATATAGCCATCAACTTTTAACAGTTATACTCCAGGGGCACATAACTATGAAGTCTCTGCTGTCCCCAAATGTTAGGGAAAGTTTCTTAACAGCCTTTTGATCCAGTTTTCCAAGAATGGGAGAGTACCTCTTGAACCACAAGTAAAGTATACTTCCCATCTGTCCATTGTCCTGTCTAAAAAAAGAATGTAAGAATGTGTATGTGTATAACTGAATCACTTTGCTATACAGCAGAAATTAATACACCGTAAATCAACTATACATCAATTTAAAAATTGATTAAAAATAATAAAAATAATTCTTTGTGAGAAAGCTGGAATTTCCTGTTGTTTTGTCCTAGATATGCAAAAGAAACAGATGTAATGACAAAACAGACATTTTGTGGTTTATATTCATTTGGGGGACATCTGAGAGAATTTGTATATTGAGTGCAGAGGAAAATAAGACCTAAAGGAGCCGTATGTGGCAACAGTGATTTTAGATGTGGCCCTGGAGCCATACAGTGATGAATACCACTGCCTTATTTTTGAGTTATCTTTGGCCTCTTCCTACTTGCTCATTCCTGGGTGACAAGGTCCTACTTCTTCCCTCAAGGGCCAATTCTGTGTTCTGCTTTTCTGGACAATGTTTCTCCAAGTGTGGGATATATCTCAGATTCTCCTGGGCTCCGACTCAGATCCACTGAAACTGAATCTCAAAGGGTAGGCCTTGAGAATCTACATTTGTAAGGAACCTCCCCCTTATGCTGCTAACGTACTGTAAAGCTTGATAATCACTACTCTAGACTACAGGTGGATTACCATGAAGCTACCTGTAAAGCTTGATAATCACTACTCTAGACTACAGGTGGATTACCATGAAGCTACCGAAGCATGCACACAATGAAACTTTAGGGCCTCTAAACTTGCCTGGATCCCTTCCCAGAAACTTAATCTAATTTTTTTTAATTGGTAAATCTTTATTCTTTTTCCTTAAAAAGCCCTCCTCTTTAAGCTTCAGGTTAAATACAATTCTTGGATGCATCCCTACTCTGGATCCTACTTGACAAGAAAATCAAACTCAAATCAGTTAAGCTATTAGATAATAAGAAACTTTATCATACCCTTATCTCAGGTATTTGCATTTTAGTAAAAATCTTTGGAGAGATTGAAATCTTCAAGTTCCAAAGAATAATTATCAGCAAAGGAAATACCGGCAAATGTCAAGCACTGGAGGGAGTAGAGGAGGTTCTTATGAACACATATCAAACCCAACTGTGTTTGCAGAAGATTTTCTGCCTTCTTGGGAGGCTGGCCATAGATTCCCAGCTACAGAATCTGTTTAAGGAAGTTGATTAACATTGAGCTCTTCGTACCTGGTCTCTTGTTTCATCCTGCTAAAGATCAAGGAAACAATGTAGACACAGATTTAATAAAATGATATTCTCAACTGGGAAGTTTGCCTGCAGCCAACAATGACATTCTCAGAGAGGAAAAGGAGCACCCAAGTCCAGCAAGTATAAATTAACTGCATGAGAGGGTAACCCATGTTCTGAACAGATGTCTCTGCACAGAAGGCACACTGACATTAATTCCAACAACTGAAACATACCACCTTACAAGCTGAAACTCTTAATTAAGAGGGCTTTTGTCCTTGAAAGGTGACTAGAGAGAAGAGAAGAAGACCGTGGCATTTGTAAATTCTCCTAAGGAAAAGCACCTCCAGACCTACTAGTTTGAGTGATGTAAATAGGACTTGTAAGCCGTGCCTTTTAATGTAAACAGATGATTTTTCTTTGGGTTAGAAAAATCCAATCGCTAAAAGAGACCTGAATACAAAAAAGAACATTTGGGGATTTAAAAGTGTTTTGTGGTACTTCAAGGAAAGGAATTCATTTGAATTTCAGAAGTGAATTTTATGAAACTCATTGCTATGACTTAGGTTTTGTTTGAAATTGATTTGGATTTCCATTTACACTTATAGAGAACCTGCCATGATGACCAGGGTGGCTCAGGTATGTCTCTCTTCTCACTGTGGCCACTATCCTAGCACCCAATTACCTGAAATGGGCTGAAACACTGCAAATCCAACAGCTTTAGTATGTCATACGGATGTGCCATGTCACCTCATAGACCTTAACAAATTACATTAACTTAGTTTTGCTCTGCTCATTCTAAAGTAGATCTACTTCTCCACATTCAAAAATAACATGAATACACAGTGAGCAGAACTTATACTTTAAATTTTATGTCTATTAAGGCAGCACTCTCCAGGCCATGTTTAGTGGAACACTAAAGTCTGGTAAGATATTATCCCTACCACACACACTAACAAACAGTCAAAGAGTCAATGATCAAGTAAGTTTGGAAAAGAAGACATAACTTATCCCCATGTAGGAAAGTCACACCTTAAATTGTCATATGAAATACTATGATAAGTGATGCAGCAAAGAAAACTATTAATATTTAACTTCACATTGGCATTCTTGATGTGGCATCCCCTTTACACCCACTTTGCTAGGTTTGCCCCTTGATATTCAGATAGCTTGGTATTTGTCCACTGCCACAGTATATCACAGCTATGGTAGAGGAATACTTCTAACTCCTGCTGCAGCCCTATGGAGCTCCTCCAAGCCTTCCTCAGCTTCTACACCAGGAAAGAAGGGTCAGAGTAGAGATCACAGAGCCATATGACAGCTAAATGCAGTTGTCTAAATAGCCTGTAGAGAGAAAACAGATTCTTTTCTGTGGGAAGGAAAACCCAGAGAAGAGGGTTTAAGAAAAGGTTAATGGTTTAATTTGGACTAATAGTACCAAAACTATATAAAATGTAGGTTTGAGAATTATGCATCAGGAGACGGATTTTCCAGTCCCAACACCTATTACCCTGCTTCCTATGATATAACCAAACCAACCTTAAGGTTATCAGTTATAAAAAGGAGAACAAACTGACCTTCCAGTTTCTAATTAGAGCTGAGAAGAATACTTTGGAAGATTAAATGGAAAACATTGCACAATAAGCCAATCAACCCTTCACCATCTATTACAAACAAACAGCCAGATCTGGATCAATTTCAAAAGTAAATGAATAAAAAACAGTATCATATTCACTCCTGTTTTTACCCTAGTCTTTCCCAAATTCAACTGTTGAACAACTGGCTCAGCAATCCTGACACTGATTCTACCTCTGGACTTAATGTTTGCACTTTTCTCAATGTTTAAACTCCAAGTTATCCCCCACAGAATTTTCCTTGGCTCTCTAATCCTGTTCTTTTCAACTCATTTTCTCTTGTGCAGGAAATGCCCTGCTTCAGCTGAAAACCACACGGCACCCAACCCTTGCAGTTTCCCATTAACTGGCAACCATTTTGTTCACCCTTCCCAGGCCCACCTCCCATAAAAAAACTTCAAGGCAAAAACAGAAGGATTGTGGTCAAAAATGCTATTCCATACTGCTGCAATTTTAGGAACAGTCCACCTAAAATTACGGGCTCAGTTAGGAGAGTTAGTCCCAAGAACCACTGTAGGAATTAAATCAACAAAAAGCAAGAAGGGGAGAGTTGAGAGGTATCAAGCTCTAAACCAGTGATTCTCAATCTGAGAATCATAGATGATAATCAGTTCTTATGAAGAGCTTGTCAATCCATGTGTATACTAATCCACTAACCAAATATTTTTAATATATGCAGAAGTTTTCATGGTTATTAATTCAAATTCATTAAAAATAATCCTGAATTAATAGAAACTATAGGACATTATCCCCTGGAGGAGGGCACAGTAATCCACTCCAGTATTCTTGCCTGGAGAAGCCCATGGACAGAGGAGCCAAGCAGGCTATGGTCTATAGGGTCTCAAAGAGTTGGACAGGACTGAACCAACTTAGCACAGCACAGCACATACGACATTATAAAAGAAAAACAGAAAATGATAGCTATTTTCATGGAGGCAAGGGTGAAGAGGGGATAGTTTCATGAACTATTTTTATATGTACAAGAAATCTTCATCCTTGAAAATTTGGAGACCGCTGCTCTAATCCTAATGGCAAAGGTCAACTAACAAATGCACTATCTGATAGACTCGTAGATAATATATTATGTACAGTGTGAGAAAATGCAATTTAGTCTTAGTATAATGAAAAAGATGACAAATGAAATGAAATTTTGTTTCAGAGAAACTGAGGACATAAAGGCCCATATGTAATGTATGATAAAAATTGATAAAAAGCTTTCTACAATTGCAAAACCAATCATTTCAAAGAAATGTATTAAGGTTGCTATGACAACCCTAACACTGAATTTGGAATTTAGGCAAGCAAAATCAATAGATTTTCTAATTAATACCTTCCAAATATTATTTATCCCTATGAACATCATTCATATGTAACAATTCAATTTCTACTGTTAGTTTTTCAGAACTCCACTATCCTTTCTGATTATTTCCAGAAACTTTCTCATTAACCTAGTCTCGTGTGATTTATTATACATTTCTTTCCTGGCACGAGGACAACCACAATTGCCATGATAGGTTCTTGTATATAAACTTGTAAATCTCTGATTCTAGATTTCTGTTTTAAACCCTGTCCTTTCTTTTACAAGTCTGGTTTCTTTTAATAAAAAGTAGAGAAGAAAAAGGGAAAGAAAAAACAAAACAAAAAACCTGAATCTGCAAGGTTAATAAACAAGGAGGAAAGAAAAAGAAGTGAGAAAATGAGAAAGAATAGAGAAATTGTCAGAAGAATAAATTACAGTATACGGAAGATCTTTTGAGTCTACAATCATGCACAGATACAATTCAATAATGATAAGGGAGAAGACACACACACAAAAACAAAGGACCTTGCATATGAGAAGGGATTTTTCAAGCATGCCTATAAAGTATATACACATTGTGGTTACCATTGTAATTCATACTATGCATGAAGGTTAAACAGTGGATCATAGCTTTCTAGAAATTATACTTCTTTTGCCTGAAAACAAATCCTTGAATATCTTTCATCACAATGCATTTTAGACTCACACAAAAATCCTAGCTCCATAAAAAAAGCAACATATAAACAGGTACTTCACTAGAAGGTACTCTCATTATTTTTCCCCTAGCTGTATGTTTTCTTTTCTGATAAACCTTTGTGGTTAAAGAGAATTTAGGCCCAAAATATAGTTTACAAAAAAGGAAGCCATCGATTTTGTAAGCTATAAAGGTTAAAATACTTCTGTGAAACATTCCCCCTAGAAGCTTTGTAAGTAACACTTTTCTCCAAAATTTTATGACAGCTGGTACAGCATGAAACCATATGTCTTTTTATATCTCCTAAATAAAAATGACTAATTTGACTTTTTAGCACTGATTCTCTGGAGACAGAGTTAAGAGAATCCCCATAGATTTATCTGGTTCTTATTATATTTTAACAATGTCTGCTTTTATACCAGAAACAATTGTGCTAGCCATCTGTCTGCAAATATTTGTAAAGAAAATTACAAACTATACCTTTATATACTTCAGATATCTTTTTAGAATCGAGCATTTTGGGTGACTTACATCACAAAACTCCTCAGAGTGATCTGGTATTACCTACTAGAGAGAAGAGATGACATCTCCATAGTGGATTTCAAATAAAAAATCACCAAATGTTACAGCTAGAAGCACCCTCAGAGACTTCTACTGTCCAGCTCTCTCCTTTTAAAGTTAAAACCCTGAAACCCAAGGAGGTTAAACAATTTGACAGTGCTCACAGTGCTATTTTTCAATGGAAACAAAGCTGGAAGCCAAGTTTTCTGACAACATGTCCACTGTTATTTGCATTAACCGCACCATTCCACTGGGATCCCCTCCCCTGTGGAGAAACCCAACTGTGGAGCTATAGCTGACAATGCTTAGAAGTTTAAATCAGGACTGAAAGTCCATTAATAAACCCTGGATTCTATCTCATAGCACCAATTAGATGAGAGAGGGTTCTGCCCACCTCTAAAAGGGTAACTGCTCACTGGATACTCCAAGCAGGAAGTAGGCTGCCAAACAGTCCCTGTATATCCTGAGAGCCTAGAGTCAATTCTGTTCAGTAAAAGGCCACCAAAAACACACTTGTGTGTTGAACAAGTTGGGCACATTACTTGGCATGGTGCAGGAGAACACAGAGCAAAGGGAACATCTCAGGAAGAGGGTGTTAGAAAGAACATATTACACAATCAGGGATTAGGATGTGCAAAGTAAGGGAAAGTCTTAGGAAGCAGAAGTTCCCTCTAGATTAGAAGCAATCAGAAAGCAAGACAATTCTATGACTGGGTGTCTCAAGAAATCTTATCTATAGTGTAAGCAGGCTGGATGAAGTTAAGGCTATACATGTGACCCTTGAACCATGTAGAGGTTAGGGGCACTGCCCCCGTGTGGTCAAAAACCCACATATAAGTATACAGCTAGTCCTCCATGTCCAGGATTCTGTATCCTCAGAGTCAATCCATGCACATTATGTAGCACTAGAGTACATTTTTTTAAAAATTTATTTGGTTGTATCAGGTCTTGGTTGTGGCACACAGGCTTAGTTGTCCCACAGCATGAGGGATCTGAGTTCCCCAACCAGGGATCGAACTAGCGTCCCCTGCATTGGAAGTCGGATTTTCTACCACTGGACCACCTGGGGTTCCCTGGAGTACATATTTATTGGAAAAGAATCTGCGTATAAGTGGACCCATGCAGTTTAAGCTCATGGTGTTCAAGAGTTAACTGGAAGTGGCAGGACTTCGCTGGCAGTCCAATGACTGAGATTCTGCGCTCCCAATGCAGGGGGCTTGGGTTACTTCCTTGGCTGGGAATTAGATACCACATGCCACAACTAAGAGTTCATATGCTGCAACTAAAGATCCTGTATGCTGAAAAGAAGACTGAAGATCTGCGAGCTGCAACTAAGACCTGGCACAGCCAAATAAATATATATTTTTAAAGAGTTAACTGGAATTGGTAAATAAATATCACTCATTGTAGCTGAGACAGATGGAGGCATTTGGGGTTGTGTGGGCTGCACAGCGACCTTGTTTTGTTCTCACTCCATTACAGTCTCCAAGTGACTTTGTCTCAAGTTGGTGTTCATGTCCTGTGATGTTCTTCAACAGCACAATGAGATATAGCTGTTAGTTACAGTCCAAGTTGAAGTAGTATACATAATGAACTCGGGTGGCCCTGGCCTGCATCAGCTTGGAGCAGGGCTTGGGTTCCCAGCCAGAGATTGGGGCTGGGTCGTGGTGGTGAAAGCACCAGATCCTAGGCACTAGACCAGTGGTCAGTGACAAGAGCCCTGGCCCTTCGGCTTTCCAGAAAAGAATTTCCACAAAGACAGAAAGTAGCAAAGCAAGTAAAGTATTTACTAGGAGAGAAAAGAGTACAGTACATGTGGAAAGACACATGGACAGACTCAGAGGGAGACTCCCTGAGTCACACCTTCGTGGCAGTTTGAATTACTTTCATGGGGCATTTCTTCCACATTTCCTTTGGCCAATCATTTTAATTTCCTAGTTCACAGTTCATATTTGGCGTATCTCAGGATCCTCCCATGTGTGCATAGCAATCTCTTAGCAAAGATGGATTTTACCAAAAAGGCATATGGGTATAGCCTCCAATGAGCTTTTTCCATGCATGTGTGGTCAGGGAGGTCTCCTGACTTTGAGAGAGATGTGGCCTGAGCAGGGCCCAGCCTCCTCCCTTAACTGTCCTGCTACTCTTGTCTTGGAGTTTCGTTTGGTCAATAGGGAATGAATCTCCAACTGCTTTACTGGGGGCTGGGGAGTGGGGTTGGGGGGGTCGGGGGTGGGGGGGAATGGAGAAATCTAACTCCTGCCTCAATAAGACCTAGCTGAGAGCATCAGACCAGTTTCTGGATATCAGGGCTTACTCAGTAGATGGGGCAGATGAACAGACCTATGACTCCCAGGTACCAATCTTGCCTAGACCTCCAATGGAATGCCTGAGTCATTATAAAGAAAACTTGGAAATCTGCTTTTACAAAATCAAACAATCAGATCAAAGCAGCACAAAGCAGCATTTCCTCTCTACTAGGGTCACAGTAACTGCAAATTGGAAAACAAGATGAATTTAACACCTGAAAGAATCAAGTTTGAATCCTGGCACTGCTTCTTGGTAACTATGGGACTTGGTAGATAAGTAACTCTGACACCCTCAAAGCCACAGGATTGAATAAGATAATGTAATTTGTCTCAAGAGACTCACAATTAGGCCATCCCAAATGGCTGTCTCTTCCTATTTCTTAGTCCTGAAGAATGCTGCCCTTGGCAAGCCTCCCTGGCTATAAACAGGGAGCATTTACTCTCACAAACACTGCAGGGGCCCGGATGACTTTTTATGTTCCCTTTTGACTGTGTTATAGAGTGGTTAGACTAATCTTTTAAGCTATACTAAAACTTTACCTTTACTTCAGGTTAACTCTGAAAGAATCCTGACTGTCAAAAATTAAAAAGAATGACTGATAAGGAAAAAAATAGCTGGTGGAGAGAATGACATGAATAAAGATAAGACTGAATTAGCAATTGTGTATGGAAAAGTCAAAGGATAAAATGTTCAAACTTATTGAGCTAATTCTAAAATACTGATCCTGGAAAGATGAATTTTAATAGCATTGACAGATGAAACAGTTGAAATTTATTGTTAAAGTCAACACTTTGAAATGTCTATGGCCTATAAAGGTTTGTTTTGTTTTGTTTTGTTTTGGACTGGATGGAAATTAGTTCTCTGGCCTGATAGAGTTAGCAAAGGAAAAAAATGTGAGGATCACAGAAGTATGCAACACAGACACAAAAAGCATGCTTCAAGTCCTAACAATTCTAAAACCTCTTTTATGAAGGTCATGAAGAAGCCTCCAGCCAGGAAGGAAATGGCATCTCTGGCAACAATTACTTAAAACAAAGGAACAGTCATTAACCTTTCCGACTGCCTTTGGTCTTTTGGCTACCTTGACACTCAGAGGAAATCTGAAAGTTTCACAAATATCTCTTGACATTTTTACCTAGTGGAGTCTTGTTTACCTTTGTAACATGATAACAAGGTTTCTAATAAGTACCTCTGGAGATTCTTCTCCAGTGTCTTATCTATTAGTATCCTCAATTATCCATGCACACATTTGAGGGTACCATTCAGATACATACATAACACAAAATGCTGGTCATCTGCAGGAAATTCTTTGTTACCAAACAACTCTAAGTTCCTAAAATACACATATTAACATAACAGAAGCATGGACCCAGGACAGAGTTTGAGAGAAATTCTATTTTTTTCTTTCCCATTATGTTTAGTTATAGGATATTGAATATATTTCCCTGTGTTACACAATAGGACTTTGTTGTTTATACATTCTATATAAAATACTTTTCATCCACTAATCCCAAACTCCCAATCATCTCTCTCCCCAACCCCTTCCCCTTGGCAACCACAGGTCTTATCTCTATATCTGTGAGTCTGTACCTGTTTGGTACAGATAGGAAAAAGGTTCATTTGTATCATATTTTAGACTTGATTGCACATATAACTGATATCATATGTATTTGTCTTTCACTTTCTGCATTACTTCACTTAGTATGATAATCTTCAGGTTTGTCCATGTAGCTGCAAATGGCATTATTTCATTATTTTTCATGACTGAGTAATATTCCATTGGATGGAAAGATCGATAGATAGTACATCATCTTTATCCATTTATCTGTCAATGGACATTTAGGTTGTTTCCCATGTCTTGGGTATCGTAAATAGTTCTAAAATTAACATAGGAGTCAAATTATGGTTTTGTCTGCATATATGCCCCAAAGTAGGATTGCTAAAGAGAAATTCTATAAAATGAGGGAATTGGAGTTGCTCTATGAGGACCATCCTACCTCTCACATTGTTTGACTTAATAACCACTTCAATGGAATATAAAGTAGAAGAAGAAACAAATGTCAAGAGAAATATAACATTAAGAGCTTCATTAACTCAGTTGGCTAGAACCCAGTGGAAATGACCCCAAAAGCATAGGACCAGAGATGTGATTGTTTCCTGGGCCTATTTGGCTCAACACACCTTCCCTGTGACACTGCTTAGGGGTGGATGGTGGCGCTCAGACATGTCCAGCTCTTTGTGACCCCATGGACTGTAGCCTGCCAGGATCCTCTGTTCATAGGATTTCCCAGGCAAGAATACTGGAATGGGTTGCCATTTCCTTCTCCAGGGGATCTTCCTGACCCAGGGATCAAAACCGCATCTCCTGCATTGGCAGGTGGATTCTTTACCACTGCACCACTTGGGAAGCCCCATTAATGCCCTCGCAAATCATTCCTTTTGATCATGGGGGAAATAGCATGGGCAAATCAGTAAAATAAATTCTCCCTGAAAGGAACAGAGTAGAAATCTGCATTATCCATCTCATTATCAGGTATTTCACTAAAGAACTGTCCTTCAGATAAAAGAAACAGGGTACAAAATATAGCACTTGCCTAACTCATCTCCATTCCCATAGCATGTTGAATACACATAACCAGGAAAATCTCATGGTTGTGGATATTTGGGAAATTCTGTTCCCATCAACTGAGTTATACATTCACCAAAAGCCAGTATTATTAATTATTCACAAGCTTGTTGATGCCAGCTCTACTTTGCATATTATATAAAATGGTTATCATAGTATATATGTGCAAAGAGAAAAAAGAGATTTATTTCCATGAAAATTAAATTGCAATTCAATAAAGATAAATTATTTTTAAAAGTTTTCTTGTAAATAAAATTAAAAAGGTGTCAAATTAGATGTGGGTTAAACAGTCATAAAAGATTGGTTGAGAACAGGAGTCAGAAACATTCAGAAGGACTCCACACTCAAATTTCATAACAAGTGTTTTTTTTAATTGCTCTTTTACTTCAAAGAAACCAAAACTGGAAATCATAGAGAATGCATTATGCTGTGGTTTTAGTGAAAGACAAAACCAGTAGTATGTAAGAGCCAGCTGGGACTGGCTTACAAGGGCCAATTATCAAGTTTTCAGTAATTTGGTGGGCCTGTTGTTAAACATTGTCATCATTAATAACTAAGTGATACAAACTTAGATTTAAGTAAATTACATTTTAAAACAAACTTATTAAATACTGAATATCAGTCATTTCCTATATTTTATACTTTACAGTTATCTATATTCTTCAGTTTATTTACACGTACTCTTGTTGTAGAGTGGAAATATAATGTAATGCCCTACCACCACACATTTCTTTTCCATTCTACTTTCAGTGCCATGGTAGTAGCTTAAAAGTGAACATAATGGGAGTATTTACACCACAGAAAGCATCAACACAACAGTCAGGGCTATTCTTTTTCTAGAGAGTTGGTTGTCAAATGTGTATCAGCATACCACTAAACAGAAGTGAAATTGAGTAAGTGGAAGCATATTCAAAGAAAAATCCTTGTCCATAAAGCAGAAGGCTAACAAATGAATACATACATATTAACAAGTCTTAAGTTAAAATAAAAATGCTACAATGTGTGCATAAATACATGTATGTGTATATATTAATAAATACACACACACACATATATATTTTTCCCCTACCTTAATTTTTTCAATTAACCTACAACTATTTGCACCAATGACTCAATGGACATGAATTTGAGCAAACTCTGGGAGACAGTGGAGGACAGAGGAGACTGACATGCTACAGTCCATGGGGTCACAAAGAATCAGACTCGACTTAGTGACTGAACAACAACAACAACTATCAGTCCTGATTCAGATTAGAGCTTCTACCAGAGCCAATGAAACAGTAGAACAAATTTTTATAACTTTCTGGAAAGTAGTTTAGCAACATTTATTGAAAGATTGAAAATTCATATTCCTTCACATCAAAACTTCACTTCTTTAATGTAAGAAAATTATAAAGGATACAGTCAAATATGTAACAAAATGCTCATCATATTGTTTAAAATAATAATACACAAATACATAAATAAATAAATAAACAACCTAAATGTGCAGCAGTGGGGAAATGATTAAATAAATCATAATACTTCTATGTAGTAAAACATAATATAAGAAGCAAAATCATGTTTCAAAGAACATTTAATGAGTAGGAAGAAATCCACCAAATATTAATAGTGGTTATCAATGGATGGTGGGACTTAAATTGATTCAATGTTTTATACAAGTAATGCACATGCATTATTGAAATGTTAGAAAATAGAGATAAATAAAAATATGAAGCTAATGATCATTCATAACTTCACAAAACAAAAACAACTATTTTAAATCTCTTGGTTTTCTTCTTGAAGGTTTTTTTGCTTATATGCATATGCACACATTTTTAATCCAAAGTGGTATTATAGGGTGCATATTATTTTGTAATTTTTTTCATAATAAATCTTAAAATATTCCTGGATAATTTTTACTTTATTTTCTTATTTACAATTTTCTGCATTTTCCAAACCTCTTTTTAAAATAAAGAGCATAAAATAGCTTATCTCCTAAGATGATCCCCAGAGAACTATGCCTGTGAATCTTGGCTGGCTGGGTAACTGTTTCTAACCAAAGAATAAAGCAGTAGAGGCAGTGTGTAAATTACAAAGTCTAAAATTTAGAAAGTCCTAAAAGCTTCCATTTTTGTGCTTTTGGGAGCCCTGAGCCACCATGTAGAAAACTCATGGAGAAACTGAAAAAAGAGATCTCAAATGGAGAGAAAAGCCAAGATTACATGGAGAGAAGAGGCTCAACTTTGTCAGTGTCCTAAGTGAGTCCAGCCTTCCAGCCACGCCCTCCAAGGCATAGAAGTGGAGCCATCTCAGGTTCTCTAACCCAGTGAAGGCTAAGATGATTGCAGTCTCAGTATATGAACCAGAAGAAACATCCATTTGAGGCCAAATTATTCACAAAAAGATGATAAACAAAATGTTGCTGTTTAAGGCACTAAGTTTTGGGGTTTTGAAGAGCAAGAAATAACCAAAACAGAACATGTGTTATTCATATAATATGAAAAAACAACATCATTTTTAAAGGCATTATAGTGCACTTGTACATGCACTTTTGCATGCACACACACACACACACACAACACACACAACTTATTTCCTGCTTGAATATCTAATTGCTCCTGTCCAGTACATACTCTATTCTCTCTGACGTGCACCAAATTTCACAGTTCAGATGCAATCTGTGTAAAAGAAAGATAAATTTCTGACATTGTAAATTATCAATTGAATGTCAATTGAAACTGAGACCGATTGAGAATAAGTGACTCTTCTAAGGTTACCCAGTCCTGTGGCCACTGCTGCGTTTTCCAAATTTGCTGGAATATTGAGTGCAGCACTCAATGGACATGACTTTGAGCAAGTTCCAGGAGTTGGTTATGGACAGGGAAGCTTGGTGTGCAGCAGTCCACTGAGTTGCAAAGAGTCGGACATGACTGAGTGACTGAACTGAACTAAAGTTACCCAAGTCACATGGGTAGTTAACAGCTAAGTTAGCACTGGTTCCCAGGTCAATGAGCTTCCCAGGTGGCACTAGTGGTAAAGAATCCACTTACCAATGCAGGAGTCATAAGAGACATGGGTTCAATCCCTGGATCCAGAAGATCCCCTGGAGGAGAGCATGGCAACCACTCCAGTATTCTTGCCTGGAGAAGGCTATAGACAAGGGACAGTCCATAGGTTTGCACAGAGTCAGACACACCTGAAGTGACTTAGCACACACACACCAAGGTCAATGCCCCTTCCTCTACAATACATTGTTTCTTTCAAAATAGTGGAATTAAAAATACTTATCTACCAGAAGACATATGTAGTCCCTGTGCTGTGTGCTGTGCTTAGTTGCTCAGTTGTGTCCGACTCTTTGTGACCCCATGCACCATAGCCCACCAAGCTCTTCTGTCCACAGGGATTCTCCAGGCAAGAATACTGGAGTGGGTTGCCATGCCCTCCTCAAGGGATCTTCCCAACCCAGGGATCAAACCCAGGCCTCCCGCATTGCAGGCAGATTCTTTACTGTCTGAGCCACCATGGAAGCCCATGTAGTCCCTACTTAACTAAAAATAAGAATTAAAATTTTAAAGAATAGCCAGGTCTTCAGGGATTTCTAGGCTGAGATTTGGGTAGGCCAGAGAAGTTCAGATAGGTTGCAAAAAATAAGGATAATAAAAAATAATCTAAGGATAAGCACTGAAAATATTATTGCTTGGAGTGAAGACCACAGGACAGAGAATCTACTTGCTTATCCACCTAGCACTAGTCGTTTAAAATTATGAGCCAGCCATGCCCATGTGAACACAGTCAGAAGTGACATGAAGAATGCCAAAAGCTGAGGGGGTGCAGAAGAAGATACTGGAAAGAGAGAAAAGAAAAAATAAGAAAATTAAAATAAGAAAAAAAATATATATATATAATGAACTAATCCCTACTTCTTCATGTCCTGTGAACCATGACATTCTAAAGAAATACTTCTAAGGAAAGGGAGACTGATTCACCAACAGGTAACCCATGAACCACAGTAAGACAGTTCTTTCTTTTTATAGTTTCTTCATACTAACCTAGTAAGGCACTGCAGAGATGGAAGGTACCAAATTCTAACTTTCCCTCTGCTTTTCTTCCCAGGGGCAATATCTAATGTTAATGTTTTAAATAAACAATATGCCCTTTACAGGACACAACTAGAGAAAAAAGGCCATTCCAATTTTCTTATTTCTTCTGTACCAAGAAATCTAGTCATTTCATTATGTAGGTCTGGGAAGGTCAAAAGACACACTGGTTGGTAATAATTCTTTTCCTCTGTCCTCAAAATGAGATTGTCACCGTGATCACTGATCTATATGGCCACCAAGAAGGGGGCTAAGAAGGTCAGCAGTGTCAAAGGCAGAACATTCACAAAATGTTTAGACTTGAAAAGAGCTCTCTGGCTTCCAAAAGCCATCAGAGATGAATACCAAACTTGATAGACACATGCACGCTTCACTGATGCCAACGTACTGACTTCATCATGAGGAGATTTCCTTGCTGCAGTAACAGCAGATGCCCATAACATAAACCCTGCACCATATCCACAATAAGCTGGGGAAAATCATATTTTTTTTAGGATAGTGAAATTCAAGCTATTTTCCTTCATTTTCTCAGTGCAATAAGTCTATTAAGCTTCCACACAGTACCCAATAAAATCATGTAACACAAATGCTATGCCCTTATCAGACTGCCAAAGGGAAGATTCTAAGCTTCCTTTGGTAGAATCCTGATAATCAGATGGCAGGTGTGATCTGTAGTTTTCCCACCTTCGCTGACCTTTCCCTGTGGGCTGAATTTATGTGGGAGCTCCAGCCCAAGGTTCCTTAGATGGTACTTACATGGACCACTATTTGTCCTGTCCGATGTTTTTCAGACTTGTCAGAGCAAAGCGCTTCTTAATCTCACCTGCTTGTGCATGGTTCCTATTAATAGGAGAGAAATTGCACTTAGCCTAAGAGTTCCAAATATAGGGCACAATGAGGTGATTGATTATACAAAGACCTAATTAAACTTGGTGACATCTTTCAGCCTTCTCTCAGGGAGGAAAAAGAAAAAAACAATTGCTTTAATATCGTGTGCTAGCCCTCCCTCTTTTGAAAGGGACTCTGAGTTTTATCTTTCCAGGTTGTTTATTTCCATACAGATTCTTGACTTTCTTACTTTCTTCCTTAAGAAACAAGGTGAGTTTTCTAAGAGCCTTCTGAATAACATCAGAAAAACCCAGAGACGGTTTGCCTGTGTCCTCTCACACACATAAACTAGCATAGGAAAAATAGGCTTCTCTTCAAGAAAGGAGTCTCACTTTCTTGAGGATTCGAGGTTCAGAATCTGCTGCATGGATATACTTCAGTGAGAATGCAAAATGTTTAAATTCTCATTATTTGTGAACACTGTAAAAGGCGTGATGAGGGCATTGTACTGCCAGCGTCTCACTTTCTATAGGGACAGGTGAAAGTAATCAAAGACTGCACTCTCTATGCCATGTCTAGTTGACTCAGTTTCTCCTTTAAGAAGAAATAAAACAAGGTCCTACTATATAGCATAGGAAACTACATTCAACATCTTATACTAAACCACAATAAAAAGGAATATGAAAAATATATATATTGATAACTGAATCACTTTGCTGTAAAACAGAAATTAATATAACATTGTAAATCAACTATACTTGAATAAAATAAATTTTGAAGAATAAGTAAAATAGAAGAAGAAATAATTTGTTCTCCTTTTATCCCAGAGCAAGAGTTTCATCATAAAATTGCAGAATTTAGAGTTTGAAGAGCCATTGGAGCCTCTAAACACAGATTAATACCTTATAAACTCTTCCCTTAAATTCTCTTAACAAACAAACAAAAAAAATTGTTATTTTCATTATTTCTTTGAAAAATTACATGATCTTCCGAGGGACCTGCAATGACAACCCTAGAAGGGCAAAAATGCTGTTTACACATAGGACAAGTATAGCAAGAAATAGAATACAAACACCCTTGCAGTATACTTGAGTGCTGACCTGAAGGGCTGCATTTATGAGAAAGGACAATGATATATGCACTAGACTTATAAAAATGAACCCATCATCAAAAGCTCCAGGGTGTGTATATGTGCAAAACACTAAAGCATGACCAAAAAAAGTTTTAAAAGGAACATGTAAGGCTTAATTCCAAAACTAATAAAGCACTACCTCTACATTTTCAGAGAAACAGGAAGAGCACTTCCCTGGCTTTTTAGAGCCATCCTCAACTGTGGAATTATGATACATCATTATATCTCAAATTAGTTTTGAGGTGTGCTACAAGTAATATGTTTCAATAATATTTTTAAGAGGAAAGTCTGTAAGTGATTTGTTTAGCCAATTCATAATTATCCTCATTCACTTTCTTTCCAATATGCTTTCTTGAGTAGAAAAGTTGGGTGAGGTGAGGTTACAACTTCTTCCCAGAGGGTTTTCCCTTGTACACAAGAATCAATTCATTTATTCATTCACTTAACAAATGCTTTTTAAGTTTCTATAATGTTCCTGGCAGTATGCAAGGTACTATATATACAAAGATGATTAAAACAAGGCCTTTGGCCATTGGAGAGCCCATAGGTGTGGTGTGGGAGACAGAGATGTAAAAGAGTAAGTGCAATCCAAAGGGATGAATGGTAATACAAGTAAATGCAAAGTGAAAAAGAAATACTGGAAAGAAAACTTTTTCTGGATGAGTCAAGGAAGACTCCACACAATTAGGTTAGTTGAGCTAGGTCTCACAGGATTACTAGGAGTTTACTCAGACAAAGAAAGAAGGAGATGACACAGACAATAACCTAAATGTCAACCACCAGATGAAGGGATGAAGAAGATACTTATTCTTCCAATAAAGAAGATGTGGATGATATGGGCTTCTCAGGTGGCACAGTGGTAAAGAATCTGCCTGCCAATGCAGTAGACCTGGATTGAATCCCTGGGTTGGGAAGATCCCCTGGAGAAGGAAATGGCAAGCCACTACAGTATCCTTGCCTGTAAAATTGCATGGACAGAGAAGCCTGGCAGGCTACAATCAGTGGGATCACAAAGAGTAGGACACAACTGAGCAACTGAGCAGTGAGAGCACTGATATATATATATATATATATGACTGCAAAAATGACTGCATGTTTTTTAGCTTGGGTGATTTAATAGGCACTGATATTGTTAGCTTAAGAAAGAGAATGCAGAAAGAAGAAGAGGTTTCATGGAGAGACGATAATGAGTTTTGTTCTGGACGTTTTAGATCTGAGATGTCAATGGGTCATTCAGGAAGAGCAATTCAAGAGAGAGACAGATTCAATAAGATTTCACAAAAAAGTCTGGGTGACCAAAACAGATAGAGACCCATTGATGTATAGGTTGCAGCTAAAATTGGAGGACTAGGTAAGATCACTCCCGCCCTCTCCAAAAAAGGTGAAAACAGAAAGGAATCTCAGCCAGAACTCCAAAGAGCATGAAGCCTTGTCGGGGAAGGGGGATAGAGGGGTTGGGAAAGCAGAGTAAAAGGTGGCACTGGACAGAAAGAAACAAAAAGAGAAACCGCGCTTCAGACAGAGTTTTAATTAGGAAATTGTCAATGATACTGCATACCAAAGAGAATTAAAATGAGCACTAGATTTAGCAAACAAAGAGTTATGAAAGGCTATTAGAGTAGTTTCAATAGCATGATGAAAGCCAGAACTCCATTAGGCCAGGAGATCTAAAGATCAGACAAGGGGATTTAAAAGATAAGATCAAAAAAGAAAATATATATATATATATATATGACTCACTTTGCTGTACACCTGAAACTAACACAAAATTGTAAGCCAACTATAGTTCAATTAAAAAAAAATGATAAAACACTGGTGGCGCTAGTGGTAAAGAATCCGCCTGCCAATGCAGGAGATATGGTGGGTTCCATCTCTGGGTTGGGAAGATTCCCCTGGAGAAGAAAACGGCAACCCACTCCAGTATTCTTGCCTGGAGAATTTCATGGACCAAGGAGCCTGGCTGGCTACAGTCCATGGGGTTGCAAAGAGTCGGACGTGACTAAAGGGACTAAGCACCTTCCATAGAAACAATTGTTCCTTCCGTTTTCGTCTGGAGGATGGTTACAAACATGTTAATGAAGGCGGAGGAGTGCAGGAAAGGAAAGAAACTTGTCTTTTCACTACAATCCTTTGTGCCAGTTATTAAGCTGCAGATATTAAGTTATAGCCTCTCACACTCACCTTCTTGTTCTCTTTTGATGCCTTCGGATGCCGCTGCGGCGGGCACTGCGAACCACGGTCGAGCTGCTTCCTTTGCCGCTGATGCCCTGCTAGACACTGAGACTAGGGGGCGCTCAAGGAAGGATGGGAGGCTGCAGGGAGAGAAGGCAAGACTCCTTCCGGTTTGCTTCCAGTCCAAACCTTCCTCAGAATGGCCCTTCACTGAGGCCGCTGCGTCCCCTCCGTGATAATCTCAGTGCCAGCTCTGTATGGACCCTGCTCCAATATGCCAGGTTCTGAGAACCCAGATCTTCTCCTTCTGTTCTCTGTGCCCTAAGAGTGATAAGGAACTACTTCCCGAGATAGGGAGCAACAGGGAAGGAACATGTTTGGAGGAGAAAACTCCAGTGTTGGGTTTGGAACAAGATAGTTTGATACCTTTGAGATTAATATTATATTTAAACAATGCTCTGATGCTCCAGGTGCGTTTGATTCCTCATTTATTCAATTGACCTCATAATAGATATATATCTGTATAGATATAGATGACTAGCCTCTCATGGATAAGAAACTACCCACTGTGTTGTGAGATTTTGTTTTCTCTTTAGAGATAGCACTGGAATGAACAAGAAGATTTGTGCTGGTACTTGTACTGTTTCCAATTGGTTATCTGACCTTGAACAAGTCCTCTCTTCCTTCTCTCAAGATTAGTTCTCATATTTTGAAAATGTTGACGTTCAATGTCCTTTGATGGTTGCCCTGAAAAATCATTGCTGCTGTTGATGACGGAAGGTAGAGAAATATGGGAATCGGCAAGAGAGTTGGAGGTGGGGGGAACTTGCATGATTACTTCTAAGAGTAAAAGTTGGTATCTTGTTGTAGAAAGGGCACTCTGCTAAAATAGTAAGTCACTTTTTGCTTGAGAGGTAAGACAACACAGTGGTTAAGAACACTGAGATGTCAAACCAACTTGTTATATTCTTTTCAGACTGATTTTCAATCCTGTGTCTACCACATCTTGGTTATGAGGTGATACGTTCATCATTTAAGCTTTCTCATGCTCAGCTTCATCATCATTACAGTCAGTATACACCTCTTTTGTTAAAAGGATGTCTGTGGTTGCTGGATATGAAGCAGTCAGAACAACTGCATGCAGGATGAGGAGCTTTATCTGTTTATTGACACTACCTTAAAAAGCTACACTTCCATGGCTCCATGTAGAAAGATATGTTTCAATCTGAACAGGGACCCACAGAGAGATGCCATTATTTTTTGATTATTTGATATTCTTCTGGTATTGAGGAATGTGTCAAAACCTTTTTTACCCATTGGTGGATTCATTTGGAAAGAACAAAATGTTTCTGGATTTTATCAAATTATATATGGTAAAAGAAAAACTGCTGGTGAATACTGAGTTAATATATGTGCTTTCCTCACACCAGTATTAAGAGGAAAGCACCTTATGGATGTTTTTTTAAGTTGCTGGTATATACTCCACAGATGTCAAGGGGGAAAAGAAAAGGATAGTACATCAGGCTCTATATCAAATATAAGAAACTATATTCATAGATGCATGAGTGATGTTTTTTTTTTTTTTTTCATTACAGGGTTCATTTGCATAGAATACTGTGGCACATAGACCAGTTTTCCCCCTGAAGATACTGCATTTCTTAGCATCCAGTGAAAGTGGATGGAAAAAATTAAGAGCAAGACCATCTTTCTGAAATAAAGAAGACAATTGTTTAAACTCCCCATGCTTACTTTCTAAATATTATTCTGCTGTGCTAGCTTATCTCTGGACCTTAAAATAGAATTTTGCAAGCACCACTTATATCTTCATGTCAGTCCTTTACTACAAAACAAATGCAAATTAAACATGCAGTCCTTGGGTTTGAAAACTTCAGGATAGATTTCTAAGACCCAAAGTTGGTTCATGGTTCATACATAGGTTCTTCATCCATCCCACACCTACATAGCCACTCTCGCAAGCAAATTTTTCCCTATCATTGAAACATTTAAATAATGCAGCTGCTTCTAGGTCCTGAAGGTGCCAGGTTATAAATTAGGCTTCTTTGGCAATTGCATTAACTTTTTCAGATCACACAGATTATTATTTAAGTGTCTGTTTCAAAGATAATATGTTATATAAGGAAAGGAGTAGGAGGAAAGAGGTGGTAAAAACAGTATTTGAACCAGTTTTCAAATATGTCTGCTTTGAATGACTAATGTCATGTTCCAAGGTTGAATTTTGTCATTTCTTAAATGCTTTTCTCTAACAACATATTTACAACCTATACTCAAAGTGAAAAGTTGAAAATGTGGAGGATATGAGACAGCAACAAATCTTTATTTCAAAACTTTTATGCAGGCTTTTAAGAACCAGCCTTAAAGTTAAATGCTAGCTCTTGCATATTCTAGGTGGAATAATAAATAGGTTTTCATGTTATGTGCTAAAAAAGAAAAAAATCTGTGATTTTAGTCACAAAGAGAAATCCTGTGGTGAGATATTTAACTGTAACAGTTTGGGCATAGGCTTTTGCATTTCCATTGTCTATATTGGTCAAATGAATAATGTTTCTTTGTTTTTTAAAGAAAACATAATCATAGTAAACAGTATGCTTTTTTTCCCTTGGATGAAAGACTATAATACCTATCCTCTTTTTTACAAACATTTATAGTTGTCAAAATGCTGTCCCTTATATTTCACATATAATTGAACTTCCTAATATTCCCAGTGTGATAGTTAACTTCCCCTTTTATAGATGACCTGAGCCTCAGAGAGATTGTGAATAACTTGCCCAAGGTCATGTGATATATCTATTTACCATTAGTTGATTACAAGTAAAATAAACTCAAACTGACTTAAGGAATAAACAAGTTGTTCATTAACTCATGTGACTCAAAGTCTAAGGGAGTAGAGGATAAAGAAGGAAGGGGGTGAAATGCCTTTGTCTATAGCCACATCCAGGCTTCCCAGGTGGCTCTATTGGTAAATAACCTACTTGCCAATGCACGAGATGCAGGAGATGTGGGTTCGATCCCTGGGTCAGAAAGATCTGCTGGAGGAGGGCATGGCAACCCACTCCAGTATTCTTGCCTGGAGAATCTCTAGACAGAGGAGCCTGGCGGGATGCAGTACATAGGGTCGCAAAGAGTCAGACACAACTGAAACAACTTAGCACAAATACACGCATAGCCAGATCCAGAGGCTGAATTATGTCATCACCTCTCATTCACTTATCTCAGTCACTGAGCTCTGCTATTCTCCCATTGGCTTTGTTCTTAGACAAACTTTATCCTGGTTATAGAGAGGTGATGGACAACCATTAGTTTCAGTCATACATCCCATTCTCTCAACAGAGGGTTTCATTTTTCCCAGTTGAGTCTCATCAGTGTGGCATTAGCCAGAGAGAAGGGATATGGCGATTGACGAGACCTATGTCCCATACCTTCCTTTGGAAGTGCAGGGGAGGATGGGGAGGATTGTTAGCCATACCTCAAGCCCCATGGAATAATAACAGGAAAGAAATAATTTGCTACAAGGAAAATCAGCTGACCAGAAAAAAAAAAGTTGAGCAATCAACAAAACTACACATAGCTATTAAATAGAACAGCAAGGATCCAAAGTGAAGTTCAGTGAAATTCAAAGCATTCCCTCCTTCCACTCTATTATGCTGCCTCCATATATCATATGACAAGTATTACTCAGTACACTATTTGCTCAGTATATTTATAACTCAAAAATGATCATAAGATCTATTAGTGCTCCAATAGAAAATCGCTACACTGGATATAAATAGTGATAATGAGAATGACTAGCATGTGTCAAAATTTAGCACATCAAAAATTAACACTAAAGAGTCAATGAGTCTAAATTTCAGAGAAATCACCAAGACAAAGGTTGAGATAGCTCTTATTAGGGAAAACTTTCACTGATGCTTCCCCAGCTACATCCGTCCCTCAGTTCAGTTCAGTCGTGCCCGACTCTTTGCGACCCCATGAATTGCAGCACGCCAGGCCTCCCTGTCCATCACCAACTCCCAGAGTTCACTCAAACTCATGTCCATAGAGTTGGTGATGCCATCCAGCCATCTCATCCTCTGTTGTCCCCTTCTCCTCCTGCCCCCAATCCCTCCCAGCATCAGAGTCTTTTCCAATGCCTCACTCTAATTCTTCATCAGTCTGAGTCAAGAACTGTTTATGCTAGGTTCAAAAGGGAATAAAAAATGAACAGTATCTAGATCTTGTCACCAAGTAATTTGAAATTTAGCAGGAGTTAGAAGGTAAGATGAGGAATTAAGTTACCTTACAAATAACTACAATATAAGATACATTATAAGTTTATATGAGTTCCCAAATGCTATGGGAATTAACAGAAGAGAGAAAATCTTCCTGGTGGGAAGGAGTAGGACAGACTTCTTTATAGAGGAGGTGCTGGCATGGGAAATAGATCTTTAAAGGGGGGATAAGGTTTTGACACACATCAGGGTAGAGGTGGAGTTATTGTCATGGGAAGAGGAATAGAGACAGGAAGCACATAGCATGATCAGGAAACAGTGCCTAGATGAATTGGCAAGGGTATGTGTTGTGTATATGGTATAACTGGAAACAAGCCTGGAAATACTTGGAACCTTACTTGTGAATTCCTTTCAGTGCTAGGCCACTGAGTCTATATATTAATTGTGTAGGCATTAGGGAACCATTGAGAATTTTTGAGCAGGATACTAACAGAATTATATCTTGACTTGACAAGGATGAATCTGGAAATGACAATAGAATGAAGTTTCCTGACTTTCATTCCAAATTAGACTGAAATGCCTAATTTCACATTTAATTTGGCAGGATGCTCTCCAAAACAAAAGACTCCTAAACTCCCAGCCTCCTGACACAGGTTCAAATCCCTTTGTCCCCTGGATCCTTCTGTTTTTAAATCTCAGCTACATCTTGAATAACCTCTGGCTGATTTTCCCCCATATTTCCTAAAGTGGTCAGATCTTTCCAATTTGCTATAAGTTCACTATCCAAGACCTGACATAGAAAATTCTCCCCTTTAGTTTTGTTTTCTTTTTACAAAATCTGCATTTAAATCCTAATGTTAGTCGCTCAGTCGTGTCGGACTCTTTGTGACCCCATGGAGCCCTGCCAGGTTCCTCCTTTCAAGGGATTTTCCAGGCAAGGATACTGGAGTGGGTTGCCATTTCCTTCTCCAATGCATGAAAGTGAAAAGTGAAAGTGAAGTCGCTCAGTCATGTCCGACTCTTTGCGACCCCATGGACTGCAGCCTACCAGGCTCCTCTGTCCATGGGATTTTCCAGGCAAGAGTGCTAGAGTGGGTTGCCATTGCCTTCTCCATATAGATATATAGATATATGTATGTATGTGTGTATATATATATATATATATATATATACACACACACACCACATCTTCATTATCCATTTGTCTGTTGATCGACACTTAGGTTGCCTTCATATCTTGGCTACTGTAAATAGAGCTGCTATGAACATTGGGGTGTATGTGTCTTTTTGAATTAGTGGTTTCAGGTTTTCTGGATATATGCCCTAGAGTGGAATCACTAGATGATATGGTGGTTCTAATTTTAGTTTTTTGAGGAACCTCTATACTGTTCTCCATAGTGACTGTACCAATTTACATTCCCACCAGTAGTGCACAAGGGTTCCCTTCTCTCCACATCCTCTCCAACATTTGTTTATTTGTGTTCCTTTTGATGATAACCATTCATTGTTTTGATTTGCATTTCTTTAATAATTAGCAATGTTGAGCATCTTTTTATGTGTCTGTTAGCCATCTGTGTATATTCTTTGAAAAAATGTCTAGTCTGTTCTTCTGCCCGTTTTAAAACCCATCATTTTATTTTATCCTTCCACTGACTAATATATTCTTAGAAGTGTGCTTTCTACTTAATTACCTATAGCTTCATTGTTCTCTATGGAAGTTACCCTTTCAAAATGGTTTCCTTCTATGAAATCTATAGACATTTTTTTCAGACTTCATTCCTCCTCACAATCTTTTCAGCATTTAACAATGTTGACCAGACTCTTTGGTGAACCATTCTCTTTCATGGATTTCCATGACACCTTTCCTGCTTCTCTGAACACTCCTCTTCCTTTAGGCTGGCTCCTCTCTCTCCCATCATATCCTAATGAGAAGCATTCCCTAAGACTCAGCCCTCAGCCTCTTATTTCTGTGTTTATTCTCTCTTCTTCTGAGAAGGCCTGTTTTTGATGCTTTAACTATCTGTATTTTATAGTCCAAAGGAATATAAATCATTTTATTGTCTATAGTTAAAACCTTTCAATAACTTCCTACTCCAAGAAGAATAAAATGTCAAAATTTTTTATGTGGCTTTCAAGGTCCCCATGATCTGGCTACTGCCTTCCTCTCCAGCTTCATACTATGCTAATGTGTCCCTTGCTCAGTAGCTCCAAGTTACACTGTTTTCTGGCCATGCTACATGGCATGCTGGATCATGTTTGATCCCAGACTAGGGATCAATCCCATGCCCCCTGCATTGGGAGCACGGAGTCTTAACCACTAGGCCACCAGGGAAGTCCCGCACTGGGCTTCTTTCTAGTCCCACAGCACACCAAGATTTGTCCCACATCCAAACCTGCTTGTTCCCTCTTCCTAGATTGTTCTTTTTTCTACTTTGCCTAGCTGGTCCTATCCCACTGATCAGCTCTCGGGTTAACTGCCACTTCCTCAGAGGCTTTCTTTGATCACCTAATCTCAAAGCAGGCCACCCTTCATAGCACTTGTCGGGGAGGAAGAAATTTTCCTCTACCCTTCAATGTTCTTCTGGCTGGTCTAAGAGTTAAATTGACATGATACCTATTAATAGGAGAAAATCACACAAAAGTTTAATAACATTTATACATGAGACAGACTTAAGAAACTGAGTTATGAGCCAGAACGTCTGGAACCCTCACCTTAAAGGCAATCTTCAGCTTAAGACAGAAGAGGGTGTTGAGAGTAGTGGTTTAGGACCTCATAGGTAGGGGGAAGGCAATTGACATGGAAATGGAGAAGCAAATGTTTAATCAACAGATATTTGCTGAGCCAAGCAGAGAGGGTGGGACACAAAGGAATTTTAACCAACAGATTTTGCTAGGTTTCTCCCCATTTACAAACCTAGTTCATGCAGTAGTTATCTATGGTGATAGCTCCCTGCCTAGAATAGTTCCTCTACTTCTAAAGGCAATTAGGGGGAAGGTCAAATGTTCTTCCTGAGTCTTTTGGGTCTTGATTGTTTTCAGCTGAAAATAATCCATATGCCAAAGAGATATTTTGGATGACAAATTTTGCTCCTCTACACACTTATCATGAGTTGTAATTGTGTACAAACATTTTCCTCCTTAATTGTCTGTCTCTCTCTGTTGAGTATAAGACAAGCATATTGAAGGCTAGTGTGACATCTGTCTTTTTCCTACGTTAGCCCCAGTATCTAGCATAGTGCCTAGCATAGAGTATGTGCCCATAAATGTTTGATGAACCAATAATGAGAATGGTTCTCAAATTTCAACTCCTACCCTGATTTCTTTCAGAGTTCCCATCTCATATCTTCAGTTCCCTATTGGCCATTTATATATGGATGACCCTGCTCTAATTTGTCATTTATCCAAAATCATCTTACCTCAAAAAACCGCCCTCCTAAGTAGAGAATGGACATGTGGACACACCAGGAGAAGAGGAGGGTGGACAAAGTGAGAAAGTAGCATTGATACATATACACTACATTGTGTAAAACAGATAGCTAGTGGGAACCTGCTGTATAGCACAGGGAGCTCAGCTCAGTGTTCTGTGATGACCTAGAAGTGTGGGATGGGGGTGGGGGTGAAGGGTGCAAGAGAGGTCCAAGAGGCTGTGATTATATGAATACATATAGCTCATCTACTTCCACTTCTTTGTACAACAGAAACTAACAGAACATTGTAAAGCAACTATACTCCAATTAAAAAAAAAAAAAAAGCCCTCCTCTCCTCAGGATTACCTTATATGTCAGTGTTATAGTAACCTCATCCAGGATTGAAATCTGGAAGTCACCTTTAAGTCTGTCTTCTCCACTGGCCCTTTAATCCTTCACCTGGTATAGCATTTGAAGATATCTTCTTCTTCATATTCCGTAGTCATCACCTGGGTTCAGAATGTTATTACCTGTAGTCTAGTTCACTAAGTGAGTTCTGGTGTTTTTTTCCATACACCCTACCTAGCTTATTAATACATGAGCACTCAGCTTCAGTGTGCCTTTATATGTTCTTGCTGCTGCTGCTAAGTCGTGTCCAACTCTGTGTGACCCCATAAACAGCAGCCCACAGGCTCCTCTATCCTTGGGATTTTCCAGGCAAGAGTACTAGAGTGGGGTGCCATTGCCTTCTCCTCCTTTATATGTTAGGTACATGTAATCCAAGGCTTCCCTGGTGGCTCATCTGGTAAAGAATCTGCCTGTAGTGCAGGAGACTTGGGTTCAATCCCTAGGTCGGGAAGATACCCTGGAGAAGGGAATGGCAACCCACTCCAGCATTCTTGCCAGGAAATTTCCATGGACAGCAGATCCTGGCAGGCTACAGTCCATGGAGTCACAAAGGGTAAGATACAGCTGAGCGACTGAGCATGCACACAATCCCCATTCTACTGCCTGTTCTACTCTCTCTGTTTAGGCAATCCAGATATGCTTTACAGTGCCTTCAGCATATCAAGAAACTTATACTGTATAGCACAGGGAAGTATTCTCAGTATCTTGTAATAACCTATAATGGAAAACAATCTGAAAAAGAATAGATACATACTCATGTATATTTATAGTGGGTTTCCATGGTGGTTCAGATGGTAAAGAATCTGCCTACCTTGTGGGAGACTCAAGTTCAATCCCTGTGTTGGGACGATCCCCTGGAGAAAAGAATGGCTACCCACTCCAGCATTCTTGCCTGGAGAATTCCATAGACAGAGGACCCTGGCGGGCTACAATCCATATATACATATATATGTATAACTGAACCACTTTACTGTACACTTGAAACTAACACAATGTTGCAAATGAACTACATTTCAATTTTTTAAAAGTTATACCTCTGCACCTTTGCAAGTGTTCTCTCTCCCTGAAAATCCCTATGTCAGCTGCCTTTGCCACAGGATTATGTTGAAATTGTCATCTTCTCTGTGCAGCTTTCTGACCTCCTTCCCCAACATACCTGTGCATCAGTGTCACCACCACTGTCTTGACAAAATAAGTATTTGCCATTCCCTTATCTTCTTCCTGAAGTTCTTTGTCTAGACATCTATTAGCAGGTAGAACACTGAATTATATAGATATCTCCATATTTTTATTTCTCCTTCTGGACCACAGGTCTCCAAGCACAGCTGGCAGTAAAAATGCTTAAGCACCTACCCACCTCCACATATATATATGTATGTATAGTATTATATTACTGTGAATATTACATTACTGTCCATATGATTGTATGTTATTATATATTACTGTATTATGTATATCATGCCACATATATCATTGCAATATTGTATATATTATAAAATGTGAAAACCAAAATTGAAAAAAGATGAGCTAAAACAAAAAAATTATTAAAATTTCTAACATGTTTTTTATCCCTCCAAGGATATTATTTTGAACTCATCTCTGAATTGTATGCACTCCTCCTTTTTGAATGTCTATAGTTTATACTATTGCCATAGCTTCCAACCTATGGTAATATATCCCACTGATCACCCCTGTAGCACTCATTTGGCATTTCTAGTTCTTCTTGTACAACTATCTAATTTGAAATTAACCAAAAAACCTTTCATGATTATTTTCATGCAATAATATTTACTGAGTGGCCACAATACACCAGAAATTTTCTGGGTCCTGGGGTCTCAGTAACAAACCAGAAAGATTAGGTCCCTGTTCTTATGAAGCTTTCATACTGGGATCAGGAGAGAGAGAGAAATATAAACAAGATAATATTATCATATAAGTGTAACCAGTTGGAAGATCTGCAATGTATTATATTAGCGAGAAAAAGGCTTTAGAATTAGGCAGCCCTGGATTCAAATCCAAGGTTGACCACATACAAGATCTGTGATTTAGGCAATGAACTTAATCATTCTAAGTTTGTTTTCTCATCTGTAAAATAAGATTAATAATTTTCCTGTCAAAAGGGCACTTGTAAGAATGAATAAAGTATAAAATTTCTAGCATAAATGCCTGACCATTGATGTTATTAAAATATATTTTGCGAAATCTTCATAGCTCAGACAGCATATATGTTACAATATGATTCTATCTAAAAGCAATTCTAGAAATTGTATATGGGAATTCTTTTCTTGGTTCACTTTAATTGGATAGATTTGAGGGTACACTTGACTGTGAGAGGAAATCGTTAAAGAAGGAATGTTCGGAGCTAATTATCTACTTAAGATCAGAAAAAATAATTGCTGTTGACAGTTCACTTACCTGACAACTTTTCCAGAAGGTGAAGAATTGGCAGTTTATCTTTACTGAATATTTGATGCCCTTGAGGCAGCCTTGAGTTCCACAGATTAAAACTGAGTGGATAGAAGCAAACATAAAAGAAGAACAAAAGGAGCCTCAAATTGTCTTTCATGTTCAATCCCCTACCTTTCTGTATAAAAAGGGCTCAGCCTACGCATTAAGATATTCATCTGCTTCCTGTGAATTTTCCATTTGAAAGGTGTACATGGATATGGCAAAGCACTTCACAGCCTCTCTTCCCAAACTGAGAAGTAGAAAACCACAGAGAAATAAAACCTAAATACCAAGAGCAGGAACATTAAAAGGCTACAATACCCAAGTTCGGTTAAGCAAGAAGTAGTGACTGATACGGCTTCCCAGGTGACTCAGTGGTAAAAGAATCCACCTTCCAATGCAGGAGGCACAGGAGCCACCAGTTAGATCCCTGAATCAGGAAGATCCCCTGGAGAAGGAAATGGCAACCCACTCCAGCATTCTTTCTTAGGAAATCCCATGGACAGAGCAGCCTGGTGGGTCACGGTCCTTAGGGTCACAAAGAGTCAGACATGACTGAGCGACTGAGCATGCAACACACAAGTGAGTGATACAGAGGGCTTGCAAGTTCCAATGTGACTTCTGAGGCTATCAATATATTAGTACTTGATGAAAAGTACTCACGATTGTGAATATGCACATTTAGGTGACAAAAGCACATTTAAAATGCATATGTTACTATTTGTTTAAAACCTTGCTCATAGGTAAGGTTTCCTTTGATTGCAGTTACATGATTTTTATTAAATCATTTCATTTTCTATTAGCATTTGAATCAGAACACATATGTCCATTGCATTACCTTACTGATTAATGTCTTTTGAATGTTCTATAAAATACCTAGACAACAAACCCACTCCTTTTTTCCCTCTCATTCAACTTTTTAATTGTTTTTCCAAAAACCTGAATCTTAAAAAATAAAATTAAATAACAATTGCAGTGGTGAGTTAGCCAGGATTTTTCTGAGTCCTATCTGCTTTTACCTGGTGATTTGCATATTTTAAATTTGGCTTCTTTTCACTCATCTATAAGGAAATAATTGATAAAAATTCACACCTGCCAAAGAACTCTTCAAAGTTTTAATATTCATAAGCCTTAACCTTTATGGATATTGTCTTGTCACCTAGATAATTGTGCATTAAACTTCATAAATATTAGACCAGTCCTTTGAACTTCAGTCTGTCTAGGTCTGTCATGAGTGATCAACATCAGAAAACAGAAATGAGTAAACTAAAAACTGTCCTTTCATATTCCAAGGATGATGGCTTATCTAGTAACTCATATAATGTTAAAAGAAAATTACCAATACTATCAACAATTCATTCCCATTGATAGGGTAACCAGATTCACCCCAAACATAAAACAACAAACAGAAGGTCGACTTTTATTTTTATTCATGAATACAAGAGAATCACCTGAAGTTCAGACATAGCCTGAGAAGATTTTAGTTATAGTACAGAGTTGAAAGAGAGTGCAATGCATCCACCACCATTTCATTTGAGGTCTCTGTTGATGTATTTTGACCACGTCTCAACAGCATACTTTAAATGAATGATGGTTTTATGTGATAGGAAATGATACATAGAAAAGTCATTAGTTAACCAGACATTAAGGGAGGGAAAATACAGCATTAGCAATTTTATTTCCAATCTCATCACAGAAGTGAGTTTTGACTCTGCACATACTAGTGTTAAACTTTATTAGTCATTTGAATATGTCATTAAGTATTCCTACTTAAATTAAATGTTTGGTGTGCGTTAATTAAATTTATTAACATGATACTTTCCCACATTTCCTTTCCATTGCCCTATTCCAGCCTCTCACTTTGACTCACCTGGATAATCACAATAGCCTCCTAACGGATCATCATGCCTGTAGTTACTCACAAGTCCAATCCAAAGTTATTATCACCATCAGAATAGTAATAATAACAGCTGCTATCCTTGAAAAAGTACGTGTGATGTAGTGCTAGCTGTATTATGTGGAGTTTTAATATTATCTTCACAACAGCTCTTTAAGGTCATTACCATTATATCTTTTTTTACAGACGTGAACACTGAGGTGAGGTTAAGCAATTTGTTCAAAGTCATATAACTAGAAACAATAGCCTTTGAACAAGTTTTTCCTGTACTACCTTTAAAACATGTCCTGAGTCCTCTAATTCTGTGTATACTCCATACACATTCTCGACATTGGCCAGAGCTACCTTTTTAAAAATATGAACCATATGATATCAACCCTGCTTGAAATCTCTTCTGATGGCTTCCCATTACAAGTAGAATAAAAACAAAATCTTCACCATGGTCTACAAAGACAAATGTAATCGGACCCTTGGCTCCTTCTAGAACTTACTTTCATGCAGGTGTCCCCTTTATTTATTTCAGTCCAGCCAAGCAGGCCTTCTGTCTGTTTTTGGAACACATCATGCTCATTTCCACAAGGGCCTTTAAATCTGCTCTTTGCTTTGATTGGAAGACCTTGCCTCAGATATTCACATGGATCATCCCAACATGTAATTCATGTCTTAACTCAAACTTCATGTCATTAGCGAGGCCTTCTTTAACCATCAAATTTAAAGCAGTTTACCTGTTTCTACCAGTCATCATCATATTGCCCTGTTTTATTTTGTTCATCACTCTTACCTAAATTATCTAGAAAACGTCTTTGTGTGTATTATCATTCATCTCTCCTGTCCATAGCTGAAAAGTCAGTACCATGAGAGCAGAGGTCTTGCCAATATACGTCACTACTTTGGCCCCAGTTACGAGAATAGTCCTTGGAACATAGGAGCTCAATAAATATTCATTGATTGCACCCAGTTTTGCCTGACTTCAGAGCACCAGCTCTTAACCATATGCTAAACTGCTTTCTAAAAGATAGGTTTCTTCACTTTACTTCTTTCTTCAAAAATCATCAGTATTGCCGTTGTCTACAAAATTAAGTTCCAGCTGCTCAGTTTTGCTTTCAAGGACTTTAACCTCTAGCATGTCTTTCTGTCTGACTTCCTCCTGCAGCCTACTTTATGCATTATTTCTGAAATACAACAGGGGAATCTGAATACACCCTACACTTCCCCCACACCCTACACTCCCCCACACTCCTACCATTTCTACCTTTAAGATATTAGCTACATCCTTCACAGCCAAGCTCAAATCACACCTCTTACACAAAACTTTCCTAACCCCCTGCAATATTGTGATTTATAATAAATATATATATAATCATTCAGATGATCAAAATATATTTCTCATGTATATTTAGTCTTTGCCTAAGGTTTCTGACTCACAGCTCCCCAACCACATGGAATTTCCTGAGTGATAAGAGCAATGGGGACATCTTCTGTTCATAATCTTTGGTCTCTTGCCCTCAGTTCTGGAAATTCTTCCGAGCCATAAAGGTGAAATATGAAGCCCCCTTTCCACTGCAATTGAATTTATGTTAATGAAGTGACTTTTGAAAAGCACCTGAAGATGGGGACTGGTTAACCAGGAGAATCAATCAGGAATAGATGTTTGGAACTTTTAGTCACACCCTCTGAATTCCTGGGAAGGGAGAAGGGTTGGAGGTTGTGTCAGTCACCCGTGGTCAGTGGCCACCAATGGTTATAAGTTAATCAAGTGTGACCATGTAATGAAGTCTCCATAAGCACCCAAAACAAGGGAGTTCAGAGAGCTTCTAGGTTGGTGAACCTGTGGAGATGCTGGGAGAGTAAGGCAGAGTATGGAAGCTCTCGCCCTTTCCCCACACCTAGCCCTATGCCTCTCTTCTATCTGGCTGTTCCTAAGTCATACACTTTTATGATACACCAGTAAACTTATTTCAGGTACCTAGAATAGTCAAGTTCATAGAGTCAGAAAGTACATTGGTAGAAGGTGGGGGCTGGGGGTTGGAGTGGTGGGGAGTGGGGATGGGAAGTTAATGTTTAATGGGGACAAAGTTTCAGTTTAAGAAGGTGAAAAGTTCAGGAGGAGGCTGATGGTGAGAGTGCACAACAATGTGAATATACTTAGTGACACTGAGCTATACAGTTAAATATGTTAAAATGGTGTTTATATTATGTGAATTTTACCACAATAAAAAAGTTTAATTTTTTAAAAATTAGAAAAATATATAATACACTGGTAATCTAGTAGGTAAAGTATTTGAGTTCAGTGAGCTGCTCTAGCAAATATTTGAACTGAAGAGGAAGTTGTTGGCCATCTATTCTCAACCGTCAGAAGCACAGGCAATTACCTGAGCTTGTGATTGGTGTCTGGTTGAGGGGGGTACTGTTTTGTAGGACTAAATCCTTAACCTGTGGAATCTGATACTACCTCTGGGTAGATAGTGGAGAAGGAAATGGCAACCCATTCCAGTATTCTTGCCTGGAGAACCCCATGGACAGAGGAACCTGGAGGACTATAGTCCATGGGGTCGCAAGAGTCAGACACAACTTAGTGACTAAACCACTACCACCACTGGGCAGATAGTGTTAGAATTGAGCTGAATTGTAGGGCACCTGCTTCATGTCAGAGAACTGTTTTTTGGTGTGGGGAACCTCCCCACCACACACACACACTGGAATTTAGTGCAGAACCCTTACCCTCTCAACTCAAAATGTTTCCCTTCACAGTTTCCCCCATGGTACTTTGTTGATCTTAAAACACTCAGCACAGTGTGGTGATTTAGTCAGTAAGTCGTGTCCGACTCTTGTGACCCTGTAGGCTGTACCCTGCCAGACTCCTCTGTCCATGGGATTTCCCAGGCAAAAATATTGGAGTGGGTGGCCAATTCCTCCTTCAGGGGATCTTCCCAACCTAGGGATCAAAGCTGGGTCTCCTGCATTACAGGTGGATTCTTTACTGACCGAGCTACCAGGGAAACCCAGTGTACCTCATAATAAAGTTATTTGTAGCTATATCTGCCTCCAGATGCTTACCTCTTATTTTCCATCACATTTCTGATGCAGGTTCTAGCACATAATGTCTACTCAAATGGTGAACTGAACTAAATATTTGCAGTTCTCCCATCCTTATCAGCACTTACATATGGACTTCCCTGGTGGCTCAGATGGTATTTACATTATTATTTTTTTTGCCTGTTGCTTTTTAATTGTTTTAATTTATTCAACTAGGGTATGTAATTTTCCCCCAGCTAGACTTCAAGGTTATTGTTCAGTCACTCAATTGCACCCTACTCTTTGTGATCCCATGGACTGCAGCACACCAAGCTTTCTTGCCCTTCACCATCTCCCGGAGCTTGCTCAAACTCATTTCCATTTAGTTGGTGATGCCATCCAACCATCTCATCCTCTGTCATTCCCTTCTCCTCCTGCCTTCAGTCTTTCCCAGCATCAAGGTCTTTTCTGATGAGTCAGCTCTTCATATCAGGTGGCCAGAGTATTGAAGCTTCAGCTTCAGCATCAGTCATTCCAATGAATATTCAGGATTGATTTCCTTTAGACTTCAAGGTAAGGAAGGCTTCTGTTTCTTTCTTTAAGATTTCTTTTTCCTTGCCCTTTCTCTTATCGACACTGCCTCCCTCCCCACGATTACTGACTCTTTACACTTGCAAGTATACTCTGTTTATACAGTGAGTGAAGACTAGACAAATAAGTGAATAAAAAGACTTCCACTAGGTTTAGTCTGAGAAGTTAAAAAAAAAATAGCATGAAAGCCCTCAACTAGTTTTTCCCTTTCTCTATTTCAAATGGAATAGTGGCCAACTCAGGAGGAGGGAGTAGGGTGGTAGCCCTGGGCTGCTAGCTGGAGGCAGTAACAGAGAACTAGAACCCCTTGGGTGATAATTTCTGGCAGATCTGCACAGAGGTTTAAGAGCAAAGAAAGGACAAAGCAGAATCAGGATACTACTCACATTCTCTTCCCTCCATACTCCCCATGTCTCCCAGCCCAGAGACATTCACAGCTCTGGTATAAATAAATACACAATTTGATTTTTCCTTAGCATTGTTCTTTCAAGTAACTACAGAAAGCTTAAAAATGGCTACTTGTCAAGAACAACCATTGTGTTTATGAACTTTATTCATATCCCCAGAAGGAAAATGACTAACAAAATATTAGTGCACTGATGAATATTTACTGATGAATTAAGAGGTTGCAGTGGCCACAATTCTTTGGCTTTTAAACATAAAATTGAGTCTGGACAGGCATAAATATTTAAGGCATCTTCTCTTTTTTAGCCCAAGATGGCTTATGACTTAGTCTAGATAAGTCAGACCAAACAGATGTCTCCTGTGTTTTTCCAGAATAAACATTTCCCAGAGGCAGAACTCTGCCTTCAGCCCTGCCTATTAAAACACAAAGCTGCTTTAGTTTTTCTTATAAACATAAGGAAGAAGAAGAGATAGAAGAGGAGAGGGAAAAACACAAGGCAAAAGTTTCTTAATGAATAAACTAAACATTGAGCCTCTTGAGGAAAACTAGCAGGTTTGATTGATTGCTTTTGTGTTCAGTGAGTTGTTTATTTCAGAAAGACCTCTCCAGCCACAGACAAAAGCAACAAACACACAAACAAAACTAAAAACAACAGAAATTGGAGAAGTGACTCAGCCTCTGAAGACTATCTAGAACAACCATAAACTAATTAAGTTCTAGTCAAATGACCCTCTGACAAGCAAGAAAAACAAAACAACAAAAAAAGCAATACAAGAAAAAAAAACCATAGCTATCATTAAGATGTCCAAGCATGTGCAACAAAGTCTCCAAGGAGACGTTTCTGGATCCAGCCTATAAAGCAGAGGAAGCAAAAGAATGATGAATAATGAACAGTGAAGCATGTCAATCTGTGGTTGCTAAAGAAAGAAATTTTACCCTGGGAAGTCAGGAACAGTCTCTTGATAACTTAGTATAATTATTTCATCAGCCAGTAGAGAATAGTTTTGATTGGAACAGGTCTTTAATATACCAGAAAGACCTTCATAGAAGAACTGTTTAAAGTACAGTAAATAGCAATAGTTTTTTTAAAAGTCTGTCTTTTTTATTTTAAAAATAAAATTCCCCTTACTAATGCAATCGTTTCATGGAAGTGGGCTATGGTCTATTCCTTTTTTCATACAGTGAACAAATTGAGATTTCTTTTAAAAATTTTTCTGACATATTTTACGTCAACTCTAGGTAAATAATATTTTCACATAATAGTCTCCTATAATCTATAACTGGCAACTAAGTACATAATCCAATGCCCCACTCCTTGAGGTATCTTTGATTGTCATGCTACAAATATTGCCTTATTTACATATAATATCTTTCTCGGCAGGTAAAAAATTCCTTTTTGTATACAACTTACAAAAGCCTCTTTACAGCAAATACATTGAAATTGTGGCTAAATAGAAAGTATTAAGCCAAACCTTAATAACTCAGAAATGGTATAAGCCACTTGAACATACTGATGTCAAGGTCATTTGGAGAGAGAAGGTGGTTTAGCCACTAAGTCCCCTTCAGCCAGGGTCCTCTGTCTATGGGATTCTCCAGGCAAGAATACTGGAGTGGGTAGCCATTCCCTTCTGCAGGGGATCTTCTCAACCCAGGGATCAAATCCATGCCTCTTAAACTGCAGGCGGATCCTTTAGCACTGAGCCAGAGAGAAGAGACACACACAAACACTTCCTCAGACAGATTTTGTTGAAAAATGGATTACACTTGTATTTTACAGAGTAGGTGATATTATTAAGAAGATTGAAATCCATCAAACTAAAAAGTTTCCTTAGAACTGAGTGAAATAATGTATTTAAAGATCTGAAAGTTGGATATCTAATCCATTTAGTTCTCAAAGTTTCTGAATTCTAATATGGAAAGGCATTTGCTGTTAGACCAAGAATATGGAGGTTACAGCGGTATAATTCAAAGCACAGTTAACAGTAAGTGAACTGTAAGTATCAAACTCACCTGGAGTACTTAGTAGGAAGACTGATATCATCAATGACATTTGAGAAATACTGATTTAGGTATTTATTCTGGGTTATTCCCTTGATGCTCAAACAGGTCTTTGTAACCTCTCTGTGTGAAAAGTTATTAGATATGCTAAATTTATGTGTTGCCCTGTTCTCAAATGACAGCAACAAATAAGGTACTTCGTGGGATTTTTTAAAATAGCACATTTTTTTGTATTTTGCAAACCCATTTTCTACTCTTATTTATGTAAAGGTCAAGGCCTTCAGGGAACTTTGATAAAAAAAGGTTTGTTGAGACATAAAATGGTGAAGTATTGATACTATTTTAAGCTATAATTTCCTAGATGGCAGAGAATGTTTAACTGAACCATGGACATATGGGAAAATCTTTACAAAGACAAACAAACGTTTTGATGATGATGACTATTACCAAAAATAGAGAAGAGCAGTTTAATATTGACTCAGTAGAATATGAGAAACACTAAGTGAATGTTTATTTATACCCCCCACACAAAAGCCAGTTAACAGTTTTTGCTGAGCATGGGAAAAAAAACTTCTCTATCTTCCGATATAGACACTGCAGTCAGTGAAATCTATGGAAGGTTCAGAGAGTTGTGGTTTACAATAAGCTCCAAAACTTTCTGTGTCTTTCTGGTGAACTTAATTATCACAGTGTCTTTGAAACCCCATATGGGCAATTTCTATTGATTATAATGCTGCCTACTGCTGAGAGCAAAACCGATCCACTGCATGCTCCAGAGTGGATAATCCTTGCCAGCAGGTCACTTATGCCTCCCAAAGTTTCCTTTTAACACAATTAATGATGATGATGATGGTGGTGGTAATAATAATAATAATCCTTAATGCTTACTCAATACATTCTACTAAGATAGCTGGAAAATTAAATAGGTTTTCTTTATAGTTCTAATTCAATACATGATTTTGGATTCTGGTCACCTAAACATAGGGCTTCACCTGCAGTGGCAGGGACGCAAATTCAATCCCTGGGTCAGGAAGTTCCTCTTCAGGAGGGCACAGCAACCCACCTCAGCACTCTTGCTGGGATAATCCCATGGATAGAGGACCATGGCGGGCTACAGTCCACAGGGTATCAAAGAGTCAGGTATGACTGAGCAGGCACACACGCATCTAAATATGTATTTCTTGCTTGATTTTTTGTTTGTGTGCTTAAGAAACCACTGAAACACTGCTGACTCAATGGTCTTAGCATAAAAAATATTTTTTATATTCTAGAATGGTCAGTTCAATAATCTCTGCCTCTAATGGCACCCCAAAACTACTATAATAAAACAGAATGCATTTATTTTTGCCCTTTTCAGCTATTTCAATCCCTGAAGTAGTCACCAGTAGCTCCTTTCATTAATCATACAATATTATAAATTCACATACATTCAAACCATTGGAGCTACTTTAAGATAAGCAGATTTCAAATTAATACATGCCTACTAATTTTGAGATCTGAGTTGAAGTTTCTTAGTTCTGTATCACTTCATGGATATGACAATCATAATCAGTTTCTACACTCAAAGTATGAGCAATTTAGAGATCTAAAATTAGTGTGAGCAAATTATTTAAATGAGTGCTGTGTAAGAGATTAATCAGGTCACATGAATTACTAGAGTGTCCCAAATCCAAGTTCTCACTTATTTTCTTCTGCACTAATTGTCTAACCAAAGGTAGCACAAAGTTCATTTAGTGAATTTATAGATAGTATAGTGGTTTTTTCCAAACCCACAGTGATCTAGCATTCATAGCTGAATTTAAATATTTTTTCCGTTTTCTGACTGAAGGTTTTTTCAAAAAGAATGTTCCCTAAAGTTTAGCATTGTTGTTTTTGCTTTAGTTGCTAAATCATGCTCAACTCTTTTGTGACCCCATGGACTGTACTCTGCCAGGATCTGCTGTTACATGGGATTTCTCAGGCAAGAATACTGGAGTGGGTTGCTATTTCCTTCTCTAGGGGATCTTCCCGACCTAGGGATCTAAACTGTGTCTCCTGCCCTAGCAGGCAGGTTCTTTACCACTGAGCCACCAGGGAAGCCCTAAAGTTTAGCATACAGTGGAGAATTAATAAACATCATCAATCAATAGGAGCATGAACTAGATGGTTTTGTCTTGCTAATCGTTATGTTTAATAACTCAGTTTATTGCCTCTACATACAAACCCTTATCACATTTCCTTTCAGTCAAGCAAAACCGGGACAATTTTGAAGCTTACAATTTAGTTTCAGCTATTTTTACAACATAGAAATTCTATGAAACTGTTTATCTGTCCCCAAAATATAAGAAAACCTAAACACAACCAGTCCATTCTAAAGGAGATCAGTCCTGGGTGTTCTTTGGAAGGAATGATGCTAAAGCTGAAACTGCAGTACTTTGGCCACCTCATGAGAAGAGTTGACTCATTGGAGAAGACCTTGATGCTGGGAGGGATTGGGGGCAGGAGGAGAAGGGGACAACAGAGGATGAGATGGTTGGCTGGCATCACCAACTCGATGGACGTGAGTTTGAGTGAACTCCGGGAGTTGGTGATGGACAGGGAGGCCTGGCGTGCTGCAGTTCATGGGGTCGCAAAGAGTCAGACATGACTGAGAGACTGAACTAAACTGAACTGAAACACAACCCCACAAACATCCATGTCATTTATATATAATTTCTATCTAAATTCCTTTAAATACTATACTATAAAATATAATTCCCTTTATTGACAAAGTTTGATTAGCAATTTTGAGTAGGTGTTGATTTCTGGCTTTACAGCAATTTTAACATTATAAACTTTTAAAAAGTTTTTTTTTATATCTCTAAATACCAAAAAACTTTATAAGATGCACTCTAGAATTGTAAACCCTTTAGCATGTAGTGGTTATGCTTTGAATACCTATTTGAGGAATGAATCAAGGAGTTTTCCTCTTCCACATTCCAAGAAAGATTACCAGTACTTAGTGGGGAAAATGGTTATAGCTCATAATCTCTACTGTTCATCAACTTCTAAGCCAATATAAAGTTATATATACCTACATCTCAGGCAAGAAATATAGATCTTCTCATAGTTCCATAAAGAAAGGCAAGATCCAATGATGTAGCAGGCAAACTGTACATCATAAAACATATAGTTGAGTAGTGAAAAAATTTCAGATTTGGCAGATCACCCAGTAGGTGTTAGGAGACGTGCATGTGTGCATGCTAAATCACTTCAGTTGTATCCGACTCTTTGCAACCCTATGGACCATAGCCTGCCAGGCTCCTCTGTCCATGGGATTCTCCAGGCAAGAATACTGGAGTGGGATGCCATGCCCTTCTCCAGGGGATCTTCCAGACCCAGGGATCGAACCTGCATCTCTTATGTCTCCTGCATTGGCAGGCGGGTTCTTTATCACTAGCACCACCTGGGAAGCCAGTTGGGAGGCATATCAGCTTTCAAAACTAGCTAGGGTCAGAGAGACTCTTCCTAAGTAGCAAATATTACCAAGTCCCACTACTGTTACCTTCTGCTTCCCTTAAAAAAAAAAAAAAAAGCCAAGAAGACAGAATCCAGGCATAAATGTTACAATGTTAATGCATTTGGCACTATTACACAAATTTGAGAGAAAATAAAAAGTGAGTCAAAAATTAATTGAGGGTGTTTATATAACAGAACTGTACATGACCAAGTATGTTACCACAACATTTTACATTTAGTTTTCTTGAGCCTCAGGCAGGCTTAAAGTCTAGAATGGGCCTGTTCTCTAGAAAATCCTTTTCAAGATCTTTTATCTTTATCAAACAGGATTATTTCCACCTCCATCACATGGCTAATGAGTACTATATAACACATACCTACTCCAGCTTAAGATACTTGAAATCTAGGCAAACGGGGCCATGGTTATTATTCAGTGGGTTTCAATTTCACTGTACTAATTTTGAGTGAATGAAGAGCATTTAGAACAACTCTTGACTGTTTCATTTTTGTGGTTTTCTTCTGTTTCTCCTTTCCCTTTCTTGAGCTCTGCCTTTCTTTTGATAACAGGCAAGAGATTCACTTTAAGTGAAGGAAGGGAATAGTGTGAGGAAGACCATTTCTGCCCCAATTTCAACTTCTGGGTTCAAATATACTATGCTATGACCCACTACTTTACCTTTAATTTATGCTTTAGCTTCTTAATGAATAGCTAATTTGTAGCTCATCAAATTACTCTCTCCTCTTCCAAGACATAAACTGTACTGTGAAGTTCTCAGCTACTAGTGGCTTAGAAGAGAGGGGTGTGTGTGTGTGAGAGAGAGAGGGAGAGACATAGAGAGTCACTAAGCTGTGTCCGACTCTTTGTGGCCAGGCTCCTCTGACCATGGAATTCTCCAGGCAAGAACATTGGAGTGGGTAGCCATTTCTTTCTCCAGGGGGATCTTCCGGGGTTGGGGATCTTCCCAACCCAGGGATCGAACCCAGATCTCCTGCACTGCAGGCGAATTCTTTACCTTCTGAGCCACCAGGAAGCCCAAAGGAGAGACCGCATCCTCCCCCCCCCCAAATAGGCTCTTGCATACTCAAAAATAGCCAGTATACAAATATCTTGTGTTGAATTCCTAATATTTGCAGAGTACTTTGTTCTCACTGCTGCTCTAGATACACATTTTTGATCAGTGAGGGGTGACAGAAGACAGAGGTGGTGCTGCAGGCATCTGGTATAAGCTTGGAAGCTGAACGCCACACAGAAAGACACTCCATCTAAGAGGGCAAGCCAGGCATCATTCTGCAGCCTGTAACACTGGGTTGGGGAACGAGCCAGCAGGAGTCTTCTCTAGGGCTGGCGGGGTCCAGGTACCCTGGAGGCTCACTGTTCACGGAGGTCACGGGCAGCTGCGGCAGCAGTGGCCCCTGGGCTCAGCACACATCATTCAGGGCCTTGCAGGCAAACTCAGGCAGGACGAAGGCTGCCCAGTGCACATCAGAATTGTAGTATTTCAGTTGAATCTGTTCCACCTGCTTGTGTGTCCGCTGCCTCAGGGGCTCCAAGAAGTTGGTGCTTGGATATTTGCCGCACAGGATGAAGCCAATTTAGGATCCCCTGGAGAAGTGCATGGCAACCCACTTGCCTGGATAATTCCATGGACAGAGGAACCTGGCAGGGTACAGTTCATGGGGTCACAAAGAGTCAAATACGACTGAAACTACTCAGCTCGCATGGAGGAACACACATGAAGCCAATTTGGCTGCTGGGGTAGGTGGGGATGGTGCACGAAGCGTAGCCCATGCCCAGAAAGAGTGATTTGCAAAACTACCAGCATCTCCTTGATGAAGTCCAGGTTCAGCCACTAACACTCACCCTGGCAGCAAAGGATGCCATCCTCTTTCAGGGATGAGCTGGTAATAGGACTTATTCATGAGCTGGTAACAGGACTTCTTGAAGAGGTTCTCAGCAGGGCCCACAGGGTCTGAGGAGTCGGTGACAATGATATCAAAAGCATCCTGGCTATGCTTCATGGAGCTCAAAACCATCACCCACGGATAGGGTGAGCTTTGAACTGGAGTAGCGAAGGCTTCCCTGGTAGCTCAGCAGGTAAAGAATCTACCTGCAATGCAGGAGACCCCAGTTTGATCCTTGGGTTGGGAAGATCCCCTGGAGAAGGGATAGGCTACCCAGTCCAGTATTCTTGCTGGGAGAATCCCATGGACAGAGGACCCTGGCAGGCTACATACCATAGGGTCACAAAGAGTCAGACACGACTGAGAGACTAAGCACAGTACAGCACAGTCAACAGCCATGACCAGCAGGAACTTCTTAAGAGACTTGAATGACATGGCCCTCATTCTCCCACTGGACCACTGACTCCATGGAGGAATGCTGCACCACTTCCTGGTGGACACCCCCATCCTCACCCCTGAAGATCAGCACCTCACCTGGATTGGCATGGCTGCAGAGGGGCAAGTTGCCTTTCATCACCTGGTAGGAGAACTCATTCCTCTCAGTGTACTGGATGACAGATGACGCCATCCAACGTCATCACAGAGCACGTTGCCATAACTCTTACTGAGGAACACAAGGGTATCCTGGTACCACAAGCGCTGATGATGTAGCAGCCACTCCACTTGCAGCCACAGGACCTGGCCGGGCTATAGGCTGCAAGTCTTCTGAATTAGCCTTCAGGGAGGGAGGCGGGGCAGTCGGAGGTGGGATTTCATGGCTGGCGAGGAGTGGGGGAAGGGGATATCAGGATTCCAGCTCCGCCTGCACCTCGCTCCTTCCCCACTAGCATCCTAACACCGCCCACATCCTAACAGCTCCGCACCCTAACCCCAGGGGTGGGGCGGGACTGCCAGTAAGGGGAGAAATTCAAAATCTCTTTGCAGACTAGTTTGGTATTTTTCTTTGTCCTAAATGTTTATTCTAGACGTTTTTTCTCCTAGAAGTCAATCCTAAAGGAAATCAGTCCTGAATGTTCATTAGAAGGACTGATGCTGAAGCTGAAACTCCAATACTTTGGCTACCTGATGCGAAGAACTGACTCCTTGGGAGAGATCCTGATGCTAGGAAAGACTGAAGGCAGGAGAAGAGGGAAACAACAGAGGATAAGATGGTTGGATGCCATCACCGACTCGATGGACATGAGTCTGAGCAAGCCCTGGGAGTTGGTGATGGACAGGGAAGCCTGGCGTGCTGTAGTCCATGGGATCGCAGAGTCGGACATGACTGAGCAACTGAACTGAACCAAACAGAGACATTTATTATCATTCACATTCTCCCCCACCGTCTCCAGATCACTGTCTCACTTCTGTGTGACATAATCCCATCCTAACACTTCTGGAAATATCCACTAGAGAGCACAAGAGGTGCTGTGTCCACCTATCCAGCATACACTTTTAATACAAAGTTGTAAAAATGGTATTTCATTACCAGAAAATATACCTGTCCTGAAGAGTTCTGACAAAACATGGTCTACCTGAGGAAGAAATGGCAACCCACTCCAGTACTCTTGCCTGCAGAACCTGGTCAGCAGTATGAAAAGGAAAACGATAAGACACCTAAAGATGAATCCCCTCCCCCCACCCTCCCACACCAGGTCAGAAGGTGTCCAATATGCTACTGGGGAAGAGCACAGGGCAATTACTAATAGCTCCAGAAAGAATGAAGTGGATAGGCCAAAGTGGAAACGTTGCTCAGTTGTGGATGTATCTGGTGGTAAAGTAAAGTCTAATGCTATAAAGAACAATACTGCATAGGAACCTGGAATGTTATGTCCATGCTGCTAAGTCCCTTCAGTCGTGTCCGACTCTGTGCGACCCCAGAGACGGCAGCCCACCAGGCTCCCCCGTCCCTGGGATTCTCCAGGCAAGAACACTGGAGTGGGTTGCCATTTCCTTCTCCAATGCATGAAAGGGAAAACTGAAAGTGAAGTCACTCAGTCGTGTCCAACTCTTAGTGACCCCACGGACTGCAGCCTACCAGGCTCCTCTGTCCATGGGATTTTCCAGGCAAGAGTACTGGAGTGGGTTGCCATGTAAATTTGATGTGGTCAAGCAGGAGAGGGCAAGAGTGAACATTGACATTTTAGGAATCACTGAACTAAAATGTATGGGAATGGGCAAATTTAATTCAGATGACCATTGTATCTACTACTGTGGGCAAGAATCTCTTAGAAGAAATGCAGTAGCCCTCATAGTCAACAAAAGAGACCAAAATATAGTACTTGGGTTCAGCCTCAAAAATGACAGAATGATCTCGGTTCTTTCCAAGGCAAGCCATTCAACATTACAGTAATCCAAGTCTATGCCAGAACCACTGAAACTGAGGAAGCTGAAATTGACTGGTACAATGAAGACCTACTATACCTTCTAGTGTGCATGCTTAGTCACTCAGTTGTATCCGACTCTGTGTGACCCCATGGACTGTAGCCTGCCAGGCTCCTCTGTCCATGATTCTCTAGGCAAGAATACTTGAGTGGTTGCCATTTCCCCGTCCAGAGGATCTTCCCGATTCAGGGATCGAATGAGTATCTCTTCCATCTCCTGTACTGGCAAGTGGATTCTTTACCACTGAACCGCCTGGGAAGCCCACAGCATCTTCTAGAACTAACACCAAAAAAAAAAAAAAGATGTCCTTTTCATCATAGGGGATCGGAATGCAGAAATAGAAAGTCAAGAGATACGCGGAATAACAGGCAAGTTTGGCCTTGGAGTACAAAATGAAGCAGGGGAAAGGCTAACAGAATTTTGTCAAGAGAACAGGCTGATTATAGCAAATATCCTTTTCAAACAACCCAAGAGACAGCTGTACACGTGGACATCACCAGACAGTTAATACTGAAATCTGATTATGTTCTTTGCAGTCAAAGATGGAGAAGCTGTATACAATCAGAACAACAAGACCTGGAGCTGACTGTAGCTCAGATCATGAGCTCCTTATTGCAAAGTTCAGGTTTAAATTGAAGAAGGTAGGGGAAAACACCAGTCCATTCAGGTATGATCTAAATCAAATCCTCATGATTATATACCTGCAGTGATGAATAGATTCAAGGGATTAGATCTGGTAGACAAAGTGCCCAAAGAACTATGGACAGAGTTTCACAGCACTGTACAGAAGGCAGTGACAAAAACCTTCCCAAAGAAAAAGAAATGCAAGAAGGCAAAGTGGTTGTCTGAGGAGGCTTTACAAATAGCTGAGGAATAAAGAAAAAAAAAAAAAAAAAAGCCAAAGGCAAGGGAGAAAGGGAAAGATATCCCCAACTGAATGCAAAGTTCCAGAGAATAGCAAAGAGAGACAGGAAGGTCTTTTTAAATGAACAATGCAAAGAAATAGAGGAAAACAATAAAATGAGAAAGACTAGAAATCTCTTCAAGAAAATTGGAGATATTAAATGAACATTTCATGCAAAGATGGGCATGATAAAGGACAGAAATGGTAAGGACCTAACAGAAGCAGAAGATATTAAGAAGAGGTGGCAAAAATACACAGAACTATACAAAAAAGATCTTAATGACCCAGATAACCACGATGGTGTGATCACTCACCTAGAGCCACACATCCTAGAATGTGAAGTCAAGTGGGCCTTAGAAAGGATCACTAAGAACAAAGCTAGTGGAGGCAATGGAATTCCAGCTGAACTATTTAAAATCCTAAAAGATGATGGTGTTAAAGTGCTGCACTCAATATGCCAGCAAATTTGGAAATGTCGCAGTGGCCATAGGACTGGCAAAGGTCAGTTTTCATTCCAATCCCAAAGAAGGGCAATTCCAAAGATCAAACTACTTTACAATTGTGCTCATTTCACACACTAGCAAGGTTATGCTCAAGATCCTTCATGCTAGGCTTCAGCAGTACGAGAACCAAGAACTTCCAGATATACAAACTGGATTTAGAAAAGGCAGAGGAACCAGAGGTCAAATTGCAAACATCCACTGGATCTTGGAAAAAGCAAATGAATTCCAGAAAAGCATTTGCTTCTGCTTCATTGATTACACTAAACCCTTTGACCATGTGGATAACAACAAACTGGAAAATTCTTAAAGAGGCAGGAATACCAGACCCTTATCTGTCTCTTGAGAAACCTGTCTGCACATCAAGAAGCAACAGTTAGAACCGAACATGGAACAATAGACTGGTTCAAAATTGGGAAAGGAATACAACAAGGCTGTACGTTGTAAACAACCCTGCTTATTTAACTTCTATGCAGAGTACATCATGCAAAATGCCAGGCTGGATGAATCCCAAGCTGGAATCAAGATTGCTGAGAGAAATATCAACCACATCAGATATGCAGAAGATTCCACTCTAATGGCAGAAAGTGAAGAGGGCCTAAAATCCTTCTTGATGAGGGTGAAAGAGGAGAGTGAAAAAGCTGGCTTAAAACTCAGCATTCAGAATACCAAGATCATGGTATCCAGTCCCATCATTTCATGGCAAATAGAATGGGAAAAAATAGAAGCACTGACAGATTTTATTTTCTTGGGCTCCAAAATCACTGCATACAGTGACTGCAGCCATGAAGTTAAAAGACGCTTGCTCCTTGGAAGGAAAGCTATGATAAACCAAGACAGCGTATTAAAAAGCAGTGATGTCACTTTGATGTCAAAGGTTCATATAGTCAAAACTATAGTTTTTCCAGTAGTCATGTACAGATGTGAGAGTTGGACCATAAAGAAAGCTGAGACCTGAAGAATTGAGGCTTTCAAATTGTGGTGTTGGAGAAGACTCTTGGGAGTCCCTTGGACAGCAAGGAGATTAAACAAGTCAATCCTAAAGGAAATCAACCCTGAATATTCGATGGAAGGACTGATCCTGATGCTGAAGCTCCAATACCTGTTTAGCTGATGCGAAGAGACCCTGGTGCTGAGAAAGATTGTAGCCAAAATGATAAGGGAGTGGCAGGGAATGAAATGGTTAGATGGCATCACCAACTCAATGGACATGAATTTGAGCGAACTCTGGGAGACAGTGGAGGACAGAGAAGCCTAGTGTGCTGCAATCCATAAGGTTTCAAGAGTCAGACACAACTTAACCATTGAACAAGAACAACAACAGAATAAAATTACAGCCTTAACTATGAAGATGAAAAGCCTTATGAACTTCCATTCACCACTGCATATCTTGACCAACTCATAGTCAGTGTTGTGAAGACCAAGACAATGTCATGAAGACCAAAATGAAGACCATTTTGACCTGGACAGAGTACTTTGCCAAGGATGCAGGACTCCCTGTATTAAAACTGGGAAAGTAGCTGCAAACCAGTGGGTTTGATCCAGTGAAGACCAACTGAATGTAGTGGATAGTGCTACTGTCAAGAAAACCAAAGCATCTTACCTTCTTTCTGCTGGAATATACCTTTTTCATTAAACTTTAAATCATTAATGATTTCTTCTCTTACTACATAATATTGCTTCCTACCTGGTGCTACTATCTCCTCAAAGCCAAAATTTTGTGAATTCTAGTTTTCTTGTTATTGTTGTTGCTGTTTTGACCAAAAGCTACTAATTTCTTTTTAAATGGTCATCTTCAAGACTGTCTCTAAACTATTTTATTTAATGATTCTTTTACAATGTAAATCAATAGATAGGTATTCCATGATAATTTCTGGTATCATGGTACCATAATTCCATTTCCTTCTTCTTCATCTCAACAATGAAAGTAGCTGGAATTTTGCTGACTATCTCATGACAGTTGCACACCAATTTCATTTATCTTCTGTGACAACAATCGATATTGTTGCCCTTTCTTGATTAGAAAATGGAGGCTAAGTGGAGTCAGTGACTGCTACAGGTTTTAGAGGGCTTACTTTGTGGTTCAGTTGATAAAGAAGTCTCCTGCAATACACTCCTGTAAAGCAAAAGACTCAAGTTTGATCCCTAGGTTGGGAAGATCCCCTGGATAAGGAAATGGCAACCCATTCCAGTATTCTTGTCTGGAGAATCCCATGGACAGAGGATCCTGGCAGGCTACAGTATATGGGGTCACAAGAGTCAGACATGACTTAGCAACCAAACCAAACCATAGGTTGTAGAACTAGTCACAGGATAAGCCAACTGCCTATCATGGCCTTGGCTTTCCATATTAATAATGACTCTCCATTTTCTAGCCTATCTGTCAAATATACCTAACATCTATAAGCACAAAGAAATGTGACCTTAAGTTTGTAGATTAAAAGATCTACTGGAAAACATTTTCTCAGCCCTGTGTTGTGCATAGCTTTGATAGTTTCATGGTTGACTTTTCTAATTACTCTCATGAGACCATAAAATTCAACTCTCTGACAGAATGCTATTGAGTTGCTTTCCTTTATTTTTACCTTGGATGTGCCATTTGTGCTTTAAATGCTCATGGTAAGCATTACTCAGAATGTATATTCTCATAATATTAAAAACAACAACAACAAAAAAACATTGTCAGGGCCTGAAAAATGAGGTGGGGAGAAACAGCAGTCCTGAATTTTTATTTTACTCAAAGCACCCATGATCATAGATTGAATTTCAGACCACCAAACCAAATAATTTTTCTTCAAAATTGAAGTTAAAATCCTCTTTATTTTTTCCTCTGTTTGCCATTCAAGGAAAAAAATATGTGCTACCAATCCATAATTCACTTTATTGGAAGAAATTTCTTGGGAATTATATTCTAGAAATGACTAGTCAGGCAATTCTAGAATCTATAATAAAGTCATTTCAAAGGAATTTTCCAAATAAAACCTTCTCACTTTGAAGAATGGCATTGCTTTAGTCCAATTCACACAATGAAAAGAAAATAAAAGCCATAGGAATACATGCAAGCTTTGATACAAACTAATGGCATGGAATCAAGACACAAACTTGAACAGTTTATTGGCCAAAATGTCTGCAAAGTTAAAATATTCACAGAGGCAGTAGCTACAAATATGAAGAAAAATATCAGAACAAAAATCACTGAAAGACAGACTTATAGGTCAGCTTTAACTGCCTACAGGGCAGTTCTTATTTGAATTCGGTTCATCCTAGAAGATTCCAAACTGAATCTGGAGTTCACTGAACCCTAACTTACAAAGAGAACTGACAGGAAGTCAGGTACATTTCACTCCAGTCAGTTATAACTGATGTTGCCTTCATGGATTTATGCTACTCCTGGGGATGTGTACATCTGTCTATCTGTACAATTCACCCCAACTGTAAGGAAATGAGTATAAACAATATAGATGTCCAAACTATAGGTATAATGCATGAGTTATTAACAACTTTAACTCCTCAGTTTTATTTCTCATAAGTGTCTGGCTTAGGTTTACACAACAGAACTATCCAATGGTTGTTGTAAGAAACATGCATGTCCCTAATAATTCTCATAACTGCCTCCTTATTTAACATTGCTGCCTTAAGATTTACAAACTATATGTTGCTCAAACCAGAGTCCTATTAAACTGTAACTTTAAAAGTACAACAAAACATGCCCCATCTTGCATGGCTGATTTGCAAGATGAAGGGTCTTGTAGGAGCAGGAATTTTTTTCCATTTTGTGTGAAAGTCCTATGCATGCACAGAGTGCAGCTTCCAATGTTTCTGAATCACCATTGTCCCACTGATCCTACCTATATGTAAGTTATCCACAATAATCTTCAGAATTGTAACATAAAGAAAGAAAATATGATATGGCTTGTAGGTACATGGGAGAAAATTCTATCACATTTCTGCAATGTATATTCCATACAAGAACAGTATGTTATTATATCTCAGACTCATTAATTGGAGTTTAGAAAAACTCATCAATTTTTACCTGTGTGCTATGCTTAGTTGCTCAGTTGTGTCCAAGTCTACAACCCCATGCACTATAGCCTGCCAGGCTCCTCTGTCCATGGGGATTCTCCAGACAATAATATTGGAGTGAGTTGCCATGCCCTCCTCCAGGGGATCTTTCCAACTCAAGGATCAAACCCAGTTTTCACATATGTCTTTATTCTATATTTAGTATGTGTGAGTGATGGTGCAAACTTTGAACTCAGTAAAATATTTTATCAATTATACTCATCATTTTATTCCCTACTATATGTAGTATTTTTTTTTAAAGTTGCTGTTGTTGTTCAGTCGCTAAGTCATGTCCCAATCTTTGTGATCCTATGAACTGCAACATGCCAGGCTTCACTCTTTCCTGGAGTTTGCTCAAACTCATGTCCATTGATTCAGTGGTGCCATTCAACCATCTCATCCCATGAACTGTATGAGAACCACATGAACAGTATGAAAAGGCAAAAAAGCTGTTGCTTAACTTTTTTCCTGTATCTTTCTATCAAAAAGAATGTTGATCATATTTAGGCTTTTAATATTTCAAATCTGCTTGCTACAATTGTATCTTAGCCTGTATTGCTGCTTCATTTCTATTTCATTCGATTATATTTTGTTCATAGCTACTAGAAGATGATTGTATACATTAGATAATGTGATCTAATCAACTTTCCATTTGATAGCATATGTCTGTAAATGTGATTTAATTACTTTCCCATATGCTACATTAGGTCAATTGTCTGACAGGACCACACAATATTCCTAGCTAAATATATGTATTTTATTTATTTATTTTAAATTGGAATATAATTGCTTTACAATGTTGTGTTGGTTTCTGCTGTACAATAACATGTATCTACTATAAGTATAAATATATCCTCTCCCTCAGGGCTTCCCTGGTGACTCAGTGGTAAAGAATCCACCTGCAATGCAGGAGCCTCAGGAGGCTCGGGTTTGATCTCTGGGTCAGGAAGATCCCATGGAGGAGGGCATGGCAACCCACTCTAGTGTTCTTGCCTGGAGAATTCCATGGACAGAGGAGTCTGGCAGGCTATCGTCTATAGGGTTGCAAAAGGTCCGACACAACTGAAGCAATTTAGTGTGTACACACGCACACATTCCCTCCCTCTTAAGCCTCCCTTCCACCTCCCCGTCCCACCCCTCTAGGTTGTCACAGAGCACCAAATTGAGTTCCCTGTGCTATACAAATGTATCCCAGTATTCTTAGCTAAATATATTTTAATTACATTTTAATTCACACTTAAAATATACATATAGTATAATTAAACACAGTGTATAATTTGGAGTATACTTCTATGAGTTTTGAAAATGCATACAGATATGTAACCATCACCATAATCAAGATACAAAACAGTTCCAGCACTCTCCAAAATTACATTATGATGATCTTTGAAGTCAATTTCTCCCTCCAACCACTGATCTGTATGCTATTTCTATAACATTGCCTTTTCCAAAATATCACACATGTCATCATATAATATAAAATCTTCTCAGTCTGGCTGCTTTCACTTTGCATAATGAAACATGCACATAATGTGTGTGTGTTGTTTGCTATATTAGTAATTTTTCCTTCATTTTAGTTGAGTAATATTCCAGTTTATCCAGTGACTAGTTGAAGAACAAGGGTGTTGAGTTGTTTCCAGTTTTTGATAATTATATAAAGCTGTTGAAATGTGTGTACACATTTAGAGGTAAATATAAGTTCATATCTTTTGTGTGTGTGTGTGTGAACTCAGTTGTGTCCGACTCTTTGCCACCCCATGGGCTATAGCCCACCAGGCTCCTCTGTTCATGAAATTCTCCAGGCAAGACTGGAGTGGGTTGCCATTCCCATCTCCAGGGGATCTTCCTGACCCAGAGATCTAACCTGTGTGTCCTGCATTGCAGGCAGATTCTTTATCACTGCTCCGCCTGGGATGGGATTACATCCTTTAGGTAAATACAATTACTGTCACATTTGGTAAGTGCATGATCAACGTCATAAGAAACTGTCCAGCAGTTTTCCAAAGTGTCTGTACCAGTGTGCACTCCAACCAGTAGTATAGAAGGGTTCCAACTGCTCTGTATCCTCTCTAGTACTTGATATGGTCTGCTTCTTTTTTTAATGTTAACCATCATGACAGATGTGTTAGGGAACCATTGATCAAAACTACGCACATTGGCCAGGCATGATAATAACTGCTTGCTTGAGTTTGCTCACAATAGTAAGTCCCGATAAGGAACATGAAACGGACAAGCTACCATCAGCCAGAAGAACTCAGAAGAGGCCAAAAGGAGGGAAGAGAAATCAGCCATTAATAACATGTCCTGCGGGCCTCCCAGAAACCCTCATGCTAGAATCCAACTTGGCTGAGAGATGCATATGCCAACAGGAAAGACCCTGAGTCACACCAAATAGGGGCACAAGCATAGTAGCCAGAGACAACCCAGAAACTAACCCCATTACCCTAAAACTCAAGAGACCTCCTAGGTTCCTTTACTCTGATGCTCTCAGCCCAAGTGCCTCTTCCCAATAAAATCTTGCTTTGTCAGTACATGTGCCTCCTTGGACAATTCATTTCTGAGTGTTAGACAAGAGCCCACTCTCACCTGGAAGGGAGCCCCCTCTGGTAACAGATGTAGTAGTATCTCACTGTAAATTTTAAAATCACTTATTTGAGATATAATTGATATAAAATAAACTAAGTTACCACAAAATAAAAAAATACAACAAAACATAACTTTTTCATTTATAAGCCAATGAGTACCATTTGTATGGACAGTGCTTAGTAAACTGAATAAGATAAATAGGTGTTTAAAGATCTACCTTGACACCTCTGGTGTACTTTATGATCAGTTTAGGAGGGAGTGCTATCACAATCACTTGTGAAATAGTGTCATCTAATCATTAAAGGCATCAAGTGCTAACTTCCCTAGAAAAATGGCCTTATTAAAATAGACTGATGAGCTATATTGTATTATGAGCCTGGAATGGCCCATTCTACAGTTAATTTAACATATCCAAAAATATCATAGAGCTGAAAGGATATTCAAATGAAATAAATACTTTCCATTTGATTATTATAGTAATCTATCACTTTGAAATCATGATGCAGTGTTTCCTATCAAAACAAGGTTCCTGCTGTACTTCAAAAATTACAGGTGAGACAGTAAAATATCCTTCATGTTTCACATATATTCCTATCATCCACTAGGAACAACTATTTTTATAGGTTTACTTATTTCTTTGGGGTAGAAGAGAGCAAAGTTATATTATTAAAGTTGTAAGATTGAAAGAAAAGATTTGATGATTTTAGCATAGTATTGAGAACTATTTATTGGTTCTTTAAAAAATATTTTTATATGTCTTCAACTGTTAATAATGCATACTGAACTATTTATGGATGAAATATGATGAATTTGCTTTAATATGAAGTGAAGTGAAGTCAAGTCATTCAGTCATGTCCAACTCTTTGCGACCCCATGGACTATAGCCTGCCAGGCTCCTCTATCCATGAGATTTTCCAGGCAAGAATACTGGAGTGGGTTGCCATTTCCTTCTCCTCTACATTCCAAGCTAAAAAAAATGGGTTGGATAGTTGAAACAAGATTGGAAAGATGTTAATCATTGTGTAAATTGGGTGATCAATTCTAAAGGAAATCAACCCTGAATATTCATCAGAAAGACTGATGCTGAAGCTGAAGCTCCAGTACTTTGGTCACCTGATGCCAAGAGCCAACTCATTGGAAAAGACCCTGATGCTGGGAAAGACTGAAGGCAGGAGGAGAAGGGGATGACAGAGGACGAGATGGTTGGATGACATCACCGAGTCAATGGACATGCGTTTGAGCAAACTCGGGGAGATAGTGAAGGACAGGGAACCTTGGCATGCTGCAGTCCATGGGCCTGCAAAGAGTCAGACATGACTAAGCGACTGAACAACGACAAGAAGTCATTGTGTAAACTGGGTGACAGTTACATGGAATTGAGTATATTATTCTACTTTTGTGTGTATGTGGAAATTTCTGAAATAAAATTTTAAAATTGTTCTTCTCATAATTCACCCTATCTTCATGAGAGTTTAGGAAATGTGGTTCAGTGATGTACATGAACTTTATGTAAAACACCATTTTACAACAATTTCTAAATCCAAGCATGAAAAAAATGATCTTTAAATGACATTCTACCACAAATACAGAACTGCTCCTAATGAGTGTAAAATCAGCAAGAATATGTGAGAGCGATTCTTGACATGATTTAACCAATGCTTTGATCAAAGGATCAAATTTAGGCACAGGTTCACTGATACGAATCAATCACCTATTAAGTTAGAAACATACTAGAGGCTGTAAAACATATAATATAATAGACAAGACATTGCCCCACTTGTCAAAAAGTTTTCATATCAGCAGAGCAGACAACATTAGCACACACCAAACAGCAGAGAGTTGAAAGCTGAACTGCAGGGTCCAAGTAGTAATTATAAAGGAAATTATCAAAAGGAGAGCTTTGTGAAGGTCCCACATAAGGGATCAGAATTGAAATGGTCATTTTAAAATGGATAATGTTTGGGAAACCAGGAAAAAATATTATGTTGCATGTAGAGAGTTTAACACAACAAAAACATTTTTTAAAAAAAGAGTCAGCATGGTATGTAGATATTAAAGAAAACGTGAAACCTAGAGCAAGGAATAGATGTGAAGGAATAATAACAATGACAACAGAAATAATAATAATAACAGACTCTGTGCAAGGCATTATTCTCAGTGTTTTACATATATTTACCCCTATGCTGCTGCTGCTGCTAAGTCGCTTCAGTCGTGTCCAACTCTGTGCGACCCCAGAGACGGCAGCCCAACAGGCTTCCCCGTCCCTGGGATTCTCCAGGCAAGAACACTGGAGTGGGTTGCCATTTCCTTCTCCAATGCATGAAAGTGAAAAGTGAAAGTGAAGTCACTCAGTCGTGTCCCAGGCTCCTCCGTCCATGGGATTTTCTAGGCAAAAGTACTGGAGTGGGGTGCATATTATTAATAATAGCCCAATTTTGCAAATGAAGAAACTGAGGCACAGAGAGATTAAGTAATGTGCCCAAGGTCATAGAGTTAATATAGTAACAGAGCAAGGTTTTGATCCCATTCTAGTTTCAGGATACATGTGTTGACTCCCATGCCACACTGCCCAGTGGGAAATAGGACTAGATAGTTTGGGAGCAGATAATGGTACCAATGATATAGATTGGGCTTCCCAGGTAGCACTAGTGGTAAAGAAGCCACCTGCCAATGCATAAGACATAAGAGACTCGGGTTTGATCCCTGGGTAAGAAAGATCCCCTGGAGGAGGGCATGGCAACCCATTCCAGTAATCTTGCCAGGAGAATCCCATGGACAGAGGAGCCTGCCAGGCTACAGTCCACAGGGTCACAAAGAGTTGGACACAACTGAGGTGACTGAGCATGTACACAATGTTGACTTCTCTTCCATTCTCACTTCAAATAGACACTACTTTTACAGACTGTCCAAAACTGTTAGGCCTAGAAGTTGAAAGCTAATTTTGCTCTCTTAAGTCAAAGAATCAGAAAACTGTGGCACTAAGTTTAAAGAACTTGGCTGAAAGCAAATAATTTTGTGTTGGATCCAAGAACTAAAAATCCAAAGACTCTTGGTCTGAGCATCAGACTTCACACACAAATGTACACTTCTTCTCTCAGAACTATAATTCCATAGGCTGAAACTGGAAGTATGTGTAACTGGATCTCAGCCATCTGTCTCACATCTAATGACACAGTTCAATAAGTATTACACAATAATTTACAGCCTGTTGTGGGTTTTTTTTTGTATGTCAAGCAAATAAAAATAAATAGGGCAAATATTTCTCATAATTTTTTCATTATTGTTCAGCTTGAGATACAAACACCACCATTTAATTAACACTTGGAATAGATCCTGGGACCCAGAATAAAGGTATAGAAACTAAGATTATGATTATTAATAGTCTCCTCTCCTCATACTTTTCCTGTTACCTCTGACCTTGTCACCTGATGCATTCTCATACCTGTTGACTGAATTATTTTTACTCCTTTATTATCTTTGAGAAATATTACATTATCTTCCCAAATCTCTCCCCCCGTCTTAATTCCTTAAGTCCAGAATTAACTCTTGTGGAATGGAAGGCTTTTGCATTGTCATATAGGAACGACTTTCCTGAACTCAGGTCACCAACCTTCTCGGTTGGCCAGAGACTTTCCTGGTTTGGGAACTGAAAGTCCAGCATCCAAGAAAAAGCCCTCAGTCCCAGGCAGGCCAGGACAGCTGGTCACCCTGGTGCCTGGCACATCATCTAAAAATGTTGGAGAAAAACAGGTGTGCCTATCTCAATAAAGATATTTGTGTATCTACACATTGTTTAATGAAACAAACTGAACATGTGCAAGTGAGGGAAAAAAATAGAATAAAAAGTGAAATGCTTCCTCGGCCTTCTGGAGAAACATGTAATCTGAAAACTCCTTCCACTTGGAAGAGAAGTGAGCCTTTTCCTTAAACCTGATATGATCTGTTGATAATCAGCTACAAGAAGGGTAAAAAAACACTTCCTAGTAACTTCTCAAGTTGCAGTAACACTAGCTATCATGCCATGCTGGGGAAGTAGGATATCAATTTACCTGAAAACTGAATTAGCTCTTAATTAAAACTAATTAATTTGTTAATTGTTAACAATTAAAAATTTGTTTGTTAATTGTTAACTAATTGCTGTGTTCGTCCAGCACAGAATTTCTGTATTGTAGTGCGCTGGCCCTGACCCAGCTTTCAGAAACGATAACAGTTTAGATATATTTTCTTTTATTGCAGTTGAAAACCCAGTATTAGTGTTCAAGCAAAATGACTCACATTTATTATTAAGGTATTCTCTGAGAAAGTCATAATTTTACTGAAAGTGAGGCAAAAAAAAAGGGAAGCTGGTATTTGAGTAAAATACCTTCCCCTCAGATCCTTACTAAGAGTATGGGCATGATTTCTCAGCATACACTCTAATCTCAAAAATACTTGAGAAAGGATCTGCAAGTCAGGGTTCCCCTTGAGAAAACTTTAAGGGACCATCTTTCCCTCTCATAGACACTATGTGGGACAGCCAGGGATGAAATGAATTTTATGTTAAAAACATGCAAAGATATTTTGAAGACACTTCTCTTTTCTTCAAAGAGAAGTTGTTTGGAGGGCCTGATGATAAACAGCAAATGTATTTTAAAATTGCATTTCATTTACAAAAAGTGATAGGTAATTAATTATTAATTCTCTAAGAAGCACCCCCTCCAACTTGAATAAATCTAATGAAAATGAAAATCATGCCAATCAGAACTGGATTTTACATTGGAATTAATAATTTATTTTATTTGCTCACTATAATACAGGGAAGATGACAAGAAAAGTTAGTATATTTATAAAGAAAACCAAGCAGAGGTAGTACATTTTATCATTAGAGAACTTTCCTATAGAACAAACACATTTGAGGTTAAAAACTTAAATTATGTATCACACTTTTACAAATGCAGAGCAGAAGTTAAAGACAGAAAAACTGGTTACTTTCAGATTTATATATCAAAATGGAAAGTTGATTTGTAATATTGTTGGGGTTTTTGTGAGAAGGCCTTAAGTTAAGCAGGCTGAGGTGATGAATAATTTTCTTAAGGATATATAGAAAATCAGCTTCTATACATTCCTTGGCAAAATTTCACTACAGATATAATGGGAAAAGCAGTTCAAAACAAAACCAAGCAAACAACCAGAAAAGCTAGGAAACAGACAAGAACAGGGGTGAGGGCGGGAGAAGGGTTATTTTATTTCTGATGTCTTGTTATTTTCATATATTTAACAATGAAAGCTATTAGAAATAGAACTTAATGTCCCTTCTTGCACCCTGTGCACAGAGGGCAGTATTGCTAGCTAGGGCAGTATTCTCCCTTGGGCACCCTAGTCTATGGCCTTTCAAGGACAACCAGAATCAGGAAAAGAACTCATTGTGCTCTCAATTGCAAGACAAAGGAAGGCTGGTACATCCAGGAGCTGCTAGATATATGGCCTGCCTTTGTTGTTCTAAGGATGTCAGATCACCGGTTTTGTTTTCATTGCATGTGTCTTAACACTAGGTTAAAAGCTAGGGATCTGGTTCTAAGTCTTCTCTCTGACATTAATTGGCTGTCTAATCCTAGGCAAGCTGTTTCACCTCTCACGAGCATTGGACAAGAATAGTCACCAGATGACCCCTATGGACATTGTTCAGTGACTTAAAGTCAAAAGTGAAGGCAATTGTTTGAACAATGTTATCTTAGATCCAATCACCCCAGCTGTTTCCAGGTATACTGAGAGACTGAAGAGAAAAGTGTTTATTCATATGGCTGTAGAACCAGACTGTCCAGATCCATATGTTTCTTCTTATTACATGTGTGACCTGAGGCAAATTTCTTCTCTTTGCTCCCAGTTCCTGACTTATAAAGTAGGAATGATAATAGTAACTAGCCCACAGGGTTATTACAAAGATTCACTGAAATCACTCAGGTACAATTCTGAGAACACTGCCTGTTTCAGTTCTAATACAGTCAGGAAGAATCACCAAATTAATTAAGCTAGGTTCTTTCCAGTAGAAGATGAGTTTAAAGGCACATGTGGAGGAGTAAGACTTTTAAGTGAAAGAAGATACTTCTTCCTGGTTGAGAGTGACACTCTTTTACTCCACATCCACACTCCAAGTTATTTCCTAGCACAGTGATTCTCTAACTCTTTCTGGCATCAGAATTACCTGGACAGCTTATTGCAACATAGACACTTGGACCCCAATCCCAGAATTTCTAATTCAGTGGGTCTGCACTGAGGTTGAGAATATACATTTATGGGACTTCCCCAGTGGTCCAGTAGTTAAGACTCTGTGCTTCTCGATACTGGATGCTTGGGGCTGGTGCACTGGGACGACCCAGAGGGAGGGTATGGGGAGGGAGGAGGGAGGATGGTTCAGGATGGGGAGCACAGGTATACCTGTGGAGGATTCATTTCAATGTTTGGCAAAACTAATACAATATTGTAAAGTTTAAACGAGACAGCAAAAGAGACACTGATGTATAGAACAGTCTTATGGACTCTGTGGGAGAGGGAGAGGGGGGGAAGATTTGGGAGAATGGCATTGAAACATGTAAAATATCATGTATGAAATGAGTTGCCAGTCCAGGTTCGATGCACGATACTGGATGCTTGGGGCTGGTGCACTGGGACGACCCAGAGGGATGGAATGGGGAGGGAGGAGGGAGGAGGGTTCAGGATGGGGAACACATGTATACCTGTGGCGGATTCATTTTGATATTTGGCAAATCTAATACAGTTATGTAAAGTTTAAAAATAAAATAAAATTTAAAAAAAATAAATAAATAAAAGCAAAAAAAAAATAAATAAAATAAAATAAAATTAAATTAAAAAAAAAAAGACTCTGTGCTTCTAATGTAGGGGGCATAGTTTTGATTCCCTGGTCAGTGAACTAAGATCCCACCTGCTGCATGGTGCAGCCAAAAAATAAAAGTAACAATGAGGTTATTTTCAACTGTTAGATTGTCAATCATCCAGAATTTGGGAAATATGTATATTAAAAAAGAATATATATTTCTAACAAATTTCCAGGTGATACTGATGTCACTGGCCCAGGGAACATATTTTGAGAACCACTGCCATAAATCATATCTCCCTGATTTTTTAAATCTGAGAACCATCAAGACCTGCATAAATTGGACACCTGAGGGCACCATCTATTACCCAGTGAACTCAACAGTACAGCTTGCTAGCCAGTGGTACTAAGGTACTTGAGAACCATTGATCCATCAAATCACACTAATTGTTTTTTCCCTTGCTCACTTAAGTTCCATCCTTTTTTTTCTACTCTTAAAACCAACCAATGACCCCAGCACAGGGTTCTTGTGATTCTTATGCTTTACACTGGAAATTTGCCCTTCTAGATCTTCACATAGCTGGCTCCTCATCAATTCATTTACCACTTTCTGTATACAAAATGGGCTTCCTTGGTGGCTTGGTGGTTAAGAATCTGCCTGCAATGCAGGAGTCACAGGAGATGCAATTTCGATCCCTGGGTCAGGAAGATCTCCTGGAGAAGGGAATGGCTATGCGCTCCTGTTTTCTTGCCTGGAAAACCCCATGGACAGAGGAGCCTGGTGGGTTACAGTCCATACAGTTGCAAAGAGACAGACACAACTGAAGCAACTTAACAGGCATGCACTGCAAATTTCATTATAGAGTAAACATAATTGCGATGAGCAACTTAAATTATGGGGCTTCCCTGGTGACTCAGATGCTAAAGAATCTGCCTGCAAGGCAGGAGACCTGAGTTCAGTTCCTGGGTTGGGAAGATCCCCTGAAGGAGGGCATGACAATCCACTCAGTATTCTTGCCTGGAGAATCCCATGAACATAGGAGCCTGGTGGGCTACAGTCCATGGGGTTGCAAAGAGTTGGACATGACTGAGCAACTAAGCACAAGGGACACAACTTAAATTATAAATAACAATTTTTAAATATAAAAACCTCCCCTCTCCCCTGAGTCATTCTCCAGCTTATCACCTTGTTTTAGTTCCTTCATATTGATTGTCTAATCTGTAATCTATCATTTATTCATTAATGTATTTATGATATCTATCTCCCTCCCCCATAAAATATAAACTCCATGAGTTTGGCGATTTTTGTTAACAACTCTATTCCAAACACATAAAAAGGTGCTGGGGACATAGTTGTTTAGCTGTTAGTCAGTTGTGTCCGACCCTTTGTAACCAATGGACTGTAGCCCACTAGGCTGCTCTGTCCATGGGATTCTCCAGGCAAGAATACTGGAGTGGGTTGCCATTTCCTTCTCCAGGGGATCTTCCCAACCCAGGGATTGAAGCCAGGTCTCCCACACTGCAGGCAGATTCTTTAGTATCTGAACCACCAGGGAAGCCCAGGAATGTAGTAAGCCCTCAATAAATATTTATCACATGGATAAACAAACCAAGAAAGAACGAGCCATTTGCATCAGATCTGATATTATTGCTCCATCCAGAGTGAAAGGCTCTCTAATATGATGCCTACCAAACTAGTAAAGGCACAGCTTTCCTTCTAGAAATGATATCATTTTAGTCCTTGTTTATTCTAGTAGTGTGAAGACTCAAAAAGGAAACTCAAGAAAAGAATGTTCTGTAAGGGCAGTGTTGTTTTGTACTCTTTTTCTAAGTATAAGTCAACTAACTTCTTGGAGTGACCTAAAACAAACAAAAAAAAAAATGCAGGATGATGCTAGTTGCACCATTATTTAAGTCAAAAACAGACTGTTACAGTGAGTAGAGTGAATTTTATCCCTGAAAGAAAACAAAAGCTAGTTCACTATGTGAACTGTTCTCTTCATTAGTGATTCTGCTTGCTGACAGAGTTTGTTGTTAACAAGTATTCTGTCTTACATCCACATACATCAAAGAATTGATCCCTGATCCCACTGGGAGAGCCTGTGAAATGATTCTCATGTTCCAACAGAGTAGGGAAATGCTGCACACTCTAGCTTTTACTTAAAGACTCTCAAAGTATATGGGAACAACATAAAGGTTTTGAGAAGTTCTACATTCAAAAGCCTTTGAATTTGTTTCATCCATGTTTCCCAAATTTTGATGATCCATGTCTGAAAAACCCACTCTGGGAGAAACAACTTGGTGGTCCCCAGTATTGATTTGTTTACTTGTTTTGTTTATAGCAAGTGACAAATCCTAGTGGGACAGTTAAATAGTATACAAACTCATTAAGACTGTGCCAACATCTAGACCTTTACAGAATAAATGAGCAATGGCTGGGTCATTTGACAAGATACTTGTTATTCAGGTTTCTGGAATAATCTTCTAGCTCTTTAGCCCCCAGATTGCCCAGGGACTTAATGTGGTTGAATTCTTTATACCTAGTATGCAGTTCTTCAGTCACAGCTGTCAGAGACAAGAAGTTGTTTTCAAAATATGAGAGAATTTGGCACAGCTTCAGGGGGGATATGCATGAAGCAGGGAAAAAGGAAGTCAACATGCCACCAGTCAGCCTGATCAGCTGTGTCACTCCTGAGTTCAATAAGTGACAGATATTGCTGTCAGACCACCCACACAGTCAGATAATTGGCTGCCCTCCCCCTCCCCCCACCCAGAGGGGGACTTCTAAGGAACCCACAAATGACTAACTTCATGGAGTTTTCTCTTTAGAGGAACAATGTTTTCCTGTAAAGAATGCCAAAAGAATTAGTCTTTTGTCACGTGTGTTTATTTCTCAAGAGGCTTTTAAGGCCTTGCTGGTCTGTAGTTCAGTGTGACAGTAATGCAGGATGCATTTTTTTTTTCCAAGGGGAAGTCAGCCTTCAAAACAGTGACATCCTGGACAACTTCCAGAGAGACTGCAAAACTTACAACGGTGGTGCTAATAGACATCAATTTCCCTCTGGTGGCGGCCTGCTAATTCAACTCACCAAATAAACAAGTCTTTGTTCTAGTGGTCAGTACATCTGCTTTTAAATGATGGGTCAAGGAAGGGTAAATAACACCATTTATCAGTGGGAGATCGTACAGCCTTAGACAATTGTAAAAATTACTTTGAGTGTTGTTGGCACCTGAGGCTTGAGTTCTGGGATGTATGCAAATTCTGCTCAAAGTTAAAGAGAATCTAGTATCTCAGGTCTGCCTGTGTGGTTATGTTGATGTCTCTAAGACTTTGTTTATGCAGAGTCTCACATTCTATGGGTTAAAATGATTGTTTGGTCATTCCTTCAAATGTTGAGGCAACTACATCCTGCTGTTCTTTGTCAACTTTATTGATTCAAAGACTTCTTGTTCAGAACTCTTGTTTTTCATGTATGAACCTGATATTGCTTCCATACCTACTAAACATTACATCTCTGATGATGAATAGCGCTATCATCTCTAAATTACCTGGTTCCTCTAGTTTATGGAAAGAAAGATTGTTACAACATTAATTCCTTTAAACAGAAAAATGTGAATATCTAAATATTATTAAGACAGGAAGGTTCAGAAGTCAATTCATGGCAATCAGCATGAACAAGGAACGTTGGTACAGTACTTTGGTGAGGGAAAATAATTTGGAGGGGAAGTACCAAAGATGGAGAAGCTCTATACAGTCAACAAAAACAAGACCAGGAGCTGACTGTGGCTCAGATCATGAACTCCTTATTGCCAGATTCAGACTGAAATTGAAGAAAGTAGGGAAAACCACTAGACCATTCAGGTATGACCTAAATCAAATCCCTTATGATTATACAGTGGAAGTGAGAAATAGATTTAAGGGACTAGATCTGATAGAGTGCCTGATGAACTATGGACAGAGGTTCATGACATTGTACAGGAGACAGGGATCAAGACCATCCCCATGGAAAAGAAATGCAAAAAAGCAAAATGGCTGTCTGGGGAGGCCTTACAAATAGCTGTGAAAAGAAGAGAAGTGAAAAGCAAAGGAGAAAATGAAAGATATAAACATCCGAAAGCAGAGTTCCAAAGAATAGCAAGAAGAGATAAGAAAACCTTCCTCAGCAATCAATGCAAAGAAATAGAGGAAAAAAACAGAATGGGAAAGACTAGAGATCTCTTCAAGAAAATCAGAGATACCAGGGGAACATTTCATGCAAAGATGGGCTCGATAAAGGACAGAAATGGTATGGACCTAACAGAAGCAGAAGATATTAAGAAGAGGTGGCAAGAATACACAGAAGAACTGTACAAAAAAGATCTTCATGACCAAGATAATCACGATGGTGTGATCACTGACCTAGAGCCAGATATCCTGGAATGTAAAGTCAAGTGGGCCTTAGAAAGCATCACTATGAACAAAGCTAGTGGAGGTGATGGAATTCCAGTGGAGCTATTTCAAATCCTGAAAGATGATGCTGTGAAAGTGCTGCACTCAACATGCCAGCAAATTTGGAAAACTCAGCAGTGGCCACAGGACTGGAAAAGGTCAGTTTTCATTCCAATCCCAAAGAAAGGCAATGCCAAAGAATGCTCAAACTACCACACAATTGCACTCATCTCACACCCTAGTAAAGTAATGCTCAAAATTCTCCAAGCCAGGCTTCAGCAATACGTGAACTGTGAACTTCTTAATGTTCAAGCTGGTTTTAGAAAAGGCAGAGGAACCAGAGATCAAATGGCCAACATCCGCTGGATCATTGAAAAAGCAAGAGAGTCCCAGAAAAACATCTATTTCTGCTTTATTGACTATGTCAAAGCCTTTGACTGTGTGGATCACAATAAACTGTGGAAAATTCTGAAAGACATGGGAATACCAGACCACCTGATCTGCCTCTTGAGAAACCTATACACAGGTCAGGAAGCAACAGTTAGAACTGGACATGGAACAACAGACTGGTTCCAAATAGGAAAAGGAGTACGTCAAGGCTGTGTATTGTCACCCTGCTTATTTAACTTATATGCAGAGTACATCATGAGAAACGCTGGGCTGGACGAAGCACAAACTGGAATCAAGATTGCTGGGAGAAATATCAATAATCTCAGATATGCAGATGACACCACCATTATGGCAGAAAATGAAGATGAACTAAAAAGCCTCTTGATGAAGGTGAAAGTGGAAAGTGAAAAAGTTGGCTTAAAACTCAACATTCAGAAAACGAAGATCATGGCATCTGGTCCCATCACTTCATGGCAAATAGATGGGGAAACAGTGGAAACAGTGTCAGACTTTATTTTTTGGGGCTCCAAAATCACTGCAGATGGTGACTGCAGCCATGAAATTAAAAGACGCTTACTCCTTGGGAGGAAAGTTATGACCAACCTAGATAGCATATTCAAAAGCAGAGACATTACTTTGCCAACAAAGGTCCATCTAGTCAAGGCTATGGTTTTTCCAGTGATCATGTATGGATGTGAGAGTTGGACTGTGAAGAAAGCTGAGCGCTAAAGAATTGATGCTTTTGAACTGTGGTGTTGGAGAAGACTCTTGAGAGTCCCTTGGACTGCAAGGAGATCCAACCAGTCCATTCTGAAGGACATCAGCCCTGGGATTTCTTTGGAAGGAATGATGCTAAAGCTGAAACTCCAGTACTTTGGCCACCTCATGTGAAGAGTTGACTCATTGGAAAAGACTCTGATGCTGGGAGGGATTGGGGGCAGGAGCAGAAGGGGATGACAGAGGTTGAGATGGCTGGCTGGCATCGCTGACTCGATGGACGTGAGTCTGAGTGAACTCTGGGAGTTGGTGATGGACAGGGAGGCCTGGCGTGCTGCGATTCATGGGGTCGCAAAGAGTCGGACACGACTGAGTGACTGAACTGAACTGAACTGAACTGAAGATATAAAAACTATAATAAATATAAGATATCATACTGTGAAACATGAAGCCTCAGAATATAAAACTAGGCCTCAGAATATAAGTAGAAATGAGGTGTGAAAGGAAAACCAAATGGAGTCACTGTTGCTAAGAGAGTTCTCTAAAATGAAGCCAGGAAGCCATTGAGAAAGTATGACATATGCACATCTCAGCCCTGTTGGAATTTGAACTTTAACAATTTTTTTTTTCTTAACATAGGCATCTAGAACATCCGCTCAATGTTCCAGAAATGCAAAATATATATCAGACCCTTACCCTAAAATAACACGGGGCAGGCTATTCCTTAAGGACAAATAGTTCCTTTCTTGCATTAGTGACAATCATTATTCTTGAACAACCTTGTGGCTTTTGCTTTTAGAAACCCCAACTCTCTCTTCCCTGAAGCAATCTTTTGTTTTACCTGGATCTGTGTGTCCTGATTTGCAGTTCTTAAGACCCCTAGTAAAATTCTTTGTTCTTTGCAGCCTTGACACTGATTATGGCTCAATAGAGGGATTGGATGGCCCGGGTAGAGAGTATTATAAGAACACAAGCAGTGGCAATGGGAAAGGACAGATAGGAGTGTGTGTGTGTGTGTGTGTGTGATGTGTATAGTGTGCGAGTTGTCTTAAAACATAAAGGGAGTTGTTAGCTGACAAGGAAAGTTAGAAAGATGAGTTGCAGCCAATTCATGGAGGGCCTTTAAAGCCAGACCAAAGTGATTCAGCAGACAATGGTGATTTTTTATGAGGAAAATGATATTATCCATTTAAGGAATCTGAAAATATATCTGGTTTGATGTGAAGGGAAACTGAAGTTTAATGAAACACTAAGACAGTTAGACTCCCTAAGTGGTTATTGCATGGAAAACAATAGGGAAAGAACTGAAATGTAATCTCATAGCAATTAAAATATAACCTGAATACCTACATGCAACATGTCGCAATTGCCTCTTTTGGCTTAGCATCTTCTGTGTGGATGACTTATGAAGATGAAAAGCAAAAACATAATGATTTGCAAGGTTATTTTTTAGAATGCAAAAATGATCAACCACTTATATAAAAGTACCATTTCATTTCATAAATTTTAGTGCTTGGAACATTAATAATTGAGGGCACATAAAGAACTGAAATTAAGCATCTTTACTACACTGTGTTAAAGATGAATGTGTATCTTCAAAATGTTAAAAAAAAAAAATAAGGAAGCCATTCTTTTCAAAGCTAGCATTTTTTTGTAACCCAGATCCTGAGTAAAAACATAAAAACAGCCCTTAGTTCTGCTGTTCCACTTTACAAGAGAGAGAAATCTTAAACTCTAAAGTTTGCTCTTAAAACAAAGAAAAATTGAAAAGAAAAAGAAAGGTAGGAAATATGTTTCTATTGTTGTGCAGCAAGGCAGCTACACAATGCTGAAGAAAAAAAAGAATGACTTTAATATAAAAGTCTTGGATTCTGGCAAGCTTTGGATTATTCATACTATTTGGTTTGGAGGGTCATAGATTGAACTGTGTGTCAGTAACAGCACACTGAATGCCATTTTTTTCAAGCCTAAACAAAAAGTCCTCAAAATAATTACTTTCAGGTCTTCTTTGTTCCTCTTGCCATTTGCTTCTCAGCTTTTTTTTTTTTTTTTTTTTTGCTCATTTTAACCAATTAGGTAAATATGAAATATATGTTGACTCTAGTTAACAGAAGGCATTTTCAGAATGTAGTTCTTAGAAGTGATAATGAACAAGGCAACATGTGTTGACTGAAAGAAAAAGGCACAATGTAAAAATTGTGAGCTAAGTTTTATTTGGGGAACCTTACTGAGGACTATAGCCTGGGAGACAGCCTCTCAGACAGTTCTGAGGAACTGCTCCAAAAAGGTAATGGAGGAGTCAGGATATATATGAATTCTTCTGCTGTGGTGGAGGCGAGGGGGGAACATGTAGTTGAACATCAAAAGATTATTACTAATTACAAAGAACAGAAGTCTGAACTTAATGATTTTAGTGCAGTGGGAAGATGCAGGAATCTGGGGGTCATTGAAATTATTCCTTAGATATGCATCTTAAGTATCTAGGCGTAGTATATTCAAAGTACAGAATGCTTCCTGTTTTTATCCATCCTGAATTCTGCTCAGGGTACACTGTTACTGGATGTCTACAGCAGTTAATGGCTTGATCTTTGTAGAACCAGAACGGTGGGCAATCTTCTTTTCTCTACACATGATATATAAAAATAATGTAAGAAGGGGGAAATAAGTATCATATTGAACTTCTGAAATCTGTATGTTTATTTAACAGCATCCACTTTAAGAATCAAGTATTATCATTGTCTCTTGCTTTCCTGTTATGATTTTCAGCTCAATAAATTCTTGCTTCCTGATTTTGCATACTGGGAATTCTGCTATACTCACTCATCAAATCTATTTTTTGGCAGCCGTATCCTGTCTCCATCTCTAAGGACATATGATCAAATTCTTCAAACTGATTCAGGGTGTCTGGTGACTTTTCAGACTGTTTGGGCAACTCAGTGGGGGCATTTAACCTTTCCAGTAACTATACCACAGGAGAATAAACAAATTGTATCCTTATCTTCTGCCTGGAGGTTAGCATTACTAATGTTATTGTGTTTACATTTTCTTCTATGGATGTTTAACTATATTTTCCATGTTCATTAGATACTTTCCCCCAAATTATTCAATGTTCTGGGGCTAATATGCTTTTTCAATGAAAAATAAGCAAGATATCCTCATAAAGGACCAAGACCTGCCCTTTTTGTTGGGTTTTCCAATAGTGGGAATGAGTTGTACTGCACCCAGTGTCTCTAAATATATATCCAGATGCTAAAACATGAGCTTTCCCACCTAAACATAAATACAGTGGCATTTCTTATTTTATTTTATTTATTTTTTTGGACTTCTAAGCTTCAGACATATAAGATGATTATTTCTGTTGTTGAAACCATCCAGTTTGTGGCACTTGTCACAGCAGCTCTAGCAAACTAATACATGACCACTATAAATAATGTAACTGCAAACATTCTTGTATCCATCTTATTATATGCATAAACACAGATTTATATTGGGTATAGAAATATGAGTGCAAGTGGTATGTGATAGGGAATTTATGTGCTCAACCTCAGCAGATAACACCAGTTTTCAAATTGTCTGTGTCAATTTACTACATGATGTGTAAAAAAAAATTTCTTTCTTTTTGTCTTCAGTATGACAAGGTATTACAGTGTATTTATTTTTTTATTTATTTTTTTACTTTACTTGTATTGGTTTTGCCATACAACAACATGCATCTGCCACTGGTGTACACGTGTTCCCCATCCTGAACCCCCCTCCCACCTCCCTCCCCATACCGTCCCTCTGGGTCATCCAAGTGCACCATCCCCAAGCTTTCTGTATCCTGCATCAAACCTGGACTGGCGATTCATTTCTTATATGATATTATACATGTTTTAATGCCATTCTCCTAAATCATCCCCCCTTCCCTCTCCCACTGAGTCCAAAAGACTGTTCTATACATCTGTGTTTCTTTTGCTGTCTTGCATATAAGGTTGTTGTTACCATCTTTCTAAATTCCATATATATGCATTAGTATACTGTATTGGTGTTTTTCTTTCTGGCTTACTTCACTCTGTATAATAGGCTCCAGTTTCATCCACCTCTTTAGAACTGATTCAAATGTATTCTTTTTAATGGTTTAATGTATATGTACTACTGCTTTCTTATCCATTCATCTGCTGATGGACATCTAGGTTGCTTCCATGTCCTGGCTATTATAAACAGTGCTGCAATGAACATTGGGGTACACGTGTCTCTTTCAATTCTGGTTTCCTCGGTGTGTATGCCCAGCATTGGGATTGCTGGGTCATATAGCAGTTCTATTTCCAGTTTTTTAAGGAATCTCCACACTGTTCTCCATAGTGGCTGTACTAGTTTTCATTCCCACCAACAGTGTAAGAGGGTTCGATTTTCTCCACATCCTCTCCAGCATTTATTGCTTGTAGACTTTTGGATCGCAGCCATTCTGACTGGCATGAAATGGTACTTCATTGTGGTTTTGATTTGAAATTCTCTGATAATACATGATGTTGAGTATCTTTTCATGTGTTTGTTAGCCATCTGTATGTCTTCTTTGGAGAAATGTCTATTTAGTTCTTTGGCCCATTTTTTGATTGGGTCGTTTATTTTTCTGGAATTGAGCTGCAAGAGTTGCTTGTATATTTTTGAGATTAGCTGTTTGCCAGTTGCTTCATTTGCTACTATTTTCTCCCATTCTGAAGGCTGTCTTTTCACCTTGCTTATAGTTTCTTTTGTTGTGCAGAAGCTTTTAATTTTAATTAGATCCCACTTGTTTATTTTTGCTTTTATTTCCAATATTCTGGGAGGTGGGTCATAGAGGATCCTGCTGTGATGTATGTCAGAGAGTGTTTTGCCTATGTTCTCCTCTAAGAGTTTTATAGTTTCTGGTCTTATGTTTAGATCTTTAATCCATTTTGAGTTTATTTTTGTGTATGGTGTTAGAAAGTGTTCTAGTTTCATTTTTTGTGTTCAACAAACATTTGTTGAGCAACTACTATATACAACAGACTATACACCGTAGAGAGGATACAATGATGAATGGGCCACAGCCCCTTGCCCTCAAGAAGCTTCTAGTTTTTCAGGACACTAAAAGGGTAGTATAAGTAAAGTGTACAAATAACTGCAATATAAGGAAAAATATGATGAGGGCAATAAAGAAAACGTTCTAGAGAGGGGCAGATTATAAATGGTGGCTGGATCAGAGGGAATGATTCAAGAAGAAGTAGCAGTGGAGCTATGGAATTTAATAGAGAGGATCTCAACAGGCAGAGATAAAGGAAGAAATAATCCTGGTAGAGATAACAGTAGGCACAAAGGCAAGGAGGCAGGAAAACACAGAGCAAATTTAGGGAAAGCAAGTGATCTAGTCTGATGGGCCATAGAGTTGACATCCTCAGAAAGTGAACAATAAAAATGAAAAAAGTGGGTGAAAGCCACATGGAGGAGGATGTCAGCTAGATAGAGAAGTTCACAGTTTATTTAGTGCACAAGAAAGAAGCAATGAAAGCCTTTAAGAAGGAAAATGACTTGCCATATTTACTTATGCAGGAATCTCTGGTGGCTCAGCAGTAAAGAATCCGCCTGCAATACAAGATATGGATTTGATCCGTGGGCCAGGAAAATCCCATGGAGAAGGAAATGGCAACCCACTCCACTATTCTTGGGAGTGGGAAATTCCATGGACAGAGGAACCTGACAGGCTACAGTCCATGTGGTTGCAAGAGTCGGACATGACTTATCAACTAAACCATCACTACATTTACTTATGCATCTATTTGCACCTTTCCACATTCCAAAAAGCATCTGATGCAATCAACAAAAATAAACATATTGTAATAAGATAAAAATATGTAAAGAGATCAAGATGTAGGGCTAAAATATTAATAAGAAAGCCAAAAGACACCAGGAGTAGCCAGTGCACAAAAAAGAAGATCCTACACAATTATTAATAGTAGGGCTTACAGTCAGCTTTGGGTTAAAGAAAGGCAATGTCAAAGAATGTTCAAACCACTGCACAACTGCACTCATCTCATACGCTAGCAAAGTAATGTTCAATATTCTCCAAGTGAGGCTTCAACAGTATGTGAACCAAGAACTCCCAGATGTTCAAGCTGGATTTAGAAAAGGTTGAGGAACCAGAGATCAAATTGCAAACATCTGTTGGATCATAGAAAAAGCAAGAGAGTTCCAGAAAAACATCTGCTTCTGCTTTATTGACTACACCAAAGCCTTTGACTGTGTGGCTCACAACAAACAGGATAATTCTTAAAGAGATGGGAATATCAGACAACCTTACCTGACTCCTGAGAAATCTGTAGGTAGGTCAAGAAGCAACAGTTAGAATTAGACACGGAACAATGGACTGGTTCCAAATCAGGAAAGGAGTACATAAAGGCTGTATATTGTCACTGTGCTTATTTAACTTATATGCAGAGTACATTATGTGCGATGCCAGGCTGGATGAAGCACAAGCTGGAATCAAGATTGCCAGGAGAAATATCAATAACCTCAGATATGCAGATGACATCAAACTAATAGCAGAAAGTGAAGAGGAATTGAATAGCCTCTTGATGAAAGTGAAAGAGGAGAGTGAAAAAGTTGGCTTAAAACTCAGCATTCAAAATCTAAGATCATGGCATCCGGTCCCATTACTTCACGGCAAATAGATGGGGAAACAACAGAAACAGTGATAGACTATTTTCTTGGGCTCCAAAATCACTGCAGATGATGACTGTGGCTATGAAATTAAAAGTCGCTTGCTGACCAACCTAGACAGCATATTTAAAATCAGAGACATTGCTTCACCAACAAAGGTCCATCTAGTCAAAGCTATGGTTTTTCCAGTAGTCATGTATGGATGTGAGAGTTGGACCATAAAGAAAGCTGAGCACCAAAGAATTGATGTTTTTGAACTGTGGTGTTGGAGAAGACTCTTGAGAGTCCCTTCAACTGCAAGGAAATGAGTCAATCCTAAAGGAATTCAATCCTGAATATTCATTGGAAGGACTGATGCTGAAGCTGAAACTCCAATACTTTGGCCACCTGATGCGAAAAACTGACTCATTTGAAAAGACCCTGATGCTGGGAAAGATTAAAGGCAGGAGGAGAAGGGGATGACAGAGGATGAGATGGTTGGATGGCATCACTAACTCAACAGACATGAGTCTGAGCAAGCTCCAGGAGTTGATGATGGACAAGGAAGCCTGGCATGCTGCAGTTCATGGGGTCACAAAGAGTCATACATGACTTAGTGACTGAACTGAACTGAACTTGTATTTCTAATTGGCCAGAGCAATGGTAGAGATGTAACATGTGAACCAAGGACACGATCAAAGCTGTGCTTAGTAAAGGTCTATCTAGTAGTGACACAAAGGATTAATTGGCATATGGACATTGTAAGTGGATGGTAGACTTGTTAGGAAGTTATTACAACATCAAGAATCTCAACAAGGTGATAAAAAGTCTTTCTTATGGAATTTGGTATTCCCTTAATACAAGAGTGGCAAAGAGGAGAATCTGTTGTTTTGAGATCTCTATGGCCCAAAACATGTTGCCAATGACAAGTTTCAAAGATGTATAAAATTAATCTGGTGCTATTTTCTGTCTGCTAGAGGTGTTTTCCTTAGGGTGTGTATGTTGTGCAATTCATTTCTTTGGAGAGAGCCTTGTCTAAGTATCTCCAGGCATTTGGCAGGTCAAGTCCTCTGTGTCCTCCAGTGATATCTTTAACTGTGGGGCTGTGTGGTACCTTTCAGAGCGGACTTCACCTTTGCAGTGGGAATACCCGTAAGTCATTTAAGAATAAATGTTCAGTTAATAATGGGTTTCTTTCAAAATAAATGAAGACTATGCTTTTTTCTCCTTTGTGTCAGTGTTCACTTTCAATGTGATGATAGCGGCAGGGAAAAGAGTTTGCAAAGGCAACTGCAGCTCCAAAAAAAAGGAGGGGAGTCAAAGTCGTTATGATGCAGATTCATTTCATTTTAGAATGCCTGGCCAGGGCAGCAAGATCTGTTTGAAGAAGAGCTGTTGCATCCCGCCGTGAGAGAAACTTATTCCTTGCTGAGTCTAAATTATTCAGAAACAGGGGAGAGTAGAGAGAGGGAGTAATTATCTCTACCAGTGGGGCATGCTAACCTTTCCAAGCACGGTATCATTCTACACACACACACACGTGCACGTTTGTGCATGCACACAGATACATATGTCTACTTCAAAGTGTATTCTATATTTTCAACCACACTCTTTTCATAACATATGACAAAAAGGACCCTCTCTTATCGTACCTGCACCTTTCTCCTGAATTATCCCATGGTTCCACTCTTCTGTCCTTTCTTCCTACCATTTGCCTTCTGGACTCCATAGCCTGCAAAAAAAAAAAAAAAATTGCTCTCAGATAGCTCTTCTATATCCATAGTTCTTTAATTCTGGTTAATCACTGCTCGGATGTTTTCATTTTATTTTGTATTATATAATATAAGAAAGAGACAGAGACAGAGAATGAGAGAGAAACTTGTGTGTGAGTTATGCAGTGTAACCCAATAGCCATGGTTCTCAAATGTCAGCATACACCAGAATCACCTAAAGAGCTTCATACAACATGATTGCTGGACATGCGCCAGAGTTTCTCATTCAATAGGACTGGGTAAGACCTGAAAATGTGAATTTCTAACAATATCTCAGGTGATGCTGATGCTGGCAGCTTTGAGATCACACTTAAAGAACTCCTGTAATGAAATGCTATTAATAATATTAAAGCTGCCCTGACTGAGACTTCTTTCTAATTCCGTGCCCCCTTTCTCTCCTTAAGAGGTCAATTACTGTGCTGAATTTTAAAAATCATTTCCTTGCTTTTTAAAAATACTCTTAATTTTGTCACATATAAATGTACTCCTAAACTACAAAGGAATATTCAGACAATGGAATATTACCCAAGGGTGAAAAGGAATGAACTGCTGGTACACAGAATAATGTGATAAATCTTAGAAACATAATTCCAGGTAAAAAAAAAAGTTACTGAAGATTATATGTAGTAATTTAGCATTTTCAAATATTCCAGTGCTTTTCATCCCCAGTTCTGGTTGATGACATCCCCAGAAAAGCCTTATATTTTTCACAAATAATATGCTGAATATACAACTTCTTTCTAAGGATCTCTATGCATCCCACAATTTCTCATTTAATCTAAAAGTTGGGAGGTATGCAGGAAAAGACATTTCCTTCTATCTTTTAACAAATAAATGTGAAATACAAAAAGGAATCACCTATGAAACTCCAATACTTTGGCCACCTCATGCGAAGAGTTGACTCGTTGGAAAAGACTCTGATGCTGGGAGGGATTGGGGGTAGGAGGAGAAGGGGATGAGAGAGGATGAGGTGGCTGGATGGCATCACCGACTCGATGGACATGAGTTTGAGTGAACTCCAGGAGTTGGTGATGGACAGGGAGGCCTAGCATGCTGCGATTCATGGGGTTGCAAAGAGTCGGACACAACTGAGTGACTGAACTGAACTGAACTGAAGAGCGAATGTCATTGGAAAAATAAAGGTTAAAATTTCAGATTCTTGGAGACTTTTATTGAGGGCAATCAATGTTATGTCCACAAGAAGTAGGACAGCATAATAAATTTTTAAAGTTCTGGCTAGAAATTAGGAGAGGTAGATTCCAGTCCTGATTCTACTCCAGAAAAGTCAATTCATCCCTCTGGGTTTGATCCCTCATCTACAAAATGATGAGATCAGTAGTTTTAAAACCATGCTCAAAGGAGCCCTAGGGATTCCTCACAGACATTTCTGGAACTGCGTCAGGCAATGAGGAGTATGTGGAGGTTGGAGGGAGCAAGGATGATGTTTGAAGTTCAGGACCTTCTTCTCAGTGCTTCCCAGGTGGCTCAGTGGTAAAGAATCTGCTTGCCAAACACAAGATGCAGGTTTAATCCATGGATCAGGAAGATCCCCTGGAGGAGAAATGGCAACCCACTCCAGTATTCTAGCCTGGAAAATCCAATGGACAGAGGTTCCTGGCAGGCTACAGTCCACTGGGTTGCAAAGAGTTGGACACAACTGAGAATGCATGCATTACACATTACCTTCTTTCCACCTCTTCTATCTGAGCCATTGAATTCTCTTATTTTCATATGCTGGAATTCTAGAAAGAATTCATTTGGAGAACTGATTCTGTTGATTGACAAAGTTCGAAAACCACAAAACTAAGAGATTTGTAAAGGTCCTTCCAGCTTTACTGTATTCTTCTATTCCAAACCTTTCTTAAAAGCAATCTGTACCACCACCACCACCACGAAAACTCCGTAAACTCTCTCAAATTTCCATCTCAATGCCCCCAAGCCTATGTATTACTCTTTCATTCTACCTTCTTTAATGCAGTCTCTGAAGAAAGATCTCACTTCTCAGCTTCAAGACAAATCTTTCCATCCATGTTCCAGACTTCATTCCCTACAATTCTTAAGACTTTGCCTATTTATTATTTTCATTCATACTCTATCTTTCTCCTCTTCCATCTTCTCTCTTTATCATTTTCAAGATATTTCTCACAGGCTATACATATGCTCAAGAATTTTTCCTAAACATAAACAAAGCACAAACCTTCCCTACAGCCTACATCCTCCTTTGATTACTGGTCCCCTCTCCTTCCCTCTTGAAATGTCTGGTATTGTTGTTTCTATTAGTATTTGTTTTCCTATTTCACCGCTTCTCAATCTACTACAGCTTGCCTTTTCTTCCCACCATTGCAATAAAAATGTTCTGGCAAAATCTTCCGCCAATGGTCATCTCAGTTCTCTATCATGGCATAATTTAGCAGTTCTTCTATCAGTTTAGGACTCTTAGCAACTTCTTTCCCACCCTCCACCTTAGCTGGAGGTTTTGTATGAAAGACCCTGGTGTCTCTGCCCCAGCCCTATGTGATATCATTTATACTACTACACTCTGATTGCTGCCCTTAGTTTATCATAATCATTGTCTCATGCCCAGATTCTGTCTCTTTGTCTCACACCTTCAAACTGACCTCTTAGCTGGGATTATCTGAGTCTCTTCCCTGGTGGCTCAGACTGTAAAGAATCTGCCTGCAATACAGGAGACCTGGGTTCAATCCCTGGATTGGGAAGATCCCCTGGAGGAGGGCATGGCAACCCACTTCAGTATTCTTGCCAGGAGAATCCCCATGGACAGAGGAGCCTGGCAGGCTACAGTCCATGAGGTTGCAAAGAGTTGGACATGACTGAGCAACAAAGCAAATACACATACATACATCTGAGTCTCTTAGTATTTCATCCTTTGACACTGCTTCTCAGGTCATTTGATCTCCATGCTCTGAAATTCATGGAACACTCCATCCCAAGCCCAAACATTCAGTGTGGGCATCTAGGTTTGTTCAGAGGGAATGAGGGGCACAGATCCAATGTCCTTGTACTTCTCATGCTGCAAGTTCTCCCAAGATGATAGTACCCTCTCTGGTGACTTCAACTACCACCTGTGTTGGTAATTTTCAGTCTTCTTACTTCAGATTCAAACTTATGTAGCCCAATTGTAGCAAGATATTGCCACTTGGGGATTCAATAGTTACATCAGACAAAATATGTCCAGACTAAAGTCATCATCTTCCTTCTAATACTTGAGGCTTCTCCTGATTTCCCCATTTCAGTGAATGATATCCACTTCTAACCACTCATCTACTTTGGTGTCAGAGTGGACTTGTAATAAAGCAGAATGAAAGAAGCAGTGGTACACAACTGGCACTGAGTTGAGACCATAGATATCTCTATGCCCCCATTTATGCTGCTTATCTCCACGAATCCCCAAGAATCAAGCTGGAAGTTAAAGCAAAGTAATCAGTGATGTTATTAATTGTTTTTTTTTTTTTTTTGCTTACTTCAGTTCAGTTCAGTTGCTCAGTCATGTCCGACTCTTTGCGACCCCATGAATTGCAGCACGCCAGGCCTCCCTGTCCATCACCAACTCCGGGAGTTCACCCAAACTCATGTCCATCAAGTCGGTGATGCCATCCAGCCATCTCATCCTCTGTTATCCCCTTCTCCTCCTGCCCCCAATCCCTCCCAGCATCAGAGTCTTTTCAAATGAGTCAACTCTTCGTATGAGGTGGCCAAAGTATTGGAGTTTCAGCTTTAGCATCAGTCCTTCCAATGAACACCCAGGACTGATGTCCTTTAGAATGGACTGGTTGGATCTCCTTGCAGTCCAAGGGACTCTCAAGAGTCTTCTCCAACACCACAGTTCAAAAGCATCAATTCTTTGGCGCTCAGCTTTCTTCACAGTCCAACTCTCACATCCATACATGACCACTGGGAAAACCATAGCCTTGACTAGATGGACCTTTGTTGGCAAAGTAATGTCTCTGCTTTTGAATATGCTATCTAGGTTGGTCATAACTTTCCTTCCAAGGAGTAAGCGTCTTTTAATTTCATGGCTGCAATCGCCATCTGCAGTGATTTTGGAGCCCAAAAAAATAAAGTCTGACACTGTTTCCACTGTTTCCCCATCTATTTCCCATGTAATAATAAAGTAATTCATATATATAATTAAATCATCTTGCTGTACACCTGAAACTAATACAACATTGTAAATCAACTATGCTTCAATACAAATTTTAAAAACCAAAAAAAAAAAAAAAACTCAAAAAAAAACTGCTGCACTGACCAAAAAAATAATAATAAAGTAATTTATAGCTATCGCCTACTGCCTCTTACTCTGAGAAACAGAACCAATTGGTCACCAGAATTTCTTATTGGAAAATGTCTCCCAGGATCATAAAATAAATTGATAAACCCATAAATTACAACCTAAGTGGTTACTAGATTGAGATGATAAAAGGTACTGAATGTCATTCTTTCCAGAGCTGTCTGAGAATTTCTCCAAACATAAACCTTGGACAACTACATTCTCCCCAAAATAAGATCTGAGACCTTATATGCTAATATCCTGGATGAATGTAATAGTTCCTTTGCTCCCAAACTTCCACTACCATTGATCATTTTATTTAACAAATCTTTATTGAATGTCTAAAGTATGCAAGGTACTGTTCTGACATGAAAGACACAGCAGTAAGCCAGACAATACACCTGTGCTATTTTTTCCCCCTCACAGGATTCATTTCTCCACTCTTTCCTGGTTCTCTGTTTGCCAGGAGACTGACTTCTAAGACTGGCTTCACTTGGGCTTCTTGCCAGCTGATTTCTGCTCAGGTTTTAACAATAGGCACACTGGTATGAGACAGAAGGATGGGAAGAAAGAAGAGCTGGTAATTTCTTCTCCTGCTTCTCCTGACTTTCAGGATCATGTCTCTCTGTGTTCATGTCTCTCTGAGTTCCTCTAAGATTACATCTTCTTTAAGACAAGCCTCATTCCTAGATCTAGCTTTTATTGAGCTTTGCTAATTCTTTTTTCCACTTGCCCTTTCAATATACCTTATTTGTACCCATAACTCTGTCCATACTGCTGGGAAGTAATCCTTCTTTATAGTCTCTTTATTTGAACTATCTGCAAGGATTTCTGATTCCTGATGGGATCCTGGAGTGATATATGCTTGGGACTTATAGAACTCACATTCTATGGTGGCAGTGGTTCAGGGGGAGGAAAGAGAAAAACCATCAAACATATAATGATATAATACAATGTCATAAGAATATGTGCTATGAAGAAAAAGTGAAGCAAGACAAGAGTAATAGAGGTGGGATAGTTGGAGGTAGACTTTTAATAGACTGTAGACAGAAAACTTTTCTAAAGAAGTAACAGTTTGACATAGACAAATAAAATTATAAAACTAATCTTAAGGATATCTAGAGCATTCAGAACAGGGGAAACAGCCAGTTCAAAAGCCCTGAGGTGGGAAATTAATTAGTAGGTTTGAGGATAGCTAGAAGGTTAGTGCGGCTACTTGATCATACTTAATCATTCATTAATTTGCATTCATTCCTTCTAGTTTTAAGCACTGCTCTGAAAAATGGAGATGAAAGTCATGATCTCTGCCTTCATGGAGCTGACAGAAACAGTAACAAAGTCCTTTTCTTCTGCTTAAATTAAAAAAGAGAAAAAAATATACTAAAATGTTACACCAAATTATACCAAATCATACCAAATTATACCAAATATACCAAATACATAGCATTTGGGACTCCTGTAAAGTACAAGGTCAGCCAGACACTTCCATCAGCCTCGTTCTAATGTTCACATGTCAAATTCAAGATCCACTCATTACACGTTCAACACAGTCACAGGCTACTAAAAAGTTTAAAGATGATTGCCAAAAAGAAAATGTAAATAAATACTTGATGCTATTTTAAAATAAAATTGCTATGTTATGATAGCAAAGTATGCATATTGGTAACCATATTTGTAAAAGATAAGAAATTGGATGATGTCTTTTAGAGACCTAAAATGTTTTACATTATGATGAAGTAACATAATAAAAGAGATAAAAAGAAGTCCCACAATAAAAAGAATATGAAGAAATGGTATTGGAATTAAGATATTGGAAGAAGCCCTTCATATTGATGGTGACAAATGTTAGAGTTGGCCATGGAAGCCTCGGTTTCCTTTAAGAAAAGGAATGAATGAAATAGACAGTGATGTGCATGAAGAAAACACAGATTTTAATTCATGCAAACAACATTGATCAAGTATGTAGTAAGTGTGTACTACTCTACATGGCCTCTTGGGAATAGAAATAATAAGGAAGCCACACTCCTAGTACTGAAAGTGCCTGTAAGAAGAAAAGACAAATACATGAAAATATGCCAGATGCCAGAAAAAATCAGTCCAAGAAGGCACTATTCTCAGTAGTCTGCTACTGCTAAGTCACTTCAGCAGTCCACCAGGCTCCCCCGTCCCTGGGATTCTCTAGGCAAGAACACTGGAGTGGGTTGCCATTTCCTTCTCCAATGCATGAAAGTGAAAAGTGAAAGTGAAGTCCCTCAGTCGTGTCCGACCCTCAGCGACTCCATGGACTGCAGCCCACCAGGCTCCTCCATCCATGGGATTTTCCAGGCAAGAGTACTGGAGTGGGGTGCCATTGCCTTCTCTGCTCAGTAGTCTAGCTCTTAACAAATTTTTAGTCAGATAACGTCCACAATTTGAGGACATTCTGTTAATACTGCATTTTAGAAAAAAATGATAAAGGTATTGGGATGGAGTTACGGTCAGTATCTCTCGCCTCCTTATTCCACATCTAATCCTCATGGAGTTATCTTTCCCTTTACTTTGAGTGTATTCCATAAGGGGGCCAGAACAGAGATGTCACCAACACACACATTCAGCGATTTTCAATCTATCAGTATGGCTGCATTCATTCTGATGACCTATTTTCTACATGTTATCTAGCAGGTGATGATAGATTGCAAATATAAATTGTCTCCTGGGGTCTAAATTCTGTCTGGCCAATACCTACAGTAAGAGTGAATGGCATTCAAAATTCTTCACAAAGAATTACCAATTAGTGGACTTCTCTGATGGTTCAGTGTTTAAGACTCTGCACTTCCACTGCAGGGGGCATGGGTTCCATCCCTGGTCAAGCAACTAAGATTGTTCATGCCCTGAGGTTCAGCCAGAAAAAAAAAAAAAAAATTACCGTTTAATTCATCCAGTCCAGTGCTACAGACTGATGCAAATGTGGTTGTTCAATAACCTGTGTTGTGAAAAAGGAAGTTTCACAATGCCTAAGGTATTCCATATGAGCAACAGAAGCACATTCACTCACAGCCTGGAATCTGTTATGTTATAGCTACATGTTTTGTTTTCCATTCCATGCAGTTATTTTCTCCAGAAATTCACCTTGCTGGTTATATTTTGCTGAATCTAGACACTTATCTAACTGGAAGTTTCAAAAGACTACAAAATTGATAGAGGGAAATGGTGAGGACACGTAATGATGAAATTTAAAATGTCATGGAGTGTGAATTACTTATACATAGGTTAACAGAAACTAACTGTATCTTCCAAAATTACTTTCATTCCTGGGCTTCCATAGCAGCTGTATATTTCTATATCCACCTCTGTTTTGTACTACCAACCATGCTGCTACTGCTAAGTCGCTTCAGTCGTGTCCAACTCCGTGCAACCCCATGAACTGTAGCCCACCAGGCTCTTCTGTCCGTGGGATTCTCTGAGCAAGAATACTAGAGTGGGTTGCCATGCCCTCCTCTAAGTGATCTTTCTGACCCAGGGATTGAACCTGCGTCTCTTACATCTCCTGTATTGGCAGGCACGTCCTTTACCACCACCAACAACCATAATTAGCCAAAATAATTGTCATAGCCCTTCATTTACATCAGCAGATCATATTATGCTAATTATTTTTAAAAATCTGGTGCTAGGTTGATCATAACCTCTTCAGTTAGAGATTATTTTCCACATTTTGCATATGATTCTTTTCACTTCAGTTCAGTTCAGTCATGTCCGACTCTTTGCAACCCCATGGACCACAGCCTGTAAACGCACAACTACTGAGCCCACATGCCACATCAAAAGACCCTGTATGATGCAACAAACATCCTGTGTCCCACAGCTAAGGCCTGATGCAGCCTGATTAATTAATTAATTTAAAAAAGGAATTCTTATCTCCAGCTATCAACCTACCCATGCCAACCTATGATTTACATAATAAACAAGATACCAAGTGTACTTTGACAAAGTAAACTTCCAGCTTGATGTGATTTGGCATCTGTGTGAAAACAACTGAATCTGTTCTTTTATAAGAAAAAAGAAGGGCAGAAGAGATTCATCACCTCTGCAAAGGGAAGAAAAACTATACTTCATGTTTAGGCACTCCCTATTCTCTGAAATATGATTCATATCTTCCACTATGGAATAGTCTGTTTTGCCTTGCATTGTTCTACTGAATGATGGAGTAAGATGATAAAGTATTTCATCTGAGGATGCAAAACAGTGACAGGTTAGATTATACATTGAGGTTATTGGGATACAAATGTGATAGCTTAGGGCACCCTTTTCAGGAAAAGAAAACTGATGATCTTTTATATTTCTTGTAGGAAGCAGCAATTTTGAACATATAAGTCTTTGCCAGCCCTAGTCAAAAGACACAAGGTCCTATATATATATATAAATCTTCTTGCCCAGTTTTCCTGGAGTCTATTAACAAAGAAGATTCATCTCTGGCCTCAGCACATTGCTCCACTTTGAAGCTCTTTAAAAAATGATTCTACATGATATTCTTCACTTTTCACAGAGGAAAAAATCATGTGACTGATTCAACCAACTATTTAATTATTAGAGCTGAATTGTTAGCCACTGTAAAATACAATTATATCCAAAGGAATAGTTACCTTTCTGACAAACAGTGACAATCTGCATTTATTTAAACTCAGAGATGTAGATCTGCTGTCTTTGGTTATTACAGCATGATTTTCCTTAGCTCCATCTTTATCCAAAGCCAGATTTCCCAAATTTAGAGAGAAGCTTAGATTCTGAGCCAAAACATCATTTTTGAATTGCCAGAAGCTGCCTGTTAATTTTTCCCATGTTCTTATAAATTCAATTAAAAGCTGAAGCTTAAATCAAATTAAAATGATTTGCTTCATTATCAAACATCCAGCCATCCAGCTGTTCACAATATTAATGTTAATACATTTCATGCACAATAGTATTTTCTGATGTTCTCTGTATGTTCCCTCATGTCTGTAGTCAATTAATTATTTGTTATATGTGTGCTTATGGCAGCCTAGCTTCCTGTTTCCACTACCTTTTCTGCTTATACAAAGCTCTAAAACACTTAAATACTGACATTCATGAATCATAACTAAATTCAATATCCTTTATTTTCTTTCCTTTGAAAACAGGTTTCATACTAGAAGCGAATGAAGTCTAACATCTCTGAAAAACTTAAATACAATTCTTCTTCATTATCAGACATTATGACCACAATCCATCTACCAATATACGTCTGTCATGGCAGATATCTGGCATCTTGACAAAAACTGTAGCACCGAATATGAATGAGGAGATGGCAAGATATGCCACTTTATTGAACTGAAGATTGAAAATAGTGATGATTGAAATAACTGAGAAGCATCATATTTTTATTTTCAGAAGGATTAAAAATAAGTGCTTTGACTGAAATCCAAAGATGTATGCCTACCTGGTAGAAAGAACCATCCCATTCAGTCAGTGACGAGTAGTCATTATTAATGCACAGTAAATCATTATTAATGCACAGTAGTATGGAGAAGGAAATGGGAACCCACTCCAGTATTGTTGCCTGGAGAATCCCGTGGACAAAGGAATCTGGAGGGCCACAGCACATAGAGTTGCAAAGAGTCGGACACAGCTAACACACATACACACAAAGTACCATTGCTAAGACAGACCCATACATATAGGAAAATTAATCAAAATGAAAGAAATTATTACCAACAAATAAGCAAAACAGATTAGATGATCAGCAAAAATCATTGAAAAAAGAGTATTTTGGAAACAACACAATTTCAGCTACTTCCCTTCCTCGTAGTAATCCCTTCCTGGACTTCTATATATCTGTAGCTACCTGAATCACCTGAGTCCTTCTTAACCTGTCATGGAATTTTAGTCTATCTTTAGTATCTGTTTAAGACTAACATACTATTTCTGTCCCAGTAACTACACATCCACACATACTTCCTAGCCTCAGTCAACACTCCTTTAGCAACACAAATGTTATGACCATTCTAAATGATCCATACACATTCATACTCAACAGAGAACAAATTAGCAGGGAAAGAAACAAGGAAAAAGACGTTTCAGATAGGGGAAATATGAAGCACAAAATACCACACTCTGTGTATAGAATTACAATCATTGCCAGTAGAAGAAGTACAAGTTGAGGTTTATCAAAGGAAGGGGCATCCTCATGGCTTTCAATTACGTGCCACGTGATCAAAAGTGCAAATTAAGCAAATATTTTCAGGCAATAGTGAGTCAAAGAGTTCATGATTGGCATATGAGTATTAACGATACTAATATATAAGGCAAGTGAATATGGCATCTTTATCCATACTTGATTCTTCTTTTGTCAATAAACTTTCATAATGTCCCAGTCTCAACATACGATATCAATGTTATTAAACTTTTGGTTTCAAAATTTTGTAATTATGTTTATCTTTTCTTATTTATTAATTGACCCAAGCTTTCTAATATGGTATCTCTCAAAGTATCAACTCTAGACACCTACCTCAGAAACCTCACTTGATGCTTGTTAACATGTAGAACTTGGGTCAGATTTGCTGAATCAGAGTGCCACCTAGGAATCTGAATTTTGACATTCTCAGTTGATTCTGATGCACAATGAAATCTAACTACATCACAGCATGATATCTGTGATGAATTAGACTAAGGTCACTGCTGACAGAAAGTTAGTACAATCTGACTTTTGTGTGCTGAATGTGGTGTCAGTGTTTTGCCAAGGCATATTTCTCAGAGCCCTGCTCACTGGAGATGCTCTTGAACAAAATTTCTGTGGCCAAATCCATTTCAGATACCATCAAAATTACATATTGGTATTATTAATTATAATTAATAACATATTAAAGGTTCTGAGAAGTCCTGCATTAAAAGAAAAACAGCATTTCCCAAATTTATTTGACTATGAAACCCTTTATTATCATAAACCCATTTATATACTATAGGATGAAATGCTAATATGAGTATATTTCTAAAATAACACTCTCATGCTCCACTGTTATGGTGCTGGTGTTTATCATATTATTGAATCATTTTCCATTTCCAGTTTATTAAGATTTTTAAAAACCAGGGTTATATTGGGATATATTTAAAAATCAGGGATATAACTGATGGTGGTAAAGGGTCAATGCACTGATGAAAACAAAATACATTGAAATACCGTGTGATTTTTCAATAAATCGCTCAATTTATTAATGTGTTAGCTATGACCTGAATACCTTTATAATAATAAGTCCACCAACAAAACTTAGTTGACAAATTGTGAGTCAGAAAACAGAGACTCAGTTCTCCTGTTACAATGTTAAATTTTTTTTTTTGTTAGATCACTAAGTGAGAAATCATTTGGAGGCATTAGCAGATCAGTTGTAATTTGTAAAACAACCTTTAGCAGTTATAGTTAAGATGGTTTTCAATGATTGCCTCATTAGAACATGGCATCCCCCTTTCCTGTAATACACATGATGCATTCTCCATTATCTGGCTGTGGATTCACTGCAGAGTGGATTAATTTGTGAGATTCTGAGCACATCTTCATCACCTCATACCAGACTACTGAACAGCCCCTCAATCCCAGGACACTGGAAACACACCAAAAACATCTGACTCTGTCTGCTCAAATATTACCCAAGCAGCCTTCCTTCTGCCTATTTACACATTAGAGCCTAGAGAGCAAACTTGCCTATTTACACATTAGAGCCTAGAGAGCAAACTTTCACCTTTATAGAAATAATGTTTCCAGAAGGTACAATTTGTTATATTTATGCATCAACTCTCTTGACCTTACTGATATCACTTTTACCAGTTTTGCCATCATCACTTCCTTGTTCCCTAAGGAGCCTCTAACTTCTCTATAGAGTTTTAAATAAAATCAAGCCCATTTCGGAAAGTACAGATATGGAATCTTTTTAAAGCTGGGAACAAGTATGATACTAGCAGTAATTAAAGAAAAAAGGTAGAAATCATTTGCTTTAAAGACTATGAAATATTATAGAATGTCCCATTGTGAAAAGCAGTTTAGCACAGAATTAGCAATCAAGGCTTTCTGCCAGCCTCCTTAGCAGCTGTTAAAACTTGTTTGGAACCTTTGCATGAGAAACGCTGCAGCAACTGTGAACTACAGTGGTTCATCTGAAATACATTTATGGTTATGAGAAGCACAGCAAAACATCTGCAAAAGAAATCAAGCACTAGGGGGTTAGAAGGCCAAGTTAGTGAAGCTTCCCAGAATTATCTCAGGGCCTGTCAGGGAAGGTTAAAAAAGAGGCTTCCCCAGAAGCTGCCAAAGACAGAACTGAAGCTGCCAAGAGTTAAAGGAAGCGAACAAAGGGTAGAGGGACCCAAAGGATTTCTATCTTGTAGGCTCAGTGTGAGGAAATGTAGAAAGGCGCTAAGCTCAAAAGTAGAGACGTATACGCTAGGAAATTGAATGAATTGAGCCTTGTATGATCAACACAGTTTGCACACAAACAAAAAGATAAATTCTGTAATGGGAAAAGTACTAATTACAGTGACATCCAAAGAGTAGCTTCTCCAATGCTCCTTCAGATGCAATAAAAACTGAATTTCCACATGGACTAATAAATTAGGAACTTGATCAGAAAGACTGAAAAATGTGTTTGCAAAAGAAAATAGAACATTCTAGTGGAAAGTCAAAGAAGGCAGCGTGGAGAATTCCAAGCAATTAATAGTCCTAAAGGTTGATAAGCATTTGAGTCAAGTTCACAATAAATGCAGAAAAACATATTCAGGAATTTAAGAAGACATCAAGTATTATCAGTGGGTTATTCTGGCCTCCATTTACACTGGCCAAGTGGTTTACCCTCTATCATTCCTCTTTCTTATAATCTTCTATGTCATTCCTAGGTTAAATATATGTTAAATGGAAATTTACAGAGATTTATGTTAAAAACTTTCACAATAAAATGCAAATCTCTGTTGATTAACTTTCCATAATTAAGTGTTTATCAGTAACCTTAGACATGCTGTAGAACTAATGTAATGCATAGAATGTTCAATGCATTTATTTTCTGAAGAGTTATAAATCTAAGATTGCACTTGATAGCTGCCATGGTCTTCTAATGTATTACAAGACAGCATTGGTGATTGCTATGCATTTAAAAGATTGTTGTTCTATTAAAAAAGCTGGATAAGTGATTATTAGAGTGTGTACTTAAAGCCACACTCCCTGAAGTCAATAAAACATAGAAATATTTTTTAAGTTACAAGTTAAGTTTTAAGTTCATACTACTTTCTACATGTTACTGTTAGATTAAGTGGACTCCTAAATTGAGTGATAATAAACAGGGTGATGATAATATGTTAACATTAGAATGATTATACAAGAAGTCAGAACAGAGTAAACACTTTTTTGTTATACATTTCTAACTCTGTGTTTATAGACAACATTTCTTAAGGAGGTTCATCCTGTATTGATGCAATAGTTTTACTTAATATTAGAATCTCCACATTCCAAATTCTTCCATACCAGGTCAATCTACTACAATCAATTAACTTCTCAGAGTCGATGCTATTTCTGCACCATCTTCCATGATGTCCCCCTACTCTAAATATTCTCATGTGTGTGCATGCTCAGTTGCTTCCATTGTGTCCAACTCTTTGTGACCCTATGGACTGTAGCCCACCAGGTTCCTCTTTCCATGGGTTTCTCCAGGCAAGAATACTGGAATGGGTTGCAGTGCCCTTCTCTAGGGGATCTTCCAGACCCAGGGATCAAACCCACGTCTCTTATGTCTCCTGCATTGGCAAGTGGATTCTTTACCACTAGTGCCACTGGGGAAGCCCTTGGGGGCTAATGTCTCTGACCTATTTTTTCATCTACTAATGATAAATTATATGCTAATTCATTACATGGTATTCTCAGTTAAATGAGATGAAAAACTTTGGAGGCTAAAGGGTGTGTGCGTGTGTGTGTGTGTTCCTTCTATAATCAATATTTGTATATATAGTCACTGAGATCCAGGATTTTGATATTTAAAGTGTTCAGTAAGTTTTCAGAATTTAAAAAAAAAATGACTTGTTCTGGCCAGCTGTTTTTATAGCTCCTGTCTACTAGCTGGCTTTAAATAATAACAACAGAAAGAGAAAGTATACCATTATTTACAGATACTGTCAAACCATGTGCACTGAATTTCTTGCCCCTCTTGCTTTCAGAGAGTTTAAATAATCTCATACCCACTCCTGGGCTTCTGACTGTCCAAACTCACTTGGCTTTCACTTTTCTTTAAGTATAAATCACATTGGCTTGTACCTTTCTAAGACTCAGTTACCACATTTACTTAGCCACATTCTAAGTAAAACCAAAAAATGCAGAAATGTTTATATTGCAATAACATCTTCTAATATGATTCTGCCATTGCTATTTGAAAATATAGGTTTTATTATCCAGTTAAAAATAATGCAGATTAGAAAATATCTGTATCTGGAAACACTGGGTGTCAGATTTGCAAGCTTCCAAATACATAGATTTTCATTTATTTCTGCAACATCCTAATAAATTATTGACTTTAATTCCTAGTTGTTTTTATTGAATAAATAGATTCCCTACAAAACTGAATGTAAATGTGCTACTCAAATAATTTCTATGACTAATTATGATTTTCTGTGAAAATCTCCAGCAAATTCTCATCCCCCAACTTTCTGAACCTAATAAGCCCTTATCATTTCTAAATGATTGAACTGTCCACCTGTGTGGATCTTGGGACTACCTGGTGTTATGAGCAGTGATAGCCAGAGAAGCAGAGTAATGGAAATGGCAAAAAAAAAAAAAGCCCATATGTTCTATACCAAAACACAGTTGCTGCTTCAGGGCAAAAGTCACTGAAAGTCAGGATATGGCAAGGAGTTAATATTTCTGTAGGATGAGATTTTACATGTCTGTCTCTTTGTGTCTGCCAATAAAATGAAATTATAGCATTAACTATCATGTTTCCTACTATTATCTTAAGCGGTCTTAACATTTGTAATATAAGGACCTCAACTGTTTACCTCTAATGTTACTATAAACACTCTCATAATAGACCCTTCTAATTGATTGGTGAACAACTGATCACTGATACCAGCCTGCTAATAAATCTATCATGGATGAAAACAATAATGCTTATTTACTAAGATTTTAGGAGAATCTGTGCTAGAATCTATAATAACTAATAGTTAGAAACCTTGCTGGGGGGAAGATATAACCTAGATTGCCACAAATGGATTTGAAACCTGTTCAAAAGCAAACCACACAGCATTACCCCCACATTTTGAATCAGTTAATAATGAACATAAGTAGAATGATTGAAAAGTCTGACTCCCCTATTTTGACACTTGAAATGTTTCTGGGATATACATAAACAAGAAATTGAAAACATAAAGAAAAGAACAGTGGCTCCAAAAACCCAGTTATTCAACCAAAAGACATTATTAGGTGCCCTGGGTTATTCAAGTACAGTTTTCCTGTACTTTTATGTGGTAGGTTAGGTCTCTGCGGTATCCTCACACCCAAAAGTCAAACCCCAAAACTCACCAGTAGTCGAAGGTCTTAAAACTGCTTGGCATACTCTAAAATCTAACTGACCTTCTTTAAATACAATCCTGACAAGAGATACAAAACCGTATATTCATTTCCAAGGGCTGCTATGAAAAAAAATGCCACTAACTGTGTGACTTAAAACCACAGAATCTTACTCCCTCACAGTTCTGGAGGCCAGAAGGTTGAAACCAAGGTGTTGACAGTGTCATTCTTTCTCTGTAGCCTCTATGAGTGGATCCTTCTTTGCTTTTTCCAACTTCCGGTGGCCCCAGACTTCCACTGGCTCGTGGTAAAATAATTCCAGTCTCTGTCTTCACATGGCTGTCTTCCTTGTGTCTTCATGTGTCCAAGTTTCCCTCTTGTAAGGACCCCATTATTACCTGCTCTTAACTTGATTACATTTGCAAAGACCTTATTTCCAAATCAGGTCACAGTAACAGAAACCAAGGATTAGGCTTGTCATATCTTTTTTTTTTTTTTCCTGGGAGGGGACGGCCACAATTCAGCCCATAACACTGGGCAAAATGATGTCCATATGCCCCCCTTCAGGTTCTATCTTTCCTTAACTCTTCCACTCAAATGTTGAACAAGAAATCCAATTACATTCTAGAGATTTAATTTTGATATATATATATTTTATAAAATACTGACTAAATGTGACACTCAGTTAAATGCAAGCACAGAGATTCAATTTACTTATTTTTTTTTAAAAAAATCATTTTTCAACTTTCTTCCAGATCCTACTGGATAAATATATATATCAGAACTAGAATCAAGTGCACAGTCATTAAAAACCAAAACCCACAGATGTCACAGGCTCCATGTGGCTGATGTCTTTAAGCAGACAGTCTGCTATAATCTGTACCAACTGACACGTCCAGGTGGTGGACAAACGAAGCCCCAGGGAAGCCACATTGTTTCAATCTAGCTTCAGGGTAACATATATCACAGAAATCAACTTTTATTATTTTAAAAAAAATTTCCCCTTAGGTGATCTAGGTGATTCTTAATCGCCTTCCTTCTTCTTAAATTTGTCCTGGGAAAAAGTGAGTAGTACATAACTTCTGTTATTTGATGAGACTTGTATCTTTAGGTGAATGCTGATGATGAATGAAATTGCATCCCTATTATGAGATGACAACCAGTCACAGGGGCAGGCTTGTAGAGGGACGTCTTAAGGAAAGTATAATAGCTAGGACGAGCTTTATCATAGGCTAGTGATATATTCTTGTAAAAGAAAGTGATGAATCAATTCATCACTGTCAGAACAATACTTTTCTTAAAGCATTTTTGAAATGTTTTGTTGCTACACCTGATTAACTTAAATGCAAAACAAAATAAGCAGATGGCTTGACATTTGCCATCCTATAGGGAGGAATGGTGTACCACGTGCTTGCAGCTGAACTTTTCTGAGCCTTTTAACTCTCAAATCTAGGTATAAGGCTCCCTCACACTCTGAGCTGGATGAGGCTCCCTGGCAGGAAGAAGAAAGGGAAGCCTAGGCCAACCAATATCCTGTCATTGTTCAGTTGCTCAGTCACGTCGGACTCTTTGTGACCCCATGGAACGCAGCATGCCAGGCTTCCCTGTCCTTTGCTATCTCTCAGAGCTTGCTCAAAGTCATGTCCATTGAGTCAGTGATGCCATCCAACCACCTCGGCCTCTGTCGTCCCCTTCTCCTCCAGCCTACCTGCTCAAAATGAAGATGTTTTACTGGTGTTCCCATGCTGACCTGTATTCTGGTTTTCACCCTATTTTTTGTGTATTAGATTCTAATAGGTGGCGTAGTTCCTATAACTAGATTTGGTCTTCTGCCTGAGTATGTAACTCTCTGCCTGGGTTTCTATACTATTACCCAAGTCTACAATTCTGAATGATCACTGAGTCCTGGCAAAACCTCAGCTCCATCCTAAATCCCAGTTCCTGTTTCTGGCTGAGTAATGCCTACCAAAGATCTACTTAAGGCCAATTTGCTACTGTTGTATCTGTACTGTCTGTCAAAACCGAGTGGTAGATATTGTTGGGTCTTATCTTATATTCTCATATCCTATATTCCTGCCCTGCCCTTCCAGTGATTAGTTAGATATGGTTTCCAGTTCACCTTGGTCTGACCCATTTAATACTACAGTTATAAATCGAGATGCTGCTGCTGCTAAGTCACTTCAGTCATGTCCGACTCTGTGTGACCCCATAGACAGCAGCCCAACAGGCTCCCCCGTCCCTGGGATTCTCCAGGCAAGAACACTGGAGTAGGTTGCCATTTCCTTCTCCAATGCATGAAAGTGAAAAGTGAAAGTGAAGTCGCTCAGTCATGTCCGACTCTAGCGACCCCATGGACTGCAGCCTGCCAGGCTCCTCCATCCATGGGATTTTCCAGGCAAGAGTACTGGAGGGGGGTGCCATTGCCTTCTCCGATAAATTGAGATAGGGGCTGGCCAAAAAGTTAATTCAGATTTTTCCTTATAATCTTATGGAAAAATCTGAACAAAATTTTGCCACCAAATAGTTTGTTGAAAGTGATAACTCCAAATGAGCAATCAGTCAAAATACAAGCACCTGTAGAAATAATAAGTATCAGCTCAGTTCAGTCGCTCAGTCCTGTCTCACTCTTCACAACCTCATGAATCGCAGCACGCCAGGCCTCCCTGTCCATCACCAACTCCCAGAGTTCACTCAGACTCACGTCCATTGAGTCAGTGATGCCATCCAGCCATCTCAACCTCTGTCATCCCCTTCTTCTCCTGCCCCCAATCCCTCCCAACATCAGAGTCTTGTCCAATGAGTCAACTCTTCACATGAGGTGGCCAAAGTACTGGAGTTTGAGCTTCAGCATCATTCCCTCCAAAGAAATCCCAGGGCTGACCTCCTTGACAATGGACTGGGGATCTCCTTGCAGTCCAAGGGACTCTCAAGAGTCTTCTCCAACACCACAGTTCAAAAGCATCAATTCTTCAGTGCTCAGCCTTCTTCACAGTCCAAATCTCACATCCATACATGACCACAGGAAAAACCATAGCCTTAACTAGATGGACCTTTGCTGGCAAAGTACTGTCTCTGCTTTTGAATATGCTATCTAGGTTGGTCATAACTTTCCTTCCAAGGAGTAAGCGTCTTTTAATTTCATGGCTTCAGTCACCATCTGTAGTGATTTTGGAGCCCAAAAAAATAAAGTCTGACACTGTTTTCACTGTTTCCCCATCTATTTCCCATGAAGTGATGGGACCGGATGCCATGATCTTCATTTTCTGAATGTTGAGCTTTAAGCCAACTTTTTCACTCTCCACTTTCACCTTCATCAAGAGGCTTTTTAGTTCCTCTTCATAAGGGTGGTGTCATCTACATATCTGAGGTTATTGATATTTCTCCCAGCAATCTTGATTCCAGCTTGTGTTTCTTCCAGTCCAGCATTTCTCATGATGTACTCTGCATATAAGTTAAATAAGCAGGGTGACAACATACAGCCTTGACGTACTCCTTTTCCTATTTGGAACCAGTCTGTTGTTCCATGTCCAGTTCTAACCATTGCTTCCTGAGCTGCATACAGGTTTCTCAAGAGGCAGGTCAGGTGGTCTGGTATTCCCATCTCTTTCAGAATTTTCCAGTTTCTTGTGATCCACACAGTCAAAGGCTTTGGCATAGTCAGTAAAGCAGAAATAGATATTTTTCTGGAACTCTCTTGCTTTTTCCATGATCCAGCAGATGTTGGCCATTTGATCTCTGGTTCCTCTGCCTTTTCTCAAACCAGCTTGAACATCAGGAAGTTCACGGTTCACATATTGCTGAAGCCTGGCTTGGAGAATTTTGAGCATTACTTTACTAGCATGTGAGATGAGTCCAATTGTGCGGTAGTTTGAGCATTCTTTGGCATTGCCTTTCTTTGGGATTGGAATGAAAACGGACCTTTTCCAGTCCTGTGGCCACTGCTGAGTTTTCCAAAGTTGCTGGCATATTGAGTGCAGCACTTTCACAGCATCATCTTTCAGGATTTGAAATAGCTCAACTGGAATTCCATCACCTCCACTAGCTTTGTTCTTAGTGATGCTTTCTAAGGCCCACTTGACTTCACATTCCAGGATGTCTGGCTCTAGGTGAGTGATCACACCATGGTGATTATCTTGGTCGTGAAGATCTTTTTTGTTCAGTTCTTCTGTGTATTCTTGCCACCTCTTCTTAATATCTTCTGCTTCTTTTGGTGCATACCATTTCTGTCCTTTATTGAGCCCATCTTTGCATGAAATGTCCCCTTGGTATCTCTAATTTTCTTGAAGAGATCTCTAGTCTTCCTCATTCTGTTGTTTTCCTCTATTTCTTTGCATTGATCGCTGAGGAAGGTTTTCTTATCTCTTCTTGCTATTCTTTGGAACTCTGCATTCAGATGTTTATGTCTTTCCTTTTCTCCTTTGCTTTTCGCTTCTCTTCTTTTCACAGCTATTTGTAAGGCCTCCCCAGACAGCCATTTTGCTTTTTTGCATTTCTTTTCCATGGGGATGGTCTTGATCCCTGTCTGCTGTACAATGTCACGAACCTCATTCCATAGCTCATCAGGCACTCTATCTATCAGATCTAGGCCCTTAAATCTATTTCTCACTTCCACTGTATAATCATAAGGGATTTGATTTAGGTCATACTTGAATGGTCTAGTGGTTTTCCCTACTTTCTTCAATTTCAGTATGAATTTGGTAATAAGGAGTTCATGATCTGAGCCACAGTCAGCTCCTGGTCTTGTTTTAGTTGACTGTATAGAGCTTCTCCATCTTTGGCTGCAAAGAATATAATCAATCTGATTTAGGTGTTGACCATCTGGTGAGGTCCATGTGTAGAGTCTTCTCTTGTGTTGTTGGAAGAGAGTGTTTTCTATGACCAGTGCATTTTCTTGGCAAAACTCTATTAGTCTTTGCCCTGCTTCATTCCATATTCCAAGGCCAAATTTGCCTGTTACTCCAGGTGTTTCTTGACTTCCTCCTTTGGCATTCCAGTCCCCTATAATGAAAAGGACATCTTTTTTGGGTGTTAGTTCTAAAAGGTCTTGTAGATCTTCATAGAACTGTTCAACTTCAACTTCTTCAACGTTACTCATTGGGGCATAGACTTGGATTACTGTGATATTAAATGGTTTGCCTTGGAAACGAACAGAGATCATTCTGTCGTTTTTGAGATTGCATCCAAGTACTGCATTTTGGACTCTTCTGTTTTCCATGATGGCCACTCCATTTCTTCTAAGGGATTCCTGCCCAAAGTAGTAGATATAATGGTCATCTGAGTTAAATTCACCCATTCCAGTCCATTTTAGTTGACTGATTCCTAGAATGTCTACATTCACTCTTGCCATCTCTTGTTTGACCACTTCCAATATGCCTTGACTCATGGACCTGACATTCCAGGTTCCTATGCAATATTGCTCTTTACAGCATCAGACCTTGCTTCTATCACCAGTCACATCCACAGCTGGGTATTGTCTTTGCTTTGGCTCCATCCCTTCATTCTTTCTGGAGTTATTTCTCCACTGATCTCCAGAAGCATATTGGGCCCCTACTGACCTGGGGAGTTCCTCTTTCAGTATCCTATCATTTTGCCTTTTCATAGTCACATATTAACTTGTTTCAGAAATTAAGTGGCATACTTCTGACATTGTCCACTATTACTTTTGGTATCTGTGTTGAAGGTTTTGGACTTCTATTTTCCCCTAAGTAATCTAGTAGTGTCTTAATTCCTTTCTTTCTTTCTTTTTTTAATCAATAAGTATAGGATCAAGCCTGTGTCTGTTTATTAGTATTCTTCATCTCAAAATTGTTTCAAGCTTAAATCTTCATTGGTTGTCTCTGATTTTATTAATATACAGAGTTTCACGCTGATGTTGAGAACTTTTTAAATTTGAATATTGCTTTCCCATCAGATGAAGGAGACTTTGCTTAATAAGAATCCCCCTGTTGTAGACTGAATTATGTTCATCCAAATTTCATATGTTGAAATTCTAACCTCCAATATCACAGAATGTGACTAATTTTGGAAATACAGCCTCTAAAGAGGTAGGTAAAGTTAATGAGGTCATACTGTTGGGGCCTTAATCCAAATAAAATTGGTGTCCTTATAAGAAGAGGAAGAGACACCAGGGCTATGCACTCAGAGTAAAGGCCATGTAAGTACACAGTAAGAAGACTGACATTTGCAAGCAAAGGAGAGAAGCCTCAGGAGAATGAACCCTGCTTATTCCTTGATCTTAAATGTCTACCCTCCAGAGCTATGAGAAAGTAAAATTCTGTTGTTTAAGTCACTCAGTTGGTGGGCTTACATTATGGCAGCCCCAGCACACTAACATACACCCTTTTAAGTCACAACCCTTGAGTTAAGAACAAAAAGAGGATGATCTTTGACACTTTGTAATGTCTTATTCTTGATATTTGTTGCTTTCCTAGAAAATAAACCATGCTCTTCTACTATTTGTGTTAAGAATAATATATTTTAACAATCATGTTTTAGAAATTTATTTCTAATCAGAGGATAATTGTTTTACAGTGTTATGTTGGTTTCTGCCATACATCAACATGAATCAGGCCTCCCTCCTCTTGAACCTCCCTCCCATCTTCCACCCCATCCCACCCCTCTAGGTTGTCACAGAGCACTGGGTTGGCACTCCCTGCATCATACAGCAAATTCCCACTGGCTATCTATTTTACATATAGTAATGTATATGATTCAATGCAGAGGGTGGGACAAATTGAGTAACAATCATTTTTAACCACTAGTTATACCTAGAATTTTTAGAAAGTTGATTAAAGTCAGGAAACCTGATTGTAATCTGTCTAGCCAATTAACCAGTCATGCAACCTTGTTCAGGTCTTTTAGTCTTCTTGAACTTTGGTTTATTTATCTAGATGAAGGGGATAACAAGTCTTGTCTTGATCACCACAAAAAGCACTCTGAGAACCAAAAGTGAAAGAGTATGAAAGTATTTTGAAGTTGTGAAGCTCTATAAAAATGTAAAGTTTTTGTTTTAGTAAAAGGCAAGGATTGCTTAACATTTATAAAGAAGCCTTTTTGTCCCCCCTCCCCCAAATTCACCAAGTGATGAAGAATAACTATAAAGTTATGCACTGTATACCCAACAAAAACTGCAGGGGAGAAAAGACCTAAGAAACGCATAGTCCTGATATACTTTGGTAATTAAAAGTATCAGCTTTGGAGGAAGGGGACACATACATTAAGAGTTTGGGATTAGCAGATGCAAGCTACTATATATAAAATAGATAAACAACAAGGTCTTACTATATAGCACAGGGAAGTATATTCAATATCTTGGAATAAACTATAATGAAAAAAAATCTGAAAAAGTATATACAGCTTCCCTAGTGTCTCAGATTTTAAAGAATTTGCTTACAATGCAAGAGACCCAGGTTCAATCCCTGGGTCAGAAGATACCCTGGAGAAGAGAATGGCCACCCACTCCAGTATTCTTGCCTGGAGAACTCCATGGACAGAGGAGCCAGCAGGCTATAGTCCATGGGGTCCCACAGAGTCAGATATGACTGAGCAACTAACACTAACAAATATTAATATACATTATCTGATTGGAAATCAGTCCTGAGTATTCAATGGAAGCACTGATGCTGAAGCTGAAGCTCCAATACTTTGGCCACCTGATGAGAAGAACTGACTAATTGGAAAAGACTCTGATGCTCGGAAAGATTGAAGGCAGGAGGAGAAGATGGTTGGATGGCATCACCGACTCGGTGGACATGAGTTTGAGCAAGCTCCAGGAGTTGGTGATGGACAGGGAGGCCTGATGTTCTGCAGTCCATGGGGTCGCAAAGAGTCGGACACGACTGAGTGGTTGAACTGAATTGAATGTACATTATGAAAATCACTTTGTTGTACACCAGAAACTAACACAACATTGTAAATCAACTATACTCCAATTAAAAAATAAAAATAAAAGTACCAGTTTAGGCCCAGAAAAATGAATTTATGCTCTGCCAGTTCTCTCTGACTAACGCAATTCTCTCAACTTTAGTTTCCTCATCTATAATAGGGGGAAAATAACATTTACCTCATAGATTATTTACCACAGTAACTGAGATAATAATGAATGTAAAGGAAGTAACACCATATTAGTAAAGCATACAGTAAGTACTCAATAAATATTGGTTATCATTATCTTTGATAAAATTTTTATTGCTACTAAAAGCCTAGACATTTTTGGGGAGCCTATGACTGTTCTCACACTTTCTCAAACCACAACTGCACTATGCCTTAACACCTTCAACCCTCAGATAAACCTGCAGAAAAACTGGGTGGTGGTGATAGCTGTGCAGTCATGTCTGACTCTTTGCGATCCATGGACTGTAGCCACCAGGCTCCTCTGTCCATGGGATTCTCAAGGCAAGAATACTGGAGTGGATTGCCATTCCCTTTTCTAGGGGATCTTCCCAACCCAGGAACTGAACTCAGGTCACCCGCATTGCAGGCAGATTCTTTACTGTCTGAGCCACCAGGGAATCCTGCAGAATAACTAGAGAAATGCAAAACCTAGAAAGTGATCATGGAAAGGAAACTGGTTCAAAAGGAAAAAAACACATGTGGTTTCCATTTTCCTGAAAAAGAAGCCAAAGTCTGATGACAGTGTCAGGCCAAACTGAATGGCACAACCCACATTTGGATTCTACATGAGTGGGGCCAGGTGGCCAGGCATAGACTACAGGGAATCTGACCAGATGGTCACAGGTCAGCATTTAAGCACTGAGATTCAAAATGGTTTTAAATAAGGAAACAGCAGAACTGAGGCCGAGATGGGGACTAGGAGAACAGATGGGGTGGTTCACACAAAAGCGTTACTGGGGTAGGACACAAAAAGTGCCTGTCTGTTGGCCTGCTCTGCATGCTGATTCAAGCATCCTTGTGAGTTCAAGTAATTAAGGGCTAGTAGGTGTGCACAGTACTGGTGAATGAGGCTGTGACCTCCAGGTCTGATGACTACAGAAGAGGTTCTTGATCAACAAGGAGTCTGAAGTGTTCTAAAAGTCTGCCCAGCTATTTTTGCATGTGTACATGAGTCTAAAAGTTATCTTGTGCATATCCAGGCAGTGTGTTGATCACACAATGAGTGACAGGGACTGGCCTGAGGTTCTAGACTTTCCACATTTTGATCTTGGTATATGACATCTATGCTAATTGTATCCATCACCCGTGTTATAGGTATTCTTTTCTGTTTATGTTAGGATTGCCTGCTGCTGCTACTGCTAAGTCGCTTCAGACCCACCCTGTGCGACCCCATAAACAGCAGCCCACCAGTCTCCTCTGTCCCTGGGATTCTCCAGGCAAGAATGCTGGAGTGGGTTGCCATTTGCTTCTCCAATGCATGAGAGTGAAAAGTGAAAGTGAAGTCAGTCACTCAGTCGTGTCCAACTCTTCGAGACCCCATGGACTATAGCCCACCAGGCTCCTCTGTCCATGGGATCCTCAAGGCAAGAGTACCGTAGTGGGTTGCCATTTCCTTCTCCATAGAGTTCCCTAGGGGAGGGGATATGCTGGAAAGGAAAAGAGAGTAACATATACAGTGTTTATCATATGTTGTCCTAAATGCTTTACACATGATTATCTCATTTAATGCTCCCAACATCCTTATGAGGTAGATATTGTTTATTGTCCTTATTTTCCAGATGGTAACCCAAGGCACACAGATGTGAGAGTTGGACCAAAAAGAAGGCTGAGTGCCAAAGAATTGATGCTTTCAAATTGTGGTGCTAGAGAAGACTCTGAGTCTCCTGGACATCGAGGAAATGAAACTAATCAATCCTAAAGGAAATCAACTCTGACTATTCATTGGAAGGACTGATGCTGAAGATGAAGCTCTGGTACTTTGGCCACCTGATGCGAAGAACTGACTCACTTAAAAAGCCCCTGATGCTGGGAAAGAGTGAAGACAAAAGGAGAAGAAGGCAGAAAAGGATGAGATGGTTAGATAGCATCACTGATTTAATGCACATGAGTTTGAGCAAACTCCTGGAGATAGTGGAGGACAGAGGAGCCTGGCGTGCTACAGCCCATGGGTTCACAGAGAGAGTCGGACATGACTTAGTGACTGAACAAGAACAGCAATAACCCAAGGCACAGTGGGGATGAGTAACTAGTAACTAGTGAATCCAGGATTCAAAACTAGCCAGTCGATCCCCAATTTCCTGAGCACCAATACTGAGCATCCAGTAATGCTTCAATAAGTATTTCTCCTATCAATGAGTAAATAAATATTGAGAGTTAGAAAAAGTTGTAATTGTGTGTGGACACGCCAATCCTCTTAGTTGGCAAGTACAGTGACTGTAAAGAAAATATTATCTATTGCTCTTGTATGTACCACTTCCTCCCCCATACTCAGTATGTGCAGATCATTGGTACTGATGAGGGAAATAAGAATTGGATTTGATGCCTCACAGACAATTACACTTACCATGTCCACAGCGACACTCTTTTTCATTCCTCAAACCTGCTCTACCTTCAGTCTTTCTGAGATCAATGAACCTTGTTGACTTTATCTTCAAAATATTTCCACATCTGACCACTTCTCACTACTCCTTGTGCTATCATCAATGATGTGCTGGCTGTCGGGCTTCTGCCCTGCTCTCTTTTGAGCAGCCATTATTATTCCATTAATAACCTAAGTCAGATCATGTTATTGCACTGTTCACCTCAATGGCCCCATCTCACTATGAGTAAAAGATAAGGACCTTACAAATGGCCTCCACGGCTTTACAGGACTATCTATCTGACCGCATCCTCTAAACGCCTAGCCCAACCATGCTCACTCAACTCCAGCCATATTGGACTTTGCACTGCTTCTGTAACTCATGAGGAATTTTCCCCACAAAAAGCCTGTGTCTCTGCCTGAAACTTTCCTTCCGCCATACCTGTATGGCTCACTTCTCACCTCTTCTATGTCTTTTCTTGTATGTCAGCTCAGTTCAGTATGTCTTGACCATCCTATTTGCAATCTCACCCTCAATATTAAAAAAGAAAAAATACTAACACCCTAATTCAAAAAGATACAAACACCCCAATGATCAAAGCAGCACTATTTATAATAGCTAAGACATGGAAGCAACCTAAGTGTCCATTAACAAATGGATAGGTAAAGAAGATGTGGTACATATATACAATGGAATGTTACTCACCCATAAGAAAGAATGAAATCTTGCTATTTGCAGCAATATGTATGGACTTGGAGGGCATTTTGCTCAGTGAAATAAGTCAGAGAAAGAGAAATAGTATATGATATCATTTATATGTCGAATCTAAAAAATATAACACACTAGTGAAAATGACATAAAAGAAGCAGACTCACAGATATAGAGAACAAACTAGTAGTTACAAGTGGTGGGGGCCAATATAAGGATGGGGGAGTGGGAGATACTAAATATTTGGTATAAGATGGGCTATGAGAATTTATTGTACAACACAGGGAATATAGCCAATATTTTGTAATAACTGTAAATCAAAAGTAACTTTTAAAATTGTATAAAAATTTAAAAATCAAATTAAAAATGAAATAAATAAAATCTAACCCTCACCCCTGCACTTCAGATCTCCTTAGCTTACTTTATTTATTTTTTCTAAAACCATTAGCTTTAGAACATAAAAGAAATTTGACTGATACAATCTGTTTACTGTCTCCCCCTACTACAATGTTAACTAACTCCATAAGGGCAAGTATTTTTATCTGGTTTCTACACTGATATATCTAAAGCACCTAGAATGGAGCCAGCATCAGTCAATTAATATATGTTTATTGAATTAGACAGAAGATTCTCATGTGGAATATTGACGAGCAGCCCTCAAGTTAAAGAAAATCTATGTGGTTACACTTAAAGCAATATTTCAAGATAAGTCAATGACAAGCTGTTTAAGAAAGTAAAACTCATCCCTGAACCCCTACCTTGTTTCTCCTAACCTAATAGCAGTTCAGTACAGTTCAGCTCTGTCACTCAGTCCAGTCCAACTCTTTGCAACACCATGACTGCAGCGTGAGGGGCCTCCCTGTCCATCACCAACTCGCAGAGTCTACTCAAACTGTTGTCCCTTTCTCCTCCCGCCTTCATTCTTTCCAAGCATCAAGGTGTTTTCAAATAAGTCAGTTCTTCACATCAGGTGGCCAAAGTTTTGGAGTTTCAGCTTCAACAACAATCCTTTCAATGAATATTCAGGACTGATTTCCTAGGATGGACTGGTTGGATCCCCTTGCTGTTCAAGGGACTCTCAAGAGTCTTCTCCAACACCACGGTTCAAAAGCATCAATTCTTCAGCTTTCTTTATACTCCAACTCTCACATCCATACATGACTACTGAGAAAACAATAGCATTAACTAGACGGACCTTTGTTGGCAAAGTAATGTCTCTGCTTTTCAATATGCTGTGTAGGTTGGTCATAACTTTTCTTTCAAGGAGCAAGTGTCTTTCAATTTCATGGCTGCAGTCACCATCTGCAGTGATTTTGGAGCCCAAAAAAATAAAGTCTGCCACTGTTTCCCCATCTATTTACCATGAAGTGATGGGACCAGATGCCATGATCTACGTTTTCTGAATGTTGAGCTTTAAGCCAACTTTTTCAATCTCCTCTTTCACTTTCATCAAGTGGCTCTTTAGTTCTTCTTCGCTTTCTGCCATAAGGGTGGTGTCATCTGCATATCTGAGGTTATTGATATTTCTCCTGGCAATTTTGATTCCAGCTTGTGTTTCTTCCAGTCCAGCATTTCTCATGATGTACTCTGCATATAAGTTAAATAAGCAGGGTGATAATATACAGCCTTGACGTACTCCTTTTCCTATTTGGAAGCAGTCTGTTGTTCCATGTCCAGTTCTAACTTTCTTCCTGAGCTGCATACCGGTTTCTCAAGAGGCTGGTCAGGTGGTCTGGTATTCCCATCTCTGGAAGAATTTTCCACAGTTTATTGTGATCCACACAGTCAAAGGCTTTGGCATAGTCAATAAAGCAGAAATAGATATTTTTCTGGAACTCTCTTGCTTTTTCCATGATCCAGCGGATGTTGGCCATTGGATCTCTGGTTCCTCTGCCTTTTCTCAAACCAGCTTGAACATCAGGAAGTTCACGGTTCACATATTGCTGAAGCCTGGCTTGGAGAATTTTGAGCATTACTTTACTAGCATGTGAGATGAGTGCAATTGTGTGGTAGTTTGAGCATTCTTTGGCATTGCCTTTCTTTGGGATTGGAATGAAAACGGACCTTTTCCAGTCCTGTGGCCACTGCTGAGTTTTCCAAATGTGCTGGCATATTGAGTGCAGCACTTTCACAGCATCATCTTTCAGGATTTGAAATAGCTCCACTGGAATTCCATCACCTCCACTAGCTTTGTTCTTAGTGATGCTTTCTAAGGCCCACTTGACTTCACATTCCAGGATGTCTGGCTCTAGATGAGTGATCACACCATGCTGATTATCTTGGTCGTGAAGATCTTTTTTGTACAGTTCTTCTGTGTATTCTTGCCATCTCTTCTTAATATCTTCTGCTTCTTTTGGTGCATACCATTTCTGTCTTTTATCGAGCCCATCTTTGCATGAAATGTCCCCTTGGTATCTCTAATTTTCTTGAAGAGATCTCTAGTCTTTCCCATTCTGTTGTTTTCCTCTATTTCTTTGTATTGATCGCTGAGGAAGGTTTTCTTATCTCTTCTTGCTATTCTTTGGAACTCTGCATTCAAATGCTTATATCTTTCCTTTTCTCCTTTGCTTTTCACTTCCCTTCTTTTCACAGCTATTTGTAAGGCCTCCCCAGACAGCCATTTTGCTCTTTTGCATTTCTTTTCCATGGGGATGGTCTTGATCCCTGTCTCCTGTACAATGTCACGAACCTCATTCCATAGCTCATCAGGTACTCTATCTATCAGATCTAGGCTCTTAAATCTATTTCTCACTTCCACTGTATAATCATAAGGGATTTGATTTAGGTCATACCTGAATGGTCTAGTGGTTTTCCCTACTTTCTTCAATTTCAGTCTGAATCTGGCAATAAGGAGTTCATGATCTGAGCCACAGTCAGCTCCCAGTCTTGTTTTTTCTGACTGTATAGAGCTTCTCCACCTTTGGCTGCAAAGAATATAATCAATCTGATTCAGGTGTTGACCATCTGGTGAGGTCCATGTGTAGAGTCTTCTCTTGCGTTGTTGGAAGAGGGTGTTTGCTATGACCAGTGCATTTTCCTGGCAAAACTCTATTAGCCTTTGCTCTGCTTCATTTTGTACTCCAAGGCCAAATTTGCCTGTTACTCCAGGTGTTTCTTGACTTCCTACTTTTCCGTTCCAGTCCCCTATAATGAAAAGCTAGTATAGGTATATTCTAACTGTTCTGGTATATTCCTTTTATATTCAATAATCACAAAGCAGATCCACCATCCAGAACAAAATGCAAACCAGTACACAATAAATCAACATAAAATAGTACTTATGAAAGTCTACCCTACAAATGAACAAATGAAAATGGACTGTTCCAAATGTTAGCAGAAAACTTGATATATTCATGAAAAGCAACACATTTGCTAAACTCATAAAAACATTTTTTGTTGTTTTTTTTTTTGCCATACCATGCAGGCAAGCAGGATCTGAGTTCTCCAGCCAGGTACTGAACCAGCGCCACTTGCAGTGAAAGTGCAGAGTCTTCACCACTGGACAGCCAGGTAAGTCTTCTGATAGCTCATTTCTTTTTAATTCTGAAAAATATCCCAATATCTGAGGTACCACAGTTTGTTTATCCTTTTACCTATTGAAGGATATGATCTAGTTTTTTTGTTTTTTTAACCAACAATGAAAAAATAAACAAAAAAATCTCAAAGAATGTTTTTATGTAAGTTCCCTGGCTGTGCACTGGTTAAGATTCTGTGCTTCCACTGCAGGAGGCATGGGTTCAGTACCTGGTAGGGGAACTAAGATCTTCCATGCTGCAAGGCATGGCCAAAAAAAAAGAAAAGAAGAAATGAGATATAAAATTATGAAAAGACAAGGAAGAAACTAATGCCTATTGCTAAGCAAAAAAACTCAGTCTGAAAAGGCTACACTCTGTATGACTGCAACTCTATGACATTCTGGAAAAGACAAAACTATGGAGACAGTACAAAGACCGGTGGTTGCCGGGATTAAGGGAAAGTGATGAATAGAAGGAGCACAGAGGATTTTTCAGGAGGTGAAAGCACTACCTGTGTACTACAACAGTGCATACGTATCATTGTACATTTGTCCAAACCCATAGAATGTACAACACCAAGAGTGAACCCTAAAGTAAACTTTGGACTTTGGGTGATAATGACATGTCAATGTAGGTTCATCAGTTATAACAAATGTGGGGGATGTTGATAACAGGGGAAGTTGTGCATGTGTAGGGGCAGGAAGTATATGGGAAATATCTGTACTTCCCCCTCAATTTTGCTATGAACCTAAAACTGCACTAAAAAAATTAAAGTCTGATTTTTTTTATAAAAAAGGATAGCTAAGAGGAATAACATGTTGCAAAATTTCCACTTGCAATCAGTTAAAGAATACCATTATTACAGAAGTAGTATATATGCATTGTAGAAAATTAAAAAATGCAAGTTAGCAAAAACTTCAAAAATAAATCTTCACATTGCCACCTCCAGAGATTCCGATCTGTGTTAATTCTAGCGCATATGCATCTTAACTTCCTTTAAGCATGCATACAGACAATATATGAGCTTCTATATTTTTGACCAAACAATATCACACGTGCTTTTCATAAGTCAGTGATCTTCATTCTTCTATTTCAGTAAGATTTCATTTCATCTACTATCCAAACTACACTGAAATTTCCCTCAAGGGAAAGAAAAATGACATTTCTTGTTAGTTTGTCAAGAACAGTATCCAATTCAGGAGAATATATTGAAAAATCACTTTTAAAGTAATAGTAACTCAAACTTCTTTAATCATATTATTTTATTAGAGAAATGCAAATCAAATCTTCAATCAGATATCACCTCATACTAGTCAGAATGGCCATCATTAAAAAGTCTACAAATAAATGTTGGAGACATGGAGAAAAGGGTATCCTACACTGTCAGTGGGAATGTATGGAGAACAGTATAAAGGTTCCTTAAAAAACTAAAAATAGAGCCACCATATGACCTAGCAATCCCATTCCTGGGCATATATTTAGAGAAAACTCAAATTCAAAAAGATATAGGCACCCCAATGCTCATTGCAGCACTATTTACAATAGCCAAGACATGGAAGCAACCTAACTGTCCATTAAGAGATGAATGGATAAACAAGATGTGGCAGATATAGATGTAGATATAGATAATGGAATACTACTCAATCATTAAAAAGAATGAAATAATATCATTTGCAGCCACATGAATAGACCTAGAAATTATGATGCTAAATGAAGTAAGCCAGACAAAGAAAAACATCATATGACATCACTTCTATGTGGAATCTAAAATACAACACAAATGAACATATGTATAAAACAAATAGACTTACAGACATAGAAAACAAACTTATGGTTACCAAATGGGAAAGATAGGGTAAGGTGATAAGTTAGGACTTTGGAACTAACATACACATGCTATTATATATATAATAGATACATAACAAAGTCCTACTGTATATTCAATATCTTGTAAAAACATATAACAGAAAAGAATCTGGAAAAGAAATCTCTTAATAGTTTTAACTGTTTTCAGATAACTTTCTTGGAATGTCCAGAAAGATAATCATATCACTTGTAACTAATTACTTTTTTGTCTTTGCAATATTTAAATCTCTTAGTGCTTTTATTTATCATATGATGTCTTTCTAGAACTTCTGAGACAGTATTGAATAAAAATTATAATTCTCAAAAAAGGAATAGATAGTGCTTTGCTATACACCTGAAACTAACACAACATTGTAAATCAACTATACTTCAATTGTTTAAAAAAGGAAAAAAAAATCCAAATGTGGAAACACTCTCTTATCTGAAAATATTTATTTTTACAGCATTTGTCTGCATGTGATTTAAACACTGTTCAGTAAAAATTCATCAATGATTTGTTGAATAAAATTATAAAATATGTACTAAAATGCATAAGATATCCAAATTTTAAAATGAAAGAAAACATTTAATTATAAGGAAAGCTTTTAGATCATTGGAACTGGTAAAAATATACACAGTAACTTTGGACAACTCATTTTGGTTGAATTTTTATTAATGTGGTCATTATCTGAAACTGATTTTTTTAAATTGCCTTTTCTCTTTTTACTACATAATGAACTACTCATGGGGCATCCCTGGTGGCAGGGTGGTAAAAAAATCCACCTGCCCATGTAGGAGACACAGGATATGTGGGTTTAATTCCTGGGTTGGGACTATCCCCTGGAGGAGGGCATAGCAATCCACTCAAGTATTCTTGCCTGGACAATTCCATGGGCAGAGAAGCCTGGTGGGCTATAGTCCATAGAGTTGTAAAGAATTGAAGTGACTGAGCATGCATGCATGCATGCATACTCAAACTGTTCATATTCTGTGGCATTTTATTAAGTTTTTTCAGTCAACAAAATGAATCAATTCTGTTACTGTTAGTGATAGCAAAGGGTTATGTGATAAAATAACAAATCCTAGAACTGATGAAAAATTTGATTTAAAATATAAATCATTTTTATTCAACAACTCTTTCTCATCCGTATCCTTTAAATTTCAACATATATTTTCCTTAAAAATAATTAATTTTAGACTTACCATGGTGATTTTCTGAATGAATCCTTTTCTGAATATAAAATACAAGTATAAATCATTTATAAAATTAATAAACCCATCCATCTGTACAGGCTCTAATGTGTCCTCTATGTTTGAGATTTGAGCATATGTGAATAAACTGAAAACTCTTATTTGCTATGTTGCTTTTAAAAATTCTGCAAGTATGGTTTCGACATCATTGTCAAATTCAAAACTTATTCCCAAAGTTTGGCAAAACTAATACAATTATGTAAAGTTTAAAAAATAAAATAAAATTTAAAAAAATAAAATAAAACTAATATGTGGCTAAAAAAGCAAACAACTACTATGTGGTAAGTTTTTTAAAGTGTTATTTACTGAGAAAAAGTCTGGCAATTTCTTATAAAACTAAAAATGTAACTATCATACAATCCAGCAGTCACACCCCTTGGCATTTTTCCCACAAATAAGTTTGTAAAAACTTATTTTTACACAATAAAACTATACACAAATGTTCATAGCCTAATTCATAATTGTCAAAAAGTGGAAACGACCCAAATGTTTTCCACTGGGTGATTGTATAAACAAATTTTGGTTCCTCCATACAATACTATCAGCAATAAAAAGGAACAAACTATTGTTATGCAAAACAACCTGAATGAGGGACTTCCCTGTTGGTCCAGTAATTAAGATTTCATGCTTCCACTGCAGGGGCCACAGGTTTGATCCTTGGTCAGGGAGCTAAGGGGCTCCCCAGGTGGTGCTAGTGGTAAAGAACCTGCCTGTGAATGCAGGAGACAGAAGAGAAGCGGGTTTGATTCCTGGGTTGGGAAGATCCCCTGGAGGAGGGCATGGCAACCCACTCCACTATTCTTGGCTAGAGAATCCCATGGACAGAACAGCCTGGCAGGTTATGGTCCATAGTGTTGCAAAGAGTCAGACATGACTGAAGTGACTTAGCATGCATGCACACACAGGGAACCAAGATCTCACATGCCTTGTGGTATGGCAGGAAAAAAAAAAAAAAAAAACACCAACCTGAGTGAATTTCCAAAAATCATATTGAGTGAAAGTTGCTATGTGTTATAGCATTTCTTTTATATAATATTCTTGAAAAAACAAAATTATAGAGATGATCTAAAAGTAGATTAATCATTGACAGGATTTAGGGACAGGGCACAGTATGGGGAAAGTAAGAATTGTTACAAACAAGAGAGATCCATGTGACATTGGAACTGTTTGTATCTTGTCTGTGATAGTGGATACAGGAACCTATCCATGGGATACAACTGTGAGGATATAAATATATACATACAGATAAGTTAAAGTGAAACTGGGGAAATTTGAATAATATCAGTGGATGTTATCATGCCAAAATCCTGATTGTGATATTTTACTATAATTTTACAAGATATTACTATTTGGGGAAACTGAGTAAAGTATACATGAGCTCTCTCTGTATTACTTCTTAAAACCCCATGTGAATTTACAATTATCTCAAAATACTCACAACTGGATATTTACAACAAACTTTTACCCCAAAACTAAAAAAAAAATTCATTTATTGTCTCATGTTTTTGATCAGTTGCCCAGTCATGTCTGACTCTTTGTGACCCCATGGACTACAGCACACCAGGCCTCTCTGTCCTGTCTGACTCTTTGTGACCCCATGGACTACAGCACACCAGGCCTCTCTGTCCCTCAACATCTCCTGAAGTTTGCCCAAGTTCATCTCCATTGCATTGGTGATACCATCGAGGCATCTCATCCTCTGATGCCCTCTTCTCCTTCTGCCCTCAATCTTTCCCAGCATCAGGGACTTTTCCAGTGAGTCAACTGTTCACATCAGATGACCAAAATACTGGAATTTCAGCTTCAGCATCAGTCCTTCGAACGAGTATTCAAGGTTACTTCCCTTAAGATTGAATGGTTTGATCTCCTTGCTGTCCAAGGAATTCTCAGGAGTCTTCTCTAGCACCATCAACTCTTTGGCACTCTGCCTTCTTCATGATCCAGCTCTCACAACTGTACATAACCACTGGGAAGACCATAGCCATGACTATACAGACCTTCATCAGCAGAATGATGTCTCTGCTTTTCAACCTACTATCTAGGTTTGTCATAGTGTTCCTGCCAAGAAGCAAACGTCTTCTGATTTCATGGCAGCAGTCACCATCTGCAGTGATTTTAGAGCTCAAGAAGAGAAAGTCTGTTACTACTTCCATCTTTTCCTGTTCTATTTGCCATAAAGTCATGGGGCTGGATGCCATGATCTTTGTTTTTTTAATATTTAGTTTTGAGCTGACTCTTTCACTCTCCTTTTTCACCCTCATCAAGAGGCTCTTTAGCTCCTCTTCACTTTCTACCATTAGAAGGGTATCATCCACATACCTGAGGTTGTTGATGTTTCTCCCGCCTATCTTGATTTCAGCCCAGCATTTCTCATGAAGTCTTCAGCATATAGATTAAATAAACAGGGTGACAGCAGACAGCACCGTCATACATATTTCTCAATCTTGAATCAGTAAGTTGTTCCATACAAGGTTCTAACTTGTTCTAACTCATGAGTTTGCTTTAAACAAGCTTTCTGGGGAGAGTCTAGAGGCTCTGTTACATTCTGTATGAATAACTATATTCATTCCCTGACTCGCAAATTATATCAGTTCAGTTCAGTGGCTCAGTCATGTCAGGCTTCTCCGTCCATCACCAAATCCCAGAACTTGTTCAGACTCGTGTCCAATGAGTCGGTGATGCCATCCAACCATCTCATCCTCTGTCATCCCCTTCTCATCCTGCCTTCAATCTTTCCCAGCATCAGGGTCTTTTCCAGTGAGTCAGTTCTTCTCATCAGGTGGCCAAAGTGTTGGAGCTTCAGCATCAGTCCTTCCAATGAATATTCAGGATTGAGTTCCTTTAGGATTTACTCATTTGATCTCCTTGCCGTCCAGGGGACTCTCAAGAGTCTTCTCCAACACCACAGTTCAAAAGCATCAATTCTTTGGTACTCAGCTTTCTTCACAGTCCAACTCTCGCATCCATAAATGACCACTGGAAAAACCATAGTCTTGACTAGACAGACCTTTGTCAGCAAAGTAATGTCTCTGCTTTGTAATATTTTGTCCCAGGTTTGTCATAGCTTTTCTTCCAAGGAGCAAATGTCTTTTAATTTCATGGCTGCAGTCACCATCTGCAGTGATTTTGGAGCCCCCAAAAATAAAGTCTGCCACTGTTGCCATTCTTTCCCCAGGTATTTGCCATGAAGTGATGGGACCAGATGCTATGATCTTCGTTTTCTTTATGCTGAGTTTTAAGCCAACTTTTTCACTCTCCTCTTTCATTTTCATCAAGAGGCTCTTTAGTTCTTCTTCACTTTCTGCCATAAGGGTAGTGTCATCTGCATATCTGAGGTTATTGATATTTCTCCCGGCAATCTTGATTCCTGATTGTGCTTCATCCAGCCCAGAATTTGCATGATGTACTCTGCATATAAGTTAAATAAGCAGGATGACAATATACAGCCTTGACATACTCCTTTCCCGATTTGGTACGAGTCTGTTGTTCCATGTCTACTTTTGACTGTTGCTTCTTGACCTGCATACAGATTTCTCAGGAGGCAGGTCAGGTGGTCTGGTATTCCCATCTCTGGAAGAATTTTCCACAGTTTATTGTGATCCACACAGTCAAAGGCTTTGGAATAATCAATAAAGCAGGAATAGATGTTTTTCTGGAACTTTCTTGCTTTTTCTATGAACCAGCAAATGTTGGCAATTTGATCTCTGGTTCCTCTGCCTCAAAGTATATATAAAACTGTGAATTTTTTTGTTTTACTTTTTATTTTTTTAATTTAAATAAAATTTTAATTGGAGGATAGTTGCTGTACCGTATTGTGTTCATTTCTGCCATACATCAAAATCAGTCAGCCATAAGCATACATTTGTCCCCTCCCTCTTGAACCTCCTTCTCACCTCCTACCCCATCTGACCCCTTTAGATAGTCTCAGAGCACCACATTTGAGCTCCCTGTATCATACAGCAATGGAAATAATTTTTTTAATGACATGAATAAAGCCAGCCTTGACTTTATTTTTTATCTTCTGTAGAGATATTAAGAAAAAGAATGTTACTGAGCTATACATTCTTTGAAATACAATTATTCAGCTTACTCTTTTCATATGAATATTGCTTAAGTAGTCAGAGCTGGACCCACTTAGGGCTTGTGAAACAAGGGGAAACCATAGTAGAGGTAATTGGCCTCAATTGATGTTGATGGAAGGAGAAATAAAATAGCACCCTCCTCTGGACGATCATGTAAGGGTGAAGGAATGAGCAAAGAACATTCTGGGAAAAGAAGAGTTCAGGTAGACATGTCAGGAGGATCACTGAGCAGCCCCACTTCCTGACCTTTACTTCTTCTGGAAAGTTGTCTCATAAAACCATTACAGAACATATCCAGTTTAGATCGGTTCTCCTTCAACCAGTCATGTTTAGGTCTACTTACAAATCTTTACTTTGCCTGCTGCTGCCAAGTCAATTCAGTCGTGTCCGACTCTGTGCGACCCCATAGATGGCAGCCCACCAGGCTCCCCCATCCCTGGGATTATCCAGGCAAGAACACTAGAGTGGGTTGCCATTTTCTTCTCCAATGCATGAAGGTGAAAAGTGAAAAGTGAAAGTGAAGTTGTTCAGTTGTGTCCAACCCTCAGCAACCCCATGGACTGCAGCCTTCCAGGGTCCTTGGTCCATGGGATTTTCCAGGCAAGAGTATTGGAGTAGGGTGCCACTTTGCCTAGAGTTTCTATTGTCATTCCCATTGCCTCAAGCCTCATAGAAACCTGAAGTGGAGACAGATTATCTCTTCTAGAAAGTTTTATACTCATACTTCACCAGAAATATCCAGGAAAACAAGCTTAGCTCAGATCTCTTTCAACCAACAATGTTGCAAACTGTTCCCACACATTTACTTTTCTCAAAATACTCTGTCCTCTTCCCAGTTCCAATACAAAAACCTCCTGTGAAGTCAGCTATTTAATTCTACATTATCTAATCACTTTCTGAGCTGACCCAATGACCTTTACTTCTTCCAAATAGCTTTGTCTTTATCCCTTCATCCTCACAGAAATTGCACTGGGTGGAACTTAGTTGATTCAACCAATCACATTCTGTCTCCATTTCCTGATCTTTACATTTTCAGGAAACATCTGTCCTCATACCCTTACTGTATCAGAAACACCCAGGGTAGCAACTTTAGTTTAGTTCTTATGCAAATAATCATATTTGGATCTGTTCCCAGACATTTACTTCTTCCAAAAATATCTGTTTTTACCACCCCCTCACAAACTCACCCTTAAAAAAACCCCAGAGGAGGGATTTTAGTTCATTTCTCCTTCAACCAACCCCTTGACTATGCTTCCTGACCTCAATTTGTTCCAAAAGGTTCAGTTCTCATAATTTCATGATATCAGCAACCCCCAGAGGAAGGAGTTTTAATTCAGTTCTCCTTCCACTAATCATGTTCTGACCCCCTTTTGTACTTTCATTTTCCTTAGAATGTTCCATACTCATTCTCTCCACCCTGGAAGTTTCTGTGAGAATGGCTGGATGAGGATACAACAGTCTAGGAAAATTACTCAAAGGAGAATTGAAATTATTTTCCACTTCTTGGGACTTCTTTGAATATCTCTGGGGTAGGCAGGGATTGAAATAGAACTTTCTGGAAGGAGTAAGGTCAGGAGAAAGTCTCAGAATATAACTGGATGAGGGAGGACTGAAAAAGTCCCCATTCATGGGGTTTCTTTTAGATGGTTACATGAGGACTGAACATTGTCAGAGAAGTGCGGATGAGGGAGAAGAACATGACTGATTGAGGGAGAACTGAACTAAGCTTTCTTTTAACCAAGGTATTTCTGATATAGTGATGGTATGAGGATGGAACTTCATGATGTCAGAATATGACTGATGGAATAAATACTGAACTATGTTTCCTTCCATGAGATTTCTGAGAGGGGACTATATTGGAGTGAAAAGTAAGCAGAGAACTTTCTGGAAGAAAGACTGGTTCAGAATATGGCTTGAGAAAAAATTTAAGAAGCCCACACCCCTGAGTATTTTTATGAGTATAGGTTTGAGAACTTGAGAAGAGAACATTCTGGGGAAACTGACTGTCTTGGAGCAGATCTGAACATTTTGGGTTGAAGGAAAGTGAAACTAAGCACCTTCTTCTAGATGTTCACAATACTGCCATTGTGAGCACAGAACTTCCTAGAAAAAGGAAATGCCAGGAGGTTGGTCAGAATGGGATTAGTTGAAAGAGAACTGAATTAAGTACCCTCTCCTGGGAGTTCTGTTAGGGTTTTTGTATCTATGTATATAGAGCGGGGAGGAAGGTGTGTAATGACAGAACTCTCTTGAGGAAATAAAATCAGGAATGGGCTTAATACACGACTGGATGAGGAAGAACTGAGTAAATCCATTCTTTTGGGAGTGTTCTATGAGGGTTAGGGGATAAGAACACAACTTTCTTGAAAAGAGTTATGTAATAGAAGACAGAGCCAATCAGAGACTGTCATTACAAGAGGACAAACATTATTATATATGATAATAAGCTTCAAAGTTATAAAGAGATTGGAGGACCAATTTCTTTTATTATGTGAATTTTCTTGATCTATTATTTCAAAGCTGGCTCTCTTCATTGATTTCTGATATTAAACAGCTTAATGGGACCAGTTTCAGTGTACTTTCTTGCTCTCCTTCTGCATCTCCTTTTGTCTTAATAGTTTTAAAATATGCACCATGTATTTTAAGCCTCCAGAATAAAGTATGTGGGATTCAGACACTTCTTAAACTTGACAGTCAAGTGATTTACAGGGACCATGTCCAAGAAGGTGTTCTTGTAGAGATGGAAACAGAAATAGGGCAGTAGAAAAAAAAATGAGAAGGTAGCTAGGTTTATGAGAAGGATTCAGTTTGGGTTTAGACAAGAAACTGTCAAAACACAAAACTCAGAATCAAAACTACTACATGGTATCACCTAACACTTGTCAGAATGGCCATCATTAAAAAGTCTACAAATAATAAGTGTTGAAGAGGGTGTAGAGGAAAGGGAACTCTCCTACACTGTTGGTGGGAACGTAAATTGGTGCAGCCACTATGGACAACAGTATGGAAGTTCCTTAAAAATCTCAAAATAGAGCTACCATATGATCCATCATTCCCACTCCTGGGCATATATTGGAGAAAACTCTAGTTCAAAAAGATACATGCACCCCAATGTTCATAGAAGCATTATTTACACTAGCCAAGACATGGAAGCAACATAAATGTCCATTGAGAGATGAATGGATACAGAAGATGTGGTACATACATAAAATGGCATACTTCTCAACCATGAAAACAGAATAAAATAATGTCATTTGCAGCAACAAGAATGGACCTAGAGAAACACTAAGTGAAGTAAAGTCAGACAGATAAAGACAAACACCATATGATATCATTTATATGTAGAATCTACAATGTGATACAAATGAACTTACTTACAAAACAGAAATATACTCACAGACTAGGAAACAAACTTACGGTTTCCAAAGGGGAAAGGAGGGGAAGGATAAGTTAGGAGTTTGGAATTAAGAGACACACACAACCATATATGTAAAATAAAAAGTGGGTAGACATTCCCTTCTCCAGGGCATCTTCCCAACCCAGGGGTTGAACCCAGGTCTCCTGCATTGTAGGTGGATTCTTCACCACCTAAGCCACCAGGGAAACCTCTACTGTATAGCACAAGGAACTATATTCAATACCTTGTAATAACCTATAATTTAAAAGAATATGAATATATATATATATTTTTTTTTTTTTTTAAAGAAATACAAACACTTACACTGAAAAAAAAGTTCAGGGGAAAATTGAGGCTCCAGATGAACATCAAGATTAGTACCACTGATATTTGATTCTGGGTGTGGTCTGATCCATACAAATAAATATATATCTGAAGTATGACAAGAAAAAGTCTTGCCATTAAAATTAATTCCTATAATATTGGATCCTGGAAGAATTAAGCATGATCTGAACCATAAAAGAAAGTCTTACCTGAAACCAAACAGTGAAAATCAAAACCACCAAAATTATTCCAGTGTTAGTGGCTTCCAGATGAGTTAATCTTGGGGCTATAAATAAACAAACACCTCTCTGAAGAAGGAGAAGAAAAATATTCACTTCCAAAATTATATCCAAAGATTTTGGCTTCATGACTAGTTGTTTGTGTTGCATAATCTATGTAAGTAAGTTTTCCTGAAACAAGAGGGGGGACATACATATATCACAATTAAGATTAATTTCAGTGGAGTGTGAGAGTCTCCTCACAAAGGAGTACAGATGACAATCCAGATGTTTGTTGAAAAGATGATGTGACCACAACCAATACTGGTTTTTGTCCTAAAGTGCAATTGTGGTGAAGAAAAATGCATAGGAGTGTGAGAGTCTCCTACTGTGAAGAAAATACCAGGGCATGAGAGAAGCAAGTTATAATAGACAGATGTGGTACAAGTATGATCTCAAAGTGGGCAGGAAACTCGAGCATAGTTACCAACAAACCAGTTATTCTGGGTTGTGGTGAAAAATAGAGTGGGCTTTTAAAGTGTATAGGAAATTTATTGGCTAGCAACCAATAAATCTGTCAGGAGATAGGATACTTGAAGTATAAGAGAAAGCAAATTCACTGTCTTAGTGGAAAGGAAAGTGAACAACTGTATAGCCAGGGAATCTATATCATGGACAAGCAACCAGAAAATTCACAGTGGAAAGGAACTAGGACAGCTAGGAGAGGGAAGGGAATTAATTACAGGTAGTCAGAAATTATTGAACAAGTTTGAAGTGAATAGATATACATGCAGAAAGTGGCTAACTAACCATGATCAGGGTCTGCATATAGAGGCAGAGATCTTGAAGACCAGACTACTTACCTTTCCAGAGAAGTTTGTGGAACCCTACCCCTTGCTCCCCCTCCCAGGTAAAAGCAGCAACAGAAGGATTGGAAATGGAAGAAGACTTTTCGCAAATGGACAAGACATCAAAATGTAAGATGAATTTATTATGACTTTAGTGAGTAAATTTGGAGGGAATTAGAAGCTGCATCTCATTGTTCACAGCAGTTTGCTCCCATGAGCTGGTTGTTGCAATGAACTAAAGGAAAGAAATCACAGTATGCTCAGTCATGCCATTCTCTAGATTTTCTCATGGTGGTATGTGGATGGAGTTTGAATATTAATAATGCAAACCAACAAGAAAAATTTTCAATCCAGAGAAAATTTTTCCTTCTAGAAGCATTTTTGTATTCAGTAATTTTCTAGAAATGACACTGCTAAGCATATAGAGTGTAAATATTATTTCCTAAGGTCTCTTGTTAAGAACAGGGTAAAATCTGACCCTGAAATTTAACTGAAAGTGAATTCTAGTTTAACACACTCTTAGTTGAGCATTTCATTATATAGCAAGTCAATGATTTGCCAGCTCTTTAGACAGCAATTTCTGGTTGTGTCTACATAAGTGTGCGAGAAGAACATCTCACAAAGAGTAGACTCTTGGAATAGCAGTGATAGTATATGTAGTTGAAATTTATATTTTAAAGAATTTGTTAAAGTCCTACTTTATCTTAACCTTAATCTTTAGAGCACTTTTAAACTACAGTTAACTCTTTGTGAAGAACATTTAAGCTTTGCCTTCTAACTCCACCAGGAGAGAGTGCTACTCAAAGTCAATTTATTAAAGACTCAGAGATATGAAGCTTGAACTTCATGGAACTATGGCTCTCATCCTCAGAGGGAACAGGCTCAAAGTTTTAGGTGATGCACTTAAGGACACACTAAAGAAAATGAGCAAAACTGAGACTAACCCAAATCTCATTTTCAGTTTAATTCTTTTTCTGTTATCTATATGGACTGAACTTTACAGGACAGCTATAAATTTACAAACTTAAACTTTAGAAGATATTAAGAGTATTCTGGAAAGCACAGTTGCTTTTATTAGCTTTGGTATACCATAGTCATGGATGCTAATTGGTTTAAGGACAAAATTGGAAACTTAAACTTTAGCAAGATATTAGGCATTTTCTGGATAAAGGTGAAGGATTTTGTTGACTTTGCTCTCCTGTAAGCACTGGGGTACTGGCAGTATTTGGCTGAGTCTTTGTGTTTGCTGTTTTCTTCATGGATACTCTGCTGTTGATGGCTGAAAGCATTTTTGGAATGAAAATAAATATATAGACTACTCTCCAAAGTGATCTAGTGAGAAGGGGGATGAGATAGATGGATAAATAAAACAAGATTGGCCACGTGTTGATAACTGTTGAAGCTGCATGATCAGTACATGCAGGTCCATTATACTATTATATATACTTCTGTATATACCTGACATTTTCCATTATCAAAAATTTTTTAAATTATTATTTATGCTATAAAAGACATGCATTATGGGTAATAGGAGCTAGCTAGTAATAATGAAGCTAAAGGGCAAGTGATAGCTCTAGGAGATTTTAGTTTCTTCTATATCATCTTTCTTCCATTTTAATATGAATATATAGATAGCATATTGAAAAGCAGAGACATTACTTTGCCAACAAAGGTCCGTCTAGTCAAAGCTATGGTTTTTCCTGTGGTCATGTATGGATGTGAGAGTTGGACTGTGAAGAAGGCTGAGCACCGAAGAATTGATGCTTTTGAACTGTGGTGTTGGAGAAGACTCTTGAGAGTCCCTTGGACTGCAAGGAGATCCAACCAGTCCATTCTGAAGGACATCAGCCCTGGGATTTCTTTGGAAGGAATGATGCTAAAGCTGAAATTCCAGTACTTTGGCCACCTCATGAGAAGAGTTGACTCATTGGAAAGGACTCGGATGCTGGGAGGGATTGGGGGCAGGAGGAGAAGGGTACGACAGAGGATGAGATGGCTGGATGGCATCACTGACTCGATGGACGTGAGTCTGGGTGAACTCCGGAAGTTGGTGATGGACAGGGAGGCCTGGCATGCTGCGATTCATGGGGTTGGTTGCAAAGAGTCGGACACGACTGAGCGACTGAACTGAACTGAACTGATATGAATATTGAACATTTAAAAAATGTTTATTTGAGTATAGTTGATTTACAGCATTGTGTAAGTTTCGGGTGCACAGCAAAGTGAATCAGTTATACATATACACATGCTGCTGCTGCTGCTAAGTCGCTTCAGTCGTGTCCGACTCTGTGCGACCCCATAGACGGCAGCCCACCAGCTGTCCTGGGATTCTCCAGGCAAGAACACTGGAGTGGGTTGCCAATTCCTTCTACAATCCATGAAAGTGAAAAGTGAAAGTGAAGTTGCTCAGTCCGGCCGACTCTTAGCGACCCCATGGACTGCAGCCCACCAGGCTCCTCCGTATATCCACTCTTTTTTAGATTGTTTCCCCATATAGGTCATTACAGAGTATTGAGTAGAGTTTCCTGTGCTATATAGTAGGTCTTTAGTAGTTATCTATTTTGTACATAATAGTGTGTATATGTCAATCTCAATCTCTCAATTTATCCCTCCCCCTCTTTCCCCCTGGTAACCATGTTTCTTTTCTATATTTGTGACTCTATTTCTGCTTTGTAAATAAGTAAATCTGTATCCTTTTTTTTAGATTCCATGTAGAAGTGATATCATATCATATTTGTCTTTCTCTCTGTCTGACTTAACTTCACTCAGTATGACAATCGCTAGGTCCATCTATGTTGCTGCAAATGGCATTATTTCATAATTGAATTTATTTTTGGTGACCTAATCTTATTGAGATTGAAGAAATAGTGGTAAATATAAAAGACACCTTTCTGATCTGAGTTAAAGTAAGAGGATTTGCAGATTTTATATACAAATGCTCTTTTTCACCCTAGGTTGCTTTATCTAATAGTATAAAATTTACTGCTATATTTATTTCATAATTTTGATTACTAGAGAAGAAACCACATTTATAAAAGAAATAATGGAAATGATGAGACTTGTAGTGGGCAAAAACAGAGGAATGCAATATGTATATATGGCTTTTTTTTTAAATGCAGAATATTGAATAATCCCCTGAGCTGTCATTTATTTCCCGAACAATTAGACCATTCTGGCTGCAAAATTGTGTGTATTCAGGAAGCATTTTAATGCCTCACTGCCATAAAAGGAAAAGATAACCAACATGAAACACCATGCAGTGTTTCTTTTTAAAAAAATTATTGTAAAAATATAACAAATACAGAAAACTGCATTAACTAAATGTATAACTTAATTAATTATTATGAGAAAAACACCCTTGTAATCAACCACCTAGGTTACAAATTAGGTTAAAATATTAGAATTTTTGCTAGCCATCGCAGAGACTCCAGAGTCTCTGGCTCCTTATTGCAAAATTCAGACTTAAATTGAATAAATAAGGGTAAACCACTAGGCCATTGAGGTATGACCTATCAAATCCCTTACAATTATACAGTGGAAGTGACTAATAGATTCAAAGGATTCGATATGACAGACAGAGTACCTGAAGAACTATGGACAGATGCTTGTAACACTGTACAGGAGGCAGTGATCAGAACTATCCCCAAGAAACAGAAATTGCAAAAAGGCAAAATGGTTGTCTGAGGAGGCCTTACAAATAGCTGAGAAAAGAAGAGAAGCAAAAGGCAAAGGAGAAAAGGAAAGATACACCCATCTGAATGCAGAGTTCTAAAGAACAGCAGGGAGAGATAAGAAAGCCTTCCTAAGTGATCAGTGCAAAGAAATAGAGGAAAACAATAGACTGGGAAAGACTAGAGAGCTCTTCAAGAAAATTAAAGATACCAAGGGAACATTTCATGCAAAGATGGGCACAATAAAGGATAGAAATGGTATGGACCTAACAGAAGCAGAAGATTTTAAGAAGAGGTGGCAAGAATACACAGAAGAACTATACAAAAGTAATCCTAATTACCCAGAAAACCACGATGGGTGTGATCGCTCACTTAGAGCCAGACATCCTGGAGTACAAAGTCAAGTGGGCCTTAGGAACTTATGAACAAAGCTAGTGGAGGTGATAGAATTCCAGCTGAGCTATTTCAAATCCTAAAATATGATGATGTTAAAGTGCTGCACTCAATATGCCAGCAAATTTGGAAAACTCAGCAGTGGCCACAGGACTGGAAAAGGTCCGTTTTCATTTCAATCCCAATGAAAGGCAATGCCAAAGAATGTTCAAACCACCACACAATTGGACTCATCTCACAAGCTAGCAAAGTAATGCTCAAAATTCTCCAAGCTAGGCTTCAACAGTATAGGAACCAAGAACTTTCAGATGTACAAGCTGGATTTAGAAAAGGCAGAGGAACCAGAGATCAAATTTCCAACATCCGTTGGATCATAGAAAAAAGCAGGAGAGTTCCAGAAAAACATCTATTTCTGCTTCACTGAGTATACTGAAGCCTTTGACTGTGTGGATCACAACAAAGTATGGAACATTCTTCAAGAGATGGGAATACCAGACCACCCTACCTGCCTCCTGAAAAACCTGTATGCAGGTCAAGAAGCAACAGTTAGAACTGGACATGGACTGGTTCAAAATTGGGAAAGGAATATGGCAAGGCTGTATATTGTCACCCTGCTTATTTAATATCTATAAAGAGTACATCATGCAAAATGATGGGCTGGATGAAGCACAACCTGGAATCAAGATTGTCAGGAGAAATATCAATAACTTCAGATATGCAGATGACAACACCCTTATGGCAGAAAGCGAAGAAGACCTAAACAGCTTCTTGATGAAGGTGAAAGAAGAGAGTGAAAAAGTTGGCTTAGAACTCAACATTCAGAAATCTAAGATCATGGCATCTGGTCTCATCAATCATGGCAATAGATGGGGAAACAGTGGAAACCTTGACAAACTTTATCTACCTGGGCTCCAAAATCAGTGCAGATGGTGACTGCAACCATGAAATTAAAAGACATTTGCTCCTTGGAAGAAAAGCTATGACCAACCTAGACAACAAATTACAAAGCAGAGACATTACTTTGTCAACAAAGGTCCGTATAGTCAAAGCTATGGTTTTTCCAGTAGTCATGTATGGATATGAGAGTTGGATCATAAAGAAAACTGAGCACCAAAGAATTGATGCTTTTGAATTGTGATGTTGGAGGAAATTCTTGAGAATCCCTTGGATAGCAAGGAGACCAAACAAGTCTATCCTAGAGGAACTCAATCCTGAATATTCATTGAAAGGACTGATGCTGAAGCTCCAATACTTTGTCCAATACTTTGGCCACCTGATGGGAAGAGCCAACTCATTAGAAAAGGCCCTGTTGCTGGGAAAGATTGAAGGCAGGAGGAAAAGGGACGACAGAGGATGAGATGATTGGATGGCATCACCAAATCAGTGCACATGAGTTTGAGCATGCTCCAGGAGATGGTGAAGGACAGGGAAGCCTGGTGTGCTGCAGTCCATGGGATCGCAAGGAATGGACATGACTGCATGACTGAACAACAACAGCCAGAGACCCCTCTTAATCACAACTGTCTCCATTGTCCTCAAAAGTTTAACCTCTATTCTGACTTTTCCAGGAATCAATTCTTTATTTTCTCTTTTAGTTTATCACCAAAATGTTCATTCATAAACACTAGTTTAGTTATGCTTCAACTTGATAATTTCTATGTCTGTTTTAATATAGAGTTTCTACTTTATCCTCTTTTTTCCTCATAGTTTATTTGTTGAAGAAACTATATCTTTTGTCTCCAGGGTTTTCTCCAGTCTTGATTTTGCATTTCCTGTAAATTGGGGTTTGGTTCTATAGGCTTGATCAGATTTCAGTTGATTGTTTTTTCTTTTGGCTTCCTAGGTGGTGGTGTCTCTATCTGGAGATAAAAAACATTTGGTTGCCTCTTTTGTCTATGATGTTGACTGCTTTCAGTGGTCAGTAACATCAGGTTTTATGATGAAGGTGCCTCTCCAGACACTTTAATTGTCAGAAGCTGATTATCTAAAATGTTAAAAGTCTCATAGGAACAATAGTCCTTGCATGCTGATAAATTTGTCTGTGTGGTTTTGGTTTTTATTTTATTTGCAAGTCAGGCTGAATATAAAATCTTTAGCTTATTTAGCTTACATATCTTTATTTGTTATATTGAGTATACCACTGCTTTTTTCTGCTGGAATAAATTTTCTTTCAAATTCTGACTATAATCTTATTTCCTTTCCTTTATGAATGATTTTGATTCTTTTAGCTGAAAAGGTTTTGGTTTTCCCCTTAAGTCCAGAAAGTTTACTAGAATATGTCTCTGCTGGTTGATCTGGGTCAATTTCCTCAGGTACATGGTTGTGCTCTTTTAATATGCACCTTTATATGTTATTTGGGGGAAGTTTTCTTGCATTATACTCCTGAGAAATTGTTTTGCTTTGTTACCACAATTTTCTTCTTTGGGAATTGAGAATCCATGGAGAGTAAAAAAGATTTTGAATAGCTGCTGAGGGCATCATCACAGGGATGAATGAAGAATTACCAAGTAGTATTGAAGGCCCAATTGAGATTAAATGGCATAAATTTGTAGTGGAGCCAACTGGCACTGTTCTCCAGCTTTCTGTAGCAGAACTTAAGCAAACAAAACAGATGTTTGGGTTTTCAGTGCTGTCTATTGGCATGGCTGATAGAGTGCAAGGTCAAAGGGATGAATGAGTTGAAATGTTGTTGAAATAATTATCAAAATGTCAATTGTACAAATAAGACAGAAATACATCCTAGAATTTCTAGGATAGCTCCAATTATAGACTACTCTTTTTCAATAAAGAGAATTTAAATGTATAACTAAAAACAATTTAATTCTTACTCTTCTGTAAAAATGTTTACAACACATTAACAAATCAGGAAAAAAAGTAATGCTGATAAACCATTTGTCCCCAATTTTCATTTGGATAGAAATATTCCATATCTATTTGTCTTTGGCCATAAAAAATACACATGGATGGCACTGTGCAACAATAATGTTGATTAAAATTGTGCTTGAGGAAAAAAGAACATTTAATTTGAAATCTTATTTTTTCTGTCATGCAAAGCAGTGTCAATAAGTTTGACACTCTTTCTAATATCATTTCTACTAAATTCTAGGTTTGTGGAGCTGAAGGTACCACCAACGTAGAAAATAAGCAAAGCTGATATTTGTCTGTAAATTCCCTTTCTGGGATGGAACTCCATCAATGTTTATGAGTATTTTCTGCTCACATCCGACTTAAGGTAATTTTAGACAATTCCCTGGTGGCTCAATTGTAAAGAATCTGCCTACCAGAGACCGGGGTTCAATCCCTGGGTTGGAAAGATTCCCTGGAGAAGGAAATGGCAACCCATTCCAGTATTCTTGCCTGGGAAATCCCATGGACGGAGGAGTGTAGTGGGCTAGAGTCCATGGGGTGGCAATAAAACAGACACGACTTAGCAACTAAACAGCAATAATACAACACTGTAATGATGAAAAAGATATCTTTTTTTGGGGGGGGGTCTCTCCTTGTAGGAGTGGTAAAAATGCCCATTGATCAAACCCCTTCCTGTTCTCCTTTATTTTAAAAAATTATTTTAAATCTTGTTTATTTATTTATTGGCTGTGTTGGGGTCTTCGTTGCTGCATGGACTTTTCTCTAGTTGCGGTACATGAGCTTCTTGTTGTAGTGGTTTCCCTTGCTGCTGAGCAGGGGCTCTAGGGCATGTGGACTTCAGTAGTTGCAGTGTGAGGGCTTCATTAGTTGTGGTTCCTGGGCTAGAGAGCACAGGGTCAATATTTGTGTCACACGGACTTAGTTGCTCCATGGCATGTGGGATCGTCCTGACCCAGGAATCTAACCCAAGTCTCCTGTGTCTCCTGTACCGGCAGGCAGATTCTTTACCACTGAGTCACCAGGGAAGCCCTCTTACTTCGCCTTTAAGTTTCTTGATGTTTCCTGCTCTACCTTTGATCCTGTCATATTTGACCTATTTATGCTTATGGATAAGTAGGCTTTCTTGATCACTTTCCTCTGCTAATTGTTAAGGGGCAATGAGTGGAGCTAATGTTTATCTCCACACGGTGGTAGCCTCAATTCCTTTAAAGCTAGATACACCAGTGCCATCCATAAATCTCAAGAAATTGTGTGGTCAACTTTAGAATCTCATATGAGGTTTTGTTACCTCTAGATAACCTCTCTTTGCTCTTTTTGTCTCTAAAAGCCCATCCTTCTTTCTTGGTGCCCTTCCTTGAAATTGTCCAGTCAAGACCCATTTTATCATCTTTGTCTCATTTTTGTTTGCCCTAACCAACATGATGAAATGTAGTGGGGGTGCACTGGGATCAGCTAAAAAAAAGCTGAAAAGTGAAAGAGAAAGTTGCTCAGTCGTGTCCAACTGTTTGTGACCCCATGGACTGTACAGATCATGGAATTCTCCAGGTCAGAATACTGGAGTGGGTAGCCATTCCCTTCTCCAGGGGATCTTCCCAACCCAAGGATTGAACCCAGGTCTCCCACATTGCAGGCAGATTCTTTACCAGCTGAGCCACAAGGGAAGCCTGTGGGATCAGCTAGTCAGGATCTTAATGTGAGCTTCTTGACCATTTACCCAGCTTGCAGCCCTTATAACAATCTCCTTCTGTAAGATCTCACCCATTTCTGTCCCCAACTACTGTTAAGACGTCTGCTGCTGCTCTCCACAGATGGCTTCAGGCTGCTAACACTTTCACCAAGAACACAACGCATAAAGTCTTTGCTGTACCAAAGCAATGTAATAGATGCTGGGTCCCTCCTTGTGAAAAACAGTGCCACAGATGCCTACTGAGATTACTGACTGTAATGGGTTGAATAATATTCTTCCCAAGTTTGTATCCACCCGGAACCTCAGAATGTGATCTTATTCTTAAATAGGATGCTTGAGGATATAATTAAATTATGCATTGACATGAGATCATAGTGGGATTGAAGTGGGCTCTAAATTCAATGAACATATCTTTATAAGAGATAGAAAAGAAAACACAAAGGCAAGTGAAGATGGAAGCAGAGATTGGAGTTGTGCTATCACAAGTGAGTAAGCATTAGGGGACAGTGGAAGCTGAAAAAGCTACCAGGTTTGTGGTAATTTGTTATTGTAGCCCTAGAAAGCCACACCAGAGATAACACATCATATTACTGCCAAAACTCTTGGCATCAATACTGTTGATTCTTTGACTTTGAATGTCTCAAGAAAATTATTTTTTAACTGTAGCCTCCTTTCTAAAGGATTCAGACTTAAGACTTCTGGGCCTGGCCTCAAATACTATCTGATATCCACCATGTTATACTTCGAATCTATTTCCACTCTGTCTTCAAACACTGGTGTATTTCCAGAGTTGAACTCATTCATCTTGATTCTTCCCACCATATAATTATTTCCCAGAAGAATTGTTAGAATTTGGCATGATATAAGTAGATCCCTTGCCTCATTGTTGGATCCCAACAACTGAAAATGTTCAAGACATTCTTGCTATATTCTTCCCATCTCTGTTATTCCTGAATACAACTTGCCTTAACTATTTCAAGAGCCTTGGCGATGGCACTCCACTCCAATACTCTTGCCTGGAAAAACCCATGAACCGAGGGGACTGGTGGACTGCAGTCCATGGGGTTGCTAGGAGTCAGACACGACTGAGCGACTTTCACTTTCACTTTTCACTTTCATGCATTGGAGAAGGAAATGGCAACCCACTCCAGTGTTCTTGCCTGGAGAATCCCAGGGACAGGGGAGCCTGGTGGGCTGCCATCTATGGGGTCGCACAGAGTCGGACACGACTGAAGCGACTTAGCAGCAGCAGCAACAACTTTACCCAATAATGAGCCCTTCTTAGAAAGATGGAGAAATTGACATTCTCTCAGGTTTTTGTTGTTCAGTCCCTCAATCATGTCCAACTCTTTTCAATTCCATTGGCTGCAGTACGCCAGGCTTCCCTGTCCTTCACCATCTTCTGGAGCTTGCTCAAACTCATGTCCATTGAGTTGGTGATGCCATCCAACCATCTCATACTCTGTCACTCCTTTCTCCTCCTGGCTTCAATCTTTCCTAGCATCAGGGTGTTTTCTAACTCAATAGCAAGGCATGGGGAAAAGAAAGGGGTAGAGCCATCTGATCTTGCCCATCAGTTCACATAGGTTGCCAGTGTTAGCTGGTACTGCCCCTGTCTGGTGGCCCATTGTAGCCCATGGGGGTCCAGAAGAAAGCTGCTATTTAGGTCACGGTGATCTTTCTAATACATTTATGCCACATTTGGAGCATGAGTATAATTTATGAGGTAGCTTATGGTCTCATATTAGACAGCACAAACACAGCTGCTTCCTCTCTGGAGTCATTACATACCACTCATCAACATTGCAAAGCATCAGGGTGGAGAACTCCTGTCTTCTTTGTTCTTATTATCTAATATTTCTTCCTTTTCATTTTTCCCCTCTGAAAGCTGAGGGGAATATCAAGACTATGGGGAGTGTCTCTTTCTCCTCACCACTCACTTACTCTTATGAATTCATTTAATTTCACAGACTTCTCCACAGAGCCTCGCTGGGAGCATGTGAGGGTGTGGTTAACAGAATCAGCTTAAATATTGGTTAGAATGCCTTAAAGTAATGCATAATTGCACCATTAAATGCAGTCTTCCTCCTAAGCATAGCAAAAGGACAGACACTTCCCTGTCTCTTGTCTGTTGCTTAAGGAATGTTCTGATTCCGAGGCTGGGGTGGATCCTTTCTAGCACTGTGAAACACAGACCCACTGTGATCTTGGATGGATGGCACTGTAAGACAGCCTCAAGGGAAGTACTGGGAAGAATACTGGGTAATGACAAAAATAAAAAGGAAGGGTGCTGTTTTACTGTATAATATAACAAATTAAGGCTATGTCCTTAAGTTGTTCCCAGTTTTGCAATCATCAGTCATTGTTAGCACAGAATTCCAGAACAGGTATCAAGATCTCTTGTGGCCCAGGGATAAAAATACCTTGGGATCTTGTTAAGGATACATAAAGAAGGACAAGAGAAATTGGCACCATACAAGTTAATACACTGCTTTGAGAGTGGTCTGTTACTACTGTGGGCAATTCTCCTCTTTTGCGGGAGTAATCTATACAAGGAAGTGACTCCCAATAAGATTTTTTTTTAAAAAAGATGCATTCTGATTTCAGGATAAATGTGGAGTATTGGGTTAAGTAATCATTTCCCTTAATACATTGGAATCACAAAGGCAAGTATATGAATTCTGCCTTCAGGTGGGGTGGGCGTGCTGCCATGAATGTCTCCTGTTATACAGTGATGAAGCTGACAAGACTGTCCCTTGTGATAATAAGCAGCAACCACAAAATTCACATCTGGATTTAACACTTTTACATATCACACACAAGCTAAAAGGGAGGCCCATACTAATTCCCCAATTTTGTAAAAGATTCACTTTTTGAACTGTTTCTTCAACTTCATAGTTGGCTTTATTTATAATTTTAATTTAATTATTATTTTATATTGGGGTATAGTTGATTTACAATGTTATGTTAGATTCAGGTGAACAGCAAAGTGGTTCTTTTATATATATATATATATATATTTATTTATTACAGAATATTGAGTAGAGTTCCCTGTGCCATACAGTAGGTTCATACAGTCAGTCCACACTTCTTCCACACCCATCAAATCAGGATAATTCCAGTAGCCAGTTCACTTCTTTAATTTCTACAATATCTTATAGAAATTCCAAACTGACAGTTAAGATACCAATGGCCACCTAAAAGCCATTCTCTCCCTTCTCCTTCCTGAATAGTAGAACTTGATTTTTTCAGGAAGTAAGCAGACATCTCTTAATTTCAGGGTAGAGAGACCCTTAATCCCCCTCCAGGGGATAAACCAATTGTTCCAGTCACTTGAATTCAATTTTCTGCCACAAGTGATTTGTCTAGAATTTGGGCCCAGAGCAGAGCAAGTTCTGACCACTAGAATATAAATGGAAGTTGAGTGGGCTCTTTCTGGGAAGTATTTTGCTTGCTGGTAAAGAGGACAGGGCATAGAGGAAGGCTTGCTGACACTGTCTGTTCCCTCTTCTTCCAGTCTTAAACTAAAGAGACAAGACTGTAGCTCTGTCAGCCATCTTATAGCCATGAGATGGCAATCAGGAAGATAAAAAGCCAATAGAACAGGAATGAAAAGACTGTTTGGCAGAAAAAGACAAACACTACATATTCTCTCTTACATGTGGAATTTAAAAAAAAAAAAGCTGAACTCATAAAAACAGAGAGTGAAATGGTAGTTACCAGAAGCTGGGGGATAGGGGACTGGAAGGGATGTTGTTCAAGGATACTCACTTGCAGGTTGTAGATAAATAAGTCTTAAAGATCTAATACACAGTACAAGGATTACAGACAACAAAACTATACTATAAACATTAAACTTGCTAAAAGACTGGATCCTAATTGTTCCTAACGCTAAAAGAAATAATATATGACACAAAAGAATGGCAATCGTATAGCAGTGTAAATGGATCAAATCAACATATTGAAAGCCTAAAACTTACACAATGTTATGTCAATTATATCCCCAAAACAGTAACAACAACAAAACAGAATCTGGGTCTTTGTTGTGCAGCTGAGCCAGTAGTGGCAACTGCTTACCTGTGGATCAGCAGATCTCAAACTACTGGTCTCAGAATACTTTCCAATTATACTCACTATTGAGGAATGTTAATTTTTTAGTTTTGATAAATGTGCTGTGGTTATAAAAGATGTTAGCATTAGGGGAAGCCGGATGGAGGGTATACAGGAACACTTATCTCTGCAACTCTTCTCTAAATCTAAAACTATTTCAAAGTAAAAGGTTAAAAAATTATTGAGGTCTCCCAAAAGCTTTCATTTATATGAAATTTATCTATTAATATTTACCATGCTATAAATAAAAAAGAACTTAAAAAACAAGTTTTAATTATTAAATTTTTAATACTAAAAATAATACCCAAAGAAGGACAACCCTAAAGAATGTTCAAACTATTGCACAATTGTACTCATTTTACATGCTAGCAAGGTAATGCTCAAAAAACTTCAAGCTAGACTCCAACAGTACATGAATCAAGAACTTCCAGATGTAAAACCTGGATTGAGAAAATGCAAATGAACCAGAGATTAAATTGCCAACATCTGTTGGATTATAGAAAAACCAAAAGAATTTGAGAAAAACATCTACTCTGTTTCATCAACTACTTGAAAGTCTTTGACTGTATGGATCACAACAAACTGGAAATTTCTTCAAAAGATAGAAATATCAGACCACCTTACCTGCCTTCTGAGAAACCTGTATGGAGGTCAAGAAGCAACAATTAGAACCAGACATGGAACAACGGACTGATTCCAAATTGGGAAAGGAGTAAATCAAGGCTGTGTATTGTCACCCTGCTTATTTAACTTATATGCACAGTACATCATGCAAAATGCCAGGCTGGATGAATCACAAGCTGGAATCAAGATTGCTGGGAGAAATGTCAATAACCTGAGATATGCAGATGATATCACTCCACTCTAATGGCAGAAAGTGAAGAGGAACTAAAGGGCCTCTTGATGAAAGTAAAAGAGGAGAGAGAAAAATCTGACTTAAAATTCAACATTCGAAGAACTAAGATCATTGCATCTGGTCCCATCACTTCATGGCAAATAGATGGGAGAAAAATGGAAACAGTGATAGACTTTATTTTCTTGGGCTTCAAAATCATTGCAGATGGTGACTGCAGCCATGAAATTAAAAGATGCTTGCTCCTTGGTAGAAAAGCTCTAACAAATCTAATGTATTAAAAAGCAGAGACATCACACTGCCCACAAAGGTCCATGTAGTCATATGTATGGTTTTTCCAGTAGTTATGTATGGATGTGAGAGTTGGACCATAATGAAGACTGAGCACTGAAGAATTGATGTTTTCAAGCTGTGGTGTTGAAGAAGACTCTTGCCCTTGGACAGCAAGGAGATCAAACCAGTAAAACCTAAGGCAAATCAGTCCTGAATACTCATTGGAAGGACTAATGCTGAAGCTGAAGCTCCAATACTTTGGTCACCGATGGAAAGAGCTGACTCATTGGAAAAGACTCTGATGCTGAGAAAGATTGAGGACAGGAGAAGGGGGCGACAGAGGATGAGATGGTTGAATGGCATCACTGACTCAATGGACATGAATTTCAGCAAACCCCAGGAGATAGTGAAGGACAGGGAAGCCTGGCCTGGTGCAGTCCATGCAGTCATAAAGAGTTGGACATGACTGAGTGACCGAACAACAACAAAAAGTACCTATTGCACATTGATATAAATAATGTTTTCATGAAAGTTATATTCTCCAAAATGAAAGGAAATTTAGTGAGAAGAGTAGCAATGTTTTACATGTCTACAAATTTCTTTAATGTCCAGCATGACAGAAGACAGCTGTAATCTCTTCTGCATCCAATCTGTTATGATATATTGTTCTGGTTTGATTATATGAAGAATATCTAGGCTCACACAGGTATTTTGTTTGAAAAAAGAAAGTATTTCAATGGCCTTTCTTTATAATTGTAAACATTTCTCTTTGATATTTCACTGAAATTCAAGAAATGGTAGTTCAAAAAAAAACTAGTTGCAACATGGAATCAGAAACCATATCAATGAACTTTTCATGCACCAGCACATTAAAATCTATTTGTGTATCTTGCATTTTAAAAGCTCTTTTGCCCACTCATGATTTTGTAACATGACGTATTCATTTGTCATTTAGAAAATACTAGTTCACTGAGTTTTATACAGGATTTCCAATTGGTGATACATTTTATTATAAAATATGGAAAAAATACTTTTTTTGTTAATACCACTATTGAGCTCATCAAATACATCTTTAAGTTGGGAAGCTGACAAGCTCATGATGGCAGATATAACTTTTCCAAAACTCTAATTTTCACTTGAAAGCACAAATGTTATTATTGGTAACAAATACTTTGAGTTGTTTTCCTTAAAATGACACCCTCACTTTGTTCATTTTCAGGAAAATATCTGCCAAATACCCAAGTTTGTATAACTGTAGTTTACTTGTCAGTCATTCTATCAAGTATAAATGATGATTCTTTAAAAAAGCAGCCAACTCAGCTTATTATTCAATTATACAAACTCTTTTTCTAAAGATAACCATTCAACTCCAGTGTGTAGCAGAAGTACTTCATGCAAACTCTCCATTTCATTCCATAGACTATTAAGAAGATGAATACTCAAGAGTTGAGAGTCAATAAATTCATATTTTTTTTTATTGCTTCTTCAAGAACATTCTAAAGTGAAACTGGCTTTTTTTTTTTTTCCTTTAAGTGCATGGCAATGAAGGATACAATGGCTACTACAAGTAGAGTTTGGTACCACTCTGTTGATTTGTGTTAAGAAGTCAGCAGTTTTAGCTTTTGTTGCTTTAGCACCAACAGTGCAAATGTCAGCAGAGTGAAAAGGGCAAATAATATCTTAGAATTATTATTAAAATTGTTTTGATCTTGCAGAAACCTGAAAGGTCTCAGGAACCCACAGGGATTTCTGGGCCACACTTTGTGAGCTATAGTTAGACTTTTGTGGGGGAAATGAACACTTGTTTGCTTTGTCCTCTCTTAATTAGGTTTTCTGTTATCTGTTTCCTGACACATTCAATATAATATATTCTTGACTATTCTTTCAAAGTAAAAACATCCATGCTTTCATTTCTTCTTTTTTAAACTTTATGTTTTACATCACTTTTTAAAACCTTTTTTATATTGAAGTACAGTTGATTAACAATGTTGTGTTAGTTTCAGGTGTATAGCAAAGTGATTGAGTTATACACGTATATATATCCATTCTTTTTCAAACTCTTTTTCCATTTAGATTGTTACATAATATTGAGCAGAGTTCCTTATGCTATACAGTAAGTCCCTGTTGGTTACCTATTTTATTTTTTTGGCCGCACCATGTGGCATGCAGGATCTTAGTTCCCCAACCAGAGTTCAAACCCACACCTCCTGCAGTAGAAGCACAAAGTTTTAAGCACTGGACCACAAGGGAAGCCTCCGGTTATCCATTTTAAATGCCGCAGTGTGTACTTGTCAATCCCAAATTTCCTAACTATACCTTCCCTTCCACCCTCACCACCAGTAACCGTGAATTTGTTCTCTAAGTCTGGCATTCACTTCTTAAGGCAAAAAGATTACCTTTTCCAGTTGAGTCTCTTCTTGTGTGGAGCCAGACATAGTTCACTCCTCAACATCCTGTGACTTTTTCCCGACTGGTCCATGAGGGCTATACTTCTCTACGTACTGGAATAATGCTAAACAAGTCTCACACTACATGTGGTCAGACAGCTTTGAAATATTTCCCATGACCTAATTTCTAGAATAGGAATCTTAAATGAGTAAAATTACTGAGCAGCAATTTTACTTTTTTCCATAGTTGTATTTATAAAATCTTCCTTCGCATTATTGCTGCGTCAGTCTAGAGAGGCTGTTTGTCCCAAGAGAGTTGAGTCAGAAACAGGGACACGACTGAAGTGACTTAGGACATGCACATGTGTGGATACTTAGTGGGGAGGGATCCTGCCATTTGACTATGGTCACCACTAACAGCAGCTCAACTATTTCTTATAACCGTTGGAATTATTAAAATATTAGAATTAAAAGGAATCTCAGATGCCACCTACTCCTATACTCCCTCCCTCTCAAGTGCAAGGGATAATTGCAAAGCCATTAGCAAATTCCATGGCTCCATGAACACCTGGTCTGTAAATACAATATCTACTTTGTCATGTAAATTTGGAGGACCTAAAAATTCCTGTAAGATTTAGAAGGCTGAAGAGATGCTAAAAATCCAGTCAGCAGATCACAAGTGTTTCTTTTGTTAAACCAGTGGTCTAGTGGAGAAGGCAATGGCAACCCACTCCAGTACTCTTGCCTTGAATATCCCACGGATGGAGGAGCCTGGTAGGCTGCAGTCCAGGGGGTAGCGAAGAGTCGGACATGACTGAGCGACTTCACTTTCACTTTTCAGTTTCATGCATTGGAGAAGGGAATGGCAACCCACTCCAGTGTTCTTGCCTGGAGAATCCCAGGGACAGCGGAGCCTGATGGGCTGCCGTCTATGGGGTAGCACAGAGTCGGACACGACTGAAGCGACTTAGCAGCAGCAGCAGCAGCAGTGATTTGACACACGATGGAGGGCAGAAAATTACCTCTAACTCTTTGAGGTTTGGATAGCATTTATACTAAAAAGACCAAAGAAAGTGGCAGTGAGAGTGTTAATGCTTAATTGTTCATGGATCACAATGTTTAACTCTAGCATCTAAATGTCATGATAGTGCCAACAAACTGAACATTGTGATTCTAATTGAAATCATTTTTGTGTCACTTTACAACATTTATTTCTTTCACATTGTTTCAAATAAGTGGCTGCATTTATTCATCAGGAACTATGCAAAACAGAATCCACTCTATTTTTTTTATAGAAAAAGTAAGATGACCTTGTAGTGTGGTGAAATAACTTATGGCAAGCCTTGAATACAGTACCAAATGTGATTTCCTTGAAAACCCAAGTTAAAAAAAAAAAAAAAAAAACCTCTAAAATTCAGTAAACAGATTACAATACAAGTGTTACATTTCCATGGCTTTTGTTTTCCAATACAATTCAACTGTGGCAGTTTTTCAGAGACTATAAATCAAAACATTGATAACATACAAAACTTTAATATAGTCAACTTTTAAAGAGTGTTGGGGTTGGATCACTGACCCTCCATGCAATTTGAAAATCCATGTACAACTTTATAGTTGGCCCTCTGTATTCAGGGCTCTACTTCTGGGGATCCAATCAACAGTGAACAGTATGGTACTGTAGTACATATTTAGTGAAAAAAGTCTGCATATCAGTGTGTTAGCGGAAGCACACTGACTGAAACCGCCCACCCTGGCCAGGCTCTCTAGTAACCATTTGCATGATTTGTTTTATGACAGGAGGTCCTGGTAAGGAACACGGAACTAATAAGCCACCACCAATCAGAAAAGTTTGGAAAAGGTTAAAAGGAGACATCGCGCATATGTCCACCTCCAAGAATCCCTCTCGCTAGCATCCATCTTGGCTGAGGAATGCGTCCACCACCAGAAAGGACTCTCAGTCAGAATAATTGGCCAAAGACAACCCAGAAACTAATCCTATCAACATAAAACCCAAGATTGCCAGCCACGTGGCTGGGCAGTTCTGCTGGGTTCCCTTACTCTGTTGCTCTCTGCCTGGGTGCCCTCTTCCAATAAAGTCTCTTGCTTTGTGAACACATGTCTCCTTAGACAATTCTTTTCCAAGTGTTAGACAAGAGCCCACACTTTGGGCCCTGGAGGGAGCCCTCCTTCCTACAACAAGTGGACCCACACAGTTCAAACCCATGTTGTGGAAGGATCAATTGTATTTATATATGAAGGTATGTGCCTTATATTTAACCTTTCCATTGTGAGATGATCAAAATCACGTTGTTATCAAAATTAAACACTAGGAGAGGCTTGGAGGAAGAAAAAAAAATGTAAATGCCAAAAAATGTTCTGTGCCAAAGCTAAAATTGTCACTAATATTTAATTTTTAGTAATTTTAAATAATTCTTGGGTTCATCGAGTCATATGATCCAGATATTCTTTCATTATTATCAGGCATTATTAGCAGTAAGATTACATAAAATAAAATATGTGATATGCACATTGCAGGAAAATCCTTATAGTACCACCTACACAAAGAATTCAATAAACTGGAAAATTCTGAAAAAGATGGGAATACCAGACCACCTGACTTGCCTCTTGAGAAACCTATATGCAGGTCAGGAAGCAACAGTTAGAACTGGACATGGAACAACAGACTGGTTCCAAGTAGGAAAAGGAGTACGTCAAGGCTGTATATTGTCACCTTGCTTATTTAACTTATATGCAGAGTACATCATGAGAAACGCTGGGCTGGGAGAAGCACAAGCTGGAATCAAGATTGCCAGGAGAAATATCAATAACCTCAGATATGCAGATGACACCACCCTTATGGCAGAAAGTGAAGGGGAACTAAAAAGCCTCTTGATGAAAGTGAAAGTGGAGAGTGAAAAAGTTGGCTTAAAGCTCAACATTCAGAAAACTAAGATCATGGCATCTGGTCCCATCACTTCATGGGAAATGGATGGGGAAACAGTAGAAATAGTGTCAGACTTTATTTTTGGGGCTCCAAAATCACTGCAGATGGTGATTGCAGCAATGAAATTAAAAGACGCTTACTCCTTGGAAGGAAAGTTATGACCAACCTAGATAGCATATTGAAAAGCAGAAACATTATTTTGCCAACAAAGGTCCATCTAGTCAAGGCTATGGTTTTTCCTGTGGTCATGTATGGATGCGAGAGTTGGACTGTGAAGAAAGCTGAGTGCTGAAGAATTGATGCTTTTGAACTGTGGTGTTGGAAAAGATTCTTGAGAGTGCCTTGGACTGCAAGGAGAGCCAACCAGTCATTTCTAACGGAGATCAATCCTGAGTGTTCATTGGAAGGACTGATGTTGAAGCTGAAACTCCAATACTTTGGCCACCTGATATGAAGAGCTGACTCATTTGAAAAGACCATGATGGGAAAGATTGAAGGCAGGAGGAGAAAGGGATGACAGAGGATGCAATGTATTTCATCGCATTAATGGTTGGATGGCATCACCGACTCAATGGACATGAATTTGGGTAAACTCTGGAAGTTGGTGATGGACAAGGAGGCCTGGAGTGCTGTTGTCCGTGGGGTTGCAAAGAGTCAGACACAACTGTGTGACTGAACTGAACTGAACCATTTCCATATCCTTGAAATACACAGCCCACTTTGCCCGAGATCTCATGCTTGAGCAAATTAGAACTTCAAGCAAAGAATATAAAAAAGGATTAAAGAGATATTTTAAATCTCAAACAGAAAACTATAAGATCTCTGTCTGTCTGTCTGTCTTTCTAGATTTATGTATATCTCAGTGTATGTCTTTTATTTTTTTCTGATAATATTCTTAAAGTTGTAAATGAGTTCTAATTTAATTGGCCTAAGAAAACAAATCAAACAATTCCAAATACAAGAAAAATTAACCTAAATAAATTTCAGATTCATGTAAACTGGGAAATATCCAATATTAAATATCTAGTATTAATGTTTATTTGCTAATCTAATAAGGAAGTAGGATGTATGTTTTTAATAAAGAAGATATAAAAATAAAATTACATTTTTTAAAGGGAAAAGAAAGTTGGTCTGACTTACAGGTGGCTGTTACAGAAAGTGATTAAAAAGTTTGTTGAAAGTGGACCCTGAAAAAAAGTTTTGTGTATAGTTAGGACTAAGTTTAAAATAAATTTTTAATAAGTTTACATAAATGAGTTTAAAGCAAGCTGGTGCAAAACTTGAATTCAGCCTTTCTCTCTGTTAAGAGGACATACTTTCTTCAGATGTTGTACTACTTTTAATAATAGATTTAAGTTTCTTTATCTCTTAATTGATCTTTGAAATCTTTTGTTACCTTTGGCTAAGTAAATAACTATTATTTCACAGTGACTTATATGATCCTACCTGAGTGAGTGTTATAAACCCTTTTGATATTTATCGACAAAACTTTCTAAGTAACTTGACTTCCAGCTAACTTTGGGAAGCTTCCGAGGGCCCCTGAGACATCCCAATGAGCTATTAAGCTACCTGGGTTCACTGGACATGTTAAATTACATGAGAAGTACTGTTGAAGGGGTGACAAATCTTTTCAGGCTATACTGTATGGTTGATGTTACTAGTATAGATATCCTAAAATTATGTGAAATTCATATAGATCTGATATGCTCTGATAAAATATGGTCAATTATAATTCTAGTTATCATATTAGAGTGTTACGAACAGGTTTCTTTGTCAGTTGCAATAGAATCAAATTTTAAACATGCCTTCTATGGTTTTACTCTCATACCTTTAGAAGAATACTGTTAGTTCTTCAAAATTTATGAAAAGACTTTCTAAGATTAAGCAGATAAACAAATTTTGTTATTAACAGTAAGCTAGTACAAGACTGAAATTTGGTCTTCTCTCTGTTTAGAGAGCAAAGTTTTCTTAGAATGCAGCTTTCAATAACAGATTATTAATTTCTTTGCCTTTAAGTGATTTACATTTGTTTTTAAAATCTTTTTGCTACTTTGGTAAAGTAAATAAACCTTATTTAAGGTTATGGTTCATGTAGACAAATCTCATTCTGCTTCTACATAAAATAACCGCTCACAGTTAGACTTTTGCTCTCCTGATGTCCTTAAAACATGGCAATCGTCTGCTCCTAAGTCAGGAAATTAAAAATGGATAAATAACAGCTGAAAATCAAAGAGCCAGGGCTATGGGAAATCCAAGATGGCCCCTTGGCTTTTCCTGGCTCTCTGACAGACCTCATTTTATTTGATGGGTTAAAGCCTTCCCTAGCTACAGTGTTAATGCCCTCACAATGAGTTATCAAAAGAAGAAAAAATTATGTTTCACTGAATATTAAGTTCCAGTCTTGCTAATTAAGGTCTGTGCTTACTAAGACTCATTTCTGAGATAGTTCCTTGTTGTGTTATATTGCTAAAAGGTTTAATTAAGTTATTAAAAAGGACACTTTAAGATTGTTTCTAAAACTTATCTCAATAATCAGTCTTTGGATAAAGGTCAGATGCTCCATGATGTACAACCAGGAGATTTACACTTGGCCATAATCATTTAACTGAGTCAGATAACCTGGGGTATACTGGGCTATACCCAATGAAAGCTCTTGACTTAAATTCTTGCTTGTGACCTTAATAGTAACTGCTAGCTATATTATTTTCTATGTAGCTTGTTTCAGAAGATTATTTCTTACATTACCAAATGTGTGACTGAGCCTGTGATAAAATGCTGATATGCAGTTCCATATGAGATCAATAATTGTAATAATGTAACTCTAGATATGGGAATGGAGAAGGAAATGGCAACCCACTCCAGTACTCTTGCCTGGAAAATCCCATGGATGGAGGAGCCTGGTAGGCTGCAGTCCATGGGGTCGCTAAGAGTAGGACACGACTGAGCAACTTCACTTTCACTTTTCACTTTCATGCATTGGAGAAAGAAATGGCAACCCACTGCAGTGTTCTTGCCTGGAGGATCCCAGGGACGGGGGAGCCTGGTGGGCTGCCGTCTGTGGGGTCGCACAGAGTCAGACACGACTGAAGCGACTTAGCAGCAGATATGGGAAGAAGCAACAAAAATAAACATTTACCTGGACCAAGAGGCTAGTAAGACACGTATGGTCCTGAGATTTTTGCTACTTATAAGGCCTGGTCTAGTGACAACACATGGAGTGGCCTGTCAATGGAATCTTTGTTAGACCTGGGAATGAGCCTTCCCAGCACTGCGGGACACAGTAACCATGAAATGCCCCCAAAACGTGGTCAAATATGTGGCTATGAAGGGGCCCTGCTGACTGAAAGTTGGCACTTGCCAGCTGCCTCTACAAAGATTAAATCATGACCACTACAAGATGCTGACCTTCAACAGCCCCTTGAAAGGAGTTCAGGGTGGAGACAAAAAATAAGGCACTCTGTGCTCTGGGAAAAACCAAAAAAAAAAAAAGCCTTCAGATAGTCAGATGTTTTCAGGTAAAGATTTTTTATGAGTCCAAATTCTTGCACCTTCTTATACCTAGAGAAACACTAATGTCACGAATCAATGTCTGGACCTGGTTCTCCTGGCTAGCCCCTCAGCAGCTGTCCTATGTCTATTAAACTTTGGGCCATATATCTTTAACTTTCTTGTTAAGTTTGTTTCTCCAAGTAATAGTATGACAAGAATATCCCCCAGGCAATACATAGACAATGCTAGAACAAGCTGTCTTATCATTTTGTGAACTCTCATCTCCCTTTGTAAATGCACCCTGAGGTCCTCAGGCTATTCTCCCTTTGAGATCTTATACAGGAGACCACCACCAGTGATTAAAAAAAAAAAAAAAAATCTCAAGGGAGACCACCAACAATTAGCTGACCTGGAGATGTCCCAACACCTCCAGGCCCTGGAAAAGTCTTCTGCCATATCACCTGAGAAACCTTAGAAAGGACACCCATTCCTTTGGGTAATTGGGTTCATCCCTATCAGCCAGGAGATGATGTATGGGTTAAAGATTAGGAAAAAAAAAAAAAAATTCAGCCAGTTTGGACAGGCCCTCATATGGTCGTCCTGGCAACCCCTACTGCTGTTAAAGTTATAGGTGTCATGCCTTAGATCATCCACACTAGAGTCAAGAAGGCAGCTACTTCCTGTGATGAGGACACCTGGAAAGCAGTTTGGGACCCCAAAAACCTCCTCAAGGTCCGGTTCCAAAGTCAACGGCCCTCAACCACGAAGGACGCTGAGCCCTGCTCTAATCACTCTGGAAGCTGACTAGTCAATGTATGGCAGAAGCTTAAGGATTCTTCAGCCTTGCTCCAGCCACACTCTGGCAGCTGGCTGGTAAATGCACGGTGGAAGCTTGAAGATCCAGCTATCAAAATATCAATGGATTTTCATTGTCCA